>NW_028227268.1:93605598-94921602 GCF_978045245.1 Mus caroli | reverse complement strand
GAAGAAGAGAAGAGAAGAGAAGAGAAGAAGAAGAAGAGGAGAGAAGAAGAAGAAGAAGAAGAGAAGAGAAGAGAAGAGAAGAGAAGAGAAGAGAAGAGAAGAGAAGAGAAGAGAAGAGAAGAGAAGAGAAGAGAAGAAAACACATCAGTATCTTATTTCACAACACAGTATCTCTGGTGCCCTGAATTTGAACATTTCTACAGACTGTGGAACAAATTCATGAATGTGTTGCTTAGAAACCCCTAATCAGATTTTGAAATGACTCTCTGCCTTTTGTCAGATAGGAAGCTACCCTAGAACCTGTGGATTTGTTGAATTTCTCAACAAAACCTTTTCTAAAAGCCACCCCCCTCACAAAAAACAGCCTCATTCTTACCAGTCTAACAGCTATGAAAACAAATTTACAAGTGAAATATATGACAAGTAATATAATATCCCAGAAAAAAAAACTTTACATTCACTAGGGATAGGTAATAAAGTCCCAAAGTGAAACCTGCCACGTATTGTCATTATTTTGTGCTGCTAAAAGAGTTCAATTTTATCAAAGACTTTTAGAAAGCACTAATTTAAGTAAAGTATGAACTTCTACAACCTTACAGAATTAATAAATTATCAAAATTTCAACTTTAATGAGTCCGTTCCCATTACCCATCCCCCAGCTCACACTCATGATATGATGGGCAGGACAATGGATATTTTTCTCTTCTTCATTATAAATTACGTCACATTCTTATTGATTGCTGTTCAGTGTAGCACTCAGAAATCAGGATAATGGCCATCGTGGAACCTCAACCAGTCTATATGGTAAACGACTATTTACAACACTTTTTCTATCATTTCTAAGAGAACATGTAATTGAGACTTTAAATTTCACATGAAAGTTTAAAACTCAAATGATTCTGGCTAAGTGTGAGCTTCTGGAAGTCACCCACCTGGGGCAGCATGCGATTTTCTTCTTCCAGCTGTCTGACTCTGGCTTCCAGCTGCCTAACATAGGACAAGGTTGATTCTACAATGAAAAAGAAAGAACTTACATTATCCACAAGGTCTTGTCTTGTTTACTGTCAAGGATATCTGTGGCTTGATTTATTCAGTAGGACCAAGAGATTAGTCAGTTCATTTCATTTTTAAAAAATGAAAGACAATTCTTTCAATGGGAAACCATTCACACTATACAGTTTTGAGCATTGCACAATGTTAACAATATTAATGAAATTTGTAAATAAGGATGCTGAGGCCTTTTCACAAATGTTGAGCCTCAGAACATCTCAGACACTTTATGTGTCCCATGTACCACTGTTTTTATGATGTGATTTGTAACCAAAATCAAATTCAAGGTTTCTTTAATTTTTAAACTAGACTGGATGTCAAATACAGAGTTCTTTGAACTTTCCCAACAAACATTTGAAATTTTAGGGACAACATTTATTCTTCTTACTAATTTATAGCTATTAGCTGTGATTTAGAGAATATCTATAAAAGAGCTAAATATTTAACTTAGGGCTGGACTTCTCCTTTGATTTTGGCTGAGTCTAAAGACCTAAAAGTTGTTTATTTCATTTCTCTCCAGTCTTTATGCAACTAAAAGTAGCAGAGTTACAATTAATATTTGTTTCACATTTTACAAGATCAGATGATGAACACTCAGAAGTGTTATGCTCCATTTCTGTTCACACAAACTCAATATTTTACAGCTTCTTTCCATAAGAGGGGTCACAACAGGGGACACAGAGTGTGACTGATGGTGACTCTTCACTAAATGTCAATATTCAAGTGTATGCAGCAGTGCAGTTGCATGTCAAGCATCACCTAAGAGCAGACAGACACTTTTCAGGTGTAGTCAAAAGTGCATGGCAGGACAATCCCTCGAGAACATACCCCATTGCTACTGAACACTTGAGCAGCAGACATGCTTGAGGCTTCTTGAGGTGGGGTCTCAGAAACACACAAGAAGGGCAAAGCATGGAATTGAAGCACATTTAACAGCAAAAGGGGGAGCCCCAGTTGGTGAACTCTAGCTACATACCTATGGAAGCAGTGATCTGAAATTTATCATAGAAACCATTATGGGTTTTTCCTGGGAATTGTTTAAATAAACTCATTTTCTGATTAAATTCAAAAGCAAGAAGGTGGTATTTTATATGAGATTACAGTCTTTATTTCACAAATAAAACAAGGTCATCTTGTTTTTTCCCCCAATTTTTTATTAGGTATTTACTTCATTTACATTTCAAATGCTATCCCGAAAGTCCTCTATACCCTCCCCCCTCCCCGCCTCCCCTACCCACCCACTCCCACTTCTTGGCCCTGGCATTCCCCTGTACTGCAGCATATAAAGTTTGCATGACCAAAGGGCCTCTCTTCCGAATGATGGCCGACTAGGCCATCTTCTGCTACCTATGCACCTAGAGAAACTAGCTCTGGGGGTACTGGTTAGTTCATATTGTTGTTCCACCTATAGGGTTGCAGACCCCTTTAGCTCCTTGCATACTTTCTCTAGCTCCTCCACTGGGGGCCCTGTGTTCCATCCAATAGCTGACTGTGAGCATCTACTTCTGTGTTTGCCAGGCACTGGCATAGCCTCACAAGAGACAGCTATATCACGGTCCTTTCAGCAAAATCTTGCTGGCATATGCAATAGTGTCTGGTTTGGTGGCTGATAATTAAGAACACATGCTCCACTATGTTCATAACAGCCTTATTTATAATAACCAGAAGCAGGAAAGAACCCAGATGTCCCTCAACAGAGGAATGGATACAGAAAATGTGGTACATTTACACAACGGAGTACTACTCAGCTATTAAAAACAATGAATTTATGAAATTCTTAGGCAAATGGATGGATCTGGAGGATATCATCCTGAGTGAGGTAACCCAGTCACAAAAGAACTCACATGATGGGCACACACTGATAAGTGGATATTAGCCCAGAAACTTAGAATACCCAAGATACAATTTGCAAAAGAAATGAAACTCAAGAAGAAGGAAGACCAAGGTGTAGACACTTCGCCCCTTCTTAGAATTGGGAACAAAACACCCATGGAAGGAGTTACCAAGACAAAGTTTGGAGCTGAGACGAAAGGATGGACCATCCACAGACTGCCCCATCCAGGGTCCAGGTCATCTTGTTTTAAATGAAGCACATTCATGTGCACAAAGATCTGCAGACAAGCCACCCTCAATCACATTAACTAACATATTTATACAATGACCTGAAATTTTTCATACAAGCAGCTGGAAACACAGGGGAAACTGAAGACATTTGCTAAAAAAAAAAAAAAATATGTTTTCGTCAAAGCTTAATGAAATGTTAATGCTATGCTATGCAAATTGTTTGAATGGAGGAAGAAAAGTACACTGTATAATGTAATGACAAGATCAGAGCCCTTATAAGTCTGTCTGTCTTACTTTGCAGATCAGGATGCAAAAAGGAGTGCCTGACTCACACAGTTCTGCAAAACCAGCTTTCTCCTCTAGAAAAACATCCTTTTTTTAAAGATGTTCCAACTTAAAAACTAATCAATCATAGTCTACTTAAGCCATGGAAAAAGATTATCTTCTCCATTTTCCCAATATATATAGTTTGATCTGTTTTGCCCTTATACTGCACTATCTTTGAGGCCAAGAAACTTAAAGCACTGTAGAAGATTCTTTGAGATGGATTCTGATAGAAAATGCCACTGGAAGGAATTAGTTTCAAACCAGTGACCATTTCCAGTTGCTTTAGTCTACCCTTTGTCAGTCACTGTTCTAGGAATGAGTCTAAGTCATTAGAAGCTCTTCTGAATACAAGCTTTCTTTTATATTACAAGCTGATGTTCTGATTCAAGAAGTCTTATTTAATCTTCTCATACAATTCTCCTTAACAACCAATAGCTATCCTGCATTTGGAAAAAAGTCTCCTAGGGACAAAATCAGGGACATAATCCAATCTCATGGGAAATTAGAGTACTCATGCTGTTGATGTTGTTTCTGTTCAATAAAGGAACTGGTAGGAAGTGAGTAGGCATACTTTCTGGATTATATATCATATAAAAATTTGGAGTTTCTGTATCAAGAGCTATTTGCAGGGAACTTCTAAAAGGAAGGGGGGGGTGTAAATCGACAATCTAATCTCCCACCAAGGATATCAAATAAAAATCAATAAGGTCATGAAAATCCCTTAAAAGTCCATGACTTGCTTGTCTCTGAGTCATATTGTGGGACTGTGATAAGCAGCCTATTTTGGTTGAATGGAGCTTGTTCTGGTGACCCAGTAGAGAAATCTACAAGGGATGGAAAAGCGAGCCATGTTCTCAGAGACAGGTGCCTGACACCACAGAGTCTCCCAGCTCCATAATTCTGTGACTATCGGTCACACTGACAATGTCCTAAGCTTCTGGCATTCTGGCTAGACTCCACCCTCACAGTTACCTGATTAGAGAAAAGCATGCTCCTCCCCACAGTTACCTGGCAACAGCAAGATAGCTCAACTCTAAGAGGGACTACTTGCCCCCTTCTCACTCTCTTTAAACCCTCACTTGTCTTGCTCTCTAGCCCTCCTCTCTCTACCTGCCCCATTCTCTCCACATGGTCATGGCTGGCCTCTCTCTTCACACAGCTGCCTTTTTCTTTGCACTATGTTCAATGCTAACTACTATAAAAGCAAATGGTCTCAGTCCTCATAAGGAACTTGAAAAACCTAAGAGAACTATTTGACAAACATTAGCATTCTTTTGAGAGATTTAATAAAAAGGTACAATCAATATGAAGGACTTGCTGGTTACAGGATTATATATTCTACTCAGTCAGAGAGACAGAAAAGGAGGAGGGAGAGCATGTTATCTTTATATGTCAAATGCATATCTTTTCCCAACCTCAGGCTCAAGTTCACTTATTGCTGGCATGAAAGTGAGAGGTGGTGCATTAGCCTTGAAAAGATGATGGGGACCTGGGAGAATCCCCCTCCTGGATGGGATTGCTACCCTTACAACACGGAAGCTTGCCTATGAAACCCACCTTGGTCTCTTATTATTCAGCCAGGGATGTAGCAGAAACCAGGTTGTAACTAGACCCTGCTGTCATTACCTAGGTCTCTAGAACTGTGAGCCAGTAAATCATATCTACTCATTGTAAATCAGGCAGTCTTTGCTGCTCTGTTACAGCAGCATGGACCAAACAAATAAAGGTCTCCGGAAGAGTTCACTTGCAACGTGATTTCTGGTCCATAAACCATCTTTTCAGCAAACCCCAAGCTACTAAAGCACAGTTTGATCCTACCGATCACAGGCTTTCACATACTCCTAAAGAAATTACCTCAGAACTGACAAAAGGTCTTTCTTTCTTTCTTGGGAAGCAAATGTCAGCCTTCTCCTTAGATTTTTGTGTTACCTAGAGAAATACAAGTGATTTAAAAATTCACTGTAATTTAATGTTCTTATTTTTTTAAAGTTCTTATAAGAATTGGCCTCTTCAAATTTGCCTCATTCAGACAATCCTATTGGCAGATAGTCTTGAAAATAATAAAACAAGCCCCACAACCCCCCCAAAATGGTACTTCAATTCTTTTAAGGAAGTAGAGTTGAATTTGCCTCATGGCCATAACTATCAAACTAATCACTCTCCAGAGCCCTGCCAGTTGAACACTGAGCTGAGGGACTTTCAGAGGAAACCACTTTAGTGTCTCATTGACCTAGAGTTCTGTTAATTGTTGACTCTACCTTAAGCAGAAGTACTCTCTTCATTCCACTGCCTAGTCAAATGTTCGCTGTTCTTTCATCAGTAAGATAAAATGTAGCATTCAAAGAATTAGAATCACCAGAGATTAGAATAATCACACCTCCTGTGACAGGCCAAAGCAAAACAGCTTCTGGGAAAGGTCCTATTTTGGGCCTTCATCTTCGGCCAGGAGGGAGGTCTGAATGCCAGATATCTATGCACCTTCCCTGTAAGAGGAGAGCTTGCCTGAGGAGAGTGCTCTGACCACTAAAACTCAGAGGAGAGAGCTAGTCTCCCAGGTCTGCTGATAGAGGCTAACAGAATCACCAAAGGAACAATCTCTAACCAGAGACAACTATAACAACTAACTCCAGAGATTACCAGATGGCAAAAGGTAAACGTAATAATCTTACTAACAGAAACCAAGACCACTCACCATCATCAGAACCCAGCTCTCCCACTTCGCCCAGTCCAGGGCACCCCAACACACCCAAAAAGCTAGACCCAGATTTAAAAGCATATCTCATGATGATGGTAGAGGACATGAAGAAGGACTTTCATAACTCACTAAAAGAAATACAGGAAAACACTGTTAAACAGGTAGAAGACCTTAAAGAGGAAGCACAAAAATCCCTTAAAGAATTGCAGGAAAACACGACCAAACAGGTGATGGAATTGAATGAAACCATCCAAGACCTCAAAAGGGAAGTAGACACAATAAAGAAAACCCAAAGTGAGGCAACGCTGGAGATAGAAACCATAGGAAAGAAATCTGGAACCATAGATGCAAGCATGAGCAACAGAAAAAAAGATATGGAAGAGAGAATCTCAGGTGCAGAAGATTCCATAGAGAACATCGGCACAACAATCAAAGAAAATGCAAAATGCAAAAAGATCCTAACTTGAAACATCCAGGAAATCCAGGACACAATGAGAAGACCAAACCTATGGATAATAGGAGTAGATGAGAATGAAGATTTTCAACTCAAAGGGCCAGCAAATATCTTCAACAAAATTATAGAAGAAAACGTCCCAAACCTAAAGAAAGAGATGCCCATGAATATACAAGAAGCCTAAAGAACTCCAAATAGTGCTGGGCATAGTGGTGCACACCTTTAATCCCAGCACTCGGGAGGCAGAGGCAGGCAGATTTCTGAGTTCTAGGCTAGCCTGGTCTACAAAGTGAGTTCCAGGACAGCCAGGGCTATACAGAGAAACCCTGTCTTGGAAAAAAAAAAAAAAGAACTCCAAATAAACTGGACCAGAAAAGGAATTCCTCCCGACATATAATAATTAGAACAACAAATGCACTAAATAAAGATAGAATATTAAAAACAGTAAGGGAAAAAGGTCAAGTAACATTTAAAGGCAAGCCTAACAGAATTACACCAGATTTTTCACCAGAGACTATGAAAGCCAGAAGATCCTGGACAGATGTTATAAAGACACTAAGAGAACACAAATGCCAGCCCAGGCTACTATACCCAGCCAAACTTTCAATTACCTTAGATGGAGAAAAGAAAGTATTCCAAGACAGAACCAAGTCCACACATTATCTTTCCACAAATCCTGCCCTTCAAAGGATAATAACAGAAAGAAAAAAAAAAAAACAACATTAAAAGGACGGAAACCATGTCCTAGAAAAGCAAGAAGGTAATCCCTCAATAAACCTAAAAGAAGACAGCCACAAGAACAGAATGCCAACTTTAATAACAAAAATAATAGGAAGAAACAATTACTTTTCCTTAATATCTCTTAATATCAATGGACTCAACTCCCCAATAAAAAGACATAGACTAACAGACTGTCTACACAAACAGGACCCAACATTTTGCTGCTTACAGGAAACTCATCTCAGGGAAAAAGATAGACACTACCTTAGAATGAAAGGCTGGAAAACAATTTTCCAAGCAAATGGTCTGAAGAAACAAGCTGGAGTAGCCATTCTAATATCTAATAAAATCGACTTCCAACCCAAAGTCATCAAAAAAGACAAGGAGGGGCACTTCATACACATGAAAGGTAAAATCTTCCAAGAAAAACTCTCAATTCTGAATATCTATGCTCCAAATACAAGGGCAGCCACATTCATTAAAGTAACTTTAGTAAAGCTCAAAGTACACATTGCACCTCACACAATAATAGTGGGAGACTTCAACACAACACTTTCACCAATGGAAATATCCTGGAAACAGAAATTAAACAGGGACACAGTGAAACTAACAGAAGTTATGAAACAAATGTATCTAACAGATATCTACAGAAAATTTTGTCCTAAAGCAAAAGGATATACCTTCTACTCAGCACCTCATGGTACCTTCTCCAAAATTGAACATAATTAGTCACAAAACAGGCCTCAACTGATAGAAAAATATTGAAATTGTCCCATGCATCCTATCAGATCACCATGGAGGAAGGCTGATCTTCAATAACAACATAAATAATAGAAAGCCAACATTCAATTGGAAACTGAACAACACTCTTCTCAATGATACCTTGGTCAGGAAGGAATAAAGAAAGAAATTAAGGACTTTTTGGAGTTTAATGAAAATGAAGCCACAACATACCCAAAGTTATGGGACACAATGAAAGCATTTCTAAGAGGAAAACTCATAACTCTGAGTGCCTCCAAAAAGAACTAGAGAGAGCACACATTAACAGCTTGACAACAAACCTAAGAGCTCTAGAACAAAAGGAAGCAAATTCACCCAAGAGGAGTAGAAGGCAGGAAATAATCAAACTCAGGGGTGAAATCAGCCAAGTGGAAACAACAAGAACTATTCAAAGAATCAACCAAACGAGGAGCTGGTTCTTTGAGAAAAATCAACAAGATAGATAAACTCTTAACCAGACGCACTAAAGGGCACAGGGAAAGTATCCTAATTAACAAAATCAGAAATGAAAAGGGAGACATAACAACAGCTCCTGAAGAAATTCAAAACAACCATCAGATCCTTCTACAAAAGGCTATACTCAACAAAACTGGAGAACCT
Organism: Mus caroli; assembly: GCF_978045245.1. NCBI lineage: Eukaryota > Metazoa > Chordata > Mammalia > Rodentia > Muridae > Mus > Mus caroli. The sequence goes on along the minus strand of NW_028227268.1, from coordinate 94,912,912 downwards.
GGATGAAATGGACAAGTTTCTAGACAGATACCAGGTACCAAAGTTAAATCAAGATCAGGTTAAAGATCTAAACAGTCCTATATCCCCTAAAGAAATAGAAGCAGTCATTAATAGTCTCCCAACCAAGAAATTCTCAGGACCAGATGGGTTTAGTGCAGAGTTCTATCAGACCTTCAAAGAATATCTAATCCCAGGTTTTCACAAACTATTCCACAAAATAGAAACAGAAGGTACTTTACCCAATTCATTCTATGAAGTCACAATTACTCTGATACCCAAACCACAAAAAGACCCAACAGAGATAGAGAACTTAAGACCAATTTCCCTTATGAATATTGATGAAAAAATCCTCAATAAAGTTCTTGCTAACTGAATCCAAGAACACATCAAAACAATCATCTATCCCGACCAAGTAGGTTTCATCCCAGAGATACAGGGAAGGTTCAATATTCGGAAATCCATCAACGTAATCCAGTATATAAACAAACTCAAAGACAAAAACCTCATGATCATCTTGTTAGATGTGTAGAAATCGTTTGACAAAATCCAACACCCATTCATGATATAAGTCTTGGAAAGATCAGGAATTCAAGACCCATACCTAAATATGATAAAAGAAATCTACAGCAAACCAGTAGCCAACATCAAAGTAAATGGTGAGAAGCTGGAAGCAATCTCACTAAAATCAGGGACTAGACAAGGCTGTCCACTTTCTCCCTACATATTCAACATTGTACTTGAAGTCCTGGCCAGAGCAATTCAACAACAAAAGGAGACAAAGTGGATACAAATCGGAAAGGAAGAAGTCAAAATATCACTCTTTGCAGATAAGATAGTATATATAAGTGACCCTAAAAATTCCACCAGAGAATTCCTAAGCCTGATAAACAGCTTCAATGAAGTAGCTGGATATAAAATTAATTCAAACAAGTCAATGGCCTTTCTGTACACAAAGAATAAACAGTCTGAGAAAGAAATTAGGGAAACAACACCCTTCTCAATAGTCACAAATAATATTAAATACCTTGGCGTGACTCTAACTAAGGAAGTGAAGGATCTTTATGATAAGAACTTCAAGTCTCTGAAGAAAGAAATTAAAGAAGAACTCAGAAGATGGAAAGATCTCCCATGCTCATGGATTGGCAGGATCAATATAGCAAAAATGACTATCTTGCCAAAAGCAATCTACAGATTCAATGCAATCGCCATCAAAATTCCAACTCAATTCTTCAACGAATTAGAAAGGGCAATCGGCAGATTCATCTAGAATAACAAAAAACCTAGGATAGTAAAAACTCTTCTCAAGGATAAAAGAACCTCTGATGGAATCACCATGCCTGACCTAAAGCTGTACTACAGAGCAATTGTGATAAAATCTGCATGGTGCTGGTATAGTGACAGACAAGTAGAACAATGGAATAGAATTGAAGACCCAGAGATGAACCCACACACCTATGGTCACTTGATCTTTGAGAAGGGAGCTAAAACCATCCAGTGGAAAAAAGATAGCATTTTCAACAAATGGTGCTGGCACAACTGGCAGTTATCATGTAGAAGAATGCGAATTGATCCATTCCTATCTCCTTGTACTAAGGTCAAATCTAAGTGGATTCAGGAACTCCACATAAAACCAGAGACACTGAAACTTATAGAGGAGAAAGTTGGGAAAAGCCTCGACGATATGGGTACAGGGGAAAATTTCCTGAATAGAACAACCGGCTTGTGCTGTAAGATCGAGAATCGACAATTGGACCTCATAAAGTTGCAAAGCTTATGCAAGGCAAAAGACACCTTCAATAAGACAAAAAGAGCACCAACAGATTAGGAAAGGATCTTTACCCATCCTAAAACAGAGAGGGGACTAATATCCAATATATATAAAGAACTCAAGAAGGTGAACTCCAGAAAATCAAATAACCCCATTAAAAAATGGGGCTCAGAGCTGAACAAAGAATTCTCACCTGAGGAATACCGAATGGCTGAGAAGCACCTGAAAAAATGTTCAACATCATTAATCATCAGGGAAATGCAAATCAAAACAACCCTGAGATTCCACCTCACACCAGTCAGAATGGCTAAGGTGAAAATTTCAGGTGACAGCTGATGCTGGCGAGGATGTGGAGAAAGAGGAACACTCCTCCATTGTTGGTGGGATTGCAAGCTTGTACAACCCCTCTGGAAATCAGTCTGGTGGTTCCTCAGAAAATTGGACATAGTACTACCGGAGAATCCTGCAATACCTCTCCTAGGCATATATCCAGAAGATGTTCTAACCGGTAAGAAGGACACATGCTCCACTATATTCATAGCAGCCTTATTTATAATAGCCAGAAGCTGGAAGGAACCCAGATGCCCCTCAACAGAGGAATGGGTATAGAATATGTGGTACAGTTACAGAATGGAGTACTACTCAGCTATTAAAAAGAATGAATTTATGAAATTCCTAGCCAAATGGATGGACCTGGAGGGCATCATCCTGAGTGAGGTAACCTAATCACAATATGTACTCACTGATAAGTGAATATTATCCCAGAAACTTATGATTCCCAAGATATCAGATACAATTTGCTAAACGCATGAAACTCAAGAAGAACGAAGACCAAAGTGTGGACCCTTTGCCCTTTTTTAGAATTGGGAACAAACCACCCATGGAAGGAGTTACAGAGACAATGTTTGGAGCTGTGACGAAAGGATGGACCATCTAGAGACTGCCATATCCAGGGATCCATCCCATAATCAGCTTCCAAATGCTGACACCATTGCATACACTAGCAAGATTTTGCTGAAAGGACCCAGATATAGCTGTCTCTTGTGAGACTATGTAGGGGCCTAGCAATCACAGAAGTGGATGTTCACAGTCAGTTATTGAATGGATCACAGGGCCCCCAATGGAGGAGCTAGAGAAAACACCCAAGGAGCTAAAGGGTTATGCAATCCTATAGGTGGAACAACAATATGAACTAACCAGTACCACCACCACCCCACCCCCCGAGCTTGTGTCTCTAGGTGCATATGAATCAGAAGATGGCCTAAACCATCAGTGGAAAGACTGGCCCATTTTTTGTGCAAACTTTATATGCCTCAGTACAACGGAATGACAGGGCCAAGAAGTGGGAGTGGGTGGGTGGAGGAGTGGGTGGGGGAACATGTTGGGGACTTTTGGGATAGCATTGGAAATGTAAATGAAATAAATACCCAATTAAAAAAAAGAAAAAAAAGATTGTACATTTATGCTTGTCTCACTCTATATGTCCCTACTTGCTTCCTTTTCACTTATCAAACTATTTTGCACTGGACATCTTGTTACTTGTCTACTTCTTTACTCACAGTATGGCCATCAATATTTGACCAAGTATTTCCCAGTTCCCTAGGCACTGAAAGTGCTGCTCCTTGCAGTGGGTAGCCCACTTGTATATTATGGCTTGCTTTAACATTAAGGGATTCCATCATCCAGCCTTCACTATCTGCTGTATATGAACTGTTCTCCTATGTACTAGAGATACAACTGCAAGCAGAAATGATAAAACCCAAGAGTTCGTGGAATAAACAGTCCAAAGGAAAGACAGACAATAAGATCCAAGCACATGAGGAAGTGTCAACAGGGGTGGAATATGAAAAAAAAAAAAAAAAAAAAAAAAAAAAAAAAAAGCTGACTAAGGCCCTATAGAGCAGTTCTGGGCAGAAAGGAAGCAACATGAACAGTCTGGCTTGGTCATGAATCAGGAACTGAAAGCTGCTTAAGACAGGGTTGGTTTATCCGATCATCATTTCCCAGTGCTCAAGTTTTCATCTTGTGTAAATCACTTAAGCTATTTTCCTTTTAATAAAAGCTTTAATATCACATGTGAGGCTCCTCTTTCACCTGTTCTAATTCTCATCCCTGGAAACTGGTGGCTCTATCTCCAGAATAACCTTTTGAGGCTCACCTCACAGGCTTTCCCATTTTCATTTTTGCTCCTCCTGCTCCAAATCAGCATTTACTCTCAATCTATTTACCACCCAGAGGGTTTTCTGAAGTGTTCAGTCTGATCACATCTTCTTTATTTCCTAATTTGAGCCACAGAAAATCTAAAGTCCTTAGAACATCTACTTGGGGGCTCACATGATCTGATCAACTGACTTTTGCATCCTGCCACCACTTGATCTACCTCAGACATGGAGCCTCCTTTCTTTCCTGAGCACCACAAGTATTTTCCTGCCTCAGAGATTTTGCCTTAGTCTTAGCACTTTCCAAATATCCTCATTTCTGCACAGATATATAATTGAAAACCCTTCCTTCAAGTCTTTGTAACTAACTCAATTTTTAATGAGACTCCATCATCTTCATTTAACTGTGCAGATTGCTATCTTAACCCTATCCAGAGTACTAACCCTATAGTCCTACCCTATAGTCATAACCCTGTCTTATGTCTATTTGTCAAAATTCTGCATCACCTTCTATCATATAAGGTGTATATCATATCTAGAATAAAATGGTTGGATAAAAGAACTCCAAGCAATAAGAGAATCTTTAGATGGAAATGTGTGGAAGTTTCTTAAAACATTGGTCACAGTTATTCAGTTATTAAAAGAATTTTAGTAAAAAATTTTGGTATGTCTTCTCATTTGGCTAATGCATATGCTTGTGTGTATGTGTACGTATAAAAAACTTGTTGTAGTCTAAAAATGATGTCTTCATGAATTTTCATATATTGAAACTTTCCCTGGCATGATGATTTTAAGAGATGGGAGCTTCTGAGAGGCTACTGGGGCATGAGGAATAAGATTGTAACTCTTATAAAGAAAGCCAGAGGGAACCTGCCTCTCCCTAACAGGTGTCATTGATGAGAAATTGCTTTTTATGGGACTCTGAGAGTATTGCTGCCTCTGGGAGTGTTTATAAATTAACCACTCTATGGTATTCCATTTAAGCATCTATAATAAATGAATAAAAAAATAAATAAACTAAGCTGGAACAGGAAGTGTGAGGAGATATGGGTGGAGAATCAATTACAGAAAAAAAATACAACATGCAAACTTTTGTGCCTCTGAAACCTCAGAATACAATACAAATGCCCTTCTGCTGCAAATGTGCTCTGGTTAAGAAGGCATTGGTTACAGAAGATCGCTGGAAGACATATGGCATCATCTGAACATGCTTTTTCAGTTGCCCCTGACCAGTTATCTACTCTGACAGCAGAAGCAAACCCTACAGAAATCAGACACTACATAGGGCAGGGGGGATTGTTGGGTATTGAGTAGTGGGGTTGCAAACTGTTAGGGATCAGCCTGAATAGGGCAGCAGTCAAAGGTTCTTACCAAACAAAATGTGTCTTTTTGAGACCAGGAAAATGCATCGCTTCCAAGGAAAAGAAGAGCAGTCGTGTGCTGTCTTGTTTATTTTGTTTGGAACAGTGCATAGAGGTTCTGAATTGTTTATCTAGAATGGTTTGACAGAAATATTATGCTTGCTGTTCAGTAGTGCTGTGACAGTGGCTGTCTAAATTATTTGATGGCTTGCTACATTTTTATTTTCTATAAAGGAAGAAATAGATAAATAGACATTTAAAATAACAAGTTATATCTAAATTAATTTAAAAATTAGAAAAAAGTCTGTATCCTATTTCATTACTATAAAATAACCATCAAGATTTTGTTCATTTCTCATATCTCACATTTCTGATTAAAATATAATAGTGTTTTATTACATCTTTGTCTTCATCCACATGCAGTCCTGCTCCCTGATGCAGACAGAATGTGTCCCCTAAACTTCATATTTTGGAAAGATAATACACAAAGTCACAAGTTAATGGTTGTTGAGAGATTGGGCCTTTGGACAAAGTTCTCTGGAATGTCAGGTTATCAAGAAAGTGACTTTATTGTTATAGGGAGTTTTCTCTAGCATATAAACCCAATCTCACTATGCCATATCCTTTATCTACTTAGAAGCTGAGCAGTTGTCAGCACCAAGCTCTAGTATTTTCCACCTGTCGAAATACATCATCTATGAAACAGTTACTCTCAGATAATCTGTTATCACAACAGAAAGAGAAGTAAAATACTGGGAATTGGACCCTCCTTATAGCTCCCACTTCTGTCTCTTTATATGTGAGTTGGAGGCTCTGTTTAGTATGGTCTCAACTGAAAGGACTCTCCTCGCTGCAGGCACCCCAGCACATCCAGGATCTTGAGATCACTGGTGAGCAGAACGCAACATCTGTTCCAAAAAACCCAAAGGGTCTTGTGCTAGCAGGAAGAGGGACAAAGGACACCTACCCAACCAGTGGCTGGGATTTGTTCTGGTCGGCGACACCCCTGTTCCATCTTGGGCACAATCTCGGCAGAGGGTTGCAAGGTCCCCAGAGGACTCTCCACTCTGAAGGCACCCTAGAACACCCAGGGGCTTGAGATCACTGGTGAGTGGAACGCAACATTTGTTCCAAAAAACCCAGAGGGTCTTGTGCCAGCAGGGACAGGTCAAAGGAGAAAGGCAGCACCTAGCACACCCAGAATCTTAGGATCACTGAGGCCAGTCTACTCAAGAGAGCACATGAGCAGCAGAAGCAACAGAGCTTCTTGGACAAGGTCTCCTCTGGCCTTCATCCTCAGCCAGGAGACAGAGCTGAGACCAGACCCCTGCCAGAAGAGAGTCAGCCTACAGGGAGGGCTCTGACCCCAGGACTCAGGAAGTAGATCTGAGCTCCAGACTTGTGTGCATCTTCCCTGCAAGAGGAGAGCTTGCCTGCAGAGAGTACTGTGAAGATTGGGACTCAGTAGAGAATTGGTCTCCCAGGAGTCCTCACAGAGGCTAAAGAATCACAGAGAAACAAGCTCCAGCCAGAGATAGCTAGAACATCTAACACCAGAGATTACCAGATGGCGAAACGCAAACATAAGAATCTTACTAGCAGAGCCCAAGACCACTCGGCATCATCAGAACCCAGTACACCCACAAGAGCAAGTCCTGGATACCCCAACACACCCAAAAAGCAAGATTCAGATTTAAAATCATATATCATGATGGAGGTAGAGGATTTTTAAAAGGGCATTAATAATTCACTTAAAGAAATACAGGATATCACTGCTAAACAGGTAGAAGCCCTTAAAGAGGAAACACAAAAATCCCTTGAAAATTACAGAAAAACACAACCAAACAGGTGATGGAATTGAAGAAAACCATCCAAGATCTAAAAATGGAAGTAGAAACAATAAAGAAAATGCAAAGGGAGACAACTCTGGAGATAGAAATTCTAGGAAAGTAATCAGGAGCCATAGATGCGAGCATCAGCAACAGAATACAAGAGATGGAAGAGAGAATCTCAGGTACAGAAGATTCCATAGAAAACATGGACACACCAATTAAACAAAATGCAAAATGCAAAAAGATCCTAGCCCAAAACATCCAGGAAATCCAGTACACAATGAGAAGACTAAACCTAAGGATAATAGGTATAGATGAGAAGGAAGATTTCCAACTTAAAAGGCCAGTAAATATCTTCAACAAAATTATAGAGGAAAACTTCCCCAACCTAAAGAAAGAGATGCCCATGAACAGGCAAGAAGCCTACAGAACTCCAAATAGACTGGACCAGAAAAGAAATTCCTCCTGACACAAAATAATCAGAACAACAAATGCATTAAATAAAGACAGTATATTAAAAGCAGTAAGAGAAAAAGGTCAAGTATCATATAAAGGCAGACCTATTAGAATTACACCAGACATCTCACCACATAGTATGAAAGCCAGAAGATCCTGGACAGATGTTATACAGACCTTAAGAGAACATAAATGCCAGACCAGGCTACTATACCCAACAAAACCCTCAATTACCATAGATGGAGAAAATAAAGTATTCCATGACAAAACCAAATTCACACAATATCTATTCACTAATCCAGCCCTTCAAAGGATAATAAAGGGAAAACACCAACACAAGGACGGAAATTACGCCCTAGAAAGAGCAAGAAAACAATCCTTCAACAAACCTAAATGAAGACTGCCACAAGAACAGAATCCCAACTCTAACAACAAAAATAACAGGAAACAACAATTACTTTTCCTTAATATCTCTTAATATCAATGGACTCAATTCCCAAATAAAAAGACATAGACTAAGAGACTGGCTATATAAGCAGGACCCAACTTTTTGCTCCTTATAGAAAATCCTTCTCAGGGAAAAAGACAGACTCTACCTCAGGTTAAAAGGTTGGAAAACAATTTTCGAAGCAAATGATCTGAAGGAACAAGTTGGAGTAGTGATTCTAATATCAAATAAAATCAACTTCCAACCCAAAGTTATGAAAAAAGTCAAGGAGGGGCACTTCATACTCATCAAAGGTAAAATCTACCAAGGTAAACACTCAATTCTGAATATCTATGCTCCAAATGCAAGGGCATCCAATTTCCTAAAGGAAACATTAGTAAAACTCAAAGCACATATTGCACCTCACACAATCATAGTGGGAGACTTCAACACCCCACTCTCATCAAAGGACAGATATTGGAAACTGAAACTAAACATAGACACAATGAAACTAACAGAAGTTATGAAAGAAATGGATTTAACAGATATCTACAAAACATTTTATCCTAAAACAAAAGAATATACCTTCTTTTCAACACCTCATGGCACCTTCTCCAAAATCGACTATATAATTGGTTACAAAACAGGCCTCATCAGATACAAAAATATTGAAATAATCCCATGTATCCTATCAGATCACCACAGACTAAGGCTGATCTTCCATAACAACATAAAGAATAGAAAGTCAACATTCATGTGTAAGCTGAAGAATATTATACTCAATGATACCTTGGTCAAGGAAGAAATAAAGAAATTGAAGACTTTTTAGAATTTACTGAAAATGAAGCCACAACATACCAAACTTATGGGACACAATGAAAGCAGTCCTAAGAGTAAAAGTCATAGTTCTGATTGCCTCCAAAAAGAAACTGGAGAGAGCACATACTAGTAGCTTGACAGCGCACCAAACAGTCTAGAACAAAAAAAAAAAAGCAAATTCACCCAAGAGGAGTAGACAGCAGGAAATAATCAAACTCAGGGCTGAAATCAACCAACTGGAAACAAAAAAGAACTATTCAAAGAATCAACTAAGCTGGAGTTTGTTCTTTGAGAAAATCAACAAGATAGAGGCACAGGGACAGCATCCTAATTAACAAAATCCGAAATGAAAAGGGAGACATAAAAACAGAACCTGAGGAAATCCAAAGCATCATCAGATCCTACTACAAAAGGCTATACTCAACAAAACTGGAAAACCTGGATGAAATGGACAAATTTCTAGACAGATACCAGGTACCAAAGTTAAATCAGGAGCAGATTAATGACCAAAACAGTCCCATATCCACTAAAGATATAGAAGCAGTCATTAATAGTCTCCCAACCAAAAAAAGCCCAGGACCAGATGGCTTTAGTGCAGAGTTCTGTCAGACCTTCAAAGAATACCTAATTCCAATTCTTGAAATATTCCACAAAATAAAAACAGAAGGTACTCTAACCAATTCATTCTTTGAAGCCACAATTATTCTGATACCTAAACCACATAAAGACCCAACAAGAAAAGAGAAATTCAGATCAATTTCCTTTATGAATGTCGATGTAAAAATACTCAATAAAATTCTTATTAACCAAATCCAAGAACACATCAAAACAATCATCCATCATGATCAAGTAGGCTTCACTCCAGGGATGCAGAGATGGTTTAAAATAGGGAAATCCATCAACGAAATCCACTATATAAACAAACTCAAAGACAAAAAACACATGATCATCTTCTTAGATGGTGAGAAAGCATTTGAAAAAAATCCAACACTCCTTCATGATAAAAGTCTTGAAAAGATCAGGAATTCAAGGCCCATTACCTAAACATAATAAATGCAATCTACAGCAAACCAGTAGCCAACATCAAAGTAAATGGAGAGAAGCTGGAAGCAATCCTACTAAAAATCAGGGACTAGACAAGGCTGCCCATTTTCTCCATACCTATTCAATATAGTACTAAAAGTCCTAGCCACAGCAATTAGAAAACAAAAGGAGGTCAATGGGATATAAATTGGGAGGGAAGAAGTCAAAATATCAATATCTGCAGATGATATGATAATATATATATATAATTAATCCTAAAAATTCCACCAGAGAACTCCTAAACCTGATAAACAGCTTCAGTGAAGTAGCTGGATATAAAATTAACTCAAATAAATCAATGGCATTTTTCTACACAAAGGATAAACAGGCTGAGAAAGCAATTAGGGAAACAACACCCTTCACAATAGTCACAAATAATATAAAATACCTTGGTGTGACTCTATCCTAGAAAGTGAAAGATCCGTATGATAAGAACTTCAAATCTCTGAAGAAAGAAATCAAAGAAGCTCTCAGAAGTTGGAAAAATCTCCCATACTCATGGATTGAGAGGATCAATATAGTCAAAATGACTATCTTGCAGAAAGCAATCAACAGGTTCAATGCAATCCCCATCAAAATTCCAACTCAACAAATTCTAATTCTTCTTCAACAAATTAGAAAGGGCAATTTGCAGATTCATCTGAAATAACAAAAAACCTAGGATAGCAAAAACTCTTTTCAATGATAAAAGAACCTCTGGTAAATCACCATGCCTGAACTAAAGCTGTATTACAGAGCAATTGTGATAAAAACTGCATGGTACTGGCACAGTGACAGACTGGTAGACCAATGGAATAGAATTGAAGACCCAGAAATGAACCCACACACCTACGGTCCTTGATCTTTGACAAGGGAGCCAAAACCATCCAGTGGACAAAACACAGCATTTTCAACAAATGGTGGTGGCACAACTGGCGGTTATCATATAGAAGAATGCAAATTGATCCATTCTTATCTCCCTGTATTAAGGTCAAATCTAAGTGGATCAAGGAACTCCCTTATAAAACTAGAGACACTGAAACTTTTTTAAAAATATTTTTATTACATATTTTCCTCAATTACATTTCCAATGCTATCCCAAAAGTCCCCCATACCATCCCCCCCCACTTCCCTACCCACCCATTCCCATTTTTTAGCCCTGGAGTTCCCCTATACTGGGGCATATAAAGTTTGCATGTCCAATGGGCCTCTCTTTCCAGTGATGGCTGACTAGGCCATCTTTTGATACATATACAGCTAGAGTCAAGAGCTCCGGGGTACTGATTAATTCACAATGTTGTTCCTCCTATAGGGTTGCAGATCCCTTTAGCTCCTTGGGTACTTTCTCTAGCTCCTCCATTGGGAGCCCTGTGATCCATCCACTAGCTGACTGTGAGCATCCACTTCTGTGTTTGCTAGGCCCCGGCATAGTCTCACAAGAGACAGCTATATCTGGGTCCTTTCAGCAAAATCTTGCTAGTGTATGCAATGGTGTCAGCATTTGGAAGCTGATTATGGGGTGGATCCCTGGATATGGCAGTCTCTAGATGGTCCGTCCTTTCGTCACAGCTCCAAACTTTGTCTCTGTAACTCCTTCCATGGGTGTTTTGTTCCCAATTTTAAGGAGGGGCATAGTGTCCACACTTCAGTCTTCATTCTTCTTGAGTTTCATGTGTTTAGCAAATTGTATCTTATATCTTGGGTATCCTAAATTTTGGGCTAATATCCACTTATCAGTGAGTATATATTGTGTGATTTCCTTTGTGATTGTGTTACCTCACTCAGGATGATGCCCTCCAGGTCCATCCATTTGGCTAGGAATTTCATAAATTCATTCTTTTTAATAGCTGAGTAGTACTCCATTCTGTAAATGTACCACATTTTCTGTATCCATTCCTCTGTTGAGGGGCATCTGGGTTCTTTCCAGCTTCTGGCTATTATAAATGAGGCTGCTATGAACATAGTGGAGCATGTGTCCTTCTTACCAGTTGGGACATCATCTGGATATATGCCCAGGAGAGGTATGGCTGGATCCTCCGGTAGTACTATGTCCAATTTTCCAAGGAAATGCCAGACTGATTTCCAGAGTGGTTGTACAAGCTTGCAATCCCACCAACAATGGAGGAGTGTTCCTCTTTCTCCACATCCTCGCCAGCATCTGCTGTCATCTGAATTTTTGATCTTAGCCATTCTGACTGGTGTGAGGTGGAATCTCAGGGTTGTTTTGATTTGCATTTCCCTGATGATTAATTTTTTAATCATTTAATTTTTTAATAATTTAATCATTAACATTTTTTCAGGTGCTTCTCTGATATTTGGTATTCCTTAGGTGAGAATTCTTTGTTCAGTTCTGAGCCCCATTTTTAATGGGGTTATTTGATTTTCTGGAGTCTACCTTCTTGAGTTCTTTATATATATTGGATATTAGTCCCCTATCTGATTTAGGATAGGTAAAGATCCTTTCCCAATCTGTTGGTGGTCTTTTTGTCTTATTGACAGACACTGAAACTTATAGAGGTGAATATGGAGAAAATCCTCAAAGATATGGGCACAGGGGAAAAATTCCTGAACAGAACAGCAATGGCTTGTGCTGTAAGATCAAGAATCAACAAATGGGACCTCATAAAATTGCAAAGCTTCTGTAAGGCAAAAGACACTGTCACCAACAGTGTGGAAAGGATCTCTACCAATCCTAAATCAGATAGGGGACTAATATCATATATATACTCAAGAAAATGGACTCCAGAAAATCCAAAAACCCTATTAAAAAATGGGATACAGAGCTAAACAAAGAATTCTCAAAGTATCAACACCAAATGGCTGAGAATCACCTGAAAAAAATGTTCAACATTTTTAATCATCAGGGAAATGCAAAGCAAAACAACCTAGATTCTACCTCACACCAGTCAGAATGGCTAAGATAAAAAATTCAGGTGACAGAAGATGTTAGTGAGGATATGGAGAAAGAGGGACACTCGTCCATTGTTGGTGGGATTGCAAGCTTGTACAACCACTCTGGAAATCAGTCTGGTGGTTCCTCAGAAAATTAGACATAGTACTATCAGAAGATCCTTTAATTCCTCTCCTGGAAATATACCAAGAAGATGTTCCAACTTTAATAAGGACACATGCTCCACTATGTTCATAGCAGCCTTATTTATAATATCCAGAAGCTGGAAAGAACCCAGATGTCCCTCAACAGTGGAATGGATACAGAAAGTGTGGTACATTTATACAATGGAGTACTACTCGGCAATTAAAAGCAATGAATTCATGAAATTCTTAGGCAAATGGATGGATCTGGAGGATATCATCCTGAGTGAGTTAACCCATTCACAAAAGAATACACATCATATGCACTCACTGATAGGTGGATATTAGCCCAGAAACTTAGAATATCCAAGATACAATTTGCAAAACACTTGAAACTCAAGAAGAAGGAAGACCAAAGTGTGGATACTTCACGCCTTCTTAGAATGAGGAACAAAATACCCATAGAAGGAGTTACAGAGACAAAGTTCAGTGCTGAGATGGAAGGAAAAACTATCCAGAAACTGCCCCACCCTGGGATCCATCCCATATACAACCACCTAACCCAGACACTATTGCATATACCAGAAAAATTTTGCTGACAGGACCTTGACATAGCACCCTCTTTTCAGGCTATGCCAATGCCTGGCAAACACAGAAGTGTATGTTCACAGTCATCTATTGGATGTAACACAGGGCCCCTAATGAAGGAGCTAGAGAAAGTACCCAAGGAGCTAAAGGGGTCTACAACCCTATAGGAAGAACAACAGTATGAACTAACCAGTACCACCCAGAGCTGTATCTCTAGTTGCATATGTAGAAGAGGATGGCTTATTTGGTCATCAGTGGGAAGAGAGCCCCTTGGTTTTGTGAAAAGCATATGCCTTAGTATAGGGGAATACCAGGACCAGGAAATGGGTGGGTTGGGGAGCAGGTCAGGGGGATGGTACAGTGGGCTTTGGGGATAGAATTTGAAATGTAAATCAAGAAAATATCTAATAAAACATGCCTTATAACAAAAAAATAAAGTCTCACCTTGTCATTCTTTCTTATGATGACTGCAGTGCTTTTTGAACAGTGATCAGTAGCTTATTGTTGAATTTACTCTGTTCCCAAATGCCCTAGGGCCTTACACAATTTTTTTTTTTTGTTTCCTAGACTATTTGAAGCAGTACACTCAAAATGTAACCCAAGTTCCCCTAATAAGGCATACTAACAAGCAATGTACCTAAAGGCTGGCTTGCTCTGCTCTGATACCCTGTTCACTTTTACTTTAGTCATCTACCACATCTACCACGTTGGGGGGCGGGGAGGAACATCTATCATACAAAAGAGACGTGGGTGGGTAGCAGTCAGTTTAACTAAATAACTGCAATATACATAAATATAAAAATAGTTCAAATTCCAAAGAGCTACTTGACACAAGCAACATTTTAACAGCTTTTCAGGGCTAAAATGTCTCTTGCTTCCTACAGCTCTGTTGCTTCTGGAGTTGTTTGTCACTTCCCAGAGAAAATAACTGTCTTTCCTAATGTGGGAGAAAAAAAGTCAATGTTATTTTAATACACATAACAATTTTCTTAAATGTATGTGGTCTCTTCATAAATGCATCTCAATAGTATTGTCAATGAATGCACAGGGAAGAAAATCTGTTAAAAAAATTCTAAAAGAAAATAACCCTGTAAAATGTTATTTTCTCTTAGAATAATGAACATGCTTTTTATATATTTATTTTTTTGCCTAAAGTTGCTTTTTATTGCTATTATACTTCTCAGAAAAATAAAAATATCAAACTATGTAGCAAAAAGTTCATTAACTTGAACCTCATCTATTGAAAATTCATAAAGATTTTTGCAGAATTCAGCCTATATAGATTCTTCGTTCTAGGTCTAAAACAATGTCATTTGTGTAACAGTTTTGTATTTAAATTGATCAGTATAAATTAATTTGCTTAAGGGAAAAACTATATACATTGAAATATATTTTATCTAGGTTAGTATATTTATTGGATACTTTTTAAATTATTGTGAATTAACCTATTTATTGAGCATTTACTATGCTCTCATCACTCATGTTCTAGACACACTGTATTGATAGTCAAATTTCTCCTTTTCTTCAAAAATACTGTAGTAAGAAATGTAGGAATATACATAGATGAGTGTGTGTGTGTGTGTGTGTGTATGGTATGTACCATACCACTTCCCTACATACACCCCACACTTTAATTTGTATGTAGATCACAAAATAAGACCTGGATCCAAGTCCACATATAAATACAAACACCTAAGAAGTATATTTCAAATATGCAACAAGAGAATTTTTAATGTTTCCAAGAAAGGGATGAACTGGAGGCATTCAAAGAACAGAAGACTAGACTGCATAAAACTGGGCAGCCTAAATACCTGAGCATAACATTGAAAAGGAGATATGTCTGCCTCTTGGAAAGAGAAATAAACTACCTTAAACCTTGGGTTTGTACTACTTGCAGCAGTGAGCCATTGGAACAGGGAAGAGATGGGACACAAAGCAACACCTTATTGCTATTGGTCATTCTAGCTTTTGTAGAGGATTAAGAGGAGCTGAAAGAGTGGTAACAGGAGGCCACTAAAAATGCACAGTTGAAGATGGGCTGCAAGAAGACTGAGGGTCACATGTGAGCCATGTTTGTGGCAGCAAAAAAGAAAAAAGAATAAAAAGAACAGAAGAGGAGAGGGGAGGGGAGGGGAAGGGGGAAGGAGAGGGGAAGGGGGAAGGGGAGGGGGAAGGAAGGGAGAAGGGGAAGGAAGAGGGGAAGGGAAGGAAGAAGGGAAGGGGGAAGGGGAGGGGGAAGGAAGGGAGAAGGGGAAGGAAGAGGGGAAGGGAAGGAAGAAGGGAAGGGAAGGAAGAAGGGAAGGGAAGGGAAGGGAAGGGAAGGGAAGGGAAGGGAAAGGGAAAGGGAAAGGGAAAGGGAAAGGGAAAGGGAAAGGGAAAGGGAAAGGGAAAGGGAAAGGGAAAGGGAAAGGGAAAGGGAAAGGGAAAGGGAAAGGGAAAGGGAAAGGGAAAGGGAAAGGGAAAGGGAAAGGGAAAGGGGAAGGGGAAGGGGAAGGGGAAGGGGAAGGGGAAGGGGAAGGGGAAAGGGAAAGGGAAAGGGAAAGGGAAAGGGAAAGGGAAAAAGGGAAAGGGAAAGGGAAAGGGAAAGGGAAAGGGAAAAAGGGAAAGGGAAAGGGAAAGGGAAGGGAAGGGAAGGGAAGGGAAGGGAAGGGAAAGGAAGGGAAGGGAAGGGAAGGGAAGGGAAGGGAGAAAAACACAGACACAGTATGTCTCTAGGGTGTAATTCATCAAAGCATATGTATAGAGTAGAAGTGAAGTGAGGTACCAGTGGAAAAATAATGGTACATGCTATATTCTTGCATGAGCGATTAGGGGACAGCAGTGGCAGCAAGTATGTGAGAGCCTGGAGGAAGAGCAGGACAAACTTCAGAAATTAAGTGTTCTATCTGTTTCTCTTCATCTTATTATTTTTGGTGGATAGTTATGTCAGGATTTATATATATATGTGTTGTGTGTGTATGTATATATATATATATATATATGAAGATAGTGATGAACATTAATAATAATCAAAGAAAACCAGACTATCAATTTGAGAGGAAGTTTGGGAGACTTGGGAGAAGGTAGAAGGAAGCAGGGAGTTATATATGCTGATATTTTAAATTAATGAAATAAATTAGGTAGTGTTTGTTCTGTTTCTATTTGGTGAAATTGTCTGAGATCTGTTGATATTAGCTCTTTTTTGAAGGTCTTGTAGAATTCTGCATTAAAACCATCTTCTGGTCATGGGGCTCTTTTTTGGTTGGGAGGTTTTTCTTAATGACTTCTATTTCCTTAGGGGTTATGAGGCGTTTTAGATAGTTTATCTAATCCTGATATAATTTGGTACATGCTCTCTTTCTAGAAAATCACCCATTACATCCAGTTTTGTCGAGTACAGACTTTTGTAGTAAGACCCGATGATTTTTTTTTTTTTAAAAATCCTCAGTTTCTAGTGTAGCAGAGGATTTCCTTGTCTAGCCTAGGTGGGGGAGGATGCACCTAATGCCTCATGGGAGGGAGATCCCCAGGGTAGAGGTGGGGAACACAATCTAAGAGGCAAAAAGGTGGGGTGGGGTGAAGAATTTGGAAGGAGGGGCCAAAATAGGATGTAATGATTTAAAAAATTAAATAAAAAAGGAACTTAAGAATTACCAGAACTTAGTTGTGCATTACTTTGGTTATTGATATTTTCTAATCTAACTTAAAATTTTAGAATTTCTTTTTAATTAGATATTTTCTTTATTTACATTTCAAATGTTTCCCCCTTTCCTGGTTTCCCATCTAAAAACCCCGTATTTCCTGCCCCCTCCCCCTGCTCACCAACCCACCCACTCCTGCTTCCTGGCCCTGGCATTCCCATACAATGGAGCACAGACACTTCACAGAACCAAGGGCCTCTCATCCCATTGATGACTAACTAGGTCATCCTCTGCTACATATGTAGCTGGAGCCATAAATTCCACCATGTGTACTTTTTAGTCCCTGTGAGCACTGGGAGTACTGGTTAGTTCATATTGTTGTCCCTTCTATGGAGCTGCAAACCCCTTCAGCTCCTTGGGTCCTTTCTCTAGCTCCTTTATTGAGGACCCTGTGCTTAGTCCAATGGATGGCAGTGAGCATCCACCTCTGGGTTTCTTAGGCACTGGCAGACTCTCTCAGGAGACAGCTATATCAGGCTCCTGTCAGCAAGCTCTTGTTGGCATCTGCAATAGTGTTTGGGTTTGGTGGTTGTTTATGGGATGGATCCTCAGGTGGGGCAGTCTTTGGATGGTCATTCCTTCAGTCTCTGCTCCACATTTTGTCTCTGTAACTCCTTTCATGGGTAATTTGCTTCACTTTTCTAAGAAGAATTGAAGTATTCACACTTTGGTCTTCTTTCTTCTTGAGTTTAATGTGGTTTGTGAATTATATCTTGGGTATTCTAAGTTTCTGAGCTAATATCCACTTATCAGTGAGTACATATCATGTGTGTTCTTTTGTGATTGGGTTACCTCACTCAGGGTGATATCCTCCAGATCAATCCATTTGCCTAAGAATTTCATGAATTCATTGCTTTTAATAGCAGAGTAGTACTCCATTGTGTAAATGTACCACATTTTCTGTATCCATTCTTCTGTTGAGGGGCATCTGGGTTCTTTCCAGCTTCTGGTTATTATGAATCAGGCTGCTATGAACATAGTGAAGCATGTGTCCTTAATTACATGTTGGAATATCTTCTGGATATATGCTGTTTCCTCAGGTAGTACTATATCCATGTATCTGAGAAACTGCCAAATTGCTTTCCAGAGTGGTTGTACCTGCTTGCAAAGGAGGAGTATTCCTCTTTCTCCACAACCTAGTCAGCATCTTTTGTCACCTGTGTTTTTGATCTTAGCCATTCTGACTGGTGTGAGGTAGAATCTCAGGGTTGTTTTGATTTGCATTTCCCTGATGACTAAAGATGTTAAACATTTCTTTAGGTGTTTCTCAGCCATTTGGTATTCCTCAGTTGAGAATTCTTTGTATAGCTATGTACCCTATTTTTTAATATGGTTATTTGTTTCTCTGGACTCTAACTTCTTGAGTTCTTTGTATATATTGGATATTAGCCCTCAATCGATTGTAGGTTTGGTAAAGATATTTTCCCAATCTGTTGGTTCCTGTTTTGTCCTATTGACAGTGTCCTTTGCCTTACAGAACCTTTGCAATTTTATGAGATCCCATTTGTCAATTTTTGATCTTAGCTCTAAGATAAGCTATTGATGTTCTGCTCAGGAAATTTTTCCCTTTGCCCATGTGCTCAAGGCTCTTCCCCACTTTCTTTTCTATTAGTTTCAGTGTATCAAGTTTTATGTAGAGGCCCTTGATCCACTTGGACTTGAGCTTTGTAAAAGGAGATAATAGATCGATTTGCATTCTTCTACATGCTAACTGCCCATTGAGCCAGCACCTTTTGTTAAAAAATGCTGTCTTTTTTCCACTGGATGGTTTTAGCACCTTTGTCAAAGATCAAGTGACCATAGGTGTGTGGGTTTGTTTCTGGGTCTTCAATTCTATTTCATTGACTAGACAAGGCTGCCCACTCTCTCCCTACCTATTCAATATAGTACTTGAAGTCCTAGCCTGAGCAATTAGACAACAAAAGGAGACCAAAGTGATACAAATTCGAAAAGAAGAAATCAAAATGTCACTATTTGCTGATAATATGATAATATACTTAAGTGATGCCAAAAACTCCACCAGAGACCTCCTGATAAACAACTTTGGTAAAGTAGCTGGATATAAAATTCACTCAAACAAATCAGTGGTCTTCCTCTACACAAAAGATAAACAGGCTGAGAAAAACTTAGGCAAATAACACCTGTCACAATAGCCACAAATAATATAAAATGCCTTGTTGTGACTCTAACTAAGCAAGTGAAAGATCTGTATGATAAGAACTTCAAGTCTCTGAAGAAAGAAATTGAAGGATTTCAGAAGATGGAAAGATCTCCCATGCTCACTGATTGGAAGGATTAATGTAGTAAAAATATCCATCTTGCTGAAAGCAATCTACAGATTAAATGCAATCCCCATCAAAATTCCAACTCAATTCTTCACTGAGATAAAAGGGGAAATTTGCAAATTCATCTGGAAAAAAAAAACCTAGGATACAGAAAATTATTCTCAACAATAAAAGAACTTCTGGGGGAATCACTATCCCTGACCTAAGGCTGTAGTATAGAGCAATTGTGATAAAAACAAAAACAAAAACAAAAAAACAAAACAAACAAAAAAACCCTGCATGTTATTGGTACAGTGACAGGCAGGTAGATCAATGGAATTTTAGAATTTTTTATAAAATTGAATTCATGTGACATGTGAGCATGAGAGAGAACTATTTGGAGGGAGACAGAATGTCACCAAATGGGGTTAAAAAAAAAAGGATGACAGAGGGCAAAAGGAGAAAGACTGTAAGAATAAAGTTTAATATAAACATATGTATATATACATAGGTATATACATATACATACACATATTCATATATACTATAAGAATATAAGATTTGTACTACCATTCATGAGTCTAAAACTTGTTGTTCAGCTAACCTGAATACGTGCAAGCTGTTCTCTGCACCTGTGGATACAGAACACTTGTGGTGATAGAAAGATCTGGTCAAGAAAATTCCTGCTGACTCCCTAGTTCATTTGGGCTTCTCCAGTCTTACAAGAATGCTATCATTTTGTTCTCACTAAATAGTTACTAGACAACAGCAGAATAGTTACCTTATCATATAAACAAATGAGATAACACTGTTGATAATGACTATTTAATTTTTCCATGTCAAACACTTAAAAAATCAAAATGCCTATTCATGACTGATTATAATTAATATATATGACTAAACATGATGTAGGTGTGATATTCATCTTCTGTGAAAGATGGAACAATTAAAGATGTTAAGAAAGCCACAAAACTAACAGGCTTATAGATAACTCTCTAACACATCCTGAGCCCTGAAACCACCCATGCCCACCCCTGTTGTATTACACACCACACTGCCCCAATAGGGCAGCCTCAAGGCCTCCATAAAGAACTTCCCTGGATAGTCTGTCAGATTTAAACTCTCATCCCTGTCTTAGCCCTTGAATATTATCAGACACTCAGTTAATATAGCTGTAGAAGGAAAACTGCAGTTTCTAATGGAGCAGTACATTCTTCAACTTTTCTAAACAAGTCATCCAATGTGTCAAGTAACTTAGCCAACCAGCCAAGTGGGCTGATTGACACAGGTGTTAGTCTGAAAGCTATGGACTTTCCCCAAGCATAAAAGGCAGAAAAATACTCATTCCACCTAAAATCATGACTGCTGATTCTGTTAACATTGATCCAAGAACTAACAAAGGGAATCTGATGTGTATCACATGGAGGAGTAATCATAGACATTTGAGAAGAAGTTGCTTTTTTTTTCCTCCCCAAATCAGATACTACAGGCTACTATTTTAAAAGTTATTGGGGCTTGGCAGATTGATGGCTCAGTTTTTAAAGTGCTTGCTGAGCAAGCAAGATGAGCTAAGCACTTATGCTTTAAAAATAAAATCAGGTGCAGCAAAAGAGTGTATTTGTGATCTTTGCCCTGGAGAGGTGGAGACAGGGGAATTCCTGTTGTTGCTGGCCAGACAGTCTTTCTCAGTCTGTGCTCCCGGTTCACAAAGAGACCCTGAGTCAAAAAACAAAGTGGAGGACACTGTCATCTGGTGGTTTATATTCACATGCCTACATACCTACTGGGAGATGGAAAGAGAGAGAGAGAGAGAGAGAGAGAGAGAGAGAGAGAGAGAGAGAGAGGCAGAGAGGGGGGGGAGAGAAAGAGAGAGAGAGAAACAGAGACAGAGAAACAGAGAGAGACACACAGAGAGACAGAGAGACACAGAGACAGAAAGAAAGAGAAACAGAGACATACACACAGAGAAAAAGAGAGAGAAAGGCAGAGAGAGTTATAATTTTGACTCAAAATACTATGAACTCTCAAAGTATGTTATCAATATTTATAGTATCTGAAAGACTAGATTAAAATATAATCCATTTTCATGCCTAAAATAACCATACTTTTCTAATAATGGTTTATTGCACTAGGTACAATTTCATGCAAAAAGGTATTTTAAACTTTTTGTCCAGACAATGGAATCTGTTAAATTTTATGCAGCTTGCACTATTTTTAGATTGATTTTATATCACTCTAAAGGCACTGAATTCTGTGTTAAAAAATGGCTTTCTTAAATCAATAGTATTTTGTTAACCTCCACAAAGAGACAAGCATTGCTTTTCCTTTCAAAGCAGATGATGTAGAAAAATCTTTCAAAATTACTGAGTTACCTATTGTCATTGCATAGTAATTGTGTTTAAGGAGGACCTTACATTATAAACAAAAAGAAATTGATGAATCAGCAGTTTGAAATAGTATAAAAATTTCAAGAACATTTTGAACTTCATGTTTGTTAGGAAAAGACTCAAATTAGACAGCAATCTTAAATCCCAAGTAGTAAGTGACTAAGGCACACGCATGCCTTTCAGCATGAGAACACCCTTAAAAGTTCTAAATATTCCCATCAAGTTCTAGACCATCAGAGCTAAAATAAAATATAAGCTCCTGACTTGTGAAATAAATAATACTGTGAATAAAATATCAATCCACAAGGGATAACAAGTAAAACATCCCTCGTGAGGTTACATTAAGATTAAAGGGGAAAAGTCTATGTGGTCCCAGATGGTTTCAAGTGAAGCAATCTAATTAAAAGTAATAGTAATTAAATAATATTTATACTCGGGAAAATGTCATCATAATAAAATATCCTCATGCATGCAGGTATAAGGAGCCTGGCCAGAGGGATGTCTCTTGTCCCATTTCTTTAAATAATTATTAATGTTATTCTCTCTGGGCTCTTCTGGAAATGTACTGCTGTGGGGAGCACAGACAGAGTGCACAACAAATGACGTTGTTTTCTCTGGAGAAATAAGCAAAAGTTACACAAGATTTTAAGTAATGCAGGCAAGTGCCAGTTCTGCTAATAAAATCATCATGAGTGAGACTTTCTTTCTTCTCCCAGAAGCTCAGCTTTCTGTCAAAATGAACATTCTAGACCAAAGGAGATGTAGCCATGGAAAAATGACTCTGGAAAGCTTCCTGAGTCACTATGCTAGTGCAGGGAATGGCACAAGTTGAATTGTTTTTAATTTGCAGACTGTTCTTAGAAAGCACCGAAAACATTAAGACAGAATAAAGTAATAGACCCACAGTCTGAAAACTCATACTCAAGACAAATGTTGGATACTACTCACATTTACAACTGTGTGTATTTTTTTCCAAAAAGATCATTTTAATGAAAGATTAATCTTCTTAATCTACATAACAATTCCTTTAAAATATATTGTCCCTAGATGCAGTCTATGTGGGAGTAGCTAAAAAGTCAATTTATCGTTAAGAGCAATCAAGCTCTCATATCTATCAAGCTAGAAGTATATTTCCTAAAACATACAAAAAGATTAACTACTTGGAAACAGTACACATTATAATTTTGAAACAAGAGCTCTTTGATTCTAGGCTAATAAGATTCAGCCAGTCTTTAATCCTGAGGTATACAAAAATAATCCCTTAGTAATAATCATCATGATAAGTTAGTGGATAAAATTAGAGGAAAGGAAAATAGTTTACAAGCTCAGTTCAAACTTTCACATAAGTTTGGGAAAGATTCTACTCCAGGTAAGAATACGAAAAAGAAGACATTTGTTCAAATCACGTTGGTAAAATTTCATGGGTGTAGGCTTAGAGAGCAAAAGAACACTGGTACCTAAAAGGATTGGAGGGCATAACAGGAAGGAGGAAATGATGTAATTATATTATAATTTCAAAAATTAAAACATAATAGATAGGGCCATTTAGAATTTTCTGAAATTCAGAGAATCAGAATATTCACTAACCACCTTCGGCTCAATTGGACCTCACTGCAACGAAGTTATCTAGAATGCAGACTCTTCCCAGAGCTCAAGGCTAGACCATCACTTTGGTTGGATATTTTCCTTGTCCCTAAACTTTCCAAAGCTATTCTCTGTCCTGTTGTCTAGTCTCTCAGAGCACGAGGTCAGAGTTCATGGTC
This sequence comes from Mus caroli, assembly GCF_978045245.1. Lineage (NCBI taxonomy): Eukaryota > Metazoa > Chordata > Mammalia > Rodentia > Muridae > Mus > Mus caroli. Next base: position 94,889,313 of record NW_028227268.1, on the reverse strand, counting down.
AGTCATGTGACTGCCCATGAACTCTGTATTCAACTTCCAGAACATTACCAGTGTCCTGCTCTGTACAGATTGTCTTCTACCAGACTTCAGGTACCATTAGAACAGATTTACCAGCTCCAGAGGACCCACCAAATGGTGCCTGGTATCAGACAGAATAAAATAGTTTGTCACATTTCTTTATATGTTCAGCATCATGACAGCTGTGCCCATTTCTTAATTCACTGTCTTTCCATATACTTAGGTTCAATGTTCACAGGAATTGAAAAAAACACAGCTTATATATAAACTACCACTATCAGAAGTTAATGTGATCAATGGAAATGTTGCCTAGGTACTTAAAATTACTCTGTCTTTTATAATCTTCCATTATGCTACTTTAATTATTACTTCCCTGCATAGAAGCAAACATAGGTTCTGAATCTAGACAGCATAGGTCTGAATTCTGTCTCAACTAACAGTCTCTTAGTAACATACTAAACTCTTACATCTTTCTTTTTCTATTATAAAGTGGGGATTATATGCATGTGTCTAAGTCACCTACTTCAAAAATTTCCACATAGTAAGTCTATTATTACCTGCATTTGCTACTGGTGTTACCTATGTCTTAGACCTCACTACAACCACTGCCTCTGTGCCTCTTTCCTCCCCAATAGGTCATTTGTGTCTATTCTACCCCAGTGCTATAACAGAAAATAAAATTATGTTGAACCTCTACATGCAACCATTTAGCCACACAGTCTTCTTCTGTCTAGATTTCTGTCCCAGACATTCAGAGCTATTCAGTCACTCCACGAGTCATATTTCATACTGGCAAGAATAGAAGCCTCCAGTGAGTACACCCTAACTGCTGTCAGGAGCAATGGAAAGGATCAAGAAAAATCTATGGCACATATGTAGAAACACCACTACAAATTGATAAGAACTTAAAAGTCCCTTGGAGGAACTCACATGCCTTATATCTTGGAGCAACACTGACTTAAATGATTATTCACAAAAATATTCTCCAACAACCATTACAAAATTGTTTAATATCTTAACTCTTAATCTTTACATTTAGATCAGAGGAAGTATCATACATTAAATAGTATATTTCTTTGTTTAACAAATGTATGAATGTTGCAGATCTACCTCATAGAATTGAGAAGATGATAGAGAACAAAGATAAGAAAGAGGAAACACGTGAACTTATTTATTTTTCATTTGTATGAGTGTTTGCCTACAAGTATGGACGTGCCTGCAAAAGTCAGAAGATAACATTGGATCCCCTGAAATAGGAGTCACAGTTGTAATCCACCATATTGGTGCTAGGAACTAAATCCACATCCTCTGCAAAAGCAGCAGGTTCTTTTAATCCCTGTGCCATCACTCCAGCCACATGTAAAACTATTATAAGTGTGTGACATACAATGAAGGAACTGGCATGTCAAGGCCTTTATTTTGTAAGTGATGAAAGAATGGAAGGAAGGCATAATAAGAACATTTGAAATTGAAGGCAGTTCATACAAAGGATTTGTGGTGGAGTGAACTTAACAGAATGGGAAGACAAAAAGCCTTACATACTCATTATGCTCCAGACTACACAATTAGGAAAAATAGTTCAGAAAGGGTTTTATAGGCTGTTCAACTGGGGGACAACAAAAAGTACTTTAATAGGGCCACTATTAGGAGAAAGAGTGTTAGTAAAACATTAGGTCCCAAGTCTACCACATATTTTATAAGAATACATGATTAAATTCCATAAATGTCAATAGAAATGTCTTGATATGCAGATGAGACCAATATTATTGGTGATAATGGGTAGTGACATGCTGAGCTACACTAAGGGCCAGAGGAGCTTGTCAGGAAATCACATGCATAGCAAGTACCAGCCTTCTATGTAGGACACAGAACATGGTTAGGGCTGTAGACATGAGAGTAAGGCACTGTAGTATGGAATGGTCTCCTAACCCCATTCCTAAAAGATCTTCCATGGAGGTGACATGGACAGAGAAGAAGTGCCTAAAGAGTGACTAAAAGATAAGCCTGTTATTAAAAAGTTATAATTCCTTTTTCTATGCTAAAATAGTAATTTTATTTTAAAATTTAAATTCCAAAGGTTTTTCTAGAACATCAGTCAAAACGCTCTGCAGGAGGCTCTGAAATAAACAGTGTTTTTCAAGTCCCTTCTGAAAAACCTCATTTCCAATTATGAATATAACTCAATATTTCAGGTAAAATCTTCTTATAATGAGGAAAAAGAAAAGTCTGGGGACAGATGAATTGGGTTACCTGGCTAAGTATTTAATTTTCCACTTACCTTTGCAAGACAAGGGAAATAACCTTCATTCATCATTTATATTTATAAAACTGTCATCATGTTTCATTTGGAACAGAGGTGCACAGGAGTGCTGTATAGCAATCCTAACTGAAACATCTAGAAAGCTCCATGTTATAGTAGGTTTGTTCCTTAAAGCAGAAAGTAAAACTCCAATTAACATGCAAATTATTTATAAAAGTATCTTTATAAACCTCTCAAATGTATAAGTAGGAAACCATAGCAACTATAGATTTTAATTAAAGTTTGCTTGTGAAAAAGAAAAGCTTAGACAACAAAGTATACAACTCTTTATCACAGTGGTTTAGCTCTGTAAAATGGTAGCTTTTAAAAAGAAAATAAAAAGAAAATAGATATCTATTTCACCATCTTTCATGCACATCTCTTATAACATGAGATATTTTGGATTTAATTTCTAAATATTTGAAGCTGCAATATGTCACATTAATAGAAAATCTACTTCAATATAATAGGAAAAATTGTAACTTTGGTTTGGGAACATTTTATAAGCCACGCGTGATAGCACAGAAAAAGTTATTTTAAAACTCTTTGTGACTATACTATACTAACTATACTTTCAATTTAGTGAATGCCAGTGGTGTCTGCTTACTGTGGAAAACTGACTTTTTTTTTTTTTACCATTTTGTAAGTAATTGTCTGAAACATAAATGGTAATCTTGAACAACGCACTTTTTAAAACATTTATGAGCAGTCAAGTATTCCTCTGTACTAATATAAAAATCCCGAAGGTATATTTGAGAGAACATAGCCTTATAATACCATCTATTTATACTCTGTTTATCTTGACAATAGTATCATCTTTATCAGGGAAGACAGAAAGGATCTAATAAACTGACACCATGGTTTAGTCAACCAACAATCTGGTTCTCCCTATGTCAAATGGCTTCAAAGAACTCACCACTGAGCCTCATCAAAACTGTGTTCAAGTTTCTAAACAACAACAAAGCTATAAGTAAAGCCTATGCTCTTCACTATCTAAAATGTCACCGACAACATTTTATGTGACATTTGTATTACCTTTGGTTGCTAACCAGTAAGTTCTTCTAAGATGCAGACCCAGAGACAAAGTTGAACTTAGAAAGCACTGCTACCCTTTAGTGGGTCTTCCTGTTTCAAGGGCAGCACTGAGCAGGCCCTTTCTGTTGATCTATCTACACAATCTCACTGTACTGAGAAGGCTAGGCCTAAAATCAGCAGGGAATCCCTAATTAGCTATTACAGATAGCTTTCAGCTTGCAGGCATTCCCACACACATACACATGTGCTACTTATTCATCGGTTTAAAAACTGTATTATCCAGTGGGATGAAGAGTGGCTTAGTGGCTAAAGTGCTTGCTACTCTGAGAAGCCCTGAATTATGTTTCTGGAACCTACATATGGTAGCACCATACGTAACTTCAGCTTCAGCGGGATAACAGCCTTTTCTGGCTTCTGTGGGCAGGTATTCAAATGTAGATTTTCACAAATAAAAGGAAAATACATCTTTTTAAGAGTGCACTAACACACAGTATGGTTTTAATACATTTTATTTGAAGCACCTCAGTTTTCTCATGTTTCTGGCCACCATTTGCCCATTGCTGCCTTCTTCTGAAAGCTTTATCTTTTCAAAGACTGGTCATATAGCTTTCTGTCTTGGCAAGGGCTTCCTTCACTAAATTAGCCTATGAAAGTCTGAATTGTCTTTGTATTTTCTGTCACCTCAGTAAGAGTCCAAACATATTAGCACTCATTTTATACTGTGGTTCTCCTCTCTATATGGACTCCTTAAGGACAGGAGTGAGTAGAGAGGTGTTCTGACCCACTCAAGTACTTGATATTTGAGTAAAGATATTCCATTTTAAAATGATACATTTATTTCTACCAAGTCTATTCTATGCAGTTTCCATTCCCAAAGGCCAGTGGAAATTTTAAAGGGAAGCACAAGTTGCTATTTATATAAAATGTAGTCTGAAAAAACAATTAGTATGTTTCTTCCTCTGGACTATAAAATGTTTAAACAGATTGTCTTTAAGAACTTACCTTACCCAGCCCATGGGAATTCCAACACTTACTTGGATATTACCGGTTAGGAAAGGGGAAAAGCCCAACTCCCAATGCAGAAATGATGCTCCCCATGGGATTCATTTTTCAGAAGCCTATGACAAAGGAAACCAAGGGCACTGGGAAGAAAAGACACCCTGGTAAAGTCATTGAAGAAAACCTGGGAAATCTGACAACAACCTCAAAGGCAAGGCTCCGGGAAAGAAGAGACAAGTCATCCACACCCCTTCCTCCAAGTAATGATCTGAGGATAAAAACACAGACAGGGCCCCAGGGCTAAGTGATGGGAAATTCAGAACAGCAACAGAATCTATACTGTAGGTTCAACAGCAGAAGAGAAGGAAACATTGAGTACAAAGTTATGAAAGGGGAAGGACCCAGCTCTGGCTGTCCAATTACATATGGTTTTATGCATCAGCATCCCTGTAAGTAAATGACTGGCATGTTATAGGAGATGTCCTACACAGTTGTAGAACCATTAGCCCCACCCCTAAAAAAACACCATTCTTTAAGGGCTACTTTTATATTAAGGAGGGCATTAGAACTGTTATCCAGATCAGAAGATAAACTATGTAGCATTTCCAAAACTATTTCAACAATTCTTCTTCCAAAAGTATGTGGGTCATATGAAGGAAAAATCACTGTCATCTACTCTCTTTATCAGTTGGTATGGAAACTAAGACCCGGGAAAACAAAATAACTAGATGAGTAGAGACTAGAACTCAGCACTGTCCATCCTAATCCTGATCAATTGTCTTTATTCTCTACCATTCTACATGTTGGACTCCCAACAACGTCAGTTCAGGCAGAAATACCTTTAGCCACACTTCCTTTCTTTCAATTTTCTGTCATCTTTCCCCCACAACTAAGGATCCAAGTTGACTCATATTCCTTACTTGTTCTACTCATTCTCGGATCCAGACTTAGCATCCAGCTCTCTCTGTAGAGTCCCTCCTGCTAGAGCCCTCATATCACCGGCTGTGGATCTCCTTGATTCTAATTACCTGTCTGCAGCAACACAATCTCCTGACTTCAACAAACCTAGCCTCCAGTCTCATCAGAATGTTCCCCATATCCTCTGCTGGCTCCAACCATTGCCAGAGGCAACATCATGTACTCACTTCTGTAGGACAACTCTTGCCACAGGAAGCATCCATGGCAACCAGATGGGCTAGGAGATGAAATTAAAGTTCATAGATAATTTATGAACTTATCTATGTCAATACATGGTTTATTAGAGCAGTGAACCTTTGGCAAAGCTGAGCATATTATATGGGAAATCCTCTTTGCTGTATTATGGTTTATTGGAAAATAACGTGGCTCGAGGTAACATGGCCTGGAAAGGAGAGAGGGCTTCATAGGCCTAGCAAAGATGGAGAAAAAAACAAAACAAAACTAAACAAAACAAATTAGTGTCAAGAAATGAGGTAAACGAAGAATCAGGCTATTAGTTTGCATTCCTATTTCCATTCAACCAAATAAATTCATAACCTAAAATATGCCAGATATGATGTGGAAAATGAGCACATAAGATATTTGCACAACAGTGGAAGAATAAAGCTCACATGCATAAATAAGATATATATGATTTACAGAGTACAGAGATAATAGAAGACAACATGACAAAAATAAGCAACATGTATGATCAACTAGGTCACATAATAAAAACAGTCTTCAGAAAACGTGGCAATCCCTCACAAGGCATTGACATAATCTGGCTCATTCATTCCTCTCTTTATGATTGGCATACCACTTAACCAATTTACTGATTAAATAAAATGATGTGTCTCAAAACAGTGTGGAAGAATAAAGAACTCTGCTTATTTTCATGCTTGTGCATTTCAGGGAACAAACGTAAAACAAAAAGGGTATCTATTGGATATAAAACTTTAGAAATATTACATTAAATGAATTTCAAAACTCAACTGATTTTCAGTAAATAGTAACAGATTTTCAATTCAGAAATAAATTCACTTATATACAGTATATATAATAAGTAGGCACTAAACACTAAAGGAATGAATGTTGCAAACAAAGTGCTGAGCAGAAAGTGTTTTTCTTTCTGCCCAGTTAAAATCCTTTAGCTCATTGTGTAAACTGGGTTGCCTGAGGCACACCATGCTTTCTCTCTCAAACTCCTAAAATTGGTTCTTCCTTCCTGAGCTAGGAATCAGAGTAACAGCTGTCATGAACATCATTTACAATGGCATAAACTGAAGGTAAGTTAATCATAAACCCTTATAATAATATAAAGTAATAAGAGTATTTTTTCAAGCTCTATAATATGGGCATCATGTACAGTACACAGTGATTAATAAAGGTCTCTAATGCATCATGGATTGTTCCTATATCACAAACTACAATAATATTTCATTGCACATTAAAATGTAAATACTGGAGTGGCCATAATAAGTAGTGAACCTTTCATTAAACTATTTTTTGCCTTTTAAGCATTGCCTCCTTGTATACAAGAATAGTATAGGGTAGACTGATTTTAGGCTTCCATGTTTTTAAAACATACACATATAGAAAACAGAGATATCTTGAATCATTTCACCAACTCAGAACTTCCTTAACTGAGACACTTGAGAGGCAACTGCTAGATCATGACCGCTAAGACTATGCTCCTACATGCAAAACATCATCCACAGACCACATTCACTTGGTGCTGCTCTTTGTCATTCTTCTGTCATTTGCCTCAATTAAAAGTGAAAAAGGATATGCCTAGCATCACACACACACACACACAGAGGGGGAGGGGGAGGGGGAGGGGGAGGGGGAGGGGGAGGGGGAGGGGGAGGGGGAGGGGGAGGGGGAGGGGGAGGGGGAGGGGGAGGGGGAGGGGGAGGGGGAGGGGAGGGGGAGGGGAGGGGGAGGGGGAGGGGAGGGGGAGGGGAGGGGGAGGGGGAGGGGGAGGGGAGGGGGAGGGGAGGGGGAGGGGGAGGGGAGGGGGAGGGGAGGGGGAGGGGAGGGGGAGGGGGAGGGGGAGGGGGAGAGAGAACCCCCAGAAATGGGGGTGACAAACCCTTCATCTACTGCTGTCTCATATACCTGAACTTCTGTTTTCAAACTGCATACGATCATCTTATTACATGACAAATTCTATGGGTCTGTCTTGAAAGAACACTCTCGGAGCTCATTTAAGGATACTTTGTTAAGAGAAATATTTAAAACACAGTGGGTGCTTAAACTTATCTCCCAAGTGGGAGACCTCAACTTACTAATATCCTGTCCTCAGAGTGTTTTCAGTACCTGCTAAGGGCAATTACAATGCTACTTTTTTTGGTGGTGTATCAAACCCAAAGCCTTGTTTATGGTGAGCTCACGCTCTGTTACTGAAGTACACTCTTAGCACATTCATAATCTCAGCTAGACGCCTGTAAAAACTCATTGCACCATACCTGACTGACACAAGGCTAGATTCTCACTAAATGTTAGTTACTTTCTCTTCATTACTAAGTTGTTAAAAACTACAACAGTATCATCAATAAATAGCTCATTAGCTTGAGGTTTTAAAAGCAATTTCAAGACAACTCTCATTAGAGTTTCTAAAAGCCAGATCTTGTGTTGGGATGTGGACAGAAGCTGTCAAATAAGTGGACTAAGACATCAAGCGATAGTGAACATAGTGTGGGTGGGGGAAGTTAGTGAACCAGAGCAAAGAGAAAGGCTGCTCCAAATGCTTGATTACAGATTCAGATGGAGATCAGAGAATCGAGAATTTTTAAGAATGCTGTAAATCCACAACAAACGTGAGTCAAAACTGCTTTAACCTCCTGTGCTACACATCAAAACATTTGCATGTAAAAACTATGTATGCCTGCAAATATCTGAGGTTGTTACTCAACCTATAGGGAATTTTAGGGGGAAATGTCATATTTCATATTATCTCCCCAAATTAAAAGTCACTACCATTGCAAGGGTTCCTTGAAAGCTGAATTATAATGAAGGCAAATATGTCAATCTTTATGGAGAACACAGCTTGCTTGGAGTCTGTTTCCTGTCTGTTTAGACCTAGAAACTAGAGTAGAAAATCAAATGGAATGAACCTTCTCTTTCTGGAAAACAAATTAGTTATTATCCCCCATAGCTTTGCTTTGCTTGGATGCTAAGGGAAAGGCAGCTGTTTCTTTTTCTCAGGAATAGGGAGTACTCAACCATGCGTGAGTATATGGGAAGGGAACATCTGTAAAAATGGATAACCTATCTTTTGTTTCCTCTGGGGAATATCCTTACATGGGCGTTCTCAAGTACTTCAGGTATATCAGTTACTTCAGCTCTTGTTTTGTTTGGTATTTCTTATTCTCTGGTAGATCTGATTTGGTTTGATTCTTAGCCTATAACTCGTCAGTGAGACTGAACTCTGCAAATGTTTTGTTATAAATTAGACTAGTGGAAAATTATCCTGTCTGAGTGAAATTCTACTGAAGCTTCTGCTAGAGTCCAGATAACACTGAGATTTCATGTCACTTCTATTAGCTACAGAAGAGAGGACTAACTAGAAGATACTAAATGCCAGCAAGATGTGCTAACCTCTCTGAGATCTTAAGCTAGCCCTTACTCAGTCTGAAACTATTTCTTATACTCCAGGGAGCTTCCCTACCTAGATATCCACCCCCATCACAAGTCAAAACACAAAAGCATCCACTCAACCATCAGCTGCTTCAGTGAACATGGCTGTGACATTTCACCCAAGGCATAGCCCCACCTTACTGGAGACTGTCAATGTAGTTAACAGTGGCTGGAGGCAGAGACAGAAAACAACTTTAATTTTGTCACAGTGGGATGAGACTGGAGACAAGTAATCTCTCTAGGTCTCTGGTTATTTTTACGTCATTTGAGGCAAGGAGGTGAAGGTAGGTAGTGAGGACATCTTGACCTCATCAGGATCTTAATATATAAAGTATCAACAATGTAAGTAGAATAATCCCAATCTTTCCTATACTGTGCAAGTGTCATTCATGAGAAGTAACCACAAAAGTCTGGGAATGAATCAGCCATGCTGTGACAGAATCAACCATAAGCATCACTGCCCAGACCCTAGAGTATTCTTGAAAGGATGCAGGCCTTGGCTACAAAGTGGTTAATGTCAATGGCAGCCTTTCATATCAGAATACATAATAGTCTCATATGTTCTAAGTCCTCCCAAAGCTGTTTTCTAAAAGTGACAACCGAAAAGTGAATTACCTCTAAGTACACCCACCTCACCCCATCCACTGATCCCCTCAGTTGACCTATCTATCACAAACTTTGTTTCTGAAGTCACTTTGTTAACCAAATCCACATAAAATATCTACAGCCTTCCCTTAGAGATCACCATTAGTTTTGAACAATATTGTAAATTGTGGCAATAAGTAGGTTATCAGTATAGTATATAATGAAATGTTTTAGTAATGTAACTGCAATGGCAATGAGGTTCTGTGAAGCTTTTAGAATAATTAAGTTGACAGTGTTACTTAATGTGTTACAAGCTGTATCCTGTAAAACACATTTTATGTGATCTACAGGGATGCCTATCACATCCAGGAGCTAGGTCTGCTGTCAAGAAAATTCATCTTAACCATCTTAGCAAGGCCTTATATCATAAACCATTTATATTTCTTCTTCCTGAAGGGCCCCTAAACAAGAAATAAAACTGAAGTTTTACTTTACAGATAGTATTCTTATGAAAAGATTTTCCACAGTACTTCATTTATATGCTTATTTCTATTTATTTTTTACATATAATCATTTAAATTTCCATTAAATCAAAAGAAAACATATTTAATGCTTGGTTTGGTATAATTAGTCTGTGAAGAATACTATCTTACTGTTTCCACAGAGAACACAGCTTAAGGTCCAAACCAAGTAAGGTTAGAAATTAGCAGAGCCTCATTTCTCACTTCCTATGGAGTTGGCTGGTTACTACAGTTTTTACCCAGCCCCTCGAAACACAGATCCAGGACTCTTGTTCTCCTTTCTCCTATCCAATAGCTGCCTGAGCACACAGGAATACTTGGTCCTGAAGCCATGAAACTCCAAAGCCTAGCCCCTTTTCTTCTCCCCCATGGCTGAGGTCAGAGGAGGCAGCCCTAGCAGAGAATCCACTGGTCTCTCAGTTCTGTGCACATTCAATAACTAAGTTGTCATCCTCTTGTCCACAAACAAATATGAGTTGAGATGAATTGACCTCTTTGTTTCTAGACAACAGTACCAAGGAGAAGGAAGACTGAAATAGATAGCCAAGGTGGGTATTATCAGGTCTCAGCTTCAGTTCAAGGAAGCTGAAATGCATTGAGATTTGAGGGTTTGAGGTCAACAATGATGTCATTATGACTGTTTAAAGGGCTTTTCTTCTCTGTGCTCATACAGACAACCAGCCAGCCTGACTAACTGAAAATGGCCATTGCTCAAAGCACTCAAGACATGATAGGAATCATACCACCTGCCTGCACATAACAGACATTTCTGAAATTGTTTTCTGTTTATATAAATCAAATTTATAAATATCAAAACATTTCATTGGGGTGTTCTTTAGCCTGAGACCCTACTTTTTCAAGGTAATGCTGGAGACAGCAGGAGCACCCTGTCAGAAAAAGAAGAAGAAGAAGAAGAAGAAGAAGAAGAAGAAGAAGAAGAAGAAGAAGAAGAAGAAGAAGAAGAAGAAGAAGAAGAAACACTTATAGATGGCCATTGTGAGCTACCCTAGTCATTTCACACAGGAACAAGATTCAGATACCCTGTGGCTAGGGATACAAACTATTCTACACAAAGTCCACACCAGACTTGTCATCGTTATAGAATGCAGGAAAGCTTCTTGATTTTTGAGATTCTGGAGGTGTGAGTTCTAATCCTGACTCTAAGAATGCCTAAGTACATTATTTCCATGGACCTTAATTTCCTTGAGTCTCAATTATCAGACCTATAAAATACCCAGTGAAACAGATGTAAATAAACAACTAAATTCACTTGGAACAACATAAGCATTCAGTGAGTCCTAGTTGTTACCTTTACCTGCTAGCAACAGTAAAAAGAATGAGTCTGAGGTTTTCATGTGACAAAATCATCCAGTAAAAACAAGGGTTGGTTTCTTCTGCAAATGCTTCTTAGCTCATGCAGCTTTTATGCTGCTTCCTGCCACCAGGTTTGGGACTGAACATTGTCCTATAGGTAAGGGGAGTGTATATGGAGCTTAGCATTAATGAAAAGCCCTTGAATTTGAAGCAGGTATTTTGAGAACACCTGCAATAAATCTCAGATTATGGATTTCCTATTTCATCATGATGAACTTGTTGCCTTTCTTCTTTTCCATTCAGCAGCAACGTCTATAGCTCATAAGACCACATCTTAGACGTAAATAAAACTAAATTCAAAATCATTATTTACAATAAGACTTTTCTTCATAAAAGCTCCAACTGAGGTCAGAGACCCCTGAGGAAGGGTCATGGGAAAGATTGAAGGGTATGGCAACCCCACAGGAAGACCAACAATGCAATTAACCTGGCCACTTGGAGTTCCCAGAGTCTGAGCCACCAACCTAAGAGCATACACTGGCTGATCTGACCTCTTAGGCCCATATGTAGCTGAAGCCTGCCTTATATGGCCTCAGTGGATCTCAGTGTACGTAGAGACTTAAGGCCCCAGGGTAGAGGGATACCTGGGGGTTGGGAGCCCTCTCAGAAGTGAAGGAGAGGGGCATAATGGAAGAACTTTGCTGGGGGGTGGGGAACCAGGAGTGGGGCAGCATTTGGGATGTAAATAAATAAAATATTTAATTAATAGGTAATACAATGCAAATTGTAAAAAAATAAAATAAAGCTCCAACTGTATCACTTCAAAATAAATGAACGAAATTGTAAAGATAATTCCTCAGATATTCCTAGGCTTTAGATTTAGTTCTTCAATTTTTGTCTATTTAAATATTTGTCTCCATCTTTAAGATTCTAGAAAGTTTCACTAATCAAGTAAAACTATGGACTTTGATTTTTCAATCATTCAATAGGAAATAATCTAAAATGACTATATATATATATCTAACTGACATAACAACAAACAACAGCTAGGAAAGAAAAGGTGTGACCAGGTTCAGATGACACTCTCCTTATATTCATCAGTATCTTTTACTAGGATCATCTGTTTGGCAGTAAAGGCTCTGCATGTTACTACTTCTATAATTCAGCCTCGAACTTGGGGTGGGCATAGTAGATGTTCAATAAATAGCTACTGACAATGAAGGTGGTTGATGTGTGTATTTGAGCATACCTGCCAGGTTCCTAGCTGGAAACATTGGATAATCTACTGGGTGACTCTATAAAATAAATATGGAGTGATAAAACAATCATAATTCATATTTTTCACCATCTTAAACTTGTAATCTCATGTTTTGCTGAGTTAATTTCATTATATATCAATGTATTCAAGTAACTACTCATACAATATATATTTGTATGAGTGGTTACTTAATACAGGCAGACAGTTAAATATCCTGCCGATTATTTTCAACTTAACTCAAAGTTATTATTTAAGTAAGTGTGATATATTGGAAGTCTCAGTAAAGTTGCAAAAATGGAAAAGTAGTTATAGCTTTCCTGCTGCAACTGACACACTTGGCACAGCATTGACTCCTGTTGAGGCTCCCTGCAGGGTTTGAGAAGGCAGTGCAGGGAGACTGCACACAGGCACAAGGAAATCATGTTATAGAATGAGTTTATAGTTGAAATAAGGAGAAACATGACAATCTTTCAGCTGTCATTTTGAGTACATAATATCATTATCCAGGAAACGGGAGGATTTGATTATTAAATCAGCAATGCTGATTGAAGAATGAGAAGTCCTCTGTGCTGAATTAAATTTAGCAATTAATCACAGCCAATGGTCACTTGCAAATATCAATATTGAATTTTAGGCATTTAACCAGCCAATAAATTAAAACCAAGGGTGTGACTTTAATTAGTGAAAGCTGAAATACAATTTGCTGAATTCTACATCAAATAAAACATAAGCCATTGTGGAAGTCTAATCTTGTTGCCAGTGAGGCAGATATACAAATTACAGGATCTTTTGAAAATGTGATTATCTCTGGGCTGTGCTCTTGCCTTCTGAGTAACTGGCAGAGGCTGTATTTCGAGAACATCTTGCTGCCTTGAAACTCAGGGAGTTTAAACACTTTAAAATTACAGATTCCAAGTTCCAGTTCCCACTTCCTGAACCTGTGTGACTGTGCACAGGTCACTGTAAAGTTCCTGTGATTTAGTTTATTCATCAGTAGGACCCACACCACATGCTCATTATAAGATCAACTTAATGTCTATGAAATACTCAAAATAGTCCTTACTGCATGGTAACTGTTCAGCAGTTACTAGTAAATGCATGTATTAAACTCCATTGCTTAATCATGTATCAGCAGTATTGTATATCCAAAAATATTTAAGAGAATTATACTCTTTTAATTATCCAAATAATCTCAAGAATAATCATCCACAGATTCTTCTGTTGTATTATTTAAAGAACTATACTTAAGTCAGACATTTTCCTGTCTCCCAGATTTCCCATGGGTACAAGTGCAAAGGTTTGAATACTTGCTATTTCAGCTGTTCTGCTTTATTTTTATTACACCATTGTGAGTTCTTCACATGATTTAACTTTCCCATTCCACCACCCTCAAAGTCACAAACAATCACAGAAAGTTCATTCATCTTGTAATTAAGTCCACTTGGCCCAGTGAACTCACACAGTCCTAAAGGAATTTATCAGTGCCACAAAACACAAGCCACATTTTTCTGCATGTCACCATCCTCAGAGCTAAGATTATATGCAAAACACATCCTCAGTGCCATTGTTTAGCAGAGGACATTTTAAAAACATGATTTGTTTGAAATGCCAGTTTTATGAATTTTTCATAACTCTAGAAAACCTCAATTTTCGGTTCTCAATTCAATTAAAACTACGGAATCAGGGACAGAAAAAGAAGTTAATTGGTTAAGATGCTTGCTGCCTTGCTTGACAGTCTGGATCCAGTCCCTGCCCTCCACATAGTGGAAGGAAAAAGTAAACTTCTGCAAATTGTTCTTTGATCTATTCCAGATGTACATTGTGGCAAGTGCTTCTTTGCTACCAAAATAAATAATCATATGTAATTAAAAGTGAAACTAGAGCATCAATGGTGAACCCCATGATGGAACTGATCATGAAATGGAATGGGCTTTCAGATACTGCTTTCTATTTTCTAATAAGAATGTGAGAAGAAGTTCCTAATGAGAACACAAATTACAAAAGTCCAGGTCCCAGCAATCCAAGGAACAAACACAGTTGCCATCAAACTGAAATAACTCAAGCAAGTGCTTACATTTGATGCAAATAAGGACAGGCTGTATAAATCCAGTCTCCCCTCTCTTTGGTCTATGTCCTATCTCTCACACAGCTCCATGACAAACTCATTATAATTCACATCCTCAGCTCTTACAGCCTAGGTTTCAAGTGTCTCTTAGTAGACTGCACACTGCTGGGCAGTCTCTATCACAAGAGGCACCAGTATCTACTGACATACTGCTCACTCATTAGTAATGTCATTGTTTAACAATATAATCCATATTTGAAAAACAATTGATCCTTGAATTTGCATAGGGCAGCTCACAGCTTTTAGGAGATAGTAACTTCCGTTTCTCAATCAAATATGAAAGATTCCTTGTGACTTCTCTGAACTAGAAACACAGCAAATACTTAAAGAAAAATAACCATTTTATTTTCCAGCCTTCACTCAGAGCAGGAACCATCCTTATTATATCTTTTCAACTATGGTTCTCTGTAGGCAGAGCCAACTTAGTTGACCAAGCTTCCAGTTCATATCAAGTTCTTTTCTATTAATGACCATCCTGGCTAACTTTCTTCTATTTCTTTATGTGATTATTGCTGAAGATGGCCTTACACTGTGCCACATATTGTGCCAAGAATGACAGTACCAGACAGAACAAATTAAACCAGTGGCCACCATGTACGTTCCTGAAGCCAATGTTACACCTTTTGACCTATTTTTATTTTGGGTACATAGTACGTTCTTTGATTTGAACTTAAATGATGATTAGTACTTTTCAGGACTAGAAATATATGGTAAAGGAGATATCTAGCCCCAGACCTAATACAGCTCATTTCAAATCTAGTACAGATGACAGTAAACAATTGAAGAGTTGCAGTGCAAGGAAACAGATTTGCAATGGATTCTCTTCAGGAAGAGAATGTCTTTGAAACCCAATCATTTTTGTCAAAACAGCTGTGGTCCATAAGAGGAAAATGTACAAGCTTGAAAGCCAAAACCCTATTTCCCTCATCCGTCATACAGCTAGGTATGACATCTAGCATGCAACTGTGCCTTGCACCAAGCTGGTGTTCAGAGATCAAATTCCTTTCCTTACAGGGTCAGAAAGGACATCAAAAGAGAGAAGAAAATGTAATCTGCTAAGACCCCGCTCTCAATAATTATATGAGGCTGGGTCAAAACAGTGTCCTTCGCACATTAAATAAACAGAACACAGCGCATACAACGTAGGTAGTTATGGAAATGAGCTTTATGCTGAAGTCATCAAAGGAGACCAAGGTTAATAAAGTAACTTTGTGTTGGAAAGATGGTGTGCTTTCCCACTATGTCCAGAGCTTTTGGAACAGAACTACCTGCATTTCTCCTGAAAAGTCTTACACAAAGCATCACATTAACTGTTTTTTGTGTTTTATTTATTTTCCCCAATTTTATTAGATATTTTCTTCATTTACACTTCAAATGCTATCCCCAAAGTCCCCTATACACTGCCCCCACCCTGCTCCCCAAACCACCCACTCCCACTCCCTGGCTCTGGTATTCCCCTGTACTAGGGCATATAATCTTCACAAGAACAAGGGCCTCTCCTCCCATTGATGGCTGACTAACCCATCCTCTGCTACATATGCAACTAGTCACACAGCTCTGGAGAGGGGGGTACTGGTTAGTTCATATTGTTGTTCCTCCTATAGGCTTGCAGATCTCTTTAGCTCCTTGGGTACTTTCTCTAGCTCCTTCATTAGGGACCATGTGTTCCATCCAATAGATGACTATGAGCATCCACTTCTGTATTTGCCAGGCACTGGCATAGCCTCACAAGAGAGAGCAAAATCTTTCTGACATATGCAATAGTATCTGTGTTTGGTGGTTGTGTATGGGATGGATGGGGTTGTACAAAGAATTCTCAACTAAAGAATACTGAATGGCTGAGAAGCACCTGAAAAAATGGTCAACATCCTTATTCATCAGGGAAATGCAGATGAAAACAACCCTGAGATTCCACCTCATACCAGTCAGGTGACAGCAGATGCTGGTGAGGATGTGGAGAAAGAGGAACACTCCTCCATTATTGGTGGGACTGTAAGCTGGTACAACCACTCTGGAAATCAGTCTGGTGGTTCCTCAGAAAATTGGACATAGTACTACCCGAAGATCCAGCAATACCTCTCCTGGGCAAATACCCAGAAGATGGACCACCTTTTAATAAGAACACATGCCCTACTATGTTCATAGCAGCCTTATTTATAATAGCCAGAAGCTGGAAAGAAGTCAGATGTCCCTCAACAGAGGAATGGATACAGAAAATGTGGTATGTTTACATAGTGGAGTACTACTCAGCTATTAAAAACAATGAATTTATGAAATTCTTAGGCAAATGGATGGATCCGGAGGATATCATTCTGAGTGAGGTAACCCAGTCACAAAAGAAAACATATGATATGTACTTACTGATAAGTGGATATTAGCCCCAAAACTTAGAATATCCAAGATACAATTTGCAAAACACATGAAACTCAAGAAGGAAGACCAAAGTGTGAATTTTTTGCTCCTTCTTAGAATTGGAACAAAATACCCATGGAATGAGTTACAGAAACAAATTTCGGAGCTGAGATGGAAGGAAAGACCATGCAGAGATTGTCCCACCCAAGGAACCATCCCATATACAACCACCAAACCCAGACACTAGGGCATATGCCAGAAAGATTTTGTTGTTTTAAAATGTCAACCTCAATCTCTATTTCAGCATCTTCTGTGTGACATGAAAAGACTCCAGTAAGCACTGTGTCAACTGGTACTTTCTGAAACATGTTCCCTTCCAGGCACCAGTTCTCTCTCTCTCTCTCTCTCTCTCTCTCTCTCTCTCTCTCTCTCTCTCTCTCTCTCTCTCTCTCTCTCTCTCTCTCTCTCTCTCATATAATACCGTACTCTGTCAAATAAATCCTTCTTCCCTCTGGGGCAGATATAATTTCTTTCTTTTCAATTCTACCTTTTACTTAAGTCTTTTGTTGTTGTTGTTGTTGTTGTTGTTGTTTTGCATTAAAAGTCTACCTCAGTCCCTAGAAAAATCATTTTCTGCAGTCTCTGTTGTTTTTATTTTTCTAAATACCTCTAAGAACATCGCCAAATATTTTACTCCTTACTCCTTTGTATTTGCTTGGTGTTAATCACATTTTTTTCTATCTAAACTCTTTTTTTTTTTAGGTATATTCTTCATTTCCATTTCCAGTGCTATCCCCAAAGCCCCCCATACCTTCCCCACCCACTGCCCTACCCACCCACTCCCACTTCTTGGCCCTGGTGTTGCCCTATAAAGTTTGCACGACCAGTGGGCCTCTCTTTCCACTGATGGCCGACTAGGCCATCGTCTGATACATATGCAGCTAGAGACACGAGCTCGGGGGGGGGGGGGGGGGGGTTACTGGTTAGTTCATATTGTTGTTCCACCTATAGGGTTGCAGATCCCTTTGGCTCCTTGGTTACTTTCTCTAGCTCCTCCTTTGGGGGCCCTGTGATCCATCCAATAGCTAACTGTGAACATCCACTTCTGTGTTTGCTAGGGCCCAGCATAGTCTCACAAGAGACAGCTATATCAGGGTCCTTTCAGCAAAATCTTGCTAGTGTATGCAATGTTGTCATTGTTTGGAGGCTAATTATGGGATGGATCCCTGGATATGGCAGTCTCTAGTTGGTCCGTCCTTTAGTCTCTGCTCCAAACTTTGTCTCTGTAACTCCTTCCATGGGTGTTTTGTTCCAATTCTAAGAAGGGGCAAAGTGTCCACACTTTGGTCTTCGTTCTTTTTTAGTTTCATGAGTTTCACAAATTGCATCTTATATCTTGAGTATTCAAAGTATCTGGGCTAATATCCACTTATCATGTGAGTTCTTTTGTGATTGGGTTACCTCACTCAGGATGATGCCCTCCAGGTCCAACCATTTGCCTAGGAATTTCATAAATTCATTCTTTTTAATAGCTGAGTAGTACTCCATTGTGTAAATATACCACATTTTCTGTATCCATTCCTTTATTGAGGGGCATCTGGGTTCTTTACAGCTTCTGGCTATTATAAATAAGGCTGCTATAAACATAGTGGAGCGTGTGTCCTTCTTACCAGTTGGAACATCTTCTGGATATATGCCCAGGAGAGGTATTGCTGGATCCTCCGGTAGTACTATGTCCAATTTTCTGAGGAACCGCCAGACTGATTTTCAGAGTGGTTGTACAAGCTTGCAATCCCACCAACAATGGAGGAGTGTTCCTCTTTCTCCACATCCTCACCAGCATCTGCTGTCACCTGAATTTTTGATCTTAGCCATTCTGCCTGGTTTGAGATGGAATCTCAGGGTTGTTTTGATTTGCATTTCCCTGATGATTAATGATGCGAAACATTTTTTCAGGTGCTTCTCAGCCATTCGGTATTCCTCAGGTGAGAATTCTTCATTAAGCTCTGCACCCCATTTTTTAATGGGGTTATTTGATTTTTTGGAGTCCACCTTCTTGAGTTCTTTATATATATTGGATCTTATTCCCCTATCTGATTTAGGATAGGTAAAGATCCTTTCCCAATCTGTTGGTGGCCTTTTTGTCTTTTGACGGTGTCTTTTGCCTTACAGAATCTTTGCAATTTTATGAGGTCCCATTTGTCGATTCTCGATCTTACAGCACAAGCCATTGCTGTTCTATTTTAACCAGCATTTAGGTGAACTGTCACAAGTAGCCAAAAATTCATATGCCGATAAAGTGTTTCTATAGCAAATACATCTTTTAGCAGGACTCTTCACACTCCCACATGTTAAATACATATGAGATACACTGTAGACACAAGACACACAATTTTTTGTATACATAACATGTGTCTAAATTTTTTGGCCATTTGCTCATAAATGCTTCATGATATTTTATTATAGAAATACGCTCAGACAGTCTTTTATTATTTCCATTAAAGCATCTGAAACCCAGAGGTTACTTCTACAGTTTTTGTTGCAAACTTGTTTATTCCTCCTTGGAGAGCAGGAAATGCAGGAAGTGGGGCTGAAAGCTATTTTTCTAATTGTTGCTGCTTACAGAACAAGAGCAGTGCTTTTAAATCCAGAGAACCCAGATGGTGCTCCAGAGTAAAGACCACAGTTTATGCTTACAGGAAAAGAAAAAGAAGAAATGTGATTAAATACAACTTAAAACAGGTTTACAAAGGAAGACTCTCTAACTTTGAAAGGAAAACATCACCACTGAATTTATGTTTAGTAACACTATCATCTCAAAAACGATATATTGTATGAGCAGGCCAGCATCACACTTCCACACCCGATACTATATCCTGTTTTGTCATAGCTGGTTATAGTGAATTTATTTTGGATACAGTCCCTAAATCCTCTGGAAGATAGAAGAATTCCTGTACTCAAAGGAATCTTCTCCTTGGAATCCAGGCAGCAGCGTACTTGAGCACGTGACAGCATAGCTGTGGTTTGGCATCAGTGTTTCTCTTCTATCCAAGCATTACCATTTAGTACAGCTCAAACATACTCCTCCAAAACTCAAGGTCAGCTTTGCTCCAAGAGGATCAAGAGAGTGGGAATGAGTGAGAGAACAAAGGGTTGGTTATATCTAAGTTAGTTCACCAATGATTTAACCCTTCTACTCATGCTAGCAGCCTATATCTAAGTTTATTCTCAGTTTTAAACATATTTTCCATGTTTAGGCAACAAGTATTTATTCAAATAAAATGCTTGATATTTATCCTGAAGGGTGTCATGAGTTAAATAACTAAGTCAAAAACTGTCTGCCCTTCCCAAGTATTTTTTAAGGACTTCTTATCTTTAAATTTGCACATATGGAAGATGGACTATATGTAGATGAGTGCTGGTGCCTGCAAAGCCCAAAGAAGAAGTCATATATTCTAAGCCTAGAAATTCAGGTAGCTGTAATCCAACTGATATAGGTGCTAGGAATTGAACCCAAGTCTTCTGCATGAATACTATGTACTCTCACTCAACTCTTCATCCCCCAAGGCTACATCTTGCTCACCTGTCCAATAAGCCAAGCCCTTCAGGAGCTAAAGAACTGCGCCATCTCTTTTTGAATAGTAATGGTCCTTAAGGTTACTACTGGTACACACTTTTGTCTGGTCAACTGTTCACCTCTTTGAGCTTTCCCCAGCTACATAAAGTTAACTCCTTTATTCTACATTGGGTCATTTGAATTATCTCATCAGAGAACTTGTAGAATTCTGACTTCATTATACTTACACTGAACCATGGCAGGCCTTTAGTGAAAATTCACTCCCAACCCTATGTACAACTTATGATTCACCTATGAGAAACAGGGATGATAAAGGAATGGGACACAGGAGTCATAGCTAACTGTACCTTGGAGAACTTATTTAGCCTGTTTATAGGCTAAAAATGACCTGTCCCTCACCTAGTTTCTTGACTTGCAACACTATGTAGCAAGTGGAATCCCTCTTGTGAGTGAGAAGGTAATTGAATATCCTCTATTCTGGGTACTTTCCATGTCCAGGACTATTCAACCAATGATCAATAAACATTGTCCAAGATCTGTTTCCAATGATAAACAAGGAACATAAGACATCTGTACTCCTGAACAGAGCATGTACAGCCTCAGGACCCCAAGCAGAAATTGTGAATTTTAAATCTCTCATGTAGTACCAATGCATCCAAACAAGAACATTCAGACAGACTAATGAAGAAAGAAATCAGCAGGGGGCATTCATGCAGAGGATCACTGACAGCACTCTAAACTTAACACAGCCGTGGCTAATAGCCTCCTTACATCCTCTTCTCCCATTAAAGATGCCCTGGAAATAAGCTATCCAAGGATCTTGCTGCTGTTATCATGCTTACTAAATTGGCAGACAATATTCTCTAAGTGCACAGGGCCAGGATCTGAGGATTTCCTGTGCCTCCTCTTCTTCCAGACTGAGTGCAGTTTTAAGAGGCACAAGAACAGAGGTATGAGAATAAATAATACATGAGAACTTCAGTGCAGGAAGCTTTATTCAGGCCTGCCACTAATGCACAGCTAAGCCTGGCATTTGCTGCCTTGTGACTGACTGGATTTGCTAGCCTGTGTGTTCCAAATGGTAATGAGGATGACAGAGCTGAGAAAGACACTGCACCTTTCATCTCATCCTTAGCTGTTCTGGCTGTTCTATATGGGCAACCTCCAGCATAGCCTCCAAACTTCTAGAACTTAACTAGCTAATAAAGCCACAATATTCCAAAGGCCTCAAGGTAAATAAAAGTGATATGCATGGTTAAATACCCAATTAGTGCCACCCTAAATTTGCAACCTCCTATCTCTGCCTCTCCTGATTTTCAACTGCTCTCTGGTCTTTGGATTATGATATTCCTACAAACATTAGATGGTCTGGTGAACTCAATTATTCTAGAAGGAAATGAAAAAACATTGAAACTGTAAAAGTGCAAAAAGATCTCCTAAACCTGACAATTTCTCGTGGATTACAAAAATATGCCATATCTATTAGTAAAGTTTACCTTTAGAATTTCTTAAAATTTAGCAGAGCCTTGAAATACAATCCAGGATTTAAACATTCAGAGTAGTCACTTCACCAATGAAAAACCATAGTTATTTTTAACCCATAATGCAGCCAGTAAAATAGTTGAAATAAGGGCTGTCCTTCCCTGATGTGCCTTTCTGACCTAAAATTCACTGTTTTCCAGAAAATCGTGTCTATAGAGAACATGACCACACATCAGAGCCTCACTTCAGCAATGACCTCACTACTAGCCTCAGAGAACTAGAGATCTATAAGCTTGCTCTTTCTACCATATCATCACCAGGACTGCTCAGTCAGTCCCCAATTGCCTGAAAATAACTCTGTGACAAGAGTTGTCACTCAACTGTTTCATCTGCCAATAGAGAGTCATCAATGTTTGACCCAGCATCAACTGTAGGAACATCCATGGCTATATAGACTGGCTTCCATGCTACAAGTCCCACTTTGTCATACTGCCCTGCAGTCTGTGCAAGCCAAAATCACACCTGCAATTCTTTCCAGAGATGAATACATTGTTGAGAGCAGAGTATGATGACCCAAGTATGTGACAGGTTGGAAGGTATTACAATTTCAGAGACCATTTTATAGTCCTAAACAGCTAGTCGTTAGAGCCAAGTTCTAGGTAACCATCTGCCAGATACCATTCAGTCTGGCAAAGTAGACTGAAGAGTAAAGCAGAGCATATGTAGCTGTGGATGTCTTAGTCAATAGGAGGAGAAGCCCTTGGTCCTGTGAAGGCTCTATGTCTCAGTATAGGAGAATGCCAGGACAAGGAAGCAGGAGTGGGTGGGTTGGGGAGCATCATGAGGGGGAAGATGATAGGGGATTTTCGAAGGGGAAACTAGGAAAGGAGATAACATTTGAAATGTAAATAAAGAAAATATCTAATAAAAATTTGCAGAGGACCTAGTTCCATATATCAGTATCCAAGACACCTATATCATCTCAAGCAGATGCTCTGACCTCAGTGGGACTCAGTGTGCAAACATCTTTTCCCTCTGGCCCATGTTATTATGCACAATTTAACACAGAAAGCATGCCAAAGAGAAATCATGGTCCAAGGCTGTATCTTGATGCATCCTGAACCTAAGAACATTTCCTCAGTTAACATCAATATCTCAACTTTTGGCCTTAATCCTTCAGTTTAATGCTATCCAAATTGAGTTATCATGGCATCTAAATAATACATCAATGTGTGGAAAACCCATGAAAAATTGTTTTATTTATTTTGTAAGAGAGAAGTATGCATGCCACTTGTACTTCTAGAACTCAGAGGTCAACTTGCAGAAGTCAATCCTCTCCTCCTACCATGTGAGTCTTGGGAATCAAACTCAAGTGATCAGGCTTGGTGGTAAGAGCCTTCTACTGAGTCAGCCCACTGGCCTGGCCCTAATTGTTGAACAAACATATCTGTATACTTTACATACAGAATACATGTATTTCACATAAGGATCACACATGGAAATCAGGCTAGTGCAAAGATGAGAGAGGAAGTAAAAGAAGATGAAAAAGAGAAATGAGGGAAGACAGGGAGAGGGAGAGAAGGGGTGATATCTAAATTCAGAGATACGAAACTGCTTCTAAGTGGTTCTTGGTTTTTCGATTCATCTGTAGTCTACAGAATACACCAAAAAGAGTCCATGACACTGAAATAACCTTGCCTAGCTTTACCTCTCATTTCCTCTGATCTTTTAGTTTCACTGTGAGAAGCATTCATAATGTGCTTTTATACATGTAAGTATTACCTCAGTAAATCCCACTGAGAACACACTCCAGAAAAAGTGGTGCTTGCAAAATATCTGTTCATGTTCCAGAATTCAGAATGAAGTGACTAACCCCCAATCTACAATAAAAATGATTAAATACAAACACTACTAGGGCTGTACAATAAATATTTTATACATTAATATGTCTTCAAAAGTCTTATTTATTTTTATTGCTTTTTTCTATGGCATTATTCTATTTTAGTACATGCAATGAGGAAAGTAGGCATTCTTGGCCCATTTTAAATAAACCTATGCATAATTATTACACTGTCAATTTGCTACATAAATTGTTTAAATTGCTATCTCTTTTCTCTCTCCATTATTAGAGACAACTCAATACTTCTGAAAGAAAATGAAAAGGCCATTGGATAATATAACCTTCCCTCATACCCAAAGTCTACAACTCAAATGCTCTGTCCTATGATTCCCTTGTAAAGTAGACAATAATCCTTAAAATATATATTTCAGTATAATACCTTCTTAATGTTCAATCAAAACAAAAACATTTTCAAAGCTATCTTACCTACTCCACATGTTATCACCTCATTTTTAATAGGAATCCTAGTGGGGAATCTGAATAATTTTTCCAGGTAACTAACAGCTAATGACTAGGTCGCTTGATGACAATCAAGATGTTTCCACCTGAATGTAGGAAAGTCCACATGCTCCTTATATTATTTGCTGTTTATGGAAAGGGAAACTAAGAAAACTAACACCCCCAGGGCTTTCTCAGTGAGTACATTATAAGTTGTTTAAAATTCTTTCCTAGTATTTTAGCACGTATGGACAAGAAGAAGCGCTTCTGAACTAGTAATGGTCTTTGAGATGATTCTTTAACCAAGTGGTGTTCTGGCAGTAGACACAGGCACACGCGCTTTTAAACATATGTATAAAACATTTCTACACATGGTGAATTTGGCAGTGGTGAAAGCTACACCCAATGGCTCTTGCTGGCATGTTGAAGTTCTCGATGTCATTTTCACATACTAAAAAAGGAAATTGCTATCTATTACTCAAATTTTAAAATCTCACTTCTTTTCCATTTCAGAACTGTCTGTCTCCCATCTCCTTTTTCATTATATGTAAGACATTTATACTTGCAAACTTAACTGAGAAATAGAAGAAAACCTGTCAACAGTATTGGCAGAATCCTGACATGGAAATCCTCAGACACCTACTGTTTGGACAGTGCTGCATGCAGTCTTGTTCTTTATCTTCTTGTTCTCCTATGGGATGTGTATTCCTCAAGGCATGTTTTTTTTTCTATACTCCAAAAAGTTTCCCCACACTAGGTAATGATGTCAACACTCACAAGGATGAAATCTCTATGTACATCCTATCATATTAACTTGAACAAAAGTGACTTGGAACAATACTATGGGAAAGACTCTCTGAAGCTCAGTAGATAAGCTCATATTTGTCAATACACCTTTTGCCAGCAATCTAGGTCCTAAAGTGTGGTCCCCAATAGTACCTTTGCAGAACAAGGTCAACTTGCTTTTCTTGACCTGCATGTGGGATAAAATCACGTACTATAGAAATCAAAAGCTATCTACACATTAATTATATTTATGCCATAGTGAAATCAAACCATTTGTGGAGAAACAAATCATAAAAGAACGTTTCATAAACATAATCGAAATATTATATAGAACTCACTATGCAAAAGAAAACCACACTTGTTATAAAGCTGAGAAGTCACAATCTTAAAAATAACAAGAGTGAAAACTCAGTTTAAAACACACACACACACACACACACACACACACACACACACACACACACACACATACACACAAATGCCCTGATCAAACAGCCTTTCTTTCTAGTCCGGGACAGCATCCTTCCTACAGGATATTTAGTGACGAGTGACTCAACTGGGGAATAAGAAAAGCAAAAACTATTTGAGTCAGTGGAAATTAACTAAGCAAAGGAAAACTCACTAACCAAGACCTGGATGATAAGACACTGCCAAGTTTCACCTCATATTCATATCCAGTAATGTGTACAGTTCAACTAGTAATATGATATCACCACTGTCAAGTCACTGTTAATATTATGGTTAGGACTAATACCACAAACTCATCTTGGACATTTGGGAAGGATAAAACTGATATACAGACCATAGGAATCACTATCCTTTCCCTAACAGGTAACATTTGCTTCGATACTTGAAGTAGAGTTAGTTTTAAATGTGAAGCTCTCAGAAGTCTCCTCTCTGTCCCTGAAATCCAGAAACATTATTCTCTTTTCGTACATAAATCCTAAGTTTTAATAATGCTTAGGTAAATAATTTATCTACAGTAGTCAGTTGGTGCCTATGTGATCAAAAAAACAAGTAACTTAACAAATGTTAATCAATTCTATTTATAGTTATTGTCAGCTCTGAGAAGATTTATCTAATTGAAATGAGAAAAAAAACAAAAAAACAAACTAAAACTGTCTGTGAACACCAGCCTTGCCATTCATTTTGAAGTAACGAAAACAAATGTCATGATGTAGCAAACTGACATTAGAGGCTCATCTCCAGAATGGCCTTGGTTTTCTTCTATGCAAAGCCTTTGATCCTTTGAACAGTCCAACTGGTAAATCTTTTTTTTTAATTTTTTTTTTTTTTTTGGATTTTTCGAGACAGGGTTTCTCTGTGTAGCCCTGGCTGTCCTGGAACTCACTCTGTAGACCAGGCTGGCCTCGAACTCAGAAATCCACCTGCCTCTGCCTCCCAAGTGCTGGGATTAAAGGCAGGAGCCACCACTGCCCAGCTTCCAACTGGTAAATCTTATGGGTAACTAATGAGACACTGAATGCAGAGATAACTTCTCCTCCATCGGCATTGTCACCTAGGCCAAGTAACTGAGCTTCCAGCTAAGAGAGACTTTGTGAATTTTGTCTATTTCTATTAGCACTGTTGTTTCAAAGCATATCATAGCATAGAAGACTAAAGAGTTAATCTAATAACTCTTTCAATCATCTTGGTTCCTAAGATGAGCTACTGTTTTAAAATATCAAGACAAAGCAAAACTTATATAGGTGTGAATACAACCCATCTTAACTTCTCACTATAGAAGGAATAATCATTATCAGTTCTAGTACAATGGGTTCATGCTCAGCCAAAAATTCAAGCTCTATGATCAGAAATCTTTCTGTTGTGTTGGAATTGTAGCTCACATCTGGACAGACCACACCAGGCCAATGCAGTTCCACAAGGCAGAGGTTTATTGAGGGGCAAGTTGAAGGTGTGACAGAGACAAAGGGGAAAACAGAGAGAAGAAAAATAGGGGCAAAGGTCAGAAAGGGTCTGCCTTTTATTTGGTCTGCAACATAACTGCTCACAGGTAGAGGTGGGAAGTGGACTCTGGGAATGTATGTGATTGCCATGGCAACAGATGTGTGAGTTCCTGTGGCCTATGGGTGATGTCATTGGATTCTGAGGCAATCTGCCAAGACAAGCCAGTTCCTGATGCCAGCACCTTCCACAGTACTTAACTTATGTGATTCTAGAGGGTGTACACACACACACACACACACACACACACACAAAATCAACACATTAAGGGACTCCAAACTCCACAGAGAACCCTAGTAATCCAACCTAAATCTTGTGGAGTGATGGGAAGGGCTGCTCATACATGAGAACCCAGATGCTACTAGCCTACAACATTAAGGCAGCCCAAGATAAACCACCCTCCACACTGAATCTTATCACTCTCCCCTTCCCAGAGACAGAGAAGGGGTTCTCAAATGGTTTAGACACGTAGATGGGCCTTATAAAAGCCAAAAATCAACGATGCCAGAGCCATGCAAATTTTTGTCATTACAACACAACATAATCTGAAAAACTCATGTTTGAGGACCCTGCTAAGAAGCTATACACACCTACACACAAACACAATCTCATATTTCAATTAAGTTTACAACCTTGTATTGAGCCACATTTCCAGCCATTCTGGGACACATATGGCTTACAGGCTACAGATTGAATATGCTTGATAGATTCAAGAGAAGGAAGCAAATGTGTACGTCTTCTGTCAAGCTGTAAATATATTGCAATTCTAAATGTAATTTTTCTGAAGGAAATGTCTTACTCTATTGCATCCGTTTTACTGCAACTTGTGACAACTCAAATTTGCCTATTCTCTTCCAGCTATACCCATAAAAATCACACTCGTGCAACCTAGCCTTCATCACCTCTCACATGGGCCTACACCAGGCTACACCTGACCTATACTGATAACAATATAACATTCTGTCATCCTCAATTTTTGGCTTTTATAAGGCCTATCTACCTGTCTCAACCATTTGGGAACCCCTTCTCTGTCTCTGGGAAGGGGAGAGTGATAAGATTCAGTTGCTTTTAGGTAGTGTGGAGGCTGCCTTAATGTTGTAGGCTAGTACAAGCTACACCTGACTTTCAACTCTTTATTACAATTATCTTTATGGGGAATCAGTATAATTTTCTAACTTGTAAATCCAATTATAGAGATTCATAGTATATTGGTGCTTTCTAGATCTCTGTATTGGGTCTCCATTCTTTTGAAAGTGAAAGCTAAAATGTACCTTATCTTACTGGCTTTAATATATAGTATCTGTATTTATTATCTCGTTTCATTCTATGCTCCCCTTAACTTGCAAAGATTCAACTACATTAACAACATTCTCATTTTAGAGGGTTTCTGCTACTTGATTCCTTCTTTACATTCCAAGGACTGGAGTGTCCATATTCCTTACATCTCAGATTGAGCACAAGCAACTTGGAAAGTATTTCTTTTTTTTTTTTCTTTTTAAATATTTTTATTAGGTATTTTCCATATATATATATATATAGTGCCAATTAATTTCCTTAAGAGAAATTCTCTGAATTCAAGGCATAATGTTGACCTACATTTAAAACACAGAGAAACCCAAAGGTAAGTTTCCTATAAATCAATGATTCTAAGATTTTACACTTATTTATGCTGCTTCCTTCTGTTTTTCATCTGGAGGGTTGAAGAATCACCATAAGTGCTGTTCCTGACTGTAAATTCAATCAAAGCTGGATAATTCTGAAATAATGTAAGAATATTTCACCACAGACAGAAACAAAAGTCATTTGACTTTATTGTCCAAAATGAAGGGGTAGAGCTAGACACATTGTAGCATGGAAACATAAAAAGTAGCATGTTCCTCCCTCTCTTTTGGACAAAGATGATGGATCTTCATAAGAACCTCTCATCAAAACCAGGGATAATGAAACACAGTGAAAGAAAGGAGGGTATCATTCTAGCTCAGACAAAAATAATTAACCTGTAGGAATTATATAGACTGTGTAGTTTAAAAAAAATCAAAGTACCTAAAATAACAGAAAGGAGATGTCTTCAATCTAAGGATTTTTCTAAAGGATTACAGACAAAGGGAGAACCTCCAACAAGTGAGTTGTCCACACTAACTAAAGAACAAAAGCAGGAAATTGGGGATAGGTGTCGTCAGAGTATCACAAAGCAGACCAGAAGACCAAAGAATTTCTCAGAACCACATAAAAGCAGGAAGATAGAGTCTGGCCCAGAACCAGGACAATCACTATTCACACCCTCTAAGATAAATCTTGGCCTATAGCCTGGTCCCAGAGAAAGGCTCTTGAGCTATACCTGTGGGTATAGCATTAAAAGTATTCAACAAAGAGAACATACTTTGCTGTCAGCCTATTCTTTAACAGCTCAAAAGTCTTAATGAGTTGAACTGACTCCACTTAAATATAATAAAACCACTAATGTAAACTACTCTAATTAAAGCTCATGACAACTGACATTATAACTAAAGATTTCTCTGTAAAAAGCACACAAACAGAAGAACATTGGAGAAAAGATTGCAGATGACAACTGAGGTTTTTCAAGAACTGGTTCATGTGTACTTGTCCATTTGGATCTTCTCAGTGATCACTGGCACTCACACCAAGACTGCTCTTGGTTCTGCATGACATCAGGACTCTATTATCATGTTTCTTTACCTAAGGACTACATACTCTTACTTCATGCCCTTCAGCACTCAGCTCACTCCTCTTTATAGGGCTATGTCATGCTCATCTCTTATAACCTGCTTCAAATGCCTTGCATCTGTTGCACTCCAAGCTAGCCAGGAGGATAACTGTATTACACAACTATATCAAAAACCCTTATGTTTTGTTGGAAGATCTATTTACTTGACAACTCACTTTCTAGGTGGAGTTTCTATTGTAGTAATTTAAATCACTAAGAAGTGATTTAAAAATACAAGGAGAACAAATACATCTATGAAAAATCCCACACCAAAAATAGATGAAGAACTGAGACTGAACTGAACAGATAATAATAATAATAATAAAAATGTAGGTACTTTTGTTTATAGACTTGTGAATACATATACTTCCAATTGACATGATAGTTTTAGTTTAGACATATCTATCTGGAAGTTGAACTCTGGCCTTGACCTTGAATCTCTCCAGGCTATTAAGTCACAGTTGCTTACACTATCAGGACACATAGCAAAACTCAGCAACAGAAGGGGCAGTGGATGTGGCACAATACTGTATCATGTGTACAAGGCTTTTCATACTCCAGCCCTTTGGATATAATTAACATTTTTATTACACAAAAGTCCCACAAGTCATCTCAATCAGAGCATAGACACTGAGTCATACATTACTAGGACCTGGTGGTAAATGTGATGCTCTGGCCTTAAAATTTACCTTTTTGGTGCAATAAGATACATTAAAGAAGAAAAGACCACTACCACCACCATCAACCACAACACAACACGCACATTGATTTGACTTTAATGGTATTGGGATATTGGGGAAAGCAGAAACAGGGCCAGGAAGATGAAAAGCTATTCTTCATTAGTGTATCTGAAAATATGCCACATTACTTGGTTGTGGATATGTAATTTTCATGCCAAATTAAATGTAAACATAATTATTTATAATACATCAAAAGTACATAATTAAACACACTGTCTAAAGCTAAAATATGCAAGGAGATATAACAAAATTTAATGCAGTTCATAATAACTTCATTATTTATTTATTAAAACATGTCAATCAAAAATTGTACTAGTTTTTATACATTAGAGGAACTTAGAAACTGGAAGTGTTTTTCCTTTTGATTCATCTTCAGTTTTCTGCTTTAGGTAATACATATGCAAATGATTGTCTTGATGCTTCAAAGAAAAAATAAACATTGAACAAAGGAAATTTTAAGTAAGGAGCTGTGGATAATTACAAAGCCTGCTGTATCATGAAAACATTGCCATAAGTAGCTAATGTGAAGACTTCTATTCTGTTAGTTCACCCATCCCTCTGTAATGAACGATCTGAGTACAGTGCTGCTCTGCTTACCAGTGGACAGTGAACTGTCAACTGTGGAATTTAGGCCTGAGACTGACAACAGGCTCTATATGGGCAGCCTTCAGGAAGAGCTGGAAAAAGAAAAATTACAATCTTCCCTAGAGGAGGTCTGCCATGACTTAGCCTGCCAATGATAGCTGTGTGGGGAAGAAGGAAGACCCATAGGTAACAGGAGGAGAACTGGAGGCCTAAAGTCAGATTCTAAGTTAGGAAAAACATTTCACACTACCAAAAGTAGTTCTCATTTATATGCACAGTACTCTGTGTGCTGGGTGCCACCATGTCCCATTTCTTGCAATCATGAAAACTGTAAAAAGAGTAAGTATTAAGAAACAGTAAAGATGAACAAATGAAAGAGAAAGATCAGGGTTAGAGCCAAGAAGCAAGAGTTGTGTGACACATTTATAAGCTGAACCTGATCCATATGTAGTAGATAAAGCATGTGGATGACATAACACCAGCCATAGAACTCTGACATGAATTCTACAGGGAAGGTCAAAACAGCAACCCCTATAAGAGGAGGTAACCACAAATGTAGCCCATGTAGGCCTGTGCTACTTGTCTTCAACACTCTTCAGTCTTTCAACAGAGAAGTGGAGCCTGCATCCATAGGACCACAGTCAAGGAGCTTGAGCTAGGAGGTCACTTCTGATAATGCAAATGGATGTTATGGGATGAGTTCTGGGAGTGAAATAGTGCCCCCAGAAGACTGGGTATACTTGGAAGACCTTCATAGATCCTGGATGTAAGAGTAGGCTGCACAGATAAAGTGAAGCTGGCAGGACAGATATCTTGATGCTCAAAGATAAACAATGCCATTATGTGTCACAGCCTGCTAAGAGACAATGAGGTATCTATTCTCTGGAGGAGAGTCCTTAATGAAAACCTGAGCAATGCACTAAAGCAATGGAAAAGGACACATCTTGGAGTACACCGCTAACATTATGGCCAGCTATTATGACCAAGAATAAACCTCAAAGAGAACTATCCTAAAATAAAATAGAACTATGATGGGATCAAGAGGACCAAAAGAAATTTAACCCACCAGTGAAAATGAATTCAACTTCCTTTTGAGGAAAACAAAATACTCCAGATTCCTTATAGGGAATTATCTTTGATACTGAATTTACAATTAAAATTATAAATCATGTAAAAAAATCAGGAAGATGTGACATAATAGGGAATATTAAGCAGCCAATGAAATGAGGCTAAGGGATGACCCAGATGTAGGAATCAGCAGAAAACATTTTAAAGGTTATTATAAATATGTTGAGACCCAGAGGAAATGTGGACACATGAGTGCACAGATGGAGAACTCTTACCAAACAATTCTAGAACTGAAAAGTAACATATTTAAAATTTAAAAATATACCAAGCAAGCTAGTAGCAAATTGGGGACAATAGAATATAGACTGATTTTGAGGAGCAATTGTTTTTAAGTATTGAATTTAAATAATACTGATGAAATATTTTTAAAGCATATGAGTTTCAGTGAAGACAGTCTCAGTAATCTCAATTAGCCTAAGGTGTGCAACTTTTAGGTAAACATGGAAAGAAAAAAACAGAGCAGGAAAATACTTAAAGGAATAATGGTTGATTATTCTTTAGTTTGGTGAAAAAATATCTACAGATCTAAAAAGATCAGTGAATCATAAAGGTGAAGAAAATCACAAATAACCTCATACTGTCAAACCTGAAAACCAAAAACACAAAGAAAAATCATAATGGCAGCCAGAAAAATAAATCAAACAGTGAACTTTTCCTCAGAGCACATGGGCAGAAAAGTCATGCTTATCCCAGAGTGACCAAGAATCCTCATCCTGTGATCACATCCTTCTAAGGATGGCAAACAAAGGCTCTGCACAAATACAAAAATCTCAGGCTTGTCTCATATATCTGTCCTCAAAAGAAAAATTGTAGAGTTTGACCCTCAAAAGGAAGAAATGAGGGACTAGCAGTTGGGCAGATTGTCTGAGAAGCAGACAGAAAAGGAAGGAGCCAAAACTAGATATTTAAGAATGGTAAATTTCCAAAGTGGCTGCCTCTGGACCTTAGACAAAGGCCTAATGGGCTTTTGTTTCCTTCTGTCAGTAGGACTCCTTTCCTGTGGACCAATCAATGAAGTACAAGGCCAGACCAACATTTGTACAACCAAAATTTTGGATCTATAAGCCTCCTTGTATTGGTTGAAACTAACTAACCTTAAATTGGGAAAGAAAGTGCCCGAGCACAAAGACCCTAAAGTCTTCCAGACCTCACGAGGAAACCAACTTCTGCTTCGCAAATTCCCCACTCTGCTTTGTAGAGAGTCCTTTTCTATATGTCCCATTCTCTCTCACCCTTCTCTTTCTCAACCTCCCTCCCCCCTTCTCTCTCAATATATTTATATTGAGAGAGAATATATATATATATATATAGAGAGAGAGAGAGAGAATATATATATATATATAGAGAGAGAATATATATATATAGAGAGAGAGAATATATATATATATATATTGAGAGAGAATATATATATATTGAGAGAGAATATATATATATATATTGAGAGAGAATATATATATATATATATATTGAGAGAGGATATATATATATATTGAGAGAGAATATATATATATATATATTGAGAGAGAATATATATATATTGAGAGAGAATATATATGTATATATATATTCTTCAGGATAAAGAGATTTCTTCAATCGGTATGAAAGCCATATGAATTTCAAAAGAGAAAAGAAGAACACAGGAAACAGTGAATGTATAAATAATGAGAAACCTTTCCCTTTTAATTTCATTAAAAGAAAACAGACTTTGTATAAAATGAGTATTATTGCACTACTGAGTTTAGGATGCATACAGAAGTAAAGTATATGACACAACACACAAGAAACAAGGGAATAAACATAACTATTTAAAATTTTCAGCTAGGCATGAAATTTCACCTGTCATTTGGCATTAAGAAAGCTAAGGCAGGAGGATTGTAAATTTCAGACTCACACTAAAATTAAAATTAAAATGACTTATAATAGCATTCATAAAGTTTATAATATAAATTCTGAAAAATGACAATTTCTATATGCATATTGTTATTTTCAGAGCAGCAATTTAAAAAATAAAGCATCATAGCTAAAATATTTCATTAATATAAACATTGGACTGAATGAGGTAAATATGACAAAGAGAAGGGAAAGTAATTAGGACAAAGAGAACCATGTTATACAATATTAGAGC
This sequence comes from Mus caroli, assembly GCF_978045245.1. Lineage (NCBI taxonomy): Eukaryota > Metazoa > Chordata > Mammalia > Rodentia > Muridae > Mus > Mus caroli. Next base: position 94,854,760 of record NW_028227268.1, on the reverse strand, counting down.
ATCATTAACAATATTAGAAAGGATATTAAGTGGAAATACACTGGGTAAGTCTAACTGAAACAATCAAAAGTCATATAAAGGATCAAAGAAAATGCACAGCATGCAAATGAAGCACATGTGGAAACTGCTGTGGTTGAACTGATTAGGAAAATAGAGATCCAGCTAAATTACCACAGACAGGAAAAGCAGGACAGTGTGTCAGAAAGCACAACAGCTATAAACAGTTCACATATGCACCTTATTCTAAGTTTTATCTTTAAAAAGTGAAAACCTAAGATCTGTGATGGTTTCCATAACCTATGAATATTAATTCCCAACATGAAAGGAAAATCTCAGGTTTAATTACTATAGACTACATACTAATGTAAGTCATTAGCATACAGTACTACTCTCAGAGCAAAGGTTTTTGAGAGGGAAGAGAGAGAATGGGCCAGAAATAATTTCTCAGTGAGGTGAATAGATTTTACCATCATTTCTTCCCACCCACAGCTGATTTTTTTTCCTGTGATACTATCTAATCTAAACACAGAAACAAGAGATTCTATTAGCTATTAAACTTTAATTGCCACCACTGTTGGCAAACACCTTTGATATTTAAGCATCACCCTCTTTTGAATAAAAAGTGGTCCCCCTAAGTTATGAAGCATTTTTAAAACAGTCAAATCTAAGATGTTTGAATAAGATCTGCACTGCTCTCCCAAAGGATTAGAAAACTAAGGCCTGGCAAAGGTACAGGATCCAACTGGGCTGCATCATCTCATGGGTAAGAAGAAAGGGCTTGTCCAGGGGGCCTTGGGCTCAGGCCAACACACTTCACTGAGCCACTTCAACAATGTTAGTGGTTTCACTGTGAGTCAAGGAGGTGCTTCATGCCTTTCTATCCTCTCCCTTCTTGTCTTTTAACACATATACTGAAGGAAAAGGGACCTAGGAAAAATAAAAATAAAAATTATGAACCATGTAGCTTCTGTGCCAAGGTCCTCCAGGTGTCAAGCACACTGAAAACAAGATTATAGGAGCCAAGCCAGGTACTATGATGCAGCACACTGGAGTGCACTGTTACGTTCTTTTAAGTATCCAGGAAGCCCTGAATGAACACAAAATACAACTAAGAGCAATTCAGCATAGCAGGTCATGAAGAAATTATTCTCGGGTCGCTTCTCAAAGCAGAGGGTGGGGTCCAGAAAAGATGTGCAAACTAACCTGGAAGATTATGGTGATTTGAATAAACATGACCCCCATAGACTCACATGGAATGGCACTATTGGAGTTGTGGCCTTGTTAAAAAAATATTAACTTGGGGTGGGCTTTAAGGTTTCAGAAGCCAAAATCAGACACAGTCTCTCTCTCTCTCTCTCTCTCTCTCTCTCTCTCTCTCTCTCTCTCTCTCTCTCTCTCTCTCTCCCTCTCTCTCTCTCTCCCTTCCAATCTAGATGTAGAACATTTGGTTCCTCCAGCATGGTGTCTGCCTCTGTGCACCAATGCTTCCTAACATGATGATAATAGACTAAACCTCTCAACTGTAAGATAGTCCCAGCTAAAAGCTTTTTCATTTATAAGACTTGCAGTGGTCATGGTACATGGTATCTCTTCATAGCAATAGAAACCTAACTAAGACAAGGTTCTACGAATTTCAGCGACATAGGAAGACATTAAGGAAACAGTTCTAGACCTTCACACATCTCTATCCAAGACCAAGGCTATTAACACCAGCCTGCCAAACTGCCTATTGGCCATCTTACTCTTACTTTATAAGCTATTCCACTCTACAAGTATTAGACATGTTAGTGTCTAATCTCACCTTCACATTCACAAACCTCTTCATGTGTTTACTATCCTCCCAAGGCTAGCCTAGTGCATTTAGTAGCTCTTGTTTGGACCACTCTTTCCTGATAGTGCCATTTCCTATCCCCCTGAGAGGCAGTCTCCATAGAGTGCTACAGCCCAGTCTTTATGTACAACCTATTGAAAGTTCCCTGATACCTTCTTCTCCCAGGCATGGACTCAAGACTGCCTCACTAGGAACCTACACATACTCATGAGTTTATATTATCTCATTCAGAGCAACTTCTCCAGAAATTCAAAGCCTCTCCCATCATTTGTTGTGCATGTTGTTATCTATTCAGCAATGGCCCTTATCCACTACCTGTTTGATCTACAAACATTCCTACTTAAACTCAGACCAAGAGTCATTCATTGCCTCTCAGAAACTAAAGAGAATGCACCACCATTCTATGGCATGTACTAAGAAGAAATTTAAGAGCGCCAACCAAGGAGACTTTGAGTCAAAGGATTAGTCATGCTGCCGTTTCCAGTATTAAACAATGTGGGTAGTTTCCAGAGTAATTGCTAGCTAATTGGTATTAGGTATTATCTAATACCTATTTGGTATTATGTCTTCCTTGAAGATCTGATAGAATTCTGCATTAAACCCATCTGGTCCTGGGCCTTTTTTTTTTTTTGGTTGGGAGACTATTAATGACTGCTTCTATTTCTTGAAGGTTTATGGGAATGATTAGATGATTTATCTGCTCCAGTTTTAACTTTGGCACATGGTATCTGTCTAAATAATCTTTTATTTCATCCAGATTTTCCAATTTTGTTGAGTATAAGGTTTTGTAGAAGGATTTGATGATTTTTTTGAATGTTTACAGTTTCTGTTGTTATGTCTCCCTTTTCATTTCTAATTTTATTAAACCATACAGTTGGGGGGAAGGGCGTTTTTAATAAATGGTGATGGTGATGGTTCAACTGGCTGTTAGCATGTAGAAATATACAAATCAACCCATTCTTAATTCCTTGTACAAAGCTCATGTTCAAGTGGATCAAGAACCTCTACATAAAATCAGATACAGTGAAACTTATAGAGAAGAAAGTGGGGAAAAGCCTTGAACATATGGACACGGGTGAAATTTCCTGAAGAGAACACCAATGACTTATGCTCTAACATCAATAATAGACAAATGGGACCTTATAAAATTGCAAAGACAAAGGACACTGTCAATAGGACAAAATGGCAACCAGCAGATTGGGAAAAGATCTTTACCAATCCTACATCTGAATAGAGGGCTAATATCCATTATACACAAAGAACTCAAGAAGTTAGACTCCAGAGAATCAAATAATCCTATTAAAAAATGGGATGCAATATCCATGTGGAAACAGGGGGCTAGAAAGGAGGTATGGATGTGGAAGAGTTGGAGGGTGGATGGGGTGATACAATATGGAGTGTAAAAAACAAATTAAAAAATAAAAAGACAAAAAGAATAAATGGGGTACAGAGCTAAACAAAGAATTCTCAACTGAAGAATCTTGAATGGCTGAGAAGCACCTAAAGAAATGTTGATTAGCCTTAGTCATCAGGAAATTGCAAATCAAAACAACTCTGATATTCTACCTCATACCAGTGCAATCAAAAACTCAGGTGACAGCAGATGCTGGCGAGGATGTGGAGAAAGAGGAGAACGCCTCCATTGTTGCTGGGATTGCAAGCTGGTACAACCACTCTGCAAATCAGTTTGGCAGTTCCTAGGAAAATTGGACATAGTATTACCTGAGGACCCAACTATACCATTCCTGGGCATATACCCAAAAGATGCTTCAACATATAACAAGGACACATGCTCCACTATCTATAGCAGCCTAGTTTATAATAGCCAGGAGCTGGAACCAAGATGTCCCTCAACAGAGGAATGGATACAGAAAATGTGATACATTTACACAATGGAGTACTACTCAGCTATTAAAAACAATGAATTTATAAAATTTTCAGGCAAATGGATGGAGCTAGAAAATATCATTCTGAGTAAGGTAACCCAGTCACAAAAGAACAAACATGTAATCAGTGATAAGTGGATATTAACCCAAAAGCTAATACCCAAGATACAATTCACTGACCACATGAAGCTCAAGAAGGAAGAACATAGTGTGGATGCTTCAGTCCTTCTTAGAAGGCAGAACAAAATACCCAAGGGAGGAAATACATAGACAAAGTGTGGAGCAGAGACTGAAGGAAAGACCATGCAGAGATTGCCCCCCATGGGGATACATCCCACACACAGTAACCAAACCCAGACACTATTGTGGATGCCAAGAAGTGCTTGCTAACAGGAGCCTGATATAACTACCTCCTGAGAGGCTCTTCCAGAGCCTGACAAATACATAGGCCAATGCTTGAAACCAACCATTAAGTCCAATCATTGAATCAGCACAGAGTTCCCAACGGAGGAGTTAGAAAAAGGACTGAAGGAGCTGAAGGGGTTTGCAACCCATAGGAAGAAGAAAAATCTCAACCAACCAGACCCCCAGGATCTCCCAGGGACTAAACTACCAACCAAAGAGTACACATGCAGGGGCCCATGGCTCCGGGCACATATATAGCAGAGAATGGTCTTGTCAGTGGGAGGACAGGTCCTCCTTGGTCCTGGGAAGGCTGATGCCCCAGAGTAGGGAAATGCCTAAATGGGAGGTGGGAGTTGATGGGTTGGGGAACAAGCTCATAGAAGCAGGGGAGGGGCATGGGATGGGGAGTTTCTGGGAAGGGGGACTGGGAAAGGGGATAATATTTGAAATGTAAATAAAGAAACTATCCAATATATATATTTATCCAATATATTTTTAGAGAAGCTTCAATACAGCCACTGATTTGCCAAGTGAGACTTAGTGTGACTTGTGTTTCCAGTGTCTAAGAACTTCTAGGATGGGAGGAGGGGAAACATAGCCCCAATTTGAGAATTTCTTTTTTATTGTTTGCTGCCTGAGAAACTGGCAGCACATATCCATTTCCTTCTATTTTCTGTCCCCAGGAGTGAGATTCTACCCACTCCCCATTCTCCATTCCGTAGATCTCTCTGAATCTATTATACTACAAATCAGCAGGTTAGGATTCCCATTCTTATTCCTGATAGTCAACAACAATACCAAATCCCTGCTGAAGGAGCTCACAGACCCATTTAGATCAACAGAGAAGAGGAGGGAAATGGAATCTGAGTAGGATACCCTAAACCCAAATAAAATCATTTGCTGGTTCAATGGTTCAGAGCACTGGCTATTCTTCCAGAGGTCCTGAGTCCAATTACCAATGATCAAATGGTGGCTCACAACCATCTTTAATGGGATTTGATGATGCACGCCCTCTCCTGTTATCTTTCTCTCCTCTCCCTTCTTGTCTTTTAACACATATACTGAAGGAAAAGGGACCTAGGAGAAATAAAAATAAAAATTATGAACCATGCAGCTTCTGTGCCAAGGCCCTCCAGGTGTCAAGCACACTGAGAACAAGATTATAGGAGCCAAGCCAGGTAAATTGTTTATTAGAAAGTATTACAGACTTCTTGGGTAGTAAAAGAGCCTCAGAATTGGGGAGACTACCAACTATAAGGGTTTGCTGCTTTAGACTGTGCCATGTTCCTGTCTTTTAGTTCTTTTCCGACTGGAGAAGAACCTTCCTGCTAGCCACATACACACACACACACACACACACTATATATATATATATATATATAATCCTACATCGCAGTTTAGACCGAAGAGTATATTACAAACGTGAGATAGATAATTCTTGAGGTAGAGAATAACAGATGGACAAGTAAGATAAGAGAAACAAAGGCTCTCAATGAAACACTATCAGATAGTCTAACAACTTTGTTTTTTCTGGACCCCTCCCTAAGCATTGCCCTCTTTGACTCTTCCCCCAGCCTCAGCTTTGCTACACAACTATCATCCTAGGACTTCCTCTTTCTTCCTCTACTATAGGAACTGATTTTACTTTCTACAACCCACCCCCTCCCTTTTCAGTTTACCCATTCATTTTGCTGAGAAAAGTTATATGAAAGGCAGATTTTAATATATTTCTAAAGTATAATTATTTTGCTGTACACCTGGATGCTCATTCTCTTGGGAATGAAATATTAAATTGAAAATCAGAGCTCCTCATTTTAAAGGTGTCATTCTTATGTTTTCTGAAATCCAATGTTATCACTATGAATCTGTGACTTCAATTTCATTTTATGCATTTCTTTTCCCCAGGCTTAGAGAATTCAACAATCATTTCTCCTGTCCTAAGTTCTCTGACCAAATACTAAGTTTCTTGGAATACATTTTTACAAACAATATTTCTCTAGTTTTGAGAAATTTTAAATTACCTCTACATTAATTTTCTATTCCCTATTTTCTCGTCTCTTTCTGATTTCATATTAGATATGAACATTGTCACCTTGCTTTCCTAAGTTTTATATCTTCATTTTCACTCCATTGCTTTTATTTACCTTCCAAATACTTTATATACACACACACATATACATATATATATGTATATATGTATATGATCTTTTATCCTTTTCTTAGTTCATAAAATGTTGACTGAGATATAAAAGTTAAATAATCTTAAATATTATTTAACATGTCTTTACCTTTTCCCTGGTATACCAGTTTACCTCATTTTGACTTTACCACTGTAATGTATATTAGGATCCTATCCAGAAAGAATAAAGTTTTGAGAATTACTCCATCAACGATTGTCTGAGAGCTTCTGTAGCATATGAGTTGTAACACTTCCTAGGTAAGAGGGTTTTCTTCTGAAGATTTTGCAGGAGGAAGTTTCCCAAAGTGTTGCTTTGCGCCACAATCTGACTTCCCACTACCACACAGAGAGTGTGACTCCTTAACTTCTCCAGCCAGGCCAGAGCCTCTGCAGATCTCAGAGGATAGTGGATAACATCCAGGAAGTATTGAAATTAAATTTGAACCCATAAAATGAACAAGAAACTATCCCTGTAGATTAAACAGTTCTTATGGCAATGATGCCCAGAGGTACATAGTATTAATACAATTTAGATATCCCTGAACTATGGTTTTGTTGGTCTGTCTGTTTATTTGTTTGTTTGCTTTTACTTCTGGTATTTAAACAAAACTTTTAGGGCACTATTCCTTGCAAAGCTTTTCTTTCGTGTTTTCTGATTACATTTTCTTGGAATCCCTGAGCTGTAGCAATATTCTATGTGTCTACACAGGACTCACCTTAAAAACCCACCACTCAGTGTTATTTAGTGAACTTCTAGGGACAGAAAACTAATTGAACCATTTTCAGGATGTTGTTTTTCTTACAAAAGCATAAAATTATATGAATTGCACTTAAACAGGGTTGCAAATTTTTCCCTAATTTTTGTAACTTTGCAACCTTTCCTTCCCTAGGTCATTGCATCTTTGGGGATCCTGTGACTAATTACTGTAAATCAAAGTGCAAATATCTGTTTCAGACCTATAAGCATGTGAATATATTATCCTTTAAAATCTTGAGAATTCCTACTACATAATAAATATACATGAGGCATGCTTGGCAGGCTATCTTCCACAAAATGAGTCTGACACTCAGTTAGCCTGACAATACCACTATTGTGAGAAAACATTCAGCAGGCAGCATTATCAGTATTCTTGCTGACAGATTTGCATATTCCATGTTAAGTATAAAATAAAAATCACTACCAAAGTTCATATATATGGAAAATGAAATAATGCTGTTTGTGGTAGTGTATACTTGGGAGATAACCCAAGGGGATAGATTGGTATTAACTCCAATTTGGCCAGAACCAGCCTACTATCAACATATTACCAACATAAAAGGGAGTGAAATTTGAGAGAAGAGGAAGATAGTGCCAGTGGAAGGAAGAACGCAGTATCAATTACATTGAGAAATTTTAGAGGTCATGCATAAATTATGACACCCAAGTGATGCTGAGGATTGAAGTTGCTGGTGAAGTGGCACACTGCCTCTGGAGAGCATGAGTGATGATGGACTCGATGAATCATCAATGTATATCAACCAAGGCAATTTGCTGTGCAGATTATGAAACAGAGCTTCAGGCCTTACAGAAGCCTCCTGTGGAAGCCTGGAAGGAAGCCCTCAGAATAAGTTCTCACTAATTTACATTTTCACACATACTGAACAAGTGTGATCTATCACTATCACCACAAGATTACCTCCTTCTGATTCAACTTGTCTTCCTCCCTATACGTACACACACATCCATGCTGAGAAGTAGGATAGGTGGTTAGCAATTTGTGGACCCAGTAGAAAAGTAGGTAAGAGACCATTGTACTGGGACTTTGGACTATGTTAATGTGTTTTTGTGTAAGGAGGAAAGTCATTTCTACAGGACTGTGTGAGAGACCAAACTGTGGGAAACCAGGTCCCACCAGTAACTCTAACACTGTAGATCCACTGACCCTTTGAAGGGAATTATGTCAACCCCTCCTTCATTGCCTCCCCCTGGTGCCTGAAACTGCCAGCTTCACTCCCTCCTTCACTTGGTGCCTAGAACTGCTTAGATTAAGGCAGCTTCACCTCCTCCTTCATGTCTCCGTTTGGTTCCCGGGACTGTTTGGTCAGGACAGGCACTACAAGATAAACTGCAGAATGTTTGAAGGCAGCCCGGGACTGTTTTAGGGCCAACATTCCAAGATAAACTGCAAGAAGCCTGTAATCTGCAATTGCCCCAGATGTCCATCCCTTTCTTTGTATTTTACTATGCCCCCTCCACCCTCCCTATTTTCTCTCATTGTGTGCTTATAAACCTGGCTCTTAGCCTTCATTAAACAGACCTTGATAACTCTTTGCTTGGTCTTGCTCCCCTTTCTCCACTCGCTTCTCTTGATGGCCTCAGTCCTCCTCGACCCACAGAATAACTAGGTCCTACTGGACAGGACAGGACTGCATAGAGAAAGGCTTCTGGGAATGCTATATTGCCCACTGCTTGATAACCTCTTTACCCATTGCTTGATGGGCACCTAAGGATGCAAGACAAAAATATATGTAACCTGCAATGTCTAAGAAGAAATGATGTGCAGAAAGACAGCCTCAAAATAAAAGCTCAGAGCCAGAAATTAGTCTACTCAAAAGACTCCAAAATCTTACAAAATGATAGCAAAATAAACTTCATTAGCAAAAACTTCCAAATATTACACCACTCATAAAAATATAGATGGGATTTTACTACTTAAAGTTAAATTTTTCTAAACTACTGATAATTTTTAAAACGAAAGTAAGGTTGAATAAATCTTGCTAGAGGGAAGGTCTGAATTACCTTCATGATTTCTCAGTAGAATGTATCAGAAAAAAAAAAATCACTGTTGCTTTTTTAACTACCTTATGTCATACCAAACATCACCAGCTGGTAAGACTCTCAACCATTTTGCCTCTTGCTCTAATTATGTTCAAGGGACTATTACAGATGTTTCAAAATCCTAATGAATATTTGACCAAATAGAATTATCATAAATACAGTTCTAAAGGAAGTTCAAAATAATCTATAATTATGCTAAATCCCAGTCTTGAATGTTCTTTGTAAAACACAGTTGTGTTTGATTCTCTTCTGAGGTTCACTGTGTAAAGCAGTGCTCTATAAAGATTGTAAACACTCAGTAAAACATTAAAGTTGTCAGGGCTAGTACTACATGCCAGCATGCCTGAGCCAGGTTGTCATTTTACACTTGTCCCATCTGGCCCAAACCTAAATTAACTCAGGGCTCTATGTACTATGTTAAATACACCAAATATACTTTGGAGGAAGAATCAAAACCAACATTAACAAAAATAGAGTTAAATGATTTTAAGTATAGACTACATGCAAGCACCAAAGAGGACCTTAAAAAACACTCACTGCCAATAGATATCTTAAATCTTTGCTCAGATATGTTATTAAAAATAAAATTAAAAAAATAGTAATACTGTTTACTGGATTGTCCTAAGAAGTTGGTTCAAAAAAAACATTCTGCTGCCTTGGCTAGAAGTGGTGAGGCCCACAGAATTAGCAAAAGTATAAGGTCAAAGGGGAAAGGAGGAGGAGTTGATGACTATTTTTAGGACCTGTGAATACTGTTCTATTTTAGAGTATTGTCTGCTTCTCAGTTGGAAATGTCACAGACCAAGCCCATAAACATATTTCATTGTCCATAATTACATATTACTCTACCATTATAGGCATTTACAAAGGAAAAGATAAGCCTATCTTCATGCATGCAAGCAGATAAGGATACTCCCAAAATACAATCCTCCAAGATCTTGTTATCCCTGGAATTTGTCTTAAACATTGTGACTAAAATTTTTTTCAGAGCAAACTATCCCATTCTCTATAATGTTCTTAGACTTTTAGCCTATTGTCTGGGCAGCTGGGATCCCTGCTCATGCATCCTCCAAGTCATCACTAACAACCTGCATCTTTGGTAGAAAGAACACAATTTGGGGTATGAATGGTTGTACAGGATAGCAGTGACCGAGAGACAGCAGGAAAAAAATAGCTTCTAATCAAAACAAAAATCTGTTTAAACTAAGTACAATTTGGGGAAAATGATACAAAGCTTTTATTTTTATTTTTTTCATAGCTTGTCCATCACCTTGCCACCTATCAGCACCTATTTTCTCCTTTCTCTCTTCCTACTTTTTGCCTTAGATTTGAAAGTCTCAGAAGCACCCATGAGCAACATTTGAGACAAATTATTACTGAGGGTTATTGATAAAGAAGATACTAATAGCTTAGAGGGTATCTGTCCAGCCCAGATCTAAAGTACAGTAGGGCTTATTATAAATATAAAAGTTTGGTGTTATTTTTCTTAAATCTGGGAACCGAATAATCAAAGGCAGGGTGGAAACTCTCAATAGAAACTAAATCTATAGTACCACAGAAGAGGTTCAAGGATTGAAGCCCCAGGAAGTCAACTGAGGCCATGTATAACTTAGAAGAAATGAGAAGAAATAAGTGAAATAAGCTTGGAAGTATCCCATATAAATTCCCCTACCAAACATACTATAAAGGGAGAATGATTCAGTCCATCTTCCCGAGACCCATGTTGTCTACTGCAGACATAAGGTGGCTCAACTGTCCAGACTAACCCATTCCAGAATGTATCCTTCCTATGGGTATAGGCCTTTTTCTAAAATAATAATAATAATAAAATCATGCTTGTATATAGGCACATTTATCTTGCCCATTTACAGGACCAGTCCAACACATACTTGCTGTACACACTTGGGAGAACATTAGTATAGTCTTGGAATCTAGTGTTGGATCACAAGCAACAACTAGCAAATCAGCTACCTCCACCCATCTCCTCTCAACTTTATAGTATTGTTACAATTAAGTGACATAGAGTGTTTCCCCCCAAAAGAACAAAGTTCAAAAAGGTAAATTTATCTAATTGTCTCCTTACATTTACTCAGGCTTTACAGATACAAGTGCTAACTAGCACCTCTTCTTAACCATGTAGGAACTGCCAGACAAAGCATACTACAATGCCTTTTTCTTGGGAAGTATCAGGACTGTAGAAATCCTAGGGTTGCTAGGTCCAGTAGGAGGAATTTTGTGCCTCTAGGTTATACTGTATTTCTACAGGATGTCATAGTGCTCAAGAAAGGTCAACTTTTATACATACTAATTAAATACTTTCACTTACTTTATGCTACTTGCAGTATTTCTAGTGCTGTTTTGAACTAAGTATTCATTTTGCCCCCATTAGTCTCTTAATTAATCAACACTTTAAGTGGTCTTGATAAAAAGAATGTTATCTGATGCATGTCTAAAATAAGACATAACAGGCAATTGAATTGAAAATTGTAGCTATACTTTTCCTAAGTAATAGAGTGATCTGCTAGAATTGGGATTTGGAAAACTTTCCTGGTAAGGACAAGAGATTAAGTATTAGCTGTTATGTTGGTTTTATATGAATATTCTTTGAACCAAGAACCTTGCCTTGTATGGCTTCCTCATGAAGTGTAATAGAAATGAAAGAAACTCGTGTTTGGCATCAACTTTCCTTTCAACATGAGTTCTGACCCTGCTGTGCTTTCTCACAAACATGATTAACACTTGATACTAGACACCACAGAGAATTTAATGAAACTTGAGTAATGTGTAGATAGTTTATTGACGGTCACTATATGAAATGATTATCTCTCAGTAAAGTGAAGACAACTTCCGATTACCTAAGGGCTCTTGATTCATACCAGTTTATCTAGTAGTGTCCCTTGCGTGGAAAAAAAAGGAAAGAAGAAAAGAAAAAGAAAAAGAAAAAGAAAAAGAAAAAGAAAAAGAAAAAGAAGAAAGAAAGAAAGAGAGAAAGAAAGAAAGAAAGAGAGAAAGAAAGGAAGAAAGAAAGGAAGGAAGGAAGAAAAAGAAAGAAAGAAAGAAAGAAAGAAAGAAAGAAAGAAAGAAAGAAAGAAAGAAAGAAAGAAAGAAAGAAAGAAAGAAAGAAAAGGAGCGAGAGAAAGAGGGGGAGGGAGGGAGGGAGGGAGGGAGGAAGGAAGGAAGGAAGGAAGGAAGGAAGGAAGGAAGGAAGGAAGGAAGGAAGGAAGGAAGGAAGGCAGGCAAACCCTTGGGAACCAAGAAAGTCTTGGAAAAAACTAATTTGTATTTGACAGGGGAAAAGAAGCAATTACTAATAAAACAGAGTGAAACAAGTATTTATGAGCAAATATGATTACTCTGCTTGCAGTCAATTCCCAGAACATCTGATATATTCATATTCACATCAAAATAGCATGAATTTTGAAATAGTATTATCTGCATAGTCTTCCCTTATTACCCATACTTCAATCGAGACCTAACTAGAAGAATTAGGTACTGGATGCTCTCCACTGATCTACCATATGCCTTACCAACTGGACTCTTGGCAAGTGTGAATTTTACCACCAGAGTGAAAATAAACTCATGCCCCCTTTAATTTAAAACCGTTCCAAAGCACTGCTGCATGTAACGTGACAAATGTTCACTGGATGTTCCTTGAATGAATGAATGAACAGATGAGAGGTGGGTTTCATTAGCTTTTTGTAGTTGTTCATTTAGATGCTCAGTACCAAAAAGATATCGAAGAAGAAGAAGACCTTAAACATGGCACGGGCTAGGCTTTTGGGTAATTGAGAGCCTTAGTATATAGGCAGAGGGCATATGAGGATTCCTATTAAAACTTGCTTCACATCTAACACAAATCACTAGAAATCACTAGCTATGTTTCTGCTCTTCAAGCAACATGGCTAGCTAGCTTATACTCATTTCATCAAAAGAGAGAAAGAGAGAGAGAGAGAGAGAGAGAGAGAGAGAGAGAGAGAGAGAGAGAGAGAGAGAAAGAGCTATTGAGAACACAGCAATTAAATCTTTATACTTTCCAGTGTCTAACACCATACCTTGAACATATTGGATGCTCATTATGTTTATGTTAGACAAGTAATAATAACATAATGCATACATTTTGGGCATGCAATCAAACAATCCTTTACCTCTCATCAGACTGAGATATGAAGTCACTGCATATGCTGTTTCTGCTGCCAAATAAGCTACCTAGACCTTGGAAAAGCTTAAGGAACCCATGAACCAGGGATCTATCTGTCATACAAACCTGGTAGCATGAATTTATTCCTCACAACCCAAGTAAAGGTGACTGTAGAGAAGTGGTAACACAAAACTGTCCTCTGACGTCTACATGTGTGACATAGTACATGCACACACATTAACAAGAAAAAATAAGATGAGAAGAACTTTTTTAAAAAACTATATAAAGCTCTCAGTTTTAAAGTACAGTGTGAATAAATTTTTTCAACAAAGTTTTATTTCAAATGTAACTTCTTACATTATAGACATCAGCAAACAACCGCCAGGAAAGGACACTGGTCAAAGGAGAGATTCTGGCGCTTGTCTCTCAGACTCTAACTCTGTTATTAGCTCCCATGCTGACTCTAATTCTAGCTGAAATTCTAAGAAAAAGCAGGACAGGGGGGGGGGAGAAAGAAAAAAAGAAAAAGAAAAGAATGAAAGAAAGAAAGGAAATCCATACAGCAGGGGGCCCCATGGCTGTTAGAACCTGCACCACCTTCCCTCTGTTGCTCAGACCACTCTTCTCTGTTTTTGGTCTTACCCTACACAGACAAAAAACACACATTGACCTTCACATAAATATTACCTAATGTCAATCTTCTTGCACTTTGACCTCTAGTTCCCTTCCTTCATATTCTAAGTCTGTGTTGCTGTCCTAAATCCACGTTTGGTTTCCAAACTATTATTTTCAGTTAACACTTTAGTGGGTTTCACAAGAAACCAGGCCTGCCTATGCTTAATAGAGAGAATTCAACTGTCATCATGACCTCCAAGATGAGTAATTATAGATTTGCTGTCTGTTCAGAGGCCAACTAAACACAGGATAACTAAGATGTATAACACCATTACTCTCATGTCTTAAGAGATCCATTTCACAAGAAGGGAAAATGGAGATATCGTTTTCCATCAGTAGAAACAAGACTTCCTCTAATAGGTATGTTTCTAGTCCTTAGGAAACAGGTGTTAAATAGATCTAGAGAGATAACCATCCTAGCCAAGCAAGCAAGGTACAGAGTAATCGTGTACTCGAGAAGGAACAGCAAACAGAAATCTGGGCATATACCCCCAGCCTGCAAGTGCTGAAAGAATCAACTGAAGGGAGAATTCCATTGACACCCAAGAGCCAGATGAAGAGTACAAGAGAATTAATGAATTCCACATTTACATACCAGTGGTCTGAAAGTTCTCTGTGGGCACATTGACTGTCCCACTCTTTGCATCTACAGCGTGGACAGGCCTGTGACCAGAGAGGAGGGCACATGAGGCCCTCTCCTCCTCCTCCCTGCCAGTGTCTCCTCCCTTGCCCACAGACACACTTATGTATCACTGTTATCACTTCATATCACACAGTAAGCTGCTGAACTCTAATCTGCCATCTACATTCTCCTACTCCCTCCTTGGAGAATGATTCATTCTTCCAATGCCATGTTAATGTACATGAAGATACTTCAAGGACGATCTGTGTCATGTCATACTATGACTAATAAGTACACATGCAAACCTTAATCATACATACATTCATTAATCAAAACAGCTCTTGCTTCTGATCTCACTATCACTTTTGATGGAAAGAAAGTCTACATCTTCTTGCTATCTGTAATCAACCCCTTTCTTTTCCTTTCCTAGTAAGGAGGCATCTATAATGTCTTTGATATCTTCCCCTCATGGCAGGTTCAGAGAGCAACTCTCTGGGTTCATACCTTTGTGATTTCTCATCTATGTCATCATAATTGTTTCCTAATTCATCTCCTGTCTCCAATATCTCATCTCACTAATGTATACCCAAATACCCACGTGAGCAAGCTTCTTAAATGTTTTATTATCAACATCCTACACATCATCATCTAGGCATTCTAAGAGTCTCCACAATGTTTACAATGTCACATTCTTCCCCGATGCTTCTCCAGGGACTTCATTCCCCATACCTTGTTTCTGCCACATAATGGCATGCACCTCTTTCTTCCTATCTCTTTTCCTCCCATACCTCTTACTCTTCATTGTACTCTTTCACTAGTTATCCATCCCCACTTTCACTACTGCATTATAATTTGGGCTCACCTCACGTTATAAATAATAACTTTTTCACTAAGCCTTTCCTACTTTAACCTACCTTACCACCATCCCCCACCCCCGATAAATTGTGTGACATGTTAAGATCCTTCAAGCTAGCAGCTAAATTTTATGTTTCCTAGTATCCAAACTATAGCATTTTGAATATTAAACGGCCTTCACTCAATCACTCAATGAGCCATATGTCACTTTAGTTGGTCTACATTCATGAGATGGCATACCACTACCATATAGAATTGAGCTGAATTCACCTCTATAAGCAAGATTTTTTCCATCTCTGCCAAACATTTTTGGCACAATGAAACTGGAATTATTTCTAGTTGTTTTTTAAATCTTCAAAAATAAAATTAAATATAAACTACATTCATCCAGCAACACCTTGCAAGTGATGGTCTTGTAATCTTCTGAGGGTGTATTTTTTTTTTCACAAAATCTGAAGTTACAATGAGTTTACATAAGTAACAGTCATTCAAACAGGGTAGGTATTGAGGCTGAAACGTCCTGTTGATCTGGCTGAAATAAAACCTAGCCAAATAATACCTAAATCAGCTGTATATTTCCTACACAAGGGATAAAAAAGACCTCTACTTTGAATTTTACATCAACAACAAAGAACAAATCCCCTAAAATATATCTGAGCTAATACTGCAAATGAATTCTGATAGGTGCAATGTTTTCTATCCTTATAGATGAACTATTTTATTTGAGTCAACTGCATTGTAATTGAATTTTCTACAGACATTTCACAGCTAGACTGACTGACAGGTTTATTGCTGATAACACTAACTTTGGTCAATAGACCACCAAGGACACATTGTGCTCATTTAATAAATGGTAATAATAAGCAGGATCCTGACATCTGAAAGGTATTCTTATTAATTAATTCTCACCCGAAATCATACAAGGTAGTCTTTTTTTTTTCTTTTTTCTTTTTTCTTTCTTTTTTTTTTTTTTTTTTTTTTTTTTCAGAGCTGAGGACTAAACCCAGGGCATTGTGCTTGCTAGGCAAGTGCTAAATTCCCCAACCTCCATACGAAGTATTCTAGACAGCTTAAAAAGATTACATAGTCATTTTCACCCAGTAGGTTGGACCTGAGTTCTCATAAAAATAGTGCAACACAAAATGCACTCAATATGAAACATTTACTACTACAAATTAAGTGCTGTATTTTAGGCTGTAATCAACACATATTTGAATTTTGACTTTTCTAAAACAACTAGATTTAATACAAAGCTTTTTTTTATTTGTCAGGATTGTATACAGAAAATCATTAATGATTCTGCATTCTATAACATATAAAATTTTATATTATTCCTATAAATATGCTTTGAATAATTCTTTATAATTTTTAATTCTCTAGTTTACATGTATATTATGTGTACATTCATATGTTTGTATATGTATATATATGTGTGTGTATGTATATATACATATATATCTCTGTGTGTGTATATATGCATATATATATATATATATATATATTTCTTATAGATTCATGTTTGCTTAAGTGTGTTTGCATATAGAAGCCAGAAGACAGTCTTATATTTTATCCATCAGGATCCCTCCACTTCACTTATTGGACAGATTCTTTTACTGATCTGGTTGCCACTATTTAGGTTAGGCCAATTGACCAATGAGAGCACAAGACCTCCCTTCTGCATCTCTCCAGTATAGGGACCCAAGCACCTGGCCGCATGCCCAGTATTGTCTTGTAGGCTCCTGTGATGGTTCATGTCCTTATATTAAATGGCCCATGAATTTTCTGCATAGCTCTTTCTAGTTTCTCTAAGAATGAAATGTTCTTCCAGGTTACTACAGCTAACTGTATATTCTACTCACTCTTCCCTTTTCTGTATTCTCTTTATTTCTACATTCCTTACTCTATGCCTATCATCATGTGCAATTTCATGTCTCCCCTTAAAATAAGGCCCTGAACAATGACTTTAATAATCTTACAAAATTCCACTATTTTTCCTCCTTCTTATCTTAACAACCATGTCCTTCCCATCCTCCAAAATGATCCCAAAGCATGGTCTTATTCTCCATAATCTTCAGCATTTGATAGTGTTGGCTACCACTCCTGAAATGTCTTATCCCAGCCTCCACTAGTCCAGATACTTATCATCTCTCTTTTGATGCTGATGTTGCTCCTGGTGATAGATACACGAATGTTTTTTCAGTGTAAACTTTTATCACCTCTTCTCATTACCTCTCACATCCATATTTATAGCACTCCAAAATGTGTTCTATAGTCCCTACTCCTCTGGAAAGATCTATTCCTAAATTTCCAGCAGACTCTTCTTCTAACACTGTGAACAAAACAGAATTATACCTTTTTTTCCTTCCTTTCTCCCCAGGGTCTTTATCATCAGGTACCCAAACCTACCTCTCTTTTTTGAAACTCCTTCCTTCTCACATTTTGTCAACCACTAAATGATTATGACACAAAATCTGCATACTTATTGACATGTGTTCCTTCTACATATCCATACTATTACCATAATTTACATTATGATAGTCACACAGAAAACACACTACAGAGTAACTAGCATATAGGTGAAGTTGTTTGATCAGCATGGCCACTGAAATGGGTCATGAACCAACATGATAAGTGACTTCTGAATTGGAATAGAGAAAAACATAGGTGGGAAAATTCTGTGTTCTCTTTTCACATTACAGTGACTGCAATACTTTAGAAAGGGACGCTTCATTAACTTAATGTTCACTGTTTTCCTATGAAGATCAGAAAGCCTATGCCAAGCTACATCATTCATATAGTGGAAGGAAAAAAACATAATGAATTTTGTTACCCTCTAGAATCTAGGGTGCGTTTTTCCCATGTGTCTTGATCTTTTCACTTGTCACCTGTTCAAAATTCATTAAATAGAGTTCTCTTTTCCATACTTTCTCCATGCAAATAATATTATTCTTCAATCATCCAATCAGTTCTCCATAGAAGCCTCCACTGATGCTCCAAACTAGAGTCAATACTCTACTTCTATGCCTTTATAAAACAATACACTTATTTTTAGAGTATGTGTCACTGTTGTTGAGTCTTTGATTTTAAACACACTTCTTCTTCTGGCCTGAGATATGCTGCAGGCATAATCAGAAACAACATGCTTGTTTTAGTGCACCCTTAAACAGCATGCCCACTGGCACAAAGTAACAAACTGATTTTTTTTAATTGAGTGCTGTTACTATTTGTATCTGCAATATTTAATAATTGGAATAAATATGATATTCCCATAAACAATACTCATTTAAATGCCCTATAATGTCTATTCAATTGTCTCATGGCTAGAGTAGACTTATCCGTGATACTATGCTACCCTTCCCTTCCCAAATACAATGAGACAGCATCTATAAATCTTATGAAACCAAGAAAAGTATACAGAATCCTCTAAGATAACAGTTTCTAACCTGTGGGGCATGACCCAACTGGGGATTGAACAACCCTTTCACAGGAATCCTATATCAGGTAGCATGCATATGCATTAGCAAAATTATACTTATGAAGCAACAACAAAGGAGGAACATTATGGTTGAGAATCATGAGGAACTGTATTAAATGGTCACAGCTTTAGAAGATTTGAGAACCATTGGTCTAATAGTTTATTTAAGAAGGTTTATGAGAGTGAGGTAGTAATCCTCTCTTATCCATCAGATTTCATAACTCCTGCCTAACAAAAGGGAGAGCATACATATACTATAGACAGAGCTACACATATGTTTGTGTGTGTGTGTGTGTGTGTGTGTGTGTGTGTGTGTGTGTGTATCCATTTGTGGTCCATTGGCCATGATGGTCACACAACTACATTTACACAAAAAGTACTGGATAGTACTACTTCCTGTAAAGTTGTAATAACATCCATTGAAGTGATAGTTATTGATTTATACACATACCTACATATCTACACACACAGGTATTTGCTTGTTCTTCCCATGTGAGTATAATAAAAGAAAAATAAATAATTAATAACTAAATATGATAATCTACAACTGAAAACCAACATCGGCTTTAACTGGAACAAAACCAATCACAACCTGTCCTTCAGCAACAAGACATTTGTACAAATCTATATTCTAGAGAGTCAATTAATTTTTATCATCCCTTCATCTTTCCAAGACAGACTTAAAAGTCACCATTAATATCTTATTTGGAGTCTCATGGCTTATCCATCATTAACTCTGATAACCTTTGCCTGTTCAAATCTACCCACTTTCTTACATTTAACTACACTCTTACCCTATATAAAAACCTCTTTCCATCTTATTCTGTTCTTTTAGTTCATTAAATGTCCCCTCCTGCCATGATGGCTTGCTTAAAACTCTCATTTCAATCCTTGTCTTAATTATTTTTACTCATCCTTCAGCATACGCATCT
The DNA here is from genome assembly GCF_978045245.1 of Mus caroli. NCBI lineage: Eukaryota > Metazoa > Chordata > Mammalia > Rodentia > Muridae > Mus > Mus caroli. The sequence continues at coordinate 94,834,944 of NW_028227268.1, read as the reverse complement.
CTAGACTGGCCTGCCTCATTAAAAAACTACAATTAGTTTGTCTTTTAACAAGAGTTAAAACTTAAGGAGAACAAGAGAGATGCTCTGGGCACTGGTGAGGTTCTTTTTCTTAATGTTGTATTAACCATATGAGTATTGACCATGCAGATACATTGAGCTACTTATCTATAATAGCTTTGCTTCTTTCTTATATTTTTATTTTAATAAATATCTTTTAAAAATGGTATACAATGATCATATGCATTCCCATTTTATACATTACATATTTCACAGGTGAAATTCTGTATCATTTAATTAATGCTTACTATGTCCCCACTCAATTGTAACTGCCACAGAGGGATAGAGTGTAAGGAACTACTTAATATTCACTGACTACATCAGAGTAAACTCCACTGAGAAATACAAGACTAGGTCAAGTCAAATGATGCAGAATCGCTAATAAAATAAGCACAGCCACCTTCTAGCCTGCTATGGACCTTTTGCTTGTTCAGGGACTCTTTCACTTTCTAGTATTTATTCTGGAATAATATACTAGAAGGTTTATTTTTAAACTGAAAAGAGAAATCCTGTGCTGTTTGGAAAGTCTGAGTGAGAAAAATAAAAGGGCCAAACCTCCAGAACAAGACTGAAACCAAGAAGAGATCATGCAGATCTAGAGACAGCAATGAAAACAAGAGCCAACAGGTGCCAGCCCACAGCCAGGGCAGCTGAGCCAGAGTGGGCTGAAATGTAACAAACCTAAGCAGCAGAAAATATGAGCTACTTCTCAAAATGGATTGATGGAGTTTCCTCTGGTGTAGTGGATTTGCTTATATGTTACTGGTGAATAGACCTTTCTATTTCTTTTCTTTTTTTTTTTTTCATTTTCTTCACTTTCTTTATTAATGGTGTTTAGATTGGCTATTCATAATCATTTGTATTTGCATATGAATTTTAGGATAGTTTTTCTGATTTCCACTGAAAATACAATTAGAAACTTGGTGGGCATTGTATTGAATATAATAAGATTGCATTGAATGTTTAGGTTACTTTCAGTAATATAGCCATTTTCTTCTTAATTCTGCCAATCCATATGTATAAAAAGGTCTTCCAATTTCCTAGTGTCTTCTTCACTTTGTTTTCTTAGTATCTTCAAGTTTTCATTTTAGGGATCTTTTATCTCCTTGGTTAGGCTTATTTTTTGGTATTTTGTATGTATGTTTATATGCATATACAAATATGCACAGTAGCATGTGTGAATGTGAAGGTGTCATACAACAGGAACTATTTACCTTATTTCTCAAGGAGAGTATCTCAGTGAACCTTGGAGCCCTCCAATAAGGCTAGGCCCTCTGGCCCACAAACCCCAGGAAATCTGGCTTTGTACCTCACTAAAACTGGGACTGTAAGAGTACTTCACTGTGGTCAGGTTTGTTCATGAGCATCAAACTCAAATCCCTACTCATGTGTATATAATGAGCACTTGTGACCTAGTGATCTCCTGGCCCCTCTTGTGTTTTGTTTTAGTCTTACTGCCTCTCTATTCATTGGCTACTGAGAAAACAAACTTTGTACTGTTGGTACTCACCCTCATCATCTCTGCTTCATTATACCAAAGGAACTAAATGTGTCTCCTTAGGAAGAGGGACTCTCCTAGAAGACACACTGATTAACAAATTGTAGTTAACATTCTTGCCTCATTCCTATCTGCTTTCTTCCCAAGATCAACAGGCTATCCTATAAATGTTGATGGATAAAGGGGAAAAGGGCTTTTCCTTACTCCTTTTTTTTCTTTATCAGGTCTTTATCTTCTCCTTGACACAGCAATGCCGAACTTTCTCAATGATGTAATTCACTCTCTATTTTGACTTCTATAAATATTTTTCATGGACTTGGGCTTGGTTTTAAAACACCACTGCAGTTTTTGTGCCAGTTACAGAACAGAGATCAGAAATATTTCCACTGCTTATATTTGTAAGTGAATTCTAACTTTAAAAATACAATGCATTGAGTGAACTTCCCAAAAGTTGAAGAAGCACCAAGCCCTTAAATACTTGTTTCCTAGTGATTTCTTTGACCCACTAGGCCCTTCCCATCCTCATTACTCTCAAGCTTTACAGAGAGGCAAAACCAATGGGCAGACAAATCTCACCTATACATCCCACCTGCCCTTTATAGTTGTTGGCACAAGTGAAGGCATTTACTGCTCCAAAGTCCTCAAAAGAAACAATGCAAAGTATGATAGAAAGTCATTTAAATATAGCCACAGCAGGACCTGGCAATGTTACAGCAAATTAAACTTTAATGAGACAAAGAAAATGCTGAACTTTCATTAAGTTTAGTAGAGAAAAGAACATCCAAAGGACACAATGCCCCAGATCTCAGATGTAGGCACAGAGAAACAACTACATATTATGCCCATTCAGGGTTAAGGATTTTCAAAGCATATAAGACATCCAGATGTGGGAAGACAAAAATATTAATTTTTTACTTAAAAGGCAACATAAACATATGTAAGGTTCTTCTTGAAGACTAGAATCACATTATGTGTAAAAATATCATGTTTCTGTGTCAAGGAAAGATATGCACACAAAGCAAACTAGCCTAAATATAGCTGTTGACTAAGACCAATTGACCTCAAAGCCACTATAATGTGTCTTCTGAGATTGTTCTTCAGAAGTGGATTCACAAATAGGCTCTGTAAGAGATCTAGGTTCACTCTGGTCTCCAACTTTGTGTCCCAGAACAAACTACATCAATCTGTTGCACCTGCCTTTAGGACTGTCATTGAACCCAGGCAATAATAGTCAATAGAAAGAAATGGAAACAAAGAATGATAATAGTAGGTTTACTTGCCAGGAAACTACTTGCCAGGAAACTATAGTTTAGCGTTGGGTACATCCTTCTACCACAAGACAAAAGCTATGCTCCTTTGGTGACAGATATTTCCTACCCTACATCTCTGATCTATATGGATAGTATCAATAGATTCTGTCAGGATCTGGCTTCCCTTCAGAATGGATACCTGATTAAGCAACTTAAGGAATGTAATCCAGTAGAGGGTAAGATCATGGAGCTTATTAAGCTACCTACTACCATTGTCATCTTGCGCTGGCCATGTTCATTATGACTAAAGGACACAGAAATTGCTCTACCCTGCTAACACTGCAATCTGACAAAGCCCTAGTCTGTACAGACCCAACTCCCTATGCTCTTCAAAGCAATTATAATAGCTCAGAATATGCATTAAAGAATGAGACTACCTAATAGAAAGTCTGACCTTGCCATGGACTTTGTATCAATGGCCTGCCTTAGTCAAACTTCTGCAACATGAAGCTTCTTGGAAATACAGTTTAGAGTATTTTGATGTCAATTAAATAATGAATGTGACAATTGACTCCATTTCTGCCATATAAAAGTGCTTAGGAACAAGAGAAATGTCTCAGCCATTAAAATCACTTATGACTCTTGCAGTAGAAGTGGGTTTGGCTCCTAGCAAAACATGAGGCAGCTCCCAACTACATATAACTCCAGGATCTGAAGCCCGACTCTGGCCTGTGTGGTCACTAGCACTTACCTGCACATATACTGATTGGCACATAAATACACATAATTAAAAAATAAAACTAAATCATCAAAAAATAATAAAAGTTATCAAAATAGGCATGTATCATTAATATTGCTGTTATTTATTTTTAATTACCTAGCTTATCACTCACTAATTCCATTGTTATATGAAATTGCCACATTTGTGTTTAGCCCCTGAGCATCCAGAAGCCACTTGTAGAAGGAAACAGGCTGTGACTTGATTAAAGCTATCTTTCCATGGATGAAACACCATGACCAACTTGAGGCAACTTGAGTAGGAAAGGATTATTTGGCTTAAATATTCTGAATCACAGCCCACTGAGAGAAGGCAAGGAAGGAACTTCAACCTAACAAGAACCTGGAGACAGGATCTGATGCAGAGGCCATGAAGGGGTACTACTCACTGACTTGTTCAGCCTACTTTCTTATAACACCCAGTACCACCATTGAGCAGCACCAGTAACTCCAACTTGAAGTTTCCTCTTCTCTTATGACTTTGGATCCTTTCAAGTTGATCTGAAACTAGCCAGCACAGGTAGAATGGAGTTGATTTGATTTCACAATGGAATCCTGGGACACCAAGAATTTGACTGGAAACTGAGTTTGCAGTGGCCATCACAGGAAGGTTGGTGTCCAAATGCCAAAGGCTTGTGTTATCTGTTTTGCCATTTCCTTGGAGGCAGACCATACTGATTCAATGAGTAAGTCTTCATATGAATGCAGTGTTCTAGTCTGGCACCTAATGAGGACAGCAGCATTGTCCCCAAAGCAGAAGTCATCAGGATAGAGACCCAAGCAAGGGCCAACCAAAGCCAGTCAAAGCTAGCTAAGCTCTGGATGTGGCTTTCCATTTAAATTCATCATTTTTATGCCAGCAGGCAAGACATCCTCCCCCAATAGCCAATGCTTCTGTAGAATATTTAGAAGCAGAGGCATTTATCAAAATAACATATTCTGACTTGCAGAAACAGACATCTAGAAACAGCCTCCTGAGTAATATTGCTTGTAGACCTTGTCACTTTCTGAAATGATTCAGTGAGAAAGAAAAATGAAGTTGCTGTGGCTTTCTGCATAGCAGGTGAAGCACACATCTCCTTGTGCCCCAGCAGTCCAGAGTAATCCTGTAGGAACCTTTCTCTTACCCCTAATAATAGCTTAGCCTCCTCTAGATATCTTTGAGGACATTTATGGTAGATGGTAGAAGATTCATTCTCCCTAATATTGTTCTGTAAATTACAGCTATACGCTGTACTAGATCATTATACAAAAGAAATAGAGTCATTGAGTTGAACAAATAAGTAGGAAATGGGGGTGTTAGAGTTTTGCTTGTCTTGTTTGCTGTTCCTTGAAGCTATTTAGACGAGACTAGGCTTTTAATAGGAGAAGAAAAAGGAAGCATTGAGTTGAATAAACTTCAAATACGATGTCTTCCAGGACCCAATTTCTCATTGTGGGGTCCTATTGAAAAGCCCATATCTGTCTATCAAAGGGAAAACAGGACAACATTGCCACATTAGGACCACAAGGAAGTCTCTCCTCCAAATCCATGATGAATGATCTCTACAGGAATGTCTATCTTCTAAGTTTGTTTTCTCCTCACCCTATGAATAAACAAATGGGCCTCTTCCATTCTGTGTACTGCATCTTCAGGTACATGTCAAATTCTTACTCACCTTGATGGTTCCAGTAAATGTATTGAAATACATATAAACTAAAGACAACTATTGTTCCTAAGACAGGACCTGAAAAATGGCCCAGTGGTATTCAGAAGATAAGACTGAGTGTAACAAGATATATGTATTCTGCTGTAGTAAATAGATCAGTGAGTTTCTGAACATATATAAAATGTTTTTGAATGTTGTAACAATACAACTCTTTCAAATCCTTTGCATAAACGTGGATATAAGCCTGTCAGAAAAGAATTAATTTCTCTTAAGATAAATATATTTCACAGTATGAAGGCAGAAACAAAGGATCCTTCAACAGTAACCCTTCCATATAACAAAACCAAAACATACTCACAAGAAAATTTCTAGCTTATATTTTCTTCCAATAGAAAGATTTCTAACTACACAGTGACAGCTAAAAGAGTCAAACTTACTCTGATTATTCTACCATGTTATATTTTATGACTCTACTGAGTTGTATTTTTAATTTAGAATATACTGAATATATAATAATGAAATTCATGTCTACATATTATCAGTACTGGAAATTTACAAACTCATAAAGCGTAAGTAAAAAGATAAAATATACAGGGATGAATTAAACAACCAAATATAAAATTTATACACTGAAATTTTCAAAACATTTACCAAATTAGAGAAACCCTGAAAAACTTGGTATTAATCAGAAATTTTAACATTGTAAATATGGTAGAGCCAAGTCTATAGATTTGCCAAAATCTATCAAAATAATAAAAAGCTTCTTTGGAAATAATAATTTTATCCTAAAGTAAATGGAAAACCAAGAGATCCGGAATAAATAAGACAAACTTCAGAAAGAGCAAAGTTGCAAAAGTCATAAATCTATGAAGACTTATTAGAAATGCTTTGGAAATTAAGCCTGTGTGAAAAATGGACACATAAATCAATGCAGTACAATTGAAAGTTAATATACATCTACTTGTGGGACCTGATGAGTTCTGCCAAGGTAACAATGCCATCCACTGCAAAAAGAACAATCTTTCCAATCCAGTCAATGGTACTAGGATACTAAGATCCTCTCTCTCTCTCTCTCTCTCTCTCTTACACACACACATACACACACACACACACACACACACACACACACAAACACACCACACACACACACACACCACACACACACCATGCATACACAGCCACACACATAAAAGGAAGTCTAAATTGGCTTCATATCATATACTAACAAATTAATCAGAAGTTTAAAAGTTATCACTAAAACTATAAAACTCCTACAAGAAAACATACACTTCAATCAAACCTTTAATCATATGCCAGTTTCTCAGATTTGACACCAAAAGTAAAATTTAATATGTAAAAGCAACTTTATTGTCAACATTAACAATTCTGTGCTTCAAAGAACACTCATGAGAAAATGCAAAGACAGGATGAAAAAAGTCATTTGCAGATAATATTTGATAAATAGCTTGTGTTTAGGTTATGTAAAGAACTTGAGCTGGATCTTAGTCATAGAATGTTTGCCTAGATTACATATAAAGGCCTAGTTGGTCATCAATTGGAGGAGAGGCCCTTGGTCCTCTGAAGGCTCTAGGCCCCAGTATAGGAGCATGCCAGGGACAGGAATGGGAGTGGGTGGGTTGGGGATCAGGGGAAGGGGGAAGAGATAGGGGATTTTCAGAGGGAAAACTAGAAAAGGGGATAACATTTGAAATGTAAATAATGAAAATAACTAATAATAAAAAAGAACTCTTATGACTCAATAAAGTGTGTGCTTTCTGTTGCTTCAATAGATTACTTGAAACAGAGTAATTTATGAAGAATAAAATCTGTTTGTCAGATGTACTACAGAGCAATTGTGATAAAAACTGCATGGTACTGGAATAGCCACAGACAAATAGACCACTGGAATAGGATTGAAGTCCCAGAAATGAACCCACATACATATGGTCACTTGATCTTTGACAAGGGAGCTAAAACCATCAAGTAGAAAAAATGACAGCATTTTCAACAAATGGTGCTGGCACAACTGGCAGTTATCATGTAGAAGAATGTGAATTGATCCATTCCTATCTCCTTGTACTAAGGTCAAATCTAAGTGGATCAAGGAACTCCACGTAAAAACAGAGACACTGAAGCTTATAAAGGTGGATGTGGGGAAAGCCTCGAAGATATGGGCACAGGGGAAAAATTCATGGACAGAACAGCAATGGCGTGTGCTGTAAGATCAAGAATTGACAAATGGGATCTCATAAAATTGCAAAGCTTCTGTAAGGCAGAAGACACTGTCAATAAGACAAAAAGACCACCAACAGATTGGGAAAGGATCTTTCCCAAGGATAAGATAGGGGACTAATATCCAATATATATAAAATACTCAAGAAGGTGGACTCTAGAAAATCAAATAACCCCATTAAAAATGGGGCTCAGAGCTAAACAAAGAATTCTCACCTGAGGAATACCAAATGGCTGAGAAGCACCTGAAAAAATGCTCAGCATCCTTAATCATCAGGGAAATGCAAATCAAAACAACCCTGAGATTCCACCTCACACCAGTAAGAATGGCTAAGATCAAAAATTCAGGTGACGGCAGATGCTGGTGAGGATGTGGAGAAAGAGGAACACTCCTCCATTGTTGGTGGGATTGCAAGTTTGTACATCCACTCTGGAAATCAGTCTGGCAGTTCCTCAGAAAATTGGACATAGTACTACCGGAGGATCCTGCAATACTTCTCCTAGGCATATATCCAGAAGATGTTCCAACTTTTAATAAGGACACATGCTCCACTATGTTCATAGCAGCCTTATTTATAACAGCCAGAAGTGCGAAAGAACCCAGATGTCCCTCACCAGAGGAATGGATACAAAAAATGTGGTACATTTACACAATGGAGTACTACACAGCTATTAAAAACAATGAATTTATAAAATTCCTAGGCAAATGGATGGACCTGGAGGGTATCATCTTGAGTAAGGTAACCCAATCACAAAATAACTCACTGATAAGTGGATATTAGCCCAGATACTTAGAATACCCAAAATAAAAGATACAATTTGCATGTGAAACTCAAGAAGAATGAAGACCAAAGTGTGGGCACTTTGCTCCTTCTTAGAATTGGGAACAAAACACTCATGGAAGGAGTTACAGAGACAAAGTTTGGACCTGAGACGAAAGGATGGACCATCTAGAGACTGCCACACCAGGGGATCCATCCCATAATCAGCCTATAAACGCTGACACCATGGCATATGCCAGCAAGATTTTGCTGAAAGGACCCTGATATAGCAGTCTCTTGTGAGGCTATGCCGGTACCTGGCAAACACAGAAGTGGATGCTCACAGTCAGCTATTGGATGGAACACAGGGTCCCCAATGGAGGAGCTAGAGAAAGTCCCCAAGGAGCTAATGGGGTCTGCAACCCTATAGGTGGTTAATATAAACTAACCAGTACCCCCCGGAGCTTGTGTCTCTAGCTGCATAGGTATTCAGCCATCATTGGGAAGAAAGGCCCCTTGGTCTTGCAAACTCTATATGCCTCAGTAGAGGGGAATGCCAGGGCCAAGAAGTGGGAGTGGGTGGGTAGGAGAGTTTGGGGGGGGGGAACAAAAAAAAAACAAACAAAAAACTCAAGACAATTACATAGATGGCATCTTAAAAAAAATCTGTTTGTCACAGTTCTAGACGCTGAACAGTCTAAGACCAAAGATGCTGCTAGTGAGAGCCTTCTTGTCATAGCTACACATGACAAGAAGCAGAATAACAAGTCAGACAAACAGAGTGTAGCCTTTTTCTAGGGGTCTTAATCCTATCAGGGTAGAAGAATACAGATGTTCATGTCTTTTCAGAAAGACCCTACCTTGCAATGTTACCACAATCCAAAATTTTTATTTTAAAATCATACTACTGCCCAACTCAAAAAGTATCAAAGGATTTGAATAGGTACTTATCCAGATAACATATTTAATAACTAAAAACTATGTTTTTTTAGTTATTAAGGATATATATATCAAAACCATAATGAGCTACTGCTCCACACCTAAGATACCTGTGCTCTCAATACAGACAATAGCAAAGGTTGGCAAAAACATAGAGAAACTAAAATATTCTCATGTGAATATAAAAATGGAACATTCATTTTGGGAGCCAGTTTGGTAGATTCTAAAAGCATACCAAAAAACAATGCAAGTTCAAAACATGTGCCCACATAAGTAATATAATAAAAGTTAATGTAGTATCATTCATGATAGTAAAAATTTGAGAATAACTCAATGCTAATAAGCTGGTAGATGGGTAAATAAAATGTTATATATAATGTGTGTGAGTGTGTGTGTGTGTGTGTGTGTGTCTGTGTATGATTCACACAATGAACTACTACTCAGCCTTGGATAGATTACTTATACAGAAAGAATGAACCTTTAAAATCACCATGTGAAGTAAAATACTCAAACACAAAGGTCATGTAATGCCACACAAGTCCATCTGCTTGCAATGTCTACAAGAGGCAAATCCATGGAGACACACATAGATTAGTGGTTGTTAGTCAATGAAGGAAGAGGAAACAGGATAATTGCTAACAGGTGTGCTGTTTCTTTTTGGAGGGACAAACAGTAATTAAAATAACATAAGGTTGATTGCTATATAGTTTTCTGAATATTTAAGACTATGGAGCTTGAATAAATCATAGCATATGAATTATTATGAACTATTTCCAAAATTTTCAGAAAAGAACCTCATACTTGAGTCATACAGATTTAAAAAATGTGACAAGTTTTGATAAAGCTCAAGTAATTACATTTTAAAAATATACTACCTAACAAGCATACATAAAGCAACACATTGGGAAAAGGAGTCTCAGACTGTGATAAATTTTCAAAGTGTTCTTGGTGGTCTCTCAAGGAAGTTCTCTATGAATCAGTCAACTACTGACTCATGTTTCCAACGATTGTCACTGCTGGTGAGAAATACTCAAATAAGCCACACCAAGCCCTTTTCCAAGCCTATCTGAGGTGCTAGCTTCAGCCTTAGCCTGAAGAACCAGGATTAATGAGTACTGAGACACCTTAGGCAAAGAACACCTCACCTCCATCCTAAAAATAAACTGTGCTAATTACAACCTAAGCAAATATTGTATAGTGGGTATCCAAGCTGTTGTGCAGGCTTTCAGACAGACCCCGAGCCTAAGTGACTCAAACTGGACATCATTAACCACTCTTCCATTGTCATCTCATTTCCTATAAGATACTCAGAAAAGGAATTAGAAGCATGGCAGATAAACCCTACAGAGAGAAGTCTGTCTCAAAAGAAAGGCAGTGCCTGCACAAGTGTGGTCTCTTCAGCATGTCTCTGGGCTTCACCATCCAGAGGTATCTCTCTCATGTCTAGCAAAAGATGTGCTCAGATACCACACTGAAAAGAGGAACATATAACTACCCTGTTTCTAAGACACTCAGGATGGTTGCACTGTCTCTGAAGTTACAAAGTGACCTTGACATCTATTTCCTGAAATGTAAAATGTCTGCTCAAGGAACCTCAAGCACCCTCCTGCTTTGCTTCAGCATTTAAAAGTTTGGAGAGCAGACTTATCTTCCCTTTTGAAACCCTTTTGTATTCATAGTCTGCTAAAAAGAAAATGTTTAATTCTAAGGGTCCCTTACATTTCTGGGTAAAAAGTAAGCATATTGGTATGCTACTCCATTCTTTAAGAAAACAAATTAGAAGAATTAGAGAAGTTAAGTAACCTTTACAAAACCCAATGCAGAGCCAGAGCCAAACAACCAAGACCGCACAGGACACCTCTGAGGTGGGTCAGTATGCTGGAGCTAGGGTGATCTTGTGCTGAGGTCATGCTTCAAAAGCAGCAAGACTTTTTTTTCACTCTTCCAGAATACTTCTGTATAAGTTTTTTTTATAAGAAAAAGAGACGCTATGCATGTGAACAAATCTCACCATTTAGTCACTATAATTAACCCAACATCCACATAAAAACAAGCCCTTGAAGTAACTTTCAAAAATCCCCCTTCATATTCAAATTGCTTGATTTATACAGTGTTCATAAGATAAAAATATAAAAATATAGATTATACATACTGTGCCAGGAATGGCACAGGTGATAAACTATTTCTAGTAAAAAGATAGACTATCTATTATGTTAATTTTAGAAAGAGAAAATGTAAAGTTGGCACTGTACTGAGAGTAGAGGTGACCAGTCTGCTTTAATTGACCTGCATTGAGTCCAGCACTGTCATGACCTCACTGCGTGCAGTAGGGAAGGCTACAGACACATTGTCAGTCCTCATCTGTCCCTTCTATAATATGAGATAATACCCACCAATCAAAGTCACCATTTTGTTCAGCAATTTGTCAGAACATTTTTTCCAAACCCCACAACAACCCTAGAAATTTGAGTTTCCCAGTGCACTCTCACATTGGGAAAATCATTACTGCATGCATACTACCAGAGCATCAGATGCTAGAGCAAGCCATTGACTTCTGGGAGGAGTCCTGAAGCAAGGGGGCAATAGTCTTCCTTTCATTTACTAGGGAAATAACACTTCAGCAAGTTTAAATTAAAAGGTTGAGGAAAAAATACAAGGAACTTGTACCGCATACCACATTTCATCAGTACAGCATTGTCAGGAAGAACTCCACTAGCAGGAAAACCACAAAAGGAAGGCAACCCTGATTCTGGTACAGGCCTATTAGTGGACTTTACACAAATTTCACAAATTTAGTCAAATCTCCCAAATTCAGTCTGCTTCTCTTTATAGGAGGTATAGAGAGGTACTTTTTTTCATTGGATTGTTGTAGGGTTTAAATAAATTGCTTAACAAAATGCTTAACACATTAGCATATTCTCACATGACTTTCCCTGCTTAGATTGCTTTAGAGATCAATTTTCTGAGTCTCAGTCAATGCAACATAAAGACAGAGACACCACACCATCAGACAGTTGCTGTCTGGTTCTGGAGCCCAACATTTCTAGCCAAGGAAACTGGGCCTGCCTGTAATTTTAAGTATCACAAGATAAATTTAACATACTAATTGTAGGTTACTTTTACTCTCTATTCAAGCCAGAAAAATCTAAAAGGAATAACTTGGCTTGTTGAAGCTGTATAAACCACAGCTAAGTGATGGACTCACCATCCTGGGCAAGCTGTGCAGCTAGTAGTTGCAGTGAGGCTTCCAGAGCCAGGCTCATGTCTTGCAGTTGTCAGCTCAGAGCAGTTAGAAAATTCCACCAGGCACCCCTACACCCGTGGAAGAGACAGTTCAGAGAGCATGTAGGCCAGAAGGGAGAGGCTGATTAAGCCACTACTACCTCATTCCCTAAAGACCATCGGTTTAAAGGGCACACCATTCTGCCAGTCATATTGTGCCTAGTTGCTGATGCTCTATTCTGCCCCTGGGAACTGTCTAAAAACTCGCCTAACTGACCACTCAGGGTCACCACCTCTCCTTTCGGTCTGGACAACCCCTACGTGCTGGAACAATAAATTCCTCTTGCTTTTGCATCGATCCCTGGCTCCCTTGTTCACTTGACTGGTCTCAGGTAAGCAAAGACTCTTCAGAGTCTTATAGTCTAACATCACACCAGGAAGAAATGGCCTTTTAGTATCAAATTAGCATTTTGCAGAGATTAGTAACCAACTAACCACATGACAAAAAACCCTATAAGCTTTCACAGGGATGCTGAACATGACCAAAAAAAGCAAAGGTCAGAAGGAAACATCACTCTTACACCAGAAAGTCCCTGCCTTGCTACTTCCTCAAATACATGCCTTATGGTGACCCAGTATTACTTAGGTACTCCAGGATGGATCAGAAGTGATATTAATGAGGATTTAAGAGATCTAGCAATTTTGCACAAGTATGAACCCAAAATGCAGAAGCCCCTGTTTGCAGAGAAGAAAGGACTCATTACGGAGCTCTGGGTTCTGCACAACCCTCTGCAGCTAAGTCTGGGGTTTATTTTATACTCTCTACCTTGACGTATCACTCCTCATTCAGACAATCTGCGAGGTGTTTTTAGATTCTGTATTGGGATGTGGACACATGAGTGGAGACCGACAGGAAATAAAACTGAATGACCATGAAGTCCACTGCTCTGCCATCATCTCTTCTCTCACTACTATCAATGCCTAACTTCTAATTTAGGAGAGAAGACAGAGAAAAGTCAGACCACAGAATTCAAGCACAGATCACACTGTAATTGTTTCTGGTGTCTCAGCTGCTTCAAGTCTCTTTTTAACCCAATCCCTCAGGCATGCATGTCTCCAAACTTTCCAGTGGCCATGACTATGGAAGAGCTCCTTGCACTCCAGAATGCTAATAAACACAGCTGTCACTGTGCATACTAGGTACCCGTGCTACAGGAGACCTTTCCTTCTGGATTTGCAATGCTTGCAAAACTGGAAGAAAGCTGCTATGGTTCTGTTGTTATTGTTACAGAGCTACTGTAAAAATTCACAATGTTATTTCATAATACTGTACTTGGTCAATATGGATTTTCAACCTCTTTTCCAGAATCATTATGGACTCCCAAGCAATCTGGGGTCATTCCTTACTACTGTTTTGTGTGTTTCACCTTTGATGTCTTACTTCCTAGCTGCTTCCCTATCAGCAAGTGTGCTTTATTTAAAAAGCATCCCCTTTTTTCAAGCTGATCTCTTCCCTGAGTGTCTCCTGAACCTTTTTAGTATATTAGTTATATACAGAACTTTTATTCCCTGTTTCTGTAGCATGCCTATAGGACTTGCATTTGACTTTGTAGGTCTCTCTTCTCTACTAAAATGCCATCTTGTCAGCATTAGAGCATCATTCATGTTTGTTCCAGGAATGCCTTGTAGAGAAGCATCAGCTTAGGAAAAAAAAAATACCTAATGCCTGTTCTCAGGGTCTAATATATTCTCCTCTTTGCAATTTTCATTTTTCCTTAGTTTACCTTTTTCACTCAAATGTATAAAACAACACTGAAGGCTGTATTTATAGTATAGTATTTATAACATATATTATATATTATGTTACATGTATGATGTGTTATCTGTAATAAATCCATATAATATATACAAATACATAGAATGTAAGTTATATATCATATACAAATAAAATATAATAGTTATGTGTAAATGATATATTTATATGCAATCATATTATACAATTATTATAGATTAAATATAGTATGATATAATATAGGCAATAAATACTATATTATTCAAAATGGATTTGATGATGTCTATTTAATCAAGATTTTAGTTGATACTACAGTAAATGAACCTTAAGAAAAGCTAGGAGTCTATACAAAGAGCTACTTATGTCTAGGTTAATAGCCATATCATGTGAGCTTGTCCATACTGCTATTAAAAAGCTAACAGACTGGAAACAAGCACTCAGCTTCAGATTCCTTCCGATCACATGCCATAACATTGATGAATCTACTGCCAAACCTCTCTGCAGATATTTCCAGCTTGCTCCTAACTCTCCTTTGAAATTAATGGTCACCACATCTCTTATCAGTTTTGATTTGTTTCTGACTTTAATAAACTGTTTTCACAACCTGAAATGAACTCATTTATGCCAAGTGAAATGGTACATGTGACTACCCACTAAGCTATTCTATCAGAAGAGATGATAAAAATTGTTCAACCTTTTATAGTGTGCTCATTATTGTTTAACACATAAGTAAAACAAAGTGTCTTCCCTAAAGTCAATAAACAGGGCAGGAAAAGAATGCATAAATAGTCAAGTGAAGGAACGTCAGAAAAGGGGGATCACTTCTGAATGCCATTAGGAAACTTCTAAGTGAGCTGTGGAAATGCAAACTTGAAAGGAAATGAAACTCATTGCAAATGTACATTAGTGACTGTAAGGAAAGGGACAAGATTGAGAAAAAAAAAAAAAGAAAAGAGAAGAATAGAAAAGGAAAGAAAAGGAAAAAAAATCTTCAAGAGAAACCAAGTTATGGCCCAGAAGGCAATGTGACAAAAAACACACCATGCAGCATTGAGAATTACAATATTTGTATTTATTCTTCTATCTCCCCTTAGTTCCTATCAGGAGAACTAATGTGAGGACTCTAATACTGTAATAAAAAAATAAAAAAAAAAACATGGCCAAAAGCAACTTGGGAAGTGTCTTAGTCAGGGATTCTATTCCTGCACAAACATCATGACCAAGAAGCAAGTTGGGGAGGAAAGGGTTTATTCGGCTTACACTTCCATACTGGTGTTCATCACCAAGAAAGTCAGGACTGGAACTCAAGCAGGTCAGGAAGCAGGAGCTGATGCAGAGGCCATGGAGGGATGTTCTTTACTGGCTTGCTTCCCCTGGCTTGCTCAGCCTGCTCTCTTATAGAACCAAGACTACCTACCAGCCCAGGGATGGTCTCACCCACAGGGGCCTTTCCCCCTAGATTCCTAATTGAGAAAATGCCTTACAGTTGGATCTCATGGAGGCATTTCCTCAACTGAAGCTCCTTTCTCTGTGATAACTCCAGCTGTGTCAAGTTGACACAAAACTAGCCAGTACAGAAAGGAAAGGATTTATTTCAGTTTCTAGTTCCACAGCATAGTCCATTGTTAAGGAAGTTGGGACAGGAACTTAAGCAGGGCAGGGACATGAAGAGACGGGAACTGAAGCAGAAACCATGGAAGAACAGTACATACTTATACCTCATGGCTTGCTTAGCCTGCTTCTTTATATGCTCAAGGACAACTTGCTCATGGGTGGCTCTAACCACAATGTACTGGGCCCTTAAAATTAATCACTAATAAGGGAAACACACTACAGACTTAACTACAGGCAAATCTTATTGCAGCATTTCCAAATGATTCTAGTTTGTGTCAAGTTGACATAAAACTGGCCAACACAATGCCCTAAGTTTATATTCTTTTCCTTTCCTTTCCTTCCTTTCCTTTCCTTTCCTTTCCTTTCCTTTCCTTTCCTTTCCTTTCCTTTCCTTTCCTTTCCTTTCCTTTCCTTTCCTTTCCTTTCCTTTCCTTTTTCCTTTCTTTTTTCCTTTCCTTTCCTTTCCTTTCCTTTCCTTTCCTTTCCTTTCCTTTCCTTTCCTTTCCTTTCCTTTCCTTTTTCCTTCTCTTCCCTTTCCTTCCCTTCATTCACTTCTCTTTTCTTTTCTCTTCTCTTCTTTTATTTTCTTTTTTTCATATAGTTAGTAGAGTCAAGTCCAATTGATGCTGCCCATTCCTGCAGTTATGGAACCATCTACTGTATACCAGTACCTATTCTCCTTTAGAGGAAATAGTGAATCTTTCTATCTTGGTAGACATTAACCCTCAACATCTCCTAAGCTAGACATGGGGTTGGGTCTCAGGGACCCTTCCTTTAACCATGCTGAAAATTTGAGAGGTTTGATCCAGGGCAGGTCCTGAGCAGATGACACTGTCTGCTGTGAGACTGAGAGTGCCTGCAACAGCCAAGTCAGCACTTCACAGCTTTCTGCCTCCAGCTGGTTGGTATTTAGATCTTTCTGCTTCCTCTATAGTGATTTTCTCTAAACCCTGGCTTCTAATGAAGCTCAGGGGGGACCAAGAGTTATTTAGTGAGATCCTAACTCAATGTGAGGTCCCACTGGATGACATAAACTTATCATTCTAAGAGCTGTTCGTCTGACCTTGCCATCCAGCTCTTTGTAGTCCAGGGGGGAAAAAAGGTTAAAAACAAAAACAAACAAACAAACAAAATAAATGCTAGAAATGCCCTCAGGAGCCAAGATTCAAGGCATAACTATCCAAAGAGAAACATCAGAGATGCTGAGGAGGAGAGAGAAGCATTGCTTATCACGACCACAATGGATGGTGAAGAGGTTAGCTCAGGGCATTTGGAAAATTCTACCAGACCCCTCCCCTCCTGGAAGAGAGGTCATGGAGCACTTAGGCATTCCTCCCCTCCTGAAGAGAGAGGCTTAATTGCATTCCTCAGACCATGGGGGAGGGGCGGCACTGACCATCAGCCACTAGCGAGTAGGGGAGGCCTAGAGCATGTAGATACTTGCTGCAACCACTGGCCACCTACAGACAAGGGAAGTCCTTGCCACCTCATTCCCTAAAGACCAGTCAGTTTAAAAGTCACACTGTTCTGCCAATCACATTGTGCCTACTGGCTGCTGCTCTGGCAACTGTATAAAAACACACCAAACGTGGTGCTGCATGAAGTTCTTCTCTCTCCTTTGTGTGCAGGGCAACCCCAGCATGCTCGAGCAATCCTCTTGCTTTTGCATCATTCCCCTACTTTGCTATGTTCACTCAGAGGGTCTCCAGTAAGTTCAGGCTCACCAGAGTCTTACAATGGAGCATACAAGCTTTCTTCTTTCTCAGGGAGGAGAGTATTACACAGGCCCAATTAGTAACTAAATCATCAGTAAAACCTTGAGACAATACTGAGTAGTTTCAGAAGCAAGGAGCACTAAGCTGAAATCTAAATGACAATGAGGACACACCAGGAAGGGAAAATAAAGGAGCACCCTGGCTAGAGGCTATTCATTAAAAACAATACTAAAATAGCCACAAAATTATATCATTATATAATTCTATTTATATGAAATGTTTACAGTAATATATATATACATACACACACACATATATATGCATATATGTATATATATATATATATATATATATATATATACCAAGACAAAAAGCAAATTAGTAGTTTTTATGAGGTTATAGAGGAGGATTAAAAATAGCTATTAGTGTGTATATGGTTAAATACAAATTATATTTTAAGGAGATAAATGTTTCCTAAAATTATATGTAACCATGTTTTCACACTTCTGGAAATATACAATAAAGACACTGAAATCCTTTTGTTTTTGACACTATATAATGAGATTGACCTTAAACTTGCAGCAATTCTCCTTGACCAAGTGGTAAGATTATAGACATTAGCCACAAGGTCCAACTTGAAGCACACACTTTAACTGGTTAGATTTTATAATACATAATAGAGATATTAAATAACTAGAATTAAGGATAGAAGAACAGAAGTAAAGGAAGCCAGCAGCCTAACAGTACCACTAGCAACTAAACTGCATCCTAGAGAAATTCATTTGGAGGAGAAAGGTCTATCCTCTCACCTCTTACACACCAATGTAACAAGTATGTGTGTGGCCAGACAGGACAACAGTTGTGATGGTCAAAGTAACATAGAGGCCCTTTAACTAAATAAATATAAGCAAATTCCCCTGTAGTTTGTCTGAGTACATAGAATGTTAGACTATAATTATACCTTGGCCCATTTTTCTTTGATATAGTTAGTTGTTCTATCAAATAGTAGTCAATGTATCCAATACACACTCAAACAATAATGTCAATAAATATTTTCAATACATGAAACTGAGATATTGCAATCAAATTATTTTTCAGAAAACACAGTGCTGTGATTTACATACTGGAGTCTAGAGCCAAAGTACAACTTGATGTCTCTCTGTATTTGCAAACAATAGTCATGTGTGTTCATTCAGGTATTCTCTGTTTCGTTTCGTGTGAAATGGGGAGTGACAGAGAAATATAAAATGAAAAATCTGAAAGATCTATAATCTCTTTTTTTATAAAAATATTTTCCTGATATCTCTCCAGAAAATATTAATGATTTAACTTTTATTTAATTAGTATATACATCCAAACGGACACATCTTCAAAGCATTCACCTCATTGCATAGTTCACTTCTGAATGGTGTTTATCATTGTCCAACCTGCTACTCCTGAAATTTGCCTTGGAGCTATTAGGCCTATGGAAAAAATTGGTATTTGTGGATAGAAAGGTTGCTATTTGGAAATGCAATGACAAATCACAATAGGTAAAACTGCTATTGTAAAATCAGGTGTGTCTCTGAAGTAACTCAGCTGTGATTCCACAAAGCATGTAAACTGTCTTGAAAAGTAATTCCAAATGAGTTCTAAAATAGGAATTTGAATAAAGATAGCATCTCTCAAATAATTATTGAGCCTCCAATTGTCACTATTTTGAAAAAGCAAGCTCATTTGGAATTCTAGAGTATTGGTTGAATCTGTCTCTTTATTTTTCAGTCACATCTCAAGTTGGAATGGGTGGGGAAATGTGGCTGATATGCCCCTGAATAGTATGGCCAGGAAATCAAATTTACAAAGACATTAACTTTCCATTGCTCAGTTATCCAAGATGGGTTCCCTAATAGCTAAAGGGCTTGTACATTATCTTCTCTGACTAGGTCCAGAAATTCATTCTTCTATTTTTTTTTTTTTGGAAGGTGAAGTATTCCAGCCCAGCACTTGCACATGGAATATTCCCTCTTCATAGTTACACATAAAAAGAAGAATTCCTGTATTTCAGGATTTTTGCCTAAGATGGTATCAAACTACCGTATCTTAGTGAGTTTCAAAGCTAGAAATTATTTTCTGAGAAACAAAACATCATACTTGTAACTTAAATATGGAATCCCAATTAAAAACCTCCATTTGATAATCAACATTAAAATAATAAATGTAAGAAAAGGCATTTCTCTGGAGACTGAACTATAGCCCAGAAGAAAATAAAAATAAAAAAAAGAGGAAGAAGAAGAAGAAGAAGAAGAAGAAGAAGAAGAAGAAGAAGAAGAAGAAGAAGAAGAAGAAGAAGAAGAAAAGAAAAAGAAGAAGAAGAAGAAGAAGAAGAAGAAGAAGAAGAAGAAGAAAAAGAAGAAGAAGAAAAGAAGAAGAAAAAGAAGAAGAAGAAGAAGAAGAAGAAGAAGAAGAAGAAGAAGAAGAAGAAGAAGAAGAAGAAGAAGAAGAAGAAGAAGAAGAAGAAGAAGAAGCACTATTTTCTAGTTTTCCTTCTTAAAATGCAGTTAACTTAGTGAGGAGGCACATTAATCCCAATATTTTGGAGGCAAAAACTGAAGTTCTAGGCTACAAGGTGAGACCATCCTCAAAAAGCAAAAGTGAGACAGGAACACAACCTAAAAACCTCACAATGAAATCAGAAATTTATAGCTTAGAAAATCTATTCTAATTTTTATGCTTGTGTTTCTAAATATTTATCATGTTCTTGTTCATCTCCAAGTCAATGGCAGTTCTCATTACCTGAAACTCTTCTGGGTACTTTATTTTTTATAGAAAATATTTCTTATGATCATCATCTATGCACTGTTTTACTAAATTCCAAAGTTACATGTTTAGTAAGTGCAAGCAACATTAAGGAAAATTTTAAACACACAAGCCAACTTCTAGTATGGAATCCCCTCATGGGACCCTTTAGAACAAGCATCCTGCATAGTTTTCTTCTAGTCCAACTCAGGTAAATGAGCATCCATCTGCATGCTTGACACAGAAGATTGGGATGGTAAAGCAGAAGCTGGATAAATGCATGGTCTAGCTTGTTTTTTTGTCTCTGTGACAAAACATGGACAAAACCAACTTGGGGAGGAAAAGCTTTCTTTGGTTTACAAGTTAGTCTATCAGGGAGAGATGCCAAAGCAGGAACTAAAGATGAGGTCATGGAAAAATGCTGCTTACCAGTTTGTTCCCTCTGGCTTGCTCAACTCCTTTTTTTATACAAGCCAAATACTTAGGGATGGCACCACCCACAGTGGACCAGTGGACGGGCCTTCCTTTTTGAACTAGCAATTAAGCAAATGTCCCACATTCTTGCCCTCAGGCCAACTCCATAGGAGCAATTTTTCAGTTGACAGTCCCTCTTCCCAAATGTGTCAAATAAATGGCCAGGAGTAGTCAGCTAGATTTACTCCACTGTTTGTGGCTGACAAACTCTCACTAACTTGGCAACTGACAATTTTAAATGTCAAGGTAAACCTTGTACATGGATACATTCTATTCTTGAGTGACTACTACCTATGTGTCCAGTCTACCTCACCCTTTTCTTTGAGTTTCATCTCTTATTCATAAGCTAGTGTTTGCTACTGGGATACCAGGAACTAAAGTCAGGAAAGCATAAAACCACAGAAAATATCAAGAGAATTAAAATGTTACAGAGTGATGGTCTCACAAAATGGGAATATATTTTGAAAAAAGAATGGATATGGCTCAATTTAGTACTACAAATTCTCTGAGTGGAGGAAGATATGCAGTAACAGTAGAAAAGTAGTTAGCTAAATCAAGAGTCCCATATTCTTGAGCACCTACATATGTTTTCTTTCCCTCCAGATTTGTGGGAAAATTTTCACTATATGATATTTTTGGAAATGATAAAGCAATGCAAAGGGGAGATCAACTGCCCTGGCTATTTTGTTAGGTAAGGCCAGTCGCAGTGAGCTTTTAGACAATCCATTTGTGGTTTATACTATCATTAAAAATACTGACATTTCTAATGTGCAATCTTCCGGAATGTCATTTAGCTACTGAGAGAAAAAAAAAATCATTGAGTACAAATGCCTTCTCAGAAATGTCTGACCTGCAATAAAAGCAGCCTGCAATGAAAGGAATATTAAGTAATATGGTTTCTGGAAAACAACTAGCCACTCCCTTTGTGTGGTTTTCTGCCCAGTTCTTGAAAGCACATTTTTTTCTTTAGAATAGTACTATATTCATAAGCCATTTTAAATTGATAATTGCTTACTGAATAGCAGTAAATAACTATACCATACTCTCTGGTCCTGTTAATACTTTGGTATTTCATCATTATAGTATACAAATTTAACTTGATAATAAACAATTTTTTTCAAGAATTTTTTTTTAATTTTAGTTTATGAGTATGAGTGTTTGCCTATGTGGATATATATAGACTGAAGTCTTTAAATAAAAATAAATAAAAAAGGAAATATTACTAAACTGAAAAAAAACAACTTTGTGGTATGAATACAATTGAGTTCACAATCAAAACCAGGTGGGCCCGGGCTTGAACAATGTGTCAGACATTAAGATCACTAATCATTTTTCCTGAGGACCAGGGCTCCCCATTCATAGCACCCACATAATGTCTCAAAACCATGTGTAACTTCAGTTCCAGAAGATCCTACACCCTCTTTGTGGCTCCTCAGGCACTGCAAGTACATGGTGCACAGACATATATGCAGGCAAAACAATCACACCCATTTAAATAAAAATAGAAGGTGGGAGGAGTAGGTGGACAGACTTGGATTGGAAGTTGACTAAAGAAAACACACACAGAATAATATTAGTGCATTAAAAGGGTAAAATAATACAGAAATAGATTCAGAACTCTACTAGGCTCCATTGCTCTTCAGGAAGGAAAATCTACAGGAAATACTACATTACCATATTGGTAAACAACACTGAGTTCTACAAGCTCTGTTGGTAAGCACCTAGAGAAATCAGGAATTCATCTACTGACAGTGCAAATGGAGCCTTGAATATCAATGCACTCTGAAAAAAACAAAGTGTAGTCTTAGCGAGTAAAATCAAGCACAGAGATTGCATGGCACAGAAATGACAGTCCAAGAAAAGTTTGTGTCCTTAGATGCACAATTAAGGTATAAACATGTTTGTGACAGCTTTTTTTTTTTTTTTTTAATTTCTAGTGAGTAAGTGAGTCAAAAACGATGAATGTATTTTGTGAGAGCTTTTTATTTTCATAATTGACAGGAACTAGCAAAATGAGCTCATCAGTAATAGAATGAGTAGTGAGTTTGTGGGTTATTCTTGTAGTGGAATATTACATAACAACAAACATGTCCTGCACAAAGACTTGGAAAACCTATGAATGCTTCTGAATGAGAGCAGCTCTGTTCCAACTGTTGGCCAGCAATGAACCTTGACAGGCATAACTCTTACATCCCAAAAAGAATTAGATATTTCTCAAATATGTCATAATTTAAAAAGTCATCAGCTTTTGAGGCAAATAAAAACTAGCTCAGGAGTAGCCATAGTCCATAGTATATAGTTTACTAATCCTGCTATATAGCAATTTCTTAATGTACAAGGTACAACTACCTGTGAAAGACCAAAGAACTTTCAGCACAGATTGATGTTATTAAATTAGCAAGTTCAAAAAGAATACATCCTAAAGAGGCAAAAGCATATGCTGTCAATTGACACAGAAAAATCATTTAACAAAATCTAAAATCCAGTCTTCATAAATACTAGGAAGAGAATTTTCTTAACTTAATAAATAGTATTTAGTGCTACAGAGATAGTATAGTCAGTAAGGTACTTGCCTTGCAAGCACGAGGTCCCAAGGTCAAGCTCTAGAATCATTGCAAAAATTACCAAGCATGGCGGTACATGCCTATAATCACAGTGTTGAAGTGGAGAAGGAGAGAGACACCAATGTTTCTGGCCAGTTAGCATAGCCTACTTTGTGAGTTTCGGGCCATAGAAGGACCCTATCTAAAATAAAAGTATATGACATCCGAGCAATTATAGCTGGGGTTGTTCTTTGGTTCCATATGCACATGCACAAACATTCATGTACACATACACACAAACACACACACACACACACAGAGGCATAAAACATTAATTATATAAGCCTGTGGTGCTCAACTCTCCTAATGCTGCAAACCTTTAATACAATTCCTCATGTTGTAGTGACCCTCAGTCATGATTTCATAACTATAATTTTGCTACTGTTATGAATTATAATGTAAATATTTTTGGAGATAGAGATTTGCCAGAGGGGTCATAACCCACAGGCTGAGAATCTCTGGTCTAGCACCAAGCCCTATAATTAACGTCATATTTAACATTAAGAAACTAGACTCTCGATCCTGAATAATGTGGACTACCCTCTTTTCATTTGTGTTTGACATCGAACTATAGATCCCAGCTCACATAATAAGATGAGAAAAAGAAATAAATACTGTAAAATCTGGAAAGAGAAATAACACTGTATTTATACTAGCAGATGCCATAATTAACTAAGTAAGAAATCTTCAAAATTGATAAGAAATAAAAGCTTTCTACAACTAATGAGTGGGGATAGCAAGGTCAAAGATGAGGTTATAAAAACTATTGCTTAAAAAAAAAAACTATTGCTAAGAACTAAAGCAATGAACAATGGGAATTCAGAATTTTGAAAATGATTTTATTTAAAATGGCAGATAGAAGATATAAAATATTTAATAATCTATAAAATGAGTCTATACACAGAAAACTACAAAAATGGTTTTAAAAAATGAGAGATCTAAATAGAAAGAGAATCTATGTCTGTGGATTGGAAGACTCAATAAAGTAAACTTGATTTACAGGTTTAATGAATTTTAAATAAGATTCCCAACAAAACATTTTATGTATATCAATGCATTCATTTTAATGTAGGTACTGTCTTAGGATTTCCATTGCTGTGAAGAAGTAACCATGACAAAGGCAACTTTTATAAAGAACAACATTTTATTGGGGCTGGCTTAAAGGCTCAGAGTTTCAGTGCACTCTTATCAAGGCAGGAAGCATGGAAGCATGCAGGTAGATATGGTGCTGGAGAAGGTGAGAGTTCTACATCTTGATCCAAAGGCATTCAGGAGAAGATTATTTCTAGGTAGCTAGGAGAAGGGATTCAAAACTCACCTCACAAACTATACAATTCCTCCAACTAGGCCATGCCTCCTAATAGTGGCACACCCTGTGCCAAGCATATTCAAACCACCACAGGTAGTAAAACAAAAGACCAGGAATGGCCAACACAATACTGAAGAACAATGAGCTTGTAGAACCCATGTAAAACATTTACAGTAATTCCATAATTACTCTAAAGATCCACTATTGAACCATTAACACTGCGAAATTACCAAACAATAGTCATAAACATCAACAAATCAGAAGAGAAAACTCAGAAACGAATCCACACAATTATAATCAATTGATTTTTTTAATAAAATAATAGTTCAGTAGAGAAAGAACAACCTTTCAGAAGACAGCACTGAGACAACTGGTGGTCTATACAGGCCCCCAAAAAATGTGTTCACTGACTTTACAACTTCATAAAAATTAACTCAAAATGAGCCATATACCTAAGTATAATATTAATAGGTGTTCTAGTGCTGTGTTGAGATAGCAAGACCATGGCAACTTTTATAAAGGAAAGCTTTCAACTGTGGCTGGCTTATAGTTTCAGAGGCTTAGTTCATTGTCATCATGGTGGGGAACATGGTGGCAGACAAGTAGACCTAGTGCTGGAGAAGTTGAGAGTCCTACATGTAGGTCTACTGGCAGCAGGTTTAGAGAGACACTAGGCCTGGCTTGGGCCTTTGAAACCCACAAGCCCAACCCCAGTAACACACTTACTCCAACAAGGCCACACCTACTCCAAGAAGGCCACACCTCCTAGTCTCTTGTGAAGTGCTACTCCCTGAAGACCTATTATTCAAATACATGAGCCTATGAGAATAGGCATTCTTATTAGATCCACCACAGCCACAAAACTCACTAACCACATGCATACTGGTAAAGGCTTCCATGTACCATACCATTGATCCTCAAATATAGTTTGCAAACTGGAGGGTAGGAGTCCTGATAAGTCAGTTTAGACATTTGTATAGCATTTACTACATACAGATATCATTGAATTACCTACACAATTCTCTTAACTCAACATTCTATAAAGTGGGTGTTATTACAATATTCTTACTAAAGACAAGAGTCCTTGGGTTGCTAGAGAGATGGCTTGGTAGTTTAGAGTGCTAGCTGCTTTTCCAGAAGACCCAGGTTCAATTTCAGTACATACTTGGCAGTTCACTACCCTCTGTAACTCTAGCTTTCAGAGACTCCCTTTCTGCCTTCTATGGGTACTGCAAACACATGGTATATAGATAAACACACAAACAAAATGCACATACACATACGCATAAAATAAAATATTTTAAGTGATAAACCTAAGTCCTGGGGTTTCATAACTTGTCTAAGGTTATTCAACTAGCAATTGGAAATGCCAGGATTTAAACCTGTGTGTCACTGGAACCAACCCTGCTAACCACACAGTATACTGATGGTGACATTTCCCCCAGAAAGTTGTGCTTATCTATTTAGCAATAACTTAGTAATGTTCAGAGTCACCATCTTCCATCAGCTAATCCTGGTACACATGTCTGCACAACCTGACTGATGTATCTGGAGTTGTGTTGTGCTTCTCTCTTCATCTGCTTCATCCTGCCTCTGACTGGCCTTCCCAAAACTTTAAGTTCATTGCTAAAGCCTTCCTTCAAACTGGTAGCCTCTGATTCAGCCACATTTATGAGAAGAGACTACTTGGGTAGTTCTGTTTCTAGTTACCAGGCTTTGCTCTGCCTATGCCTGAACTGAACAAAGCAGGAAAGAAAATCACTTCAATAGCAACTTTTTGTACTTGAAATAAATACTCTTTAAAATCCAGTCATTGAATGTGCATTAGTTTCTTTTTCAAGGGGTTCCTAGAGTACAGGATAATAAAAATTTTAAGAGTCAGTTCAATCCCCATTTGGCCTAGTTCCTGGTGTGTAGAGATCCAAGGAGAAATCATCTCTCTCTCTTCATTCAACATCTTCCACAAGAAGGCAATTCTTAAAAAACAAAACAAAACAAAAAAAAAAAACTTCTTTTGTTTCAAACAGGTAATCTTAACTTCTTAATTTCACCTCTTGGCAACCCAAAACCTGATCTTGACTGTGAAGCTATGCCCTTTCTCTGCCTCATTAATGATATATCAGATATGAGGATTATTAGCATCCTAGCTGCCGAGGTTAAGGACACAATCAGCATCTAAGAGGTAAAGGAGATGGGATGGCTATTCTGTTATCAAACAATAAAAATGGAAGGAAGAACACTAGTATGTTGTTCTCTCTGGAGAAAAAAAAATGAGCATTTGTCAGAATCCACCAAAAACTGCTGCCCACACTTTATAAATAAGATGAACCTTTGAAAAGTAGTGTAAACTGTCCCCACTGGCATGAAGCTTATGAAAAGAATCAAGTCAGAGTCTGTATAGAGATCACCTGGATCCAAACAGCATGATAGAAGTTGTAGAATAGCTTGTGGAAATACAAGCTGTTCCCTGGAGGATCCAGGAAAAGGATCACAAGTTCTGTTACACACAAAGGGAAGCTAGTCTTGACATTTAGCAGTACACTTTATACTTTGGTGATACACAAAAAGACATAATCTTTTAATAAAAATCATTACTATTCATCTTCCTAAATAATTAAGTCTTTTCTTATAGTGTGAACAACACAGGAAGTGATGCATTCCCTCTATCAAATATGAACCCAAGGTCTCCTTTCCCCCACTGTAATGTGATGCAGAACACTGCTGCACATGGGGGGAAATCTGGAATGGGCTCACTGCTGAGCTTCAATCAGCCAGTCACTTCACAGACACTTTCCACAAGTCTTATTATTAAAAGAAACAAAGGATTTTCTTCCCTTAAAAAACTAAATTAAAATTAGGCAGTCAGACAATAAATAAACTATTATGCTCAAACAAATGCTATGGGATACTACAAAACACAAGAAAAACAAAAACAAAAACAAATGAAACCTAACACCAGAGAAAGCTCTCAGTGGGAATTTGGGCCAGATGTACTCTGGTCTTTTAAATGAAAATGCCCCACCCCACAAACTTATGGAGGTGGCATTATTGGAAGAGTGGCCTTGTTGGAGTTGGTGAAACATTGTTGGAGGAAGTGGGAATAGGCTTTGAGGTTTCAGATGCTGGAGCTTCCCCAGTCTCTCTCCCTTCCTGCTTCCTGCAGATCTAGATGTAGAACTCTCAGATATCTCTCCAGGACCATGTCTGCATGTGTGCCACCAAGCTTCCAAACATGACAATAATAGATTAAATCTCAGAACTGTAAGCCAGGCCTAATTAAATGTTTTCCATTAGAAGAGTTGCCATGGTCATGATATCTATTCACAGCAATAAAACCCTAGGATATATACCTAGCAAATACTCAGAAACAAGCAGTCAGTTATAACCAAAGCAGCTTAAAGTATGGATGTGTTACATCAGTAGTTTTCAACCTTCCTAAAGCTGTGACCCTTTAGGACACATCTGCATGTTGTGGTGACCTCCAACTATACAATTATTTTCATTTGTACTTCATATCTGAAATTTTGCTACTGTTATGAATTCTAATATAAACATCTGATATGCAATCCCTGAGAAAGGATCATTCAACTGCTAAAGGGCTTATGAGTAACCCACAAGTTGAGAACTTTGTTACAGGAATGAGGCAACCTGGATATGTGGTGTAAGAACTAAACTATGTCCAGATTTTCCATACAACACACAATAAAAGGAGACTGTTTTTTCCAGTGGTAATGAAACTCTACTGTTGGCTTATTATCCTCTGATACAGGATACTTGATAAAGATTTAAATATGACCATTCTGAAACAGAGACCATTAAATATGACCATTCTGACACATTATATGGGAAAGTACTAGAGGTTATAGAAAGCAAAGGTAAACAGCTCACTACTGCAGGCCCCAGGAGAGAAGCAATGCGGGTCTGAGCTAAGGCAATGGCAGCAGAGCTGGAGATGGACAGAATGGGTGCTTGGCTGGGAAGAGAGATTTCCCAAGTCTGCAGATGGTCTGAAATGTTGGATACTCAAGAGTGAGAGGAAGTATCCAGTATTCCAGATGAACCTACTTCCTTGAATAGTTCATTGTAAAAAAGATTACAATGCTAGTTTTAGATATTTTAATCTTACTGAAACTGTACTTTCTTATTTCTTAAGTTTCTGGGAGTTCCAATAACTATCAAATATGATTTAATTGTCCACAATAATAGGAATAATATCCTTTTAACATTTTAAAAATAATAATCAAGCAACTGATGGCCACTTCCCAGGAAGAGTTAAGATGGTGAGAAATGTATATACCCAATGCTAAGAAACGAAAAATGAGAACGAGGGTGAGAACACATTCCTGCAAGAGAAAACACAGGACCAGGCCAAAATGAATGTGAGAGTCCCCTCCAGTAACCTGATCCCCAGACTCAGTCATGCTAACTCAGCTTCATAAAAGCTTTCTCACAAAGTGAACATTCAGATTTAAACTTGAACCACATGAAATTCTGTAATATCCCCCAGAGACCACAGATTGCCCAAAGAAAACTTCTTTCTTCCACTCCAGGTATGTGATGCAGATGTAAAGGTACTACCATGGAATTCCAACCCCAGAACTAAAGTACGCTGGCTAAGACCTCACAAAATGTGTAGAGGAAACCAACTACTCTATTCCTATTGATACACAGAATCTCCAAACACAATGAAATGGTTGCTGTTTTACAACATTATATATTGCTACACCGAAATAAAAACTAGAATGTTCCTTCCAAAGTACAGGCAATGCTCTGAACCCACTGTTGTATATTGATGATGGGCCAGGGTCAGGAAGCCTTCCAATTTGTCAAGACAAGCAGATTTTTATGTGACTTTTTCAGTTGCTTAATACTGTACAAGGACTAAATAAAAACATGACTATGACTTGAATTGGTCCTTGGGCCAGTGGGTGTGGCCTGCCCTGTCTAGAGGTTCTTGAGAAGCCACTTGAAGCCTCTTTCAAAAAGCACAGAGCTAGTGCAGCCCTGTGTCACCAATGCTGCTTTGCAGCATCTGATGTTGCTTTTCCTTACACAGTAGGTAAGTGTTGGCACTACTGAGGGCTTCAATCTTCCCAACTTTTCATCCAAATCTCACCTGGATTTTATGGTTCACAATTTAGTTACAAAAATACATAATGATGCCAACTTAAAGATAGACCAGTTAGGAGGTAAATATAAGTTCAAGTATCCAGGAAGCATGACTATAAAATAGCAACTATTATTCTAATGTATAACAGTAGCTGAATGAATGATAGATGGATAGATAGGTAGATAGATAGATAGATAGATAGATAGATAGATAGATAGATAGATAGATAGATAAATGATAAATAAGGAGATAAGTAGCCTTTTTTAGTTGAGAATCTGGCATTCCCTTATTTTATATTTTGACAACTCCATAAAAACAAAATTTGTTACCATATCCCAGAACCACTTATTCCTGGATTATATGCATTGCTAGATCTCAAAAGCAGAAATCATGACTTCTCTAAATTTCCAATTACAAGTAGAGACCTACCAATAGAGCTGGTTCATCATAGTCAATATATTAAAATCTTTTTCTAATATAAGCATGCTAAACAGCTGAAAGAGGCAATTTCCATTTAACTGCTCAAAAATAAGAACTTTATAGTCTTCATAACGAGAAAGAAAGAGAGAGTGAAAACAGATCTGTGTCTTTGTAGTTTTTCCCAAATATCACCCGGGCTTAACTTAATCTTCTTGTAATTGAGTTGGGTTTTTAGTCTGTTTATATGTTTATTTAATTTTTTTCTAGGGAGTACAGAAAGAAATTCACATGAGATTCAATAAGAATGATTAGTTTCAAGTGGATCATTTGAATAAATTAGTATTCTGTCTACTTTTTATAAAGTTAATATGCCACAATCTCCTGACCTGGACCTGGGATATCTATAGTTAATTGTAAAGGCTTAGAACTAAATTCAGGCAGCCAGCTTGCATTCATACCTTGTCACTAACTGGTCACTTTCATATATGATGTTCAGAATGGACAAATGTTGATACCAGGACCAAAGCTCCCTTTTTATTTTCTTGTTTCTTATAAATGGTTTGCACAAAGAAGTTCCTGAGAAAGATGAAGAATCCCTACCTCTCCCTATCTATATTACAAGTGGATGGGTTTTGAGAGTAGGGTATAGAGTACCGGGGAAATTCTGGCTTCTCTGGCATTTATTGATGAATACTGAAGAACATGAAGTAAAATGAACCAGTATTAATATAAAATGAAGCACCCAGGACAAAGACCAAAGCTCTCCTAATAGTGTTTCTTTGCCCCCTCCTCCCTTTCATTCTACCATATATGCTGGAGGAGCCTGGGAAAGATGGACTGGGAATGGGGGCACTATCACTTTCATCATCCTGAAGCTAATTCACTATGAAAGCTGAAAGACCATGTGAGTGGACATAACTTGATCCCCAGGAAAGTAAATACCCATGTGGCTAATAAATTCTCACCAACACTTCTTAGTGTTCATTGCTTATGACTGATATCTGGGGCTGTATGGAATGAACACTTCTGTGCTGTAATGCATACTTCACCCTCAAGAGACTCTGATGCCATGGGACTGAGCTATCTGTTTTGCCATACCAGCATTTGGTTTTTGCTTGCATGTTTGTGTATTCAGGGGTAGTAGGGAAAGACTACAGTCAGATTTCATTTATAAATAGAATTAGCAAAAATCAGCCATTTAGCTTAGTTGTTTATGGTCTATTAAAATTAGCATTATGGGTACTATAAAAAGAAACTGCCTGTAAAAGAGTTTATGTTCATGTAAGACCACATAATTGAAGGCAGAGTAAGAAACTAAAACTGGAACTCAAACTTTTGTAATGCAACCTCATTGATATCACAGAAAGATCACATTCATCTAATCAAGCATTAAAACAGATTGATTATACTTAGTTTCTAAAGAAGAATGGGTTAGCACAGGAAAAGGACAAGCATTCATGGGTTCAAATATAAACACTGAGTTATGTATTTTAAGAAAAGTTTATTTCCTGAGAGTCCTAAATATTGCCATCATCTCAGTACATATAGGAAGACAACAGAAAGCTTGATGTCTTTTAAGGAAATTTTACTGTCTCCTCTCCAACTCCAGAAGGTGTCCTAGTTAAGTTGCAAGTGCTGTGATCTAATGCTATATCCAAAAGCAAGTTGGAAAGGAAAGCATTTATTTCCCTTATACATCCACATCTTAGCCCATCATTGAAGAAAGTCAGGGCAGGAACCTGGAGACAGATATGATGCAGAATCAACAGAGGGGTCCTGCTTACTGGATTGCTCTCCATGGTATGCTCAGTCTACTTTTTTTATAGAAGCCAGAATAATCAGGCCAGAAGTGGCCCCACCCACAATTGGCTGGGCACTCCCACACCAATCACCAACTAAGCCCTGCAGGCTTGCTCCAACAGGTCCTACAGGACTCTACTCCTCTCCACACACCTCCCTCAACCCCAAGAAATTATACATGTACAGTGAGCAAGATATGAAAAGCTCCCAAGGCTTGATAGAGAGCACAACAGAATAAAATGAAGTCAAAACATCATGGGGAGAAACACCAATGGATGAAGTGTCGATGCCACATATACTGCTACACTTAGGAACCTGAGCTAACAATGTCCCCAGGTTACTTTTCTACCTTTATGGTTTTAAAGAATTAGTTGCTTTTCACTTCCAGCTCATGTATGTCTAACTAGACCATATTTTCCTAAAACCTTATAGGTTCTTCATTATTGTCTCTGAAGTCTTAATTAGAAGGTGGATTCTCTTAGTTGGTGACTTCTGGCTGTAAACTCCCCAACAGGAAAAAAAGTATAATCCATTGTTAACACTGGCTTAGAAAATAAATTAAGTATTTGAATAGTATTTTTAATAAGGCTAAAAAAGCCTTCAAGTACTTATGTAAAACGTTTTAGTTCAGGAACTCTTAAGAAAACAAATAAAAAGTGTAAGCTATTAGAATTAAATTCAGTCATAAAATTTTCAATAAGAATTTTTGTTTGTACTAATAAGGTGCTAGCTTCCTGGGTCTACTAAGTTTAATCATAAAGGCTAAAGGAGGAAGAACTATTCTGGCAGCTCAACTGTTTGCACACTCAGTTCCCAGCTGGTGGTGATGTTTTACAAAGTTGTATAGCTTTTAGGAGGGGAATACTAGAAAGAGTGGTTATGGTGGAAGGGGGCAGGTCTTCATGTTTACACCCCAAACCTATTCCAAACTTTTCTCTCCTTCCTGTTCCAATGAGGAGATGTGAACTAGCTGCTGTTGCCAACTCCAGCCTATCATGTGTCCTCCATAGAGCAACTTGCTTTCACGCCCTCTCCCTTCAGTTGTTCTTGTCAGGTATTTGGTCACCTTAACAGGGAAAGCAGCTAATATGAGAACATTTTCCATTACTCCTTATGTGATAAACTAATGTTGCTATTACCAAACATCCAGGAATAATGCCCTGTGTAAACGGGCATCAACACACTATCTAAAACAACCTATTGCACCCTAAGCAAGAGCTCAGCACAGATCTACTAATCCCCTCACTGACCCTGAAAACATCATTTACTTTCACCTCTACAGCCTCAGACAGCTCACACATCCCTGGCATCCAAACCCAAAGACTGCTCAAGAATAAACTGAACACCATTCCTCTCTTGAGTAACCAACTCTAATATGACAAGCATTCTGTGAGCCATGTCACAGAGCATGAGATCCCACAACTCCAACAGCACCCTGCCTCTACTCACTACTTCCCTTCAGCTGTGGACATGTAGGACAGACAGACCACAAACTGCTGACTCTCACTATGCTAGTCTACCCGGTAATGTCTATCATACTGCACCCACATGGAACACAAAGATAAATATTTGTGAAATAAGTAGTGTATATGTATTTTTAATTTCTCATCTGCATATGAAACAGTGCATAAATTTATACAAGGAAAATATGAGCAGATTCTGTTTTCCTTGGAGCACCCAAATTCAGGAGCCTTTGACCAGGTGAAGCTTTTGCTACTATCATTTCTGTTTGTTTGACTTCACTGTTAATCTCAGGACACACTCTTATCAGCCTTTAGTGTGTTGTGATAAATCTCCAGTTACTGAGAATGCATGGCTGCCTCATTAGTCAAGGAATGATTATAATGAAACTACTATAGATTTTACCCCTCCCTTCTGTTCCTATGACCCTCCCTCTTTCACCAAAGGCTTTATTCCAAACAAGTTCAAGCTCTAGCTGCAGAAGAGCCATACTAATGTGCCAACAAAAGAGGACAGTGTGCTTCTTTAGTCAACGATTCCTGGAAAGGATGATCAAAATCTAGTGGTATAGAGCTAAAAGTATTTGTCCATATCAAACTCGGCTGGAGGCTTCTTTCTCAGTGTTACAAGGGTGCTGAGCAGCAGCAACACGTTTAATAGGGATTAATTTGTCATGAGATCAGATTATCCAGTGGCATCAGACTTGCTTTCTTGCATTTCCATTTTCTGCCATGGGATGGGGAAAAACATACAATATAGACTTCATCACAAGTCAAGCACACATCAGACCCACATTCTTGAACTTGCAAATTCATGAGCCAAAATGCACCTTGTTACTTTAAAAGTACCCATTCTCAGGAATTCTTTCACTTTACCCAAAACATACAATAACACCTGCTGATGCAGAATATGAAAAAGTACAAAAAAAGTCAGGGCCATGGCCTCACCCCTATCTTGCCAACAGCTTACTCTACTGATAAGCCATACTTTGCCATTGGATGAGGCAGGCACAGCAGAGTTTTGAGATAATCCAGTCTATAAAAGAACAAAAAGTAATGTTCTCACTCTCATCCTCCAGCTTACTATGACACTAAGCAACAAGAAAAGGTAAGAGTCAAAATTCTTTATAGAGCGCACACTTCCAGCACATGTATGCATACTATCTGAGACCTGCCCTAGCCAAAGAAACAGAAGCATCAGACTTTAGAAGTATACAAGCCCACACCATCTACATCTACATCTACATCTACATCTACATCTACATCTACATCTACATCTACATCTACATCTACATACACATATACATATACATCATATACATAGAGTTTCTTGAGTTCCTTGGTAACCTATCATATACAGACTCATTTCTGTGGCTCTTCTGAGAAGAAAGTGTCCATTCACTGTATGAAGTGAACTGCTAGAACCCTGATGAGTTTCCTACTGTGCACAAAGGTGAGGACAAAACCCAAAGCAATGGATTTAGGTCATGCCATACATGGTAAAATGTTCACATTTGCAGATAATTCTTTTTAAAAACTGTCCTTATTCTCCATGTTGAGACTAAGCCTAGCTTCATAATTGCTGGAAGTCAGGTGGAACAATATATTGGAAAAAAAAAGTTACCAGTTCAAGCTGATTTAATTCCTCAGCCATGATCTTCATCCTTTCTGTCCCAGTGAGAAGAAATGTTTTCTGTAGCTTCTGTAACACTAAATGTGCACACCCTATCAATCAACCTAAACCAGTGAGCAATATGTATCACAGACGGATTCTTTCAGGTTCTTTATAACAGTTCTCCCTCACAAACTGGTGGTCTCTCTAGACTGTCTGTGTCTTCTGTTTTCAATCTCCCCCTTGTTTCTTATCTTCTTCATTTCCCATTAAATCCCATCAAACCCATCACCTACCGGTATGATGAACAACTCTCCTTTCAGGGTCTTTTCATTCTGTTTAGGTGGGAGAGTGAATTGATACCTGCTCTCTAGGGAAATCAGAGAGCTGTAGAATTAAAGAATACAGTTAATATGAATTCTCAAGTGTAGTCTGCTAGAGTAACTTCTTTAAGGGAAAAAAATCAGATATCCTGATCTTTGAAATGCTATCAAAAGTAGAATGTGAGTATATTTTTTTTATTTACTTCTACCTATAGTATCCTAATTAGAAGAACTGGCTTACTCAGT
Organism: Mus caroli; assembly: GCF_978045245.1. Taxonomy (NCBI): domain Eukaryota; kingdom Metazoa; phylum Chordata; class Mammalia; order Rodentia; family Muridae; genus Mus; species Mus caroli. The sequence goes on along the minus strand of NW_028227268.1, from coordinate 94,799,306 downwards.
TTTGTTTGCAGTAAGCTCAGTTATTAAAAGCCCAGCTTTGTGAGAGCAGTTGGTGTTGCCATCTGGCTAATCCACTCACACCTTGTTTCACTCTTTTCTGCTGCTTGCTGTCCAGAAGTCAACACATCTCCAGACACATATCATGTTGACAGTTAGTACAAATGCCTGTGTAAAGACTGTATGGAGGTCAGTCCATCTTGCCAAGAAAGTATCTAAAAAAAAAAAAAAAAAAAAAAAAAAGAATGTAGCCTTGGGTTAAGCAGAGAGAACAAATGCCCAGGCTTTTTCATAAAACTGTTCTGTGCCCTAAAGTAACTGAATTTCTCTAGCAATCTAACTAACTGGAAACCAGCTTTGCACAATGCGTTCAGCACTAGTAGTCAGTTTTAGCTTTCGTCTCCAAAAGACTGGACACTTAAATTCTTACATATCTGTAATACAGAGTACTCTATAACTAACTTTTATGATCATAAGTTTTTTGTTTTTTTTTTTTTACTGAACACAACTATACTGTCCTAATTTCTGTTCTTAAATACAGAGATAAATATCTAGTCAAACTGAATTAATAATAAAACAATTACATGTGTGTTTGTGCATGTGCACACATATACCGGGTAGGTGGGATACTTTCTGACCTGGGCAAGTTTATCCCTTGGGTAGCCTGGTAGTGCCCGCCCATCAACCACACATCTCCAATTGTCAAAGGTTACTATATTGATGATGAACTTAGTGACAACCTTCCTATCAGCATAGAACACAGAAACCCAGAACTCCTAGACTCAAATGGTCCCCATACCTCAGCCTCCTGAATATCAAAAAGCACTGTACCCACCAAGGATACTTCCCAAAAAGTACCTTGAAAAGGGTGATTTTTGTCATTAGGCAAATATCAGAGTGTTCTTAAATGAACCTAGATGATAACACCCTCTATACACATAGGCTTCATGGTATGGTCTGTGACTCTTAGACTATAAGTTACTATCCTGAACATGTAAGCAAGTATAACACAATGGTATCTGAGTATGCTGATTACTGATTTGCTCCTCATGGTCTGCTCAGCCTGCCTTCTAATATAATCCAGGGCCACTAGTCCAGGGATGGCATTATCCACATTGGACTGAACCCTTCCATAGCAATCATTAATCAAGAAAAATATCACCAAAGTCTTGACTATAGGCCTCTTTTCAATTGAGGTTCCTCTTCACAGACAACACTAGCTTGTGTCAAGTTGACAAAAAAAAAAAAAAAAAAAAAAAAAAACCAGAACAAACACACATTGTGGTGGTCTGAATAAGCATGGCACCCATAGGCTCATATGCTTGAATACTTGTTTCCTAGTAAGTAGAACTGTTTGAGAATTAGGAGGTGTGGCCCTGTTGGAGGAGATATGGCTTTGTTGGAGAAGTTCTCTCAGTGGTAGTAATCGTTGCGGCTCCAGAAGCCCATACTAGGCCCAGATTCTCTCTATCTGTCTGTTTCTCCCTCCCTCTCTCTCTGCCTCTCTCTCTCTCTCTCTCTCTCTCTCTCTCTCTCTCTCTCTCTCTCTCTCTCTCTCCCTCTAAACCATTATATTTCCTTACCTACATTCTGAATGTTTAGATATTTATCCTTATGTACACAAGTAAAAGTTTCATCCCTCCCTCATCAATCAATAAATAAATGATAGATAGATAGATAGATAGATAGATAGATAGATAGATAGATAGATAGATAGATAGATAGATATGATAGATAGATAGATATAAACAAACATCTACTTGCCAGAGACATAGACCATTATAGAAAATCACAACTGATCAAAGCAACCAGAATAAGTGACTCTGTGGTGCTATGTGGTGCTAGCCAGACTTGAGATTTTATATATATATCACAACTCCTGCACCTAAGGCTCAAGGATCATAGTGTGAAAAGGGAGTAGAAAGATTGTAAAGGCCAGAAGAATGAAACTTACTTGAATACTTCAATATGTAAAGATAATATCTAAACATTCAGAATGTGGATAAGGGATTATAATGGTTTAGAGGGAGACACACACATACACAGAGAGAAAGAGAGAGAGAGACAGACAGACAGACAGACAGACAGACAGACAGACACAGACACAGACAGAGAGACAGTTAGTTAGCTGTGAGATTTAATCTTCTAGAAATGGAGAAGCAATACCTATGAAATCTCATCAACTGCCTAAACACAACCTAAAGAATGATGACAGCAATAGACACACTCAGGTGGAAGGGGAAAATATCATAGTGTCTCAACCCAAGATGAAGACCTAAAGACAGCTAAAGAATTCTAAGAGCAGTAGAAATAATCTTTCCTAGGGAAGAGCCCTAAAATTGGTTATTCATTACCAAGTGGTCAGCCATAAAATTATATACACACAAATAACATTATACAGAATTAGCAGTATTTAACTATATAGTTAGACACATACACCTGTAACAACAACTGAATAAATAGAGGGCATGAATTTGATAGTAGGCAAGGCATAGGTACATAAGAAGGACTGAAGGGAGGATAGGGAAGAGGGAAAATTATGTATTTTAATTTTTAAAAGTAAAACACAATTTTTAAAAAGTCAACTAAAGTATTGTAGCTCCCAACCATACCATCAGGCAAAAATGGTGCTGTGAATATTCTTCAAATTTAAAGGATTCCATTTTCTTTTCTGTAAGAGAAAATGAAGCAGAAGTGGCACATGTGGGGAAAGTCATTCAATTACTTAAGTCCAGAGCATTTAATGTTAAATGAATGTACATATAAAGTACTTAATTCTATGTCTAGTCAAGGATAAAGAGGGATGGAAGACTAGAAAGATGGCTCAGTTGACAAACTGCCTATAATGCATATATGAGGGCCTGAATTTGGATACTGAGCATACACATAAAAGCAAGCCTTGATGACATGCTTGAAACTCCAGGACTCAGGGAAGAAATGAAGTGTGAAAAGGGCCATCAAGGACAATGAATTCCAAGGGCTTACTAACCAGACACTATAGACAATTGTGAGCTCTTGGGGTCAATGGAAAACAAAATGGAACATTATCAAGGACCACGCCTAAAGTGCCTCTGTCATCCACAGTCATGTACACACATATAAAACACACACATACAAACACTAATACACATATGTACCCACACACATATGCATATATAAATACAAATACTAAACGAAGAAAGGAGAGAGAGAGAGAGAGAGAGAGAGAGAAGAGAGAGAGAGAGAGAGAGAGAGAGAGAGAGAGAGAGAGAGAGATTAAATAGTGAGTAAAGGAATCAGAGGGAAAGGAAAGTGGGAGGAAGTAGGAAACCCAGAGGATGATGCAAATAATTTAGGTGTGCCCTTGCATAACTATAAAATCCATAATTTTCTGTCCCACAGAAAAAGCCTAAAGGAGATATAAAGAGCTAAAAGAGACATAAAGAACTAAAGTGCTGAAGGTTCGTTCAGTAACCCAGACCTTGAATATGTGCCCAGTTTCAACTGAGTACCAGGACTTGTCCATTCTTCCCTGCTAGTCTGAGCAATAGTGGCTCCTGAATACACAGGATTCAGAGTAGCAATATGAACACTGTAAGTGAACAGCCATGGTACACAGCCAAATTATCACTCTTTATCTCAGAGAGGAAAGGCAGCCTTGCTTATCTCAGGATGAAAATGCAACCTGCTGTGCACTCTGCCATCTTCTTGCCTCTCTGCTTAGGAAAGAGCAGCACTTCTTCCTCCTGAAAACACTCAAATGGCACTCTGAAGAGAATGTGCTTTCTGTCAGACACAGCAGTAACTTAAATCTTAAAGATTACAGACACCATAAATTAGTGCCAAGAACTTATGTGTCTGTTTTCCAGTCTTTTACGGTGTACAGTCAAATTTCCTGGTTCTCTTAAAATTAGCTTATTTCAGAACATGAAACTGTCCTTAATATGTCTTAGAATCAAAATTAATTTCACAAATACAGACAATGCATATCTGCCAAGGACCAGGTTTGGAGAGGGATTCTTAGGAAAGAGTGTCTGAGAGTAGAGAAAGAATAATTTGAAGACAAATTGTGGGTCGAAGCTGACAGCCTACATTCTGTTTGAGACAGCTCTACAGATTAATTTTTGTTTGAGACAGTTTTCTCCTAGAGATAGTTTTGAGACAGCTCTCTCTTGCTAGAATGAATTCTGAAAACTCTTTGGATAGCTCATGGGTTTTTTTTCATCAATTTTGTTTTAATCTGCTAGAAAAAAATAATGGATTTTCCATTCAATTCAGACATCCTGTTAGAAAAATTCTAAAAGTAATTCTTGGGTTTTCTGATCAAAATCAGAAAGCCTCCCACCCCCAAAAAATATCTAAAAGAGCTGGGTTACCTTTCAAAGCAGTTCTCTCTATAGCTTCCAGAAAACATTCTAAAACAGCTATATTCAGTCTTCAAACAGCTTTCTCTAGATAGCTCCTAGAAAAAACTTTTAAAGAGCTGTGTTCACTCTTCAGACAGCTTTCTCTGGAAATCTCTGTCTCCTGCAAGTCAAAGCCCAGTCTTTTATTTACATCAATTCAGTCATTTACACTAGGTTCCTTACTGATTTTCCCACAAATCAACAGTCCATGACTCCAGCCCCGTGATTCTTAGAAAGAGACAGCAAGCATATATTTTTAAACATTGCAAATGAACTCAGACATCTGCCTGCTTTCATAATCACAGGCAATAAGCTAATTGGGTAGGATCTTGTTCTGAGATCACATTTCCTATCATCCCTGGGCCTAACCTCAATTTGTCTCAGGACAACCTTGAACTCAGAAATCTTCCTGTCTTTGTATGTTCCTGAAAGCTGGCTCATAGTACAGCTGTGTCTGTCTTTTTAGGTTCATGAAGCCCCTCCTATAATTCATATTGCATACTTATATTTTGCGTAGTTGAGAATTTTTTTTTAACTCATGTATCCAGAGTTCTTTCCAACAGCCTTAATGGGTGTTCTGAAGCTCTCAGTATTTAACATTTTTGCTAAGGACATAGACATAACCTCACCTCCCAGACTTATACTATTTCTGATTATCATGGAGTCATTAACCTTGGTAGAGGGGACATTCCATCATAACCTTGGCAGGGACACACACACACAAACACACACACACACACACACACACGTCTCATAGCCAGCAACTGTCAACATGTGTGAAGGCTCTTATCCTGCTGGCTCTGTTCTAGTGACAGGAAACCATGTCATACCATCCCATCCATATTGCCAAGCAGGACTCAGCACTCATTATAAACATTATGTGTTAAAAAATATTAAGAGCAAGATATGCTTATTCAAAGTACTGTAAACAAAACAATTTTAATTCTTATATTATAGAAAGGATCAATTATTTGAACTATAGTCTACACTTGGGAAATAAAGTATAAATATTAAAAAGGCAAAATAGGTGTTTGGAAAATAGGTGAGTTGGTAGGCATAATGACGTGTTCAGATCATACATATCTGGATTCCTAGACTGGAAGGGCAGGCAAAGGCAAGCAAATCCCAGAGCTGGCTAGCCAGATAGGTTAACTATTCAGTAAGATCCAGGTCCAGGAGAGAGCACTTCTCAAAAGATATGATGGTTAAGGTAGAAGGCACCAGAGGCCAACCTCTGTATACACTCTAGATGTACATCCACTCACTATTTTTAAAATTGTTGTTATGGGAGGGGGAAGGTTGTATGCCTAAATACATAAATGAAAATTGCTAAGTCTGCATGTTATTTGTATGTATATAATTTCATGGCTGATCATTTGGTATTAGGAAACCAATTTGGGGGCTCTTTTCCTGTTCTCAGAATTCCTTAGCCTTTAGTTCTTTATCCAAGGTTGATACCACAATGATATTTCTGCCTTGCATGTGAGTGTGTCTATTGGTGTCACCATTGTTCTCTCATACACAAGCACACATGTACACACATTACACACAAGAAAGAAAGAAAGAAAGAAAGAAAGAAAGAGAGAGAGAGAGAGAGAGAGAGAGAGAGAGAGAGAGAGAGAGAGAAAAGGGGGAAAAGAAAGGAAAAATATGAACTATGGAAAGAGGACCCTTTACTCACAGAAGTACAGCTCAACGTCATTTGTTCATTTTCATACACACAGTTATAAACTGTGTCTATCAATTCCCCCAGCTACAGTAGACTGTTAAAAACAACAACATGAGTCAAGCATGCTGAGGGTGGAAAAGAGTACCACTGATAGCATGGTATTCATCCAGGAATATGAATGAAATTTGAGAAATATTAAGACTATTGTCAAAAATTTCAGTTGGGAAAAATGTGGGTACACACTTCTTTTCTACCTGGAGCTTAACTGAGATCTCTACAACAATGCTTCCAGAATACTGCATCATTACTGAGTAGGCAGTTCTATATCTTTTGTGTTCCCACAGTATTTCCTTGTTCATGTGAGGATGAACATCTACCCATACACCTATATCCGTAGGTCACTTTTTAAACATCTTTACCTCATGACACTCAACAGCACAGAGGTTTGTATTTCTCGTGCTTTACTTTAAATTCCAATTAATTCAATGACCCTATTATTTTTATTATATCTTCTAAAAGTTGCAATTATCAGAATATAGACATATTTAAGTGATTTAAAGTAAGAGAATAGGCTTTTCATCAGAGGAAAGAGATTCTTGATTGAATTCACAGCAATAACTCATGTGGCTGGGTGCCAGAGACATTTTAATATTTGCTTGACTAAACAATCAGCTCAGTGTTTGGCATTCTTCAGATACAATATTTAAGTTATCAAAATGTACATAAATACATACACATAAGAAAACACAAATAATCTTCCTACAGAAAAGATGGCCACCTAGATTAAAGAGCATACATGGCTTTGTGGATTCATTTTCAGGGGAGGTGAGAACTAATCACAGCAAAAACTGATTCATTTCTAAACCTTCCAGGTTTTCCAATGGCCTCACCTCTAAGATTTTAAGACTAACAAAGAATAAATACTTTGTTATTTTCACAAATAAAACTTCTTCAATAATTTTCTATCAAAGTATGAATAAGGTTACCAAAACATGCTAAGATATTAAGAAAAAAGCACTTTGTGTTACATTAACTATTTAACACAGCACAACATACAAGATATGAAATTCAGTACTAACATTTCAAAATTAAAGATCTTTCAAGAGAACTTCAATTTCTACTGTCTGGATACATGGATAAGCAGTGTTCTGGCTTTTACTTTTAAAGCAAAACAACAGATTTATAAGAGTGATCATCTCTGCTATGATACACCATTGCAAACCTTGCTCTGGAGAAATCCTGCAGAGTTTCTCCTACAAGGGTTATCTTACTCTCACAGATGAATCTACTCTTGCCATGTAGACAATTAGGAGTAGTATAACAACTAAAAACATTGTAGGTTTGAAATGCAGCATTGTCTTGTGGGAAATACTCAATATTGTAGGGCTTGTACTACTGTGAACAAATTAGAAAGCTATATTCCATTTCCCTGCTGGATGCACAACCTTTAAATGCTAAAGCAGTCCTCCACTGTTCACATGACAACCTCTCCCTGAATTGTCAAACAATTCCACAGGACAAAAATCATGGATTTTTTTTTTTTTTCTGCAAAGCAGTTGAACATTCAGACAGCCTTGACCTAGAGATGAGAGGAGTGAAGACTCATCGGTCCTGTGTTCTATTTTTAGTCCTACTCATGGAGTTAGTTAAAAAGAAGAAGAAATAACTTTCTCCTTCCCAAGATACTTAGTGTTTTTAAGCATTCACAGAAAGCCACAGCTCGTTATACATGGAGTGGTTTTCCCCTGGCCTGATCATTCATGCCACTAGTGAGTGATATCCGAAAGTGTACAGGGTAAGCATCCAGTCAGCATCATATGCGTACTTGAGTAAAGGCCTCAACCATTGATAATTCCAAAGATAGAATAAATTTAGTCTGCAGTCAAGTTGAAAAACACTTCATAGAAGACTAGTTTCATGAATCAGGGCTACCTGTGTACTGTATCCGTGTACCTGATAGCACTGGGGAGGTGGACTAGGAAACAGACTAGCCTGGGCCATGCAGAAAACCCTGTCTTGATTTTGTTTTCTGCCAACTTGAAAGGTGTGATAGTGTCTAGGTCCAGGTTTCTCCTGTGAAGAAAGAGTTGTTGGGAGACACAACCTCTCTTTTTTAGAGATCTAGAGATAAATAGTATCTAAACTGCCAACATAAGAAGGAATAAGAAACTCTCAAAAGCTAGGCTTATAACTTTGGCATTCACAACCTCTCTTTTTTAGAGATCTAGAGATAAATAGTGTCTAAACTGCCAACATAAGAAGGAATAAGAAACTCTCAAAAGCTAGGCTTATAACTTTGGCATTCCTACCAATGTGGCCAAAGACATTTCTAAAGAGACCTTGACTTATGCCAAGTGGAAAATGTCTTCCCATGTGTCCTGGTGGCTAAGGTGACGAGAAAGAGAAACACAGTTACTGTCCATTAAAATGTAGTCAAAAGCAACTCAGGTGGAGACCCTCTGCTCAAACAAAGGCCAAGCTGGCCACAAGAAGTCAAAGTAGGCCACCTACCCTTGAACCTCCCTGACTCTTTTGGTGCACCACTCCCATTATCCTCAATCCTCCCTCCCTTCTCACCACCATGTCCTAGTTCCTAACTCAGGCAGAAAACAACAGCTCAACAAGAATCCTCTCTGGTTGTAGAACATCAAGTGGGCTGTCTGCCCACTGATCCCCCTTATCTCAGTGCCCCCCACCCTATTCCCAATCATGTCAATCCTTCTTGTGCCCTATTCCAGACACCAACTCTGGCAGACACCACCTGTTCAACCAGAAGCCATAGAGGCTACAAGAAATCCAGCCCCTAACTCTGTTAGAAACACCCCACTCAAATATAGGCCACAAATACCAGAGGACCAGAGAGGAGACAAAAAACAAACAAATAAATAAATAAACAAACAAATAAACAAAGGAACAAAACACACACCTGACATAGAGAAACTCAGAAATCAGCACTATAATCATCTTAGAACCAGATGGTTAGACACCAGCATAGGAACATGATCAACAACAGCCAAGGCAATATATCATGACCAGAGCCCAGCTATTTTACCACAGCAGGCGCTAAATATTTCAACACAGCTGAAGCACAAGGAAAAGACCTTAAAAGCAAACTTAATGATGGTAATAGGGGTTCTTAAAGAGGAAATGAATAAATCCCTTACAGAAAACCAGGAAAATACAAGGAAATTGGAGGAAATTCATAAGTCCCTTAAAGAAAGCAAAGAAAAATAGTCAAAATAAATAAAACTGTTCAAGACTTGAAAATAGAAGTAGAAGCAATAAAGGAAGCACAAATTAAGGGGAATCTAGAAATAAAAAAAAAATCTAGATAGGTGCATAGGAACTATAGAGGCAAGCCTCATAAATATAATATAGATGGGAGATAGAATCAAAGTCATTGAAATTACAATAAAATTAATGAATACATCTATCAAAGAAAATGTTAAAGTCTAAAAACTTCCTGGGACAAAATATGTAACAATCGGGGCACTATGAAAAAATCAAACCTAAGAATAATAGGAATTAAGGTAGAAAAAGAGTACCAGCTCAAAAGCCCAGAAAACATTTTCAATAAAACTATATAAGAAAATTTTCCTAACCTAAAAAGTGGCATGTCTATTAAGGTATAATAAGCATACTGAACACTTAATATATTGAACCAGAAAAGAAGATTCCCCTCATCACATAATAATCAAAAACAGTAAGCATGCTGAACAAAGAATATTAAGAACTGTGAAGGAAAAAAGACCAAGTAACACATAAAATACATAGAATCACATGTGACTTTTCAGAGGAGACACTAAAAGCCACAAGAGCTTAGACAGAAGTGCTGCAGACACTAAAAGACCAAGATGCCAGCAGAGGTGACTATACTCAGCAAAACTTTCAATCACCATACAGAAAATAAAACATTTTGTGACAAAATCAAATTTAAACAATATCTACAAACCCAGTCTTACAGAATGTGCTAGAAGGAAAAATCCAAACCAAGGAATTTAACTACACACACAAAAACACCAGAAATAAACAATTTCATACTACCAAGACCAAAGGAAGGGAAGCATACACACATACACCACCACCACTGCCACCATCACCATCACCAAAACCACAACAAAATAATAGGAATTAATATCATTAGCCACCAATCTCTTTCACTATTAATGGACTCAATTCCCCAATAAAAGGACACAGATCAACACAATGGATATGAAAACAGGACTTATCCATCTGCTGCACTCAAGGACCACACCTCAATATCAAGATATTCCTATCAAATGGACCTGAAAAGCAAGCTGGTGTAGCCATGTTAATATCTAAAATAATCGACTTCAAGCCAAAATTTATTAAAAAGATGACAAAGGACCCTATGTAGTCAAAGGAGAAAAATCTATCCACATAATGTATCAGTTCTTAACATCTATGTCCCAAACAGAAAGGCATCCACTTTTTAAAAAGAAACATTACCAAAGCTTATGTTACATACTGATGTTCACACACTGATGGTTGGATCACCTCGTCCAGACAACAAATAGAGGAATACTGGTGCTATTTGACATAAAAAAAGGAACCTAACAGAATTTTTCAGAATATTTATAGATCATTTCACCCGTATGCAAAAGAATATACCTTCTTCTCAGTAACACATGGAACTGTCTCCAAAATTGTCCACAAACTTGGACACAATACAAGTCTCAATAGATATAAGAAAATAGATTCCCTGCATCCTACCAGACCACCACGAACTAAATCTGGTTATCAACAACAGAAAGCCTACAAATTCTCCTGAAAACTGACTGTCTACTGAATTAAAAATGAGCCAAGACAGACATGAAGAAAGAAATTAGTTTCTAGAGTTCAATGAAATAAACACACAGCATATTCAAACTCCTGGAATACAATGAAAATTGTGCTAAAAGGAAAGAAAGTTCACAGCACTTAGTGCCTATGCAAAATAATTGAAGAGATTTCTTACTAGCAACCTAATCACATACCTCAAAGCTCCAGAACAAAAAGAAATACACACATCCAAGATGGCAAGAATAATCAAATTGAGGGCTAAAATCAATAAAATAGAAGAGAATGATATAAAAAATTCAATGAAGCAAATAGTTGGTTCTTTGAGAAAATCAACAAGATAGACAAACCCTTATCTAAGCTAACTAAAAGATAGAAAAAGAATATCAAAATTAAAAAAGTAGAAACAAACAGGGAGACAACAACAGACACCAACAACATAAAGAGAATCATAAGGACATACTTTAAAAACCTGTATGCCACCAAATTGGAAAATCTAAAGGAAATAGGTAACTTTCTTGATAGGCAGCACTTGCCAAAGCTTAAGCAGACAGATAAGCAATGTAAATAGACCTGTGAGCCCTGGTAAAGTAGAAGCAGTAAGGAGCTAAAGGGATCTGTAACCCTATAGGTGGAACAACATTATGAACTAACCAGTACCCCAGAGCTCTTGACTCTAGCTGCATATGTAGCAGAAGATGGCCTAGTTGGCCATCACTGGAAAGAGAGGCCCATTGGACTTGCAAACTTTATATGCCCCAGTACAGGGGAATGCCAGGGCCAAAAAGTGGGAGTGGGTGGGTAGGGGAGTGGGTGGGTAGGGGAGTGGGTGGGGGGAGGCTATGGGGGACTTTTGGGATAGCATTGGAAATGTAAATGAGGAAAATACCTAATAAAAAATATTTTAAAAAAAAGTTTCCAAACAACAGTCACAAAACAAAACCTAAGGCCACATAGTTTTATTGAAGAATTCTATCAGGATTTCAAAGGAAAGCAAGCACCAATAATCCTTAAATTATTCAACAAAATAGAAACAGAAAAAACACTTCTCAATTCACTTTATGAGAAAACAGTTACCCTGATACTTAGACCTGATAAAGAATCAACAAAAAATAGAATTACAGTCCAATTTCCCTTATGAACAAAGATTCAAAACTAGTAAAATATTTGTACACAAAACACAAGGATTGTGGCCTCCCTTCCCCCAGCCTGGAACCTGCTTGCTCAAGGGTGGAGCTAACTGCTCATTCGTCCTGCCACGCCTACTGCTGGAACCTGCCTTTGCTGCCTGGAGGCACACACGTGTTCGTCCTGCTACTGGACCCTGAGTTACTTGGCGGGAAGTTGGGTTCCCTCCCCCTTCCTTTATAACTGAGTGTCTGAAAATAGTAAAATTGAGCCTTGATCAGAATGTTTGTTGTCTTGGCTCCATTGTTTCTTCCGCCCCGTCTAGATTCCTCTCTTTTCAGTTCGAACTGCCATTCTCAGTTGAACCGTTTGTGTTGTGGACTGCGGGCAGGCCACAACAAAGGATAATCAAAAGGATTATTTACTATGATCAAATAGGCTTTATTGCAGAGATGCAGGGGTGGTTCAACACATGGCAATCAGTAAATATATTCCACCATATAAATAAACTGATAGAAAAATCCCACATATCATCTCATTATATGCCAAAAAAAGCCTTTGACAAATCTCAAATCCCATCATGATAGTACTGGAGACGTTAGGGATACATGGGATACACCTAAGTATAATAGACAACTAACAGCAAGCCTATACCTAAAATCAAATTTAATGGAGAGAAATTCAAAGCAACTCCATTAAAATCAGAAACATGAAAAGGCTGACTGCTCTCTCCATGTCTATTCAATATAGCACCTAAAATTTCACCTACAGCAATAAGACAACTGAAGGGGATGAAGAGGATACAAATTATATCCAAAGTATTATATTTGAAGATGATATGATAGTATACATAAATGATCCTATAAATTCCACTAAAGAACTCCTATAACTGAAAAACACTTTCTGAAAAGTTACTGGATAAAAAGATTAAATTAAAAAATTAAAAATAACAAGATAAAAATAAAATCAGTAGCTCTTCTATATATAAATGGCAAATTGACTGACATAGAAATCAGGAAAACAACATCTTTACAATAGCCTCAAATTATATGAAATGTCAAGGATTTGAAGAAAGAAATTGAAGAAGACCTCACTTGGTCATGAATTGGTAAAATTAACATAGTAAAAATGACCATTCTGCCAAAATCAATGTACAGATTCAATGCAACAATAAAAATTCCTTCATAATTCTTTGTGGACCTTGAAAGGACAATACTCAACTTCATATGGAAAAACAAAAAAATCCAAAATAGTTAATTCAATTCTGAATAGTAATAAATCTTCAAGATATATCACCATACTTGATTTCAAGATCTAGTAATAATAGCCGCATGGTATTAGCACCAAAATAGACATGCTGATTGGTGCAATCCAATTGAAGAGCCAGACATAAATCCATGCACCTATGGACATCTAATTTTGATTAAAAAAAAAAAAAAAAAGCACTGGTGTATTTTTAAGAAATACACACCAGGAAAAAGAAAGTATCCTCAAGCTATGATGTTGGTCTTAACTGGATATCAGCATATGAATGAAAAAAGATCCATATCTATCACCCTGTGCACAACTCAAGTCTAAATAGATCAAAGACTTCTACATAAAACCAACTGAAACTGATAGAAAAGAAAATGAGAAATAACTTTGAATGCATTGGCACAGGAGACAAGTTCCTGAACAGAATCCTGATAGTAAAGGAACCAAGATAAACAATTAACAAATGAAACTGGAAAGCTTCTGAAAGACAAAGAACACCATCATCAAAAGGACCAAAGCGAATGGAAAAAGATTTTCTTCAACTCCACATCTAATAGATGGCTAATATTCAAAATATATAAAAAAAACTAAACATCAACAAAGAGTATAATCCAATTCTTAAAAAATGAGGGAAAGATCTAAACAGAGAATTTTCGATAGAGGAGCCTCATATAGCTGAGAAACAGTTTTTTTTTCTTAAAGGTTCAACATCCTTAGCTATCAGAGAAATACAAATCTGACACTACTCTGAGATTCCATCTTACACCTGCCCTAATGACTAATGTGGAGCAAATGGAACAATCTTCTATTGCTGGTGAGAGGGCAAACTTCTACAGTCACCATGGAAATCAATATGGTGGTTCCTCAGAAAATTGCAAATTGATCTATCTCAAGATTCAGCTACGGCACTCTTAGACATACACCTAAAAGATGTTCTATCCTATCACAAAGAGACATGCTCATCCTTGTCTAGAACAGCTTTTTGCATAATAGCCACAAACTAGAAATAACCTAGATGTCCCTCAAACAAAGAATGAATAATGAAAATGTGGTACATAGACACAGTGGAGTATTTTTCAGTTGAAAACAATGACATTTGAAGTCAAATGAATGGAATAAGAAAAAAAATTCATCCTGAGTGAGGTAGCCCAGACCCATAAAAACAACCATGGCATATGCTCCCTTGTAACTGGATATTAGCTATAAATTAAAGGATAACCATGATAACCATGCTACAGTCAACAGAACCAGAGATGGTTTAATAACAATGGAGACTCTACCATGAGCACATGGATGTCCCTGGAAAGAAGAAACAAATAGATTTTGTGTGTGAACTGGGCACAGATGGGGATGGGAATATGAGGAATGGGAGGAGACTATATAGGGAGAGACAACTGGAGCTAGAAACCTAGGACAAACACAACTGTAAAAGCAAAAACACCCATTAAAAAATGGGGCTCAGAACTGAACAAAGAATTCTCACCTGAGGAATACCGAATGGCAGAGAAACACCTGAAAAAATGTTCAACATCCTTAATCATCAGGGAAATGCAAATCAAAACAACCCTGAGATTCCACCTCACACCAGTCAGAATGGCTAAGATCAAAAATTCAGGTGACAGCAGATGCTGGCGAGGATGTGGAGAAAGAGGAACACTCCTCCATTGTTGGTGGGATTGCAAGCTTGTACAACCACTCTGGAAATCAGTCTGGCGGTTCCTCAGAAAATTGGACATAGTACTACCGGAGGATCCAGCAATACCTCTCCTGGGCATATATCCAGAAGATGTCCCAACCGGTAAAAAGGACACATGCTCCACTATGTTCATAGCAGCCCTATTTATAATAGCCAGAAGCTGGAAAGAACCCAGATGTCCCTCAACAGAGGAATGGATACAGAAATTATGGTACATTTACACAATGGAGTACTACTCAGCTATTAAAAAGAATGAATTTATGAAATTCCTAGCCAAATGGATGGACCTGGAGGGCATCATCTTGAGTGAAGTAACACAATCACAAAAGAACTCACATAATATGTATTCATTGATAAGTGGATATTAGCCCAAAACTTAGGATACCCAAGATATAAGATACAATTTGCTAAACGCATGAAACTCAAGAAGAATGAAGACCAAAGTGTGGACACTGTGCACCTTCTTAGAATTGGGAACAAAACACCCAGGGAAGGAGTTACAGAGACAAAGTTCGTAGCTGTGATGAAAGGATGGACCATTTAGAGACTGCTGTATCCAGGGATCCGTCCCATAATCAGCTTCTAAACGCTGACACCATTGCATACACTAGCAAGATTTTGCTGAAAGGACCCAAATATAGCTGTCTCTTGTGAGACGATGCCGGGGCCTAGCAAACACAGGAGTGGATGTTCACAGTCAGCTATTGGATGTATCACAGGGCTCCCAATGGAGAAGCTAGAGAAAGTACCCAAGGAGCTAAAGGGATCTGCAACCCTATTGTTGGAACAACATGATGTACTAACCAGAACCCCGGAGCTCTTGTCTCTAGCTGCATATGTATCGAAAGATGGCCTAGTCGGCCATCAATGGAAAGAGAGGCCCATTGGACTTGCAAACTTTATATGCCCCAATATAGGGGAAAGCCAGGGCCAAAAGAATGGGAATGGGTGGGTAGGGAAGTGGGGGGCTCTATGGGGGACTTTTGGGATAGCATTGGAAATGTAATTGAGGAAAATATGTAATAAAAATATTAAAAATCAAAAAACAAACAAACAAAAAAAAAAAAACAAACAAGCGCATCCTCATGGAGCACATCCACAAGCTGAAGGCAGACAAGGCCCGCAAGAAGCTCCTGGCTGACCAGGCTGAGGTTCGCAGGTCTGAGACCAAGGAAGCACGAAAGCGCTGGGAGGAGCACCTCCAGGCCAAGAAGGAAGAGATCACCAAGACTCTGTCCAAGGAGGAGGAGACCAAGAAATAAAGCTTCCCTCGTGTCTATACATACCTGGCCTGGCTGTGGCCTCACATGGGTCAGTTATTAAAATAAAACAACCCTTTAAAAAAAAAAGCAAAAACAACAAAAATCAATTAATGATGAAGATGTTCTGCTATCCAGATAGATCAGTGCCTAGCCCAGTCATCATCAGAGAGGCTGCTTCCAGCAGCTGATAGGAACAGATGCAGAAACCCACAGCCAAACATTAAGCAAAGAGAGAGCCTAGATTGAAGGTCTCCATTAGGTCCCTAGGTACCCCCACCTCAGAGCTCAGGAAATCTCACAAAAGAAAGGAGAGGAAGAACTGTGGGAACCAGAGCAGTTGAGTACACTGAGAGAGAATGACAAATGGGATCAAGTAGGCAGGATAGGGCTCACAGAGACTGAAGAGGCAACCTGTATGAGTCTGCAATAGATCCTCTGTATATTTTTATAGTTGTTGGTTTGGGGTCCTCCTGACAGTGGGAGAAGGGGTGTCTCTGATTCTTTAGCCTCTTCTTGGGAATCCTTTCCTTCTAAAGGGTCGCCTCATCCAGCCTTGATGTGAAGGTTTGTGCCTGGTCTTATTGTATCTTGTTGTGTGGTGCTTGGTTTATGTCCCTGGGGGTGTAACCTGCAAGACATGGGAGGTACAGGGAACTAAGAGGAGTAGAGGGAAGGGAAGCTGCAGTCAGGATATGAGAGAAGATTAAATAAAAATCAACAAAAGAAAAAAAGAAAAAAAAAAGAAATGTTCTTTTTTTTTTTTAAAGGAGTGATGGCGCACACCTTTAATCCCAGCACTTGGGAAGCAGAGGCAGGTGGATTTCTGAGTTTGAGGCCAGCCTGGTCTACAAAATGAGTTCCAGGACACCCAGGGCTATACAGAGAAACCCTGTCTCAAAAAACAAAAAACAAAACAAAACAAAACAAAACAAAACAAAAGGCAAAAAACCAAAAAATGTTCTCAAAGGACACAAACAGATCATTCTATGTTCCTCTTGCTTTCAAAAGAAAAAAGAATACCATAAAGACTAGTTTTCCTCCTGTGCTTTCCTTCTTGTTTTATGATAAACAAATATTTGTGCCTCTGGAATTAAAAACTTTTAACTGTTTGTTTACTAAAACTATTTAACTCACTGGGTACTTGACTCAGTGGGAAAACTGGCACTGTCTGAGATCAACAAAAGAGAAGAGCTGTTGCTAAAAGAACCTGAGTCATCAAGCCCCTGCAGCTGGAATCTGCAAGCAAGACTTGAGAAGGGAAATTCCTGCACCTCCTAGGAAACATAAACTCAATGTCTCATTTCCACAGAATCAGACAAATAAACCCCATCTTTTCAACGTTTGAGGTTCTGTGTGTATATATGTATAGCTAGAAATAGCTACTCATGATTTCTGTAATTACAAGTCTGGAGTACGATAAGCAATTTTAATAAATGTTGAAATGAATTAAATGTTGAATCTACTTCATTTTTTGAAAATGGAACTCTTGGCTGTCTATAAGCTAGAAAGAGGAAAAAATCACAAGGAAGTATGTTCTCACATGAAGATTTCAGTTAGTCTGGAAGATACGTGCCTATGTGTGCTGATTTTGTTATTTTTCAAATAGCTATAAGGAATGATTATAAGAACTAAGAAGTTTAAACAGGGAAAATGTATCTAAAAATCTCCCTCTGCTTTCTAGATGAAGATGATTACATCAAGTATGATAACCAAAGGAAACTAATAGATAAAGTTCAAGGACTGAAAACATGAGAGGATTTAAAGATGCCGAGACACAGTCAGCTAAGATAGGCATGTTTGGGGAGAGATTTCCTTAGTGTGCGTGGGTGTGGGTGTGGAGGTACACATCCTCTGAGAAGACAATGCTCTGCCAGCACAGAGTTTACCAGTTTTAGTTTTGCCACAGTCCAAATCACCTTCCCACTTGCTTTCATGTGCTTTTTGATCATGCAAAAATATGCAAGAGCTTAATCTACAGCACTCATATTTCACACTAGCCCCAAACAGAGTGGCTTTGGAAATGACTCAGCCACTCTGTAATTCAGGATTAACTTCCTGGCTGGTTCTTATCTGTCTATACACCAGTGATTACAACAAATTGTATGTGGGTTTAAAAGTAGGGAAAAGTATGTCTTACCATCCATATAAAAAATTAATTTGTGATGGAGGAATAAGTACAAGTTACCATTAGCCAAATTTACAGGTTGATGATCTGTAAATATCTCACTGAGCCACTTCAGTTTCCAATTAATTACAGAAATAAAAATGCAATGCACATGTACTGGAATTACACTCTGGTGAGACTATCAACTCTTAGCAGAAGAGCCATTGCTTAGGAATAAAAATACTTGGTGACAAGAACTGAAGTAGCTATGAAATTTTTCAATCATATAACCCTTCTGCTAGATTTAATTATACTGCTAAATTTTAAAATTCATTTTTTTTGGCCAATTAAGTTTACCTGAATTCAGGTAATGATAAGTCATGTTTAATATCATCTTTATCTGAAGCTCTACTCTTGAAAGCAACATCTTTTCATAAAAAGAAAGTGAACAGGTTAGAGAAAAATTAGCTTCAGTCTAGTCAAGGCCAGCTTGATAAACCCATGGCTAACACTACCCTCAACCTCAGAAAGTAAGTTCTCCTCTAAGATGCCCACTCCCGCCACTCTATTTATGGCAGGACTGAGCCAAGGCAGAAACCAAACACATCCTGATAGGAAAGGAAGAAGTGAAACTGCCTGTGTTTGCTGGTAACATGATTTTTATAGAGAAAAGTCTAAAGTATCTACAAAACAAAACTTGTAATCAAATTAGGTAAAGTTAAAACATGTAAATGTAGTCTCCAACAAAGTAACAATTCTATTAGATACTAGCTGCTATTCAACAAGAAAATAAGGGGGAGGGGTTGCTCATTTATACTAGGAAAAAAATAGCAAAAAGATCTATATAAATTTAATGAAGGGTCTGGTGAGATGATTTAGTGGGTAAGACCACTTGCTATGCAGGTATAAGAACCGTAGTTATAATTCCGAGGAACCACATAAAAAGCCAGGTATAGCCCAGAATATGCCTGAAAGCTGGGCACTGAGGGCTCAGGGTGTGGGTTTAATATCAGAACCTGTCTCTGAGGAATAAGAGGAGTGATGCCACATGATTCCTGATATTCTTCCTCTAAACTTTATATATGAACACATATGTGCATGCACCATCAATATCACTCTCACACACACACCCACATACATACACACACACACACACACACACACACACACACAAAATCAAGGAAGTAAAGGACCTGTATACTAAAAACTATAAAAGAAATGATGAAATAAATTAAAAAGAGATAAAGAATATTCCATAACCATAGATTATAGAATCGATGTAATCTTTACCAGAACCCCAATGTCATTTTTCAAATAAATGATTTTAAAAATTCTTAAATTAAAATGAATATATAAATGACCTTGAATATCCAAAACAATGTTAAACAGAAGATCAAGGCTGGGGACATCACACTCAATTTTAAAATATATTATAACCTAATTATAATGAAAACAACATAGTACAATACAAAAAAATTTTTTTTCCCCGAGACAGAGTTTCTCTGTGTAGCCCTGGCTGTCCTGGAACTCACTCTGTAGACCAGACTGGCCTCAAACTCAGAAAGAACTCAGAAATTCGCCTGCCTCTGCCTCCCAAGTGCTGGGATTAAAGGCATGTGCCACCAACACCCCGCAATACAAAAACTTTTAAAGACACACTGACCATAGGAATAAGATAGAAAAATCTAAGAATAGACAAACATATTTGATCAACTGATTTATTTTCAGAGCCAAAGGCCAAACTCAGGTCTTTACACTTGCTACACAAACATTCTACCACTGAGCTAACTGTTTCAGACAGACGGGACAGAGGGGGTAGTCATAGAAGGATGATTATAGGCATTAACAAGATACTACATATCTCAAAAAAAAAAAAAAAAGCAAACTACAGATGTCTCTCCATAAACATGTCTTGTAAGCTGTATGATGGATATGACCATTAGATTGATTTAACCATGCCACAATATATATACAGAACCAATATTCCCATTTTACCTAATACATTTATGCAATAATAATTTGCAAATAAAAAATAGTAATGTTTTAAACACAGTAAGATAAAATAATAAACTGTAGTTTAAAGAACCATTTTGTATCTGTCTTTTTTGCTTAAGAAAAGTTTCCTTAAAATCCTGCAGTTACTTCTCAAGCTCATTAAAGATTAATCAGAAATGGAAAAGGCATTAATTTTACCTTTCCACTAACCCATTGTGGCCCTTGAAGACAAGCATCATAACCAATCACCCCTCCACCCCTAGTGACGGTGGCAGCCAAACTGTCTTTCTAAATGACTTTGGGCTCT
Organism: Mus caroli; assembly: GCF_978045245.1. Taxonomy (NCBI): domain Eukaryota; kingdom Metazoa; phylum Chordata; class Mammalia; order Rodentia; family Muridae; genus Mus; species Mus caroli. The sequence continues at coordinate 94,778,709 of NW_028227268.1, read as the reverse complement.
TGTGGAGAACTGTGGGGCCAAAGCTGCACCACAGCAGGAAACTGGTTTCTCCCAGCCACCTCTCAATGTGCACAACAAAGAAAGCAACAGCCTTGCATTTCCCCTGCCTGCTTGATCTTTTTTTTTTTTTTCTTTTCACTCAGAACACAGGAAGCTTCCAGAGTCCATTTTAGAACTAGTGAGAAGGATTACAATGAAATGGAACCCAACCGGTCAATTCCCAGCTACAATATTGAAAACTCACCCTTTCGTGTCACCACTAAAAACTGGCAACCGCCTCCATCCCTGCTTGGAGCTGGCTGTCCACTCTGGAGCAGATTATTTCAAATAGAATGATGAACCTCAGATATCTTGAATGGAAACCCCACAGTTGATAAAAGCCAATCGTGACCACTCCAACCCAACCAGACATAACACAAAAGAACTGGATGGGAAGGGTGGGGGTGAGTGGTAGAGCTATTTTACTTTAAGAAAAATTTTTTTCAAGTTAAAAGTGACTTCAGAACCAGGATGCAGAAAATTAAGCCTCTTCCAAAAGGTTTAAGAGCTCTAACATAATGTCACCTCAGCAATTACAGTGAATGTTCTACTTTCTAGACTCTAGACAGTGCACATTTTAAACAGGTACATTAAACTGACCCAGAAATATGTCTCCTGCTATGTAAGTACATCAGGTTCAGAATATGGCTGAGACTTTGGTGAAAGGGTAATAGGATCTGAGTAGGGAAGGAATCATTTGTTGAATTTTAATACAAATAAAAAAGGTCACAGTTAATGCTTTAATCCTAACCCAAAAGAAAATTAAAAAAAAATCAAGATAAAAGCATATGCACGGATACTTGAGCAAACACCATGGAGTCTGTTTAGGAATTTCATTGTTGTATTAAAATATTCATTTCTTCCTGTCCATAAGCTATTCACTGGATTCATCTGAAAACCATGCCACAAGTAATGTCTGGTAAGAAACAGCATGCAGCTAAGAGAATGTTCAAGGACACAGTCAAAGAATCTATTTTTATCCAATAAAGAATAGATTTTCCTCCTGGCAACTCAGCAGCTCAAGATGAACAGTTCACATTTCCTCTGTAACCTCTCACACCCAAGCTCCATCTGGCTGATAACTCTATAAGATAAAATAAATAAGGGGAGAAGGGAGACGAAATATATGATTTTTATTCCTGGCAAATGTTAGGTCTCCTATCTACCCGCCCCTTAGCCAAAGCTCCATTTTCCTAATACTGCTGGAGATCCCCTTTGCATTCATAATGGTCTACTGAGTTGCCGAGCCAAAGCAGCTCCCAGCATATACTGACCCACCATTCATGCCGCTGTAGACATTCCGGTGATGGGATGATGAATCCTCTTGAGCAGGCCGCCGGAGGGTGCCCTCCCTGCTGCCCCCGCCGCTGCCTCCACTGCCACTTGCATGTTTGTGATCAGGGCTGGCCCCGTAATGTTGTTTGAGATGCTCTGGGCTTGTTCCCCTGGCTCTGGGGAGGTGCTCCAGGCTCCCACCAAGAGCGTGTTTCTGAAGATGCTCAGGGCTCCCTCCACTGTGCCTGGTGTGTTCCGGGCTGCCTCCTGGCCTATGCTTCTGGAAATGTTCAGGGCTCCCACTCAACACGTGCTTGGGCAGCACTTCTGGGCTGCTCCCTGGATGTGGGTGCCTCTGCTGCTCGGGGCTACCCTTGCACAAGGGCTTGTGGTGCTCAGGGCTGGGTCCTTTCAGTGCTTTGGGGTGATCTGGGGTCCCAGAAGCCCTGGGTTTGTGTAGATGTTCAGGGCTAGTGCTCCTGTGTTTGGTGTGCTCTGGGCTGCCCTCGCTCCGGGGCTTCTGTAAATGTTCAGGGCTTCCCCCACTGGCATGGTGTTTGTGGTGGTCAGGACTGTCAGTGCTGCCAGTGCTAGAGGTGCTGCTGCCATCACCCACATCTCGCACATAGGGGGTAGCAGAGGCAACCAGCTGGCACAGGCTGGCCTGGCTATCGATGGAGCAGCGGCTGCCGGCACATCCTACACCCTTCTCCTCGTCCAGCAACATGCAGAGTTCCTTAAGTTCCATGTTCTCCTTCACCACCTCCTCCTGCTTCACCTCCAGCTCCTTCAGCTTCTGCAAGTATAAGGCCACTTCCTTATGCATCACTCCAGCTGTGTAGCGACCCAATCTTTGCCACTCCCGGGACACCCTTTTGCCTTTCTGCCGGTCATCATCCAGGAAACAGCATAGGTCCCTCAGTTCCTGGTTGTCTTCCTGGAGTTTCTGGTTAATATCCTGAAAAGAGAGATGGAAGTTCAAGAAGAGGTGGCATCTCATCTAGACCCTCCATATGGAAAGTTCCAGAATGGAATAAGCCTTACAGTAGTTCTCACCTATGGTTTCTGAACCGTTTAGCAAATCTCTATCTCCAAAAATATTCACATTAGGATTTATAGTTATGAAGTAGCAAAGAAAATGATTTTATGGCGGGGGGGGGGGGAGCAACCACAAAATGAGGAATGGTATTAAAGAGTCGCAGCATTAGGTAGGCTGAGAGCTACTGCATGCCAGTTAAGAGACCACAGAAAGATGAAAATTAAAGATAACCATAACATTAAACTATCGTACTGGTTATGTTCCATATACTCTACCAGTTATTTTATTTAGTTTTCCATCCCAATGCTTAGGAAATAGTATTTAAGAGTTTTTCACAGAAGAGCCTGGGCTTCAAGGAGATTCACTCAGCCAGCAATTAGGGAATACCCAGTTGATAAACAGGAAACTGGTCTGGAGACACCACAAAGCATGAACCACCCCATTTCCTCAACCCCTAGGGGAAAGCACAGATACCCCATTAGGGGCATTTTTTCCACCCTCACTGGCCATAGCCACTGGAAATTCACCCAGGCAACTCACCTTTAACATAAGCCAAAGCTACTAATACTGCTCTCCCAAAGTGCCACTCTTAGCAAATGTCACCTCCACCTATTGCTCTCTCTTAGCAAATGTCACCTCCACCTATTGCTCTTTCTTAGCAAATGTCACCTCCACCTATTGTTCTTTATAAGAATACAAGGTCATCCAGTATCTCTTCCCTCACTTCCATTTCTGAGCCAAACAAATCTTCGGAACTTGGACTTCATGTGTTATGAACTTGGACCTTCATGTGTTACGAACTTGACCTTCATGTGTTATGAACTTGGACCTTCATGGGTTATGAACTTGACCTTCATGTGTTATGAACTTGGACCTTCATGGGTTATGAACTTGGACCTTCATGTGTTATGAACTTGTCCTCCATGTGGAATGAACTTGACCTTCATATGTTATGAACTTGGACCTTCTGTTATGAACTTGACCTTCATGTGTTATGAACTTGACCTCCATGTAATATGAACTTGACCTTCATGTGTTATGAACTTGACCTTCATGTGTTATGAACTTGACCTTCATGTGTTATGAACTTGGACCTTCATGTGTTACATTTTCCCTCCTGCCATGAAGCTTTAGTAACTTCCCATTCCCCTTAGGATACAGTGAAAAAAAAAATCCCTCAAGTGCGACACAGATTCAAATGTTCTGTCTCTGTCTACTTCTGTAGCATGAATAGTGATTCGTTTGTTCAATCACAGAAAATTAGTAACCATAGACTATGTGCTAGGTACTAGTGAAAATGTTAGGAATGTTCATGAACATTCACAAAACCCTGGAACATCCTACAACTTTCACTCTGGTAAAGGAGTATCAGAAAGCAAATTCAGACAGTAGTAACATGTATGAAAAACGCTAGGGGAAAAGCTTACTCTTCTACTCTTCCTCCTACCTTCAGCTACTGCCTTGTTTTCTATCTTCTGTCTTCTCTCACTAACCTCAGTCAGCACTCCTTGTCAGACTGGTCTTCAAAAACACTTTCTGCATATTGAGCCTGTCCAGAAACAGTTCAGGTATCTCCCATTGCCAGGGAAAATTAATAAATACTTTTTCTACCTGACTATGTATTCCAAGTAGAAAATATCCTACTGGTATGAAGTTATACAATATGAGAGATTTCTCTGAGAAGTGTTACCCCAGAACCATAATACTATCAGGATAAAATGGCACTCCTATCCAACACAAGCCTTTGACATACTTGAGCATTCACTAGACATCACCTCAATTCTCATATATAGCCCTGACAATATAAGAAGCAGATGTCTCTGTATATGTAACACACTTATCATGCTACGCTGCATACAGTGGACACAATATATATTTATGAATGTCTCAGTTCTTTAAAGCTCTAAGTCTATTGCCCAAACAAGCTATAGCTGTAGCTGCTGAGAAAGAATCCCATGTTCTTTTTAGATACCACTTTGTTGTGTTGGAGTGGATAGTAGAAAGGTGAGCCCTTGGTATTGATACTTTAGAGGAAATTAGAAGCTTTGGATATTCAGAGAAAATTATTCCAAACAAAATCAATCTTGATAAGATTCAAAAATTATTTAACATTTAGCTCTATCTAGGCATTTAAGATGAACTTCAAATTGTATTGCTCTTCATTTGAATTAATTTCCACCTGAAAACACTTGAATTTGTCTATGCTATGACTGTTCATGGCTGATCTAGAACTGTAATACACAGAAGTGTTATCATCAGTTTTCCTTAAGAAGTGAAATGGTCTTCATTCTTCTTGAAGACCAAAGTGGGGTCACTGTACCCCTTCTTAGAATTGGGAACAAAACATCAATGGAAGGAGTTACAGAAACAAAGATTGGAGCTGTGATGAAAGGATGGACCATTTAGAGACTGCCATACCCAGGGATCCATCCCATAATCAGCTTCCAAACGCTGACACCATTGCATACACTAGCAAGATTTTGCTGAAAGGACCCTGATCTAGCTGTCTCTTGTGAGACTATGCCGGGGCCTAGCAAACACAGAAGTGGATGCTCACAGTCAGCTAGTGGATGGATCACAGGGCTCCCAATGGAAGAGCTGGAGAAAGTACCCAAGGAGCTAAAGGGACCTGCAACCCTATAAGTGGTACAACATTATGAACTAACCAGTACCCCAGAGCTCTTGACTCTAGCTGCATATGTATCAAAAGATGGTCTAGTCGGCCATCACTGGGAAGAGAGGCCCATTGGACACACAAACTTTATATGCCCCAGTACAGGGGAATGCCTGGGCCAAAAAAAAAAAAAAAATGGGAATGGGTGGGTAGGGAAATGGGGGAGAGGGGGGAGGGTATGGGGGGCTTTTGGGATAGCATTGGAAATGTAATTGAGGAAAATACGTAATAAAATATATTTAAAAAAAAAAGAAGTGAAATGGACAATTTTCCAAGATCCCAAAGCAAGTGGTCTAGCCGACATGGGCCCATTCATATCTCCCATAGCTCTTTCTTCCTATTATTAATGTTTTGGGGAATATTATTTGTCTTCAATGTTGGTCCAATTTCTCAACCTCTGATGAAGCAACCAGATTAAACTAGTAATCTTGTGAACTATCTTCTTTAAACCTGACACATCAAGATGTAGGCTTTCTTTAAAAAACAACAACAAAACAAAAACAAACAAAAAAAAACAAAAAAACAAAAATGCTAGCTTCCTTTTAACATCTCTGTAAGACACAAGATATTACCCTAAGTGCCTAAAGTACATTTTAAATGTTAAACCTACTCAAGATTTCAACCAAGAGCTGTATCTCCAGTACAAGAAGAATTGTTTTCATGCTAGTCTTTTCTTTTCTGCAGACATTAGGGGTTAAGGAATGCAGTGGTTCAAATGATAATGCCCCCACACATCACCACCCCTAACAGGCTCAGCTATCTAAACATGTCTCCAAAGTCTTTGGTTGCTGTTGCTTTCCTATCTGGCAGACATTTAGGAGGTGTGGCCTTGCTGGAAGAAGTGTGTCACTGGAGATGGGCTCTGAGAGTCAAAAGACCTCTCTCAACACTTCCTGTTATCCCTATTACCTGCTTTGTGCTTGCAGTTGGGGGTCTGAGCTCTCAGTGTCCTGCTCTGCCATGGCCATGGTGTTTTATCACAGCAACATCAAGCTAACATATACAAAGAGTGTGGTGAAATTAGTATAATATGGGCAGCAAATCTGTAGCTACTCAGTTCCTCCAAGCAATCCCCACCAGGATTCCAGGCTCAGCAGTACTCACAAATGGTTTTTAGATCCTTACAGCACTCTAACCAACACTCTAGCCAGCATCTTCTCTGTCCTCGGCTGTGTCCACACAGGTGTCAAAGAGTATCTGATAAGCCGTTTCTGAACACTTCACATCTGTGTGGCCTTGAGAAAGCATTCTTAACTCTTTGGCCTCACTGTGTCTATGTAAGATTCAACCTTCATAAAAGTTTATATAATATTATAATACACCACTGGACAGATAAGACGAGTGGGGATGATGGGCCAACCATTTTCCTAAGATGACCAAACTGTACACTGGCACTGCCACCTTGTCACTTCAAATATTTAGATATGATTTCAAAAATCAGGTCACAGAAAGGTGTGGTTCCAATTAGCCAACATTTACAGTCTTCAAGAGTGCTGGGCCCTTAGTGGTCCCCCAAATGGAATCATTTTCTTCCAGTTAAAATAAAAATTACAAAGTATTCCTATCACTCATTTAGTCAGGCACATTCATGGCTCAGTATGGAAACCAGGGAGACTCCCATCTAAACTGATAAGTGGAAGGGAGAACACTGGCCTTGGAAGAAGAGTCTTCAAACCACACTACACTTAGGATGGACAACAAGCCTGGACTCTACCATGGCTACAGCAAAAGGGGCAGAGTCTACAACAGAATAAGACCTGTAAGGAGTGAGTGATTATATGATGGTAACATGTCAAGGATACTAATACCACAGCCCCACGGGAGTGACAAAGCCTTCCCCATGTGAGACTCAGAAGGATGGCAAAGTTGACAGTGTGTCACCACTTTCTCCCATCAGCAGATGTTCGCAGACTATAGAAGATTAGCTAAACCTTCCTCCTTATTCATATATATATATATATGTATATATATATATATCAACCTCACCTCCTTGTTCACCTATATGCAATAGTCCTGCCTCCCTGTTGAAACATATATAATAAGCACACTGAGCTTGTGGAGTGCTATGGCTCCACCCCTCCGTCAGAGTAAGCACATACCACCAGATCCCAGCTTTTCTGTGTGTCTGTGTGCTGCCGTTTCCTTATTTCCTTGCCCTAGTCAGGGTTCAGGAATCCAAGCCATACATGAACATCATAGTGACCATTTCCATCAACTCTGAACTTGATAAAGAGTTAGCCCACTAGGGCCTGTAATATTGGCTCATGAATCCAGACCTCCAAGCTGTCTACTTGAAGAAAAATTGCTCTTAACTGTCTCGATAGTTATTTTTCCAAATGAGGCTACTATAGAGATGACCAGATAATATTCCATTCATGCTGTTCCTCCCTGCCCTGTCCTAGACTTGCACATATCATATACAGTCTAAAAGAACTTCCAAGGATTTCTTGAGTTATTAACATTAGTTTTTCATCTGAGTGAAATCTTTAGAAATTAATTAAAAACTCTTGCAAGCCACGTTGCATTTCAAACCGTGGAAGAACACTAACCTGGAGCAACACAAGCAAGTCCTACTGCCCAGCCTTGCCAAGACACCCAGCTGCTGGAGGCACATGGGTCTACTTCATGCTTTCTCCTGATGACAGCAACTACAAGTTTCCAGCACCAAGCCTCTCTACATTGTTGTAGCTTCTTACAGCACCTTAAGAAATAGACTTTACCTTTCACATGTTATTAATCAATAAAAAAGGCCACCTTAATAAATGAGAATTCTTCAAACTTACTTCCAAGACCATATTCCTTCTATTCTACCCTTCTTCTCATTTCCCCAAGTCTTCTACTTAATTAATACTCATTAGTAATAAATTAAAACGAGAAAGATTTTGACTGTGGGAATAGTCATCTCTGCACCCACTCTAGGCAGTGTGTGACATCAAGTTTGGACCTGAGAGAGTCATCTATGCTGGGGCTCACACATAGGTGAGTCTGGAGCATCTGTCCATCTGTCCGTTCACATTCCTCAGAATCCCAGAGCTGGAGCGCTGGAGCAATTAAGGAATGGTGCCTATTCACTGAGAATCCAAGGGGGAAAGGAGAGACACTGGAACATTTTGTGCTTGGAGGGAATTTGGTCCCTGGGGTTCCTATGTGTCTGCCTTCCTATAAACAAAAGCAGAACAATGAGAGGAAGGAATACCAGAAGGCTCCAGGCTAGCTGTGAGCAAAGGAAGTTTGCAGTGCACAGCATCAGGCCAGGGCGTTCCCGATGGGTCTGCTGCAGCCTGACTGGCACATTGGAGCTCTTCAAGGAGAAAAGAAAGTTCCTGGGTTTGGGAGTAGACAAAGCATCACTAAGAACACTTACCCAGCGCCTTCTACACTTGCCCCCACCTCATGCTTAATAAAATTAATGTGAAATCCAGAGTGAAGAAAGAACAGGTAAGTAAAGCAGTTCGAGGTGATGACAACGCTAGTAAGGGAAGAAAATCAGGAGAGCTAAGAAGACTTGAAGGCAGAAATCACGCTTACCTGCACCCAGCACCAAGTCACACTCACACTGGCTCCTCGGGTGGTACCCTAGGCTTCTCTCCTGTTCTTAGCAGTGGTGTCCTTTCTTTGCCCTCTGCTCACCAGAAAGCTAGTGGTGGTGCAGGAGCAACTACACCCGACCCCTAAAGGTGAAGAGGCACTGGGCTGGCAAGCTATCTAGTCTTCTCCCTTGGTGTACTGTAACCTAATTCCGTCTTTGTTCCTTGGGACATTAAAGATCCCCTGTGCTCACCGTGCCCTTCTTTGACTTCTGGCATCCTTGGTTCCTAATCCCTTAGTCTCAGAAGCATCAAAGAAAGCCAGATGCCAAGTCCCCGTAAGAAGAAAAGAAAGGGCCTCCAAAGTTTGGAAAACTTTAAGGTCTGGAGATGGGGACAAGGGGTGCTCCTGGGAGAAGGGAGAAGCTCACCTGTTGATGGAGGTACAAAAGTTTGGCTCTCCCACCCTCCTCCCACCGAGATTCCAGATCCCTGCCACGCCCAGCCCAGCCTTCTTGCCAGGCCCAATACTCACCTTGAGCCCTCGGATCTCGCCGAGATGCAGCTGCAGGCGGCGGTTGACCTCGCGAATGAGGTTGCTGTGGTCCAGCATCGCGCTCACCTTCTCGGCTTCGGCTCGCCGCAGGCTGCGAATCAGCTCCTCCTTGCTCCACTGCAGCAGCTCTTCGTCCGTCACTTTAGATAGATCATCCACGCCCGTGGGTGTCGACGCACCGGCCGGAGCCGAGGGACAACTTTCCGCCGCTGGCGCTGAGCCTCCAGCCGCCTTAGACATGGTATCCGCGTAGCGGCAGGTGCGAGTGGATGGTAGAGGCGAAACGACTGGCGAAGGTGCAGGCGCGGCTGGGTGGCCTCCTCCCACACCCCTGTAAGCTTCCAGAGTCAGAGGTACCTCCGGGGGACCGCTGCGTGGGGACGGCAGGAATCGCGCTGCGTGGCCATCCTACCTCGCCATCCAAGCGCGAGTACCTGCCGAATCTCGGGGCCCGACGGCCAGTTCCTGGTGGCTGCATAGGTCCATCCCAACTCGGCGCAATTCCATAGTGAAGGGCGCCGGGGAGCAGGAGCGGGCGGGGACACCGAGAAAGCTCTGTCTCAGTCCCCTGCCCTCTCCTTGATCAGATCCAGACAGTCATCCCTCACGGTCTCACACACACACACACACACACACACAAGCAGGCACACGATGCACACGCCCTTCCCTCTCTCTTGCTAAACCCCGAGGCTCAGCTGCTACCCTAGGGCGAGCTGCTGTCCTTCCCAGAAAGCTCCGCGCAGCTGGCTAGCTGTAGTCCTATGGCTGATCCTAAACTGTTCTGGGAAGCCTTGGGTTTTCAGAGCCCAGAGAAGGATGGGCGGGGGTTGGGGAGCAGCAGCAGGGAGGACGCTGGCCCCCGGGATGCCCGCATTCCGCAACACCTTCTGCAAAGGCCAAACCCGAAGCGCACTCAGCTGCCCAACCGGACCCTGAGCTCCTGGTGCTCTGCTGCTAGGGACGACTGGGAGCGCGGTTCCCAGAGCACAGGGATGCGGGTGGGGCTGGAGTCAAGAGCAGGTGCGGCCAGGGCGTTGAGAGGCTCGCGCGCGCCACCAAGTGACTATAGGCTGTCCCCTTCCCTCCATCTCTGCAAGTCAGACTAGTTCAGGAGAGGCAGCCTGCTGACCAAAATGAGAGACACTCAGTTCTTGGAAGAATTGGACGCAGAAATTTGAGAGCAAGACATATGACTAACTAGCTAGATGCACTTCGGAGAACTGGAGAAGAGGGAAGACCGGAGGTCACAAAATCCTCAAGTTCAGGAAATCAGGGCAAAGAGCTGTTAAATTCAGCCCTTTGGGGACCTCCACCCCATTCCCAGGCCTTTGTTTTCTCTAAAAACTCACCACCTTATGAAGAAGCTTCAGGAGGAAGTACTTGGCCCTTTAAACGTTCATTTGGGAAATGTCAAGGCCTTTAGAAAATAAAATAACTTCTGCTTCTCCCGGAGCCTGGATTTTCAGGTCTGCACACCCGGTGCCCTTGGCAAAGTAAACTGAAATACCAACCAATACCAACTGAGCTTTTCACTCCTCTGTGCTGCAAACTGGGCTGGCCTTTGATGGTCCTATCTGGAAGGAGGATTCTATGTTTTGGCTAGTCTCTGGTTAAATACAGCGCAATCCTCTTTCAGCTGAAAATACACTTGTTTTCCTAAAGGATGGGTGCAGAAGGCCCTGGCAGTATCATTTCTAGGAAGCTGACAGGACCAGAAAATTATAGAATCACACTATCCCAGCCTGAGCTTCTGTCACAGTGAGAGTCTCAATCATATTCCTTCTAATGAGGCAGTGTGTATCCTCTTTAAAGCTGCCACCTTGTGAAAAATGATGAGTTAGGGACTGAAACCTTTGCCTGCTGGAGATCGAAAGAAAGTAGTACGGCTAGCCCCTGACCATGAACACCCCCCCACACACACACACACCACATACATAACTGTACTCATAGAGACTTCCTTCTGTGTCTGGGCCTTTGCCCTCTCTTCTCACAGCATGCACGTACTCTCACCTTCTCTCTGACATACTGGCATCCAACTCCCCCCCCCACACACACACACATTAACCTTTGTTCATATTTGCAACCCAAAAATGACTTCCTTGGTATATTGAGGCACTATAATCCTAGGAGAAAGTGACTCCTCTCTCAAGTTTCAGCAAAGGGAGAAGTCTGTTAAAGGTTTCTTTCAACACACCCAGAGCCCAAGACCCAGCTAGTCCTCCAATGCTTTCCACTGCTTACCTCAGCTTACAACCCTCCCAACCTTTCACTTCAGATAACTCAGTCCTTCCCCTGTATTAATGGTCTTGACTATGTCTGGTGTAATTTTCTTGACATTTCCTTGTCTCTCAGATGCACAGGTTTTCAAGAGAATGCTGCATAACAGTTTGGAGACGGAAGAGAATACATAAGATGGAAAATTGTGAATGTCGTTCCATGTTCTTGCTTTTGATGAATCTTGAGTCACTGGTACTCAGGCCCCATGGAGATGGCTTGCTTTTAGGTGCTTCAGCAGGACTTTAAAACAAAGTCCAGCCAATGATTACAGTGCCCAGGGTAGCTTCTTGTTTGAACCTTGGAACCACCATGGTATTTATTCCTAGATGACAGGAATCTACTGCTTTGCTCAGTTTATTTCTCAGGATTTATCATTTTTTTTAATTAGGTAATTTCCTCAATTACATTTCCAATGCTATCCAAAAAGTCCCCAATACACTCCCCCCACCCCAGTCCCCCACCCACCCACCCCCACCCCTTGGCCCTGGCATTCCCCTGTACTGGGGCATATAAAGTTGGCAAGTCCAATGGGCCTCTCTTTCCAGTGATGGCCTACTAGGCCATCTTTTGATACAAATGCAGCTAGAGTCAAGAGCTCTGGGGTACTGGTTAGTTCATAATAATGATCCACCTATGGGGTTGCAGTTCCCTTTAGCTCCTTGGGTATCTCCCTAGCTCCTCCATTGGGTGCCCTGTGATCCATCCAATAGTTGACTGTGAGCATCCACTTCTGTGTTTGCTAGGCCCTGGCATTGTCTCACAAGAGACAGCTATATCTGGGTCCTTTCAGCAAAATCTTGCTAGTGTATGCAATGGTGTCAGCGTTTGGAAGCTGATTATGGGATGGATCCCTGGATACGGCAGTCTTTAGATGGTCCATCCTTTCTTCACAGCTCCAAACTTTATCTCTGTAACTCTTTCCATGGGTGTTTTGTTCCCAATTCCAAGAAGGGGCACAGTGTCCACACTTTGGTCTTCGTTCTTGAGTTTCATGCGTTTAACAAATTGTATCTTATATCTTGGGTATCCTAAGTTTTTGGGCTAATATCCATTTATCAGTGAGTACATATTGTGTGAGTTCCTTTGTGAATATGTTACCTCACTCAGAATGATGCCCTCCAGATCCATCCATTTGCCTAGGAATTTCATAAATTCATTCCTTTTAATAGCTGAGTAGTACTCCATTGTGTAAATGTACCACATTTTCTGTATCCATTCCTCTGTTGAGGGGCATCTGGGTTCTTTCCAGCTTCTGGCTATTATAAATAAGGCTGCTATGAACATAGTGGAGCATGTGTCCTTCTTACCGGTTGGAGCATCTTCTGGATATATGCCCAGGAGAGGTATTGCTGGATCCTCTGGTAGTATTATGTCCAATTTTCTGAGGAACCGCCAAACTGATTTCCAGAGTGGTTGTACCAGCTTGCAATCCCACCAGCAATGAAGGAGTGTTCCTCTTTCTCCACATCCTCGCCAGCATCTGCTGGATTTATCATTTTTTGTCATGCACTCATCCTTCATAGTCCCCTTAGCAAGTTGCACCTTCAGCAGATTCCCCCATCTACTACTAGACCCAATCTTAGTCTTCCCAGACTCCAAACCATGGGAAAGAACTATCTAGTGACTGTAAGACACCCAATAATAGGTCAAGTAAGAAAGTAAGTTTTCATGTCTGTGCACCCCTTAACTCCTAGCTCAAAGAAAGCATTAAATGAAAATAGGAGGAAAGAAAGGGGGCTAATGATAACATAACTGTCAGGGACCTTTCCTTATCTGCATTCTTTTAGCCTCTTTGTTTGGATTGTCTTACAACCCACAACATATACACAACCCTTAATTTTGAAAATATTAATTACTGTTTAGTATTGTACTGTTAGGGAAGTTAGAGAAGTGTTGAACACAGTTGGAACATTTTCAAATTGTTTAAAATTACGATAAAATGTGCCTATAATGACTTAGCCTCAAATTTCTGCAAAATGTATTCAGTTGACAGTTTTGTTGTTGTTGTTGTTGCTGCTGTGCTTTGTTTCACTTTGTTATTTTCTGATGCATACAAAAGCAATCGCATTGTAAAGCAGGGCTGACCTCACTGTATCTGTTTTGAACCTAGTAACACAGGCAGCCGTAGACACATTCTGCCATATTTCCACAAGAGCCAATTTCCCAGGAAATATGCACAACTCAGCATCAATGCATTACAGTTCACCTTTGATGCCTAACTTCTGAGTCCAGAATTATGCCTTCCATGCCCATGGACTTCACTTGATCAAACAATGAGCCAAACTATATCCATCCTCCCATAAGTTTCTTCATGCTAGGTATGGTCACAATGATAGAAAAAGAAACAGGCCATCTCACTGTTAGTCTCGACCAATTCGGGAAGAGAGCCAGTTTTACAGAGGACAAGGAGGAGGTGGTGGGACCACTGAGGCAGGTGTTGGAGCTCTGCAGTCTCCTCAATCTCTGTGGTAACCACCGGAAGCTGGAAGACACAGCAATAGATACTGCCTAGGGCTTTCAGAGGAACACAGTTAAAGGGCATTTAACACTTTAAGATTCACTTCAGACTTCTGGCTATGTTTTAAGGCTTGTTTTGAGGTTTGTAGCCTCAACAAGAAACCAATAAATTACCACTTAAAACAAAGCATGGCTGTGCTTTAGTTACTCTGTAGCTAGTGGATACCTACTATCCTGTCCAGTTCTCTTCCTTTTTAGAGGGTAAGGATCTCATTCTACCATATCTGTCAAGTAAAGCATTTGTTGTAGACACCCAGTAGAGGTTGTTCAAATGTTGTCCCTGGGGTGCCTGTGCTCTGATGTGTAAAAGAGAAAAGCACAAAAGGAAGTAAGCTTGCTGAATCAATGTCAAGAAAATTGCACCAGACATAGTCAAGAGAGAAACAAGAGACCACAGCCACTGCCTTGCCCACAGACCCCATCTCTTGGAATATTTCTGGGAATCCATAAGCTGGGGAACAGAGAAAAAAGAATGTTAAATGCAGGGCTTACCTATCAGACCTGACTGCAAAGCAAACTCTGCAGATGCAGAACTGGCCGTGTACTGCTTGTGCTCAGACAACCCTAAGCCATAGCATCTGGAAGAGTCCATCCCTCTGTTCATGCCTTGGAAATGGAAATGGTAAGGAGCTCCACAAGTGAAAACACCCCTTCTCATCACGAATTGGCAGTGAGGTTTGTTTTATGCACAGAAGTCAACTGCTCAGAGTATTCACACTGGATCAGGTAGGCTAGGAAGAAAACCTGCTTTTTGGGACAATTTCCTCCCTCATGATGCAGTTTTTATAACTGCGGCAATCCGCCTGATTATTAATTTTCTTTTAATAAACCCTTTCCTTTCTCACGCCTAACAATGTAGCTTTTGCGAGCCACGGCCTACCGCCTGTGCCCAGCTCCTCTTAAGCTTCACTGCTGAACCTAAGTGAACCAGCGCTCGGGTTTAACGCTGTCTCAGCTTAGCCCATACCTTCTCCTGTATGAATTTCCTTTATCTTTTAATTATTCCATGGAGCTCCAAACCAGCAGTGTCTCTTCCAAAAATCCTTTGCCGTTTCACAGCCCTACGTTGGGCGCCAAATGTTGTGTCCGGCCAGCAGATCACAGCCTGGGTTCTAGCCTGGAAAGGCATTTTGGAAACCTGGAAGAGAAGAGGGGCTAGGTGGCGAGAGAAAGAAATGTAGCTAAGACAACATTCTGATCAAAGCTCAATTTTACTTTTTTCAGACACTCAGTTATAAAGGAAGGGGGAGGGAACCCGATTTCCCGCCAAACAATCTCGGGATCCAGTAGCAGGATGAACATGTGTGTGCCTCCAAGCAGCAAAGCGACAGGGTCCAGCAGTGGGCGTGGCAGAACGAATGAGCCAGGAAACTCCACCCTTGAGCAAGCAGGTTCCAGGGTTGGGGAAGGAAAACCACATATTAAAAGGCTGTTTATTTTCTTTTCTGTTTAATATTTATTTTAATTTTAATATTTATTTATTATTATTTTATATTATAAGTGTTTGCCTGCATGTATGTATGTTCACCTCAGGTGTGCTTGCTGCCTGTGGAGACCGAAAATGAGCCTCAGACTCCTTGGAACTGGATTTACAGATGGTTATGTGCCTCCATGTGGCTGCTGGAAACCTGTTGGCTCTCTGCAAAAGCAACAAGTGTTGCTGAGCCATCTCTTCACCCCCTATTTTAATTATGGATAGAGGAACATGTGCAAGTAAGTGTGGATGCCAACAGAGTCTAAAAGATAGTAGTAGATGAGTTAGAGTTACAGACAGTTATGAGCTTTCTAACTTGCAGGCTAAAAATCAAACTCTGGTCCTTGGTCCAAGCAGCAAGTGTTTGTAACCATCAAACTATCTCTATAGCCGCTGAGAAGACTGTTTCTAATATAACTATGTGGACCCTGGCTCACCTCCTTCATCTGATTTGTTGTTGTTGTTGTTGGTGGTGGTGGTGGTGGTGGTGGTAGTGGTGGCCCATGGACAGCAAGAGTGACAAGGTACCCTTTACAGACCCTTTTTCTGAGGTTTTGGGATGTCTGAGAAAGTCCTGTGAGTCCTATTCATCTGTCTATATCATTCATCTACCCACTAGAGGCATAAGTGACATTCTAGACTACTATTGCCTTGCAAATACTGGGAGTTATCATTATTAAACAGAAAGGTGAGATTAAGGCCATTCCCATAGGTTAGCAATACTAGGCAGGCAAGCTCTCCACCTGCATCTCAGGATTACTGAAAAGACATCTGCTTTTTAACAGGGTCCCTAGGTAATATGTAAGCACACCAGAGTCTAAGGGCACTAAACACAAACCAAAGTCAAATAGAAGTCAATGAAGAACTGGAGGAAAATCCTTCTACTGCCTCTCTTAGAGGGAATCCTTCATTTGCCAAAAAGACTGAAAGTTCACATGATACCTAAGAATGTCCATTGAATTTCTTCCTGTTCCTAACATGCCACAGCCTTGCCAACCTAGAACTGAACCTTTGATAAGCAGTAACATGTCAGGTGGAGATAATTCTGAGGTGTTTTTTGAGATCTGATTCAACCATTCTCTTTTAATTGTTCTTTACCTAGAATGTTCCCCAACCCTCCTGGGTGAATGTGAGGTTCACCATTGCTTAGAAAACTGTTCAGGAATTTGTTAATAATGCTTATAAATGTAATGTGCTGCACCTCCAAGGTGCATATTTTTGGTACAAAGTATAGATAACTATGTTTCTTTAATTTTCATTCAGTGCCCCTTATGTAAAAGGCCAAGAAATCATAAAGTCAATTTGAATATTAGGAAGCACAACAAAACCAAAACATGGGTTCTCTATTCAGTGACTTTCACCTTCTCCCTAGGGCACACAGAATTCTAAATTGCATCATAATATTCCTGCTATGTGTTCACCACTGACTGAGAATGAGCACCACACCAGACACTAAAGAAATAACCTGTTGGGCAGCACACATGGGAAAATAAAGGAGGTGGGAGAGAACCCGCATCCTTCCAGAGCTCCGTTGATCTGGGGGCAGGGGGGTGGACTGCTGCCCTCTCTCCAAATATCCCCTGGTGGGCATCTGGCTTTGGGAAGCCATGGAACCCCAGTCCTGGTGGGGGGGTAGAGAGGGAGCAACTCAAGGTCTCTGGTCCTCATGGAGGCCAGAGATGACAGGTTCTAGCTCTTGGGCATCACAGGACATCACTAGACACCACTGAACAACTGAGAACAAAGTGAGGGCCCCAGGAGCAGCTCAGTCAACCCCAGAGCAGAAGGGAGAAGAGTGCAGGGGAAGAGGGGGTGCTGGGTGGTTCCCATGCAGGCAAGAGCCCTTAGTCCGGTCGGTGGCTGGAGCACAGGAGGTTAGATGCAGCTCTTTAGAGGAAAGCCTATTCCATTGTTCAAGCATGGTGGGTCTTGATGAGCAGGGATGGTCTATGGTTTTAGAGCTTTATTGTAAAAAGGCAAAGAGAAAGAGAAAAGGTAGGAAGAGAGAGGCCGGTCATGGCCATGTGGAGAGAGGGAGGAAGGGAGGGGGAGAAAAAGAAATAGAGATGAGAATAAGAGAGGTAAGAGCTTAAGAGAGAGAGGAGGGGTCAAGCAGCTCCTTTTATAGTGGTCTGGGCTACCTTGTTGTTGTCAGGTAACTGTGGAGTGGAGTATACCTGGCTATTGCTAGGTAACTGTGAGGGTAGAGTCTAGTCAGAATTTTAGGAGTTTGAGTATTGTCTATATCACGGGACTATGGGTTTGGGGGCAGCGTGTCAGGTGCCTGTGTCTAGGAACTTGGCTCACTGCTCTGTCCCTTGTAGAATTTTCTACTGGGTCTCTGGAGTAAGCTTCCCTCAATTAGAACACAGGTTGCCTTTCATGGTCCCACAATAACCTCTCATTCAGCCTCTGCTACAGAGGTCTTTATAATGCCATGTTGGCCTGAGTAAAGTTTGAATACTAACTTTAGCAACTCACTGAACAAAATGGCCATGTTAAATATGTGTTATATGTGTGTATCTGTAGATAATGCATGCCTGTGTGTTATCTTGTCTATTTGAATGTATATGTAGTCTCAACTCTATAGCTATAATTAGAATAGAGAAAGTTTCAGACAATAACAGTAGAAATCTATGCTAGCATATAAAACAATAGGCTCATTTTCTCATGACAAACAACAGAATCCATAGAACTCTATACCTCCCAGATTCCCAATGTTTGTTCATATAAAAAGTATAATCATAAATAAATCATCTCAATTTTCCAAGAGGTTAGGTGAAAGGATTTTAGTAAAATCTGAAATCTTGTGGGAGTACAGGTAAAGACAGCAAACTACCAGAAGCCCAGTGTATAGCATAACTGGGAATGCAAGCTGACCTCCAGTTACAACTAGGCCATCGCATCTCTCTTGCTCTGGTTTCTGAACCATTAAAATGATGATGGCAATATGTATAAGAGCTTTTGTGTCAAAATGATGAAGTGACCATGTTTCTAAAAATATAGCATTTTTGATGGTTATCATTTGTCTCCACATTGTTATCTCTCCAAAGAGCAAAGTA
Organism: Mus caroli; assembly: GCF_978045245.1. Taxonomy (NCBI): domain Eukaryota; kingdom Metazoa; phylum Chordata; class Mammalia; order Rodentia; family Muridae; genus Mus; species Mus caroli. Next base: position 94,760,269 of record NW_028227268.1, on the reverse strand, counting down.
TCCTCTAACTATTCACCACTAACCTAGCTAAAGAACTATGCTCTAGCTAACTTCTGACCCTCTGGAGTTGCAAGAACTGACAATATAGAGGATAAGAGTTCATCCCACATCCAACCCCCTAAGCTACATTCAAATTCAGGGGAACATGAGTTCTCACTTATATCCACCAACATCTCCACACCCACACCCAAGTCAGTTCTGAAACCTTGATTAATCCACAAGGGAAGCTTTGTATGAATTAGCAATAAGCACTCTTTTCTACAGTGATGTTTCTAGTCATGTGTTACTTTGGGTTCCCCTGATAAATAAAGTCAGGTAGACAGAACTATGGGGTGGATGGGTGGGTGGATGGATGGATGGATGGATGGATGGATGGATAGATGGATGGATGGATGGATAGATGGATGGATGGATGGATGGATGGATGGATGGATGGATGGAGAAATGGAAAGGCAGAGTGCCTACACATATAGAATTGTTGTAGAATGTAATCACAGAGGGTAAGAATACCTAAGAGTTAAACCTAATTGCTGACAGCCAACAGTTTCAATTTATATGACTCTGACAGTCTGGGACACAAATAAAGAGTTGTGTGGGTTAAAGTATGTATCTAAGTATGAAATCAGAAAACAAAAACAAAAACAAAAACAAACAAAATCCTGTCCCAGCTTGAGGATAGACAAGGAATTCCCCTCACTCTATCTTTTCTTTATTTTTCTAGGAACTCAGTGGAGCCCTCCTTGCAGTGGGGAGTGTGATTGCTTTACTCAATCTACATTGCAGATGCTCAATTAATCCATACATTCTTCAAAGACTTGCCCAAAATATTTTAAATCAAATAGTAACATGAAATGGTCCAGTCAAGTTAAAACATAATCACTATACATCAGTGTATTGTGGGCCATACGCTGTACTCTTATTGAAGCTTCACTTCCCCTGAGCTGTGTACCATAGTGGAGATTTCAGTCTGTTAACTCATGCATAGTCTACATTTTATCTTCTTTAAGGATTGCTGATGTTGTTTAGAGTTGGTACTGAGAGTCTTGCCTTCATAGACCTCCACTATATTCTCCCCCAATATTAGTTTCTCAATTGTCCTTGCTTTGGGCTACATCTAATACCCCAATAAAAGGTAGGCCCCTCTATAAGCTGCTGGAGTGAAGCATCATTTTCATGTTCTTCTTCTGTTTGCTTGTTTTCTTGTTTGTTTTTAAAACAGGGTCTTTCAGAAAATCATCTAACTTAAGTGAAGCACACAGGGAAAGGGCACAGTTCTGAACCTTCCTTTCCAGTGAACAAATCAAAACAAAACCCAGACTTTCCCTCCTTTTAGGTCTGTGAAAATGTTAACCTGAGCTAAAGAACAGAAAAAAATAACAGATGATGATGATAGGGAAAATGACAATCCTCAAGGCCAGGAATGACATAAACAAGTTAAAAATTAACAGAAATAAAGACTGAGTAATCATTCTGTGAGCTCCAAGTCCCAAAAATTGCAGAAGTGTAACAGTGTAAAAGTCCCTGTTTACCAGCTACAGACAGGGTGCTGTCAACTACAACACATGTGTGACAACTAGGAGTACAATGTCCCAAGCCTAAGAATACTATGCCGTTGCCATCAGAACACAACCAGTCAACATGAATTTGTCTATTCTACAAATGGAGGAGGAGGGGTGCACATGAAGGCTCCCTGCAATTTCACATATACAGTATACCAATATTTAACAAAGACAAGGAAGGGAGTGAACAACAGCACCATGAGAGTGGGGAGAGAAATGATTCAGAAACATAAACAATGCAGCCAGGGAAAGCTGGGGAATAGAGAGCTCTTGCTATGGTAACAGGCTTAGAAACTAAATGTGACTCTGCAGTGGAAATGTAAGTTTTTTTTTAATTCTGAAAAGATAAACAGATCAACCTAACAGAGGGAGAGAAATGAAGAGGGTGAGAGAAGGAATAGGGATAAATAATGCTAAGGATGTTTGAGAAAGCCATAGGAAAACCTATATTCTACAAAATTACTTTAAAATACACATTATAATGAATACATTTATATACAGATATAGTTTAAATGGAGCTACCCCACATAGCAGATAATGCTTTCCCAGGAGCTAGCAAGTATATAACAAAAAAAATTATTAGTCATTGATAATTCCCTTTGAGTTGTTAGTCAAAAGGCCCAAGACACCCCCACAACAATATATACTATTGTTCCTGGTTGCCTGACAAAACTTGAAGGAAAGACCCTATTGCTGAAGACACCACATACTTCCATCACAGAACCTGAAAAGGTCAAGCTGACCTGAGAGCCTCATTCCTGAGCACTATCTCCTAGTGTCAGAAGGTGTTGTGCAAGTTGCCAAGGAAGATATTATCAACAATCTTAGCAAGTTTTAAACTGAACACAACACTGCCAAGCCTGGCAAGAAACCTCAAAGGTGCCACGATAGCAATTATATACTGGGGATGACCAACAACTGCCTGGTTAGGAAAGAACTCATGCATGGACTGTAACCTAGCCAAGAATCCATGGCTGTAAAGGTCATGACCTTGGAAGAAAAACTATTTCTGCCATTTTTCTAAAATACTACAGTTTCCAACTGCCTTGTAGTTCTCATACCCAAAGTGCAGCTATTGCTGCTTATCAAAAAAAGTTTATTTTTACTAACAAATAGGTTATTATAGACAAAATTCCCAGAATACATGGGGAGAGCTGAGCCCCACTCGATGATCTACAACATAACCCCTATGAGTAAGGCTTTTGGGCACCATGAAGAGGAGGCAGACAGATTTTAACAGCCAGAGGATCCAAATAACTGCGTGTCTTAGGGTTTTACTGCTGTGAACAGACACCATGACCAACACATGTCTTATAAATGACAACATTTAATTGGGGCTGGCTTATAGGTTCAGAGGTTCAGTCCATTATCATCAAGGCAGGAGCATGGTACATCCAGGCAGGCATGGTACAGGCAGAGCTGAGGGTTCTACATCTTCATCTGAAGGCTGCTAGCAGAATACTCATGTCTAGGCAGCTAGAACTAGATTATTAAATACCATATCCACAATGACATACCTAATCCAGAAGGCCATACTTCCTGATCGTGCCACTCCCTGGCCCAAGCATATACAAATCAGCACATTCTACTCCCTGGCCCTCATAGGCTTATTCAAACATATGATTCTATGGGAGCCATACCTAAACATAGCATAATAAAAAATGCATGTAGTCCAACTTCCAAAGTCCCCATTCTATAGCAGTCTCAACAATGTTAAAAGTTCAAAGTTTCTTCTGAGATTCATCCAGGCACTTAACTGTAATCCCCAAAGCAAGACAGGAAACGAGCTGGGCAAATTCCAAACTCTTCATCTCCATGTTTGATGTCAAAGTGGTCTTCAGATCTTCAACTCCTTTTTCATCTTTTTCAACTGTAACAAACTTCTTTCTTCTGGGCTGGTTCCACTGTTAGCCGCATTCCTCAGCAGATGCCCTATGGTTCTGCCATCTTGAAAATCTTGGGGTCTCCAAGGCAACTTTAATGTTACCATTTCTTGTTTCAATGTCTGGGATCCACATAGGATCTTCTGGGTTTCTCCAAAGGTTGTATGTCACTTCTCCAGCTCTGTCCTCTGTAGCACTCTAAGTTCAGGTTGATCCACTCCAATGCTGCTGCTGTTCCTCGAGATCATCTCATGGTACCATCATCTACAATACACTGGGGTTGTCCACAGCAACTAGGCTTCATGGATAGTCTCTCATAGGCTCTCTTTATGGTGCCAAGCCTCAACTCCTTTGCATAACCCTTTCAATCCTGGGCCATAAACTACAGCTGAGGCTGTACCTTCACCAGTGGCCTTCCATGGCCTCTCACAGTGCCAAGCCTTAGCTTCTCTTCATGACCCATTCATACCTTCAAACCCAGTATCACCTAAGTGACTCTTACACCATATAGCACAAGGTACAACCTTCTCTATCTCTGGAAAACAGCTTTTTTGTGTTCTCAGAAAAAAAAAAAAAAAAAAAAAAAAAAAAACCTTCCCAGAAAATTTCACCTCAGTGATGCTGGCTTCTTTTTAATCACTGCTAGTTTCTTAGCTCTAGCTAACCAGAATAAATTGTCCCAGTTGTCCCTTCTACTTTTCACTCTAAAGCCAGAGGCACGTGGCCTAAGCTCTGAATTCTGCTGCTTGCAAGAGCTTGAACATGGCCCCCTTGTTCTATGACATTATCACTAGCTTTCACTTTTCCAACTTCTTCACTGCCTAAACTTGGCTGTAGATTGACCTTGAACTCACAGATCTGCATGCCTGTCTCCTGGAATTAAAGGTGTGTACCACCATGCCTTGATCTAAATTTAGCTGGGTAGAATCTTTCCCCAAAGTCTTACTCCCTTCAACACAGGATTCAGCTCCATTTTACTTCCTGGTACCCCTTTAATACTCAAAACATACATTTTATGTTTTTTCTTTCTCAGCTTGCTATGCTTGTTTAAAATGTTCTTTGTGAGATTTAAGAAAGTCTATAATGGGCATTTCTGAGACTTCCTTTGTCAATGCAATTAATCTGAGTCTCTTCACCTTAGCCTCAGGCAGACTTTTCAGACAAGGACAAAAAGTAGCCCTTGTCTTCACCAAAATCCCACAAAAACAGTCTCTAGGCCACATATTGAAATTCTCCACTGAAACCTCTTGGGCCAGGTCCACACAATTGAAATCACTCTTGTTAAGCCCTATTTAAAGTGTTCCACTGCTTTCCAAATTCAAAGTCTCAAAATCCACATTCTTCTAAATAAAAGCAAACTCAGGCCTATCACAGCAAAACCCCACTCCTGGTACCAACTTCTGCCTTAGGGTTTTATGGCTGTGAACAGACACTATGACCAATGCAAATCTTATAAAGGACGGGATTGAATTGGGGCTGGCTTACAGGTTTAGAGGTTCAGTCCACTATCATCTAGGCAGCAGCATAGCAGCATCCAGGTAGGCATGGTGCAGGCAGAGCTGGGGGTTCTACATCTTCATCTGAAGGCTGCTAGCAGAATTCTCACTTCCTGGCTAGAACTAAGGTATTAAACTCCATACCCACACCTACTCCAACAAGGCCACACCTCCTGATCATGACACTCCCTGGCCTAAGCATATACCAACCATCACACTACAGAAAGATTATGTCTCTTGACAGGGAATCTGTCAGCCACGAACTCTCAACAATATGTTTGCTAGCACATGACCTACACAAATACAGTCAACATTCTATATGGATGGGGAAAAGTTCACAAGGCCCCACTTCTAGATAAAATACTGCAAGCAGTCAGCTGCTGCTAAGAGAGAAAGAAACAGTTCTTCAGGGACAAGACCCATGATAGATTACTCAAATCTAAGTAGACAAACCTAGACACTTAAACATCTGAGCAACATTAATTGGACTATATTAGATGTTTATGTATACACATATATACATATAATTATAAAAATAATAATAGAAGAAGTCATAAATCCAAGAGAGAGTTATGGAGGCATGGAAAGAGTTGGAAAGGGAAAAATGGGCTCAAATTGTTACAAATACAGTGTAAAAAATTAAATAAATTGCCTTATATTAAAATAAATATCTGTACTCATCCCTAATATCTGAAAACTAGGAAAAGAGTTCTAGACACAAGAAGACATTACCTTAGAGAAAGGAGGCTATAGGTCCTTTATTTCTGAGTTTCAAATTCTGAGTGTTAATAATATAAGAAAGCTCTCATGTACCAGTGAAGTTGCAAACAAATCATTACCAATTCCTCTAGAACCATTTACTCTAAATTTTTGGGAGAATTAAATGCACATCAACCTGTTCACAAGTCTCATGAGCCAAGCTTCCAGATGCCTTTAGTATTTAACTCTACACTTAGTGAAACTAAACCTAGTCAGGATCTTCTAGTGTAACAGAAACAAAAGGATGTCTATGTATTTATTACACAAGGAATTTGGGGGGCTGGGTTACACAGCATCTGTTGATGAATACAATGATAACAGACACTACTGCTCAGCAAAGAAAGTGGCTTCCTACCCAGGCCTGCTGCCTACCTAGACTTCTTGCCACCAAGACCTACAGCCCAATGGAAATTGCTCCTTGCATTGAGGAAAGGTCTTTCCTCATCAATTACTCTCCTACATGTCAGTTTTTTTTCCTGGAACATCTCCACAGACACACAGAGGTATGTATTTTTTTTTCAGGTCTTTGACATCTGTTAATACAGAAAAGTTGACAGCCAAGACCAACCATTACACATGGCTTCTCACCTAACTCCTTGGGTTAGGTTAGTTGGGTTGTACTATTCTGATAACCAAACTCCTTGGGTTAGGTTAGTTGGGTTGTACTACTCTGATCTCCATGCATGGCATTTATGTCCACTGGGCTTCTCCAAGCTAATCTATCCAAATCTGACTTCCAAATCTCATCTCTTGAAGCTATTGCCACACTCTTCCATGTACCACATCTACTTTAACCCATTTAACTAAGTCTTATCCTAGGGCCTTGGTCTTTTCTCTTGTTTCTCTGACCAAGACTGCTTAGTCATTCAACAGGTTCTCCAGAGCAAGAATGAGAATTAAAAAGAAAAAAGACAATTAAGCAATATTATAACCTGACCCCAGCCAGTTCTGAGGCTGAAGCAAGTTTATTTTTTTTCCAGTCTGCTTTTGTATCACTTTAAGTACATACAAAATGATAAAATCAGTTCTGGGTCAAGGAATAAGCAAGGCAATAAACAAAATCCCAGTGAACAGCTTGCTAGGGGCTAGTCAGAATGACTAAGACACAATGAGTGCCACACAAGCCTCTGCTGAGCCCACTCTGAGCTTTGCATTAACTCAAATGTAAATGTTTCTCAATCTGGGCCTATTTCCTGAGTCCTGGCCCAAATTCAGATTCCAGTCTTGAGTTTATTTCTTTTGTGCTGGCCAAGTGTCTAGAATCAAGTGGCACCATGAAGCTCTCCACAGTTCTCCCTCTGCTTTGAGTACTGAGTTTCCATAGATGATTCCCTTTGGTTTTGAGGTCTCAACTTGAATATCTCAATAAGAGTTTGTCATGATTTTCAACCTCTCTCAGTACTGATTAGGAGGAAGAAGAGGAGTTTCAATATACACGGGCATAGGATGAAAAGCTGAATGGCATTCTATGTATTAGACATATACTGTTTGACTCTTACTCTGTTCCAAATGAATCTGATCAAGCTATTAACTGGTTCTACTAAACATAAATGTCTTCCATTCTCTAGAGTTTGAATGCATCCATCATCCTGGGATTACAATATATATGATATTTGGATTGTCAGTCTCATTTCCTAAGTAAATGGCAGGCATTATTAGTTGATCACTAGACTATTTTCTCCTAAATGTGGATTAGACCTCACAATCTTTCTTACAATACCAAGCAGCCACTAGCAGTTGATTGAAGTAGATACTTAAGCTAGAGACCATTTTACATTCCTATGTCAAATTGAAACTTTATTAAATAATTGAATACTATTTTGTCTTTTAATAACCCATAACCGTTCTGATAATAGAAGACCAGTAAATATTTAGTGAATTAAAGAAACTGCATTCTGAGCATAAAGCTTCTATAGTGAAAGATCATGAATCAAGGCAAACTTTGATTCTATTTTAAAAAAAGAAATGAAAGCTTTATGTATACTTTTAACTGACTGGATGCTCATCAAGCATGAATAACGAACCCACATGATTAAATTAATAATTCATAAAATAATTTACAGTCCATAATGAGTGTGGCATATTATGTGTTAAGTTCAATGCTATAAGATTCAAGGACACAAAGAAGCAGGGGCCCAAGCCCCTTATCTCTAATATTTAGTTAAGGCATTTTCTAGTGAAAATGCAGACCAAATTGAGTTTGTGATTATAACAAAGCTCTTCCATTTCAGACCTCAGTATGCAGTGAGAGAAGATATTGTCACCAAAAAGCTTTCTAAAATGATCCTTCTAAAACAAAGCTGTTTTCTTACAAAGGAAAACTGTGTTCATCTCAAGACTGGGTCCCACATTGCTAAAGCCCACTGGACACATTTGAGAGCAAACTCAACTGCACACATCTTTCACCTTTAATTTTTTTTAACATGCTGATATACATTGTGTTCACCCCTGTCAAACTAATAGAGTTCATTCATGAGAAACTTGGAGAAGTATGGTATGATGGTTAGTCTTGGCTGTAGACTTGGCCAGAAGTATAATCACTTACATGACAGATTTCTTCACATTTATAAGGGTGGTACCAGAAGAAAGAAGACTCACTCTGAATGTGAGCAGCATCATTCTATGTCCTGGGGGGGGGGGCAGGCTGAACAGAAATAATGGGTCTAAGAAAAGTCAGATCCAACCTTCTGTGCTTTGAAGAGTTCAAAGAAACACCATCTTCCTGATAGTGATGGACCCTAGAGGGACAAAGGGAGGGACAGTAGATATGGTTCCATGAGATGATGAAATATGCCTTTATTTAAATCCAAACTTTGTGAGCAAAGTAAGATCTTTGGTAAGATTAGCAAAATAACACAAGTATTACTACAAGGAAGAATAAAGTTAGATTGACCAGTCTCCTGATTCTAACATTATATAACCTTTAATAAAATTGAGTGTACTTACAATTATGGGGGTCATAAAGCATCAGTGTTAAGGGAAGTATAAAATCCTAGAGAGATAGAGTATGATGTTAGCTGGGGCCAATAAAGACACACTGCTTTGAGGAGATTACATCTTCAGACCACCTTGAAGTATATGTTGTATTGTGATAGAGAACACTTGGTTAAAAGGCAGGCAAGTAAGAAGAAGCTATATTCAAAGAAGGATAATTACTCCTTACTCAGTGGAAGTTGGTAAATAAGAATCAAAGTCCAGGGACCGTGTCTCAGGACAAGTGATAGCCTATTTCACAGCATACGGACAGACTGAAAGACTCATTCTTCTGTGAGTTAGTTTATTGTTACCATGTATTTTTCTCTACATACATATTGATAAGGCTTCAAAATGTGACTTTTTCCCATCACAAAGTCTATCCCAAGTTCTCTGTTGGTCCAGATTATAGGAGGTTTTGCCCCTACAAAAGCCCTGGGAGGTCTCTAGTCTGATTCTAAGGGGCTCCATGCTGGTGCTGTTCTGCTCTACACAGACACAGACCAAGCAGAGCAGGCTACTGTTTACAGGATATGGATTCAGAATATGTTCTGTTCTCACTCACCAAACTCATTTCTAATACTAGTTTTCTATTAAACAGCATGTCAAAGAATGAAACATTAAACAGCTAAAATAAAAAGGCATGTTCATGGTGGATTTCAGCAGTGGCTTATGTAATCAGTGGAGGAAGCTGGGCATGCCTAGTGTTCCCTGTCATATCTGTGATGATCTCTATAGAATAACTAACATTTCATCTGACAGTGTCATTTTAGCCAAAACATCACATAGGGAGAGCTCAGGGATTGTCTCTGAACCCATCACTATGACTAAGAAAGCAGAAACACATGAAGGGGTATGGCCCAACGTGGGTATGGCCCACGTTGCCAGAGTTTCATAGACAACACTATTTTCTCCTAAAAAAAAAAAAAATTGGAGCATGAAGGGAGAGATAAATCTTGGCTTTTGGAGACACATTGAAGAAGTCATTATAATCTGCCATCTCTTAGAACAAAGGTACAAGGAGTAGCAAGAATAAACTTTTGAGAAATAGGAGGAAAGTTTCCAAAGGGATACTAAATGCTATAATTTATATCTGGAACATCCTCACTAAGGCTTTTGTGTTTGGTATCTTACTGGTGGTGCTTCTGAAAGGTCGTAGAAGACTAGTCCTCACTGGAAGGAGAAGGTTGGTCAGGGCCTGCTTTTGAATTCTGGTTTAGTTCCCCCAGTTCTTTACTCCTCTAACTCTTAGCTTTTTGGTCACTAAGACGTCAACAGTTTTATTCTAAAACATACTTCTCCTGTGATGTTCAGAATCCCCAAACACTCAAATGCATCATGGCCAACTGCAATGTACTAAATTCTGTAAATCTATGAGCCATAAAAATCTGTTTTTGTGTTGTTTGCCTCAGGTAATCTTTTGTCAAAGCAATAGTAAAACTAACTTACTATGCCAGGTAACACTGCACAGACAACCCTTTAGAGATGAATAAAACATTTAATGTTAGCCAAACCATATCATCCCCACTCAACTCCAGTCACATAACCCAAAGGCTATATGAAAAGTGCACAATTGCTTCCAACTTGCCAAGACCATCCACCAAATATGCTATCCCATTTTATATAATATTGAGAAAATTTTCAGTTGTATTTTGCAACTTCAATAAAATGAATATATTTTCTAAGAATTGAATAATAAAAATGCAGAATTAATTGGTATAAGGATAACATAGATTAATACATATTTATAGTTAAAACTAAAGGTTACCTCCCAAACAGAAAATCCGCTCCTGGAGAGCCTTCTAGCCTACTGACATATAACCAAGTCACATATGATACCTGATGGTGTTGTTTAGAGTCAAACCTCATAGAGTCAAAGGCATTGCTAAGTTTAATGTAACATCTTTACTCGCTTCTTGACCTCACTCAAACAAATGCATCCCTGAAGATGAAATATAATTTATAATCCCTTCAGAAAATTTCTCCAGCTGTAGCTGAAACATGATTAAAGAATAATGAAACACTAGTTTAAAAGTCATCTTGGACAAATTAGATCAAACCCACTGCTGCTATAAACAGAAACATAGAGTCTATATCCAGATTGCTCACAGCCTATATCAGCCTGGAATGTTGCTGCTAACTGCCAGCACTATAGATGTTTCTACACTGGCCCTATTCAATTGGGAATCTAATATAAAGGATATAGAAACTAAATACATTATTTGCTTCTAAATTCACCTCATTTCCCCACCTTTTGTGTATTTCTCAAAGAAACAGCATCTTTCCTTTCTCCAAAACATTAACTACTGTCTGCGGATATCACCCATCATTCATTGTATTCTGATTTATTGGATATTTTTATTTCTCTTGGGTACCAAAACCTTCAAAATGAAGCTTCTGCAGTAACTGTTAACTTTGAATAAAATATTTCCCCCATCCATCATTTCAGAAATGATGATTGCTCAACTGCATCTAGACACCTATCAAGCTTCATGTTTTTGCTTCAATGTCACCTTCTACTCTTTATGAAGATTTATTTCATTCTATTTTTCACAGCACCCTGCTCTTTTCTTTCATAGGGAAAACTTATTAGATGATGTCTTTAATTATAATAATCATATGGGAAAAACATTGTTTATTTCATTCATCCTTCTATATCTTGCACATGTCAGTAAATAACCAAAACATTTCATCAGTGATGATTTGTTATCACCAAATATTCTTTCTCTACCATGGTACAGTTGTCTGTTTTCCAGATCTGATTTTATGCTTCAGAACAGGAGCTGAAATAATCATCAATTCTAAAAACGCACATCAAATTTTCTCACTTCTCTGCTTTCCTGGTCTCTTACCATCACCACCTTCTACATAAACCAGCAGAGGAAAATCATTGTCTTTCAGGTCATTACAAACAATTAATTATTCTATGATATGGTATTATACTAAAATACTGTGCCAAGCAGAAGCATTCTAAGTTCAATTCCCCAGTAGAAAAATGTGGTTAATGACTTCATATAAAATCTGAGGAGCCCAATTAGGACTCAGGCTCACAAAAAGTCTAAGTGACTTCCTATCAGTGACAAGAGAGTATATGTTTTCCTTAATCACAGTGAGGTATGTTATTATATAAAACAATTTATCTATTGAAAAAGCATAGATATTCAAAACATCAAACTTTATCATTTGTGTAAACCAAATATTTGAATGTCTGTTGCCTGATCACTGAGGATCTACATATAAGTTTTAAATTTTTGGTTATTTTATTTATTTACATTTCAAATGTTGTCCCCCTTCCCAGTCTCTTCTCCACAAATTCCCCAATCACATCCTCCCTTCCCTTTGCCTCTAAGAGGGTGCTCCCCCACTGATCACTCCCACCTAACTCCTCTAGCATCTCCCCTACACTGGGGCAACAAGCCTCCACAGGACCAAGGGCCTCACCTCCTATTGATGCCAGATAAGGCAGTCTTCCACTACATGTGTAACTGGAGCCATACATCCATGTATACTCTTTGGTTGGTGATTTAGTCACTGGGAGCTCTAGGGTATTCAGTTAGTTGATATTATTGTTCTACCTATGTGGTTGCAATCCCCTTCAACTCCTTCAATCCTTCCTCTGACTCTTCCATTGAGGTCCCCGGGATCAGTTCGATGGTTGGCAGTATCTGCATCTGTCTTAGTCAGATGCTGGCAGAGCCTTTCAGAGGACAGCCATACTAGACTCTTGTCTGGAAGCACTTCTTGGCATTTGGTGTCTGCAGATGTAATGGATCCCAAGGTGGGGCTGTCTCTGCATATCCTTTCCTTCAGTCTGTGCTCCACTTTTTGTTCCTCCATTTCCTTTAGACAGGAACTTTTAAGATGGGTGGATGGCACCATCCCTCAACTGGGGGCCATGCCTATCTACTTAGGTGATCTCTTCAGGTTCTGTTAGGTATTTCAGCTAATATCATTCCTGTTGGATCCTGGGAACCTCTCACTTCCCTCGTGTCTGGGACTTTCTAGTGGTTCCCCACATTCTACACCCCAACTGCTACATATATTTATTCATTTTCCTGACCCTCTGGACTTCTCTCCTATCTCTTCTCATTCCTGATCCTGCTCCCCCTTTTCCTTCCCTCCACCTCCCATGATTATTTTGTTCCCCCCTTCCAAGTAGGACTGAATCATCCACACTTTGTTCTTCCTTCTTGTTAAGCTTCATAAGACCAGTGAGTTGTATCATACATCTAATGTTTTAGAAAGAGTAGCAACATTTTAGTAAGTTGGAAAAGATGGAGGACAACACAGCTCTGTGCTACGTGTGCTTGTCTTCTCTCTTGACTGTTACATAATTGACAAAGACTTCAGACTTCAATTGCTTCTGGTGTGTGCACTCACAATAGTTTATTATTGGTGTATAATTACAGAAACAAACCTTTTTTTGAGACAGTGTCTTGCTCTGTAGCCTAGGCTAGCTTCACATTTATGATCCTCCTGCCTCAGCCTCCTAAGTGCTAGAAGTTCAGTTGTGTGCCATCATGCTCATCTCTCTCATTATTCTAACCCTATAGGAAAGCATACATGCAAATGTATACACACACAGTTTTGAATCTGTGAGTATCATAGGTGGGGATTCTTTACTGAGTGTAAGTCATTTACAAATTACACACTGACCAAAGACTAAACAAAAGTAATATAATAAAAATTAAAGAAATAATTCTTAGAACTCATTAATAAAAGAAAAAAATGACTTAGTTTAAAAACAAGCAAATATTTTTTAAATTCTTAAAAAGAAATAAAAATGATCAAGAAGCATATTAAACATATAAATGTTTAACATAGTCATCTGCCAGGAAAATGCAAAGGAGGTAGCATTCATATTCATTAGGATGCTTATGTTCAGAAGATAGATCACAGAAAATGCTAGTAATGATGCTGAACATTGAAACTCTCATACACTGTGAGCATGAATATATACAGTCACTTTGAGAAACAGTACAGGTGTTCCTCAAAAGACTATATATAGATAGAGCCACCAAGTGATTCTAGTCATAAAATACAGCCATAAGAGGTGAAAACTTAAAAGCATGTGTCTGCACACAAAATGCACACAAATATTTATGGCAGCATTCCTCAAAATTGCTTAACAGTGGGGAGAATGTGGCTACCTAACAACAGATGAGTGGACCAATAGTGCATCTACAGATAGCAGAAAATCACTGATGAGTAAAAATGGAATATAATACACTTCAATGAAGTTGTTACTTAATAGTAAATGAATGAAATCAGGTATAAAAATGGCATATGACATGATTCCATGTGTATGAACTGTCTAGATTAGGCAAATACATAGACATAAAAGTAGATGAGTAGTTGCCTAGGACTAGAGGAAATAGACTATTTAGGTATTAATTTATTTTGGAGGTAATAAAATGTTCTAAACTTTGTTATGACGATAATTACATTAATAAAATACTATGACCAGTTGAGGAACTGGAAAGATAGCTCTTCTAGAAACACTTGGTTTTTTTTCTAGAGAACTAGAGTTCAGGTCACATCATCCACATTGGCAGCTCTGGGGGAGCCAATGACCACTTCCAGCCTGTGTGTTCTACCACTCATACAGACAAATACATAAAAGTAAAAATAAGTGAAGTATAAAATAAAATAAATCAATAAAAGCCATTAGTTTGTGCTTCAGGAAATGTGCTTCAGAAACTAGACATATCAGTTACTCCTAAAGACAAATATATAAAGAGAAGCTTGGGGGGGGGGGGAAACATTGTTTGAGATTTCATAAAGACATAGTTAAATCCTCTACATAAACTCATGAACGTAGGCTGTGTAGCCCTTTCTCACCCTCACCCCCATGGACTTGAGCTTAAGGTTGCTGGTTTCTGTTACAAAGGAGCAGTAAATCTGACTTGGAACATAAGTTCTGGTGGCAGGAATTCAAGGCAAACTAAGAACCAAATTAAAATTTGGCTCTTATGTAGGAAAATAAAGTATAAGAACTCTGACAGAAAGTGAAAAGGATGAGACAATTATACAAACGGACGATCCAATCTGGAAATTGCCTAATGTTCTACCTTCAGGACAAAAGAGAATCCAGGGAAGAAGAGAAGCACAAAACAAGACTTTGGAGGGACAGACATCTTAAATGAGACAGCACTTGAGCTTTTCTGATACCTTGAAAAATTTATTTATAAGAGGGGTCTGAAATGCCCTGTGACATGCTGAGATTCTAGAAGATACTTTCTTCAGCATTTAGGGGAATTTTTATCTAACATGTAATTATATACTTTTAAAAAGGCATTAGTAAAATGCCAGTTTAAAACACAAACCAAGAATGAGCAAGCCATAGAATCCACAAAATTGAGGGTTCAGCACCAGAAAGAAAGGAAACCACGTTTGAGCATGCTGGTTAATGCCCTATAGTAGGGAGAGGGAGTTTATAGAGCTCACCTCCAGCAGGAAGACAGCAAGTGAGGGATGGGGTTGCCATCCCACAGTCACATCTCTGACCCATAATTGTTCTTTTCTGAAAGAATTACAGGGATGGAAATGGAGAGGATCCTGGGGAAATGAAGGTCCAGCAACAGGTCCAAAGTGGGATCCAGCTCAAGGGGAGGTCCCAAGGCCTGACACTATTACAGAGTGCTCACAAAAAGGGATCCATCATGACTGCCCCCCCAACGACCCAAGAAGCAGCTAAAAAAGTCAGATGCAGATATTTGCACCCTACCAATGGACAAAAGCAGCTGACCCCTGTTGTTGAATTAGGGAAGGCTGAAAGAAGCTGAGGAGAAGGGCAATACTGTAGGAGGACCAACAGTCTCAATTAATCTGGATCTCCTAGATCTCGCAAACCTCTCTGGACCACCAAACAAACAGCATACACCACCTGATATGAGGTCCCCAACACACATGCAGTAGAGGACTTACCGGTCTGTGTTCATTCAGAGATGATACACCTAACCCTCAAGAGACTGGAAGCCCCAGGGAGTTTAGAGGTCAGGTAGGGTGGGGGGGGATGTCAGAGCATCCACATGGAGATGGGGTGGGGTCAGAAGAAGATGTGTGATGTGGAGCAGTTGGATGGTGGATGAAGAGGCAGATAATGGAATATGGGGTGTAAAAAATAAATTAAAAATAAAATTAAATAAATAAAAAAGAACTTCAGAGTAGACCAAATATCAGAGAACAGAAGAACTGGGGGGACAGAGATAGGAAGTTGCATCTATATTGGGGAAGACCTAAAGGGTGGTCCTTGGAAGTGATGAGCTTGTAGAGGGGAGTTTACTGACAAGCTTAGAAACCCTAAAGCCTCAGAACCGCATGGCACATTGCTGAGTTCTCCAAGGGGCCTCATGAATCACTTTGTTTGTCTACCCATGTTTTAAACATTGTGGACAAAACAACCTTAGGAATTTAGAATGAGGACAAAAGAGTCTCTGTCTCTGTCTCTGTCTCTGTCTCTGTCTCTCTCTCTCTCTCTCTCTCTCTCTCTCTCTCTCTCTCTTAGTGATACAGCCCTTTGGCTAGTTTCTACTGTATGGAGTTAAAATTAGCAGCTGCCTGTATGGAGGAGACCTTCACCAGATTCTAAAATCTCCTTCTACCTTGATATTTGGACTTTCCAAACCCCAGAACTGAAAGAAGCACATTAGTTATTTAAAACATCAAGCAAACAAAAATACTTATTTGGATCATATACCTTGATTTTGAGTGCCAAATGAGCTTTCAATACCAGAAATGGGTAGATTTCTCCACTCAGTAGGGTAGAGCCAGCCTTAGAAATAAATGCAAAGCATGCTTGCTTTTTGTTTCCTGAGAACTTCCAAAGGAACTGACAGACAATAGGTTGTTCCACACGCAATGCCCACCAGATCAAGCCTTTCCTATCTGAGAGAAAAGCAAGTGAATATATGAGCCAAGAGTCAGAGAGTGCACTGTAATACTTAACTCAGCTCCATCCTCACAGAACAGACAGTTAGGAGTTCCCTCTTGACATCAATGAAACAAACATGGAAAGAGATTTTGGTAGAAATCATAACAATGCCACAAAATAGAGGAATGCAGTACATAAGATAGTGCTAGCAGAAGACAGCCAAGTCTCCATCCTCACAATAATAAAATTAACAGATATCATTAAAATGGAAAATCAAGAAATCGTACTATGCTGTAAATGTAAACAGCCAAAGAAATAGCTAAAATCAGCTGTAAAAACTGCAAATTGAATATTAGGCTGGAGGGGATGAGGGTGGGTGCCTCCTGCCACTGTGATAGGAAGACTTTAGATAACATGCTTTAAAATTTTACATGAGGCTGGATCCCATAAACTTGCTGATGGCTGACCATCATGGCATTCAGAAATGACAGTATCATATGCCATATACATAGCCCAACTTACGTTTTAATAGAAAATTAATTTGAAATAATTTTAAATTCTTTAAAGAATGGAAAGGACACTTCATATTTAAGGTACCCCTTTCCCTTTCTCTCAATTCTGATTGCCGTGCCTCCCAGGACCTCCTTCTCTATACTCATGTATTTGGCTTATCTGGTGCTTCCGTACCTTTACCTGTGGCCATCTTCCCTGCTAATTCTCCACCATTGAGGTAAAGGCTCTGCTAGTGTCTCTAGAAGCCATCATGAACATTAGTTTCATGGTGTAGGACCTCAGTACTTTTAGAATAAATAAATGTCATTTGTTCATATGACTGGTTGGATAAACTTTTAAGATTTAGGGTTATTATCTTCCTATTCTAGAACTCAACATCTTCATCAAGCTTATGATTTTTCAATCTGTAGAATCCAGTCTCTTCTTTCTCTCCTCCTCCTCCTCCTCCTTCTATTCCTCCTTCTCCTCCTCTTTCTCCTCTTCCTCCTCCTCCTCCTCCCCTTCTTCTTCTCTCCCTCTCTCTTTCTCTCTCCCTCCCCTTGTCTTCCTCCCTCCCCTACCTCCCAAGGAAGCCTATTTTCTTTCATACATGTAGTTCCATCTTCACTAATCATATTCAGACTGTCTCTGAATTGTGACAGGACATATGGTCCCCTTAGGAGAACTGGAGGCTAAGCAGTCAGCATCTCTGTGATGAAACTCTACAAGATAACCTCAGTATAACCATCCTTTATTCTTCATCCTTATTCCATGCAAATTAAACAAATAAATCGATCTTCTTCTCTTGGAAGTCTGGAGTCAAGATCTGTGCCTCATCAGTATATTCCAGGAATACCACCACTTTAGTGAAGCCAGGGTCACTCTCATCTCCACCTTTTCATTAGAATGAGACCTAAAGTACCAACTGCTCAATTACCTTGAAACTAAACAGAGCCACAGAGCTATTCAGAAGTCCCTATCTCTGGGAAGGTGTCTATGGGGGTCCACAGCACAAACAAGGAAATAATAGAGCCAAGCAAAAGAGCAACATCAGTCACACAGTTCTCTAAATCAAACCAGCCAAGAGCAGAGATGCTCAACCTGGTAATGCATCCCTCATGTTATGTTCAGCCAAATGGATATGTGATCTAAGTGAGGGCAACTGCACTGATGGAAGTACCAAAGGCTCATGAAAGTGCAAACATCTTGAAAGTGGTAGGATTTTAAGAAAATACTGAAGGTTTCTGTAGATGTCTAATGTCTGACCAAATATTAAAACAAAATATCACAAATATTGCATGCTAGAATTGAAATGACAATTTCCAGTATTAAGCAAACATCACATCTCCTCTTTTGTTTTCTTCTGCTTTACATTTAAGTTCTTTACCCTTGCAACACTTTTTTTAATCTATTGTTCTGCTTCTCCAGTAGATGGCACCCTATTACAACTTTCAATTGCTTTCTGCCTACACACTCATTTCAGTCTACAAAATAATTAGTCAAACTAGATAGATAGATAGATAGATAGATAGATAGATAGATAGATGATAGATAGATGGATGGATGGATGGATGGATGGATGGATGGATAGGTAGATAGATAGATAGATAGATAGATAACAGAATTCAATTTTACATACAGGAAACTATAAAGCTATTCAAATGTTTTAACTTTTAAGGTTTTTTTTTTACATACAGGAAACTATAAAGCTATTCAAATGTTTTAACTTTTAAGGGTTTTTTTAATTTTGTTTTTAAGCCTAGAGTTCTGCATAAATACTGTATTACATTGCTCCTACCATGCTCTCCTTTTGGTTTCAGGAATTGACTTGGTAGATTACCTCTGAACCCAGTGACATAACCCATAGGCTTCAGGGACCCATGAATCTGTTGCCATGGCAATCACATACATTTCCAGAGACCACTTCCCACCCTTACCTGCAAGCAGTTACCTCAGAGCCTAAATAAAAGGCAGACTCATCAGGGAAATGCAAATCAAAACAACCCTGAGATTCTACCTCACACCACTCAGAATGGCTAAGATCAACAATTCAGGTGACAGCAGATGCTGGTGAGGATGTGGAGAAAGACGAATACTCCTCCATTGCTGGTGGGATTGCAAGCTGATACAACCACTCTGGAAATCAGTTTGGCAGTTCCTCAGGAGATTGGATATAGTACTACCAGAAGATCCAGCAATACCTCTTTTGGGCATATACTCAGAAGATGTTCCAACTTGTAATAAGGACACTTGTTCCACTATGTTCATAGCAGCCCTATTTATAATAGCCAGAAGCTGGAAAGAACCCAGATGTCCCTCAACAGAGGAATGGATACAGAAAATGTGGTTCATTTACACAATGGAGTACTACTCAGCTATTAAAAACAATGAATTTATTAAATTCTTGGGCAAATGGATGTATCTGGAGGATATCATCCTGAGTGAAATAACTCAATCACAAAAGAACACACATTATATGCACTCACTGATAAGTGGATATTAGTACAGAAACTTAGAATACCCAAGATACAATTTGGAAAACACATGAAACTCAAGAAGAAGGAAGACCAAAGTGCGGATACTTTGTTCCCTCTTAGAATGGAGAACAAAATACCCATGGAAGGAGTTACAGAGACAAAGTTTCAAGCTAAGACAGAAGGTAGGCCCATCCAGAGACTGCTCCACCTGGAGAACCATCCCATAAATAACCACCAAATCCAGACACTAGTGCATATGCCAGCAAATTTTGCTGACGGGACCCTGATATAGATATCTCTTGTGAGGCTATGCTAGTGCCTGGCAAATACAGAAATGGATGCTCATAGTTATCTATTGGATGGAACACAGGGCCCTCAATGGAGGAGCTAAAGAAAGTATCCAAGGAGCTAAAGGGGTCTGCAACCATATAGGAGGAACAACAATATGAACTAACCAATACCACCACCACCACCCCCAGCTTGTGTCTCTAGTTGCATATGTAGCAGAGGATGGCCTAGTCAGACATCAATGGGAGGAGAGGCCCTTAGTCTTGTGAAGATTATATACCCCAGTATAGGGGAATGCCAGGGCCAGGAAGTGGGAGTGGGTGGGTTGGGGAGCAGGGCAGGGGGAGGGTATTGAGGACTTTCAGAGAGGAAACTAGAAAAGGGAATAGCATTTGAAATGTAAATGAAGAAAATAGCTAAATAAATAAATAAATAAATAAATAAATAAATAAATAAATAAATACTTTAAAGTCTAAAATTTAAAAAAAGAAACAGACTCTTCCTGACCTTCACTCCTTTTTTCTCCTCTCTCTCTTTTCCCTTGTCTCCGACCCCACCCCCCCACCCCCTTTCCCCACATACAAATAAACCTCTGCCACAGGGAACTGCATTTGCCTGGTGTGGTCTGTCTGGACTCGAGCTGCAATTCCAACACAACACTCCTCCCCTCTCAAATTCCTTTCATGCCCTCCTCCAAAATTTATAGCTTCTTCTTTATTATTGCATACATACATATGTGTGTATATTCACATGCATGGGTATACAACTTACTGAGTCCATTAATGTTGCATGTATTGGACATGAGTCCAGGACCACTTGAGATTAGACATGCAGGACATTGTCCCTGGAGAAAAGTAATTCTCCTTTTCTCAACAGCCACTGATCATCTGTAGCTCTTCATCTAGGGATGGGACCATATGGAATTTCTCCTGCCCAGATTGGCATGTCAATTGTTGTTGCAACTGTATGGTCTTGTTCTGGCTACCATATTATTGAGAATTCATGAGTACATTTTCTCTGCTGTGCATAGGAGACACTATCTAGCAATAAATATGCACGAGTTTTATTTTTATGTATGTATGTCCTGTGAGTGTGTGTGTGTGTGTGTGTGTGTGTGTGTGTGTGTGTGTGTATCTATCATGTGGTGCATGTACCTCTGGCATTGGAGCTGAAAGCAGTTTGTAGCCACTAGAAATGGTTCCCCTGGCAGAGCAGCAAGAGGACTGATGAGCTGCCTTTCCAATTCAAGAGGAATTTCACATGAAAATGTTGGAGTATTCTTAGAGCCAGATGCTGCCTTCTGAGTGTTAAATCTTTGTGATTACAGATGATCCAAATGTTGTTACCCAGCTCTATTTAGTAAGCATTTAGAAAGTCACTTTCTACAAAATAAATCCAAGATTGCTATCTGGCCCATGTGAGGAAAAACAGTCTTTGGGTCTCACTTTTGGCAGCCCTTCCCTGGCTTCATCATTCTCCTCACTAACCTACACATTCTACAAAGTATCTCAGGCTGCCACGATAGCTGAGCAGGTAAAAGTACTTGCTATCCAAACTTCACAACCTCAGTTCAACTCCCAGAACCCATATAATCAATGAATGTGGTGATGCACATCTGTAATGCCAGCATTCCTTTTTTTTTCAATTTTTATTAAACATTTTCTTCATTTACATTTTCAATGCTATCCCGAAAGTCCCCTATACCCTCTCCCACCCTGCTCCCCTTCCCACTCCCACTCCCACCCTGCTCCCCTTCCCACTCCCACTCCCACTCCCACTCCCACTCCCACTTCCCACTCCCACTTCTCACTCCCACTTCTTGGTCCTGGCATTCCCCTGTACTGAGGCATATAAAGTTTGCAAGACCAAGGGGCCTCTCTTTCCAGTGATGGCCAACTGGGCCATCTTCTGCTACATATGCAGCTAGAGACACACTCCTATGGGAGATAGAAACAGAGTATCACCCAGAAGCTTGAAAGTCAGATAGCCTGGAGTATGCACTATGGCAGAAACAATAATAAACATAGTGTGTAAACAAAGTAGAAGAGAGAACTAACTCTCCAAAGTTGCCCTTTAATCTCCACACATGTGCTACACACACACACACACACACATGAACACACTCTCACACACACATTAATACACTCATACATATCTACACTTTCACACACTCTCTCACACACACACACATTTGTACACTCTCACAATGCATACAAAAACATATTCACACACTCCCACACACACAAACACATATATACACATATACATATTTACATACACACACAAGTAAATCTTAACATAAAATAGGAGAATTTTTCCTCCTTCTTCACCTTGAAAAAGTTAATATTAAGGTTTCAAATATTCCAACCTTAAAAAAAAAATCTAGCCAACTACTTGTAAGCATTTTGGGGAGCAAATTTGAGTTTTTTATTAAAGAAAACCAAGAAGGCAAACAAATAGCTTACCAGTTTTAAGTCATGCAGAATCAGTTTATGCATAAAGGTTCTAGAACTGGTCTTACTGTCCTTAGCTCAGAAATAGAGCTCCTAGGAAAAAGAATCCATCTTATACCCTTGGAAGAAGAAAACCCCATACCTGCCATCTTTACGTGAATGAATTCTTATCCCCCATCAAGAAAGAAAGACCTATCCTGACTTGGGGGATGGACCACTGATTCTCTGTGAGAACTGATGAGTTCATGAGCTAGGGCAATATGTGGTACTACAACCAGCTAAGTCAGCAGCCTGTACTTCAGGACTGGCAGACCAGTCTTTTCCTACTCTTTCACAGTCGGGTTCTAAGACATTTCTATTCCATCTCAGCCATCAGTGGAAAGAGAGGCCCATTGGTCTTGCAAACTTTATATGCCTTATACAGGGGAATGCCAGGGCCAAGAAGTGTGAGTGGGTGGATAGGGGAGTGGGGCGGGGAGGGTATGGGGGACTTTTGGGATAGCATTGGAAATGTAAATGAAGAAAATACCTAATAAAATAAATAGAAAAAGAAATCTACATTCTCCATAGATGTTAGAATTTTTAAACCCATAGATTCATGTGACATGGATTTGTTAGATAAGTCATAGTCTACCACAACCTATGTCCCTACCCTTTATAATCTACCCTTTAATCTCTGCTCTCTGCCAGGGAAATTAATCAAACCATTCCTCTCAGTAATAGCTATGCCAGTGCCTGCCAAATACAGAAGTGGATGCTCACAGTCATCTATTAGATGAAACACAGGGCCCCTAAAGAAAGATCTAGAGAAAGTACTCAAGGAGCTAAAGGGGTCTGCAAACCTGTAGGAGAAACAACAATATGAACTTTCCAGTACCCCCCCCCAGAGCTGTGTCTCTAGGTTGCATATGTAGCAGAGGATGGCATAGTCAGCCATCAATGGGAGGAGAGGCCCTTGGTCTTGTGAAGATCATATGCCCCAGTACAGGGGAACGCCAGGACCAGGAAGCAGGAGTGGGTGGGCTGGAGAGCAAGGCGGGGGGAGTGAATAGGGGAATTTGGGGATAGCATTTGAAATGTAAATGAAGAAAATATCTAAGAAAAAAGAAAAAGAAGAAGAAAAATCATTGTATGCATCTATACAGTTCTCAAAGAACTAATAAAAATATGTTAAACACTGGGGGAAAAAACATTTTGGAGGGTGGAGTACATCAAGGACCATTCTAAACCCACTAGGCTGAGTTAATCCTGAGGGTCCAGCCCATGATCTAGTGTCTAGTCATTTTTTAGGCCCCTCTGGTGGTGGAAGCCTGTCCCACAAAAATCTGGATCTGAAGCTCTGTGTGTTTACACAACTGCTTTGCAACTCTGCAAAAACAGGACACTGTACTGAAACTGGTTCACAGAACAGAAAGAAGACAGTGAATTTCATGTCTGTACAATGAGTGGCTGTCTGTAACAATTTGTCAAGGTCTAGAGATCTTCTGAGAATGTTTAGCCAGGAAGGGATAAGGAAAGTGAGACAAGGTAACATATCTTACAAAGGCTCTGGATTTACTACAGATGACAAGAGAATCTAGGAATCTCTTGTCTCACTCCAAGACAGGCTCTTGGTTCACTGGTGTTCATCCCCTCTACAACGCTGAAGTAGGTAGATATAGCTACATACTTCTGGAGGGCTGCCCAATTGAGCTAATTGCAAAGGATGGAAATCCCTACTTCACACCAATAACAAGTAAATCTGGACTGTGAGTGGTGGCTCATACTTATAACACCAGTACTTGAGAAGCTGAGGCAGTAGGATACCTGTGAATGTGAGGCTTCCTGGCCTACATAATAAGTTCCTGGCCAACATAATAAGTTCCTGGCCAACCTAGGCTAAAAAAAAAAAAAAAAAAAAAAAAAAAAAAGATCTTATTTCACAAAGAAAAACTAATCAAACAAGAACGTAGAGTAGAGAGCAAATATAAAAGTTCCCTTTGTCTATGGAAGATGCCTAAACTACAGAGAGTATCAAGCCCTACATATACTGTTTTTTCTCTACACACATAACTATTATGATATTTGCTTATAAATTTGGTGAAATAAGAAGTTCACAGTAAGAACCAATAATAATAGAAACAGTACTAACAACATACAGCAATAAAATCAACAGCATCATTACAATTGGAGTCATTATTAAAAAAAAATTAAGGATTACGTAAGTACAATCATGATGACACCATTACAATCAGTCTGAGGTTGCCTAAATACTCTGGTATTTAATAAGTGAGAAAATGGTACATACATTGAAGACATGCTGGAAAAAGAGATGATTCTGTCTCAAACAATATAGTACGGGATGACTCCATTCCTAGTTTCTTATGCTCGAATCTATTTTCTCTACACTCTCTTAAAATTTGGCCTTTAATGTTGTAGTCAATCCCCACTTTCAGCACCTACAAATGTGGAGTTTAATGTCACTTCTGTCTCCAACCAGCAGAAAAGAGCAACAACACAGCGTTCTTCTCAAAGCAGTTTATTCAGGAACCTTTCAGCATGCAAGCAAGAATCTATCTCCAGCCCCCAATTGCAATCTCTTATATAACCCCTCAACCATGGCCCCATCAGCCCAGTCCGAGTAATCTCAGTTCATTGGCCTTTGTCAAATGGCCTGATCTTGCATCATAGTGCACCTGTGAAGCTCTCACGGTGGATGTGGCTTATTTTCGGGTGTATGAGGAAGTCAGGTGCAAGTCATAAGACTTGGTTGGCTGCAGTCCTGGGCGCCATCTTGGGACTACCACCACATCTGCTCCCCACAGTTTAAAACATGCTTCTATAACAAAATTTTAGGTACAGACTATCTTAGATTGTCCTATAAGATCCTGAAGTCATTTGTCAGCTCTAAAAGAAATTAACAGCCCTCAACTTGACCCCATAAAAACTTAAGACGCTCTTAAGATCTCCAAGGCCTCAATTTAGGAGACTTCAACTTAGTACTAATTCTTCAACCAGGTGGATATTAATTCTTCTAGATTAACCTGGGAATGACCCTTCCTCTTACTGACCTCCACCCAAACAAATTAAGAAATCCATGATGAGGAATATAATGATGCTAAGAAGCCCTTTGTATACACCAATGCCCTTGACTGTGTTCAAAAACAGGTCCTGCCAATGATTTCAAACACAGCAGCAAAATCATTGAGAACAGGACTGGAGCTATAGCTTGATGACAAAATACATACTGAAAATATATCTAGCCCTTGGTTCAAACCCCAGTATCAAGAACAATTCAAAAGCAAAAGCAAATGATCCAGACTTGAGCAAGCAAAAAACTCAGAAAATTTTAAGTAATTATACTAAAATATTGGTTTGCTGTTGTTTTTCTTGTTGTTGTTGTTGAAAAAGGAGAGAGCTGATCCAGGCACCTTCCCTGCCAGAGGAGAGGTGTCTGCCCCGCCTGGGAGGGCTTTGCCAGAGTACCTGGGGGAGCCAACTTGGTTCCCAGATCCCTTGGAGACTAGACTGGTAGGTGAGACTGTGGACTACAGAAGCTAACAGCTTTTGGACCAGGCAAAAGCTACACAGCTTCTGGGACAGACTCCGGTTCAGGCTTGAGACATCCGGGCACCTTCCCTGCCAGAGGAGAGGTGTCTGTCCAGGCTGGGAGAGCTTTGCCAGAGCACCTGAGGGAAACCATCTCTGGTCCAGGATCTCTCAGAGACTAGTCTGTATATGTGAGAGTGCTGACTACAGAAGTTACACAGCTTCTGGGATAGACCAAAGCAAACAGATTCTGGGATAGGTAGGCCCAGTTTCAGAAGTTCATTTTCTGTCAGGAGGCATATCCAAACACCAGATATTTGTGCACCTTCCCTGGAAGAGGAGAGCTTGCCTGCAGAGAGTGCATTGACCACGGAAACTCAGGAGAGAGCTAGTCTCCCAGGTCTGCTGATAGAGGCTAACAGAATCAAGAGAGGAACAAGCTCTGACCAAATAAAACTATAACACCTAACTCCAGAGATTACCAGATGGCAAAAGGCAAATGTAAGAATCTTACTAACAGAAACCAAGACCACTCACCATCATCAGAACCCAGAACTCCAACCTCAGCCAGGCCTGGGCACCCCAACACACCCAAAAAGCTAGACCCGGATTTAAAAGCATATCTCATGATGATGGTAGAGAACACCAAGAAGGACTTTAATAACTCACTGAAAGAAATACAGGAGAACACCACTAAAGGGGTACAAGTACTTAAAGAAAAACAGGAAAACACAACCAAACAGGTGATGGAATTGAACAAAATCATACAAGACCTAAAAAGGGAAGTAGACACAATAAAGAAAACCAAAAGTGAGGCAACACTGGAGATAGAAACCCTAGGAAAGAAATCTGGAAGCATAGATGCAAGCAACAGAATGCAAGAGATCGAAGAGAGAATCTCAGATGCAGAAGATTTCATAGAGAATATGGACACAACAATCAAACAAAATGCAAAATGCAAAAAGATCCCAAGTGAAAACATCCGGGAAATCCAGGACACAATGAGAAGACCAAACCTACTGATAATAAGAGTAGATGAAAATGAAGATTTTCAACTTAAAGGGCCAGCAAATATCTTCAACAAAATTATAGAAGAAAACTTCCCAAACCTAAAGAAAGAGATGCCCATGAAAATACAAGAAGCCTACAAAACTCCAAATAGACTGGGCCAGAAAAGAAATTCCTCCTGACACACAATAATCAGAACAACAAATTCACTAAATAAAGATAGAATATTAAAAGCAGTAAGAGAAAAAGGTCAAGTAACATATAAAGGCAGGCCTATCAGAATTACACCAGACTTTTCACTAGAGACTATTAAAGCCAGAAGATCCTGGACAGATGTTATACAGACACTAAGAGAACACAAATGCCAGCCCAGGCTACTATACCCAGCCAAACTTTCAATTACCATAGATGGAGAAACAAAAGTATTCCATGACAAAACCAAATTCACACATTATCTCTCCACGAATCCAGACCTTCAAAGGATAATAACAGAAAAAAAAAAAAAGACAAAACAATACAAGAATGGAAACTACACCCTAGAAAAAGTAAGAAAGTAATCCTTCATCAAACCTAAAGGAAGACAGCCACAAGAAAAGAATGCCTACTCTAACAACAAAAATAATATGAAGCAACAATTACTTTTCCTTAATAGCTCTTAATATCAATGGACTCAACTCCCCAATAAAAAGACATAGACTAACAGACTGGCGAAACAAACAGAACCCAACATTTTGCTGCTTACAGGAAACCCATCTCAGGGAAAAAGACAGACACTACCTCAGAGTGAAAGGCTGGAAAACAATTTTCCAGGCAAATGGTCTGAAGAAACAAGCGGGAATAGCCATTCTAATATCTAATAAAATCGAATTCCAACCCAAAGTTATCAAAAAGTACCAGGAGGGGCACTTCATACTCATCAAATATAAAATCTCAAGAGCAACTCTCAGTTCTGAATATCTATGCTCCAAATGCAAGGGCAGCCACATTCATTAAAGAAACGCCGGGGCCTAGCAAACACATAAGTGGATGCTCACAGTTAGATATTGGATGGATCACAGGGCCTCCAATGGAGGAGCTAGAGAAAATACCCAAGGAGCAAAAGGGATCTGCAACCCTATAGGTGGAACAACATTATGAACTAACCAGTATCCCGGAGCTCTTGACTCTAGCTGCATATGTATCAAAAGATGGCCTAGTCGGCCATCACTGGAAAGAGAGGCCCATTGGACTTGCAAACTTTATATGCCCCAGTACAGGGGAATGCCAGGTCCAGAAAGTGGGAGTGTGTGGATAGGGGGTAGGGGGAAGGGTATGGGGGACTGTTGGGATAGCATTGGAAATGTAAATGAGGAAAATACCTAATTTAAAAAAAAAAGGTAAAGTAAAAAAAAAGAGAGACTTTAGTAAACCTCAAAGCACACATTGCACCTCACCCAATAATAGTGGGAGACTGTAACATACTTTCATCAATGGACAGATCCTGGAAACAGAAACTAAACAGGGACACAGTAAAACTAACAGAAGTTATTAAACAAATGGATGAAACAGATATCTACAGAACATTTTATCCTAAAACAAAAGGATATACCTTCTTCTCAGCACCTCATGGTACCTTCACCAAAATTGATCATATAATTGGTGACAAAACAGGCCTCAACAGATACAAAAATATTGAAATTGTCCCATGCATCCTAACAGATCACCATGGACTAAAGCTGATCTTCAATAAAAGTATAAATAATAGAAAGCCAACATTCACATGGAAACTGAACAACACTCTACTCAATGATACCTTGGTGAAGGAAGGAATAAAGAAAGAAATTAAAGACTTTTTAGAGTTTAATGAAAATGAAGCCACAACGTACCCAAACTTATGCAAAACAATGAAAGCATTTCTAAGAGAACAAATCATACCTCTGAGTGCCTCCAAAATGAAACTAGAGAGAGCACACACTAGCAACTTGACAACACACCTAAAAGCTCTAGAACAAAAGGAAGCAAATTCACCCAAGAGGAGTAGACAGCAGGAAATAATCAAATTCAGGGCTGAAATCAACCAAGTGGAAACAAGAAGAATTATTCAAAGAATCAACCAAATCAGGAGCTGGTTCTTTGAGAAAATCACAAGATAGATAAACCATTAGCCAGAATCACTAGACGGCACAGGGACAGCATCCTAATTAACAAAATAAGAAATGAAAAGGGAGACATAACAGCAGATCCTGAAGAAATCCAAAACACCATCCGATCCTTCTAAAAAATGCTATAATCAACAAAACTGAAAAACCTAGATTAAATAGACAAATTTCTAGACAGATACCAGGTACCAAAGTTAAATCAGGATCAAATTAATGATCTAAACAGTCCTATATTGCCTAAAGAAATAGAAGCAGTCATTAATAGTCTCCCAATCAAAAAAAGCCCAAGGCCAGATGGGTTTAGTGCAGAGTTCTATCACACCTTCATAGAAGATCTAATTCCAGTTCTTCACAAACTATTCCACAAAATAGAAGCAGAAGATACTCTACCCAACTCATTCTATGAAGCCACAATTATTCTGATACCTAAACCACAAAAAGACCCAACAAAGATAGAGAACTTCAGACCAATTTCCCTTATGAATATCGATGCAAAAATTCTCAATAAAACATCAAAACAATCATCCATCCTGACCAAGTAGGTTTCATTCCAGGGATGCAGGGATGGTTTAATATATGAAAATCCAACAACATAATCCACTCTATAAACAAACTCAAAGACAAAAATCACATGATCATTAGATGCTGAGAAAGCATTTGACAAAATCCAACATCCATTCATGATAAAACTCTTGGGAAGATCTGGAATTTGAGGCCCATACCTAAACATAATAAAAGCAATCTACAGCAGACCAGTAGCCAACATCAAAGTAAATGGTGAGAAACTGGAAGCAATCCCACTAAAATCAGGGACTAGACAAAGCTGCCAACTTTCTCCCTACCTATTCAACATAGTAGTTGAAGTCATAGCCAGAGCAATTCGACAACAAAATGAGATCAAGGGAATACAAATTAGAAAGGAAGAATTCAAAATATCACTTTTTGCAGAAGATAGGATAGTATATATAAGTGACCCTTAAAATTCCACCAGAGATACTAAACCTGATATACAGCTTCAGTGAAGTAGCTGGATGTAAAATTAACTCAAGCAAGTCAATGTCCTTTCTCTACACAAAGGATAAACAGGCTGAGAAAGAAATTAGGGCAACAACGCCCTTTACAATACTCACAAATAATATAAAAAATACTTGGGTTGACTCTAACTAAGGAAGTGAAAGATCTGTATGATAAGAACTTCAACTCTCTGAAGAAAGAAATTAAAGAAGATCTCAGAAGATGGAAAGATCTCCCATGCTCATGGATTGGCAGAATCAATATAGTAAAAATGGCTATCTTGTCAAAAGTAATCTACAGATTCAATGCAATCCTCATCACAATTCCAACTCAATTCTTTAACGAATTAGAAATGGCAATTTGCAAATTCATCTGGAACAACAAAAAAACATAGGATAGCAAAAACTCTTCTCAATGATAAAACAATGTCTGGTGGAATCACCATGTCTGACCTAAAGCTGTACTACAGAGCAATTGTGATTAAAAACTGCATCATACTGGTATAGTGACAGACAAGTAGACCAATGGAATAGAATTGAAGAACCAGACATGAACCCACACATCTATGGTCACTTGACCTTTGACAAGGGAGCTAAAACGATCCAGTGGAAAAAAGACAGCATTTTCAACAAATGGTGCTGGCACTTCTGGCAGTTATCATGTAGAAGAATGCGAATTGATCCATTCCTATCTCCTTGTACTAAGGTCAAGTCTAAGTGGATCAAGGAACTCCACATAAAACCAGAGACTGTGAAACTTATAGAGGAGAAAGTGGGGGAAAGCCTCGAAGATATGATACAGGGGTAAAATTCCTGAATAGAACAGCAAAGGCTTGTGCTGTTAGATTGAAAATTGATAAAATGGGACGTCATAAAATTGCAAAGCTTCTCTAAGGCAAAAGACACTGTCAATAAGACAAAAAGGCCACCAACAGATTGGGAAAGGATCTTTACCTATCCTAAATCAGATAGAGGACTAATATCCAATATATATAAAGAACTCAAGAAGTTGGACTACATAAATTCAAATAACCCTATTAAAAATGGGGCTCAGAGCTAAACAAAGAATTCTCACCTGAGGAATACCAAATGGCTGAGAAGCATCTGAAAAGATATTCAGCATCCTTAATCATCAGGGAAATGCAAATCAAAAGAACCCTGAGATTCTACCTCACACCAGTCAGAATGTCTAAGATCAAAAATTCAGGTGACAGCAGATGCTGGTGAGGATGTGGATATAGAGGAACACTCCTCCATTGTTGGTAGGATTGCTAGCTTGTACAACCACTCTGGAAATCAGTCTTGTGGTTTCTCAGAAAATTTGGCATAGTACTACCGGAGGATTCCGCAACACCTCTCCTGGGCATATATCCAGAAGATGTTCCAACTGGTAAGTAGGACACATGCTCCACTATGTTCATAGCAGCCTTATTTATAATAGCCAGAAGCTGGAAAGAAGCCAGCTGCCCCTCAACAGAGGAATGGGTACAGAAAATGTGGTACATTTACACAATGGAGTACTACTCAGCTATTAAAAAGAATTAATTTATGAAATTCCTAGGTAAATGGATGGACCTGGAGGATATCATCCTGAGTGAAATAACTGAATCACGAAAGAACTCACATGATATGTACTCACTGATAAGTGAATATTAGCCCAGAATCTTAGAATACCCAAGATACAAGATACAATTTGCAAAACACAAGAAACTCAAGAAGAACGAAACACCCATGGAAGGAGTTACAGAGACAAAGTTTTGAGTCTAGAGACTGCCATACCGGAGTATCCATCCCATAATCTGCCTCTAAACGCTGACACCATTGCATACACTAGCAAGATTTTGCTGAAAGGACCCTGATATAGCTGTCTCTTGTGAGGCTATGCTGGGGTCTAGCAAACACAGAAGTGGATGCTCACAATCAGCTATTAGATGGAACACAGGGACCCCAAAAGAGGAGCTAGAGAAAGTAACCAAGGAGCTAAAAGGGTCTGCAACCCTGTACGTGGAACAAAAATATGAACTAACCAGTATCCCCGGAGTTCATGTCTCTAGCTGCATATGTATCAGAAGATCGCCTAGTTGGCCATCATTGGGAAGAGAGGCCCCTTGGTCTTGCAAACTTTATATTCCCCAGTATAGGGGAATGCCATGGCCAAGAAGTGGTGGTGAGGGGTGGGGGGTAAGGGGGAATATTGGGATAGCATTTGAAATGTAAATGAAGAAAATACCTAATTAAATAAATAAATAATTAAAATAACCAATATAATTTTTTTTAAAAAAGAAAAGAAAAAAAAAAAAGGAGAGGGCTGAGTCTAGCCAGGTAATTAGGTATCTTAACTGAAGATTTTAACCTATCCTTCCTCTCCTCTAAATCTAGCACTTCAGGCTAATCCCCAGCTCTATAGCAGAATACATGCAGTATGATCTGTCCCTCTCTGACCCTCATCTCTAATGAATCACCTAGACATTCTCCTCCAACCTTACTTTCCCAAAGTCATCACATTATGCCAGCCCACAACTCCAGCACCGAATTTCCCAGAAACATGCTGGCCTAACAAACCAGGGAGACAGGTAGTCTAATTACAGATACTCACCTCTCTGTGTCTCCACCAAACCTAATCACTAGGTCTCACTCCATCACTGTAGCAAACCACATTCTCCAGCCTTCACCCCCCTCCCTGCTCCATATCTTCTTCAACATCCTTTCCCATTTATACTGTTAAAACAGCCCCCAACTACAACAGTGTTCCCTGGGAACCCACCAGCCAACCCTATCAGCAAAGTAGGCAGGCAAGCTTTAGATGTTTATACCCCTCCTTCCACATATCCATCTCCTAGTATCATGACCAGTTTTTTATTGAATATTTTCTTCATTTACATTTCAAATGCTATCCCAAAAGTCCCCTAAACCCTCCCATACCCTCCCCCTGCTCCCCTACCCACTAACTCCCACTTCTTGGCCCTGGCTTTCCCCTGTACTGGGATAAATTTTGCTAGACCAAGGGTTCTCTCTTCCCAATGATGACCAATTAGGACATCTTCTGCTATATATGCAACTAGAGACATGAGTTCTGGGGGCTACTGATTAGTTCATATTGTTGTTCCACCTATAGGGTTGCAGACCCCTTCAGCTCTTGAGTACTTTCTCTAGCTCATGACCAGTTCTATACAAGACTCCCTCTTGTGGCCTCTCTTTACTCTCTGACCCCATTCCTAGGGTTTAAGCAGATCAGGGTGGAATATCCTTCTTCACTTTCTCCTGTGGATCCTTTAGTCCCATTCTTCCAGCCTATACACATGGCTAAGTATCAATTCCAAATGCTTAGAAACACATTTTACCTAGAATACCCAGTAGCCTCACTTATCAGGATCCCAGAAGTATTCCCTACCAGGAAACACACAGCTACCACACATGGCAAAAAACAAAAACAAAAACAAAAACAAAAAAAAACAAAAACAAAAACAAAAAACCCTAGAAATAAAATATTCACCCAACATGAAAGACAAGATATAGAGACCTAAAATTATAATCTTCACAAACCCAGATACCTACACCCCAGTGTAAAAACACAGAAACAGCCAGAAAAATGTCTCCATTAAACCCAGCAGCACTTCCACAGTAGTCTCTGAGTATCACATCACATCTGAAGCACAAAGACCTTAAGACAGCCATTATGAATGTTATAGATCTCTTTAAAGAAGAAATTTCTTTAAAAAATCTATGAAAACACAAACAGTGAAAGGAAATGAATAAAATTCTTCAAGACCTGAAAGTGAAAATAGAATCAATAAAGAAAACCCAAACTGAGGGAAATGTAT
Source organism: Mus caroli (assembly GCF_978045245.1). NCBI lineage: Eukaryota > Metazoa > Chordata > Mammalia > Rodentia > Muridae > Mus > Mus caroli. The sequence goes on along the minus strand of NW_028227268.1, from coordinate 94,726,508 downwards.
AAATAAAAGTTTTAGGAACTTGAATAAGATCCTCAGAGGCAAGTCTCACCAACAAAATATAAGAGATAAAAGAAATTAAATTTCAAGCATCTAAGACACAATAGAAAAAAATGGATACTTTCATCAAAGAAAATGCTAAATTTAAAACACTTTTGTCACAAAACATCTAAGAAATCTGAGACATTGTGAAACACCAAATCTAAGAATGGTAGGTGAGAGAGAGAGAGAAAGAGAGAGAGAGAGAGAGAGAGAGAGAGAGAGAGAGAGAGAGAGAGAGAGAGAGAGAGAGAGAGAGAGAGAATGCAGATCAAAGGCACAAAAATATTTTTCATCAAAGTCATGTATGAAAATTTCTCTAAAAAAGAAGATGCCTATCAACGTACACAAAACATACAGAACACCAAATAAACTGGACTAGAAAACAAAGTCTCCTCAGCACACAATACTCAAAATACTAAATATAATAAACAAAGAAAGAATATTAAATGCTGTGAGGGAAAAAGACCAAGTACCATGAAAAGGGAGACCTATTAGAATTTCTCTTGACTTCTCACTGTAGGCTCTAAAAGTGAGAAGGGCTTGGACATGTGTCCTTCAAACTCTTAAGAAACCAAACGTGCCAGCCCAGACTACTATAATCAATACTACTATTGAAAGAAAGATGAAATTTCAATACCTGTAAGTCATATAAAGTACTCAGAAATTGCTGGTTGTTTGTGAGCCTAGAGGCTGCCTGGGGCTGAAAAAAGAGAAAAACAAACCTGGGTATGCCCTGTAGTTAAAACATTCCTGGAACATCTTGACCATAAGATAAAGGGGAATGTGAAGACATAACAGGGCTAAGTGAACTGAGTCAACAACTCACAGAACTCTGACACCCTGAACGTACATGTAATTTTTCTGCTGACATTTGAATAAACCAATAGTGTGTTACTATGCTGAATTCCACACCCCTAAGCCCCTTACCCCATAAAAACCCCTAGCTTTCGACCCTCGTGGCCGACATCCGTTATCTCCTGTGTGGGATGCATGTTGGTCCAGAGCTCCGTAATTAAACGTTCTCATGTATTTACATCAAGATGGTCCTTCGTGATTTTTTGGGTGCACTCTGAATCGGGAATTGAGTGGGGGTTTCCCCACTAGGTCTAACACTATAGTTCAATTACTATAACTGAGAAATAAGACAATAAGATTCTATGATAAAACAAAATTTAAGCAATATTTATGTACAAACCCAGTTCTACAGAAGGCTCTAGAAGGAAAACTCCATCCTAAAGAGTTTAATGACACCAATGCAAACACAGGAATGATTAATTCCAGACCAGCAAATCAAAAAGAGAAACTCACACACACACACACACACACACACACACACACACACACTAACAGTTACCAAAAAAGCAAAAAAACAGAAATCAACAAACACTGCTCATTGATATCTCTCAACATCAATACTCTCAGTTCCCCAATAAATAACATAGACTAGTAGAATGGATGCAAAACCAAGATCCATTCTTCTGCTGTTTCCAAGAAATGAACCTTAACCTTCAGTCTAGACATCAGCTCAAGGGCAAAAGGATGCAAAGATATTTCAGGCAAGTTACCTAATGAACAATCTGATGTAGCTGTTTTAATATCTGACTTTCTGTTAGTCTATGTCTTTTATTGGAGAATTGAGTCCACTGATGTTAAGAGATATCAAGGAAAAGTAATTGTTATTCCCTGTTATTTTTGTTGTTACAGGTAGCATTATGTTTGTGTGCCTATCTTCTTTTGGATTTGTTGAAATGCCAGGCCAGGTTACATACAAACAAATCCTACCTGGTATAATTTTATTAATTATACCTTTATTAATCAACAGGAAATGGACATGGTAGAGATATCACTGTTAATTACTAAACTGGACTAGTAGAATTAAATCACATATTTATTTTCTAGTGACCATGAAGCCTTATCTTTGCTAACCATCTTACCCAGAAGCATCTCAGTCAGTACTGAGAATCCCTGGAGTCTGGTTTTCTTCTATATTCAGAGTCTAAGGTTCAGAAAAAATGCTTCTGAAGAGTATGACCTCTTGTCCAGGCACTGAGATCAGCTTTCTGACTAAATGTTTTATATATATTCTTGTGCCTGTTTCATTTGCCCTGCCTCTCAAATTTTACAACCAAACAGGTGAAGGATTTGAACAAAACCATTAAGAATCTAAAAATGTAAGTAGAAACAATAATGAAATAAAAAGGGAGACTATTCTGGAGATAGAAAATCTCACCAACAGAATACAAGAGATAGAAGAGAGAATCTCAGGTGCAGAAGATACCTTAGAAATCATTGATACAACAGTAAAAGAGAAGGAAAAATGCAAAAATCCAAAATATCCAGGAAATCCAGGACACAATGAGAAGACCAAGCCTAAGGAAAATAGGTATAGAAGAGAGTGAAAATTTCAAATTAAAGGGCCAGTAAACACCCTCACAAACTTATAGAAGAAAACTTACCTAACTTAAAGAAAGAGATGCTCATGAACATACAAGAAGTCTACAGAACTTCAAATAGATTGGCCCAGAAAAGAAATTCCTCCCATCACATAATATTCAAAGTACCAAATGCACAAAACAAAGAAAGAATACTAAAAGTAGTAAAACAAAAAGGTCAAATGACATATAAAGGCAGACCTATGAGAATTAAACAGACATCTCACCAGAGACAATGAAATCCAGAAGATCCTGGAAAGTTGTCATAGAGACCCTACGAGAACGTAAGTGCCAGGCCAGGCTACTGTATCCAGCAAAACTCTCAATTACCATAGATGGGGAAACCAAAGTATTTCATGACAAAACTAAATTTATACAATATCTTTCCACAAATCCAGACCTTCAAAGGATAATAGATGGAAAACTCCAACACAAGGAAGGAAACTATGCCCTACAGAAGCAAGAAATTAATCTTTTAACAAACCTAAAAGAAGATAGACACATGAACAAAATTCCAAGTCTAACAACAAAAATAGCAGAAAGCAACAATTACTTTCCCTTAATATCTTTTAAAATCAATAGATACAATTCTCAAATAAAAAGACTTAGACTAACAAACTGGTTTCATGAACAGAACCCAATCTTTTGCTGCATACAGGAAACCCATCTCAGGGACAAAGACAGACACTACCTCAGAGTGAAAGGCTAGAAAACAGTTTTCCAAGCAAATGGTCCCAAGAAACATGCTGGAGTAGCCATTCTAATATTGAATAAAATTTACTTTCAACCTAAAGTTATTTAAAAAAGATAAGGAGGCATACTTCATACTCATAAAAGGTAAAATACACCAAGATGAACTTTCAATTGTGAACATCAATGCTACAAATGCAAGGGCATCCACATTCATAAAAGAAACCTTACTAAAGCTCAAAGTACACGTTGCACCACACACAATAGTAGTGGGAGATTTCAATACCCCACTCTCATCAATGGACAGATCATGTAAACAGAAACTAAACAGAGACACAGTGAAACTAACAGATGAAACAAATGAATTTGACTTATATCTACAGAATATATTATAATAAAAAGAAGAATATAACTTCTTCTCAGCACCTCATAGTACCTTCTACAAAATTGACCATATAATCTGTCACAAAACAGGCCTCAACAGATAAAAGAAGGTTGAAATAATCTCATGTATCCTATCATATCACCACGGACTAAGGCTGATCTTAAATAATAACATAAATATTAGCCCTCATACAAGTGGAAGCTGAGCTACACACTACTCAATTATAACTTGGTCAAGGAAGAAATAAAGAAAGACATTAAAGACTTTTTACAGTTTAATGAAAATGAAGCTACAACATATACAAACTTATGGGACACAATGAAAGCAGTCCTAAGAGGAAAACTCATAACTCTGAGTGCCTCCAAAAAGAAACTGGAGAGAGCATACACTGGCAGCCTGACAGCACACCTAGAAGCGCTAGAACTAAAGGAAGCAAATTCACCCAAGAGGAATAGATGGCAGGAAATAATCAAACTCAGGGCTGAAATCAGTCAAGTGGAAATAAAAAGAACTATAAGAAAAATCAACCAAATCAGGGGCTGTTTTTTTTTTTTAAATCGACAAAATAGGTAAACCCTTACCCAGACTAACTAGAGGATACAGAGACAATATTTTAATTAACAAAATCAGAAATTAAAAGGGAGACATAACACCAGAAACTGAGGAAATCCAAAAATTCAGCAGCTCATACTACAAAAGCCTATACTCAACAAAACTGGAAAACCTGGATGAAATGGACAATTTTCTAGACAGATACCAGGTACTAAAGTTAAATCAGTATCAGATTAACGATGTAAACAGTCCCATATCACCTAAACAAATAGTCATTTATAGTCTCCCAAACAAAAATAAGCCAGGACCAGATTGGTTTAGTGGAGAGTTCTATCAGACTTCAAAGAAGACCTAATACCAATGCTCCTCAAACTATTCAACAAAATAGCAACAGATGTACTATACCCAAGTCGTTCTATGAAGCCCCAATCACTCTGATAACTAAACCACACAAAGACACAACAAAGAAAGAAAACTTCAGACCAATATTGCTTATGAATATGCATGCAAAAATACTCAAAAAGATTCTCAAAAGCATAATCCAAGGACACATTAAAATCATCATCCATTGTGATCAAATAGTTTTCATCCCATGGATTCAGGGATGGTCCAATATATGGAAATCCCTCAGCATAATCCACTATATAAACAAACTCAAAATAAAAGCCATACAATCATCTCATTAGATGCTGAGAAAGCTTTCGACAAAATCCAACACTCATTCATGATAAAAGGCTTAGAAAGATAAGGAATTCAAGGCCCATACCAAAACACAATAAAAACAATATACAGCAAACCAGTAGCCAACATCAAAGTAAATGGAGAGAAACTTGGAACAATCCAACCAAAATCAGGGACTAGACAAGGCTGCCCATTCTTTCCCTACCTATGCAATATAGTACTTGAAGTCCTAGCCAGAGCAATTAGACAACAAAAGTAGATCAAAGGGATACAAATTGGAAAGGAATAACTCAAAATATCACTATTTGCAGATGACATGATTCTATCCTTATATGACCTCCCAAAATTTCACCAGAGATCTCCTAAACCTGATAAACAACTTCAACAAAGTAGCTGAATATAAAATTAACTCAAACAAATCAGTGGCCTTCCTCTACACAAAGGATAAACAGGCTAAGAAAGAAATTAGGAAAAAGAAACCCTTCACAATAGTCACAAATAACATACCTGGGTGTGACTTTAACTAACCAAGTGAAAGATCTGTATGATAAGAACTTCAAGTCTCTGAAGAAAGAATTTGAAGATCATAGAAGATAGAAAGATCTCCCATGCTCATGGATATGCAGGATTAATATAGCAAAAAATGGCCATCTTGCCCAAAGTTATCTAAGATTCAATGCAATCTCCATCAAAATTCCAACCCAGTTCTTCACAGAGTTAGAAAGAGTAATTTTCAAATTGATCTGGAATAACAAAAAACCTAGGATAGCAAAAACTATTCTCAACAATGAAAGAACCTCTGGTGGAATCACCATCCCTGACCTCAAGCTGTACTACAGAGCAATTGTGATAAAAAAACAAAACAAAACAAAAAAAAACAAAAACAAACAAACAAACAAACAAAAACAAAAAACAACAACAACAAAAAAAAACTGCATGGTACTGATACAGTGAAAGAGAGATAGATCAATGGAATAGAATTGAAGACCCAGAAATAAACCCACACACCTACAGTCAGTTGATCTTTGACAACGGAGCTAAAGCTATCCAGTGGAAAGAGGACAGCATTTTTAACAAATGGTGTTGGCTCATCTGAAGGCTAGCATGTAGAAGAATGCAAATCGATCCAGTCTTGTCTCCCTGTACAAAGCACAATTCCAAGTTGATCAAGGACCTCCACATAAAATGAGATACACTGAAACTTATAGAGGAGAAAGTGGGGAAGAGCCTTGAATACATGGGCACAGGGGAAATTTTCCTGAACAGAACTCCAATCTTGTGCAGTATGATTAAGAATCTACAAATGGGACCTCATAAAATTGCAGAGCTTCTGTAATGTAAAGGACACTGTCAATTAGACCAACAGATCGGGAAAGGATCTTTATCAATCCCAAATTTGATAAAGTGCTAATATCCAATATATACAAAGAGTTCAAGAAGTTAGACTCCAGAGAGACAAACAACCCTATTAAAACTGTGGTACAGAGCTAAACAAAGAATTCTCACCTGAGGAATACCAAATGGCTGAGAAGCACCTAAAAAAAAAAAAAAATGTTCAATATCCTTTGTTATCAGGGAAATGCAAATCAAAACAACCCTGAGATTCCACCTCACACCAGTCAGAATGGCTAAGATCAAAAGTTCAGGTGACAGCAGATGCTGGCAAGGATGTGGATAAAGAGGAACACTCCTCGTTGCTGGTGGGATTGGAAGCTGGCACAACCACTCTGGAAATCAGTTTGCTGGTTCCACAGAAGATTCGACAAAGTACTATCCTAGGACCCAGCAATACCACTCCCAGGCATATACCCAGAAAATGCTCCAACAGGTAATAAGGACACATGCTATGTTCATAGCAGCCTTATTTATAATAGCCAGAACCTGGAAAGAACCCAGATGCCCCTCAGCAGAGGAATGGATATGGAAAATGTGGTATATTTGCACAATGGAGTACTACTCAGCTATAAAAACATAATGAATTTATGAAATTCTTAAGCAAATGGATGGATCTGGAGGATATCATCCTGAGTGAGGTAACCCAATCACATATGAACACATGGTATGTACCTACTGATAAGTGTATATTAACCCAAAGCTTAGAATACCCAGGATACAATTCACAAAACACATGAAACTCAAGAAGAAGGAAGACCAAAGTGTGGACATTTTGATACTTATTAGAAGGGGGAACAAAATATCCATGAAAGGAGTTACAGAGATAAAGTGTGGAGCAGAGACTGAAGGAATGACCATCCAGAGACTGCCCCACGTGGGGATCCATCCCGTATACAATCACCAAACCCAGACACAATTGTTGATGCCAACAAGTGCTTGCTGGTAGGAGACTGTTAGCTGTCCCCTACCAGGCTCTGCAAGTGCCTGACAAATACAAAAGGAGATGCTTTCAGCCATCCATTGGACAGAGCAAGGGGTCCCCAATGAAGGAGCTAGAGAAAGGACCCAAAGAGTTGAAGGGGTTTATCTCTCCATAGAAGGAAAAATAATATGAACTAACCAGTACCCCCAGAGCTCCCTGGGACTAAATCACCAATCAAAGAAAACACATGGTAGGACTCATGGCTCTAGCTGCATATGTAGCAGAGGATGGCCTAATCTGTCATCAATGGGAAGAGAGACCCTTAGTCCTGTGAAGATTCTATGCTCCAGTGTAGGGGAATGCCAGGGCCAGGAAGCTGGTGGAGGGTTATTGGTGAGCAGGAGGAGGAGGTAGAGGATAAGTGGAAGAGGTTTTCAGAGGGAGACCAGGAAAGGGGATAACATTTGAAATGTAAATAAAGAAAATATCTAATAAAAAGATATATATGATTTATTAGAGTGGCTGTCTCACACTGAACAGCCAAAAAGACTGATCCACCAGATTGGTTATCACAGCAGTCTGGTGCTGAAAGATTGGAAGGGTCCTAAAGAGCTATTGGTCTTCAATACTGAGAAGCCTAAAGAAGTTGGCTCTAATCCCAGGCAAGTGATAGGACAAATGAGTTCACCAGTGATAGCAAAGGCCAAGCAAACAAACCTGTTCTTCTGACACTGCTCAAGCATTGCCTTGGCTGTCCTTTGACTACAATGTAGGAGCTGCGTCAGCTTCCTAGCCTAGATTCAATATCCACCACTTTATTACATTAGCAATCTTCTTGCAGTATCCAGCCTGCTGTGACAGTTTTCATTTTTATGTAGCTCTTTCCCTAATGATCTAGAAAATTCCTTCCTCTCTCTCTCTCTCTACCCAAGTAAGACAATTCTTATCCTATCTTCTCATTTTCTCAACAAAGAATCTTCTGAAGAGTTTTAGCAGTTATTATTGGTGCCCACATGTGCACTTAAAGCTCTCTTGTAGAAGACATTTCATAAGTTATCAGTTTTCAGTGCATTTTGTGAGAACTCTAACCGGCAGCATGTGGTTCCCACTCAAAAACAGAAGTAGCTACAACACAAATAAGTGTTTTCAGTGAGAAACAAATATCCTAAAGGTGTCCTTTCCCTTTGTTTTGATTAGTTCAAGTAAACTTAGTGTTTAGAAACATAAATATGCCCCAATTTTAATCCTTTTCTATTATTTTAATTCATTAGACCCTAAGGCATATAAAATATCATTGAATCTAGGCTCATACTCATAAGTTAGAATAATTTCCATGTTATTGAAAAAACCAAATCCAGTGAATAATCCTCTATTACATCCTACAATTGATGAGGATGAGGATAATGGTGATGATGATGGTGGTGGTGGTGTTGATGGTGGTGGTGATGATAATAATAATGTAATAGGAAGTTGAAACAGCAAACTGACTCCGAATAGATGGACCCAGGAATGCAGACAGTTCAGAACTCCATCTTCCTTTTTCAGCTCTTTCTCTGTGGTGGCTAAGGGTCACTTCTAGCTTGCCTCATCCTTAAAGCTACCAAACTCAGTGAGGAGGACTTCCCACTTCCAAATTCTAAGGATAACCTCGGGGTGGACTCTGATTGGCAAATTTAATCATCCTTGAAATTAACAGCCTGTAAGTACCCATGTTATGTCTACTATTTTCATTTTGTTCGGGTTTTACCTTTGTTTGAGACAGGGCTTCCTGTAGCACAAAGATTGCCTTTGTTCTATGTTACTTAGGATGATAGCAAACTTCTAATCCTATCTCTGCTTCATAAGTGCTAGGACAACAGGCATGTACCATTATGTACAGTTTATTTAATGCTAGAGATCAGACTCAGGGCTTCATGCATTCTAGGAGTGCAATCTACCATCTGAGCTACATTCCTAGCCCCTGATTTTAGGAGCTTTTGTCTTTTACTATTATAAACAATGCAGCAATAAAAGATAGCTAATAACTTAGATGATGTATAAGCACTCTATTAATGACAAGGGAAAAGTACAAACAGTAACTGTTTAAAATACTTTAGATCATCCCTTGGTCAAATAATAGAAAAAAAGATTATGGATTCCAATCAGGCCTAAAACACTTAAGAGAGACTTACCATCTGGAACTAATGTCTGTATAACCGGAAGCCAATAGGTCAAGGAGCTGAGAAAACAGAGCTATGATTGTGATAACCACCCACACTGATTTAAATGCTCAGCCTGAAAATGTCTACAATGGAGACATTCCAATATTAACCAGAGAATAGGAATCAGAGCTTTTCAAACGTATTACCATCATTTCCCATGTGTAGATATTTATTGCAACCATATTTAACTCTTTCAAAAAATAATTATAACTGTATTGTGAAGTAATTGTACTAAAGTAGTCCCTGTCCAGGCATCATTTGCAAAAGCTATAGTATTCAACTATGGATTTTAGGTGCCAAGAATTTGCTTCAAACAAAATTGTATATAAAATTATAATAAATAAAATAAGTAAGATGCTATAAAGATGGTTCAATGATTAAAAGTATGTACTGCTCTTCCAGGGACATGAGTTCAGTTCCTATCACCCAAATGAGTTGTCCCACAACTGCCTATAACTCTAGCTCCAAGGTCCAACAGCTCCCTTCTGTCCTCTTCAAACACTTGTCTTCATGCATACATAACCCCTCCTACACACACAATGATTAAAAATAAATCTTGATAAAGTAAAATATGTTCAAATGGGATAATAGATCAACTACTGGAATGGAAGGCTAGTAGATATGGAAGGAAATGGAAAGCAGAAGGATACAGACATGGGGACAAGCTCTCTCCCACTTGGTGTGCCCACAGTAGTGTCAATGAAACCCAGGGGCTCATGAAAGAACAATGTGAATCTGATGGATCTCAGCACCAGGCTCTTGACTACTATTGTAAGGTAGATTATATGATTCAATTTCTTACCATACATGAATGTGAAAGAGCTCATTTAAAACAATACTATATGTTCTGAGACTCTATTCAAATAGCAATGACCTAAAACAACTACTCACATCATAATTGAAAGGGAACATAGCAAGTATTTTGATCTGTATGTACTAGCCAATTTTGACAATTGCCTATGTGCATATTCAATTTTAAATATCTATGGTAGTATTTTAAACTTTGTATTGAATCATGCTGTTTTATTTTCTTAGTTTCTTTCCTCTTTTCCACCTGTAAGTAACCACTGTAACTGCTTGTTCTCTATCATTCTATACCATTATGCTCAATTTACATAGACATACGCATAAGTCTAGAAATAACAAGAAGATTTTGTTGTGGATGCATATGAAATTATTATAGAGAATATATTTTATTACATTTCTTTCTCACTGAACAATCATCTGTGGAAAAACCTCCTGTTAGACTAGGATAACATGAATCCATTCTTCCAGCCACGTTATAGTCTATGATACAGACCTGTTTCTGCTACCACTTATACAATAATTTCCTGCCAACAATATATTTTCATTTTGGTGAGGGGTGTTATCTATAGTTAGTTGTTTTGTTTCAAAATTACAAGCAACACAGCAATGATCAATTTTGTACACAAGTCCTTAACTACAGCTAATTTTACTCTCAAATATGAAATGACTAAATGAAAGAATATACAAAATTTAAAATTTAACAACATTGGGTGGTCATTTTGAAAATATAATTTATATTTTTACAAGTAATGATTAAGTTTTAGACACATTTACTAAATTTGCTCCATAGCTCCTAGCAATTAGTACTGTAATTCATACTCATTTTTATGTTATTCATAGTTTTATAGTGGATCTTTATGATATACACAGGTGGTTTCCCATCATTTTTTATTGGTGTTCCCTTCTATATCTGGCTAAGTAAATAAATGGAAACAATAAAATGATTCCTAAAGATGCTCTGCTATACTCATAAATAGGTACCTAGTCCATTAGTCATCAGAGAGGTTGCCTCTGGAAGCTGATGGAAGCAGATAGAGACCCACAGCTAGAGCTTAGGTGGAGAGAGAAAGACTATGTTGGAGACCTTCCTCTCCCCTTGGATCCCAGTAAAAAGGGGAGAGGAGAAATTGTGGTAGCCAGAGAGGTCAAGGAGGACTATCAATAAATAAGTTGTTTCTAACCCAGTCTTCTGGGTCATTTATACCGACTATACTCATGGCCAGATACTCTGCTCCCCACCCAAATCCTTTCCTTTATGAAACCACCTGTATGTAATGGCCAATGGAGGCAAAGAACCCACATGCACTAGTCTTATGCATATACTTATGGTTGATGGCTTGGTGCTTTTGTGAGACTCCTAAAAGTGGACATAGGTGTGTCTCTGACTCTTGCCTAGGTTTGGGACCCTGTTCCTCCTACTGGGTTACCTTGCTCAGCCTTGATGCAAGGGTTTGTGTCTGGTCTTACAGTCTTTGGTTGTATCAACCAGTGTTTGGTTGATATCTGTAGGAGTTCTGTTCTTTTATGGGGAGATGGAAGGGTGAATCTGTGGGTAGGGGATGTGGGGGACAACTGGGAGAAGTGGAGGGAAGGGAAGCTGTAGTTGAGATGTGTTGTATAAAAGAAGAATAATTTTAAAAATCATAGAAATAATGTTGAATATTTTTTTGTGGTGATGGCAATTTTGTTTTCTATGAACTGCCCACTGATAGTCTTTGCCTGTTTTTCTATTGCATTGTCTTTAAATTAGAAGTCTGTTCAGTGCTGCACAGGCCTGAAGGGGCAGACCATGCCCATGATGAACCCTTCTCAGCACCATATGCACAAGTGAGGCACAGCACTCCTGAGACCACTCCTGAAATGAACCCAGACACTAAGAGACGGCAGATGTCACTAAAGAGGAACAAGTGTGTGGTAAAGAAATGGAAGAGGAAAGAGATCAGAAGGATATGGACACAATGAAGAGATGCAGAACTGGAAACTGCAGAGTAGTGAGGAACAGCCTGATGCAAGTAGCTGATGATGTCATCTGGGATCATGATGTGGTCTTGGCCTGTGCTTCCATTGGTCTGGCATGGTCCTGCAGCATCAAAGTCTGTTACCACCAAAGGCCAAGCAGACTTCCACAGTCTAGGCTGCCACCCAGGGACTAATAGATAACTGAGGGTTATGCAAAACTGGCCCCACCCCTCACCTGGGAATCATGGGAGAGGTGTCCCTCAGGACATGAAGGCAAGAGAGCTAACCCTTCCTCTAGCCAGCTGTAGTACTCCAGAGAGTGACCCTGTATGTTACAGGAGTTGTGGGTAAGCCAGCACCAAGGATAACTGATCCTACTACTGTCTTCACTGTGATGGCATGGACAAGGGAGAAATACCCTCCTTCCCCCTCCCCAACTATGACAGGTGGGAGACCTGGGCCCTAGGTCATGACAGCAGGAGAGCTGTCTCTGCTCCTCAGTAGCTGAAACACTTGTGAGAGGAGACCCTATACCTCACCTAGACAGCACAATAAAGATGATCCTTGTGGCAGGGGCATGGGTTAGCTGACCCCATTACTTTTCTGCCTTGTGGTGACACAAGTACAGAAGAGGTGACTCCCCTCATTCCCTCCCCACTACTACCTATGGTAGGCAGGAAAGCTGGCCCTAAACTCATCAGAGTAGGAGGTCAGATCCTACTCCTCACCTGCTACAGCATTCAGGAGAGCAGGACCTTCACCTAACTGGGACAGTATAGTATACCTGGTTCAGCATGTGGGAATTGTGGGTGAGCTGACTCTAAGGGGGGTGAGTATGAGAGATATAGCTCTGCCTTTTATTTTTCTTGGAAAAACATCCTTCTCCCGTCCCTTATACCTTGCCATCTATGGCAGGAAGGTGAACTGCCCCCAGGGTAAGGAAAGCGAGAGAGCTAGCACTGTCCCTCACTGTCTACAACACTCAGGAAAGCAGTCCCTGTCCCCACATCTGGGCAGCAGGATATAGCTAGCACTGATGGTAGAACTTTCTAGTAAGCTGGCCCTGAAGGCATGAGAGCTAGTGACCTGCTCAGATGCCTCTCAGGCCCAGATCCAACATCAATGAACTGCTGGGGTACATGAAGGGCCCAATCTTATGGATCCAAAATTACAGGATCTCCATGACACTGGGCAACAACAGGACTCCAAAAAGAGTCCCAGTAAGGTTCCAGAATAGAGTAACAGAAGCCAAAGTCATTACAATGAACATTGGCAAGCAAATAAGTGTGGACAAGAAGGTATATTCTGGGACACTCGGTGACATACTACAACTTCCATGAGGAGACTTTTTTTCTCTGATGTGAGGGAGGTTATAAGGGTAGAGTGTTGGTACAAGGGGAGGGATAGATGAGTGGGATTGGTGTACATGATGTGTAAGAAACAACAAAAAGTTTACAAAAAGAAGAAGTCCATTAGGGTCACCTCCACATTATAAATACTTTTTCTATTTGGGATTATTTGATTCAAACTTCCAACATAAAAAATAGAACATGGGTCAGTGAGATGGTTTAGTGGATGTGGGCACTTGCTACCAAGCCTGAAAAAATGAGTTCAATCTAAAGAACCAGCATTCACAGTTGTCTTATATGCACACTATGGCACATGGATATGAACATGGACACACACACACACACACACACACACACACACACACATGCACACACACTAAATAAATGTAAAATGTTTTAAAAAGATAGATAAGAACACAAAGTATAAAATAAAATATATAGAATTTATATCACTCATTATGCAGTTAAAAATTTAAATATATGTGTGTATACATATATGCATATACATGTAAGATTAGTGTTTAAGTACAGTCCTTAGAGTTAGATATTGAAACTAACTCCTAATGTAATGGGAGAGTGGATTCAAATAGGCTCATAGGTATAATTTGAATACTTGGTCTTCAGCTGGTGGGACTGTTCAAGATGGCTCTAGCTCGTTCACTTTCATCTTTCTTTCAGAAGTCAGAGGAGCTGTAGTATTAAAGTTCCGGGATTTAGAAACTCAGAGGCAGCTTGGGTAAGGCCTGCAACATAGTGAAAAAGAACATTTGTCAAATTTACCCTTTGTAGCATGACATCAACTATTCCACAGAAACTTTAAAATCCTTCCTAGGAAGTGGACAGAGGTAGCAGAATCTTCTTGCTGCAAAGTCAGAAACAGTTCTGTATATTTTGTCCCTATGATGTGGGAACCAACAGTGATTTAGCTCAGCATTTACTATGTGGCAAGTCTTTTTTGTTGTTGTTGTTGGTTGGTTGGTTGGTTTTTGGTTTGGGAGGTTGTTTGTTTGTTTGTTTGTTGTTGTTTTCAATACAGGGTTTCTCTGTGTAGCCTTGGCTGTCCTGGAACTCACCCTGGCTGGCCTTGAACTCATAAATCCACCTGCCTCTGCCTCTAGTGCTGGGATTAAAGGCATGTGCCACCACTGCCTGGCAGCAAGTCTTGACTGATATTGTTAATCTTCCATCTCTTGTGTTGTCCTCATGTAACAGTAATCACACAAGCTTGCAATGTAGTGATTTCTACACCAATTCCTTGAGAAGCCAAGGCTCAGGAAGGTTAAGCAGATTTCCCACATTCCCATGGCTGGGTACATCAATGCAAGGGTAAATTGCAAACCAGGTTCTTATTTCCAGGTGATTCTTTACTCCATATCCATTAGAAACTCATCACATAGAATAGAACACTTGGGAGCAGAGGCAGGTGGATTTCTGAGTTCGAGGCCAGCCTGGTCTACAGAGTGAGTTCCAGGACAGCCAGGGCTACACAGAGAAACCCTGTTTTGAAAACAACAACAACAACAAAAACAAGCAAACAAAAAGAATATCCCCTTCAGTTCCTTCAGCCCTTCCCCTATCTCTCCCATTGGGGTCCCCAGGCTCAGTCTGATAGTTGGCTGTGAGTATCTATGGAGGGGAAAATGAGAAGGTGGACAACGTTAGAAATGTAAATAAATAAAATAACCAATAAACAAAGAGCATTCTACAAAGTTTCACTCCTAATATGGTCCAAGCTATTTTAAAATAGCATGTGATTTAAAAACTGATTCAAAAACTATTAATAGATCACGTACTTTGGGGAGACTATAATAACCATGGTAATAATAGATAAAATCAAAGTGCTTACTACATGGTGGGCATATTGTTAGGGACTTTACATGAACTTCCCTATTAAGTCCTCATTACAACAACTCAAATACATACAGTTATTTTTTTTTCAGAAGAGAAAATGGTAAAATAACTTGTCCAAATTATAAAGGTTGTGAATTCTAGACTCAAACTGAAATTCGATATTCAAAGACTTCTCCTATAACAATAATTTTCTAGTGTTTCTCATGAGTAAGTGAATATGCACTTATATTTTCATCAGATAAAGAAAATAAAGATTAAAATTAAATTAAGACCTGAATTTCCTATATTAAGTGACTATGCAGCAAAACATGAGAAACTGACGCAACCCAACAGTGGATCCATTAAAAGGTTGAGGTGGGAGGTAAGGCATTTTATTCTTAACAGGACAAGTGTCTTTGAGGTCACACTGTCCTGCTGTCGCCTTCTCCGGGCAGAAGAGGCATGCATCTCCATAAGTTCAGTGCATGCCCTCCAAGGCACCAGACCTAGAACTATAGGTCAGAAATATGACTACTATTGGCCAGACCTGACCTTTTATTATTTTTGAGACCCTGACTTCTTGCCTTTTTCACCTCTATCCCCCTTTAGTTACCTGCAATGACTGCCTGCAAATAGCATTTTAAGAATGATATGTAAAGTCATAAAACTCACAGTTACCATTTCAAAACTGAAGGCAAGGCTGCTACAAGAATCAGGTGGAGTCCAGTTAAGAAGTAACTTTAGAGCCTTCTTCGTTCCTGGGAGACCAGAGGACAAACCATGGTGAAATCAACAAAGACAGACTCTAAAGCTCTCCATTTTCTTCCAATCCCATCCCCTGAGAAGCTGACCTGGTTTCTCCACCTTGGTGGCAATTTGCCCTGAGATTTACTATCCTATTCCCTCCCCTGTCACCCATGGCATGAGACAAATAGAATAAACTGGGAAGTAAGAGAGACCCAGACTCTATCCTGCCCTGTCATTAGCATGATGGGCAAATTAGATTTCTTTTTCAGGGGAAAGCTTTGCCCTGGACAAAAGAGATATAGGGTCTGCCTCATGAGATGAACACAAAGCTTCAGTGAGTGATGATTAAGCAGTTCTTAGCTCTGGACACTTAGCATACTTTTACTATATACTACAGTCTTCTAAATTCAAAATCCAAATGCTTCCTAAATGGCCAGAAGTTATTGAATTGACTCAAATGGTTAGGAGAAGACAAGGACCCTGCAAGAGAACAAGTATAGGTATTTTACCGACTTTGGCAATATAAGTTAAGAATGGCAGGAGTTTGAAAACAGGTTGCAACAATTGGTATAGAATGCAGGTAAGAAGGGAGTTCTCATTTATTCTACTGAAATATATAACTCACAGTAAACAAAATGCAGACAACCAATGTTCCTTCACTGAGAGAAAGAACACATACATAATTCAAGATGTACTAGAAGAAAACATGGAAAGGAGTCATACAAAAAGGGCCCTGCAGTTTTCTGAAAAAGAATTCCTACTTCTGTGGTAGGAAGAGCATTGGGTTGCTTCTCTACTCAGTCACAGGTCCCTAAACATCCTCCTATCCTACCACTCTTCCCTTGCCTTCTGTTTTCTGGTTCTGAAGTTAAATGAATAACTTGGAAGTTAAAATGCGGTCACCGGAGACCTAACTGTACTTCCCTGCAAGGTCTTCAGAGCAAAAGCTCAGAATTCACATTTTCAGCATGCTGTTGCTCTCTCGGGATCAGACATTATTTTGAAGAGTGGCACCATAATTCCATCCTTTCTTAATGTCTTCAGAGCTTTCAAGGCTCACCTATAATTTGAGGATAAGAATTCTACCTCCTAGCATTCTCACAAAGTTAATAGATTAACCATCCAAGTACTCCGAGTAGTTTCTATTATATATTAAGACACTTGTGGATGAGAGTTAGAAAATCACAATCCTAAAAATGACTTCAACAAGAATATACTATGCTGTGACACCCCACATTTACTTCATCCAACTCATGTGGTCCCTCAGTACTGGTCATTTTCTCTTTAGCACAAAACGACTCAGTCCTGTGCTCATTAGTACATACTGCCATGCTATATTAAAAACAATTTGGATCACCTACAGATATGGCTTATACACAGCATTTTTTTTTTTTTTAGTATTCCCTATGTGCTAGAATATTAAGCAACTCATAAGCATTCCTTCTGTTACCCTTAAAACATTCCTACAATGCCAGACTACTATCAGAAAAATGGGCCTGTAAGAGTCCCCAACCATCTTACATATATATTATTTCATGTTCTACAACTTTCCAGTCAAAACTGGGATTTGGACCTGCTAAGCCATCTAATTGCAAAACTCGAGCTCTTTACCACCTTAATCCTAAAGACTGCAATCCTAAAGAAAACAGACTGCATCTTCCAGTTATTCCATCTGGCAGCAGCTGCTGGAAGTACAAGATTCTGAGGTATAATTACTCTCAGTCAAGGGGAGGATTATTGGAATTGATTAGGAGTATCTAGCTGCCATTATAGCTAGGGACAATGCATGGAACTGATATTTGCAGCCCTTGAATTTTGCTATAGCAACACAGATGGTGTTAAAGGTCTAACTTCATCAAAAATTATGTTTAAATACATACAAATCGGGTGACTGATGATTTCAGATCTGGGCTTCTCTGCCATCATCATTTAATATGCCCGTAGGTGAAGAGAAACTGAAATGTGACTAAGCCACATCTGAAGATGTTCCAAAGTCATTTCTCTTTGGCTTTAGAGTTCCAGATGGACTACAGTTCTTTAAATTTGTCTCTAGTGCAACTGGCATCACTGATAAGTTTCTGGACAGATTTTAAAAGGAAAAAATATTTTATTAGACTAAAACCTTAAAAAGTGTTGATCTTCTATTTTCTATTTGTCAATATCCTAATTTTTCAAATGTCAATGCATAAGAAAGCTGCTATGGGATTTGTTTAAATTGTATATTTCCAAATCTCCACCTGGAAAATTCTAATACAGAGAGCTAGAGATGAATCTGGGCAGAATATATTCAAATATTGCTAATATTTAGGAATAAATAGCATTGGTCCAAGCTTGAGCAGACAGTTTCTGGGAGGAATCCTTGTGAAAAGGATTTTGTTATTAGGCTATGGTGATCTCCTTGCAATTTGTGATGTTGTAAATTTGTTGCATGTTGTGAAAATGAACCTTTGCAAGTCCACATTGGTTCTGACAACTCCCAGATGTTTCACAACTTGGTAGCAATTGAAAAACAAAAACTTAATATACTACTGTTAATTTCACAAACAATATATGGCTTATTTATCTCAATAGTATGACATATATATATATATATATATTACATAGTATATTATATATGTATATTTGGGAGAAAGTAGGTCCTCTATGTAACAGAGAATGCTTACTCTGTGGCTAAGCCGGGCTCAGTATACAAATGACTTCAGATTGCTTTCAGATAATTCTGCATACTCTCCCTATCTACTCTCCTTCAGTGATGTGAAGGAGGAAGATACAGTGTATCAGGGAGACTTGCTGTTTCATGGCAGTGGAGTCAAGTTCTTGCTTAGATATATATTGTCTCTTAAAAGCAAGAATTGAATCCTTCTATCTGTCACCTACACCAATAAAACAGGAATCCAAATCTGATTAAACTATCATTTTACTGGAAGTAGGAGTGCCAGGCATTTGAGGACAGTCTGGGCTACAGTGCTAGTATTAGGTCAGCCAGGGCTAATAAAAACTTGTCAAAAAACCAAACCAAACCAAACCAAACAAACAAAAAACTTGACTCAAAAAGAAAATGTTAGTGACAAATGTGGCTTAATAAGATTAAGGTTCCAAATGCTTTTTGCTCAAACTCATATTTAAGTATGTTTAGGTTTCTGAGTAGATGGTGGGAGAATGTATGTGAAATGAATTTATGTAAAAATGAATGTACACAAGAGATAAGGGAAGAACGCCAGGCACAGTTATTAGGAATCAGGAAGTATTTGCCCTATATCAGTTCTGCCTATAACTGAAGGGTGGCCTTGGCTTTACCATGGATTTGTTCAGTGTTTTCATAAATACAATGGAGACGTGGACTGTAGGAACAGACAGCAGATATCCTAACTCAGAAGACAAGCAGTCTCGAAGCTGGCTTTAGAGACTCAGCTCTCATTCTGCCTTAATGACATCAAGCATACTGCAGTTAGAGCTGTAATCTATTAAGAAATGTTTAGGGAAAAAAGGAAGGGAAAGCCCAAAGCTGCTGCTGCTTTGGCAGAATTATTTGATGCCATTTGTCTTTGTGACACCAAGGAGAAGCACAAGGAGATTCAGCAGCTACATTTAGTTTGTAATGACCTTTCACCTCTGTTGACCTCTGACCTAGCTGTTTTAATCACACAGATACAGGAGATGGACAGGGTAATGTTTCAGGAGGCAATTCTCCTTGGTAGTGCAATGGGAGTAAAAGAGATCGAAAATAAAATTTTTCCACTAAGACAAATGGCAGCTGAGCTGCAGCTGACAAAGGGTTAACAGAGCTTCAGGTCCTGCAGCCTTTAGCTGCCAGGGAAGTAGTTGCAGGCCAGAGCTTTGCTACAGAAGCCTCATTTGTCAAAGACCTTTCAGAAAGTGACTCTAACTGAATGGATTTATACAGAAACCAAGAATTGGGTTTGTTTCCCAAATGCAAGTGACTTGAACCCTCTTGACTTATCCCTCAAAAGAAATTCTCTACAAAATTCCCTTTCATATATTGATACATCATTACCCCAATACCAAAATAAACATACCACAGACAAAGAGATGGTGGCCTTTGAAAACTATTTGTGTGTGTGTGTGAAGCAGGGACTTTAAACTTGAGCATGTAATTACAATCCCCAGGGATTGTAATTTTAACCTTTTTAACCTATTGCTAACTCCACCTTGTCCTCTTGGAGTAGGTCTAGGTAGGGTCCAGGAATTAGAATTCTAACGGTTTCTAAGTTATACTGAAACTTTTTTGTTCTGAACTGCTTGAGAGACCCACTGTCCTTTTAACTGAACACTGCCTTCTCTCTGTGTTAACAGTTTATGCTCATACACATACATACCACCGTAAACAAGTCCTACAAAAACACCAAATATTAACAGATATTTTGAATACTCTCTGTGTATCTGTCCTACAAACCCTTCGAAGTTCACATCATTGCCTCAATTAGAAATTCAATCAGCCCAAACCCAACTCTCAACGTGTGTCCTTAAGTATTTTTCTACCTGACTGAGTCCAAATTAACTGGTCTCCGACTGATGATGATTGTAATGGCCCATCAGGTAAAGGTGCCTGTGATATGAGCAACCTGAGTGTGGGTCCCAGAGTCTGCTAACAGTGGATAGAGAGAATTAACTCCACAGGACCATCCTCTGACCCATTGAGGCACTGGCACTTGTGCCTATACTCAAGTCATATCTTCATGCACATAGGCACACACACACAAATAGTAAAGGTTTAAAAATTGACTGGCCTTCATATTTTGGTCAATGTCATATATATATAGATAGATATGATATTATATATGGCAGATATATACATATATATGTCACATATATACATGTATATGTCATATATATATTCATGTGACATATATATATACAGATAAATAAACATAAAAAATACACACAAACACACACACATATTACATATTTGTACCAATTCTGATTCTAAACAGAAGAGTATAACTTTTCTTTCTCCTTATGTTACTTGGAACAACAATAACAAAATGTTACTCAAGAAATTTAACAAAATCAACCTGCCCCCAAAAGTATTCCAGTTCTTCCTGGATATGCAAAGACCACAAGATAAGCCAGGTCCCTGACCTACAAAGCCAAGAACAGTCTTGAGCAGACTAAGGTCCATGTAAATGTCAAATGTAAGCACCACCAACTGTTTTTGTTGTGGTGGTGATGGTTATAGGGATACTCGAAGTGGGATTTGGTGATTTGTTGTTTGTTTGTTTGTTTGTCTGTTTGTTCATCTTGGTCATTGCTAATGGAAATAGAAACAAGAGATAACATATACCCATACTTCCTAAGCCTTAGAGAAAATCAGAGCTGCCTGGAGGGGATGGTCAAGAACATGCAATGCTGTTGTTCAGCTTCTGACCCAGCTCAACTCAAATGAAGCCAAAGACCCAAGTTCTCAAGTGATATCAGAAATGCTGGTCTGGGGTCCATATTTTAAGGACTATCATTTTAGAATAAACATGTCTATGATTATAACATCTTTTCTCATCCATCCTTTATCCCAAGATTCAGCAGACACTCTGTGAGTATTTGGTGCATATACTGAATCTTTCTAGCTTAGAGGATAAGGTATCATGTAGGTCCTCACAGAGATTGCTGCATAGAAGGATCAGAAGACCAAAAAACCATAAATGTATAATGCAAGAGTGATCCAGTAACAGTAGGTAAGGTGGAGTGAAGAGATTTTAGCTAATTCATTTATTCTCTGAGGAGATAATATCTATGGGAGCAGAGGCCTAACTAGAGCAAAGGAACAAGCCAATGTGGTAATGTTACAAAGACAATAGCAGGGGCAAAGGTGGGAAAATGTTCATTATATTCCAGGAAGAGCAAGAAGACTGATTGCTAGAGAGAGAGTAAGCAACAGTACTGGGAGAAGAAATTGAGAGTGGAGCAATCTGCATCTTAGTCAGGTCCCCTGGGTTTACCCACGCACATTTAGATTTGAGAATGACTTGTAATGCATTGTTTCCTAAAGCTTTTAAAGCATGTTACAGTACGGGCAGAGATGAATCTAGATGATGCAGCACAGACTGCAGCTTTGCATGGTGAGGTTTGTTAGACATGTGTGGGGCAGTGAGCTGTGCACAGACAGCCTGGTCCCTAGTCAAGCACAGGCCTGGAACCCCATTGATCCTAAGGGACAGAAGGTGTTTGGCCATGCCTCCTGGACTCCTGGCTCCTGTCAAAACTACAACCTCCCAGAGCAACCACCCCCACCCTCAGAGGGGTGTGCGGCCATCAGTCATGTAGGCAATGCCCCAAGCTCCTAGTATTCTGTCTGGACTCCACCCCTACAGTTAACTGGAAACAGCCAGCATGGCCCAGCCCACTAAAGGAGCTGCTTGCCCCATCCTCTATCTCTTAACTTGCTCTTACTCTTGTTCCCTTGCTCCCTCTCTCTCTAATTTCCCTTCCCCTTCTCTCCACATGGCCAGGGCCAACCTTTACTTTCCCACTCTCTCCCTCTCTCTGCCTTTCTACAAATGCCTTAAAACCATGGACTACCTCTTCTCATCAGGACCCGTCGCGCTGGAGCAATGGAACAGGTCTCCCTTTAACAAGCCACGCACATCTAATTACCCACCGGGAAGGAGGCCTCCTTGCATTTCCCAGCCATGGCCACCAACCAAGCCAACCCACCCGCTGAAGCAGCCACCTGAGCTAGCCAGACTCTCTCCTCCTCAGGGTTACCTGCCAGTGCTATCCTCCTACCCTTTTCTCTCTGGCCCCTGGGCCAGAGTCCACCAAAGTTCTCAGCTCAGAGTCCCCACCTGTTCTCAGCTCTTCCATGACATACAAAGGCTTCTGAGATGTCTGAGAGCAAGAACCTGACATCCTTGACCTCCATGCGGCCCAGGGACCCCAGAACCAGCTCTTCAGCGGTACCCAGCAGCGCCTGTGGTGCCAGAGAGTTAGATCCCGGCTCCTGCAGTTCCATGGGGACCACAGACTTCTTCACCCCCAGAGCAGGATCCCATGGCTTCTCACAGTCCAATGCCAGCCTGGCGGTGCCCTGGGGTCCACACAGTCAAACTCCCACATCTTACTAATCTCAAGAGGACAAAGGACCCCATTTTTGCCCCACAGACATGCCAAGAGATTGGACTTCATATCTATTTTACTCATAGAGCATGTTCTTCACTCAAACAAGCTTATAACAAGTGTGGGAACTGTTGAGAAAGGCAAGCTCCCATTAGTAAGAGTGGACCAAGTTGTTATGTTTGGTCACAAAGGTGAATTTGAAAAAAAAATGACGTTTACATGTATACAACAGTGAATTTATTTTGATGTCCATGTGCACCAAATAGACTTTTGTGTATGAGAGATAGAGACAAAGAGACCTCAAGCAAGACTGGGCAGGGTTAGTGGCTAGAGCTGAGCAAGTGAAATAATAATTATTATAATAATAATTTTCAAATTATTTAAGTTTCCTGAAAAAGTAAGGGCACATGACAGAAAATGGAGAACCAGAACCAAGCCCTAGTGGGTAGAGACCATGATGGGCAGAAGAGATGTAGAGTCAATAGCTAAGTACCAGAAAAACACAACATCCATTATCTTTCACCCAAATTTCACTTTATAGCTGAGACAAACACAAAGGAATCAAGATTAGTTCTCCTGTCCTTCAAAAATATGGGTATGTAACCAGCTGCCCTTTATAAATGTGATGGAGAACACTTCATCCTATAAATAAGTCAGACTCGATTTTTTAATATTAAAACAATGTCTTCGCTTTTAACAAGCACAACTGCCAATAGCCAGAACCACGGATTATGAATCACTCCTGCTTCTTCCTCTGCTTCCTAATTTCCTGCTAAGGAGACAGGGCTGAACGGGGTCATTAATCTAAATTAGAAATACTGTGACCTGCTCTGACTTCCTTGCTAACACTGTGTGGCAGGACTGGAACTGTGGGGGTTTTGCTTTCCACTCGACTCTGAGGAAGAGGTGGCCTGGGAGAGATGCTAACTAGTTTTGTTTTTTATGCTTCTATCTCTCCCCAGCTAGACTTTGTACAGTCCATTTGCTGTTCCAATTGCTGTTTGGGCATCTCACATTGAGCTTCTAAATTATCAGTCTCAATTCTTTCAATGTTGCTAAATGATTAACTTTGTTTAGTCCTTTTCCAGAATTCTAAAAGTTCCTCTATGAAGCCTAAAATAATATACTTCTTCCTAACAGAGAGCTGTCTTAACTATCGTCAACATAGCAAGGCACCTGAGATATTTAAACTATAAAATATTAAAAAAAGTTTCACAATTTGGGACACTCTGATCAAATATGAGCTGTCAGTCTCTAGTATATGGGTTGAACAGGAGGAATGCATGGCAGAGTTCATTGCAGAACAAGTCATTCACCTTGGAGAGGAAACAAATGAAAAGAGAGGAGAGACCCAGGTCTCCAGACAAAAGGAGATATCAAGGTATCACATACTGCCAGCTGATCAGTGACTGTTTGCTGGGCTCCACCTCCTAAAGGCTATACCAACTTCCAATAGCAGCATCCTGCATACCAAACCTATCACACAGGGGTCTTTGACGAGCACTTACCTTAATCACAACAAGAAGATGTGCAATTTTTCTGTTGAACTAACATCATTCAATGATTGTGATGGTCAGTTATTTCATCATCTACTAAACTGATTTTTTTTTAAATCATCGAAGAAACATGGCCTCTGGACGTGCCTTCATGGGCATTTCCAGAGCTGCTTAACTGTGGAAGGAAAATCTTCCATGAATGTAGCATGATCCCATGGGTTGGGGGCTCCAGACTGAATAAAAAACAGAAACAGGAGAAGGTGAGCCACATCTACTACACAACTCTGTCTGCTGTCTGATTACAGAAGTAATGCGACCAGTTGCTTCATTTTCTTGACTCCAGGAACCCTATCCACTATAGACTGCACCCCTAAGATCTGGATCTAGAAGAAACCATCGTTCCTTAGGCTGCTTTTGTTAAGCATTTAGTCACAGCCATGACTGTGTGGTAACCGATGTAATAGTTATCTCACTGTGGTGCCACGGAGGGAGGATGCTGAACCGAGGAGAAACATCTTCAGTAAGCCTTTTTCATCACAGACTTAGATCAGAACCAGCATAGTCAAAGGCCCTTGAGAATCTCAGTGTAAAGATATCACTTTATAGTTGTGAAAAGTTTCTTTAACAAATATTTCATAGTGGACATTTGAAAATAAATAAGAGTTTCAAGTTTATTAATTTACTTCCATGGCTAAATGCCTGGTAAAAATTATGCTGGACTTTATTAGGGCTAGTGAAAAGTGGGTATTATCTCCTGCACTTCCGTCCTTGTTCATGAAACAGTCACATATTACAGCAGACAGCTAAGGAGAGTTCCACAGAGCCACCTCTGTCCACAGACAGCTTCCCAGCTTGCCCACCTCCTTTCTGACTCCTGACTGATCACCCTCATTGTTGATTAGTAGAATTGGGACAGAAGTAAAAGTGGATTTGTTTTCCCTGATGACAACCTTGGAAAGCTGCAGCAGCACCTGCTTCAGCACTTACCAGAGCTGCTCATAGACTCCAAAGACAGCCAGCATCCTCTCCCATTTCCACATCCCCCACCTCCTCCTAAATGACCCAGAGTGACTGGAGCCAACTTGCTTTGGAGCTTCAGGTCTTGGTGTTTTGTTGCTGTTCTAGGACTGTGGAAAACTCAAATCATATTCTGCAGTCATGAGCCTTGGGGTCCTAAGCAGTCTAATAAGTCAATCAGTTCCTCCCAACTCCTTCCCTTTGAGCTGGCAAAATCATTAAAATGGCTTCCCTCCCTCCTCAGCTGCACTTTGTATAGTCAATTTTCCTTGATTCTCATGAATCTTCTCAACTCGCTATCATTTGGAAGTGGGGGAGAATTTAATACTTTAGCTCAGAAATGCAGAAGTTCTGTCATTGATTAACCGCCTTCTGCTTTTGACAAGTGTTGGCAAAGGAGGAGGCAACCCCTGATAGAAGACTTCCAAAAACACAGCTCCCCAAGTGCCTAACATGTACCCATTGGACCCCAAGAGCTTGGAGACATTTATGGCCTCAACAAAGAAGCAGCCATATCTCTTGTAAGAAGGTCCTGGGGGAGAACCAGGAGAAAGCACTTTACATGGATAAGAAAGTGGGAGGCACTCAGTCCAAACACAGCCACCCTCAAAACCCTGGCTGGAAAAGGAAAGTGAACAAGGCTTTCTGAGTCCCACTGGGATGCTTTTACATATACTGGGTGATTACTTATGGGAGTCAGGTTTGTTGAGTCTCAAGAGGGCTATGATACATCTAGCAATTTTCTCCCTCTTCCTGCAGAATCAGTGCCCCAGCCTGGATGCCTAACAGGAAGTGTTCACCATAAGGTTATTGTTGAAGGGAAAGAGTTCTGACCCCGCTGAAATCCCAGCCCAGAGCTCAGGCCAGCCATAGCCCAATGGAAGGACTGCATCTATAACTCTGATACTCTCAGATTACCAGAAAGTTGTGTATGTGACCCTCCTTTACCTTAGGGAAAACATTTTACATCTAACCTGTAGCCAAATTTACAGCCCATTCCTCTCCAATGACGCATACTTGCACAGTCATCTGCACTTGCAATAATGTAAATGGGCTATGGTCTACATTTCCTTTATAACTGCTCCCATTCCCTCCTTTCATCAGCATTTTCTAGTGAAGCAGAATCACCCTGGAAAGGATGGCATCCCAGCAGTAGAAGGTCAGAGGCAACATGGGCAGAGTCACAGGAGCCCAGGTTCAAATCCCAGTCAGCACTTTACAGTGACGCAGCATCATCCTGTGTTGCCCACTGTCCACCCAGAGGGCAAAGCAGAGCCAGGATGAATAGGTTTCACAGGACTCTGGTCACCGGAAATGTTAAGGTTGTTACAGCTCTTAGTGGAGCAGTAAGGAGGCTTGGGCAGCCTGCACAGGACAGGTATCTGAAATCCCATGTTTGAGGTCACCTACCATGGCAGCAACAGTGCCAGCGCAAGAGGTGGCGGCAGCAGTGTAAGCGCAGCCATACAGGCAGGTTCAGGGTCTAGAGATGAATTTTTAAGGAGAGAGAACTCCTCTCCCAAGTATTACAACTCAGTAAAAGCAGCCACTCTCAGATGATCATTGGTGAGATAACACATGTGCTTAATTTTATATAGACAGAGACAATATAAACATTGAGGCATGTGGTGGTGTGATGGATTGTATATGCTTGGCTCAGGAAGTGGCACTATTAGGACGTATGGCCTTGTTGGAATAGGTGTGTCATTTTGGGTGTGAACTTTAATACACTCTTCCTAGCTACCTGGAAACCAGTATTCTCCTAATGGCCTTCAAATTAAGATATAGAACTCTCAGCTTTCCTGCACCATGCCTGCCCGGATACTGCCATGTTCCCACCTTGATGATAATGGACTGAACCTCTGAACCTGTAAGCCAACCTCAATTAAATGCTGTCCTTATAAGAGTTACCTTGATCATGGTGTCTGTTCACAGCACTAAAACCCTAGATGGGGATTTAGGGGTAAGAGTTGTATTGGCTCAATTTGAAATGGTGGTAATGCTCTATTTGCATGGCAAAGGAGTCCAGGTGTTTCCTTACATGAATGAAACTGCCCAAGGTCCTCTTAGTGGGGTGTTATGGTTTCAAGTTTCAAAGTATATACAGAAATGAGTAGGGAGCAGCTTGACTACTGTCTATTTCAAGCCTTTGAGATTCCCTGAGGTCTGAGCTCACTCAACCTTATCAGTTCTGCTGCCTGGTGGCAGGGACCACTTGCTCTACAACCCTGAAGAGGATAGCATCACAGCAGTGTAATGTCAGAGGAGACATGGGCAGAGTCACAGGAGCCCAGGTTCAAATCCCACCCAACACTTTGCTGCTTGCATGGTGT
The DNA here is from genome assembly GCF_978045245.1 of Mus caroli. Lineage (NCBI taxonomy): Eukaryota > Metazoa > Chordata > Mammalia > Rodentia > Muridae > Mus > Mus caroli. The sequence continues at coordinate 94,698,602 of NW_028227268.1, read as the reverse complement.
TGGGAGCTATCTAAGCTCCCAAAAACTTGAGTGTAGGGGAGGTGATAATTCCCTAATTACTTCTTGATTGTGTCAATAAAGAAGGTGAGAGACAATTGCTGGGCAAAGAGTAAAGGTCTGAGCCCCAGGAGGAAGGTAGGAGATGCAGGGAAGAGAAGGAATTTTTTTTTTTTTTTTTTTTGGCCAGGCTTGGGAATGAGAAGAAAGCAGCTGACATGTAAGGTCATGGAGAAATTAGAAGGACCGGCCTCTACCACCAGGGGTTAACCAAGGAGGTCAGTGAAGGCTGACTGAAATAGACTAGCTGATATAAATTAGCTGATTTAAATTATTATATAAGTTTTGGGCAGAATATTCTGCACCAAACAATTGTGTTATCTGGCAAGTTCTAAGATAATAAAGCTTTTAATGTTTTTCTTCCGCAGAGCAGAAGTGGGCAGAGAAAGCGAGCAAATGGGAGGAAGGACAAATCCCAAGTGAGCCCATCAGCAGACGATCTCCAAACTAAGCTGGGAGTATGGGCCATGGCCCCAGGCAAATGAGGAAGGGTGACTTTAAAATTACATGAAACACTCAAAAGTCTTAATGAATAAAATGGAGTTAATAGTAGCACCTATCATGTGCAGTTATGAATGGACAGCACTGTCTAATGGATACATATGTGAGCCACACCTGTAATTTTAAATTCTCTTATGTTTTAAGTAAAGGAAAAGAAATTAGTGGAATTAAAGCTATTTATCTTTTATATAAACCAATGCATCAAAATAGTATCATCTCAATACCAATATATAAACCATAAATAAGGAATTGTAATTCCACTACATCTTTGAACAGTGATGTATGTATATTTACACAGAATTTTAACATGTATTAGGCAGGTAACAAATGTTGGGTAGCCATGTGTGACTAAAGTATCTGGAGGTGCAAGCTTAAAAGATAGACGATGTTAAGTAAAGTTCTTCCCATTTAGTCACTGTGATCCCTGTCTTTGTAGTTACTATTAGGCTAATCACTTTTTTTATCTGACACTTGGCAGAACAACTTAGGGGAGGAAGTATTTGTTTGGCTCACTGAGAGTACAAGTGAGCATGTCAGGAAAGCTGTAGAACAAGTAGGAAGCTGGTTACATACATTTCCTCACTCAAGACTCGGAGAGAAATGGATGCTGGTGCTCCTTATCTTGCAGTCCATGAGATGGTGCTACCCATACACAGGGTGGGTCCTCCTTTAGTTAAATCTATCTGGTAAAGATCCTCATAGACAGGTCCAGTTGGTGGGTGGTACCAAATTCAGTCAAGTTGACAATGAAAATTAGATATGGAAGATATTTACAAACCAAACTCTGAAATCACACATCCCCAGGAGTAAAGAGCAGATTCTTGAGGTCTCAATGGTGGTTTCTTTCTGTAATTGAATAGCTAATGATTTGATGCTCAGCTTCCTGTTCAAAGGTGTCTCTGCTTTCTGGCTCTAAGCAATAGAGGCAGATTCTGCTGCCATACTGCATCCTTGTAAGATGCTTAAGTTCTTATTACCTCCTATTCAAATCCCTCAGCCTCTTCTTGAATGTACATAATGATTGGCAGCTCACCATGTACCTAATACAGCCATTCCTCCTTTGTGTGAACTCCATTGTGTCCCTGCTTTCTAATCTTCAGTCATCATGACAACATCTAAAGAGACATAGAACAAGCTAAAGCCTTTCCTGTGGAACAGTTTTGCCTGTCATGGCCTTTAGCTCTGACATGTTCTCTCAGTCTTTGTGGTGAAAACAGCCTTCTTATCTCCATAGCTGCTCACATGGACAATAAGACTCCAAGGTCCAGATGGTCAGAGCATCCTGGGTGATGCATCTTTTTGTAGATTTCAGTTCATAGAACTAAGCACAGGATGTCCAGTATGGCCTAAAGGCAAACAGTCCTGGTGAGAAGTGACCAACCATCAATGCTACTTTCTTCACAGCCATACAGACCCTCAACCCAGACAGAGCCTGTATATTCTGTGTGACTAGGAAGCTAGTCTGGGGCTGAAATTTGAAGTTGATATCAAGTCTTCTCCAGTCTGTGGGCATCTCTTTAGCCTCACAGCTTTGGGACAGAGTCACTTAGAGAGACAGAGTGCTGGGTTGGATATCCTATCTCTAAAAAAACCAAGGTCACTATCCCTTGCACACTTCTGACAGTGGGAAATCCTTGGGTAAGATTTTCCTTTGTGTGAGAAAAATATTCCTACCTCACTAGTTGTATATTTGTCCCCATCTTTCTAGGGCCTCAAGATGCTTCTTCTCAGAAGTTTGGTTAACTTGAAGGCAAACTCTCACAAAGGCCTGGTGCAAAGAGGTGGCTGAAATGTGGGGATGTTGGGCCAAGTCAAACAAGTTTCTCTAGACACATGTGAGGAATGGAGCAGCTGCAAGGAAAGATTAAGCTTAGCTTTGCTCCCATAGATCAATACATCAGTCAATTTTATTGAGCTCTCTACTCACATATGCTCATTAGCCATAAGGACTCAGGAGGGGAATTCTGGGACTTTGAGGGAGGAGGGCCTCTGGCAAAAAAAAAAAAAAAAAAAAAAAAAAAAAATCACCTCACAAGGGTCAGAAGTTTTCCTGTAGGGTCATTAGCTAATTCACACTAAGGTGTTAATGACTTATCAGCTTTCTTTTATCATCTTTCTTTTTTTCTAAAATGACTCTACCCAGCTGGGAGTTCATTAGGAAAATTGTGTATGGAGTCCCTAACAAGGTAAAGGAATAAGAAGTAAATCCTAAATGCAATTTTCTCAGTTTGGACAACTTCTTTAAGGTATGAAGTGTTGAATGTTAATTTGGGTTGAAGGCTGTGGTGGCATTTGGACATCTTTCCCCTCAAAAAACGTGAGCTACAAAGCCACATATGCTCTGAACATACTGTTTTCTCCTCAGTAAAACAAGAATGACTCATCCCAGAGCATAGGGAGACAAAGCACTGTATCACAATTCTTGGTTTCAAAACAGGTGTGTTTGCATTCACTCATCCTGAATTACATTCAAAGACTAAGGAAGAAAAGAGAACCATACATAGTAGGTCTTCTCTATTGGTTCCTGTAAGGTTTTTGTTGTTAGTGGTGATGGTTTTTGTTTGTTTGCTTATTTGTTTGTTTGGTTGGTTGGTCGGTTGGTTGATTTCTTGTTTGTTTTTAGCATCCATAGTTCATTTGACAACCTCTTATGATACCCACACATTTAGGAAGTTGTCCAGAAACTTTTGAAACTCAACCCTGTTCATTCACATAATTTCTTAGATTATGAATTCAGCTATTGAGTCCCATGAGTTTATCCCATGAAATCCCTTCTCTGATTTCTCAACAGCATCTTCAGCCCAGTATCTTCAGATGCAGTGGCCAGAATGCACAACCATTGTTCACTTCTATTCAGAGCCTTAGAATTTCTATCAGGTCTTAACTAGAGAGCCTACAATCTGTCTTTATGTGAGATGCTTCAGACCATCCATGTTCATTCATTCATTCATTCAACAAACACTTATGGGGTCCCTCTGTATGCTGGTGATAATGATAGGGTGACAAAGATAGTCCCTTTCCACTGCATATCAGGAAGCAGAGGTTTCAGGCTGAAAAGAGATGGGTATAAACCAGTAGCCTCACACATTTATCTCTCTGGCAAGTAGGCACCATTTCCAAAAGGTTCCACAATGTCCCCAAACAGCACCATACACGCCTGGGGAATATTCCAGTCCAAGCATGGTACTGTTGAACATTTTAAGCATAGTAGCAACAAAACCCTGAATGTTGCAGGATTTTCCCTATCCAGTAACATTAGGGCAGTAAGAGGCCTGTGATTGGACAGGGAAAAGGGAGGTGGAGCTAAGAGTGGCAGAGAGAGGGAGTCTCTCAGGAGAGAGGAAGGAAGGAGAATGAAAGCCATTAAGATGATTTCATAAGGTTAGAATTGAGACGAAGCTTTTATCATTATCAATTGGCTCTGAAATTATTATATTGGCATCTTGTATGTTGTGATTTTTATTGGTACATAAATTTGATTGGCTAACCATAATCATAAACTTTATGAGTTTTGATTTTACCGGGTTACTGGGTATTGTGATATGCAACTGTGAGATTTGCAGATCTACTTGGTTATTGGAATTTGTGACAGAGCTGGCAGGACCCTGCTAGGATATAGTGTTGTGGCCTGCTGGTACCAGAACTAGAGCAGGAATGTGGTCCAGTGGGGCCATAGAGTTGGTGAGATGAAAGAGGCAGGAACATGGAGAGTTGGTGGGTTCATTTTTTTTTAATATTTCCCGCAACACCTGAACATCTTTTAGAAGATCATTGTTGCCATGAAAGGAAAATGGTTTGAGGTTTGCAAAGGAAACTAAGTGAAAACTCTACCCCTGATGCTTTCACAGAAATAAGATGAAATGGTGGCCTGGGCTGGCAGGAAGAACCTATTGTCCAGTGGCTATAAATTGGAGTAGTATTAACAAGACTTGTGGAGTTGGGTGAGAGGAAGATGGCTGGTGGAGTCATAGGATAACATACACAGATGCTATTATTAAGACAGAGAAGGCACAGGAAGCAGTACTAGAGAACAAATTTGACATTTTAGACACATTAGTTTCCCCATGTCTGTGATGTGGTATATGTCAAATGTGGATATGTCTCAATCCTTACAAGAGAGGAGTTTTGTCACAACACAAGAACTTTAATCACTATGATTTTGAAGCTCTCTTCCCTGCCACCACAAATTCCAGCTCCTGTTGTGTAGACATAGGCAGGTGCTCTAGTATTTGTTAGGCAGCCACTATGATTAGGCACATAGATTTTCAGGTTTCAACATGGAGTTGAAAAGGTACACTGAGAGAAGAAATTCCAGTGGAGCCTTACCCTTGGACTTCGTGCTAGTAGCAACTCTTGTCCTGTGTGGTTCTGGAAGAGCAGTTCTCTCCCAAGAAATTTACCTTATGCCTATAACATAGGTACAATTCCATGTGGCTCCTGTGATGGATTGAGAATTTCTGTGAAACATGACCTCTAGGATTTTTCATCTTTATATTTCTCCAATTTTAACTAAAGAATGACTGTGATGTTCTCTTGTATATATAGGATTAAACCCTTTGAATTTTGTTAAACAAACAAAATTTAGGTTTTGTACTTTTAATATCTCTACACATAGAAATCCACAAAGGAGATTCTGATAACCATACACTCTGACCCAAAATGGTGGTGCTATTACACATGCATGCTGTTACAATGTCATAGAACTCCAGGCCAATGGCTCTCTCATCTGCTGCCAGCATGAGGAGAACCAAGCGTTGTCAACACTACTTGCCAGACTAAGGATTTTTTCTGTTCTGCTTTAAACTACACTAAGGAACTCTAACTCACATGTTAAAGTCAGTGAAACAACTTGACTGTATTTGCTGAATTACTCATTACTATCATTTGAAAAGACTACAAAATTCAAAACATGCAACTCAGATGAACTGTCTTCTATACTCAAAAATCATCTAGAAGAAACTATGAAAATACTGCATGTGATGAACTGAGCACTAACAAGCAAAGAGGGCTAATTTTCCAACCAATTGTCTTGATAGTACTTGAATGCCACATTAGTCTAAGTTTCTAAAGCCTCCCTATAAATGTGTCAGTTTTCCTTGGCATAAGTGGTCTCTGCATTCATTTCTTTGTACCTAACCTTCTCCTTAGATTTTGCTTCTTTCTTTAGCTTCCAAAGTGATAAGCAGCTTTGTTGGATATTGTTGCAGTAAATCTCCAACCCAAATATGCCCTGGCAATGAAAACACAACTCAGTTAATATGAATACATGTTGTGAGACTAGATTGGGCAGATCTACTGTAATACTACCATCTTCCACATCTTATGAGACCCCTAAGAACTTGCAGTTTCTCTGGGCCATGGGCTTCTGCTCAGCTTTTCTTCTTCTTCCTCCTCCTCCTCTGCATCCTCTCACTCTTCCATTTTCTCCTTCTCTCTCCCCGCCTTCTGCTCTACCTTCCCTTTTATCTGCCCATCCATCAGCTCTCCTTTATTTTACAAATTAAGGTGGGAAGCAAGTTTACAGGAAATCACCTGAGTACTGACTCATTCCTTGTTCACAACCCCTCACAGGAGAACAGAATTAACATCAAAGCTCCAGGGCCATTCACAACAGGATATGGTTAATTTCTTACTTTCTAGAGAAAATTCTCAGCTTATAAATTTAGAGTATTTTATGTACTCATTTTGTAGTTTTACCTATGAAGAAATATGTGTTAAAGTTTTTGTTTTTTTTTTTTAATCTTAGTGGAGTACCTATACTTACAAGAATATTGAATTCTTGAACACTTTAAGTGTCTGACTTAATGAAAAACAGTTTCCTCCCAAGAATTAAAACAGAGAAGTAATAGAAAACTTAGGAGTCAGAATTTGGAAACTCCTGATTAAACAGTATCAATGAATATATTAATAAAAAAGGTGTGTAGCACATGCATAACCCCATACCTGGATAACCCTATACTTGGATAACCACATACCTGGGTAACCCCACACCTAGGATACTGAAGCAGAAAGATCCTGCACTCAGGACAGGTTGTCCAAGAAAGGACTCATATTTGGATGCCCATTTCTTTCTCTATATTTGTATAATTCTCGGCTATAATTTTATTGAATGGATCCTCTATGCATTTAATTACTATTTCAGATCATTCTAGTATGTAGATTCTTAAATTTAGTCTCTTGACTATATCCAGAATTTGTAGATGTGTAGCCATTTTTTAAATGTTTCTCTTATTGATGTTGAAGATAGTATCGCCTTAATCTTGGCCTCCATTCATGATATTGTTCTGGATGTGGAGTCCATTGGTATCCATTCTACTGTGGCTTTTATTTAACTAATTGAGTTTACAATTCCAAAAGTTCTCATTTTTCAGAATCTCAATGTCACTAGTGTGTTTCTCTTTCATTCTGCTAGCTTCCTGCATACAGGTCATTCCCCCTTCATCTGCTGTCTTTTCCCTGAATGCTGCTGACTTTCCTCTCAACTTCATGCGTTGAATTCATTGACCTGTTTGTATCCTCCTTTAGCCTAAACTTTCTGAAATTTTACCAATGTCTTTGACTTCAGTAGTTGATTTTATGCCCCCTGGAGGACTCACAGGGCCCTGCTTTCTTGAGTTTACTTTGCAGTTTACTTAGCTCGTGGTCTGAAGACATCCCTGATTTATTTGAAAATCTTTTGAACAGCTTGCTTTTGAAGGATCAATCTCCAGCACAACTCAGAAGAAAATAAACTATTGTAATAGCAACATCAAATCACTCAAGGTTTATATATATTCATATATATTCATGACTCCATTTTCATATCTATTCCTGCTGACTCTTAGCCCTGTTCTTAGATCCCTCTCATGCTTCTATTTTTCAGTGGCTAGAGAAGACACAATATGAAGAAGTGAACAGTCGCCCCATGTTAATGACCAGAGCTGTCCTTTTTCTCAGTTCTTGATTGGAACATCTGGAGGAAATAGTGCAGGGATACAGAAAGCAGACTACCTATATCTGCTGGAGGGCAAAGGAAGTTCTGATGGGAAGATAATGATGCAAAGCAGCTATGCAACAGAAGGTGTTTTCAATAAAATGTTTGTCTGTCTCACTGAGTCACACCATCATGACTATGCAGAATTACAGAGAAGTGGATCCATCGTTCCCCATTCCACAGTGGCTCAGTCCAGTCCAGAATTTCACCAATGTCACAGAGAACCCAGTCTCCTCAGTCTAGTGATTGACAGTTCTTTCTAGTAACAGCCATTCAAATGCACAGACCTCGTTGCACTCAGCCACAAACTCATTTAACAAACAACCAAAATAGCACTTGAACACACAGGAGGAAAAAAATTAAGCAAGGCAGGTGTTGGTGGCTAAACCCTCAGGACCCATAGCTCACAGGGCTAAGCCTCTATCACCCATAGGCAGATAAACAATGACACTTAAAATATTTTTAAAGAAGTAAATAAAAAACTACCTCCAAATTTTGTAAACTCCTAGTAGGTAGTGAAGCCTCTGACTCCTGACCTGATCTGTACCTCCTCCTTTATTTACATGATTTCATCCAAATGTTTCAGAATTACCCACAATTCTCTGTACAGCAGAGCTCTGTATAGATGAGGAAAACTAGTATATGGAGCAATTGTGATTTTTCCATGAACCACCTTCTGAGGATGTCATTCTCTAGCCCTTTCACATGGTTATTGTGAAGAGGTCAGCTCAGGAACTTTGAAAAGGTCATGGAACACTTGCCCCTCTGGAATGGAGAGGCTAATTAACATTCCTCAGACCTCAGAGGGGTGGGGCACCAACCTGCGGATGGGTACAGACAAAGGAAGTCTCTGCCATCTCATTCCCTAAACACCAATCAGTTTAAAAGGTCACACTGTTCTGCCAATCACATTGTGCCTACTGGCAGCAGCCCTGAGAACTGTATAAAGGCTCACTGGTTGGGCTGGGTGAGGTCATTCTCTCTCCTTGTGCAGGGTGACCCCAGCATGCTGGATTAAATAAAATTCCTCTTGCTTTTGTATCAATTCCTGTTTCCATGTTGTTCACACACCAGAGTCTTACATTTGGTGCGTTGGCCGGGAATCGGACTTCCTGTAGGGACACACTGGAGCAGTGAATTGGAGGTCTCTAGCAGATACCTTTTTTGTCTGTCTTGCTGTTTGTCAAAGTCTGAACCTACAAGCCTTTCAGTTTGCTTGCAAGCATCTGGCAGGCTTGAAGAGCCTACAGTGTCTGGTGCAGAGTGCGGCTTGCTGCGGTCAGGTGCGGTGGGCTAATGGGCCGGGAAGGCTCTGCTCCTGGAAACAGCAAGACAGTATCAGCGGGAGCCCAGTCTTGATTTAACCTGATTTATCTGGCTCCTGCCTTACAGGCAGGGGAATCTGGTTTGTTTCATCTCGGCTGGAGCTGCCAAACAACTCTGTTCTGCTTCTGTAGAAGGGGCGAGCTGCCAAACAACTCTGTTCTGCTTCTGTAACTGGGCCATGGATGAGGCACACTTTGTGTTAATTATTGTTCTCTGTGTTCTTAGACCTGAACGCCTACCCATGACAGAGTCGATTTGTCTGTGTTTGTTGGTTTCTCATTCTGTGTTCTTAAACTTAGACTGGTAATAATTTTTGAACATTGGACAAACTGAAAGACAAGTTAGTACTCTCTGCTTCTCTTAATGACCCACCATTGGAGTAGGGTGGCCACCTGAAGGTACCTTCAACTTGTAGGTGATCAAAGCAGTAGAGGAGGGAGTCTTTAGGCCAGGATCCCTCGAATACCTGAACCAAGTGCCCTATATAGTTACCTGGAAGAATCTTGTAGAGGACTCCTCTCCCCCATCATAGATAAAAGCCTTTCTCCCAAGACCCACCTCACAGGTTCTGGCCTTCAGGAAAAAAGAAGCACAAGAAGAAAGATCTGGACCTGAGAAGAAGCAACAGAGGACTTGGTTGCTCCAAGACCCTCCTCACCCATCCATATCTTTGTACCCTTGCCTCCATGGCCCTGCCAGTGCTGGTACTGGTTCTGGGATCCTCAGCCCATAGGGAACCAGAGAGAAGCAAGAGGAGACCTGAGAGCCACCTCTCCTGATACCACGGTGGTTCTCTCACTGAGGGCATATGGGCCTCTGGAAAAGGGCAATCAGGCTATGCCATATTTGTCCTTCTCTTTAGCCAATTTGTACAACTGGAAGGCCCAATCTACCCTCCAACCTTGTTTTCCCAAGGGGTTGCTTAATCTCTTTGAAGACAGTTTTGTTTATAATTCAGAAAGCCAGAAAGAATGCCCCCTCAGCCACAGGGGCACCATGGATTGACCAGGTTGTCATGGACAGCGAGCTTTCCCTGACTAGACCTGACTAGGACTTTAGAAGGTCAAAAGGTAAGGGTCACCTGAAGGTCCACCACCAGACTCCATTGGCAGATCTCAAGGGGGCTGCATGACAACCTACAAATTTGACCAAGGTACGTGAGGTTAAACAAGGTCCAGATGAGTCACCCACAACCTTTCTAGAGTGGCTCATAGAGGCATTCCACCAATATATACTCAATATGACCCCAGCAGCAAGGAACATAAAACTACTGTGACAATGGCTTTTATAGAGAATTCCAGTAGAGATATCAGGAAAAAGATTCAGAGGCTAGAAAGACAGAATAAGCCATTGAGGGATTTAGTGCAGGTTGCTGAGAATGTCTACCATTACAGGGAGATAGAGAAAAAGAAGGAACAGAAAGAAAGAAAGGAAGAAAGAAAGAAAGAAAGAAAGAAAGAAAGAAAGAAAGAAAGAAAGAAAGAGAGAAAGAGAGAAAGAGAGAAAGAGAGAAAAGAAGAAGAAGAAGAAGAAGAAGAAGAAGAAGAAGAAGAAGAAGAAGAAGAAGAAGAAGAAGAAGAAGAAGAAGAAGAAGAAGAAGAAGAAGAAGAAGAAGAAGGGGAGAGGGGAGAGGGGAGGGGGAGGGAAGGAAGGAAGGAATGCAGAAACGTGACAGGGAAGGAATCTACAGAGGGTCCTAGCTACAGTAGTTAGGGAAAGCAGAGAATAAAGACTCCAACCAAAAAGAGACAGAAAAACCCTTGAAAACAACCAGTGTGCATATGTCAAGGGGAAAGGCCACTGGGCCCTCGAGTGTCCTAACAAACGAAAGCCAGGAGCAAGAAGTCCCACACCTTGGGAAAAGCACCCCTAAGTGGCAAAAGTGTTAGCCCTGGGTGAAGACAGTGACTAGGGGAGACAGGGTCCAGACTGCCTCCCTGAGCCCAGAATAACTCTGAGAATGGAAGGGAAACCAACTCAATTCTTGGTGGACACAGGGGCTCAACAATTGGTCCTCAAAGCCAATGGCCCCATTTCCAAGAAAAGATCTTGGGTCCAAGAAGCCACTGGCACTAAAATGTATTCATGGACTATCCCAAAAACAGTAGACCAAGGGATGGGCTGGGTATCCCATCTATTTAGGGTTGGCCCAGACTATCCCTACACCCTGTTGGGGTGAGACATACTCTCCAAAATGGGGTCCCAGATACACTTCCTGCCCAACAGGTTGCAGCTAGTTGGTCCAAAAATAGAGACCTCTCAGACTGACCTCTACCAAAACCTGAAGCTACCTGGTTTAAAAGCACCCCTAAGTGGCAAAAGTGTTAGCCCTGGGTGAAGACAGTGACTAGGGGAGACAGGGTCCAGCCTGCCTCCCTGAACCCAGGGTAACTCTGAGAGGGTAACATCTGTAAAGAAGGGAGCAGTTTTCTCCATGAAGGTCAGAGACAAGCAGGTGCTGCTGTGGTGGACAGCACAAATGCCATCTGGGCAGAACCTCTACCCTCTGGCACCTCTATCCTCTGGCACATTGATACAGAAAGTGGAGCTAACCAAGGCCTTGAAACCTGGAGCCAGCAAGAAAATCAGCATCCATGGGGATAGCAGGTATGCCTTTGCCACAAATTATGTCTACAGGACTATATGCCAAGAGAGAGGACTGCTCACATCAGAGGAAACAAACAGGAAATCTTGGACCTCTTAGATGCCCTATTGAAGTCAGCAACTGTGAGTATTATTCACAGCCCAGGACATCAGAAGGAAAGGGACTCAGTGGCCAGTGCAATAACCAGACTGATGGAACAAATGGCTCAAGAAGTGACTCTGCAGGAGCCTATCCTGGTAACAGGCCCGCAAGAAACACCTGCTGAGAAATGGGACCGGACTAAGGGATGGCTTCACATAAAATATATGAAAAAAGAAAGGGCCCAGATTGCTAGCCAACCTACCAACTATCTCCAAGAAAAGTAAGGACAATGGTATACACACAAACGAACTATACATCCCAAAAAACTAAGCAAAAGACTTACTAGGCCAAACGCACCAGATGTTCCAGCTCCACCAGCTCCCTTGCCCATTTAGGGGATAAAAGGCTTGTTCAAGCAGTTAAGGGACCAAAAGTATATATAACAGACCTCAGGTTCTGGGGCAGAGAGATAGTAGAATAGTGTAAGGTATGCCAGCAAGTAAATGCTTATGTAGCAAAGAGTAAACAGGGCAAAAGACCTAGATGAGAACAGCCTGGAGTATATTGAGAGATCGATTTTAGAGAAGTTAAACCAGGAAAATATGGTTACAAATACTTTTTAGTGTTTATAGATGTTTTCTCTGGGTGGGTTGAGGCATTCCCCACCAAGCAGGAAACAGCTACCATGGTAGCAAAAAAGAGATTAGAGGAAAATTTCCCAAGGTTTCGAGTGCCCAAGGTAATTGGATCAGACAATGGTCCTGCTTTTGACTCTTAAGGTAAGTCAGGAATTCGAAGAGATATTGGGACTAAATTAGAAGCTCCATTGGCCGTAACATCCCCAGAGCTCAGGGCAAATAAAGAAAATGAACAGAACCCTATGAGAGACCTTAACTAAATTGACCTTGGAGACTGGTATGGACTGGATGGTGCCCCTCCCCTTGGCCCCATTCTGAGCCTGGAATACTCCCTACCATTTTAACCTGACCCCTTTTGAGATCCTGTTTGGTACTCTAACTCCCTTGGTGTCCACTGGGCCCTCCCAGGAGGTATCCCACAACATGAGATTTGGCCCAAACTGTCTGCCTTAAATGCTCCAAGAATTCAAGAGACCCCTCACCACTTCCAGACTGGTGACTGTATCTATGTAAGGAGGCTTTGGAGACAGTCGTTGGAACCCTGATAGAAAGGACCCTTCCTGGCACTGATAGCCACTCCCACAGGCCTCAAGGTGGATGGTATTGTGGCCTGGGTGTACAATTCCCATGCAGACATCCAGCTCCTCAGAGACCTCCATTGGACAGTACAGAAAATGGACAATCTGCTCAAGATCAAGATCACTTGACCCTGATCATGGCTGCCTGGTGGTACCTTTAGATTCTGGTTCCTTCCCCCATCCTATGTGCTTGTCTGCCAAACCTGTCTCTCCCACTCACTGTCTCCCTTCTGTTGGGGTTCAGGGTGGCCAGGGCAGCCACCAGGACCTCCACTCTGGTCTTACAAGGGTCTTATGACAGTCTGAAGGCAGCCATTGATTTAGATGTAAAGAGAATAGAATCAGTCACCTTCAAGAATCACTGACTTCATTATCAGAAGTAGTACTGAAGAATAGGAGGGCTATGTGCCGGACACTTTCGACATGGCCCTGGGTGGGCATCTAGCTGTGTGAAGCCACTGACCCCACACGGCAGGTTGTGGACAAGGGGCAGCCCCTGGTACCAGGTTCTCAGTCTCTGGCATCCCACGCTGGATACGGCAGAGGAGCTGAGAACATAATAGGGGCCCCGAGGAGGCACTAAGCCCACGAGATATGGGAAGAGGACAGAGGGAGAGGGGGGACTCTCGGTGGTTCCCACACAGGCAAGAGTCCTTAGTCTGGTCTGTGACTGGAGTATAGGAAGGTCTTCTGATGGGAGGTTAGGTGTGGCTTGCTAGAAGAAAGCCTATCCCATCACCCAAGCACAGCGGGCCTTGATGAACAGAGACAGTCTATGGTTTTAGAGCTTTATTGTAGAAAGGCAGGGAGAAAGATAAAAGATAAAAAGAGAGTGAGACTGGCATGGTCATGAAGAGGGGGAAGGGAAGAGAAAAGAGCTAGAGAATAAAAAAGGTCAAGAAGGGGAAAAGAGAGGAGCTAGAGAGTAAGAAAGGTGAAGGCTTAGAGAGAGCAAGGAAAGTAAAAGCTTAAGAAATCGAGGAGGGGCCAAGCAGCCTCCCCTTATAGTGGGCTGTGTTATCTTGCTGTTGCTAGGTAACTGTGAGGAGAAGTCTAGCCAGAAGTCCAGTAGCTTGGGACATAGTCCACATGACTGTTAGCCACGAGTCTCTCCTGTTGGGGCTGTGGGGGCGGTAACTTCGACAGGAACCAGAGGTCCACGTAGGTGAAAATTACCACCACCGGGTCCTACCAGGGTTCCAGACTTCAACTGGACTGGATACCAGTCTGTGCATAGCCCATTGCCCAACAGGGAACCGACCTGCGTGTGGGTACAGACAAGGGAAGTTCCTGCCACCTCATTTCCTAAAGACCAACCAGTTTAAAGTCACACTGTTCTGCCAATCACATTGTGCCTACTGGCAGCAGCCCTGAGAACTGTATAAACTGGATGGGCTGGATGAGGTCGTTCTCTCTCATGCAATTCCTCTTGCTTTTGTATCAATTCCTGTTTCCATGTTGTTCCCTCAGGGATCTCCAGTAAGTTAAAGTTTGTCAGAGTCTTACAATTGGTCTCCTTGCATTATTGTTGGGTCAACTAGTAGATACCATGCTGCTACTTGCATAACTAAATCACTAATGTATAATATTGATGTGTTATATATTCTTGGCCCCTGAACAAACTGCAGTGTATAGAACTTCAATGGCTGATTTCTTCCTTTGCCTTCTGTAGCATAATCTCTGGTAGTGTTAAGTAGAATTATTATTGTACTAAAAGTGGCACGTGTTTCATGAGTACCCATGCTCTGCTAAGTGTCTTTTTTATCATTATTTCATTAACAGAACCACTAACATAATATTTTAGATAGTAGAACTGAGGATGAAGAAGGTTAAGGAATTTATTTAATCCATGACCTGACTGGTTCCTGATTCTCAAAGACTAGGCTCTCTATTCACCTTCACTAGAAACTAACAGTATAGCTACCAAGTGTTGTGTTAGAATGGTAACTCATATACAGACACATCACACCAGGCCATCACAGCTCCGGGGAGAGGTTTATTGGGGGGAAAGGAGAAAAGAGAAAAGGATGAGGGGGACGATAAAGAAGGAAAGAGAGAGAGAAGTTCAGGGGGCTCTGCCTTTTACTTGGGCCATGATCTAATCACAGGCACCACTGTGCACAAGTAAAGGAGGGCAGGTAAATTCTGGGAATGTATGACAGTTGTCACCGCAGCAGACATACTGGTCCTTATGGCCTATGGGTGACATCATCACTGGATTCAGAGACTGTAGGTTCTGATGACAACATACCTCCATTTTTCTTATCAAAAGGGGGAATGGGGAAGCCAATGGTGAAAGGGGAATAAGGGAGTCAGATCTCTTAAATTGCTTCCTGCTGTCCAGGTGTGTCATCAATTTTGGGGTGTAGCTGACTTTCACCATCAGAGTCCACTTAGTAAGTGTTAGCATCAGGCTCTTCTGTGGACAGTGACTGGTAATCCTGTAACAGGAACTGGGATTCCCTGGATCTTGTATGGAGAGAAAGAGTGTCTTGCATTGTTGATAAAAGTGATTTGTCCATAATCCTAGCATATGTATCTGGCAAGACCAATATGGGCAGCCCCCATAATCATCTGGCCATCCTTTACAATCACCTTTTGTCTAGTCAAAGAGAAAGCAAGCAAAGAGATAATAACATTTAGATGGGAGAACAGATACAGGGATGACAGCAATTTGGATCGGTTCCTGGCATTTGGCTATGGAGCAATTTCCTGACCCAATTTGGAAAGACTGTTATCATCACTGGGGGTTTCATGAATCTCTCCAGATATAAGGGCTACCCTGAATGGAAATGACAAACAGGGAGAGGATGAGAAGCCCATGTCTAACCCAGTGGTGTGGAGCTCAGCTGCTGAAATGAAGTTTCATTTTCTGGGATTGGGGACAAGATGGGTGGTCTTGATGTCTTCTGGAGCTTAAGAAAGAATGATCCTATTAGGGTCGATGTGTAGGAAGAAGAGTCATTTTTAGGTGGAACGGTGAAAGGTTTGAGGTGAGACAGGTGGACCCAGTGAGGGAGACCCTTGAGTTTAGCAGCTGTAAAAGTCACGAGAATTACCTTGAAAGGGCCCTGTGATTTAGGAGAGAGGGATGAGGGTCGATGGTCTGGAGGGAATAGAAGAACTTGGTCTCCAATGTTAACAGGCAGTGGACAAGGGACAGTGTATGGCCATGGTATATGGTGGTTAGCAAAGTTCCATGGGAGAGAGCATAGGTGACAAAGTAATGGGGTAAGTAGATGATCAGGTGAAAGATCAGGAGTTGAGATCAGATGTTCAAAAGGTGAGATGAGCAGAGATCACTTGAGGAGAGCTTGTAGCCTGAAAAGAGCCAGTTTTACCCAATCAAGGTCTATGTGGTAGATAGAGATCTATGTGCCCCAGCAGCAGCAGCTCACATGGTAGACGTCCATGTGTCCTTTGGAAGCAGCAGCTCACCTAGTAGAAGTCTGTGTCCTGCAGCACAGGTAGCAGCGGTCTGCAGCAGTGGTAGCAGAAATCCATGTGTCAGCATCAATGGCTACAGCAGCGGCTGCAGCGAAGGCTAGGTAGTAGTTCACATAGCAGTGGCTGCTGCGGGTCACTGCCTCTGCTGCAGCAGTCACACCTGGGTCTAATGATTTCCCAGTCACAACACCCAATGTTGTATTAGAATGGTGGCTCAGCTCATATATGGACAGATTATACCAGGCCATCACAGCTCCAAGGAGAGATTTATTGGGAGAGAAGGGGAAAAGAGGACAAAGGAAGGTGAAAAAGGAGAGAGGTCAGGGGGCTCTCCCTTTTATTTGGGCCGTAAAGTAATCACATGCACACTGTACACAGGTAAGGGTGGTCAGGTGAACGCTTGGAAGGTATGGCAGTTGCCATGGCAACAAACGTGTGGGTCCTTGTTGCCTATGGTGACATCATCATTGGATTTGAAGGATGTAGGCTCCGATGCCAACATTAAGAATTTCCAATTTTTTAAATGATTGGATGAAATAGATTTATTGCTTTTGTTGCAATCTCTCTAGAAATACATTTTAATATCTACCCTAAAATGTCACTGCAGACAAGGCTAGATGGGAGGTGGAGTTGGAGCTATGTCTGGTAGACAAATTGAACAATATAATATTTAAAAGGCATTTTAAGACACAGAAGCAAATATAAAACTAAGCTCCTGCCTCAGAGATCTTGTAAGCCTCGTTCTGTTAAAACACAAAACAAAAAAAGAAAACTGGGTAACAAGTTTATTCCCCTGCATCTGCACACATACCCGTTTGTTTGTTGTTACAGAAGTAGTTACCAGAAGTTGCAGAACAACAACAAAAAAACCAAAAAACAAACAAAACAAAACAAACAAACTAACTAACTAACTAACTAAATAAATAAATAAAGCAGAACAGCCCAATACAGTAGAATTTGCAAGCAACAAGTGGTAATTCATCCTTGTAAAAGTATAATAATCACTCTTTGTTTAGAATGAGATCCTGTGTTCCAGAGAATATATAAAAGAGTTGGGAAGAATTTGAGAGAAGGGCAAAGCACTGAGAAAGGAAACAGAAATACTTGATGGTGCAGTCAATCAAGGAAGGGAAGAGAGAGGCTGGGAAAGGCAGTGTGTAGGTAACTGACTGTCACGGGTATGTGTGCAGATGCAGGGGAATAAGAGTGAACAATGAGGTTCGTGGACCCAACAAGAAAGTAGGAGAAACCAAAGGTCTGCTTAAAGGTAAACTCAAAAGCATACTGTCTTCGAATATCCCTTGACTATACTCCCTCTGGAGGGTTCAAGATTGTTACTTTTAATTTGAAACTCCTTGGGAGGAAATTTGATCAACATGGTTTTGATTCATAAGGCAGCAAGAAAATGGGTTTAGGTCCATGAGCATATTTAGTAATTCCTCTTCCATTTGTGAACTAAATGTATTGGTTCAATTAGGGGTAAAACAGTACAACTTCAGGCCCTCTCAAAACCTCATTTTTCATGTGGGACAGGTCACTGCTCATTACAGAGAGGGAACTATTAATTTTTGAAAATAATATAAAACGTCTCTGTGTTTCTGTCTGATGTGAAAGTATGAGAAGAGAAGTGTTCATGATCACTTGCAGCAGAAGCAAGGAGGCATAAAGATGAGTCTCTCTTTGGTGCCGTATCTCTAGCTGACTCAATGCAAGTTTCACACCAAGCCAGGCTTGGTAGATCATGCCTGTAATCCCTGCTTTGGGAAAGCATAGGCTGAAGGATCAGGAACTCAAGACCAGCCTATCTATATGAGACCTTGTCTCAAACATTAATTAATTAAACTTAAAAGTCTTCTATTACAACAAATAATGACTGACATATATGCTTGGTCCTGTGTACTTTACTTCCTGTCTTTTCCTAGCAATTCATCACTCAGTTATTACATGTATCTATTAATAAAGTATGTTTTTAAATGGCTTGTGTTTTGAGTGTTGCATCCAGTTCTGCTGTTTTGAAATGCAACTCACTTCCTGGAAACATGAGAATAGAATTTCAGTCACCATTCCTCACAGCTCAGATGTTGCAAGTAAAGAATTCACAAATGTTTAGAGTCCGAGCACATGGTACTGGTAACAAACATTGAATCTCCACATAGAAGTTCCTAGATACAAAAAAATAAACCACAGTTCACAGCTCCAAGCATCACTCCTAATGAGGCTTTAGGGAATTGAAAGAAAATAAAACAAAATTAGATCAACTGTAAACAAGTTCTCTTTTTTAAATTAAATACATTATATTAATAAATACACATTTATTTTTCCTTTGTACAATAGGTGAACAAATGACATTTTATCTTGATTTTAACACTTCTGACACTATGACACATTGAACCAAATTGCATATTTTTTTTTGAAATATACCTCATTTTCCCAATCCTATATGAATGTGAACACAGAGAGTTTTCCACTCCCTGTCACACCCTCTCTCTGTCTGTTTTACCTTGTCTCTGATCGTCTCATGCTCAGAGTGAAACAGACCTTATAACACTGAACTAGATGGGAAAGACAGTTGGAAGTGGTGATAGAAACTGAACTCAGAGTGAGAGAATTTAATTTAGAAAACACATGAAGTTCAGTGGACAGCATCAGCCTCCTGTGAGCAGCTTTAGGGCAGCTTTAGGTGGTTCAGAAGTACAGGGCCTTGAAATTGCATCATCAGAAAATGGAGCTGAGGATGAGTGTAAGCAAACAGAGTCTCTTCTCAAGAACCTTTGCTGGAGAAGCATGCAGTAGCTGAGATTGCTGAAAGCTAAATAGCTTCCTTCCCTTGTTTTATTTTTCTGGGTCACTTCTGTTCCCAATGTATTTGCATTTGTAAGAATTACACTGGACATGTTCAGAGGGACCTTTGTTTAGCTCAGTCCTAACTAAATTTTCTTCAAGTGCTTTAAGATGAAAGGGCAGGCCTAAAATGTAGGTTTGGGAGTGCTCTGTAGAAGCTCAGACACACAGGTGCTATGTGCTCCTATTCTTGCTATTGTCTAAGAAGACAGTCTTCTCTGATGCCAAGGGCTTTCTCCCTTCACCAAAGGTTTTTTTTTTTTTTTTTTTTTTTTTTCCCCCAGATATTCAGTCACACACTGGGAAGCCAACCATGGGTGTTAATAGTATTCTATTCTTTGGCCAAAAAGGTAGAATACTCAGAATACTCTTATTAAAAATGTAATTTTAAGTGTCAGTTCTAATCCTACATCATACAATAAGAAATTAAGGAGAATGTAACACTTTGAAACTCCAATGTCTTCCTCCCTTTTCTAATAGTCTAAATAAAAAATCTCCACCCCTGACTATTCCGTAGTCCTTGGAGTCCTGAGGTAATCTCAATGACTGTCTATCCACCCCTCTCAGCACCTGACCTGAACATGAGAATGCTTCTGTTAGCTTAGCTTATTTGGAGTGTTCATTCCTGGTGCCCAGCTACACTGTACTGTGCAGGTGAGCCCATGTATTTCTCAGATGAGGCACTGAGTGAGGCCACAGTAGACATGCTGGCTACAGTACAGGCTCCCAGTAGACACAAAGCTGCACAAGCCTCTTCATTTCCTCTTCTATTTAATAAGTAAGCATTTTTCAGGATGCCATCAGCAAGTGATACACAGAGAGATACATTTGTTTAATTGTGGGTAGAGGTTAATCAATATTTCATTTCTATTTCTGAACAACCAGACACTCACTTGGGTTACTTGGTTGCTCTTTAGCTTCATACTAGTTAAAAAAATTCAACAATTATTTCTTAAGTGCCTGCAACAGCACTTATTAAATAGCAGATGTTTGTAACTGCTGATTAACATGTATCAAGAACTTGCTGTATTCAGACACAGTTGTTTCTTTGCCAAAATAGTTCATAAGCAAAGATAGCTTTGTTTTGTTTTTTGTTGTTTGTTTTCTTTGGGGGGGTTCTTTGTTTCTTTTTGTTTGTTTGTTTGTTTGTTTGTTTGTTTGTTTGTTTTTTGTCTAAGAGCCCTGACTGACCCTGAAGCCATTTGTGGACACAGTGTCTTCCTGTCTGGCTCGCTGCTTTCTCTACTCCCACCATTCTCACTGCTGCTGATGCAAAGATAATACAAAAGCCTGAGTGGTATCCTGAAAGGCCACCTCTCTAGTTCCCCTGTCTCCCTCTGTGCAGCAGTGCCAGAAGCTGTTACCAGAAACACAGGTATTGTCAAAATGACTCATGTGCCAGTGAAGAACTCGACTTTAAAAAAAATCCTAGTACACGAACAGACATTCCCCAGCTGGGAGTCTGTAGAACATCTCACATTACTCTCAGCAGAGATTCCTCAGTTCCTTGGGTTTTGTTTTGGTTTGTTTTCTGACTGTCCATTTACTTTGAAAACTCTCAGTAGAAAAACTTAGCACTTTCCATTACAATTCTTTATCCTGCCCTTGCCTGGATTTCCCAGAGTAGGCAAACCATTCACTGCTCCATTCCCCTTCCTCTCCAAGGTATTAAGAGCAAAAGCCTTACCCCCAGGTATAAAAATAGCAAATATGGAAAAATAAAACATATGCTGTTAGATGTATATAAGCAGTCTCTCATGGACAGGTGGAGTTGCCTTTGGCTAAATCTTTGGCAGTGAATGAGCTATAGAATAGATCTTTAGAGTGACCGTGTTTGAAATCAATGTCCCAGATGGGCCTGAAGTATAGAACACTCATGGTTTAAAATAAACAAAGAAATAGAGAACAAACATACACAAATAAAAAATAAATAGGTAAATAAAGGAGGATAACATTTCCTGAGGTGCTTATCAGGAAAGAGTTTCTTCCATTAACTTCAAATGTCCATTAAGCAGGTGTCTAATGTAGCAAGGAAGTGAATTCTGAGCCTACAACAATGGGTGAAACAAAATTCTTAGTCTTAGCCTCTTCAACATTATCATAAATAACTACCGGTAATTTTAGACAGCCTAACATACCAATCCTTCACACATACACACGCACAGGCTCATGCACATGCACATACAAACAGTGTCAGAAATACAGAGTTCTGTGACTCAGGATTTGCTACTCAGCACCCCCATACTACTGCTACAAGCCACAAACCTTCAGTTTTATAAAAAGCACTGTAGATCCTGTATATCTCTTTCAAGTGATCTCCAAATTAAAGTCAGCTGTGTCTAAATGCTGTGAAGTTTTGTGGATTATGCTGCTACAAAGGATGGGAGCAGCTTCAGAGCTGAGCAGAATATAAGCCACAAAGATTTCGGCAGAGGAGAGACAGCTTAAATCCCTCAGCAGTCACCGTCCTCTAGACAGGAATGCTGTGATAGATTCTCACATAAGTCAGAGTTATTGCCTCCCTTCAGTTGCCAATGTGAGATTTTGGAACCACTCACAAATCAGAACTGTATTCATAGAAGCTACAGACTAAGACTGGAGATGATTCCACAGTGTTATATAATATACATTACTCAAGTTTATCTTTATATAGCTCAAGATATAATGTGATATGTAATGAATCATAAAAACTGTTTGAATGGCAACCAGACAGATGAATATCCGATGTTAGAATCAGGATTAGCTTTAAATTTCTAGAGATAGTCAAGTTTTTAAAATAAAATTTAAAAAGTTTAAAAGAAATTGCCATAATTTTCAATCATAGTTTTTATTTTGCCTTACTTTTAATAATTTCCTGTTATCATAGGAGAAATATAACTTTAATACATATAGAAGGAACAACTGAAATTTTATATTTGTGTTTACTCCATTTTTAGCAGAAAAAATTTAAATTACATAGTTTGTTCCCAAGTATATTACTACTATTCATTACCCCATTTCTAAAAATAGTTATTACATTGTGAAAAATACTGAGTATAATAACATAACTAATATTTTCACTAAAATTGTGTTGATTAGATTTATGTTAACTCAATTCAAACTAGGTTCATTTGGGAAATGTTCATTTTTTTTTCTCAGTTGAGAAAATGCCTCCTATACACAAATCTGCCAAAAATTTTCTTGATTAATGATTGATGGGTGAGAGCCCAGCTCACATGGAGTGTAGCTACCCCTAGGCAAGTGGTCCTGAGTTGTATAAGAAAGCAGCCTGAGCAAGCCATGAAGGACAGGCCAAGAACAGTTTCCCTTCCATGGCCTCTGCATCAGCTCCCTGCCTCCAGGTTTCTGCTCTGACTTCCCTCCATGATAAAGTGTGATCTGTGAGCTATGAGCTGAAATCAATCTTTCCTCCCCATGCCATTATTGGTCATGGTGTTTATCAAAGTAATAGCAACCCTAATTAAGACACACACAACCCCACTCCTAGTGAGTAGCAAGCACAAAAGTGTTGGAGTCATTCCTTGTGTCCTAATGACCCCAACACAATGCCTTGAGCCAAGGTGTTTTAGAAGCAGTGAGTGAATAGAGAAAAAATATTTCCCAGCATTGAAAACTTCTTTCATCTACTAGCCTCTATAGTCAGTGTGAAGATATTGCCCATAGATAGCAGTACCATCTTGATACCTGATGCTTCTAACACTGCTGACTATTGTGTCTCTATAAATGAGTTCCCACCTCTCCTGCTCTGGAATTACTCAGGAGATGAATTTAGAAACTTATAGCCCTGACATTCAATATCTTTGGAATTTGCATTTTCTTATGCTCCTCAGGTGGCTCCAACACATTCCATGATGAAAGAACCTAGGTGATTCTTATGAGTGCCCATACATTAGAATCATGTGGAGAGATCTTGTGACACAACAAATTCTAACTCATCCCAGATTGAAAATACAGAAACTCTGGGAATGAATCTCCTGAAATAATTCTAAGGTGTATTTGAGGTGTATATGAGGTTGAGCGCCATGCTACAGACTCTCCTTTCTCCATGTTAGCTTAGTCACTACAATGTCATCTATAAACAGTACAGGAGAAACACAGAAAGGATCAAGGAGAACGAGACAACAAACGTCCAAGTCGATGAGAAAGAGAAACTCTGGGAAAAACTCTTCATAGCACGGACTTTCAAAGACAGTCAACATCAAAGTAGGGTAACTAATTCTAGCTAGGCCTGGAAGAGAGTGACATTCGATGCAGTCTCCATAGAGACTATGTATGGCCCATAAATAATTTAAATTGAATCAATGTCTGACTGACCCATGATATGCCTCATTGGGATTCAAAATATATAAAGGAATCCCTTATTTTATAAAACCAAATGTTAAGACTCTGAAAAAATAATCTATTTTTCATATGCTATTCACATAAAAATGTATCTATTGTCTGTTATAAACTTTCTAAAACTACAACCTATAATTAGGAAAAACACTATTGTCCCCACAATCAAGACAGTAAAACTCCATGGAGCAATTAGTGTTCTGTCCAGAGAGCTGCATACCAAGAACCAAAACACCAACTAGATATTCTGACCCACTTCCAATTGTCCTTACTCATTTCAAGGTCATTAACACTATCTTCCCCCTTAAAAAGAAAAAATTTTGATTATAAAG
Source organism: Mus caroli (assembly GCF_978045245.1). Taxonomy (NCBI): domain Eukaryota; kingdom Metazoa; phylum Chordata; class Mammalia; order Rodentia; family Muridae; genus Mus; species Mus caroli. The sequence continues at coordinate 94,674,888 of NW_028227268.1, read as the reverse complement.
TAAGATTATAAAGTAAAATTCTGATTATAAAGTAAAATCTCACCTCTCAACGTCTTTTATCTGCTTTACATTTTATAATTGTTTACACAACTGCCTATATCCTACTGTTCTATATAAAGAGAAATGGTATGCATCTAGTTTTCCTTTTTATTATCATAATGCTCCATCTGTTTTTGAATAAAGTGAAAAATAAAGATAATGGGTTTTAAAATTACAAATTATAAAACTTCAGCACCAGAGAAAATATACTCTTGTTAACCACAAATTGACATGATCTATTCTTGAATATCATACCTCCATGTTTCTCTAATAATGACACTATTAATTATTAGTCAACAGGTGAGATTTCTGATAGATTGCCAGTATCACATTATAAGTCCTAAATATGTGCATATGTGAGCAACACTAAATGGACTATATTATACAAAGAAGTCATGAATTTAAGAGTGGATTGATATGTTGGAAGTTGGAAGAGAGGAGGGATAGAAATGTTGTAAATACAGTACTCAAATATGAATTTCTCAAAAATTGAAAATTTTAAATAAAAAAAAATTAGTCTTGTCAGACCAAATTTCAAACATAATTGAAAGAATATTCAGTAGGGTTAGGAAGGCTAATTAACAATAAGGATGTTTGAAAAAGACATATGAAAACCTGCTATATTATTTTTTTGATTTTTGTTTTTTTAATTGAATATTTTCTTTTTTTAATTAGGTATTTATTTCATTTACATTTCCAATGCTATTCCAAAAGTCCCCCACATGCTCCCCCACCCACTCCCCCACCCACCCACTCCCACTTCTTGGCCCTGGTGTTCCCCTGTACTGAGGCAGATAAGATAAAGATAAGATAAAATTTGCATGACCAATGGGCCTCTCTTTCCACTGATGGCTGACTAGGCCATATTCTGATACATATGCAGCTACCACAAGCTCGGGGGGGGGGGGGGCACTGGTTAGTTCATATTGTTGTTTCACCTATAGGGTTGTAGATCCCTTTAGCTCTTTGCTTACTTTCTCTAGCTCCTCCATTGGGGGCCCTGTGAGCCATCCAATAGCTGTCTGTGAGCATCCACTTCTGTGTTTGCTAGGCCCAACATAGTCTCACAAGAGACAGCTATATCTGGGTCCTTTCAGCAAAATCTTGCTAGTGTATGCAATGGTGTCAGCGTTTGGTGAGTGAGATAACCCAATCACAAAAGAACTCACACAATATGTACTCATTGATAAGTGGATATTAGTCCAGAAACTTAGAATACCCAAGATATAAGATACAATTTGCAAAACACAGGAAACTCAAGAAGAACGAAGACCAAAGTGTGGACACTTTGCCCCTTCTTAGAATTGGGAACAAAACACCCATGGAAGGAGTTACAGAGACAAAGTTTGGAGCTGAGATGAAAGGATGGTCCATCTAGAAACTGCCATATCCGGGGATCCATCCCATAATCAGCTTCCAAATGCTGGCACCATTGCATACACTAGCAAGATTTTGCTGAATGGATATTTTCTTTATTTACATTTCAAATGCTATCCCAAAAGTTCCCTATACCCTCCCCTCGCCCTGCTCCCCTACCCACCCACTCCCATTTCTTGGCCCTGGTATTCCCCTGTATTGGGGCATATAAAGTTTGCAATACCAAAGGGCCTCTCTTCCCAATGATGGCCGACTAGGCCATCTTCTGCTACATATGCAGCTAGAAACACTAGCTCTGGGGGTACTTGTTAGTTCATATTGTTGTTCTACCTATAGGATTGTAGACCCCTTCAGCTCCATGGGTGCTTTCTCTAGCTTCTCCATTGGGGACCCTGTGTTCCATCTTATAGATGACTGTAAGCATCCACTTCTGTATTTGCCAGGCACTGGCATAGCCTCATATGAGACAGCTATACCAGGGTCCCTTCAGAAAAAACCTTGCTGGCATATGCAATAGTGTCTGGGTTTGGTGGCTGATTATGGGATGGATCCCCGGGTGGGTAGTCTCTGAATAGTCTATTCAGCTATTAAAAACAATGAATTTATGAAATTCTTGGACAAATAGATGTATCTGGAGGATATCATCCTTAGTGAGGTAACCCAATTAAAAAAAGTCATTAGATATATACTCAGTGATAAGTGGATATTATTTTGTGGATATTATTAAGTGGATATTATTTTGTGCTTATAAAGTGGATATTAGCCCAAAAACTTAGAATACCCAAGATACAATTTGCAAAACACAAGAAAATCAAGAAGAGGGAAGACATACGTGTGGATACTTCATTCCTCCTTAGAATAGGGAACAAAATACCCATGGAGGGAGTTACAGAGACAAAGTTTGGAGCTAAGACGAAAGGATGGACTATCCAGAGACTACCCACCAGGGCATCTATCCCATAATCAGCCACCAAACCTGCTATGTGTGTGTGCGTGTGTGTGTGTGTGTGTGTGTGTGTGTGTGTTCATATAAGAGAGTATAAGTGGAGTTGCTCCACACAGTATGACACTAGTCCTAGAAGCCCTAGGTTGCCAAATTCTAAGCCCATTTGCAGTATGGGATTCCTCAAGCAGTTGTTCAGGGGTGCTGCAAAGATATCCTAGAATAATACAGGAGCTTGGATACCTTTATGTTTCTCTAATAATGGTATTATTAATTCTTAGTCAACAGTGAGATTCCTTTTGGATATCCACCAGAACTTGATGGTAAGATGTTATTGCTGAAGACTGTGTAGTTTGTTCACAGAGTATGAAGATATCAAATTGGAACTGACTAGGAAGTCTCCTCCCGGATGGCTAGCTCTCAGAGTATAGTACAGAAGGTGCTATATGGGCTGTTGTGGGTGAAAGTCATCAGTAATTTTAGCTGTAAACCGTTCATCCACAATAATGACCAGCATGGCAAGATATAGCCATGGGTACAATAGAGAGGCACACATGCTAGGGGAGTAACCGACCAAATCCTAATAGAATTTAAGGCCTATTATAAAGCAAGAAATGCATGACTTATACTATTTGTCCAAGAGCCTATGATTGTCACATTCATAGACCCCAGGAGTGAATGATTGGGAGTAAGGGAGATGATGATCCTCAGGCCTATAAATCTACCATACCCTTAATGCATATTGTTTGGTCTGAGAATTGATGGTGGTACAGATTTTGATGATGATACAGGTGTGTGTGTGTGTGTGTGTGTGTTAGCAAAATTCTACTGAGGTTTAGTCTAAGCCTTTAGGGGCATACTTAAGTGCAGGGAAATAAAAATGTGCATTTTCCCCTTCACATAAATTACAGAGGTTGGGACAGAAGTCATTCAACCTGATTATACAAATTCTCAAAAACAAAACTCAAATCCTTTAGTTCGGAACAGTCGGAATTACTGTAAGGTGAACCTATATTAATTTCAACATTGTATAATTAAGATAAATACCTTTTTAAAAATGTATCAATTGCTTATTATAATAACTAAATGTGAAATATAAAATATATTATTATGGAACTTAGTCAAAAGAGTTCTAAAATAAATCTGCTCTAAATCTACATTAGATTTTTTTTAACTAACTCCATTATTTTTGAGTTTAAACTTTGGAAGCTATATGATTTGTTAAAATTCATCTCTGAAGATAATAGGTGTCACCTAGTAGTATCAACTGTAATGATAAATACTTGGGGCCTTGCATTAAGAAAGATCTTAATACTTCAGCCAAACTGGATGACAAAAAAAGACCATAGCCAGTGAGCTTATGACTCCTATCAGGTGCTCAAATCTAGCACATTTTTAAATGCTGCATGTTTATATTTTCATAAATACAATAAATATTTGTAGATTATATTCCAGTTTTGTAAAACCTCGACTAAGACTCGGGAAATCACAAAATCATTAGTTAGCCAAGGAAACCCTGAGAGAAGTGAGAACCCAAGCCCTCTTTTTAGCACCACCCACTCCTGAATTCCATCACCCCCTTAGGAACCTTTCCTGTCTACAGGCTAGAAAGAATTCCTTTAAAAAGATTTCTTGTTATATAAATGAGTCAACAGAACAGACATCTCAGCAACATTATCATATGGTAGATGCAGATGTATGTATATAAATTTAACATTATCAGTGAGACACTACAAACCTGTTAAAAAGAAAAAGGAGAATTGAGGTACAACCAATTAGCTATTTTATTATTAAAACTGTTTCCATTACATTCTTACCACATACATACACCAAAATAAGTTACATGTAGATGAAATTTAAATATAAAAGGCTGTATCATCCTTTCCAAATCTACAGAAAAAAATAGAATGTATTTTATATGATCTGTAATGAGAATACAAGTTGAAATGCAATAGAAATAATCATAATGAAAAATCAGAGGTGTAGCTATCTAAAATTTTAGAGTGTGCATGCATGTGTATGTTAAATACAAAAACACAACTGAAGGGAACTTAAACTAAAAGTGAAAAGAGAACACTGAAGAAACTTGATGTAGTTAAGTGGGCTTTGGTTACAATGAGAAAGCACCTGTTTACATGACATCTCTGGGAAAACTACTAGGGCTTTGTGGAACCAAACAGGAAGAAAAGGTAGACTTTATAAGAACATCAAAATGACCAGACAGACAGATTCACCATCTCCATCCCCCTCTTGGTCACATGATTTCTTTTTTCTTCACATATTCCCTTTTCTTAAGGGGTCTGCGCCTGCCCATTCCTGTTGTCAAACTTCAGCTTGCCAGTGGCTTTCACTAGCCTTCATGTCAGATCTGGCATCAGATCCAGCACGATCCTAGTGATTCAATTTCTCACAAGCCAAGTTATTCATGTGTCTCCATGAAGTTCAGTGTCCCACAGACACAGAACTAGTGAGGCCCACTCATCTCTCAGCAGAGCTAGATGTCTGGGATATGAGAGGTCAGTAGCAAAGATGGTCCACATACAATGCAATACTAGGGCATAAACATACAGCTTCAGAGCAGGAAGTTGAGTAAGAACATCTAACTATGAAGAATCAGAGCCCAACTTCTGCAGGAACAAATGCATGGGCATATGGTCAGTTGTCCGAGACAAGGGAAATCTTTCCTGTTTTTATTTGTCACAGTCATTTGTACTGAGCATATTTTCTAACATCAACACATGGCAATGTGATAATCAGAAAAGAAAATAAATAAAAGACCAAATAGGAAGATTAAGAGATGTGGATGTGACTTGATAGTGTTTGTCTCCTGTGAACAAAGAAAGGCCCCGAATTCAATCCCTAGCACCCCAAAGAGAAGAAAAGAAGGAAGAAGAGAAGGGGTATGAAGTATGAGTACTGAGTATGGGGAACTAAGTTACAGGTATGCAATTTAAGCTGAGTTTCCAGGTTGCTTTTTATGAGATATTCCAGTTTTAAATTCTCCTAGTCACCTCTTCATTCATTGCTATGTTCCAACCTTAATAAATGATCCACATGTGTCTATCTATGGACTATAGTCACACTCATTTCCATGGATGTTCTCATGATCATGTGTACTAGACAGCCTTTCCAGGCTCTCCCTGTCCAGTGGGGGCTCCTTAACCATCCCAGCAAGGAAGAAAGATGGAGCCTTCCTCAAAAGTTATTGTTGAGCACATCTCTCTCCCATCTGTCTGTCCTGAGTTTGCAGCTCCACTCATCCCAAATGTAGTCTGGTTGGCCAGTTTGTCTCTTCTTCCTGATGCAGTGAAAACTGCTCTTAGGGAGATGTGGTTCCTTTTCACTGTTGTTACAGCCACAGAACCTTCAAGGATGCAGACAAGAAAAGATTCTCAGTAAACACAGCTGAATGATCCAGGAAGATTAAGGGATGATTCTGTACAAAAAACAGAATTTTTTTACATTGTTCTCCACACTGCAAACAAATTTTAATCAACAGCGAGAGTATGTTTCAGAGGGAAATATGGAGGACTTCAGACCCAATAAGATAATTTCTGCATCTTTCAAGTCACTGATTATGTAAATTATTAAGCTTTTCAGAGTTTCTATTTCTTTTTTAAAGTGCAGTAGACCATGTATTTCTTGTAGAGTTGACTTAAGGACTAATGGTAAAACATATAAAGTTACTGACATACACTAGGGGCTTAATAAATGTCATCTATTACTTTTATACTATTAATGTCTTTGGTGAAATAGCAAATACTAAAAGTCCTGTATCATAGATATGTGTAATGCTTGGACTATTTCTCCATGATTAATAGTGATTTGACCATCAAAAATAGCTAGTGTATATGTAGATCTATAAAAAGTCTAGAACCATTAGGATTAACAAAAATAGGGAAAATGAAAATCTGTTCATATCTTAGCCTGCACAATTTCATTTCAGATTGTCTCCTACCTGAAGGATCTGTAGTTAATGTAAGCACAATATTTCCACCAAGCCTAAGTTTAATGAAAGTTTACCAGCCTGATAAATAGGATCAGATCCTTCTGCTCCTCTTCTCTGTGACTTATACAAAAGCAACACAGTCTTATTATAAGATGGAACTTTCTGATTTAAAAAAAAAAAAGCAGCAGAAATTCCCATCCAGGACTGGCATGCAGCACACTGCTGAAATACCAGGTTGGAAACTGAGTTGGAATCATGTAGTATCTTTTCCTGAAGCCTGACACTGAGAGAATTGCATCTGCTTTGAAGGAATGTGGGTAGGACAAAGCACAACATTAAATGTGTGCTGCATACTTTATGTTTTAAAAGATAGATAGGTAGACAGACAGACAGACAGACAGACAGACAGACAGACAGACAGACAGACAGATAGATGATATACTTTGAAAAAAAGTATTCACTGAGCAGCAAAGTAGGTGATAGAGTAAAAGAGTGAAGACAAAGCCTCGGAAGAGTTACTACCCCACACAAGGAAGTAGCTCCAGCCCATAGACTGTGCCAACATTCATCCACATGGGTTCATATCATAATACATACCACACTTCACTATGCAGATGTTAAATGGTTTCAGAAAGTTCTTGGCATCTCAAAGATTACAACATAGGAAAAGATGTCCAACACTTTCTAAAAAGTGATTACATAACCAAGCAATCCTGGGCTTAAGTTAATAAGATCTTTATAGTAGATGACTCCTGGACCTCATAAATTTTCTACATAGTTTCCTGCTACAAAGTGGATGCATTAGGGAGTCCACAATTACTTCAGATGTTACAGCTTATATTACTGATCTTTGAGTGGGGCTTTGTGATTATGTGTGTATGCCCATGATACACATGTATATGTTTGTTAGAAGCCAGAGGTAGACAGTGCTGACTTCCACAGTTGCTTTACACCTTGTTTTTTGAGACTGACAGTTCCAGAACCAGATTCAGCAGGCTTCCCAGTGAGTTCCAGAGGTCTATCTGCCTCTCTGCACCCCACCCTGCCCACACCAGCACTAGAGTTTCAGATGTGATACCTGCTGCTGTATGCTGCTTTTTACAAAGGTGCTGAGAAGTCACTCAGTTTCTTACACTTGTGTGGTAGGCACTTTACCCACTGAGCCAGCTCATCAGCCTCTCACACACTTTCCTGTGCTGAATTATAATATCTCAGTGATATATATATAGAGAGACAACATATATCAGTCTGTGACTTGAATTGTTAGGGACAGTAGCTGAACTAGGTGGGCTGATGCTCCTTTCTGTTTCCTGGATGCCAGAACCTCCACTCCTGTTATAACAGCCACCCACCACCACTTCCATAATACAAACCCCATGGCTTATGCCCTTTCAACTGAGAATCAATCTAAGTCCTTTCTGTTCTATTACTTCCTTCAGATATTTGATTACAATGCAACAATGAGAAAAGTAAGGGACACATTATTATCTACAGTTCATGTGTAAAGGTAACCAGACTGTCTGCCATTCTAATCCCATATTATGGAGAATCCAGGTATCAGTAGCTCAATGCCTTTGTATTATGACTTGCCACCCAGCACATATGGATACTCCCAATATGTGAGAGGCCAAAGTAGGAGACCTTGTCTGGGGATGGAGGAAACCCCACAGTTGGGCTCCCTGTCCATTAAAATTTCTGAAATAATGGGTCCCCAAAGATACTTTTCCTCCTACCCATCCCCCTTCTCTTCTCGGTGGACACCACTATGATACATTGAGAGAAATATTTGGTTATTATATCTCCTCATTAAATTTCAAGAGTCCATGTCTAGTTCAGTACTATAACTCAAGTTCTAAGATATTACTTACCCATAGAAATTATTTTACAGTGTAGGATGAGAAGAATAAGTAGCCATCTCAGGAACATTCTGTTCTTTGAATATTATTTCAAAATGATAAATATTCATCTAGCTAGAAAAATGTAAATCTCTAGCTCAGTCAACTTCTCTTATAAATGTCTGATAAAGCTATTGTCCTTCAGCTACCAATTCAAAAATATGCATGTGTATTCTGAAATGATGTTATACCAGACATCATCTCAAGTTCTGTATTATTCACTTTGTTAAAAGGAAATGTGCCTTTGAGTTAAGATAAACTTTTGGCTTTATTTTGGAAGCATTCTAAGAACCTCCCACACCTAGCATCTTGGTTGAAAGAAAAGGAAAAACACCCAGAGACTGTGCACGCATGACCCTGATGTGGAGAATCTCATGTACCTTTGTTCTTAAGAACCTGTTCAGTCCCCTGTGATTACATCTCTTGCACAGAAAGCCTCCTGGGCCTTGGAACATCCTTCAGAGCTGTACAGAATAGGTTATTGCAGCAAGATCTTTTCAAAAACTATTCCAGATGGTCTAGTAAGCTGTGGCCTGGCTCACCTAAACACTGTCCACCAGTGAGAAGTATGTAAGCCTATGAGCTGAAGCACTGGAATTGGATAGAGTCAGAGATACAGAAGGTAGTAGAAGTAAAATGCCTAAAGATTGGTATAAATAACACATATAAACAGATATATCTTTGTTTTATTTCCCCCTTCTGTGTCTTAAAAAAATTACATAGCGAGTTACCCTGCCTTGTGGTGGGATCGTATAGAATAAGTATATCTAATTCTAATCCTCTTGGAGTCTGGTGATGCTAAGTACTCATCTGTATCTATCATATTATACATTTTCAATCTACTGCAGAAGACTAGCTCCCTTCCAGCACACAAGTCAGCACCTATCACCTATCAGTAAGAAACTACAAAGTACCACATTTTGATGTTTTTTTTTTTTTTTTACCTCTAGATCATCCACAACAAAACTCTACAATCTGTGCTCAGTTATAGTGTCTGTTTTGCCTACATAGTACACAGCCTTCTGCTAGGAACGTCTTTGGGTTCCCATAACCTTTCCAGAACAGCAGACTTTGACAAGTGGAACAACCAACTTAAAATGGCTAACTCCAGGTGGCTACAGGAAGCATACAGCTATGGCTTCTGATGGCTCTTAAATAAAATATTAGATGTGTGTCTATTGCCTGTGAGATGTCTGTGGTCCTTTGTTCAACTGGCTGGGATTAAAGAGTATGTAGATTAGTAAGCCAGCTGTTTGATAATTGTCACAGCCAGTTACTTGGTTACACATATGGGAAGCAGAATCTCAGTTGCTAAGCAATGAGTTTGGGAGAACCTTTCTGCTGTTCTTACCTATCCAATTTTAGAAAACATGTTATAAATAAGGGTACCTTGCCCTTAAACCTACATCTTTTCCTATTTTTCTACTTAGGACACAAAGTGAATGCAGATTACTTCTCACGTAGGGCATTTGCATTGCTGTTATGGACTGCAGAGCTAGTTATATTGGGCCATTGTCATTAAGGTCCTTCTGGATCTAAGCTTGGGACCTGCCCTGTATGTCACTCAAGAAAGCCAAAACATAGCAAAAACAGTAGAGAACTGTGGAAAGGAAGGTAAGTGTGTCTAATGATATTTTGTTTCCTTACTCACTCTTGTATTACTCTTTGCCACAGTCTTAAATGCCTACTTTCAATATTTGCATGCATGCTTTTAGAATAGGTTACTGTGCTAGAGAAACCACCAGGCCTGGAAAGAGAGGCTTGGATAGGAATACTTTATTTCAGTTCACTTGGAACAGGTTTGAATTAGTCTCCTGTTCTAAGGGGTGGCCTGCAAACCAGACAAACAAGTTCATAAGTCTATGTTTCTACTCCAAAGTTTTACAAGAACTCAGGAAGTGATGTCATAAATCATTCTCTGGAATCGATCTCACCACATTTGTTGTTTTACCTGGCAATGTTTATGCAGAAGAAAAAAATAAAGGAAGAGTAAAGTTCTGAATCTATTGAAAATTTACCACTAGTTGAATATTCTCTCTACATACAGCAGAAAAACCACCCCCCTCCTCCAAAGGCAGTGAGATTCCTATGTACTAGGGCCTGCTACCGTATCATCACCTATGGGTGAGCCTTGGCTAAGGTAAACCCCACAGATAATTTAACATGCAGATATTTATTTTCTTTCTAAAAAATTACATTCATGTCCAAAAATTCTCAAAGAATTTTTCCAATATCAATTCTTTCCTAATAAATGTGGAAGAGAAATTATTTTTATAATGAGCTGACATTTATTAGTAGATAGAAAACTACATGTGCTGCACAGGTAGCACAGAGACATGCCCTGTATCATTCTCATTTCAATGAAAAAGCTTCTGATAGATTGCCTCTGCTGAGCCACACTGAGTGGGTCAGAAATTCAGGTGTACCATTAGTTTGATAGTCATTCTCTGACAACTGTACCTAGTTTTGCTTCAATGTCTCCATCTTTAAAGTGGTCACAAAAAAGGTTGCTTAACAACAAAGATTGAGAGTGTGCAAATAACAACCTTTGTATACAAAATTTGATAGCTTTTAATACAATTTTCTCTTATTTGAATCAAACTTAAAAAAACAAATGTGTGTTGGGGGTACACTGGGAACAAGACTCTGTGCTAGTCACTTAAAATCTTTTCTGAAACAAATCTTATGTGAATACAGCATAAAACAGAGGCAAGTTGTAATATTCATTACTTGTGTATTCTAAGTTTCTGGGCTAATATCCACTTATCAGTGAAAGAATATCAGGTGACTTCTTTTGTCTTTGGATTACCTCACTCAGGATGATATCCTCCAAATGCACCCAGTTGCCCAAGAGTTTCATAAATTCATTGTTTGTAATAGCTGAGTAGTACTCTATTGTGTAAATGTACCACATTTTCTGTATCCATTCCTCTATTGAGGGACATCTGAGTTCTTTCCAGCTTCTGGCTAATATAAAAAAGGCTGCTATGAACATGGTAGAGCATGTGTCCTTATTACCAGTTGGCACATCTTCTGGGTACTGGAAGATGGGTATATTGCTGGATCTTCTGGTAGTACTATGTCCAATTTTCTGAGGAACCACCAGACTGACTTCCAGAGTGGTTGTACAAGCTTGCAATCCCACCAGCAAAGGAGGAGTGTTACACTTTATCTACATCCTCACCAGCATCTTCTGTCACCTGAATTTTTGATCTTAGCCATTCTGACTGGTGTGAGGTGTAATCTCAGGGTTGTTTTGATTTGCATTTCCCTGGTGATTAAGGATGTTGAACATTTTTTCATGTGTTTCTCAACCTTCTTAGAATACCCAAGATACAATTTGCAAAACACAAGAAAATCAAGAAGAAGGAAGACCAGCATGTGGAAACTTCATTCCTCCTTAGAATACGGAATAAAATACCCATGGAAGGAGTTACAGAGACAAAGTTTGGAGCTATGACATAAGGATGGACCATCCAGAGACTACACCACCAGGGGATCCATCTCATAATCAGTCACCAAACCTTGACACTATTGCATATGCCAGCAAGATTTTGCTGAAAGGACCCTGATATAGCTGTCTCGTGTGAGGTTTTGCCAGTGCCTGGAAAATATAGAAGTGGATGCTCACAGTCTTCTATTGAATGGAACACAGGGCCCCCAGTGGAGGAGCTAGAGAAAGTACCCAAGGAGCTGAAGGGGTCTGCAACCCTATAGGTGGAACAACAATATGAACTAACCAGTACCCCCCCAGAGAGCCTGTCTCTAGCTACATATGTAGCAGAAGTTGGCCTAGTTGGCCATCATTGGGAAGAGAGGTCCCTTAATCTTGCAAACTTTATATGCTACAGTTCAGAGGAATGCCAGGACATTAAGTGGGAGTGGGTGGGTAGGGGAGCAGGGTGAGTTGAGGGTATAGGGAACTTTCTGGATAGCATTTGAAATGTAAATAAAGAAAATATCTAATAAAAATGCTAAAAATATTCATTACTAGTAATGAATAGATGTACTTATATCATTTCTCTAGAAAAGAAACTCTAGAAGTTCTGAAGGAGAGACACATTTCACCTTGGCCTGGACAGGAGCTCCTCCACCTGTGTGTTTACTCAAACCACTGTGGTCTGAGTAAATAGACAATGGCCATATAGCTCTGCCATGCACCCTCATCCCAGCAGGTACCTGATGCAGAATAAGGGGTCAGAAAACATTTGCTGAAGTTGTCAAAATTGGAAATAATGGAGAAAAGGAAAGTAAAGAAGAAAAGAAAAGAAAAGAAAAGAAAAGAAAAGAAAGAAAAGAAAAGAAAAGAAAAGAAAAGAAAAGAAAAGAAAAGAAAAGAAAAGAAAAGGGGAATGAGAGGGGGAGGGGAAGGGAAGAAAGGAAAGGGGAAGGGGAAGGGAAGAAAGGGGAGGGGAAGGGAAGAAAGGGGAAGGGGAAGGGAAGAAAGAAAAGGGAAAGGGGGAAAGGGAAAAGGGGAAGGGGAAAGGGGAAGGGGAAACGGAGAGGGAGAGGGAGAGGGAAAAGGGAAAAGGGAAAAGGGAAAAGGGAAAAGGGAAAAGGGAAAAGGGAAAAGGGAAAAGGGAAAAGGGAAAGGGAAAAAAAGGGAAAAGGGAAAGGAAAGGAAAGAGGAGAGAGGAGGAGAGGGGATGAGGAGAGGAGAGGGGATGAGAGGAGAGGGGATGAGGAGAGTAGGAGTGGAGGGAAGGAGGAGAACAAGAGGAGGAGGGGACAGGAGGAGGAGAGTAGGAGGGAAAGGGAAGAGAGGAGAAGGAAAGAGAGGGATCAGGCTCAAGACATTTCTTCATGGTTTTGGTTTCTTCAGTTGAAGTTTTTCAATGATCAGAGGTAAACTAGAAAGGTAATCTTATTTCTCCAGTACATGAATACAAGATCGCAGAGAAAATAAGCAATTGGGAGAGAAACCAAACCTAGAATGAACAAACAACAAAGCATTCATCTGGGTAAAAATCTATGCAGGCCTCCCAATGTCTCTTTCAACATCTTAATTCATAGGACATCCCTTGAAAAGTCAGTTTATGTAAATCACCAGTTTCACATACATAGAGATGACCTGTGTCCTTTAACAAAAGGAACATATAAGAAGAAGAGATGTAAGGTCCTACAAATATCTGGGCCACTGCATCACACTCCACAAACCTTCCTGCAGCTGACTTCCACAAAGTCCTCAGTTGAGCAGACCTTACCAGAGGCTTGGATTCAGGACTAAGAACCACAAGGTAATCAGGACAGACCCATAGCACAAAAGAAATCACCCAGCAGAGCTTTTGTGTGGCAAATGAGGGAAAATCTGAGCCTGAATTCTGACTGTTTAATTTACCCAATTCTGTTTAGATGTAATGTGACAGAGATTAAGTAGCACTGGTTTCATCGGCTATACATGCATTGTTAACTGTTCCTGGTGCTGATAGAACCACAAATACAGTATCCTGTTACCTGCAAAGTATGCCAGATTAATTTTGTTCTCCAAATTCCACCCTTTGTTGAATTAAGAGCAAATTTAATATAAAGTCATAAAATTAAAAGTGAGCATATATAGGTCTTAGATTTGCCCTGTGTTCTTAATGCAGTGTCCTTGTTTCTTGGGGTGGAAGTTTTGAAAGCATCACCTCATAAGAAAGTAATTTTGAGATTTTAGAAATAAAGCACTCTTGGCTAGTGTCCAGGAATCATTGTCACTTTAAAACAAATTGCTGATTGTGACAAAGATATATTAACTCCTATGTGCTTTAGTGATGATGATTTTGTCTCCAACATTTAAGACCTACCCTGAGATATGCTCACATTTTAGCTAGCTCTTGAGGACTGTGAGACATACTGTTTTGACAGTGATCTAAAGCACACTTAATACAAATAAGGCAAAATTGCACATTATTGCCACCCAGAGTAAACCTACGTAAATCTCTCTCCCCCCCCTTTTTTTTTCTATCATATATATATTATTTACTCAGGTGACATTATTTTCTCTTCTTTATTCCTGTTTGAACAAGGAAATTTTAACAACATTTCCTTCTATTCCTGGAATTAGTAGTGAGCAATCAGAATGGCCTGAAAATGATATTACAAACCATTGCCCTTTTTATATGACATCTTATTTCCCAAATCCAAAGCCCTTTACAACTGGATCTTTTTGAATTTTGAGACAAGGTCTATTGGAAACATTCAAATAGAGGGTAAAAGATGTCAAAATACATGCCTGTGGGTGTGTGCTTATGATTAGCACAGCTCAAATATGCCTGCTTATTATTTAATTTAGACAAAACTATGGTGGGGATATTTTTTGTTAGGTTTGTTTTTTTCTTTTTTCTGTCTCACAAAAACCAAGTGTTCTCTAGCAATGAGGCAGCGGAAAAAATCAATACTTGCCATGTACCATGTAACCAATAGAATAAGGGGAATGATTTATGTATGGATGGATGCAGCTTGAATCAGCTGGGGTCTCATACAGGGAGCAAGAAAAAGAGAGGAGATGGAGCGGAAGAAGGGAGGAAGAGAGAGAAGGGCCAGGCAAGCTCAACTGCAGAAATTATTTTTAAAGTGTGTCCAGATATTTTGTTTTCTTTTTTTCCTCCTGCAGCAATAATGCCCATCTCTGGCTCTGCAGGACATAGGAGAACCTGCAATTTGTGGACTATATGATGGCTCAGCTTTCCCCTCCTTACCTCAGTCTTGATTCCATGTTCATATAAAGGTGTTCTGAGAAAGGGAGAATGATGCATGACCTGCAGCCCTTCAGCTTTCCAGGCGTCTGTCTCCACCCTACGCAAGCCTAGTAATGGGTTGACAAGCACTGGTTGACAGCAAATCAGGCCATCAACAGGATTTTACACACACACACACACACACACACACACACACACACACAGAGCACCGGTTCCTGAGGAGACCAGCGGCAAGGGCTTGCACAGGAAAACTACTCTATACCTCATGAGTTCCTGCTGGAAATAGAGTTTGATTAACTGGAAATCCAGGGAGCTGCGGCATTTAAAGGTATTTAATCCTCAAGGTAACTTTTCAAGGGGTTGATGCCCTCACCAAAAGCTGAGCTTGAAGTATAGTTTTAAGCCTACAATGGGAGGGCCCTACTTTATAGCTGGGTATGTGTCCTATTGTATGCTGAATTCTAGTTATGTTTTATGCTGGGTTCTTTATTTTTATTTTTTATTTTTTTGGTTTAAGATATCACTGCAATTTTTTAATGAAAAATAATTTCTCTAAACTCCTACTTTCTACATCAAACTCAGAATGAATCATGTAAAATTATCTTAGAGACAGATTTGATCATTTCTTTGGAAGAGATTAATTTTAAAGATGTATTTATATAAATCTAAGTTCATTTTTCTGGTTATTCTATATATATAAAATGTATGAGAAAATGTAGGAAGCTTGACAGTACCCTGTTTGCATCAGTCAGTTGAAAAAGGCTGACTTGTGTCCTTTTCTGAGGGAAGCAGACGCTAAATGAATGTTCCTATATTTTTATGTCCTTTAACTCAGACACAGTATTAATGTCAAACTTGGGCAGTCCAGTACAATAGCCTGTATTCTGTATGTGATTCACTGCTCTGCATATAATACACAGCAAATGTGTCAGAATAATGTCATGTAGTTATGACTCTCTTAATTTAAAGTCAGTATTGTTAATATTTAACCTCTATAAAGATAACTTCCATCTTCAGTTGACAAATATATTAATATTAACTCTCTTGATAAAATGCCATTAATTTAAAAATAGGTATACCTACATGATACAAATTATTTTTAATCTCAATATCAAAATTCCATGCTGTTTTAAATATATATATATATATATATATACATATATATGTATATGTATATACATATATATTCATGGTATAGTAGATGACAATTTTTAGTGATTTTCTTTATGTATATTTATTTACTAAATTTAATAAATTATATCGATATAGTCCTATTTATTCTGCAGAGCTGTGCATTTATTTAGTAGTTGGGTTTGCTTGCATAGGATTGGAAATGAAGTGCAGATATTAAGAGAACAGTAAGAACTATTTTCAGTGGCAAGATGGGTCCTAGTCTTTTAAGTGACTGTTCATATTTATACCATTTTATAGATGTCATTGAAGATTGTTAAGTTTTAACTTTATTATTATAAATGATCTACCCTCCTTATAAAGTTTTTGGGGGAAGATTTCTGTGCAAACCAAGGAAGTTCATCTAATTTCTCTCCTTCAAGTAAAATTAAGAAGAACAACAAAAAACATAGTACAGAAGTAAGGCATACATAATAAATTATCTTTCAATAATTATAATTAAGACTGTTTCCTTGAACATGCAAAAATGAGCCTACTCTCTTGGTGTAAGCAAAGCCTAACAACTGCTGATCTTGACCATGCCTGCCCCACTTGTGTTGTCCCCTAACAGGTAAAACAATGGGACCTTACTTTTGGATCTTTTGCCTCATCCAAGCTGCCTGGGTGACAGATAATGAGAAAACCTGGAGACATCCAAATGGAGTGGAGACTGTGAAGCTCAGAGCTGAGGGAGCCTCAGCCAGAGGAGTGTCACTACAAGCAGGTACGCACTTAGCAGAAAACTCTCTGGAAATTAAAGAGCACAGGCACCTGCAAGGTGATGCTGAAATGTGAGGTGAGCAAGTACATCCGGAAGGCTGCAGCATTAACAGAGATGGGTTGCTGCAGTTAAGGAAAACTGTTACCTGTCGCAGAGAAAAAGACAAAGAGCCCGCCAATAGTCACAGAGTGCTCAATGAGCCCAGCTAGATAGAGAATATTATTTGAAGTGGGCCTCACAAACACAGGAACCTAGCGTGTTAACAGGCAGAATCCTGGACTCACAATAGGAAGAACACACAAAACTACTAACTATAGGCAAGGAACAGATCTATAAACAGTCCCTTGAAGAACTAGATTTCAACACTGGTAACAGAGTCTCTCTGAAAGGCCTTTTGTCTAAAAAGTTTATTTGTGTTTACACAACTTTTCTGGGTTCTAATGAAAGCCAATACTCCTTTGCCCCCAATGTGAGATTAATTCCCTGTAAACATCCTGAGTTAAGGTTCACAATGAAACTCATGTGACCATCTTCTACTGTGACATAAAAGCAAGTCTCTTGGTAAGCAAGGGTCTTTAGCAAACACCTGCTATACTTTATTTGCCATTATTGGTGGTTAAAATTTCGCTGATGAAATGTCCATTACAGAGAAAAGTCGATATCTGAGCTTAGCCTCCTGCTTTGTTTTAATACCACAAATTACTTTGAAACCAATCAGATAAATAACTACTTAGGAAGTAGAAAGAACGAGTTCCATTTTGTTATTCTAGCAGCCACTAAAACCAAGATAAGATAATATCTGTTTCCTCTTCCTAAAAAATCAATTAATCCATTTAATAAGAATTAACAAAGGAATTGATCTTAAAAGTTGAAATTTTAAATCTAATTTCATGAATGCATCAGGAATAAGGTTAAAGACATGTTAATGCTAAAAACAAAAATAGTATTAGCTCTATAGAAGAGATAAAGTGCTCAGACCTGAGAGAAAACTAGTAAGCTTCCCAGAAAAGAACTGATTCTTGCTCATTCCATTTTTTTTCTCCAATTATTTTGGCACAGGTAGAGCATCTTGAATTAGCCCAGTTCAATCTGAGCAAAATTGGATGCCAAATTTCTATTTTCAAATCTAAACTTATTCACTAAAAGCACACAGAGCTTGGATTCCATTTAGCAGAAAAGCTAAACAAAAGCAAGTGTTGATCCATGACTGTTCCCTGTCACACTGTTAGAGCAGTCACCTGGATATCAAAATCTTGCCAAGGCACAAAGGCACAGACACATTCGACTGAAATACTAAAAGGTGCCGAAGCGAAGCCACACTTCAGCTGGTGCTCCTAGTGGAGTGAGCTTCCTTAGCCCCTGTCCTGCTCTTTGCATTTGCATCTTATAGATTATGGGAAGATATAGATCCATTTGCCTCTCGCAAAGCTGTCCAACTCTGGTCACAACCTCAAATGGTTTTACTGTATGGGTTGTCTCATTTACTCAAGCAGATTTTATTTTCTTTACGATCTAAATGAGAACACATCCACCCTTCACACCCCTAGGGAATGATCCAAAAGATGGGAGGATCCTAATAAAACAATTAATTATGATAAATTTCTGAATTTTACTCCTTCATCCAGGGCTATTTCCATGGCAACATCCTCTCTTTCTATTGTTGGGTTGTTGCTCATTAACACAGCAGGTTAAGCCCAGGGCAGCCAGGGCAGGCTGATGGTCAGCTTTTATTTTCTCTGGCCCTTCAACAAAGGTTAGTTGAGGTCACTAGGAGCCAAAGGGTAATTACTTTTCCTCCTCAGGGTTAAAGGGACACAGATTGCTATTGGGACAACTGTATGGATGACCTTCAGCTTTTAATGTTTAATCTTCCCTGCTTTCATCAGACAGAGAAGTATGACACAGCAATCATGATGCTTCCTCTATAACTAAAATGCAGAATAGAAAGCCAAATGTCTCCTCTGAAGCTAACAGAAATTAGCATAAAAATGTCCTTTCAATCAACTTGGATAAGCCAATGCACAGAATGTTTGGAATAAAGAAAAGACAAATCATGTCAGGAAGATACAGTGGGGGAGCAGCTTTTCCTCTTCTACTCATCTGTTGTTGACAATCTTCCAGGCTTTTTCCTGAAAGCATGTTAAGGCTGAGAAATATAAGCTTTCTTCCTCCATTGGGAGCTCTGTTCTTCCCCTTTAAACGCCAATCTTTTCCCTATAGTGGACTAAGAATAAATCAGATTAAATGAGTTTTCTCTAATCTCTTTTCAATTCTTAAAGAAGATCAGTCTTTAAAATAATTAGGAGAGGGGTGTCTTTTCAAAGTCAAATCTCAAAACATTTTCCCCTATTATTTGAAGTAGCATTTTCAGATGAGACACATATATTTTATCTGAAATTTCAGAGCATAAGTTCTATAGACTCCAAAAATGGAGACAGACACCAGATTGAATGTGTCTGTCATTTCTCAATCACCTAGAAAAGTATTTCCAGGTTCCTGGCCATGATGCTTACTTATGGCTTATATCAAGAGATACACAGAGGAAGGCTAGTGTTCCTTCTAGAACACTAGGCCAAGGTCACCTTGAAAGGGCTCGTGACCCAAAGTCTTAATGAAAAAGAAGCATCCAGAGAACCAAAAGCAGACCCTCTTTTCATCTAGAGAGAGGGGAAACATCACTTCTGCCCATTTTCTAAGATTCAGCTGAGTGTAAGTTGAGAGATGTATGATTTCCCTCCAGGCCTCTTTATGCAGTAATCAGGCTTGTTCTAGCTCTCACCATATCTCTCTATGAAGTTATCTCTCTGCTCAGACACCTGCTAGGAAACCCCCAGATGTACCTTCCAAGGCTTCCTGACCAGACTGCCTGCTCCATCAGCTTCTGCCTCTGTCTTGACCTGTATGTTCTCAACTTCCTGTCTCAGCTTCTCTGCCCTGCCAAAAAGACTTCAAGTGCCCTGTGTGTTTTTTTTCCCTCTCCTGGTTAACGCTACTCCCAATTAATAGAAATTCTCTCTTACAGCTCCTCGTCCTCTAAAAGAGTGGCTTATAATGTTCTCTCAGGAATTTCTCCACATTTTATTCTGTGTTATGACACATCTGAACAAATTTGATGAAAGCCTTACACATAATGCACATAATATCATGTACACAATGCTCTGAAAACTTCACCTAAATATCTGAAACCCATAAAATAGAAACTTTTAAGCAACGATGCCTTAAATTATTCTCATTCAGAAATTCATTGACCTCTTACAAAAAATTATATTAGTACTCCTTGCATAGCTATCCTTGGTAGTAATCCTGAAAATCTCTTTTCTCACTTTATTTTCTCTTGTCCCTTCAACATTTCTGTAAAGTCTTTGAAGTTATCACTCTTGAAAGCACAACTTTGGCCTCATCATGCTCCAGGCTCCCACATTTTTGTCCTTCCTGCTGCCAGTAACCAATTCACTGCTGCTGTTGATAATGCTAATTATGGCTATGTTCAAAGATATCATTTTAGAAGCAAGTCTTGGGTCTTCAACACCTATGGAGTAAAGAAAAGGACAGAGATGTTGGGTCTGGTATTTAGAAAGGAGTATAGGAACTAAGGAAGCAAATATCACCATCTAGTATGCTAGTTGGTTAAAAACTACCCAGTGAGGGACTGGAGAGATGGCTCAGTGGGTAAGAGCACTGACTCCTCTTCCAGAGGTCCTGAGTTCAATTCCCAGCAACCACATGGTGGCTCACAACCATCTGTAATGGGATCCAATGACCTCTTCTAGTGTGTCTCACATACATAAAATAAATAAAACCTTTAAAAAAATACCCAGTGAGAAGGGAAAGAACAAGACCCATTACCATGCAAGGCTAGCTGTCAATCGTGACTGATTTAGGAAAGAAAAGCTCTTTGCTCAATTATGGACTAAAGCCACAAGGATCAGTGTGTTCTCTGCTCTGCTTGGGGCATTTGATCACTGCACTCCTGTCCACACTGTTACTGACGTGCGGTAGTTATTTGGGGCTTCAGGAAGTGAGATGGGCTCAAGGAAGGTAAATTTTAAGAAGGGTTTTGAAATCAATCAGCCAAATCTGCTACTAAAGATGCCTGACTGATGTACAAGCTACACATCCCCAGCATCTCAGGCATTGTGTGAGGGAGATACTTAGGTTCATCACCTTCTTGGCTGCTGTGAGGTTGCCATTTGAATACTCTCTAAGCCAGGAACAAATCATAAGAAAATCACACCAGATGTTTTAGGTCAAAGTTTCAGCCCACAGAAAACTTCACACATTTTCATATTTCACTTATTTCAAAGCAAACACAAGCATTTTGCTTTACAAGAAATGCAAGCATTTCTTAGCTGTTTCTTGCTAGTTTTGGGAGTCCTGTTTTCTCTTACACACCAGTGTCCCTAAATCTTGGTCTATAGTGGGCATTTCTCTTTTCCATTTTGGAAAAAAAAAATGTTACCAGAAGGTAAAGCCTATAGGGATTTTCACAATCAGTTTTCTATTTTTTTGTGCCAGAAAAAGCTGTGACCTGCAATTCTGCAGATTGCCGGGCACATACATGGAATATAAGGCTGTGTCCTTCTAGGAGGCTTTCCCAGGAGGTATTTAGTAGTTCTATAACCTGATAGGGAAGTGGCTGTTTTAAGGCACCAAGTTCTGGTGCCAAGTGAACAATGAGTGTTCAGTGCCCAGTATTTTTGGGGGTAAGATGAAATTCTCAGCCCTATCAGGGCCAAACTGAGCTAGACTTGGGAAGAAAATCATTTGACACCATATGGAGATTTTCACAACTGTACCAAATTCAGATTTCCCAACCTTAGCTCAGATGTGCTGATTCTGTATCTCCAGAAATCTGTTTCTGACACCCTGCTAGGTGTTGCCAATATTCCTTGACTGTAAACTCATTGGGCAATGAATTTCATGTCATAAACTGATTTATGCCTCTAACATGGATTGGCACCCTTCTCTTTGCTAAATATTTTCTCACCTTTCCAGATATATTTGTTTTCTAGATATTAATTGGTCTCCCTTCTGGTGTTTTACCTGGTTTTGGTATAGAACTTTGGCTTGTGTGAAACATGAGCTTTTGTCACAGACCCCTCCCCATGTTTACTGCTGTTGCCCTACTACTGGCACAGGGAACTTGTCTTGCACCTCACCTATCATCTGTATCCAAAGAAGCAGTTTCCACAATTTCCAAAGTCACATTTCTCAGCCAATCTTCACCTGACCTCAGGTCTTCTCTGATTGTAAATAAACTAACAGATTTCTTTTTTAAATTTTTTTTTTAAATTTATATGTAAGTACACTGTACCTCAGATACTCCAGAAGAGGCCATCAGATTTCATTACGGATGGTTGTGAGCCACCATGTGGTTGCTGGGATTTGAACTCGGGACCTTCAGAAGAGCAGTCGGCACTCTTAACCACTGAGCCATCTCGCCAGCCCCGCTAACAGAGTTCTAAAACGCATAAGGAAACATCATTTCTTATATAAGAAGCTCATGCTATTAGGAGACAATAAACTTAGTACAGTGAAGTACACAGATCACAGGGGCAGACAGACAGACTAGATTCAGGTGTCACATACACAGCAGCAGAGGGGGGCGGGGAGACACAGAGACACACACCTTAGGGCTGTTAGACAATCTGGGTGATAAAACACACCACACAACAAACATTGAAGAGCTAATCATAGTACCCAGAGCATAGTAAGACCTGGATAAGTTAATCATATGGGACCCACATTATAGACACTCAGCACAGGTTGGAAGTCCAACCCAAAAGCTTTCTTGTTGGTTGTTTTTGGGAAAACTAATCTCACATTGAGGCTCAGTTTCATCATTTCTAAGTAGGAATTCACATTGCATTTTAGGATGCTGTAAGGTTTAGATAAAGACATGTAAATTCCTAGCACTGTGCCTGAAGATATTTATTGTTTTAGTTTTTTTAGTTTCCACGTGGTTCACACAAACCAAAGTTCTATGTTAAAAGGAGGCAAAACATTAGAAGGGAGACAGATTGGTATCTAGAAAGTACAGATGTTTCTGAAAAGGTAAAAAAAATAATTAATGAAGGGAAGGGTACTTGTTTATTTTAGAGACATGAATCAGCTTATAACATGAAATTCACTGCCCAGTGTGCTCTAAAGCCAAGGCACAGTGGCAACACCTAGCAGGGTGTTAGAAACAGATTCAGGGAGATACAGAATCAGCACATCTGAGCCAAGATTGAGAAATCTGTATTTGGAACAGTTGTGAAAAATCTCCATATTTAGTTATTTAATTTAGTGATATAGATACATTACCATTGTTTCAACTTAGAATTCTGCAACTGACATTTGAGATATATTATCAGAGAAATACCAAGTGTTCTCTCCTCTCTGGTATGGCTCATGTCAAAGGAAGACAAGTGTCAATTTGAAACTTCTCTGAGAAAAGCAACATTGGTTAGCTCTAATTATATGCCTCATTTCATGAAGAAATTGCTATGAGTCAGTAGAGTAAGATTTCTTATGAGTAGAGCATGAAATAATTAAAATGGGGCTTTCTACTCGGTCATGTACACAGTCTGGGCTGGGAGGAGGTAGTATGCCATTTCACATTTTATACCTGGCAATGGAAATGCATTGCTTATAGTAGAAAGCTGGAGTCTTTCTCAGTCAGGTGAGCAGGCTTCGAAAGTTTCAGCTTGCTCTTAAACCTCTGCCTCCTTCTTTTGTGCAGCTCTGCCCCTGCTTAGACAGCAGTTCTGACCTAGTACAAAACACTGCAAAGTCAACATTCCAAGACAAGAGTCTCCTCTTCTCCTCCCCACATTGGAGCCAGAACCAAAGCCCTATCTTGCACTCCAGACTCAGTAGTTTCTTGAAGACCCTCTTACAACTTTAAGCTTCTGAACAGAGTGACAAATGTCACAGCTGCCCTTCTTACTCAGAGCAATCTGAAAACCCATCCACAGATGGTTCCCAGGTTTTAGGAGTCTGCATACTCGTGATTTTTTAATAGTGGAACTTAAAATATGACAATAGCTTGTTTTTCCTTGTAAAGAGGGTTTGGTTTTAGACATTTAAGCCTTGGGGGGGGTCTTCAAACTGTTATTTATTATCTATTTCATTCAATAAAAGGCACTAAATTATTAAGATGTAGAAACACAAATCAGAGCTGGGAAAGCTTCCCATACACTCATGTGTGAATGCATATGCAGGTATGTGCAGGCATGTACAGGTGTGTACACACATGCACACGCATGCATACACACAAAGAGCAAAATCTCATGCTATAATTTTACCATTAAAGGGCAAGATATTACCCTGGAAATCCCAGTATCCACAAATGTGCATGCTGGCATGTCTGTACCCTCAAGCATCTTCCTTCCATGGGGGTAGCACAGCCTACTTCAGGTCTTGAATCTTCTAGCTACTTGCTCTTCTTAGCCTCTGTCAGGTTTGAAGGGGAAAGCCCTCACTGGAGTCTCTTGTCAGAGAGTATGGAATTCTCACATCCTGTCTGAGGCTGTACCTTCTAGGATCCTTGATATTGAATGTTCCATATTGCCCCGGCCATTACATCAAGCCCAACTCTGTACATCCCAACCACCCTCACTTCAGCTGAATAAGCATTTGGCATCTTGCTGCACCAATAGAATTTTCTTCAGTTACAATTTAAACTCTCTTTTGTTCTCTGTCAATCAGTGACCCTTACTGAGTTTCTATATTGTACTAGGTGCATGGAAAACAAGCATGAAGAAATGCAGTCTATCCTCAAAGCAGTTATCAACAATTTATTTCTCCTTGGAGACCTGAAGTACCCCATGTAATTTTCCCAGTGAGCCAGAGACCTAAACCAAAGGCAAGTGATAAAAAGCAAACACAGAAACTAAAACTGATGCAGAGTCAAGGGCTCCCAAGGATCTTTGCAATGTGTAATCTGCATGCAAGGACATGTTGTACCCATGTTCTCCTATGGCTCTTCCATCTTCCTGCACAAATGTGACTTCCCCTTCCTCAATGTTGCTTGAATAATTTGCACATATCATCTCTCATTTAAAACTTTTCAACAACCATAAATCATGCTTACCAAATCAACAAGAGGCAGAGAGAAGGAGTAGGAATATATCTACCATAGAGGGATAGCAGATAAATTCCTACCTGCCCTGCCACCAAACTAATAATGCCTGGAGCAAATCAGCTCACCCCTCCAGACCACAGCCTTCTCTTTAGAAAAACAAGCCAGTTGAAGTAACCCTGTCAGTACATGTGGTACACACTGCATGCGCATGTGTTCTCTTAAACATTAGAACTCTATGAAATTTCAAGCATCTTGGCTCATTTCATAGAAAAAGAAACTGAGGCACTGAGCAATAAAACAGATTTGGTCCAAGTTCTGTAACAAGCAAGGAGAGGAGAATTAAAATACACACATTCTCTTTTGAGCACCTCCTCCATTGATCTCAGAGCTAGGCCATCCCCCAGTAGATGAGATATACTGGCACTAATGACCTCCTTGGTGCTCATTTTATTCAGGTCTGGATGTGTAGAATGACTGCTGAGAGCTCATATCACATAGACTTTAGATCAGCTCAGCAAAGAGCTTACAGAAAGAAAACTACAAATCAGGATTTCATCATCCTGAGACTAAAATAAACATCCTCCAAATGTTTTCTCAGGTACTTTAGAGAACAGCTGCATCCTGTGGAAACAGAGAAGGAAACAGCAGCATCCATTAGAAAGCAACACTGGGAGTCAAGACCTGACAATATCCAAATAAAAGCTCAGAATATGGCTTATTCTCCAGATCAAGGCCATAACGTAGTGCTCTCACCCCCATCACCAAACCAGGTCTCATATTCTCTAGAACTTTTCCTTTGATTTAGCAGGGATCCACTAAATCCATAGGAGTGACAGAAAAGAGCCCTACCTTCCCTTGGCATTCTTTCTCTGAGCACCTTGGTGGATATTGGGTCTCTTGTAACAAGACTATAATGTCTTGCTGCAATTGAGGTCATGGCCTTGCACAGCCCTTGAAGCACAGGTGTTTGTGGGCTGGGGCTTGCTATATGATGAACTACATCTCTAGCCAACTAAAGAGTAATCTCATCTGACAGCATCTGCTAGCATCTCCTCCTGCTTCCTCTGCCACAACAAATAGCAGAACCATTGCTTCAAGTGCCACCTGTAATATCCTAGTCCATGAAGCAGTTGCTTCTTGCTGGGACACACGGTGCTTTCCCATCGAGCCCTGCCCCCACCCTACCCTCCTTCTGGCACAGGCTTCTGAGCCTTCTGGCTCTGCTGTCATCTGTTCCAGGATGCCTTTCCTGTCCCTGATCAACACGAACAGCTTTTCTCAGGGTCCACAGGGAATTTCCTGTGCTTTCCTCACAATTCTGCTCTTCAATGTGGTTTCTCCACATCTGGTCTGTGTTTTCCTCTTCAAAGAGCTTAGAGCAGTGCCTGTCCCCAATAAATATCTGCTTGATTTTTCAAATAGCCTTCCTCCAACCATTAGAAGAATACAGTCTATAAATATACAAAATAAAAGTAGGGAATCCTTTGACTTTTATTTTTTTTCACTCTCAAATTGTTCAGTTGTGAAAAAAAAAACCTACTTTAAAATAAATTCTTGACTGAGAGAGATGATGAGAAAGGTGAGAAAAGGCTTGCTGTAACAATTATGTACACAGCCTGTCTCGAGTTTCTGAGTACATACATGCCAAGCCGAGACCTGCTAATTGGACCTCCAGCACATCAAGGTCCTTGCTGCACAGCTGCTGTTTACCCCAGCTCCAGAAGAATATGAGCAAAGTAGCCAACACCAGAAGGCATCCATGCTCTATTGGGCATTTCATCACCCTTGCCAAGATAGAGGTGCAACAAAGGCAAGAGCAGCTGGTGTGTTTTGTCACCCACCACTCCACACATACCTCTAACTTCAGTAGAAAACCAAGAGTGTTATTCAGAATTTTGACAGAGAGAGATGTTTAAACAATTCTGATGGAAAAGGTAAACTTTTCCTCTAGAGACATCAAAGTTGGTAAATGTGAAAATTCTCCCAGGATTTTCATGCCTCAGAATTTCTCTTACAAATACCCTGTGTGCTAGTGTGAGGTGTCTGAAAACCATTAATAGTGTGGACATTGTTTTTGACAGCCAGATGTATAGGTCTACAGGGGAGGAACTAGGGGAAATTGTGTGAGGCATTACTGTGAAGATTAAGTCCTGGGAGCATGGAGCCTGAGGGTGTCCTGCTGCATACAGGTGAATACAGGCTATCTTTGGACTTACGAATGACCTGCCAGAAAACTTTGATTAGTGTTCACTTGATCAAGGCAGGAGTTACTGAATGGCAAAGGGACCTCCTTCACCACAAAACACGGAGAACTTTAGCAAAGGATCACCTTCTAACAAGTGGATAGACGTTTTGTTCCCTAATTCATCTTTCTTGGATTTTTAATGTTATATATACCATATTTTTGTTCCTGTACTGTGCCATTCAGTAAGCCTTGGATGTCGGGGGAACTGAATGGAGCTCAAGCACTGAGCCCTTAATAAGGATGAAGGTCACAAATGTGACTGTGTTGAGAATCAACAGAGCATTGCCTTTCTCACATGTTTCTTTACCCAATAGGAGCTTATACCTTGCAGGTTCCAAAGCTAGAAGGCCCAAGGTGACACTGAAAATCACAGCTCCCTGAGAGCACCAGCGCAGGGAATGGAGGGACAATTGCAGAAAGACAGTTTCATTCCATAAAATGTCAAATTGCACAGTAGTAACTATAGCAGCAATAGCTAGAAGATGTGAATAAGAATGGGACTTTCTCTAGTCCACTTTCCTAAAGCAGACTTCTGGAAGGAGTACCCCATTGTCCATCCATCTTTGACAGACAAACACAGGGGACTGAATTGCATATTCCTTCCCCTGAGTTCATTTTCCAAGCATTATAATCAATTGGACACTAGTTATCAATTTATACACCTTCCTTTTGTCTCAACATATTCTAAGGCACTACGTAATGGTTGTAGTTAGGAGCATCCTTTAGGTTGTGTATAAGAGGGCTAACGATACATTAGCATGACCACTATCAATCAGAAAATTGCAGGTCAGCTCCTTGAATGATATGTTGCTGAGCACATTAAATTCTTGAACTCAGCAAAAATATGTAAACACTTTTACTCCTGAAATTATGGTTTAGGAGGGTGGAGTAAATGGACAGTAAGGAGGATGATCAATTTAGAATGGTTTAAATGGAACAATAATGGATTGCTACTTTTTCATCTTATCTAGTGTAGAAACTAAGTGCCCATGCTATCATTTTAGTATGAAGGAGATGGTGATGAGTAAGAAATCAAAAATAACTTTCTCGGCTTCTGCTTATGTGGCAGTGCTTAAGCACCTGCGACACACACAGTGCCTTGACAGGGAGCCAATAGATATTTACCAACTGATAGCACTGGAACAGAGTGAAGAACGAATCGTTCTTTCTTCTGGACATCAGAGACTTCACTTTCCATCTAATCTTATGCAACTCGGGGCACTGGTTACCATAGATTCCAAAGTTTATTATTAACCTCCCATGTAGTACTCCTTGGTGACTCTCCATGACACTACTCTCCACACCAAATAGAATACACATCCCTCTATACTCTAGAGTCTATAGTTTCTATAAGATGAGATCAAGAAAGCCCTGCACTGAGAACTAATCACATCCTCTATTTTCTATTCCATATTGGCTGGCCCCCACAAATTTTGCTCTAACCAGGTGAAAATAATGACTGGTCTGTTTTTTAGAGAAAGTTTGCTGGCCCTCTTTTTGAGATTAAAAAAATACAAAACAAAACTTAAGCCCTCTTCCTTTATACCCTGAAGTACTCTTGGGTTTGAAATTTGAACACATAAATCCATAAATTTAGTACATGTTATTATGGGTAATTCTGTGGGAGCACATAGTCTATGTGTAATCCACTTTTGTCTTTGAAGAGTAAATGAGGATGCCCATTTTAGTACAGCTAGTTCCTCCACAACATGCATGATCATCTCAAACTATAAATTCTATTTTAGAAGTAGATATGGAATAGACTTTTCAAACAGATGTGTACAGCATATACTCAATATTGACATGTGAAATGTCCTTTTAACTATGACTAAGATACTGTCATCAAGTGTGACATTAGTTAGCTGCATCAGTGACCTGAGACTATAAACACAACAATTAGCAGTTTTGAGTTTTCTTTTCTTCTACAATTGTATTTTGATATCTAAGCTCTGGAAAATGTAAACATGCTAGTTAACTATACTAATCTGCATTAAATATATATTTTTAAATATTAAAGTTATTAATGTAACTATACAAAATACTATGTACTACTGAGATATAAAAGACATAGTCCCTGCTCTCAGAAAATTTAAAATCTAGTGGGGACACTTTATAGATTTTTTAAATATCATATAATGAATATACATAAGGAAAGGAGATTTTGCTTAATTTAAGCAATTATGTAAGTATTATTTCCCCAACAATGAGGAAAACCCCAAATGCACCCCTAAAACCTTCCTCCAACTTTCCTAGGTTTCATGAAGACTGGAATTCTACTATATTCTGCAAATTCACTTCTTTTCCTTAAGCAGGATCCCACTGCCCTCCAGTGTCAGTGAGCATATTTAATTATGGGCATGTAAAATAGAACAATCATTTAAATACATTACTACAGTAGGTTACTTTTTTTTTTTAAAGGCAATCAGATTTAGGAGTTAGCCATAAGTGAGTTAATATGTTGTTATATTATCTATTAAATCATTTTCCCCTATTTAAAACAAACAAACAACAAAAAACAAACAAACAAAACAGGATCCCAGTCCCATAAACTCTCTGGGAATTGATGTGAAGGGTCGCACTGGAGGGCATACTGCCCAGATGGGTCAGAAAATCACAGAAAACCAAGCCTGATCTCTCACAGTCTGTAGAAACTGGGTGTGTTAATGCAATTGATGGTACCAGAAAAACAGGAGTCGAAAGTGGGGAAAGGTGCTCTCCTTATTCACCTTCACTCCTAAAATCAATCAATCAATAGTCTTACAGAAATACATGACAGTGATAAAGGAAAAGAGAAAAAAAAAAGAAAGAGATTTCCCATAAATTCTGTGTTATTGATGACTAACCACACAGAGGCAAATAATGTTCACAACAGGAACAAGCCTTTATAAACTGTGCATTAAAACTGTTTGGCTCTGATGAAAAAATAAATAAATAAATAAATACCTTTTGTCAACTCAATATTTTTATCCCTTGATCTCAGGAAGATCCACATGAGTTTTCTAAGCTCAAAACAAAGTGCAAAGTATTGGAATTATAACAGACTTGTGGAGAATTCAAACGCATTATTATTCACTAATAGACTCCAAGTGAGGCAGTAGACTTTACTAAAGCTATTGCCACTAACACAGCAGCTATAAATATGACTTGATTGAATAACTATTAATTCATTCCTCTAGCCACAGCTAGTATGTCTGCTCACGATCCAGCAGCACATCTAATTTACTCTCTATTTTATTTGTTCTACAATATTTTTGTATACTGATGTGATATCAGTAATATCATATAAGAAACAAGTAACTTCCTTTTTTGCATGTGTTTGGTTCTGTGAAATTTTAACACATGTAGCAAGTCTTACAAGCAGAATAAAATCAAATCACAGAGCTAAGCCATCACCTCCAAGAATTATGTTTATAGTGAAATTTTATCCCTAATACTTGGAAGCTACTCATATTTTCTCCATTTCTGTAATGCTTTCTGTTTCAGAGTGGTCTATGTAATCAAACCATATGTAAAATGAAATTACAAGAATATATATTTCTAAAAGATTTCATCTGTCTTTAAAAAGACATATTGCTCATATACATACCTTGTTTACTTTTCATAATCTCAATTTTATTTTTGTAAATATGTTTTAAATTCAATTAGAGACAGACTGGGGATAAATTTTCCAAAGTGTCCACTGATTGGTACCCCATTTTCTGATGAAAACAGAGCTCTATGCATATTTGGTGATTCAGTGACACATGGGCTGGATTCTGTCACAAAGCCACTGGTTCTACAGTATTTGGAATGAGCCTCTTTTGCAAGAATCTCTGGCTTTGAGAGAAAATTGCCATAGGGAAAAAGAAAGCAACACACTTTGCAAGTACTGCATCCACCCTGCCCTCCCTGTAGCTTCTAGCAACAGAGTTCCACAAAGAAATCTGCTGGGCAAGCAGAAGATAAAGAGTTAATTGCTTCTAACAAGGCCATAAATTAATCTGTTTTTAGAGACCCAAAGGAAGATGTGTTCCTCAGGACTAATGAACACACATCTAAAAATACCTCCTTGTTTAATTAACAGCATACCACACAGCCACTTTAATTAAAACTGCTAGCCAGATCTAGGATTATTGGTTCTACATCTTTCACAGGCACTTAATAAGTCCAATGAAATCATTTGAATATTACTGGGAAATAACAGCAGGAACTGTGCAGAAGGATGTCTGAGCAGGAAATTAACCCCATGCTAAGCAAGGAAGCTGCCACGTTATAGAAGATAAGCTGTGTACAAGGCCAGAGAGATGGAGGCATCAGAGGCAGAACTAGCTCCAGACAGTTTCCACAAAGGCTTGAAGTCACAGCAATAACAGTGGATCACTGCCTTCTAGAGCTGAGCCTAGCCCTACCTAGGAAAGGCCAGACATCTGTTCAACAAGGAGGAGCTGAGTATCCCACTCTAAACAGCAACAGCCAATGTTTATTGATTGCTTTGTGTGTGTGTGTGTGTGTGTGTGTGTGTGTGTCAGGAATAGCTAACCTTTATAATCTCATCTTATACAACATACCATCTTACCTATTACCTATGATAAAACTGAAGCTTAAAAAAGTAAAGTTACTTGTCCAGGATCTTAAAGCAAAGGAGGAACCAGGAGATAAATGTAGGAAGAGTTGGACAATGGATTGTCTGCTTAACATGCTCACTAAATTTCCATATTAAGTCTTGATGGGCTGCAGGAGGAAACTAACACGCACAGCACTTAACAGTGGCACGCTTTATAATATCGACTGTCAGGTTGTACCTTTCCAACAAACTCGAAGATTTTCCAGAATTTGGCCTGGGCAAGGAGGGAGTTCACGCACATTTATGGTTACTATAGGAAGGTCGTGTACTATATTACAGTCCAGTTACTCCATTTCAGAATTCAAATGTTTTCATTTATAAAATTAAATGAAGGCTTTAAGGACAGACAGGAACAGAGGTGTCACAGAACCTTGCTACTCAACTGGAAACCTCTGTCAGGAAACGTGGCACCGTGATGTGAAATTCCCTGGTTTTTAAAACTAAGTTTATTACTTAACACGATGCTAGCTAAAGAAAACATTTCTGAGGTTGGCTCTAACCTGCAGATTCGGAATCTACCCACTCTAGGAAAAAGACATCCAAAAGCAAATTTTGATTAGTTGCAAAGGAGTAGTCTGGGTAGGCAGAGGAGTGGGGTCTGCAAGTGAAGGTGAGGACATTACATTCAGACCCTCTAGCGGTGACAGAAATTGTGGAAGAAACAGGCAAGAAGATAATGGAGAAAGGCCTGCTTTCATGACATTATGCATACTGTTTATAACGGCTAGGGGGAAGTTAGAGAAACAAGTTTCTCTTCTACGTCAGGAAGTCAAAACCTGAAATACATGTTCAGGATTGTGGAGCACAGAATGTGTTAAGTATTTCATCTCTGTGACTCCCAAGTATGCGCTGACAATAACCAACCTGGACGTTTCAGATGTTGATGTGCCAGGCTTTGTGCTGTTGTCTGCAGGAATATTATTTATTGCATCTTGCCAGTAGACAAGTAGGCACACTTCCTCCATCTGCAGATAAGAAAACTGAAGGTTAGAGAAATTAAGTATCTAGTCTAAAGTCACAGGATTGTTTGAAATCAGGAGCTGAGTTCCTAGCTAGAGTTGATTGGTGTTTCTCTTGCTGGTCTTGAACCTTGGGACCTTAAGAATAAAAAGGCAAAGTCTTAACGGAATGCCCTGACTATTCAACAGCCCAGGAGTTCAAAGTCTAGGAGAGAGCAAAGGAGGCCTGTGTGCTCCTTCTTTCTGACACTGCTTCCTCCCAGGGCAGAGTGGGGGTTGGAGAGAGCAGGGCACCCATAGTGCAGAGTTCTCTCTGCCTTCTACTACTAAGCCCAGGCTGGTGAGATTGGCCAAACAATTCATGTTCTCTGAGGCTCCCAGAGAGTGTGTACTTCATCTGGTCTAGGGAAATAACACTAAGGCATTGTTAAAGAAAACAGAATCTAGGAGCTCCTCATGTCCATCTCAGGTTAGCTGTTAAAGATGCTTTCTTTTTTAAGGTTTACATGTTATTTCGTGTGTATGCACTTGTGTCTGTGTGTGAGTTTATATAAACCACATGTGTACAGGGACCTGCTTCTCTTCATCCCCAGAAAACACTGTATAAATGCCAGCTTTCTAAATTCTTTCTTTATTCCAATGTCACTCCTTAACACAAGAGCAAACCACTGCTGTGCCTGATGCTTGGCCTCTCTACAGACCCTGCTGTAGAGAGGTCTAAGAATTCTAACCTAGTGAGTTACTGCTTTTGAAGATATGGACTTCATTTTCTCCTTTTAACCAGAGGATTGGTAGACAGTGTCGTAGAAGATATAAAATCCCACGGCCTGCAACCCCTGGCCTAAAGATGGAGGCTAATGACAAACACTTATCTGTGGACTCAGCTTTATCAATTTCTTTTCAATAATTTTGCTAATGCCCCAAATACCAATAAATTAATCATTTAGTCACCTATTTGTGAAGAATGAAAACTAAATTTTATGCCAAATCTCTCAACCTCCACAATTAAAGACTTTAGTGGTAATCCATCACAACAATAAAACTGAGCAGTACCGAGCTAGAAACCATGCTTGTTGGTGATTGTCTGACACACCTCACCACTTAAGGCTAGACTACTGTACAATATGTCATTTTAAGTGAAATCTATTAGAATTACAGCAACTGTTATGAGGCAGTCTACCTAGCTCTGCCTCAAGTGCACCTCTTTTGAGATACCCCCTCCTCCACTCATAGCTGTTCACCTCTTTTGAGACACCCGCTGCTCCACTCATAGCTGTAACACACAGTTATGATTCTGACTTTAGGAACCATTTTCCTTGACTCACATGTTTCCAAACTCTGAATCATGGCTTAGTCAACAGCAGCAACAGTTTCTGAGAGCCTACATAGTGCTGAAATTGTAAAGGTTTTCCTAAAGCTTGGACCTCCTCTAAGGCGCTCTCCTGATGCCTATGCATGCCAGAAGCAGCTTGGCATCTACCCCTTCACCTGTGCATTCATACCTAAAAGATGATCTGACAGCAAAGCTAGCTCACATACCAAATGAGCTCATGTTTCCATGTACCTACTTCTTCCTTATCTTGGACGTTCCCAGCTCTAGCCATGCACCATCATAATCTGTAAACCCGATAGTTTTTTCCAGTTTTCCAGCTCCTTCATTTCACATATACCCACTGGAGTCACAGATGTTGGCCAGAAAGCTAACACCTATGATGGTGGCCTGCCTCCCTGGTCCTAAAAGAGGAGGTAGGCATAATCCTCCCCTTCATCCAGCAAGAAGTTTGAATATGTGACATATATGTCTACCACCTAGACAATAGAATCAAGCCAAGACTGCAGAGTACAAAAATAGAAATAGCTGAGCTGTTCTGTTGGCAATATGAGGCATTTGCAAAACACAAAAATAGAAAAGAGAATAACAATTTAGTTCCTATGCACAAATAGCTTCTGGCTGTGTATGACGCTACCAATGCACAAGTCATACCTGGGAGGCAAATGGCAAAAGAAAAAAGAATGATGTCTGGTAGGAAGATGACTGGAATATACTTAATTTTACATAAAAATGTATATTTTCCAAAAATTTGACCTAAAGTGTTAAGTCAGCCCTTCCATTGTTCTTTTTCATCAGTTAGACCTTCTGACACCAGCACATAGCCAGGAGAACAACCAGCACCATCATGTTCTCTAATGGTTAGGAAAATCCAAACAGACTAGTTTTTTCTATTATTATTATTAATTATTATTATTATTATTATTTTGTACGGGGAACTGTTAAGCAGAATTTAAAATCTCCATAATCAAAAATAATAAATTGTCATAAAAGCATATTCATTTATAAGGAAGAAACAGTCAAGTGCTACTTGACTTGGGGTTTGTCACTATATTAAGATTTTAGAACCAGGGTTTTAATATGTAAGAAATCTTATATAAAATTGTTCAAGATAAGGAGCCTTCAACATGGCTCCAGGGTTGAAGCTGTAGACTTTCCAAAGTCATCAAAGTGTATTTGGAGTTAGAATGAGATTAGAAATAATTATTAAGAATAGTCCCTTACTTACTTTTTTTCCTTCACTGTGGAAATGCATCTACCACTGTGACAGGATTGCTGTTAATAATGGCAATAGCAATGGACTATTAAATGAACACTTACAAGACACCAGCTGCTCTATGCAGCTCTTTATCACACTTGATAATCACACTACCACTGAGACTTTCAGTGTTCCTAACCCTGATTCACAGTCTGGAATACTGTGGTTACCGAGTAACAATTTTTGATCAGTAGATTTCAAAACATAAGGCTAATCAAATAAGAACCCCAGAACAAGAACTTCAGAGAAATGACTTGTTCCACCATCCAAATAGAGTAACAATTTTTGAGACAATATCTCTGGGTAAACAAAAGTTTGCATCAGCATATTTTCCGGAGAAATGTCAATAGCATCATTTGGTGACATAATGAGCATTTGAATTGCTATTGATTATTATATGTTCCAGAATACAGAGAAATAAGTTTGACTCATTTTTTTCCTTTTTTATTAGATATTTTCTTTATTTACATTTCAAATATTATCCCATTTCCTAGTTTCCCCTCTGAAAATCCCCTATCCCCTCCTTCCTCCCCCTGATCCCCAAGCCACCCACTCCTGCTTCCTGGCCCTGGCATTCCCCTTTACTGAGGCATAGAACCTTCACAGGACCAAGGGCCTCTCTTCTCATTGATGACCTATTAGGCCATCCTCTGCTACATATGTAGCTAGATCCACGAGTCCCTCCATGTGTTTTCTTTGATTGATGACTTAGCCCCAGGAAGTTCTGGGGGTACTGGTTAGTTCATATTGTTGTTCCTCCTATGGGGCTGGAAACCCATTCAGCTCCTTGGGTACTTTCTCTAGCTCTGTCATTGGGGAACCCTATGCTCTGTACAATGGATGACTCTGAGCATCCACTTTTGTATTAGTCAGGTACTAGCAGAGCCAGTCAGGAGACAGCTATATCAGGCTCCTGTCAGCAGGCTCTTGTTGGGATCTGCCTAGTGTCTGAGTTTGGTGGTTGTTTATAGGATGGATCCCCAGGTGGGGCAATTTCTGGATGATCATTCCTTCAGTCTCTGCTCTGAACTTTGTCTCTGTAACTCCTTCCATGGGTATTTTGTTCCCCCTTCTAAGAAGAATGGAAGCATCCACACTTTGTTCTTCCTTTTTCTTGAATTTCATTTGTTTTACAAATTGTATCATGGGTATTCTGAGCTTCTGGGCTAATATTCACTTATCAGTGAGTGCATATCATGTGAGTTCTTTTGTGACTGGGTTACCTCACTCAGGATAATATCCTCCAGTTCCATCCATTTGTCTAAATATTTCATGAATTCATTGTTTTTAATTGCTGAGTCTTCTTCCACTGTGTAAATGTACCACATTTTCTATATCCATTCCTCTGTTGAGGAACATCTGAGTTTTTTCCAGGATGTTGCTATTATAAATAAGGCTGCTATGAGCATAGTGGAGTATGTGTCCTTATTATAAGTTGGAGCATCTTCTGGGCTTATGCCCAGGAGTAGTATTGCTGGATCTTCTGGTAGTACTATGTTCAATTTTCTGAGGAACTGCAAAACTGATTTCCAGAGTGGTTGTACAAACTTGCAATCCCACCAGCAATGGTGGAGTGTTCCTCTTTCTCCACATCCTTGCCAGCATCTGCTCTCACCTGAGTTTTTGTACTTAGCCATTCTGACTGGTGTGAGGTGGAATCTCAGGGTTGTTTTGATTTGCATTTCCATGATGATTAAGGATGTTAAACATTTTTAGGTGCTTCAGAGACATTCAGTATTGCTCAGTTGAGAATTCTTTGTTTAGCTCTGAACCCCATTTATAATAGGGTGATTTGGTTTTCTGGAGTTTAACTTCTTGAGTTCTTTATATATATTGGATATTAGCCCCCTATCAGATTTAGGATTGGTAAAGAGATTTTCCCAATCTGTTAGTTGCTGTTTTGTCTTATTGATGGTGTCCTTTGCCTTGCAAAAGCTTTGCAAATTTATGAGGTCCCACTTGTCGTTTCTTGTTCTTTCAGCA
This sequence comes from Mus caroli, assembly GCF_978045245.1. Taxonomy (NCBI): domain Eukaryota; kingdom Metazoa; phylum Chordata; class Mammalia; order Rodentia; family Muridae; genus Mus; species Mus caroli. The sequence goes on along the minus strand of NW_028227268.1, from coordinate 94,637,668 downwards.
CAAGCCATTGCTGTTCTGTTGAGGAATTTTTCCCCTGTGCCCATATGTTTGAGGCTCTTCTCCACTTTCTCCACTATAAGTTTCAGTGTCTCTGGTTATATGTGGAGTTCCTTGATCCACTTAGATTTGAACTTTGTACAAGGAGATAAGAAAGGATCAATTCACACTATTCTACATGATAACTGCCAGTTGAGCCAGCATTATTTGTTGAAAATGCTGTATTTTTTTCCACTGGATGGTTTTAGCTCCTTTGTCAAAGGTCAAGTGAGCATAGGTGTGTGGGTTCATTTCTGGGTCTTCAATTCTATTCTGTTACCTACCTGTTGTCATTGTACCAGTACCATGCAACTTTTATCACAATTGCTCTGTGGTACAGCTTAATGTCAGGCATGGTGATTCCACCAGAGGTTCTTTTATTGTTGAGAATAGTTTTTCCTATCCTAGGTTCTTTGTTATGCCAGATGAATTTTCAAATTACCTGTTCTAACTCTGAAAATTTGAGTTGGAATTTTGATGGGGGTTGCATTGAATCTGGATATTGCTTTCAGCAAGATAACCATTTTTACTATATTAATCCTGCCAATCTATGAGCATGGGAGATCGTTCCATCTTCTGAGATCTTCTTCAATTTTCTTCTTCCGAGACATGAAGTTCTTATCATACAGATTTTTCACCTCCTTAGTTAGAGTCACACCAAGGTATTTTATATTATTAATGACTATTGTGAGGACTGTTGTTTCCCTAATTTCTTCCTCAGCCTGTTTATCCTTTTTGTAGATCAGGCCACTGATTTGTTTGAGTTAATTTTATATCCAGCTACTGCACTGAAGTTGTTTATCAGGTTTGGGAGTTCTCTGCTGGAATTTTGGGGACCCCTACATATACTATCATAGCATCTGAAAATAATGATATTTTTACTTCTTCCTTTCCAATTTGTATCACTATGATCTCCTTTTGTTGTCTAATTGCTCTGGCTAGAAATTCAAGTATTATATTGAATAGGTAGGCAGAGAGTGAGCAGCCTTCTTCTAGTCCCTGATTTTAGTGGGTTTGCTTCAAGTTTCTCTCCATTTAGTTTGATGATGGTTACTTGTTTGCTGTATATTGCCTTAATGTGTTTAGGTATGGGCCTTGAATTCCTTATCTTCCCAAGACATTTACCATGAATGGGTGTTGGATTTTATCAAATGCTTCCTCAGCATGTAATGAGATGATCATGTGGGTTTTGTCTTTGAGTTTGATTATATAGTGGATTACATTAAAGGATTTCTGTACATTGAACAATCCCTGCATCCCTGGGATGAAGCCTACTTGATCCTAATGGATGATCATTTTGAGGTATTCTTGGTTTGGGTTTGCGAGAATTTTATTGAGTATTTTTGCATCAATATTCATAAGGGAAATTGGTCTGGTGTGTTCTTTCTTTGTTGGGGCTTTGTGTGGTTTAGATTTCAGAGTAATTGTGGCTTCATACAACGAATTGGGTAGAGTACCTACTGTTTCTATTTTGTGGAATAGTTTGAGTAGTATTAGAATTAGGTCCTCTTTGAAGGTCTGATATAAATCTGCACTAAACCCTCCCTTTCCTGGGCTTTTATTGATTGGGAGACTATTAATGACTGTTCTATTTCTTCAGGGTATATGGGACTATTTAGATCATTAATCTGACCCTGATTTACCTTTCGTACCTGGTATCTGTCTAGGAAATTGTTCATTTCATGCAGACTTTCCAGTTTTGTTGAGTAAAGGCTTTTGTAGTAGGAACTGATGATGTTTTGGATTTCCTCAGGTTCTGTTGTGATGTCTCCCTTTTCATTTCTGATTTTGTTAATTAGGATACTGTCCCTGTGCCCTCTAGTTAGTCTGGCTAAAAGCTTATCCATCATGTTGATTTTCTCAAAGAACCAGCTCCTGCTTTGGTTGATTCTTTGTATAATTCTTTTTGTTTCTATTTGGTTGATTTCAGCCCTGAGTTTGATTATTTCCTGCTGACTTCTCCTCTTGCATGATTTTGCTTCTTTTTGTTCTGGAGTTTTTAGGTGTGCTGTCAAGCTGGTAGTGTGTGCTCTGTCTAGTTTCTCTTTGCAAGCACTTAGAGCTATGAGTTTTCCTCCTAGGACTACTTTCTTTTTTTTTTCTTTCTTTTTTTTTAATTTAATTTATTTTTTTTTTATTACGTGTTTTCCTCAATTACATTTCCATAGGACTGGTTTCACTGTGCCCCTTAAGTTTCGATATGTTGTGTCTTCATTTTCATTAAGCTTTATAAGGTCTTTAATTTCTTTCTTTATTTCCTCCTTTACCAAGGTATTATTGAGTAGTGTTGTTCAGTTTCCACATGTATGTGGGCTTTCTATTATTTATGTTGTTATTGAAGATTAGCCTTAGTCAGTGATGATGTGTTAGGATGCATGGGATAATTTCTATATTTTTGTATCTGTTGAGGTGTGTTTTGTGACCGATTATATGGTCAATTTTGCAGAAGGTACCATGGGGTGCTTCATAACTTCCATTCATTTCCCTGTCTCTGTTTAGTTTCTGTTTCCAGGATCTGTCCATTGATGAGAGTGTGGTGAGGCAGTTTCCCACTATTATTGTGTGTGGTGCAATGTGTGCTTTGAGCTTTATTAAAGTTTCTTTAATGAATGTGGATGCCCTTGTATTTGGAGCATAGATATTTAGAATTGAGAGTTCATCTTGGAAGATTTTACCTTTGATGAATATGAAGTGCTCCTCTTTGCCTTTTTTGATAACTTTGGATTGGAAGTCAATTTTATTCTATATTAGAATGGGTACTCAAGCTTGTTTCTTGGGACCATTTGCTTGGAAAATTGTTTTCCAGACCTTTACTCTGAGTATTGTCTGTGTTTGTCACGTAGGTGGGTTTCCTGTATGCAACAAAATGTTGGGTCCTGTTTACTTAACCAGTCTGTTAGTCTATGTCTTTTTATTAGGGAATTGAGTCCAATGATATTAAGAGTTATTAAGAGAAAGTCATTGTTGCTTCCTGTTATTTTTGTTGTTAGAGTTGGAATTCTGTTCATGTGGCTATCTTCATTAGGTTTGTTGAAAGATTACTTTCTTGCTTTTTCTAGAGCATAGTTTCTCTCTTGTGTTGTAGCTTTCCCTTTATTATCCTTAGAAGGGCTGGGTTTGTGGAAAGATATTGTGTAAGTTTGGTTTTGTCATGAAATACCTTGGTTTCTTCATGGTAATTGATAGTTTTGTTGCGTATAGTAGCCTGGGCTGGCATTTCTGCTTTCTTAGGGGTCTGTATGACATCTGCCCAGTTTCTTCTGGTTTTCATATTCTCTGGGGAGAAGTCAGGTGTAATTTTGATAGTTCTGCCTTTATACGTTACTTGACCTTTTTCCCTTACTGCTTTTAATAATCTTTCTTTGTTTTGTGCTTTTGGTGTTTTGATTATTATGTGACAGGAGGAAATTCTTTTCTAGTCCAAACAATTTGGAGTTCTGTAGGCTTCTTGTTCATGAACGTCTCTTTCTTTCAGTTGGAGAAGTTTTCTTCTATAATTTTGTTGAAGATATTTACTGGCTCCTGACTTCTTTACTAGGTTTTCTATCTCCAGAGTCGTCTCCCTTTGTGATTTCTTTATTGTTTCTACTTCCATTTTTAGATCCTGGATGGTTTTGTTCAATTATTTCACCTGTTTGGATGTGTTTTCCTGTAATTCTTTAAGGGATTTTCTGTTTCCTCTTTAATAGCTTTTACCTGTTTACCTGAGTTCTCCTGTATTTCTTTAAGGGAGTTATCATGAGAAATGACTTAAGATCCATATCTTGCTTTTCCAGTGTGATGGTGTATCCATGACTTGCCATGGTGGGAGAGTTGGATTCTGATGATGCCAAGTAACCTTGTTTTCTTTTGCTTCTGTTTTTATGCTTGCTTCCTGCCATCTGGTTATCTCAAGTGCCCCCTGCCCTCAATATATCTAATTGGAATCTATCCTTCCTGTAATCCCAGTTGAATCAGAACTTCTCAGAGTCCAGCTTTCCTTGTGATCCTGTGGTTCTGGGACCCTGTGATGCTGAGATTCTGAGTGTGTCAGAGTTCTTGGTAGTCAAGCTTCCTCTGAGACACTGAGATCCTGGTGTGACCAAGCTTCTGGGATCCTGGATCCTAAGTTCCTGGGCATGTTACAGTGTCTGGAAGTGGTACCTCCTCTGGGGACATGGGGCTGTCCACTGATTTGGAAACCAATGTAGACCAGTGCCAACTGGAAGGAACCTGAGCCACTGGTTGGGTGGGGTTCCTGTTTCCCTGCTCCTGCTAGCCCAAGGCACTGCCTGTTCTGTTGGAACAGATGTCATGATCCACTCACTACTGATCCTAAAATCCGGTCATGCTAGGGAACCTGGGAGGTGAATAGTCCTCTGGAGACCGTGGGACTGTCTGCTGAGTTCGCACCCAAGGTGGCAATGGAACTGGGAGGGAACCCTTGACGAATGTTTCAAGGTTTTTAGTATCACACATTACATCTACGACTTTGTGAATTTCTTTATATTTTGCATAATCCCTTTCATATTTCAAGCAAATATAGATAAATACTATGTCTGGTACTTAGAGGTAGGATCTAATTCTCCAAGGGGAGTAAGAGTTAATTAGCTTGGGATTGTGGGAAACATATTTTTTATAATAAATATATATCAAAACTGAGGTTTTGGTAGCAGCTTAGAAGATACTATTAAAGTTCCAAGTGCCTTTTAGAATTTTTAACTTCAGGACATAAAGTGTAACTCCTCACATGTGACAGCCCAGTGTTCTTGCTTTGTGTAGTATGAATTATCAGCTCTTCTTGTTTCTACCTAGGTCAACAGTAGGAAACAAGGGGAACGAGCCCTGTATTCACAGCAGACAAAGAAGTGGGAAATTGCATGGTGGAACAAGCACAGTTTTATTGATTAGTAATCTGTAGCTATGGCTTACAATATTATCATAAGCCTATAATTCAGCCAATGAAGTCACTAATACTGGATACCCTTGACAGTTGGTATTTGTGGCAATGATTTCAAAATTCTGTGGTTTTATTAATGGCATCAGCAAATACTCAGAAATGTTCACCAGTATCTACTCAGTCTGAATCCTTGGAATTGATCTTCCAGTTTTAAAAAGTGTCTCTAAACCCCAAATACGAGGTGATCAATAGATTTTCCAAGTGCAATAATTGTTTCTCTCTGGGAGATTCCCATTAGTCCCAGAAGGAAGAGTCCTTTGATTGACCTCAAAGAACATGGCAGATGTGAATAAGCTGTGTGTGCTGCTAACCTTATCAGACAAAAGGCAGGCCTTGAAAAATCACAGAACACCCTGGGCATGTGCATATCGGCTATGGGAACTAAACAGCTGGTCAAGAATGTGTCCTAAATCAGCCAAATAACAAGCTGCAGCTCATGAGAGGGGAAAGAGGAAAACAAGTCTTTTAACTAACAATCTCTGCATAATTAAAACATTCTAGAAAATAAAATGAAAAAAGAATTAAGTATGTTTTTAACACTTGGGAATTTTTGACACATCAAGAAAAAGCATTCTACATAAAACCCTATGGACCTAATTGCTTAAGATTCTGGATATAGAGTTCACTTTTGATATCATATTTCTTGCTCTCCATATGAGTTCTGTAGCCAAGAAGATGACTGGAAGAGGTCAGAAAATGAGCACATAGAGAGTTCCAACCCACTGATAGTTCCATTCCCTTTTAACCTGGGGGAGGGGGTAATCAGAAAGTTTATATACTTTGAAATGAGTGAAGTTTTTAGTTCCACCAAAAAACTCTTCCCAGGATCAATTAGGTATCAGGGGCAATTCTTTGTCTCCCACTATTCGCCAGACCAAGAACTTGAATACATCTTTAGTGCTGAAAAATTCCAGACCACTACACTGGCCATTTCTAAGAAAGCAGTATATGTTCTTAAGTGAAGCACAATAATTTTCTTCAAAAGGCAATGCTTTGACTTGCTTGGCTTTTAATTTCTAATTATTCTGTATGTTAGCATACAGAGTACTCAGTTTCATCACAGTGTCTTCATATAAATGTATCATTACAGTTTCTTCTCAATGATTCCCAGCTACTGTCTCCCTCTCCTGTCCCCTCTCCTTTATCCCTCTAGTTTAGTTGCTTCTCCAGCCAATAAGCTAACTTTCACCAGGCACATTTTTGCAAACTCAGGTTTAAATAATTTCTATTTGTAGTGAAACTAGTACAATATTTAACAAATGAAACAGATTTGATGAGTGAAAAGCAAGCCCTGGCTTAGATGCTAGGAGGGAACTCAGAAGACAAGAAAACTCAAAGGAACCATCTTTATGAGAATTGGCATGGCCTCAGGGAAATATTTCTAAAAAGATTGTTTTTAATTCACCCTGAGAGAAAACATGTTGCCTTACCTGCAAAAGGGGTTTCCTTCATTAATTAGACATATCTGACTTCCAAATAAATTTCTTTATCAGATTGAAAAAAAACGTTTCTTTCATGACAATTTCACCTCATACTTAATCAAAGAAACTTGAGAAAAGGTAATGAAACCTCCTTTAAGGTTTTAGCTGTAATTCTGCTCTCTGGATGCAAAGGCAATGCACTGGTGTTTTATATACAGAGGATGAGAGAAGGTTACTGTCCCCAGTAATAATCCCGGGGAAAACTTCTGGAGGTGTATGCTGCATGAAGATAGAGTATTCTGTGCGCGAAACACCACTTCAGTTTTAAGTACATAAAATAGAAGCAAGAATGATCTAGGGTGGGTCATCACAGTCATTAAGTAGCACCAAAGAACATTCTGAAGATGCAAAGGGGAGAAGTCTGCTTTGCTAGTGGAAGCAGAACTGTAATACTATAGTTAGCCCCTACTCTCTTTACTTCCAGCCTTCTTATAATGAGTCTGTTATGTAAGCTTCTACCCTATCGGTCTACCTCCTTTGCTAGGAAGATTCTATTGCCTCATTATTGAATAAACAGAAAACCCAAGCAGAAAGGTCCCTTCCATTCACACTGTTTCCACTGCATTTTCTTAGCCACTTATCCATGCAATATTTATTTAAAAGGGCACTCTGTACACAATGATTCTAGGTCTGGACAAAACCAACACCATACAGGAGTCACTGCTGGAACTCATAATGCAATGGAGTGGATGCAGAATAGATAAAGTCAGTGAGCAGAGAAGAGCAAAATAACTGCAATGGGCGAAAAAACACACACAGAAAATCCACAGGGCAATAGTCTATACTATGATAAAAATGACCTAAGCAACAAGAGAGCCACGATCTATCAGGGCCATACCACCATGTTCATATATTGGCTCTGCCATCACAATTATCTCGGGGGAAATTGTATGACTGCCTTATGATATAATTTCCTCTGCTACGAAGTGGAAATGACACTATATGCCTTGCAATATTAAGGGTTAAATGAATTGATGCAATTTTATAAGGTACATGAGACACTAATATTGTTAAAAAAGCTCTTCTACAACTCTTGATATGATCATATAATCTTTAAGATCCTTCCCAGGCAGCCAGTACACATTTCTTTTTGCATTTCTTCTACAGACTTAAAAAATACAAAAACATCATTGATCAACAGAGCCAGATCCTGTGTTTCCTTGCCCCATGAATGGGGCTGCTAATGACAGCATAGTAATCTTCTCAATGTATTAATATATAAAAGGAAAATGACCAATGCCTGTCTTACACCATTCTGCAAGAAAATCTTACCTTCTAGTAAATATAAGATCCGATGGGGAGGTTGCAGCACTGAACAGCCAACACCGTGTCAAAAACATGTGTGAAAGGTCAGATGTAGCCATAATAGTGCTGAGAGATAAACAGTCAAATAAACACAGCCTTGGTAATTCCCAAGTTAAAAAAAAGAATGAAAACACACAACTTCCATGTGTAATTGAACACACATAGGGATGTAGGGTCAGGAATAACTCCAATTTTAAGAAGTGAAACCTTACCTCAGTCATTTTATCCCCAATACAAGATCTTGTGGTACAGCAGGTACTGGAATCATTAATGGGAAGTGTACACTAATAATACTAGAAAAATAACCCTCCATATGAGACAAAAATTGCTTTGGATTGAAGAAATAAATAGAAGAATAAAGTTTTCAAAAGTTAAGGTAAGAACATTTTTCCTCTTGTCATAAATCAGTGCTGAGTTTAAATGTTGGATCGTACTTACTATTTCTTGCTTTATACTGATACAAACCGCAGATTTCAAAGCTTACTAACTTGTTCTTAAATGTTTACATAGCAAATGTGCCTTAGAGGGAGCATGTTACATTTACAGATTGCTATATATTGAAGCTGTCTTTAAAGGAAATTTAAACTGTGCCTTGAAAAGGTAACTTCCCTCCTGAAGTATCATTCAGAACTTTACTCAATTAAATGAAGGTACTTCCAGCTCTATTGATGGAGCTCAGATTCCTGGGAAACCCTTTTTGTCACTTAAGTCACATTTCTCATTGATTATGTATTATCTGCCTATATTAAGAAGCTACTGTGAGCAGTTAATGTTTATGAAACAATCAATAAACTCCAAGTGCAACAAGAATTAACTCAAACAAGTAAGTAGACTGGAATTGAGAAAAACCTGAGACCATGTGAACTTCAGAACAGCAGCCTCTATGAGAACTCTTTTCTGCTCAAAAGATCTGTCTTTTTAATGCCATCAAACTTAATAATCAATGGTGTGTCTTATAGATTCAGTGATTCAGCAACTTGACAATAAATCTAAGAATTTAGAAATCAATTCACTGATTCAGTTTTTAATTGGACTGTATATGGTTACTTTTAAGTGATTATACTGTCCAATAATAGAAGTAAAGAGAAAGTTAATACAGACGTGAATAGCTGCCTCTACATTATAACCCCGCTTCTATTTCACCCCAATAACATCCAGGAACTTTCCATTGTGAGGCCCACTGAGTGTTATAGACATAAGGCATGTGTAATGAGAAAATGTGAGACAGAAGCATAGGAAGAGTGGGATCATGTATGCGTGTGTGCACATATATACTTTGCAATGCCATTCTCAGATACCTACAAGTACAGTAGAGTCTAGGCAAACAGGAGGAAATATAGATTTTCTTTACTTCTGTATTTAAGGGGGAGATTTAAAGGAGACTGGTGTTACATCTCAGGTCTGCATCTAAGTGGAGAGTTGTACTGCTCACAGATTTCAACACTGAAATCACATTGAATGTCCAAGCTAGATAACATTTGTGATCGTCTTTGAGTTTCTTTATATAGTGGATTAAATTGATGGTTTTTCATATATTAAACTATGCCTGCATCCCTGGGATTAAGCCTATTTGGTCATGATGGATGATTGTTTTGATGTGTTCTTGAGTTTGGTTTTTGAGAATTTTGTTGATTATTTTTGCATCAAAATTCATAAGGGAAATTGGGCTGAAGTTCTCTTTCTTTGTTGGGTCTTTGTGTGGTTTAGGCATCAGAGTAATTATGGGTTCATAGAATGAATTGCATAGAGTACCTTCTGTTTCTATTTTGTGGAATACTTTGAGGAGAGTTGGAATTAGGTCTCCTTTGAAGGTCTGATAGAACTCTGCACTAAACCTATGTGGTCCTGGGCTTTTTTTTGGTTGGGAGACTCTTAATGACTGCTTCTATTTCTTTAGGGGATATCAGGATGTTTAGATCATTAATCTGATCCAGATTTAACCTGGTATCTGTCTAGGAAATTGTCCATTTCATCCAGGTTTCCAGTTTTGTTACCTATAGGCTTTTGTACTAGGATCTGATGTTTTGAATTTCCTCAGGTTCTGTTGTTATGTCTCCCTTTTCATTTCTGATTTTGTTAATTAGGATACTGTCCCTGTGCCCTCTAGTTAGTCTGGCTAAGGATTTATCTATCTTGTTGATTTTCTCAAAAAAAAACCAGCTCCTGGTTTGGTTGATTCTTTGTATAGTTCTTTTTGTTTCTACTTGGTTGATTTCAGCCCTGAGTTTGATTATTTCCTGCCATCTACTCCTCTTGGGTGAATTTGTTTCCTTTTGTTCTAGAGCTTTCAGGTGTGCTGTCAAGCTGCTAGTGTGTGCTCTCTCCAGTTTCTCGTTGGAAACACTCAGAATTATGAGTTTTCTTTCTTTTGCTTTCATTGTGTCCCATAAGTTTCCACATGTTGTGTATTTTCATTAAACTCTACAAAGTCTTTAATTTCTTTCTTTATTTCTTCCTTGACCAAGTTATTATTTAGTAGTGTTGTTCAGCTTCCACATGTATGTGGGTTTTCTATCATTTATGTTGTTATTGAAGATCAGCCTTAGTCAGTGATGATCTGATAGGATGCATGGGATAATTTCAATATTTTTGTATCTGTTGAGGCCTATTTTGTGACCAATTATATGGTCAATTTTATCTTTACCAATCCTAAATCTAAAGGGGGACTAATATCCAATATATATAAAGAACTCAACAAGCTGGACTCCAGAAAATCAAATAACTCTATTTAAAAATGGGGTACAAATCTAAACAAAGAATCCTCAACTGAGGAATAGTGAATAGCTGAGAAGCACCCGAAAAAAATGTTCAACATCCTTAATCATCAGAGAAATGCAAATCAAAACAACCCTGAGATTTCACCACACACCAGTCAGAATGGCTAAAATCAAAAATTCAGGTGACAGCAGATGCTGGAGAGGATGTGTTGAAAGAGGAACCCTCCTCCATTGTTGGTGGGATTGCAAGCTGGTACAACCACTCTGGAAATCAGTTTGGTGGTTCCTCAGAAAATTGAACATAGTACTACCAGAGGATTCAGCAATACCTCTTCTGGGCATATACCCAAAAGATGTTCCAACTGGTAATAAGTATACATGCTCCACTATGTTCATAGCAGCCTTATTTATAATAGCCAGAAGCTGGAAAGAACCTAGAAGCTCAACAGAAGAATGGATACAGAAAATGTAGTGCATTTACACAGTGGAGTACTACTCAGCTATTAAAAACAATGAATTCATGAAATTTTTAGGAAAATGAATGGATCTGGAGGATATCATCCTGAGTGAGGTAACCCAATCACAAATGAACACACATGATATACACTCACTGATTAGGGGGTATTGGCCCAGAAATTTAGAATGCCCAAGATACAATTTGCAAAACACATGAAACTCAAGAAAAAGAAAGAACAAAGTGTGGATACTTCCATTCTTCTTAGAAGGGGGAACAAAATACCCATGGAAGGAGTTGAGACAAAGTTTGGAGCTGAAATGGAAGGAAAGAACATCCAGAGATTGCCCCACTTGGGTATCCACTCCATAAACAACCACCAAACCCAGACACTAGGCAGATGTCAACAAGAGCCTGCTGAGAGCAGCCTGATATAGCTGTCTCCTGCAAGGCTCTGCCAGTGCCTGGCAAATACAGGAGTGAATGCTCACAGTCATTCATTGGATGGAGCACAAGGTTCCCAATGAAGGAGTCAGAGAAATACCCAGGGAGCTGAAGGGGACTGAAGCCCTACAGAAGGAACTAACTAGTACCTTCAGAGCTCCTTGGAACTATACCACCAATCAACAAAAACACATGATGGGGGGCTGGTGAGATGGCTCAGTGGGTAAGAGCACCCGACTGCTCTTCCGAAGGTCCAGAGTTCAAATCTCAGCAACCACATGGTGGCTCACAACCATCCGTAACGAGATCTGGTGCCCTCTTCTGGAGTGTCTGAAGACAGCTACAGTGTACTTACATATAATAAATAAATAAATCTTTAAAAAAAAAAACACATGTTGGAACTTGTGGCTCTAGCTATATTTGTAGCAGAGAATGGCCTAGTCGGTCATCAATGGGAGCAGAGGCCCTTGGTCCTATAAAGGCTCTATACCCCAGTATAGGGGAATGCCAGGACCAGGAATGGGAATGGGTGGGTTGAGGAGCAGGGGTAGCAGGGAGAGGATTTGGGGATTTTCAGAAGGAAAACTAGGAAAGGGGATAACATTTGAAATGTAAATAAAGAAAATATCTAATAAAATTGCTAACATATAAAAAGTAAAAATAAATATTTTCATAGATGAAAAAAAAATCTGTGACTGGTCAACCTCACTCTCTTCAGATGTGGGGAGCTAGAGGTTCAGGAATATGAGAACTGTTACACAGTGAGTTAGAAACAAACCCCGTCCTTCTTCTCATGCCCATGCCCAACAATCATTCTACTGCAGCACATTTTTCTGATCTTCCTTCCCCAAGCACACATTTTCTGACACTTAACAGTGGGGAAATTAATGACTCTGTGAGTCAAAGATTGGCTATAAACAAATTGGTTCATTATTAATTAATTGAGGAGGCTTTGAAGCAATAAAAGCCTTGCTCATGAAAACCAGATAAGCAGGCCATGAAACATTGAACTCAAGGAATGCAAAAACTGTCGCTACTCAGTATGTGCTGGCTTCCTGGTTGACAAATGCCACATGATAGTTTTAGAAGCATCAGAAACTAATAGTGTCCCAGTACTCTGTAGGAATACAATAATGTGATTAGAAGCATAAAATCTAAACAATAATGTGCATATTGACATTCTGGACACTTGCAGTCTAACAAATACTTGAAAGGTCACTCATTTTATGTGCATTTAATTATTGATATGTCATATGCTTGAGGCTGAATATGTGATTCTCCTTATGAATTTATCTCATGACCTATAAACTTGACCATACCATAGCTTCCTTGGGCATGAAAAACATATCAGAAGCACTCAAGGCTATAATGCATCTATGAATAAACAATTTATACACTGCCGGGAAAGGTATTGTCTAAGAGAAACTATTCCTATAGGCTGGATAAATGTCCTGAAATAGCATTTTCATTCTGGCAGAATGTTTCAAGGTTTCTGTAGGCTGACTAATACATGAGCCAACAAATATCATATGCTTCCAGGATGGTAAAACATAATAGTATGTAATGTCACCATTTACTTTTATTTTTATCTAAAAAAAAAAACCCTAAATTTTGACTGACTAATAAACTAGAGTTTATCTTCAGACAATTTTCTTTTAAAGCAAAAGATTTATATAAGGTTATCTAGATGTCCACTGTGTGGGAAAATTCTATTTCTGGAACTTTCTCAGAGAGATGAGCTTCCATCTAGCAGTCTGCCTGGCACTTCTGCTGGTTATCAGAAGATGTAGCTCACAATCCCACAGCCACTTCTTGGACATGATAGACATTTCTCCGGAGTTGATATCGTTCTGCTGGCTTCCAGCAGTGCAAGGACTTTGGGGTTGGAACATTTGCAGTTTGTGTACTCTATGAGAACAGTAACTCTGACTTTTGACAATGCCTCCAACTACTCTAAGCTTCAGAGGATGCCCCGTATGATTGTTCATGTAATGATATCATTCTTGGTTAGAGTTATAAAGCAAACTCAGGATTTCTTCTGGCCAAGGCATTATTGTATATTCAGGTTAATTAAAGAGGGAGGAAGGAAGGGAGGGAGAGAGGGAGAGAGAGAGAGAGAGAGAGAGAGAGAGAGAGAGAGAGAGAGAGAGAGAGAGAGAGAGAGATACCTGCTTTTAGGTAGATGAATGACTGGTAGACCAGTCATTCTTATTTGTTTTGAGCTAAGGTGGGGCCAGGATTACAAAACTTTCTCACTAACTCATCTAACCTCCTACAACAGCTAAAACTAGACTTAAAATCAATTTTTTTTCCTCATGAGTTGATCCATCTTGAAAAATACTTTTTAAACTCATATTCCTTTAGTTAGAAGTTGATATCCATAATGCATATTTCTAATTTATACTAAGAGCCCATAATTCTAATGAGTAAGATGGCAGAATTACAAAGCCAGAAAGAAAATAGTGGTGACTTAATAGATAGCCAAGTGACTTGATTTCAATGTTCCATACTTCATTTCATACTGAGTACATGTATTGATGTGTGTGTGTGTGTGTGTGTGTGTGTGTGTGTGTGTATGATAAAATATGGTCTCATATAGCCCAGACTAGCCTCAGAGTTACCATTAAGCATGTGATGCTGCTGCCCCTCTTTTTCAGAGCTCTGGAGTATGCACTGCCATGCCAAGTTAATGCAGTGCTGAGGGGCGGAACACAGAGCTTTGTGTAAGCTGCACAGAGCTCTATTTGCCACCACTCCTATTACAGTTTCCATTATAAAAATTTATCTATAGAAAACACTATTTTATCTTAAAATAAACCTAAAACACTAAATGAGCTGAAGAAACTAATAACTTTGTTTAAACAAAATCTAATTAACAATTAGTCAAAAGAGGTACAACATTTAAAAGCTTTCCAAATTTTTATTAAACATATTTGCTATGAATTTAGTTCCTAACATAAACTAAATTCTGGGACACTCGCCAACTGCCCACAACACCCGACACAGGATCTTAAGACTTCTGGTGAGGGGAGCACAGCTTCTGCTCCAATCCAATTGCGCGGGACCTGAGACTGCATTAGTTAGGGAAGCAGAAACCGGCCTGAGTAGGACCACAGGCCTCATCCGGCTGGATCAGCGCCTGGGTAGCGGGAGCGCAGGGTTGCCTGACACCCGCCAGCTACCCACGACCCCCGCCGCAGGATTTTGGGACTGCTGGTGAGTGGAACACAGCTTCTGCTCCAATCCAATTGCGCGGGACCTGAGACTGCATTAGTTAGGGAAGCAGAAACCGGCCTGAGTAGGGCCACAGGCCTCACCCGGCCGGATCAGCACCAGGGTAGCGGGAGCGCAGGGTTGCCTGACACCCGCCAGCTACCCACGACCCCCGCCGCAGGATTTTGGGACTGCTGGTGAGTGGAACACAGCTTCTGCTCCAGTCCAATCACGCGGGACCTGAGACTGCTCTGGTTGGGGAGAGAGAAATCCGGCCCACACAGGGCCACAAGCCTCTTCCGGTCAGAAAAGCACCTGAGCAGCTGGGGCGCAGGGTCTGCTGACACTCGCCAACTGCCCACAACACCCGCCACAGGATCTTAAGACTTCTGGTGAGGGGAGCACAGCTTCTGCTCCAATCCAATTGCGCGGGACCTGAGACTGCATTAGTTAGGGAAGCAGAAACCAGCCTGAGTAGGGCCACAGGCCTCACCCGGCCGGATCAGCCCCAGGGTAGCGGGAGCGCAGGGTTGCCTGACACCCGCCAGCTACCCACGACCCCGCCGCAGGATTTTGGGACTGCTGGTGAGTGGAACACAGCTTCTGCTCCAATCTTTAAATAGTGACAACGATAACAACTAACCCCAGAGATTACCAGATGGCGAAAGGTAAACGTAATAATCTTACTAACAGAAACCAAGACCACTCACCATCATCAGAACCCAGCACCCCCACTTCACCCAGTCCAGGGCACCCCAACACACCGGAAAAGCTAGACACGGATTTAAAAGCATATCTCCTGATGATGATAGAGGACTTCAAGAAGGACGTTAATAACACACTTAAAGAAATGCAGGAGAACACTGCTAAAAAGGAAGAAGACAATAAAGAGGAAGCACAAAAATCCCTTAAAGAATTGCAGGAGAACACTGCTAAAGAGTTACAAATCCTTAAAGAAAAACATGATAACATAATCAAACAGGTAGAAGTCCTTACAGAAAAACAGGAAAACACATCCAAACAGATGATGGAAATGAACAAAACCATACTAGACCTAAAAAGGGAAGTAGACACAATAAAGAAAACCCAAAATGAGGCAACACTGGAGATAGAAACCCTAGGAAAGAAATCTGGAACCATAGATGCAAGCATCAGCAACAGAATACAAGAGATGGAAGAGAGAATCTCAGGTGCAGAAGATTCCATAGAGAACATCGGCACAACAATCAAGGAAAATGGAAAATGCAAAAAGATCCTAACTCAAAACATCCAAGAAATACAGGACATAATGAGAAGACCAAACCTACGGATAATAGGAGTGGATGAGAATGAAGATTTTCAACTCAAAGGACCAGCAAACATCTTCAACAAAATTATAGAAGAAAACTTCCCAAATCTAAAGAAAGAGATGCCCATGAACATACAAGAAGCCTACAGAACTCCAAATAGACTGGATCAGAAAAGAAATACCTCCCGACACATAATAATCAGAGCAACAAATGCTCTAAATAAAGATAGAATACTAAAAGCAGTAAGAGAAAAAGGCCAAGTAACATATAAAGGCAAGCCTATCAGAATTACACCAGATTTTTCACCAGAGACTATGAAAGCCAGAAGATCCTGGACAGATGTTATACAGACACTAAAAGAACACAAATTCCAGCCCAGGCTACTATACCCAGCCAAACTCTCAATTAACATAGATGGAGAAACCAAAGTATTCCACGACAAAACCAAATTCACACATTATCTCTCCACGAATCCAGCCCTTCAAAGGATAATAACAGAAAAAAACCAATACAAGGACAGGAACCACGCCCTAGAAACAACAAGAAGGTAATCCCTCAACAAACCTAAAAGAAGACAGCCACAAGAACAAAATGCCAACTTTAACATCAAAAATAACAGGAAACACCAATTTCTTTTCCTTAATATCTCTTAATATCAATGGACTCAACTCCCCGATAAAAAGACATAGACTAACAAACTGGCTACACAAACAAGACCCAACATTTTGCTGCTTACAGGAAACTCATCTCAGAGAAAAGGATAGACACTACCTCAGAATGAAAGGCTGGAAAACAATTCTCCAAGCAAATGGCATGAAGAAACAAGCTGGAGTAGCCATTCTAATATCTGATAAGATTGACTTCCAACCCAAAGTCATTAAAAAAGACAGGGAGGGACACTTCATACTCATCAAAGGTAAAATCCTCCAAGAGGAGCTATCAATCCTGAATATCTATGCTCCAAATACAAAGGCAGCCACATTCATTAAAGAAACTTTAGTAAATCTCAAAGCACACATTGCACCTCATACAATAATAGTGGGAGACTTCAACACACCACTTTCACCAATGGACAGATCATGGAAACAGAAACTAAACAGGGACACAGTGAAACTAAGAGAAATTATGAATCAAATGGATCTGGCAGATATCTACAGAACATTCTATCCTAAAACAAAAGAATATACCTTCTTCTCAGCACCTCATGGTACCTTCTCCAAAATTGACCACATAATTGGTCACAAAACAGGCCTCAACAGATATAAAAATATTGAAATTGTCCCATGCATCCTATCAGATCACCATGGACTAAGGCTGATCTTCAATAACAAAATAAATAATAGAAAGCCCACCTTTACGTGGAAACTGAACAACACTCTTCTCAATGATACCTTGGTCAAGGAAGGAATAAAGAAAGAAATTAAGGACTTTTTAGAGTTCAATGAAAATGAAGCCACAACATACCCAAACTTATGGGACGCAATGAAAGCATTTTTAAGAGGAAAACTCATAGCTCTGAGTGCCTCCAAAAGGAAACTAGAGAGAGCACACATTAGCAGCTTGACAACACACCTAAAAGCACTAGAACAAAAGGAAGCAAATTCACCCAAGAGGAGTAGACGGCAAGAAATAATCAAACTCAGGGGTGAAATCAACCAAGTGGAAACAAGAAAAACTATTCAAAGAATCAACCAATCAAGGAGCTGGTTCTTTGAGAAAATCAACAAGATAGATAAACCCTTAGCCAGACTCACTAGAGGGCACAGGGAAAGCATCGTAATTAACAAAATCAGAAATGAAAAAGGAGACATAACAACAGATCCTGAAGACATCCAAAACACCATCAGATCCTTCTACCAAAGGCTATACTCAACAAAACTGGAGAACCTGGATGAAATGGACAAGTTCCTAGACAGATACCAGGTACCAAAGTTGAATCAAGATCAGGTTAATGATCTAAACAGCCCTATATCCCCCAAAGAAATAGAAGCAGTCATTAATAGTCTCCCAACTAAAAAAAGCCCAGGACCAGATGGGTTTAGTGCAGAGTTCAATCAGACCTTCAAAGAAGATCTAATCCCAGTTCTTCACAAACTATTCCACAAAATAGAAACAGAAGGTACTCTACCCAACTCATTCTATGAAGCCACAATTACTCTGATACCTAAACCACAAAAAGACCCAACAAAGATAGAAAACTTCAGACCAATATCCCTTATGAATATTGATGCAAAAATCCTCAATAAAGTTCTTGCTAACCGAATCCAAGAACACATCAAAACAATCATCCATCCTGACCAAGTAGGTTTCATCCCAGGGATGCAGGGATGGTTCAATATACGGAAATCCATCAACGTAATCCAGTATATAAACAAACTCAAAGATAAAAACCACATGGTCATCTCCTTAGATGCGGAAAAAGCATTTGACAAGATCCAACACCCATTCATGATAAAAGTCTTGGAAAGATCAGGAATTCAAGGCCCATACCTAAACATGATAAAAGCAATCTACAGCAAACCAGTAGCCAACATCAAAGTAAATGGTGAGAAGCTTGAAGCAATCCCTCTAAAATCAGGGACTAGACAAGGCTGTCCACTTTCTCCATACCTATTCAACATTGTACTTGAAGTCCTAGCCAGAGCAATTCGACAACAAAAGGAGATCAAAGGGATACAAATTGGAAAAGAGGAAGTCAAAATATCACTTTTTGCAGATGATATGATAGTATATATAAGTGACCCTAAAAATTCCACCAGAGAACTCCTAAGCCTGATAAACAGCTTCGGTGAAGTAGCTGGATATAAAATTAACTCAAACAAATCAATGGCCTTTCTCTACACAAAGAATAAACAGGCTGAGAAAGAAATTAGGGAAACAACACCCTTCTCAATAGTCACAAATAATATAAAATATCTTGGTGTGACTCTAACTAAGGAAGTGAAAGATCTGTATAATAAAAACTTCAAGTCTCTGAAGAAAGAAATTATAGAAGATCTCAGAAGATGGAAAGATCTCCCATGCTCATGGATTGGCAGGATCAACATTATAAAAATGGCTATCTTGCCAAAAGCAATCTACAGATTCAATGCAATCCCCATCAAAATTCCAAATCAATTCTTCAACGAATTAGAAAGTACAATCTGCAAATTCATCTGGAATAACAAAAAACCTAGGATAGCAAAAACTCTTCTCAAGGATAAAAGAACCTCTGGTGGAATCACCATGCCGGACCTAAAGCTCTACTACAGAGCAATTGTGATAAAAACTGCATGGTACTGGTATAGTGACAGACAAATAGACCAATGGAATAGAATTGAAGACCCAGAAATGAACCCACACACCTATGGTCACTTGATCTTCGACAAGGGAGCTAAAAACATCCAGTGGAAGAAAGACAGCATTTTCAACAAATGGTGCTGGCACAACTGGTTGTTAACATGTAGAAGAATGCGAATCGATCCATTCCTATCTCCTTGTACTAAGGTCAAGTCTAAGTGGATCAAGGAACTTCACATAAAACCAGAGACACTGAAACTTATAGAGGAGAAAGTGGGGAAAAGCCTTGAAGATATGGGCACAGGGGAAAAATTCCTGAATAGAACAGTAATGGCTTGTGCTGTAAGATCGAGAATTGACAAGTGGGACCTCATGAAACTACAAAGCTTCTGCAAGGCTAAAGACACCATCAATAAGACAAAAAAACCACCAACAGATTGGGAAAGGATCTTCACCTATCCTAAATCAGATAAGGGACTAATATCCAATATATATAAAGAACTCAAGAAGGTGGACTCCAGAAAGTCAAATAACCCCATTAAAAAATGGGGCTCAGAACTGAACAAAGAATTCTCACCTGAGGAATACCGAATGGCAGAGAAGCACCTGAAAAAATGTTCAACATCCTTAATCATCAGGGAAATGCAAATCAAAACAACCCTGAGATTCCACCTTACACCAGTCAGAATGGCTAAGATCAAAAATTCAGGTGACAGCAGATGCTGGCGAGGATGTGGAGAAAGAGGAACACTCCTCCATTGTTGGTGGGATTGCAAGCTTGTACAACCACTCTGGAAATCAGTCTGGCGGTTCCTCAGAAAATTGGACATAGTACTACCGGAGGATCCAGCAATACCTCTCCTGGGCATATATCCAGAAGATGTCCCAACCGGTAAAAAGGACACATGCTCCACTATGTTCATAGCAGCCCTATTTATAATAGCCAGAAGCTGGAAAGAACCCAGATGTCCCTCAACAGAGGAATGGATACAGAAATTATGGTACATTTACACAATGGAGTACTACTCAGCTATTAAAAAGAATGAATTTATGAAATTCCTAGCCAAATGGATGGACCTGGAGGGCATCATCTTGAGTGAAGTAACACAATCACAAAAGAACTCACACAATATGTATTCATTGATAAGTGGATATTAGCCCAAAACTTAGGATACC
The DNA here is from genome assembly GCF_978045245.1 of Mus caroli. Classification (NCBI taxonomy): domain Eukaryota; kingdom Metazoa; phylum Chordata; class Mammalia; order Rodentia; family Muridae; genus Mus; species Mus caroli. The sequence continues at coordinate 94,617,335 of NW_028227268.1, read as the reverse complement.
CAAGATATAAGATACAATTTGCTAAACGCAGGAAACTCAAGAAGAATGAAGACCAAAGTGTGGACACTGTGCACCTTCTTAGAATTGGGAACAAAACACCCAGGGAAGGAGCTACAGAGACAAAGTTCGTAGCTGTGATGAAAGGATGGACCATTTAGAGACTGCTGTATCCAGGGATCCGTCCCATAATCAGCTTCTAAACGCTGACACCATTGCATACACTAGCAAGATCTTGCTGAAAGGACCCAAATATAGCTGTCTCTTGTGAGACGATGCCGGGGCCTAGCAAACACAGGAGTGGATGTTCACAGTCAGCTATTGGATGTATCACAGGGCTCCCAATGGAGAAGCTAGAGAAAGTACCCAAGGAGCTAAAGGGATCTGCAACCCTATTGTTGGAACAACATGATGTACTAACCGGAACCCTGGAGCTCTTGTCTCTAGCTGCATATGTATCGAAAGATGGCCTAGTCGGCCATCAATGGAAAGAGAGGCCCATTGGACTTGCAAACTTTATATGCCCCAATATAGGGGAATGCCAGGGCCAAAAGAATGGGAATGGGTGGGTAGGGAAGTGGGGGGCGCTATGGGGGACTTTTGGGATAGTATTGGAAATGTAATTGAGGAAATTATGTAATAAAAATATTAAAAAAAAAAAATAAACTAAATTCTGTTAATACAGAAATATGGATTATTTTTCTGCTACTAAGATTTTTCAGGGCCATCTTGGGTGCGAACTCAGCAGGCCCTAGCAAACCCAGGATCTTGGGATCACTGGTGGCTGGGGTTCTTTCCAGTCTGCACCACCCACCCAATCTTTGGCACGAACTCGGAGGAGGGTCCACAGGTCCACAGAGGATTCTCCACACTGCAGGTGCCCTAGCACACCCAGGATCTTGAGATCACTGGTGAGTGGAATGCAACATCTGTTCCAAAAACCCATAGGGTCTTGTGCCAGCAGGGAAAGGGAGAAAGGAAACCAGCCCAAAGAGCAGCTGGCATTCCTTCGGGTCAGCACCAGCCCCATGCCATCTTGGGCTCAAACTCCACAGGTCCTAGCACACCCAGGATCTTGGGGTCACTGAGAACAGTCTACACAGGAGAGCACATGGGTTGCAGAAACAACAGAGCTTCTTGGACAGGACCCTTCAGACCTTCATCCATAGCCAGGAGGCAGAGCTGAGACCCAGAACCCTGGGCAACTTCCCCAACAGAGGACAGTCAGCCTCCAAGGAGGGCTCTGACCCCAGGAATCAGGAGGTGGATGTGAGTTCCAGACTTGTAGGCACCTTTCCTGTAAGAGAAGAGATTGGCTGCACAGAGTACTCTGACCACTGAGAATCAGGAGAGAGCTGGACTCCCAGGAGTGGTGACAGAGGCTAACAGAATCACAGGAGGAACAGGCTCCAACAAGAGACAGCTAAAACATCTAACACCAGAGATTACCAGATGGTGAAAGTAAAAATAAGAATCTTACTAACAGAAACCAAGACCACCCGGCATCATCAGAACCCAGTACACCCACCACAGCAAGTCCTTCGTACCCCAATACACATGAAAGATTCAGATCTAAAATCATATCTCATGATGCTGGTAGAGGATTTTAAGAAGGGAATTAATAACTCACATAAAGAAATACAGGAAGGAGAAAACTGCTAAACAGGTAGAAGTCACTAAAGAAATACAGGAAAACACTGCTAAACAGATAGAAGCCCTTAAAAAGGAAACACAAAAATTGTTTAAAGAATTACAGGAAAACATATCTGAACAGTTGATGGAATTGAACAAAACCATCCAAGATCTAAAAAATGGAAGTAGAAACAATGAAGAAAACTCAAAGGGAGACAACTCTGGAGATAGAAACCCTACGAAAGACATCAGGAACCATAGATCATCAGCAACTGAATATAAGAGATGGAAGAAAGAAACTCAGGTGCAAAAGATTCCATAGAGAACATGGACACAACAATCAAAGAAAATGCAAAATTCAAAAAAATCCTAACCCAAAATATCCAGGAAATCCAGGATACACTAAGAAGACCAAACCTAAGGATAATAGGTATAGATGAGAATGAAGATTTTTCAACTTAAAAGGCCAGTAAATATCTTCAACAAAATTATACAAGAAAACTTCCCTAACCTAAAGAAAGAGATGCCCATGATCATACAAGAAGCCTACAGAAATAGATTAGACCAGAAAAGAAATTCCTCCTGACAAATAATAATCAGAGCAACAAATGCACTAAATAAAGATAGAATATTAAAAGCAGTAAGGGAAAGAGGTCAAGTAACATATAAAGTCAGACCTATTAGAATTACACCAGACTTCTCACCAGAGACTATGAAAGCCAGAAGATCCTGGACAGATGTTATACAGACCCTAAGAGAACACAAATGCCAGCCCAGGCTACTATACCCAGCAAAACTCTCAATTACCATAGGTGGAGAAACCAAAGTATTTCATGACAAAACCAAATTCAGACAATATCTTTTCAAGAATCCAGCCCTTCAAAAGATAATAAAGTGAAAACACCAACACAAGGATGGAAATTACACCCGAGAAAAAGCAAGAAAGCAATCCTTCAACAAACCTACAGGAAGACAGCCACAAGAACAGAATCCCAACTCTAACAACAAAAATAAGAGGAAGCAGCAATTACTTTTCCTTAATATTTCTTAATACCAATGGACTCAATTCCCCAATAAAAAGACATAGACTAACAGACTGGCTTCACAATCAGGACCCAACATTTTACTGCTTACAAGAAACCCAACTCAGGCAAAAAGACAGACACTACCTCAGATTGAAAAGCTGGAAAATAATTTTCCAAGCAAATGGTTGAGGAAACAAGCTGGAGTAGCTATTCTAATATCGAATAAAATCGACTTCCAACCCAAAGTTATCAAGAAAGACAAGGAGGGGCACTTCATACTCATCAAATGTAAAGTCTTCCAAGAGGAACTCTCAATTCTGAGTATCTATGCTCCAAATGCAAGGGCATCCACATTCATTAAAGAAACTATAGAAAAGCTCACAGCACATATTGCACCTCACAGAATAATAGTGGGAGTCTTCAGCACCCCATTCTCATCAATGGACATATCCTGGAAACAGAAACTAAACAGAGGCACATTGAAACTAAAAGCAGTTATGAAATAAATGAATTTACCAGATATCTACAGAACATTTTATCCTAAAATAAAAGGATATACCTTCTTCTCACCACCTCATGGTACCTTCTCCAAAATTGACCACATAATTGGTCACAAAACAAGCCTCAACATATACAAAAATATTGAAATTGTCCCATGCATCCTATCAGATCACCATGGACTAAGGCTGATCTTCAATAACAAAATAAATAATAGAAAGCCAACATTCACCTGGAAACTGAACAACACTCTTCTCAATGATACCTTGGTCAAGGAAGGAATAAAGAAAGAAATTAAGGACTTCTTAGAGTTCAATGAAAATGAAGCCACAACATACCCAAACTTATGGGACACAATGAAAGCAGTCCTCAGAGGAAAACTCATAGCTCTGAGTGCCTCCAAAAAGAAACTAGAGAGAGCATAAGCTAGCAGATTGACAGCATGTGGAAACTAAAAAGGGAGAATGGGGAAAGAGAGGGAGGGTGACTAGCCAGAGTCCGGCCAGAGTTCCTCCTATGCTCTGGGCAGGGAGACAAGGGAGGACTGCCAGACACTTTCCACTTGGCCCTGGGTGGAAATCTAAGCCTCTGACCCCCACATAGCAGGGGGTGGCCAAGGGACAGCCCCCCAAAACAGGGGCCTGGGACAACACCCTGTCGCCCCGGTTTACAGGAGAGATTGCTTAGGGAGAGAGGTTCCCACACAGGCGAGAGTCTGCACAGTGGGCCTTGATGAACAGAGACTGTCTGTGGTTTTAGAGCTTTATTATAGAAAGGCAGGGGGAAAGAGAGAAAGTAGAAAAGAGAGAAAGAGACTGGTCATGGTCAAGAGGAAAGAAGGGGGAAAGGAGAGAGAGAGAAGAAAGGCTAGAGACTAAGTGGAAGAGAGAAGAGAGAGAGGAGAGGAGAAGAAAAAGAAAGGAGAGAGGAGTAAGAGAAGAGTGAGAGGAGTGAGGTGGGTCCAAGAAGCCCCTCTTATGGTGTGCCTTATCTTTACTGTTACTAGATAACTGGGGAGGAGACTAGCCTGAAGGTCAGAAGCTTAAGACATTGCCTACATGACTACTAACCATGCTTCTCTTGTGGGGCTGTAACTTATACAGGAACCAGAGTTCCAGAAGCATGAGAGAACTCCTTCTATCCCATGTAGGTGAATTATTACCACTGGGTCCCGGGGTTCAGACCTCAGCTGGACTGGAAACCAGACGGTCTGTGTATAGGCCAATGCCCAACAACAGTACACCTAAAAGCTCTAGAACGAAAGGAAGCAAATTCACCCAAGAGGAGTAGACAGCAGGAAATAATGAAACTCAAGGCTGAAAACAACCAAATAGAAATAAAATTACTATTCAAAGAATCAACCAAACCAGGAGCTGGTTCTTTGAGAAAATCAACAAGATAGATAAACCCTTAGGCAGACTAAAAAGAGGACACAAAGACAGTATCTTAATTAACAAAATCAGAAATGAAAAAGGAGACATAAGAACAGAATATTAGGAAATCCAAAGCATCATCAGATCCTACTACAAAAGACTATACTCAACAAAACTTGAAAACCTGGATGAAATGGACAATTTTCTAGAAAGATACCAGGTACCAAAGTTAAATCGGGATCAGATTAATGACCTAAATAATCCCATATACCCTAAAGAAATAGAAGCATTCATAAATAGTCTCCCAAACAAAAAAAGCCCAGGACAGATGGGTTTAGTGTAAACTTCTATCAGACCTTCAGAGAAGACCTACTTTCAATTCTCCTCAAACTACTTCATGAAATAGAAACAGAAGGTACTCTATGTAATTCATTCTATGAACCCACAATTACTCTGATGCCTAAACCACACAAAGACCCAACAAAGAAAGAGAACATCAGACCAATTTCCCTTATGAATCTCAATGCAAAAATACTCAATAAAATTCTCAAAAACCGAATCAAAGAACACATCAAAATGATCATCCATCATGTTCAAGTAGGCTTCATTCAGGGATGCAGGGATGGTTTAATATACGGAAATCCATCAATATAATCCAATATATAAACAAACGCAAAGACAAAAACCACATGATCATCTCATTAGATGCTGAGAAAGCATTTGACAAAATCCAATATCCCTTCATGATAAAAGTCTTGGAAAGATCAGGATTTCAAGGCACATACCTAAACGCAATAAAAGCAATATATAGCAAACCAGTAGCCAACATCAAACTAAATGGAGAAAAGCTGGAAGCAATCCCACTAAAATCAGGGACTAAACAAGGCTGCCCACTTTCTCCCTACCCATTTAGTATAGTACTGGAAGTCCTAGCCAGAGCAATTAGACACAAAAGGAGGTAAAGTGGATAAAAATTGTTAAGGAAGAAGTCAATATATCACTAATTGCAGATGGATATATATATATTACTAAAATTTCCACCAGAGAACCCCTAAACCTGATATACAGCTTCAGTGCAGTAGCTAGATATAATATGAACTCAACCAAATCAGTGGCCTTTCTCTACACAAAGGATAAACAGGCTGAGAATGAAATTGGGGAAACAACATGCTTCACAATAATGACAAATAATATAAAATACCTGGGTGTAACTCTTACTAAGGAAGTGAAAGATCTGTATGATAAGAACTTCAAGTCTCTGAAGCAAGAAATCAAAGAAGATCTCAGAAGATGGAAAGATCTCCCATGCTCATGGATTGGCAGGATTAATATAGTCAAAGTGGCTATCTTGCTGAAAGCAATCTACAGATTCAATGCAATCACCATCAAAATTCAAACTCAATTGTTCACAGAGTTAGAAAGGGCAATTTGCAAATTCATCTGGAAAAACCTAAAACCTAGAATAGCAAAAACTATTCTCAGTGATTAAAGAACCTCTGGTGGAATCACCATGCCTGACCTCAAGCTGTACTACAGAGCAATTGTGATAAACAAACAAACAAACAAAAACAACTGCATGGTAATGGTACAACGACAGTCAGGTAGATCGATGGAATAGAACTGAACACCCAGAAATGAACCCACATACCTATGGTCACTTGATCTTTGACAAGGGAGCTCAAACCATACAGTGGAAAAAAGACAGTATTTTCAACAAATGGTGCTGGCACAACTGGCTGTTATCATGTAGAAGAGTGTGAATTGATCCATTCTTATCTCCTTGTACAAAGATCAAGTCTAAGTGGACCAAGGAACTCCACATAAAACCAGAGACACTGAAACTTACGGAGGAGAAAGTGGGGAAAAGCTTCGAAGATCTGGACACAGGGGAAAGATTCCTCAACAGAACAGCAGTGGCTTGTGCTGTAAGATCAAGAATGGACAAACGGGACCTCATAAAATTGTAAAACTTCTGTAAGGCAAAAGGTACTGTCAATAAGACTAAAAGGCCACGAACAGATTGGGAAAGGCTTTTTTACCAATCCTAAATCAGATAGTGGACTACTTAATCCAATATATATAAAGAACTCAAGAAGATGGACTCCAGAATATCAAGTAACCCTATTTAAAAATGGGGTACAGAGATAAACAAAGAATTCTCAACTAAGGAATAACAAATAGCTGAGAAGCCTCTAAAAAAAAACGTTCAACATCCTTAATCATCAGGGAAATGCAAATCAAAACAGCCCCGAGATTCTACCTCACACCAGTCAGAATGGCTAAAATCAAAAATTCAGGTGATAGCAGATGCTGGTGAGGATGTGGAGAAAGAGGAACACTCCTCCATTGTTGGTGGGATTGCAAGCTGGTACAACCACTCTGGAAATCAGTCTGGCAGCTCCTCAGAAAATTGGACATAGTACTACCAGAACATCCAGCAATACCCCTTCTGCGCATATACACAGAAGATATTCCAACTTATAATAAGGACACATGCTCCACTATATTCATAACAGCCTTTTTTTATAATAGCCAGAAGCAGGCAAGAACCCAACAGAGGAATGGAGATAGAAAATGTGGTACATTTACACAATGGAGTACTACTCAGCAAGTAAAAACAATGAATTCATGAAATTCTTAGGAAAATGGATGTATCTGGAGGATATCATCCTGAGTGGGGAAACCCAACCACAAAAGAACACACTCAATATGCAGTCACTGATAAGTGGGTATTAGCCCAGAAACTTGGAATACCCAAGATACAATTTGCAAAACACATGAAACTGAAGAAGAAGGAAGAACAAAGTATGGATACTTCACTCCTTCTTAGAATGGGGAACAAAATATCCATGGAAGGAGTTACAGAGACAGAGTTAGGGGCTGACATGGAAGGAAGGACCATCCAGACACTGCTCTACCCAGGAATCCATACCATAAACAATCACCAAACCCAGACACTATTGCATATGCCAGCAAGATTTTGCTGATAGGACCCTGATATAACTCTCTTTTGTGAGGCTATGCCAGTGCCTGGCAAATACAGAAGTGGATGCCCATAGTCATCTTGTATGGAACACAGGGCCCCTAATGAAGGAGCTAGAGAAAGTACCCAAGGAGCTGAAGGGGTCTACAACCTTATAGGAGGAACAACATTATGAACTAACCAGTACCCTCTCCCCTCCAGAGCTGTGCCTCTAGCTGCATATGTAGCAGAGGATGGCCTAGTCGGCCATCAATGGGAGGAGAGGCCCTTGGTCTTGTAAAGATCATATGCCCCTGTACAGGGGAATGCCAGGGCCAGGAAGTAGGAGTGGGTATGTTGGGGAGCAGGTCGAGGGGAGGGTATAGGGCACTTTGGTGACAGCATTTGAAATGTAAATTAAGAACATATCTAAAAAAATTTAAAAAATAAAATATCACCTTGAGTTTTATAGAATAGTAAAGTGAAGCTCTTTTGGTAAATAGTTACATGAATACAATGTGAACATTTTTTTTAATGTAAAAAAAAAAGATTTTCAGATGTGCCAAATGTCTGTGTAACTCAAACATTTTTACAAAAATAGTCAATTAAGTCTATAATGTGATTTTTAAACACAGAAAATTTATTATCTCTTGCTTGAGTGATTGTGTTTTAGATAATTTTATTTAGAAATACAGTCCATAACTTCATTTTCCTCTATGACTATTAATATGAAGGGGCATTTTGAGCTGCAGAGATTCACTTTTAATTGCGAACACTATCTTATTTTGAAAATGCATACTTTATTAGTTCTCTTTTAATCATACAAGATCTGGTGATTAAGCACCCTCTAAAAAGCAGTGCTCCTTATCTTGGAAAGCTGTTTTCTCAGTTATAAACTATAAACTAATGTGTTGATTGAAAATCTATAAGAAAAACTTTTAAGAAAGACAAAAGAATCTTATCACCCATTTCTCACAGTAAAACACAGTTTTAAAGATGTAGAAAGCTATGTCTTTCTCTTATCAAATTTTGTTCACCTTTCCTAAATTGCAAGCTTGTGAAGTTGCTTAAAGATGGAGACACTGGCATTATTAAGTTAGCGTAAATGCACATGGGAATATATCAAGGAAGTTTTGGAGAAAATTTATAGATGTGCCTATGACATTCTTCCGTCCTTACTTCTCTCCCATACTCTTTCCTAAAGAGCTAATCTGGTTTGCAAGGAAGTTATGCATCTGATAAAAGGAAAGTGAGTGTCTCATTCATACAAGGAAAGTGAGTATCTCATACAAGGAAGGCAGCGTCTCATACAGGAGATGCATGTGTTTCATACAAGGAAGTCACATGTCTCATGCAAGGAATGAACATGTCTCATGCAAGGAAGGCATGCATCTCATACAAGGAAGATGTGCATCTAAGACAAGTCTCACCACTCTTACCCTGTGCCTGACCCTGCTCATGGAACTTCAGTTAAAACAAAAGAAGAACACCAAAGAATACATCTAGACTATCTATGTCACCTGAGCTTCAAAAGACTGCCCTCTTCCACAGTACCTAAAGTCAACAGATCTCCTTTGACGTTATCTTGCCTTTGATGTAAAATGGAGGGGCATTCTTAGGTATGTGAGATTTCCATAATCAAAGAGAAAATAGATAATGTAATGCTTCTGCCACAAACAAGTCAGAATATCCATGTAGTCTAGCATTGTAGACAGACCTTATGTCTGACTTCTTACCAAGCAAGCTCTTTATCCACACCTTAGAACTCTTTTACCAGTCCACTGCTCTCTACAACGTTGGTTCCACCTAACCAAATGAATGACCTCTGTCCCTCACAGTAGCTTCCTCTCACATGGATCAGCAGTTCCGTGGGTGTTACCTGGTAGAAAAGCAACATCCAAGGCTCACCCAAGCCTACTAAAAGAGTAAAAGATGTGTCAGATGACTCCTACAGAGTCAAGTCTAAGAAGCACTACACCACAGTTACTTAGAGTGAACTCAGTGCTTAGGATCAAAGAGGAGCAATTGTTCTGCTTTGAGCCTGAGACTTCTGTGAGACCAGGAGTACTTAGGGCATTATCTAAGCCACCACTTACTCCAATACAGGTAAGCACCAATGGAACAATGTCATGGTTGAAAGGCCAAGTCAAAGACTATATGACTAATAGCAGGATGTGTACGCAAACTCCCTGATTCCAAGATTCCTGCCCTTTAGTGCTGACTCAGTCGGTGCCTTCAGAGAGCACTGGCTTTTCCACCCTTGGATCTTGAGAAGTGTTTCTCTTTGGCATTACAGGCGTAGGAGGAAGGTTTTGGGTTCTGCCATTACTTAGTTTCATAGCTTTGAACAAATCATTCTTTCAAAACAATAGCTTCATATAATGGCTTCTATAAAATTAATTTTCATAGAATAGAAAATCAAAACTATGGTTTACCATCCAGTAGAAAATACCAAAAATATACAAGTTTTAAACTAATCTGATACCTAGTATTAGAAAATATAAGAAGATATGCTTAAAGAAAATGCCATACATAATAAAAATGGGTATTTATTACCCATCTCATATGGAAAAATAAATTATGGAATATTTATTTATTTATTTAAATTATAATTTCGAAGAGTTGGAAGTCACATTTAAAAATTCTGGCAAACAGGAAAAGCAAGTTATAAAATATAATGGCAACTACATAAAATTAAGACGTCTTCAAAAAAAGGCAAAATATATGTATAAGCCTCTCAGTTGATATTCAGATAAATAGGTATAGATGACTGCTTCAGTAATTACCAAATTACTACATGGTTCTGCATACAGTTTACAAAGAAAAATAGAATGTATCCAAAGGAGTGGGACAGGGTTTCTCTCCACTTCCTTATTAGAGAAAGGAACAGCTCCCTGATAGTGACCCCATAAGGCTGCCTGTCTTATAGAAGGGCACATTGGTGGGATCTTCAAATGCTGTTGAGACAATATCATTTTGGGTACAAACACACTGAGCAACAGAAATCTGTTTTATTTCAACTGTGATAGCTCTGCAGAAAATGCATGGCCCAGGCATCAAGAGACATGGGAACAGAACTTACTGCCTTCCCTCAGTTTTTAGCTACTTTATATACAGTGGGGGTGGACATTGCTTTAAGTTAAATTCCAAAAACAACTTTATTGGATGAACTTAAACACAGATGAGCCTTACTGGAAAATGGCTTTTTAAAAATCCAGGACTTGGATAATTCATAGTATAGACTTTCATGGGACTCAGTTTCTTCAACTCTATAATGAAGGGTATAATGACCCCTACCCACACCCACACACATCTGCTGAACTCTGAGAAGTGCACAGTAAGGATGAGAATGAAGACAATCTACATAGATGTGATGCAAAGCAAGGCTGCTTGTGTGCAGGCCTCCGTGTCAACCTCTTTAGGTAAACCCCTGAGGGTGCCCTTGTCTCCACACCTTTCTTTATCTAGATATGCCCTCTCTTCCTCACCTTTGCTTCTGTTTGTTCCCAGAATAACTGTCACCTAGAGTCACTTAAGTCCATGTGCCTTCTCTCCCCAGGCCACTTGCGTTTGAATTTTTCCTCTGTCCATGTGGTAGAAGTTGTATCCTGACCCCCAGAGAAAGGACTGCAGGCATTGGCATGTTCTGGGAGGGGTGCTCCCAGAGTGAGGTTCTGCCTATCATCACCAGCAGCTTCCTAAGTAAGGTCAGCCCATGTAGTAGATAGTAGAAGGAACAGGTGGGGAAAGTCCCAACTCCAATAGCACCTACTCAGATTTCTTCTAGCTGCCTTTGTGGACATGTACATAGCTAGTGTTGTAAAATTGATACACTAACTAATTAGCTAGTATTGAAACTTCAAATGTCACTACAAATAATAAAATTAGATTTTTGATATTACTAAAAATAGTTTTTATGCATACTATCAAGTATTTACATATAGGAATTTTGTCAAAAATCAAATTCAGAAAAATGTAAAACAAATTTGAGTAAGCACAATTTTATTCATTAAAAATTCTTCACAATGTCTTCTTGGCAAAGAGATTAACCATCAAATAGTATTTGCTATGATATTACATAGTACAGGTAATGTATTTCTCACAGCATAGTATATCTTAAATACACAGTCAGCATTTGAGACAATCATCAAATTGGTGGAAATATTCATTACTATTTTAAGAATAACTGAGAACTGAAACTTGCAATAAGTCTAAAAAGTACCCATTTCTTAAATTTTAAATTCTAAATTTCTATTATTTTATAATTCTGGAATGTTCTCTAAAGTTCTGAAATAATTGTTTGTACTAAAATATTACTTTACATTTAAGAACTTTTAAAAATCAACAATTATTCCTTACAGATGCAAGATCTTGTAATGCAATCCAAAAGAGAATTGTTCGGCAATGAACAGGCACACTTGTTGACACCTTTAGGGGAAAGGAATGCTCCTTCTGTCTTCTCCCATTTCTGTACCATTTTCCACACTGGAGCAGCATGAACAATACCACATTTCAGTTAATTGATTTGATGGTGATTAAGACTATTGCATTTTTAGACTTTGTTAGAGTGAGGGGGAGTGTGCCTCTTGAATGAGACTGCTTCTGTGAATCATTTAACTCATCAAAATCTTCTCTATCTTTTGGAAAGAATAAATTTTGGTTTTGCACATGTTTAAAAAAATCTTTTCAAACCATTCATTTTGGGTGCAGAGTTGACAAAACCATACAAAGTGATATTCAATTTTCTTATTCAGAGATATTAGTTGGATTGTTACTATGAGACTCCTTAACCTACACTTCTGTTTATATAACTCATTAAAAAAAAACCTACCAGTTCAGTTCACTCAAATTTATTAGATTCTGAGAGAGGATTTTTTGTCCCAACATACATATGACACTGCTCTCAAGTTTAACTGTAGTTAGTGACTCTGTTCAGTGCTCTTGTTAGCATCCTATGGTAAAGGCATGGACAAGAAGGGGAAATTAAGCTTTGACAGATGGCACTCAGCGTTTGACTCCTGCTGAGCTCAGCAGGGCCTGTGGTTTCCAAGGTTGGGGCTGTCAACATGGCTGTCTATCAATTGAATAACCAAGTATAGACTGCTTGTCTGTTTCTTATACAAAACTTAGACTTCATGTGCCATTATTGTTGGTCTTTCTGCTGATCTAGTAACTTCTTCCAAGCAGAGGGAGTGAGAGCTCTGAAGTGGCCTCACTGTTTTAAGAAACTACTTGGAAAGGGAGTTCTCGGGACTGAAAAAGGTAGGCTGTGTTCTGGTCTTTCTCTCTTTAGTTTCTCCCTAAGGTTTCATGACTTGAAAAGAGATCAAAAGCTACCAAAGGTTCGCCTTCAGTGAGTAGCTAACAGTAAAGTTGTTTAAAATGCACTTAGTAATGTTTACCTCTCCAAGGGTTAAGAATCCTTAGGGTGGTGGATGCTAACTCTTTTAGAAATATTGAGACTAAAAAGGGAGGCACTTCTATTAAGTATACCCCACCCGTGTGTTTAGATGTGTTGTCAGGGACCGTTTCCTCCTTTCTAACTCTAAACATTGATACCCACACTCTCATTGTTTCACCTATGTCTAAGACTTCCAAATGCTCACAGAAAGAACCTGAGGCTGAAAACCAGCAAACTGGCTGTCAACAAAATGTGCCATTTGTCACACACTCTTAGCATCTGTGTTCTTCGGTAAGTCCACTGCTTTCTGTTATCTGTGCTTTGCGATTTCAACACTGCTGTTGATTTTCTGAGATTATATTTTAAAAGCTTGTTGGTGAATGTATAAGTCTAGGCTTTTCCATGCAAAAATTAAAGGTGAGTTAGCAGTCTTACATAAGTCAATGTTTATATTTCAATGCTTCTATTATTTCATTCTTGTCTTAATTAAACCAAAACCTATGACTACTATTTCAAAATGACAAAGAAATTTAAATTGAAATATTAAAGTAGAATTTCAAAAATGATCAGGAAGGATTTAACCACACAACATGACAAAGCTTTTCAGTTGCTACTTTGGTAGCTGACAGAGGGTGGATTGCCTATCCTTTATGATGCTGACTTGAGCAATCTCATTTGTTATTGCTCTGATTGTTCCTATGTAGCATGTCTGAAGAGATGACATTTATAGAACATTTCCTCCACAAATATTTAGCCCATGATTTAAAAAGGGTTATTTGGGGGAAACGATTATATATTACGGTTATCAGTGTACTTAATTACTTTAAGGACAAAATATAAAGTTTTTCTTTTCCAAATAACATTTTTAAAGTAAATCCTAGAAAATTTTAAATAAAAAAAAGGAAGCATTTTTAAAGGCTGATTTAATATTTCCCTCTATCATATGGGTCTGCATCTGAGGGCAGGTGCTCAGTAAATGTTACTGCATAAAAAATAAAGGGGATATTAATATTAAGTAAAAGGTAAAATTAAGTCCTGAATTGAAGTAAAACATGTTTTTAAGTGAGCCTATTTAGAATAAATGATCAGATTATAATTTAAAATGAACTATTCTCCAGCTGTTCATACCACTTGACTTGCTTGTATTCGGTGTCTTTGAAAGCTGCAGTGGTTACAAGCTATAATTAAGCAGAGGTTGGAATGAAAAACAAACAAACCCACTAAACTCCCTGCAGTTTTCTTCTCTCTTTCCTTGTCTCTGCTTCTTTAGTTGCTTTGTTCAACAGAGCTTTTGCTAAGCTTTGTGGTCTCCATCTCCTCCCTGCCTCCCCTACCTTCACCTCCTCCCCCATCTCCACCCCAATCCCAGCACCACCCCATTCCTAGTACTACCCCCATTCTCAGCAGCTATACCCATTCCCAGAATTACTCCCAAGGTGGATTTTTCAGTGGTAAACTTGCTGAATCAAACTTTGCTTTCAAAACATACTTATCCTTTTCAAGAAGTCCCTTTTGTGAGGGTTTCCTTTAATTGTGGCTATGGGAAAAACACACTTCTGAAATTCCATCTAAGTCCATAAACTATAAATAAAGAATAAAATCCACAGCTGGCAAGAAGGCAACTGTCCTGAAGGAAAGAACAAATATAACTTGAGCTCTACAACCATGTACTTATTCATGCACCAGGATATTCTTGGTTCTCACCCAGAACTCAGGGACATGAGATTCAAACTGTCCAAGGCTAATCAATATAACAAATATACTTTCATTTCACCAGACCCTTCAATTTTGGGAGGGCTGTTGTTGTAACTTGAGCAACACACACATAGAACTTATCATTAGTACTATCACCCCCCCCCCCTTGTTGTACCTCCAGTCTCCAGAACTTCATCTTTTGTAACTGAAACTATATACCTATTAAACAGCTCCTCCTTCTTAGATCCTTCCAACCCCTGGAAGGCAGTGTCCTTCCCATCTTTGTAAGTTTGGCTATTCCAGGGATACCCAGAAATGGACTTTCCAGCACATGTCTTTAACAGCTGGCTTGTTTTGCTTAGAACAGTGTCTTCAAATTTCATACACATAGAACATGTCAGAATTGTGTTAAGCTCTTTGTTAAGCTCAATACTCCCATATTGTGTGTAAACAGTACCTTTGTGCTTGTGTATCATCTATCAATGTGTACTATGGATACTTCAACTTTTTAGCTGTAACAAATAATGCTGCTATAAAGATAAATGTAAAATTTTAAGTTGTTTAGAATGTGATTCGTGCAGGCTGAAGAGCAAATTAGGGCTACAGATTATACTGGGGGAAGAAGAGTAAACACAATAACAACAACTAGTGTTTGATGATTGCTAACTTTCTACTTGGCTCTGTACCAAACATATCACCATTCTTAAATCTTAGAAACAACCCCTCTTATTCCTGTCACTTCACATAAGTAAAAACTGTAGTGCAGGCTT
This sequence comes from Mus caroli, assembly GCF_978045245.1. Classification (NCBI taxonomy): domain Eukaryota; kingdom Metazoa; phylum Chordata; class Mammalia; order Rodentia; family Muridae; genus Mus; species Mus caroli. The sequence goes on along the minus strand of NW_028227268.1, from coordinate 94,601,982 downwards.
CTAATCCAGCTATTACAGAGGCTGAGATGAAAGCCTGTCTTGGCTGCAGAGTAAATTCCACGCCACACTGAATAAAAATTGAGATGGAGAGGAAGTGTAAGACTAACTTGGATTGTAGGTTAGTGTTAGAGTTCTTGCCTGGGTTTGTTCTCTCTCCCTCTTCCTAGCCCCCCCCCCCCTCTACACTCTCACAGTGTAAAGCTACTGGTTAATTGGTCCAAGGTCATTAAGTTAATAAGAAATAAGGAATATAATTCTGGAAGGTGGGGATAAGAACCTGCATTTAGAGAAAAAAATAAATCAGAATCTATATTGATAAAACCCACTGCCAAGGGCTTAGAGAAGAGCTCCTGGAAAACATGTGAGGGAAAATGTGGTTTCTCCCTCAGAAGGCTCCAGGGAGGAAGGCAGGCAGAAAAAAGAGGCAGAGTGGCATTCACACTGTTCCTCCAACAATTCATGTAAGGATAGTAACCCACTCCTCCTGTCCCTAAGGGAAACAAGAAAAGTGGGTAAACTGACATTTTCCACTTTGCAGTCAAAGTGCTTTTCTAGGTTTCTTGAAATACCTTTATTATGAGAAATCTTTAACTAAACTATTAGATGCCAGCTTTGTGTAGAGTGCAAATCATTTTGTATACACTTGATGTAATAAATACATTTTATCCAATGAATCAACAACAACAAAACATTACAAAATAATGGGAGGTGTCAGCAGGTGCACATTTGCATACCCATGAGAAGAACCCCCATAAATCAGGTTAAACAGAGGACAAACTATGGGGTCTGTGGGGGATCTGCAATGCTGTGCAGATCATGTGGCAGTAATTAGCTGATGCAAGTATATGTTCTCCAGACAGAGCTCAGACAAGCGACTGGTCAGGTTGCATATTTTTAAAACATATGTATGTAGATAAAATTCAATATTAATATAATGCTTTTGTTTTATTTGCCACTATTTATGGCAGGATAGGTGATTTTATTTTAAACCAGATTATTATGTAGAAGCATCCTTGCTTCCTTGAGGTTCTAACTTACAGATTTGCTCTTCTGCAAGCGGCAACTCCATTCAGCTTCAGCCTAGATAGAGTGACAAATGGTACATCAACCTACCGTGTTTTGTGTTTTCAAAAGACCCAAATTCTGCAAACCAAACAGAAGAGGGAGCTATCCATCTGGAAATTAGGCAGACCTTCAAAAAACAAGTCAAATAAATGTTGGAGGAAATTCTTGTAGTTGAGTTTTACTTAGTCTTTTTGTTTATAGCAACATTATACATTTTCTAAAACATTTTGAATGGATACAGAAACTAGCAACATACAAAAAAATCACCAATGAAAAGGTAAAATATATAAACCTTTACAAGCCATACCAAAAATTATTCTCACATTTTGTGGTTTATCTCACATTCCATGGCAAAGTATATACTCAGGACAGCATGCCCTCTTACTGCAAAAACGTAATATTCTCAGAACATGCAGGTGGCTAATACTACCTTCCTATAGGTCATGATCTTAAAATAAAACTCTGGCTTTAAAATGGATAACATGTGGGAAATAACGGGAAAATGGGCAGCATTTGTCTTGAGAATGATATGTAATAAAATATACTTACTATATTTGAAAAGAAAAAAATGTTTTGTTCCCAAATTTGTTGGAACATCTGAAAGTTCATGAGGTTATGACCCCCTTTTAAGAAAGCACCTCCCACCACCTGCAAATACCCAAGGAAAAGCAGTTGGAAACCATAAAACACGTGCTAGTTAACGGTTACCAGGGAAACTGTTCTGGTTCACCAATCAGAAAGCCTGCTCTTCCCAGTGGCTTTGTCCGAGGGAGACAAGCGCCAGCTGTTAGTGAATAACCATTGTTATAGGTCATCATGAAATCACAATCAGCAGGCAACCCAGCCCCGCTGGAAGTTTATTTCTCATATTTGTTCATCACCAGGGCAATTCTCCACCTTTAAAACATCCCCTTAGGCCGGGTTAACGAAATACACCCTGCCTGTGCAGAATCATTTAAAGGAGACAATTTAAATGGTCTTTTTGCTCAGCAAACAGGTTTCTTCCAGATTTCAGTTGCATAATCCTCCTACCCAGTGTCAACTACAGGGCAAATATCTGAAGCCCCTGCTGGGTTGGGAGTTGTTCTTCCTTCCCTTGATTGGCCACTAAGAGAGCTATTCCTCACTTTTCAGATAACAAGAGGTTTTTCATACCACCCTGAAAAAGATGTTAGAAATCACTGCCGATTCTCCATGTAGGAAAGACCAGTGTAGCTGACAATAAGAGGATCTATAGATTCAAGTTGGGGCCACCAATAAGGAGAGAAAATTGATAGTTCGAAGCCCTAGGAAAAGCCCACTTTTATCAGATTTATATCTTTATAGATTTATAAATACATAAGTTTTCGTTTAAATAAGAATTTAAAAGCCAGGAAGCACCAAAAGCTATCCAAGCACCATAGTTGTTCCAAAAATTGGTAGGAATGTCTAAGCTTCGATAACAGCACTGGCATTTTAATTTGGCAGCCATCACTCTGCCCTCACAAATAAAAAAGCTGAGCAAATAGAAATATCATCAATTCTTTGATCCATCTGAGGTCTGAGATCGCAGCAAACTGGAAAAAAAAAAAAAAAAAAAAAAAGGATGACCAGAGACTCATAACCTACAGAACAGAAATTTCCTGGGTTATGAACTTCCTTTACCTACCCAGCTGGGTTATAAAGCCCAGATTCCAACAGCCAGGGCACCAGGGTGTTTAAATACAAGAGTTCAAAGCTCCTGGGAGACCCAAGTCACAGTGAGGTCACACCTCCCCTACAGACAACCAAAAATAACAACAGACAGACGCTATCCAAGTGAGAAGTTGCTGGTATGAAATATAGAAATTGTTGAGAAAAAAGACACTCCTACCTAGAATTGTGTGGCTTACAGAACTATACTTTCAAAGGTAAAGGAGAACTAAAGGCTATCTCAAAAACTGAATTACTTGCCTGGCAAGAAAGAAATATTGAGTTCTTCAAAGAGAAAAAAATGTGATGTGCTACAGGCTAGAAACTCAGATGCATTCAAAACTAGAAAGCAACCAAGAATTAGTATGTGATGATAAAAAATGATTTTATTTGTTTCTTTTCTTAAGTTTATTCAAAATACTAGCAATGATGTATTCAATATGCAAATACAAGTGTTCATATACACAAGATAAGTTTTGTGTAAATTTAAATAAGTTAAATTAATAAAACAATAATATAAGTGATATAACAGAGAAAATTAGGGATATTTTGTTGTCATAAAGTATTTATGTCACCCAGGAGGTATATTGTGAGATGAACTTGGATCAATTATAAATTTATATGTACAACTCAAGTCTAGGCAACCACCAAACATAATATTTTAAAGAAGTAAAGTTGACATACTAAGAAAGGAGAGAAAACTGAGTCAAATATAGTGCTCAGTTCAAAATATAAAAGAAAAGTAACAGTGACACCAGGGGACAAAACAGGACAGAAGAAATATGACAGCTCTAGTCCAAGTGCAATGATAACCACCTGTGTGCTAATCAAACAGCAAGTGTAGTTGGGGGTCGGGAGAAATGGCTCAACTACTGTTGTCTGTAAGTACCTTCTTTAAATATTTGGATTACAAATAAAAGGTGAAATTATGGTGAGAGATATGTCATGCTAACAATGATCAATATAAAACACAAATGGTTACAGAAAAACCAGTCTTCACAGAAGAAGACATTATAGCACAAAAAGAGGTGGTATAATAACCTGCAAAAGGACAATACTGTCCATGTCCAACAATAGAGGGTCAGATGTGCAAGGTACAAGCTGCTAAGCCCCATGGGGAAATAAGTCATCTAATCTTGAAATGGACCAACATGCAGAAAATTATAAGGCAGAGTTGAATTTAACAAAATCATCAGTGGTGAGCATGAACAGAAACTTCATTAAAAAACAACAGGCAACATATTTTTTTACACTCACATGCAGCATTTACCAACATAACACTTTCTGGGATGGAAAGCACCCCTTGAAATTTGTAAAAGTATATATTGTATAATATCTTGCCATAGAAAATCCAAATAAAATCCACTTACTAACAGCTATAAAGATTAAATTTTGATATTAGCACAATTCTAACTAAGCCATGGCTTAATAAATAAATGTCAAAAGAAGTTTAAAGGGTTTTAAATAAAAAAAACCAAAATATGTACATATAAATACAAATATGATGTGAACACTTTAAGGATAAGTCTTAGCAGTACATAGAGGAAAGTTTTAGAAGATTCATCTTAAGGAAACTACATATAGAAAAATAAGGTCTAAAGTAAGAATAAAATAATTTTAAAAATAGTGTTGAGATCAATTAAATTGAAAAATGAATATCAGCAGGGAAATTTGATAAAACCAAAAAATTGTTCTTTGAAAGGATCAATAATATTGATTACTCTCTCAACAAATAAGAAAAGAAGTGAAAATACAAGCTATAAGAGATGAGAAATCACTAGAAATAGCATAGACATTAGAGGGTAAAAAGTGGATATGGATCACTACGTCCCCACAAATTTGATAATCTAGATCAGTTCTTAACCTGTGAGTCATGACCCTTCTGGCAAATCTCTCTCTCCAAAAGTATTTACATTGCAGTTTATAATGATAGCAAAACTACAGTTATGAAGTAGCAACAAAAATAACTTTATGGTTGGGGATCACCACCACATGAGGAGCTTTATTCAAGGATCACAGGATTAAGAAGGATGAGAGCCACTGATCTAGATGAAACAGAACAAATTCTTGAAAGATAAAAGCATTTTCCTCTCCCTACTTCTGTTCCTCACCTCCTCTATGCCCCTTCCTCATTTATCCCCATATTCTCCTCCTCTATTTCCCTTCACCAACAGGCAGGCCTCCCAGGGACATCAATGAAATATACCATATCAACTTACAAAAAGACTAGGCACCTCCTCTCATATTAAGGCTAGATGAGTCAACCCAGTAGGAGAACAAGGATCTCAAAAAGCAAGCAAAAGCATCAGAAACATCCCTGGGTCCCTCTGTTAGGTATTCCTAAAAAATCTAAACTAGACAACTATAAAATATATGCAGAGGGCCTAGATTAGATTCATACAGACTTTCTGATTGTCATCTACCAAACATTTAAAGTAGAAATTATATCTATTCTCTGAAATACCTTGGAGAAAACAAAGGTAATGGGAATATTATCTTACTCCACAAAGCAAACAGTGTTCTAAAAGCAAAACTAGACAAAGTGCTGCCAAAAAGAAAAACTATGGAGCAGTGCTTTAGATATGCAATGTACATAAATTTATAAACAAAATGCTATATTATATTAGCTATGTATGCAAAGAATTGTACTTCATGGTCAACTTGAATTTGCCACATGTGTTAGCTTCATTCACCATTTGAGAAATCATTAATGTAGCAAGCTAAAGAAGAAGAAAAATCATGATTATATTAGAAGATACAGAAATAAAATTTAACAATAAATACTCAATGTTCACTTCAGGTGAGCTGTCTACATTAGCAAGAGTAGAATGTTCTTAATTTTTCAAGGAACATCTGCAAAGTGCCTAAAGTTAGCATTATCATTAATTAGAAAAAGCTTGAAGTATAACTGCCTTGAAATGAGATAAGAATATCCCATCATCACTGTTTTTCAACATTGCACTAAAAACATACCAACATAAAAAATCAAAACAATGGGAAAGGAGGTGTACAAATTTTCAAGAAAGGAAAGAGAATTGTTAACTTTGTGGATAACAGGCACATCTAAACAGATAACCTGAAAGAGTCCTAGGACCTTCTGGTACTAATAAGGAACTACTGAAAAGCTGCATGGAATAAAGCTAATGAGCAATTGACAGTAAAATTTGTAATTTAAAACATATTATCATTGAAATAGCAACTCTCCCAGTGAAATGTTTAGCTAGACATGGATGGGAAAAAAAAACCTACAACATTCCAATGAAAGAAAACTAATGTTTTAATGATTTTTAACAACATTTTATTAGATATTTTCTTCATTTCATTTCAAATTCTATCCCCAAAGTCCCCTATACTTCCCACACACACTCTGCACCCCAACACACCCACTTCCTTGCCCTGGCATTACCCTGTACTAGGGCATATGATCTTTGCCAGACCAAGGGCCTCTCCTGCCATGATGGCCAACTAGGCCATCTTCTGCTACATATGCAGCTAGAAACACTAGCTCTGGGGGTACTGGATAGTGCCTATTGTTGTTCTTCATATAGGGTTGCAGACCTGTTCAGCTCCTTGGGTACTTTCTGTAGCTCCTCCATTGGGGGCCCTGTGCTCTATCCAATAGATGACTGTGAGCATCCACTTCTGTATTTGCCAGGCACTGGCATAGTCTCACAAGAGACAGCTATATCAGGGTCATATCAACAAAATCTTGCTGGCATATGCAATAGTGTCTGCATTTGGTGGCTGATTATACTATGGATCCCCAGGTGGGGCAGTCTCTGGATGGTCCTTACTTCCATCTCAGCTCCGAACTTTCTGTAATTCTTTCCATGGGTATTTTGTTCCCCATACTAAAGAGGAACAAAGTATCCACACTTTGGTCTTCCTTCTTCTTGACTCTCATGTGTTTTGCAAATTGTATCTTGGGATTTCTAAGTTTCTGGACTAATATCCACTTATCAGTGAGTGCATATCAAGTGAGTTCTTTTGTAATTGGGTTACCTCACTCAGGATGATATCCTCCAGATACATCTATTTGCCTAAGAATTTCATGCATTCATTGTTTTTAATAGCTGAGTAGTACTCCATTGTATAAATGTACCACATTTCTGTCCCTCCGTTGAGGGACATCTGGGTTCTTATCAGCATCTGGCTATTATAAATAAGACTGCTGCTATGAACATAGTGGAGCATGTGTCCTTATTATCAGTTGGAACATCTTCTGGGTATATGCCCAGGAGAGGTATTGCTGGATCTTCCAATAGTACTATGTCCAATTTTCTGAGGAACCACCAGACCGATTTCCAGAGTGGTTGTACAGCTTGCAATCCCACCAACAATGGAGGAGTGTTCCTCTTTTTCCACATCCTCGCCAGCATCTGCTGTCACCTGGATTTTTGATCTTAGCCTTTCTGACTGATGTGAGGTTGAGTTTCAGGGTTGTTTTGATTTGCATTTCCCTGATGATTAAGGATGTTAAATATTTTTTTCAGGTGCTTCTTAGCCCTTTGGTATTCCTCAGTTGAGAATTCTTGGTTTAGTGCTGTATCCCATTTTTTAATTTGAATTTCTGGAGTCTAACTTCTTGAGCTCTTTGTATATATTGGATATTAGTCCCCTATCAGATTTAGGATTGGTAAAAATCCTTTCTCACTCTGTTGGTGGCCTTTTTGTCTTATTGACAGTATCTTTTGCCTTACAAAAGCTTTGCAATTTTATGAGGTTGCATTTGTCTATTCTTGATCTTACAGCACAAGCCATTGCTGTCCTGCTCGGGAATTTTTCACCTGTGCCCATATCATCGAGGGTTTTCCCAACTTTCTCCTCTATAAATTTCAGTGTCTCTGGTTTTATGTGGAGTTCTTTTATCCACTGAGACTTGAGCTTTGTACAAGGAGATAATTATGGATCAATTCGCATTCTTCTTTATGATAACCACCAGTTGTGCCAGCACAATTTGTTGAAAATACTGTCTTTTTTCCACTGGATGGTTTGAGCTCCCCTGTCAAAGATAAAGTGACCATAGGTGTGTGGGTTCATTTCTGGGTATTCAATTATATTCCATTGGTCTACTTGTCTGTCGCTATACCAGTACCATGCAGTTTTTATCACAACTGTTCTGTAGTAAAGCTTTAGGTCAGACATGGTGATTCCACCAGATGTTCTTTTATCCTTGAGAAGTGTTTTTGCTATCCTAGGTTTTTTGTTATTCCAGATGAATTTGCAGATTGCTGTTTCTAATTTGATGAAGAATTGATGATAAACAGCTTCGGTGAAGTAGCTGGATATAAAATTAACTCAAACAAATCAATGGCCTTTCTCTACACAAAGAATAAACAGGCTGAGAAAGAAATTAGGGAAACAACACCCTTCTCAATAGTCACAAATAATATAAAATATCTTGGCATGACTCTAACTAAGGAAGTGAAAGATCTGTATAATAAAAACTTCAAGTCTCTGAAGAAAGAAATTATAGAAGATCTCAGAAGATGGAAAGATCTCCCATGCTCATGGATTGGCAGGATCAACATTGTAAAAATGGCTATCTTGCCAAAAGCAATCTACAGATTCAATGCAATCCCCATCAAAATTCCAAATCAATTCTTCAACGAATTAGAAAGTGCAATCTGCAAATTCATCTGGAATAACAAAAAACCTAGGATAGCAAAAACTCTTCTCAAGGATAAAAGAACCTCTGGTGGAATCACCATGCCGGACCTAAAGCTCTACTACAGAGCAATTGTGATAAAAACTGCATGGTACTGGTATAGTGACAGACAAATAGACCAATGGAATAGAATTGAAGACCCAGAAATGAACCCACACACCTATGGTCACTTGATCTTCGACAAGGGAGCTAAAAACATCCAGTGGAAGAAAGACAGCATTTTCAACAAATGGTGCTGGCACAACTGGTTGTTAACATGTAGAAGAATGCGAATCGATCCATTCCTATCTCCTTGTACTAAGGTCAAGTCTAAGTGGATCAAGGAACTTTACATAAAACCAGAGACACTGAAACTTATAGAGGAGAAAGTGGGGAAAAGCCTTGAAGATATGGGCACAGGGGAAAAATTCCTGAATAGAACAGTAATGGCTTGTGCTGTAAGATCGAGAATTGACAAGTGGGACCTCATGAAACTACAAAGCTTCTGCAAGGCTAAAGACACCATCAATAAGACAAAAAAACCACCAACAGATTGGGAAAGGATCTTCACCTATCCTAAATCAGATAAGGGACTAATATCCAACATATATAAAGAACTCAAGAAGGTGGACTCCAGAAAGTCAAATAACCCCATTAAAAAATGGGGCTCAGAACTGAACAAAGAATTCTCACCTGAGGAATACCGAATGGCAGAGAAACACCTGAAAAAATGTTCAACATCCTTAATCATCAGTGAAATGCAAATCAAAACAACCCTGAGATTCCACCTCACACCAGTCAGAATGGCTAAGATCAAAAATTCAGGTGACAGCAGATGCTGGCGAGGATGTGGAGAAAGAGGAACACTCCTCCATTGTTGGTGGGATTGCAAGCTTGTACAACCACTCTGGAAATCAGTCTGGCGGTTCCTCAGAAAATTGGACATAGTACTACCGGAGGATCCAGCAATACCTCTCCTGGGCATATATCCAGAAGATGTCCCAACCGGTAAAAAGGACACATGCTCCACTATGTTCATAGCAGCCCTAGTTATAATAGCCAGAAGCTGGAAAGAACCCAGATGTCCCTCAACAGAGGAATGGATACAGAAATTATGGTACATTTACACAATGGAGTACTACTCAGCTATTAAAAAGAATGAATTTATGAAATTCCTAGCCAAATGGATGGACCTGGAGGGCATCATCTTGAGTGAAGTAACACAATCACAAAAGAACTCATACAATATGTATTCATTGATAAGTGGATATTATCCCAAAACTTAGGATACCCAAGATATAAGATACAATTTGCTAAACGCATGAAACTCAAGAAGAATGAAGACCAAAGTGTGGACACTGTGCACCTTCATAGAATTGGGAACAAAACACCCAGGGAAGGAGTTACAGAGACAAAGTTCGTAGCTGTGATGAAAGGATGGACCATTTAGAGACTGCTGTATCCAGGGATCCGTCCCATAATCAGCTTCTAAACGCTGACACCATTGCATACACTAGCAAGATTTTGCTGAAAGGACCCAAATATAGCTGTCTCTTTTGAGACGATGCCGGGGCCTAGCAAACACAGGAGTGGATGTTCACAGTCAGCTATTGGATGTATCACAGGGCTCCCAATGGAGAAGCTAGAGAAAGTACCCAAGGAGCTAAAGGGATCTGCAACCCTATTGTTGGAACAACATGATGTACTAACCAGAACCCCGGAGCTCTTGTCTCTAGCTGCATATGTATCGAAAGATGGCCTAGTCGGCCATCATTGGAAAGAGAGGCCCATTGGACTTGCAAACTTTATATGCCCCAATATAGGGGAATGCCAGGGCCAAAAGAATGGGAATGGGTGGGTAGGGTAGTGGGGGGCGCTATGGGGGACTTTTGGGATAGCATTGGAAATGTAATTGAGGAAAATATGTAATAAAAATATTAAAAATCAAAAAAAAAAAAGAATTGAGCTGGAATTTTGATGGGGATTGCATTGAATCTGTAGATTGCTTTTGGCTGGATAGCCATTTTTACTATATTAATCCTGCCAATCTAAGAGCATGAGAGATATTTCCATCTTCTGAGATCTTTGATTTCTTTTTCCAGAGACTTGAAGTTCTTATCATAGACATCTTTCACTTCTTTAGAGTCACACCAACATATTTTAGATTATTTGTGACTATAGTGAAGGGTGTTGTCTCCCTAATTTCTTTCTCATCCTGTTTATCCTTTGTGTAGAGAAAGGCCACTGAATTGTTTGAGTTAATTTTATATCCAGCTATGGCACTGAAGCTGTTTATGAGGTTTAGGAGTTCTCTGGTGGAATTTTTAGGGTCACATATATACTATCTTATCATCAGCAAATAGTGATATTTTGGCTTCTTCCTTTCCAATTTGTATCCCCTTGATCTCCTTTTGTTGTCAAACTGCTCTGGCTAGGATTTCAAGTACTATATTGAATAGGTAGGGGAAAAGTGGGCAGCCTTGTCTAGGAACTGATTTTAGTGGGATTGCTTCAAGTTTCTCTCCATTTAGTTTGATATTGGCTACTGGTTTGCTGTATATTGCTTTTATTATGTTTAGGTATGGGCCTTGAATTCCTGATCTTTCCATGACTTTTATCATGAAGGAGTGTTGGATTTTGTCAAAAGCTTTCTCAGCATCTGACAAGATGATTTTGTGATTTTTGATTTGAGTTTGTTTATATAATGGATTACGTTGATGGATTTCCAAATATTAAACCATCCCTGCATCCCTGGGATGAAGCCTTCTTGGTCATGATGGATGATCGTTTTGATGTGTTCTTAGATTCGGTTTGTGAGGATTTTACTGAGTATTTTCACGTATATATTCATAAGGGTAACTGGTGTGAAGTTCTCTTTCTTTGTTGGATCTTTATGTGGTTTAGGTATCAGAGTAATTGTGGCTTCATAGAATGTACTGGGTAGAGTACCTTCTGTTTCTATTTTATGGAATAGTTAGAGAAGAATTGGAAGTAGTTTTTCTTCAAAGGTCTGATAGAACTCTGCACTATACCCATCTGTGTCTCAGCTCTGCCTCCTGACTGGGGATGAAGGCCAAAGGGACCCTGTCCAAGAAGCTCTGTTGCTTCTGCCGCCCATGTGCTCTCCTGTGTAGACTGGTCTCAGGGATCTCAAGATCCAGTGTGCAGTAGGTCCTGCCCAGTTCATGCCCATGATGGTGCAGTGCTGGAGACACCAGAAGGAATCCCAGCCACTAGTTGTGTGGGGTTCCTTTGTCCCTGTTCCTGTTGGCACAAGACCCTTTGGCACTGATGTTGTGTTCCACTAACCAGTGATCCCAAGATCCTGAGTGTGCTAAGGCACCTGTCATGTGGAGAGTCCTTTGGGTCCTTTGGGATCCTCCACTGGGTTTGCACCGAAGATTGAAAGACAACTAATTATCTGGAGTGAGGCTTCATGTTCATGAATGCAAAGGTTTTTCTATTTTCAAGGTGTCAGCTCTTTCTTTTTTTAATATTTTTATTAGGAATTTTCCTCATTTACATTTCCAATGCTATCCCAAAAGTCCCCCATACCCTCCCCCCCACTCCCCTACTCACCCACTCCCACCTATTGGCCCTGGCACTCCCCTGTACTGGGGCATATAACATTTGCAAGTCCAATGGGCCTCTCTTTCCAGTGATGGCCCACTAGGCCATCTTTTGATACATATGCAGCTAGAGTCAAGAGCTCCGGGGTACTGGTTAGTTCATAATGTTGTTCTACCTATAGGGTTGCAGACCCCTTTAGCTCCTTGGGTACTTTCTCTAGCTCCTCCATTGGGGGCCCTGTGATCCATCCAATAGCTGACTGTGAGCATCCACTTCTGTGTTTGCTAGGCCCTGGCACAGTCTCACAAGAAACAGCTATCTTTGGGTCCTTTCAGCAAAATCTTGTTAGTGTATGCAATGGTGTCAGTGTTTGGATGCTGATTATGAGATAGGTCCCCGGATATGGCAGTCTCTAGATGGTCCATGCTTTCGTCACAGCTCCAAACTTTGTCTCTGTAACTCCTTCCATGGGTGTTTTGCTCCCAATTCTAAGAAGGGGCAAAGTGTCCACACTTTGGTCTTCGTTCTTCTTGAGTTTCATGTGTTTAGCAAATTGTATCTTATATCTTGGATATCCTAAGTTTCTGGGCTAATATCCACTTATCAGTGAGTACATATTGTGTGAGTTCCTTTGTGATTGGGTTACCTCACTCAGTATGATGCCCTCCAGGTCCAGCCATTTGCCTAGGAATTTCATAAATTCATTCTTTTTAATAACTGAGTAGTACTCCATTGTGTAAATGTACCACATTTTCTGTATCCATTCCTCTGTTGAGGGGCATTTGGGTTCTTTCCAGCTTCTGGCTATTATAAATAGGGCTGCTATGAACATAGTGGAGCATGTGTCCTTTTTACCGGTTGGAACATCTTCTGGATATATGCTCAGGAGAGGTATTATTGCAGGATCCTCCGGTAGTACTATGTCTTATTTTCTGAGGAACCGCCAGACTGATTTCCAGAGTGGTTGTACAAATTTGCAATCCCACCAACAATGGAGGAGTGTTCCTCTTTCTCCACATCCTCGCCAGCATCTGCTGTCACCTGAATTTTTGATCTTAGCCATTCTGACTGGTGTGAGATGGAATCTCAGGGTTGTTTTGATTTGCATTTCACTGATGATTAAGGATGCTGAGCATTTTTTGAGGTGCTTCTCTGCCATTCGGTATTCCTCAGGTGAGAATTCTTTGTTCAGCTCTGAGCCCCATTTTTAATGGGGTGTCAGCTCTTTCTTATTTGACCTATATGGTAAAAATCTGTGAGTCATGACAAACTGATACTAAAGTATTTACAAGAGGCAAACAATCAACAATAACACTTCACTGTTAAAGGAGAACCAAGCCTGATGACCTACAGCAGCCAATAAAGAGACAGCTACACTTGTCGATACAATGCTCTATTGGTGAGAAAATAGATCAAGAGAACTGAACAAAAATGAACATAAGCATAGCAACCTCAATGCTGACAAATCAGTAAATATAATACAGTGGAGAAATTCTTGTCTTTTCAAAAATTGTGCTAAAATATTAGACATTTATGTATAAAAACATGAGCCTAGACATGGATCTTTCAATCTTCATAAGAACCAAGAGTTAATTCAAAATACTTTCTAAACCAAATATATAATGAAAAACTGTAAAATTATCAGAGGAAAACAACATAAAACCTAGATGACCGGGGCTGGTGAGATGGCTCAGTGGGTAAGAGCACCCGACCGCTCTTCCGAAGGTCCAGAGTTCAAATCCCAGCAACCACATGGTGGCTCACAACCATCCGCAACGAGATCTGGCGCCCTCTTCTGGAGTGTCTGAAGACAGCTACAGTGTACTTACATATAATAAAAAAATAAAAAAATAAAAAAAACCTAGATGACCTTCTTTTCAGATCTAGCACCAAAAACAGACCCCTGAAAGAAATGACAAACATGACTTTATTAAAAACGTAAAACTCTGCTCTTCTATATGTAAGAGACTGAGAAGGCAAGATACAGTCTAAAAGAAAAAATTTAAATATTTACATCATAGAGCAGTATTACCCAAAAATACAAAAAGAACTCTTAAAACTCAGTGAGAAAATGACTCCTACTAAAATGCAGAAAGGAAAACCTGAACCAGCATTTTATTAATGAAGATATGTAAACTGGATGGTGGTAGTGCCTTCAATCCCAGCACTCAGTGTAGAGGAGTGAGGGAGGAGGGGGCAGAAGCAGGTGGATCTCTGAGTTTGAGGCCAAACTTGTCTATAGAGTGAATTTCAGAACATTCAGGATTATGTAGAAAAACCTTGTCTCAAAAAGCCTGTGTGTGTGTGGGGGGGGAGAAAACTGTGTGAAGCAGCATTTGAAAGACATTCAACATTATATGTCACCAGGACTTGTAAATTAAACAAAGGTATATTGTACCTCTATTGGAATGACCAAAGCACTGACAACACCAGGATTTGGAACAACAGGATACTTCATTCACTGCTAATAGGAAGGGAAATACTACTTATAAGAGAATATGCCAGGGTCTTTCAATGTTATATATAGAGTAACTATAGAACTCACAAGTCAGGCTCTGATATTACCCAGCGGAGGTGGCAATATGGTCACACAGAAACTCAAGCTCAACTGTTCATACTACCTAGACAGAATCACAAAATTGGCACACAATAAAGATGTCTTTTAGGAAAGGAATAATCGCTGGCACATCCAAATGAAGGAAGGATCACTGGTGAATTACGAACCTGCAAGGACATGAAAGAATCAAAGTATATATTATTGTTAAGTGAAGAAGTCAATCTGAAAAGACTATATACTACCATATGATTCCAACAATGAGACTGAGGAAAGGCAAGAACTGTGGAGATGGTAAAAAGATCAGTGGGGTCCGGGAGTTACAGAGAAACCACTCAGCATAACTTTTTGTCTCTAAACCAAATATCACTCAAATTCTCCATTATAACACAGGACTAAATACATAAAACATTTATATATTTCTATTTTCTCCTTATCTTGTCTGAATTTAAATATGTTTACTCTGATAGCAATAAAATGTGAATATATATATATATATATATACCCACACATATACCCTTCTTTAATAGTAGACATTTAAAATAAAGGACTTTAGTAAATCAATGGACTGTAAGTAGTAGGTGCTAATTTAACACTGTCTTAGTCAGGGTTTCTATTCCTGGACAAAACAGCATGACCAAGAAGCACTTGGGGAAGAAAGGGTTTATTTGGCTTACACTTCCATACTGCTGTTCATCACCAGAGGAAGTCAGGCCTGGAACTCAAGCAGGTCAGAAAGCAGGAGCTGATGCAGAAGCCACGGAGGGATGTTCTTTACTGGCTTGCTTCCCCTGGCTTACTCAGCCTGCTCTCTTATAGAACCAAGACTACCAGCCCAGAGATGGAACCACCCACAATGGGCCTTTCCCCCTTGATCTCTAATTGAGAAAATGCCTTACAGTTGGATCTCATGGAGGCATTTCCTCAGCTGAAGCTCCTTTCTCTGTAATAACTCCAGCTGTGTCAAATTGACACAAAACTAGCCAGTATAAACATTTTCTATATGCCTGGGATACAGTAGGAAATAAAATATTCCAATTTTCTGTTCTGTTAACATAGTGAAATGGGTGTATAGTTAATAGATGGAAAATAGTTCCATGAGCAAAAACTATCAGCATTGCAGAGTTGATATTGTGATCATCACAAATTGTGCTGTTCTCATATAGTAAATACTGCATATTATTTTGTTGCTTTAAAAATTAGCCATAGATTATGTGATTAATCTATGATGATTAGACAGTTACTAAGTAATAAAAGACACATGGGGGAAATGAAGGTGACAAGTACAGCTCCTAGTGCACTCTCCTTGTGCTTCTTAGATATATCTATAAATTTAAAAAGATGTGCAGAAACACAAATGCAAGTTCTAGCACACAGATCGCCTGGCATTCAAGAAACCCCAGGACTGTGAAGTTTGCAATGTGGTCAAGCATCATTATAGGTGAGAGAGCTGGCATTTACCTGTCACCTTAGCCTTCAGAGGAACGTATTGCCTTTTATCTTGCTCTTGTGTTTGAATCCTATCTATAGCCCTTACTTCCTACCTAATGTCAATCATTCATAAATATTTTATGAAATGAATAATATATGTTTCAGAAATATAATTTCTGAAACATAATAATTTTAGAGTTTAGCGAGACTAGAAAGACCATTATAGAGTGAATAATGTTTTTACATCTTAGATGTAATTGCACATTGGCAGACTGGGAAATCTCTGCAGGCAAATGTGATGTCACTGAAGAAATCACACACTTACCTGTAGAGATTCTTCAGTCTGACAACATCAAGCATCAAACCCCTTTATCAAGCTATGATTTTTCTATATTCTCTGCTCTGACATGTACAAAGCCTAGTGAAATAACCAAACGAAGGCTTGTCCATTAAACCTTGGCTTCATCTGAGAGGACTGCATGTCTGATGATGGTTCATTCTCACTAAATTAAGTTGTAAGGTTAATTTGTAACATGGCTTAGAGAAGTGGCAATGAGGATGTGACCTAACCACTGTTGGCATCACCTGAAATCCAGTTAGAAATGGGAACACCCACATCAGGACCTCCAATTGGCTCTAGCAATTTCAGCCCAGGTAATGCTGACTGATCTTCCACTTTGTAACCACTGACCAAAAAGAAAACAAAAGATCACAGTCAAAAAACTGAACTTAAAATAATCATCTCCAGCTAAACAAAATACAAAAAGTGTCCTACTCGGGCTTCTGTTGCTGTGATAAAGCACAGATCAAAAGCAGCTTGGGGAGGAAAGGGTTTATTTGGCATATAGGTCCTGCTCGCAGTCCATCACCGAGGAAAGCCCACAGCAGAGCCCATGAAGGCAATCTGCATACTGGCTTGTTCCCAGGTTCACATTTAGCTACCTTTTACTTCCTATTACTATCTACCCATCTGGAGGAGGGACTTCCCACAGTGGGTTGGGACCTCCCACATCAAACATCAATCAAGAAAATGCCCCAACACACCTAAAGGTTGATCAGGTGGAAGTGATTTCTCCATGGAGACTCCCTCTTTCCAGATATGTCTAAGTTTTCGTCAAATGGACAACAAGATTGACAAAATCATATATATTCACAACTATTGGACTGAGCACGGGGTCCACAATGGACAAGTTAGGGGAAGGACTAAAGGAGCTAAAGGGATTTGCAACCCATAGGAAGAACAGCAATATCAACCAACCAGACTCCCAGAACTCTCAGGGACTAAACCACCAACCAAAGAATATACATGCAGGGACTCTTGGCTCCAGCCATATATGTAGCAGAGGGTTTCCAGGGATGGGGGAGGAACCAGGAAAGGAAATAACATTTGAAATTTAAATAAAGAAAATGTCCAATAAAAAATTACTGTCAAGAATGAATGACTTTTGTAAAATGATAGTCTTGATAATACACAAGAGCATCGATTGGAGAAAGTTTCATCTTCAACTCTTTGTCACTGAGATTACAAAACTCTCCTTAGAAATAAAGAGTTAAGAAATCTATTAAGAAGTAGAGAACGTTTTAATCTGGGAGGAGTAAAAGGATACTGACATCATTCAAGTTGTGAGCCATAATTCTTATTAGATTGTATTGCTACATTCTTCACACAGCTTTGGAAAGTTATTTCTAAGGTCACAAAATATGCACTTAGCCTGCACACAGAGAACAAAAATGATTTTACAATGAAATTATTTCAGCCTGGACCAATAATATTCGAAAGACTTAAGACTTATTCTCTATGAAACATATCTTGGCAAAATAAATGATGACTACATGACTATCTTTTTCAATGTTCTTTGTAGTTTTGCCCTATTAACAGTTAAATTTGGCAATAAATGATCTACTAAGAAAACTGTTACCTATTTCCTTTGTGTTTAATACTATAAAATTGCATGGCTGAAGGGTAAATTACAATTGCACTTGGCCTCTGACAATGAGTAAATTTCATAATTTTTGTATTATACTTCAAAACAACATATAAACAATTGGTATGCCTGAAAACCAGTAACCCCTAGTAGTTTGTTAGGAATTCATCTTCCATTTAACTCTTAACCAATTGATTTTGATTATTTATGGACCACAGCAATTTCCCATGATGTGATGGAAAATGTAACTACCAAAACTTGAATTAGATCATACACAAAGCATCAATTTACTCAGATCATAATAGTTTGGCTCATTCACTGAAAAGTGTGAGTTCAGCTCTTCATGGACTCTACAAGTAGTGTGGGAGGTCAGCAAGGTGTTTTAAAGAACACTGTGCCTCCTTCGTGAGAACCTTCACTTTGATGAAAATAGAGTGGTTATCTAGCCACCAGACTTTTTGACTTTCACAAATTGACTCAACCTTTCTGCAGTTGCTACAATTCCAGCTGGCATTTGATAATGGAAAAAAAAGAGCAAGGGTTAACAAATGTATGCAATTGATAGGCAAAATCTTTCAAAACATGGGATTCTACTGGAGAAACAACAACAATAGTAGAGCAATACTAGGAATCTAGCATACTGTTACAATTTGGACATGAATATCCAATAGATACTACTGCATGGAGCATGCCATGCATGTGATCTGCCTTTGTCTTCTCACAAACACAATAAAAGTACTAAGAATCCTACTTAGGCTAGGCAGTGGTGGCACGTGCCTTCAATCCCAGCACTTGGGAGGCAGAGGCAGGCATATTTCTGAGTTTGAGGCCATCCTGGTCTACAGAGTGAGTTCTAGGACAGCCAGAACTATACAGAGAAACCCTGTCTCAAAACAAACAAACAAAACCAAGAGTTTTACTTAGAGGTGAAGATGTGGGTCAGCAGTATAGAACACTTGTTGCTCTTCTGGATGACCTAAGTTCAATGCCTAGCACAGCACACAGATGATGGCTCTCAACCACTGGTAACTCCAAGCAGAGGCTACCCTGCATCCTTTTCTACAATCTGTAGGCACTAAACATGTATGTGGGTGCACAGGCATACATACTTACAAAACATTCATGTGTGTGTGTGTGTGTGTGTGTGTATACATATACATAAATAGCAAATAAATTAATTTCTAAAAGAGTCATAATTTATGAAGAAAATTAAGTTCAGAAAGGTTCTATATTGGAAGGAGGAAGTTATGTAAGTGTGCACAGCTATGCATTTTAGAAAAAATATAGTACAGAAGAACAAGCATGAAACTATGGCTTAGAAAATCTGGACTAAATGTCATCATATTTGTGTCCCATTGCTGGAGAAAGCTCTTGTCAAAAAAAAATGTAGAATGTTGCTTTTGCGTTTGGGTTGAACTGCACAGTCCAGACATGGCCTAGACTCTATTTCTAGTCCTCCAAGATTGCATCCATACAAGTGAAACTTCAAAGGAGAGGATGCCAGTGGGAGGGTCAGTCATTCTCCTTCAGTGCATCCTAAACACCCTTTTCTCTTTCCTTATCACCCTCTCCAGGTCCTGTTCCTTGTCTGAGCCCTGGTGATCCCAAGAAGACCTTAGGACACACAGCTTTTCCAGAAGAGCTGTGCCAGGTAAATCCATAAGAGCTTTCCTCCTCTTCTTCCAAGGGATGCCAGGGGTTTTAATTAACATGTAATTTAAGTATTTCTCAGAACCCTAGCATTCAGATCTGTAAAGGAAGAGAGTGGCTATTTTACTTAATAGAATTATTTGTAAAGTGTTGATTATGCTGGATGCTACATACACAGCCCCTTTGGTCCTTGCAATAACTTTATCTGAAGCTTGACTATTAAAGGTTCCATTATGCAGATGAGAAAACTGAACTTTCTACAGGTTAAATAAATCCTCCCTTATGTTACTATGTTTTGACTGTTAAGGCTCAAAGGGAAAGTAGCCCCAAGTCATGCAGTACTTACCCAAAACTCTGTGTCAGTTTCCTTTTTACTGTTTGACATGTTCCTATAATTGCTTGAATTGCTTATATTTGTTATAAAAATGTAATGGGTAACTATTCAACTTGTCATAGCTAAATAGTTCATTCAAAAGCAAAGCTATTAAGTTATAATACACTGGCTGATATGGAAAACTAGAAGATCCAATAAATTCCAGATCTATGTATATTTTAACACCAACACCAAACAATAAAATTGGCTTCCTTCTACTAAAGACACAGCAAACATAAAATTCGTATTCTTACGAAAGAAATCCTCCTCCCTTTATAACATTGCTGACAATTTAAAATCAAGTTTGAACAAACCATGAATATATTCAAAACACTGTGGAGATCATTTGGAGTGTTCATAAAACAAGACTGCTTTAGCACTCATAAACAGAGAAATGTGCCACAATCACTATTAATCATCAAATTTACATATCATATGTACTCTATCTTCTGTGAAGTTTCAAAGGAAATATCCATCATCCTTCTCATTTGTCGAATGGATTTCTTTCCTTTATTAGTGGCCACCTACCACTGGTGGCTACCACTGAGAAGCTCACATATTATGAATGACCAAGATATAGTTATAATATAAATGTAAAATGAAGTCTACTCTATTAATATGCATGGATAATCACTAGAATGAATTTTTAGTAGTGACATTCTCAGCAAAAGTCAGCATGGCTATTCTTCACTTTCATAGAAAACACAGCCCCCCTTTTTAACTTTCTTTAATTCAATATTTGTTTCTTGTCGTATTTCGTTCTTTCATAATTTTTCTCTTACTCCTCCCCATTTCTACATCTGAAAATCCCAGAGCCATGTGGTTGGAAATAGTGAGGGAAAGAGCAAAATAACTTCAGTGATGCACAAAGTGTTGTCACTAACTGCCATTGAATGAAGTTCCAACCAGGAACTTTAGAAGAACTAGAAGATGTATTTCTTTTACAAGTTATTGCTTTAGAGGGATCACGATGAACAATATTAAAAGGCTACATAGCACCATTATCATTATTGACAAATACTTGCTGAGAGCATGATGTACTTAGAACAGTGCCAAGAGCATTGTATATGCTTAAAAGCTTTAGGAAACATGTTCCTTTGTAAAAAGTGGAAACTCTTCTTTGGGTTAGAATATTCTATTCTAATGGATTTGAGAAGTATATATATGTGTAAATATACATATATATATAGATATATATATTATATTGTATGTTAATTATGCACTATACAGATCTTATGGGTTTAAGAGCTTACTCTGACTCATTTTTTAAAACACACCCTCTTCTCACTTGATGAACAAACTGCCTTAACTGGTCGTATTTATGTTTAAATGTCTGTGTTGAAAGGATAAAAATTTATTTAAGAAACTCAGCCTCTGAAAACTATGGATAGTAAATATTGATGAAGATAGGAATGTCCTCTTCCTTGACCTGGTAGTGGTTACTAGGGAATATTCATTTTGTGATAATTCATCAAACTGTATACTAACAATTTATGTGTTTTACCTTGTCTTTACCTCAACAAAGTAATTTTAAAATATGTATTTCTGAAGAATCTTGGCTTCCCTTCCTCTAAACACACACTGTCAAAAAAGTCTGTGTATTTATTATCTGTTTCCTAAGACCACTGTTGCTTTTTCTGCTGCTGTTAATGTTTCAAGTACCTAATTGTTTTCAAGCATTAAAATTCAGGCACCAGATCTACTTCTGACAGCTCTCTCCTTTTTTTCCCTAGATGCCCTCATCTTCTCTATGAAGTTAGGAACTTGACTTAATAACATTCCAGTGATGTAGAATGCTACTCCTCTCCTTCCCTCCTCACAAAACCATCTCTAAACTCCTGAACTACTGCCCACAAAGTCCCCAATGGTCCCTCACAGTGCTGGACTGGGTGAGTTTCTCAGGATCTTATTTACAAAGGTCTTTATAATTACTAAAATTGCTATGCTTCCTCATTCTCGCTCATTATTTTTCTCCATACACACTTGTGCTTCCATAAAACAAATGCCATATGGTTTTATAACTCCATAGTAATATACTATTAAACATTCTCCCATTTTCATTTTATTTCTTCAAGAATCTTGATTGAGTTGTTTTGAAAAACCAGTAAGATAATCCACATAAAGTTTAGTGCTTAAGTCCACAGCACTCACTCATAGAAACACCTTTGAGTGCAATATCATGTGTTGTTAGACACTTTATCTAAATAGTCTTATTTAAACCTTGAGAAGTTCTATGAGATCGATTTGGAAGCCCTGTCTTAAAATGAGAAAGCTGAGAGCTTCGTGGACATTAACCATTCAAATTGATTGGGGAAGCTTCTGAACAACCACCTTCCGGCAGGATCTGAACCTTCACAAACTGTTCACTGATGCTCAGACCCTCAATGAGAAGACATTGAGCCCCAGTTGGCTTCTGTGAGAATTCCAAATAAAACTCAAATCCTTCCTTTGCTTTAAGGAGCTGACAATGGGTAAGTTACATTTTACTTACAGTGCCCAACATGCTATCATTCAGATATAAGTAGTTGCTGTTTTCAAGTGCCTAACTACCTTCCTCTCTTGATGTTTGTTGATTTAGAATCTCTTTTATCCTCCAAAACTAAGGATTCTCTTAGAATTGGAGACTTTAATTCCTTTTCTATTGCAACAATCTGCAGAATACTAAATTCTAAATACTCTCTCCTAAAATCTCCAAGGATAACTTCCTTTTTGAGTTACTGTGGGTAGTATCTACCAAAGAAGGTAGGACCAAGCTGACTCACCCACTCAGGGATTACAAACCTCTGAGACAGCAGAATAGCTCCTGTCACTGCAGTTACTTGTTGCTGTGCCTGTGGTCTCTAAAATATTCAATTTTAAGAAAGAGACGTCAAATTGTAAGAGCTATAACCCAATTTATATAGGCAATCAATAATAACTGTTTTTTTTCTTTTTTCTCTCTTTTTTTCTCTCTTTAATCACACATGTCATTTTCATTATCTAACTTGCTAATAGCTGTTCTTAAAAGGTTGTGTATTCAACTGCTTAACTTCTAGTTGGGAGAATACAACTAATCTCTTGAATTAGAGATAACCATTCTTAGGGCTTTGTAGAAGCTTACACTAGACAAAGCTTATTTATGGGGACCATCCTTTATATCAGCAACACTTCTCTGTTGTTAATTGTGACCTGCTCAAGAATATCTTCACCATGCAGAATGTGGAAAACATGCCAAAGGAAGATCAATCCAATAGCATTTCCAGCTTTGGCCTTGGGCTAGACACCCACTTATTGCATGATGACTCAATTCCCTTCTCGTAAGGCCTTATCTCTAAACACCATGCTCCCTGAATGCCTTCCTCTAGCCATAATCACCATTACCCTCATGCTCCTCCATCTGACCTTCTCTTCCACAAAAATCTAGAAACTATGCACTTGATAAACAAACAAAATTCACTGAAAAAGATAGATTTATTTAAGGCAGCTTTACCAAAATTCAGCTTCAAGCTCATATTTAACAAAACTCTAGACAAAATGCTCATTTGTAACTGTAGCTAAATACTTTATTGAAATCAGTTAGAAGCCAAACATTTTCTAAAAGCCTACAAGGCTACAAAAACAGTAAATAATATCTGTCTAACTCTCAAACCTTGAAGAATCCAGAGTTTCAGTCACAGAAAAAGCAAGACAATGAAGTAAGAAAGAGCCAGATCTGGAAATGACTACTGCTTGCACAACCACTCCTTGCAGAACACAATGAGGTAAACAGTAGGCTGCCATAGCTTCTAGAACACAGGAGAGTGTCCATAAGAGCACCAAGGACTTGCAATGAATTCTCTTACACACCTGCACTATTGACATTGCTCTTTCTACATTTTCTATTTTTGTTTTTGTTTCTAAGAGTTATATAACAGTTTGTATCCCCTTGATTTCCCATACTTGTCGTATTGCTCTGGCTAGAACTTCAAGTACTATATTGAATAGAAAGGGAGAGAGTGGGCAGCTTGGTCTTGTTCCTAATTTTAGTGGAAATGCTTTAACTTTCTTTCCATTTAGTTTGATGTTGGCTATTGGCTTGCTGTCTATTGCTTTGATCATGTTTAAGTGTGTGCTTTGTATCCTTGATTTCTACAATACCTTTAATATGAAGAGGTGTCGAATATTGTCAAAGGCTTTTTCAGAGTCTAATGAGATAATCATGTGATTTTTTTTCTTTCAGTTGGTGGATTATATTGGTGGATTTTAGTATACTGAACCATCCCTACATCCCTGGGAAGAAGTCCCATAGTTCATAGTTCATGATGGTTGGTATCTTTGATGTGTTCCTGGATTCCATTTGCAAGTATTTTCTTGGGTATTTTTGCATCAATAAGAGAAATCAGGCTGAAGTTCTCTTTCTTTGTTGAGTCTTTGTGTGGTTTAAGTATCAGAGTGACTGTGGCCTCATAGGATCAGTTTGTTAGTGTTCCTTTTGTTTCTATTTTGTGAAATAGTTTGAAGAACAATGGTATTAGTTCTTCTTTTAAAGTCTGGTAGAATTCTGTAAGAACACCATCTGGCCCTGGGCACTTCTTTTTTCTTTTTTCTTTCTTTTTTTTGGGGTGGGGTGGGGTGGGGTGGGAGACTTTTAATGACTGCTTCTATTTCTTTAAGGGTTATGGGGCTATTTAAATAGTTTACCTGATCTTTATTTATTTAACTATGGTACTTAGTACCTGTGTAGAAAATCATTCATTTTGTTAAGATATTCCAATTTTGTGTAGTACAGGCTTTTGAAGCAATACCTATTGATTCTTTGAATTTCCTCGGTGTCAATTGCTAGGTCTCCCTTTTTATTACTGATTTTGTTTATTTGGATACTGTCTCTCTGTCTCTTGGTTAGTTTGGCTAAGTGTTTGTCAATCTTGTTGATTTTCTCACCTCCCTCATCAGCACACAATGAGCTATTTCCACCTGCCCTTTTTTCTTATATGGTCCCTAGCACCAGAAGGCATATTTTAATTTGTGCAACTTTATATCAGTCATCTTCAATATCTCTAATCACTCTTGCTTCCATAAAAGAAAGTGGCATCTATTCTAAGGTTAAAAATCTAAACTATCATTCTAGAAACCAAAGTGTTGTCATCTACAAGAGCAGATATTTATGAATCATCTCTCCAGTTTCTCTGTCTTATTTTTTTCAGACAAGGTTTCCTACTGGACTTGAATCTTGCTGGCTGACTAGACTAGCTAGCCAATAAGGTTCAAAGGTACTCCTGAGACTGCTCCCTCAGGGCTGGAGCATTTTTTACATGGGTATTGTAGATAAAATTTAGCTTCTCATGCTTGTGTGTAAGCACTTTACCAACCCAACTACCTACCTGGTCTCTACATGGAAAGCCTTTAAATCTATATCCATTTGTCCTTTCTCTACCTGACCATTTTCTCACTCAAAGGCGCCATTTTTCAAATTCAGCGAATTATCCTAATTGTGTCAATTTTCAGATACTCAATTACAAATTATGAACTATAGTTTCATAAAATTATAAAATTATGAGGATCAGTACTTCTTTGGTCCAACAGATGTTTTATTTACTTCAACAAACTTTTTACTAATGTTTATTAAAAGTCAGGTATACCAATGCTGAGAATTTGAACATATAAAAAGGTATGTACATACCTTCCCCCATATAGAAGTTCACAGTCTGATAATATGTAAGTCAGAAAAGATCACTGTGTATAACAAGTGCAGAAATAGAAATTACAAACTCAAAGGGATAGCCAGCAAAAGAGACCAGAGAGAGAAATCAGTGCCTGGCATTTTTCATTGTATGTCCTCTGCACAGCTGCCCAAGTGTAGGCTAAAGCAAGGAGAGAAGAAGAGAAAATTAGTCCAGGTGGACCAAAGGCAGAACACAGACCTTCAGATTCTGGGCATTTTGAGGAGTTTGTTTTGGATGGAGTTAACTGGGTGGGAGAAAACAAATGGTCTGGTTTGAAAGCAAGCTAGTGAAAAAGGCAGGGAGAATTCCTACCAAAGTACAAACCAGATCCCCCAACCAGAAACACTGAATCCAAATCTCTAAGTGGGTCTAATTTGTAATGTTCTCCTCTTATGCTACCCAAACCAAATGGTGGAGACTCTCTGAAGCTATTCCCTCTCGTGTTCTTTGTTGATCATTATTTCTACCATTGATCAGACTCATCCACTGGGCTAAAAGGAGCTGCAGCTCATGGCCCAATCTCACTGAGCCATAATAGCATAGCATAAGCAGACAAGGAGGACACAGAAATCCCTAACCACAAGCCAGATATCCCTTGTCACACCTGACCATCGGTGAAGTCATTCTTTGCTTTGACTTATGTAATTGCTAGTTCCCTTGTCTAAGGAAGCTTTTGAGTTTTGGCATTTCTAAATTCTTTATAGATCTTGTTTTAGAATGTCTCTTGGGAAAGTGGTTTTAGAGCCATTGGTGTCTATTCACACTTGATAGTGTTTGTATAAAGATTAAGTCATGAAAACCCTTTCTTAGTACAAAGATGCTTTTATGATATAACATACAAGACTATCTATACCAGAAACCTGTGAAAATAAATTTTAGTTCAGCAATAGTTTGTTCAGT
This sequence comes from Mus caroli, assembly GCF_978045245.1. Taxonomy (NCBI): domain Eukaryota; kingdom Metazoa; phylum Chordata; class Mammalia; order Rodentia; family Muridae; genus Mus; species Mus caroli. The sequence continues at coordinate 94,575,515 of NW_028227268.1, read as the reverse complement.
CTCATCAAGAAAAGTTCAAAGAACTCCATGTGATTTTAGCACCAGGTCATTACCTTGTACATTCAGGAAACAGACACAGTTCTACCTAGAGCCTCCAAGCACCTCTGATCACAAGAATTTTCTTGCAGGTCCAACCTGGATGGCTATGAGTTGGTTTAATCTCAGCTGGCAACTGTGAGATGTCCCTATCATTCCTCACAGTGGTCTCTGGGATTATGCTAAACAGAGCAATTTCCTTGACCTTGTGGACCCAAAGATGATCATGACAACCTGAATCAGAACACCAAAATTGAATTTCATGCAGACCTGTGAGAGTTACTGTCTGTCCTCAACCTCTTCTAAATCTTAGTGATGCTTTTCTAAAATGTTTCTTTGTCTGCAAAAGAAACTAGCTGGAATTCACTTCTACTTATAATGCACTTGCTGTGTTATTTGTTGTTTTATATTTCACTTTAAAATTCAGCAACAATGTGGCGATTTCAGATGCTGAACATAAAGTCCTTTCTCTGTGAAAGCCCCTACCACTTCCTTTGTGGCTACTTGTCCATCAAATTCTAGATAATCAATCTAGGCATTCCTTGAGGACCTCCTCTGACCTCAGTTCTCCAGAATACATTTAATCCCCCTTCCTAATTCTCTATAAATGCCTTACATTCAACAGTCCTGATGAATACTAGTTAAGGACAAACTGCAGAGCAGACTGAGATTTACATAAGATGCTTGAGCCTCTGTCCAACTCCAATTCTTGTTGGTCCTCAAAACAGATATGAATCCCTTCACTTGGCAAAAGCATTGAGCCTCAATGGTCAGTTAGCTTAGCTGAATTGATGAACTTCAGTTCAGTGAGAGATCCTATTTCAAAAAAATAAGACCAAGAATAAGTGAAGAGGACACCTAGCTTTGACACATAAAATCACATGTGCATGAATAACCACATATTCATGTGCATACACACAAACATGTACATAAACATCTATATAAATAAACATACTTTAATAACAAAAAAGTGAAAAAAATTTCAAGGTTGAGATTCAAGACCAGTTCTCTTTATTCATCCACTAATATCAAACAAATCAAATGAAACAAATTTGTAGTTAAGTATATGATCAACTTTTATTTCAAAAATTATAAAAAAAATTATTAAGAATGTTTCAGAAGTTTTGAGTGGCATATATTTTTCTTGAATGCCCACAGAAAAAGAGGCCAGTATGCCTCAACCTGTATTAAGTTACGTTTATCTACCAAAACAAATTAATATGACCTATAATTTTTGCAATATATCAGGATGAATAGAAAGTAGTCAGTAGAAGAACTAGTTATCTTCAAAGAGTGAACTCTAAACTGTAAGTGATAATATAACTTACCTATTGTATAAAGACCTTTCATATTTAAAATCTGCAGTGTCATTAGACTTTTGTAAAGTGCCAACATTTTCCAAATAATATATAATCATACTAGTTAAAATAACCCTTCCCCACAAAAAAATGTTAAAGAATTACTGTTCTTCAACAATATGAATTAACCAGTACCCCCAGAGCTCGTGTCTCTAGCTGCATATGTAGCAGAAGATGGCCTAGTCAGTCATCACTGGGAAGAGAGGCCCCTTGGTATTGCAAACTTTATATGCCCCAGTACAGGGGAATGCCAGGGCCAAGAAGCAGGAGTGGGTGGGTAGGGGAGTAGGATAGGGGGAAGGGATAGGAAACTTTTGGGATAGCATTTGAAATGTATATAAAGAAAATATCTAATATAAATAAATAAATAAATAAATAAATAAATAAATAAATAAACAAAAACAAAAAGAATTGCTGTTCTTGCTAACATTTTCACAAAGAAAGAAGATGGGTGCAGTTCAATGGGATAAATAACTTTTCAAAACCATTGCTATGGCCTGAGTGTCAGCATCAGCATTTTCTAGTGTGTCAGTATCACTGGTGTATCACTGCTGTTTTAGATGTCAGCATCACTGTCTGCACACAGAGGTCTACCACATGTAGCCTTGATCAAAGTGCCTGGAAAGAGTGTCCACACACCAAGGAAGAGACACCCAAGGAATTCAAATGTGCCATCTAAAACAAGGATCACTGAGTCTGGGCACAAGAAAGTTGGGGTCTAGTGAGTTGAAATGGAAAAAAAATACTCAAGAAATGAGATTGAAGAAGATAGGTGGGGATGGGGATTGACGAGGATGCTGGTTTCAGCGTGAGTGACTTGAGAAGCAATCAGAGGCTTTCACTGAAAGTAGCATATTTGTGATATAACTTAATTAAAGAGGCTTTTCTTGGCACCTAATAATTTGTAAACTCTAAAGAAACACAAATATGGTGAATTTCAATAACTTCCTTGTAACTTTATGAATATAGAGCCAACTGATCAAGAGCCCTAACTCCTCTAGATCAACTGATCAGAGACCCCTTGTTAAAAACAAAAACAAAAAAAGAAAAATGCCAAAAACAATGGCACCAACCTTTTGTAAGTTTCATAATTCTAGCACTGAATTCTGAGATTAATTAGCATCAAAATATGTGAGTGATTTGGTACTTCTTTCTGTGAAACTCTCCAAATATTGTAAGGTTTGGTTCATTCAAGCCAGTATTCAGCACATTGAAGTTCAATGAGGTACTGGAGACAAGGATCTGCGTTGCTCACTGTCTGAGAACTTGTTAGAAATTCTGAGAATAAGCCCTCACTATTCTAGCTCATCACTGCACCAACAGCATGGTTTGAGTTCCTCTCTCTCCACCCATGATATGGAAGTTACTCAAGACAAGCCCTGGCTGTCCTGGAACTCACTCTGTAGACCAGGCTGGCCTCGAACTCAGAAATTCACCTGTCTCTGCCTCCCAACTCTTAACTAAGCCACAGACATTCTTCAGGCCTTGGATCTAATAACACCTCCAACTTGAGCCTAAGTTCTCTTCCTGCCCAAAGTAGCCAGTTGTATGATTGTCATTCTCTAGTCCCTGGTTTCTGCTTAACCATGGCCTCAACCTCACTGAGGCTCTGAATGTTATTCCCATCAAACCCCACCTCTAGGCCAGGACTTACACTTGCAATCCACAGTGGTCATTTACCACTCTCCACTGTTGTCTATTTGGTATCCTGAACAAAGGATATTGCAAGACAATTTCTTTAGATGTTCCCTATGCCAGCATATACATACTACACATCAACATAGAAGTCCAAATCTTCCCCCTGAATATTCTCTAAGCACTCCGAGCTTTCTCTACAGTTATATGTGTAGACCCTGCAGTATGGTACCACCACCGTGGTAATATTAGTCTCTCCCTGATCCCTAACTTTCCAAGCAACACATTGCTTCAACTAAGCTAAGATCACCTACTGATCTCATTCCCCCCTGGATCTTTTGACTGGACCTACATAATGCTAGAACTGAAAGGAAAGGTGTCTTTACTCTCTACCTCAATGATAAACCACTCTACCTTGTTTAAATGGGACCTTGTGATGTCACTGACAACACAAATGCAACATTACATTCCTGCCTGGCCTAAGAATACTAATAAGGCTTCAAAGAACACTTGACATCAATGCTTAGCTCAGCTAGCTCAGGCAGTGTTACTAGAATGTCAGTTGTTGAAGGAACTCCAGTGCTATTGGTTCTGTATTGACAGTAACTCCATTCATGACAACATGCTAGCCAACCTCTGCTTTGTGCCTTCAAAGAATTTATTTTTCTTCAGAATGGGCATGCTAAAAAATGAGGGCAGCCTGAAGTTGGACCAATCAGAGTTCCATGCACCACCTATTGGAACTCTTTGATGTCGTGCCCAGAGTGAAGGCAGTCAGGGGCATCCTAGCAGCAACACTTATATAGGCTGCACAGAGGCCAGCTTTGTCTGTTTTCTGTGGAAATGCAGATTGGAGGCCTGGCCCTCTCTCAAGATACACTACTGGAGAAGGAGCAGCTCCTGAATGCATGGAAAACATCATTTTTATCTTGCTTTCACAATGTTCTCACCAATAAATCAATAGTTGTGCCTTCAGTGGTCATCACAAGGTCTCCAAGCCAGCTGGAGCTGTTTATCAGTGAGGCAGAGAGATGGAGAACACTCTCCTCCTTATTGACTCAGTCCTGCACTTTTAGAGCTCACTTCAGTCACCCTGCCAGATATGGGCTAATCTAACTTGTTCTTTCAAGTAGTTCTTGAATTCTAGACCACTAGATAACTACATCTGTGGATTAATGGCATTATTTAATGTTTGTTCTCAAAATGTGTTCCACCCACATCTCATTCTCCACTAAACAAGAATATAATGACAAGGAGAAGGGGGGAAACTCAACCCACATGTCTTTCCAACAAGAAACGCCACCTTCAACTCCTGACTCATAAAATTTAATACCTTTCATTTTCCATTCAGCATGTATTCGATGCCAGTGAAGTCCCAGGTAGGAAGGTTGCCATGAACTTACCATCCCTGCTCTTGATATACTGGAAGAGTTAGCTGTGAAACTACCACATAACTATGTCCATTATAATTATGAATGGTGAGCTGCTGTGAACCAATGAGGGAAAACGATCATCTAGACAGTGACATCAACGTTAAAAGACTTTGGGGAAAGGGAAGCAAATTTGGATGAAGTCTAGAAATGAATAAGCTTCCATATAGTTACCCGATAGGTTTGTCTTGTAGCATTTGTACATACTCAAGAGGATCTTTCTAGAAAAGATCAAGGAGTAATCTAGAAAAGATTTTCCTCTTTTCCAGATCTATCTTCATGAAACCCCTCAGATTGGAGGAGAGCTCTCCAGCCTTTACAAAGATTTCTGGAGACTGGATTTTAGAATTCTGGTTTCCTAGGGTTAGTCTCTGAGTTGTCTGCCATTACTGTCATTTCACAGCATCTATAAACATGTTGCCTTGCTGTTTTTAAGCCCAAGAAATGCTACTAGTCCACCAAAACCAGCAAAGCTTCTTTTCACTATTTTCTGGGGAGTAATAGAACTAAGGAGTTAAAGCTATACTTCCACAAGACCCATAAAAGTACACTGTCCAATATGCAACATCCAGAGCTGTACTAACTTGTAAGACTTGAACTTCTTGGTGATTAATTCTGACATCATTCCCTCTAGATTATCACATTTACTTATCAACAGTTACTTTTAAGATCACTTGATCCCACACGTCAGACTGTCTGACTAGGTTAAGGTAGTTGTTTTTAAATTATGGTTTCTAGGCCTATAAACTTGTTTTAAATTCCAGTCCTTAGGTCAATGCCATACCTGGCAACTCAAGACGATTCTTCTGTAAATCAACTTTTTATGTACCCATCCCTGAGTCTCAATTTTCTCACCTTATTCTCCTCTGGCAATGCACAGTGACTTCTCAGTGTCCTTTCACCCCAGCCACCATTGCAGTATTCACAGCTTTTGAAGTTCTGTAATATTGTACCTGACATTCCAGTAACTGAGAATTATGTCATGATAAATAAGGCTTCTGACTCGTTATTTTTGATGATATACTTCCCAGAGGAAAATCACAGAGAACATAGTCACACTCCTCAAATCCTGAGGGACCACATTCTCCACGTCCCTTATATTTACTAAATCACATTCCCTCTCAGAGCACAAATGATACAATGACAACTGATACCCAGCTACTGTTAGAGTTATTGAGCCAATTCCCTAACTTGCCAAGTCTAGCTGCACAACCCAAAGTGTTACCTACAAGGGAGCAGCAGAGCATTCTTAGAAGTTGGTTTTCAGTCCTTGCTGAGATTCTTTCTCCAGCAAGGATACCTGTAGCATAGCCAAGTGTTGTGCCTGGCCAGTAGATCACAACCTGGGTTCTAGCCTGTAAAGGCATTTTGGAAACCTGGAAGAGAAGAGGGGCTAGGCGATGAGAGAAAGAAATGCAGGTAAGACAGGCATTCTGATCAAAGCTCAATTTTACTGTTCCGCACGCAGTTATGAAGCAGGGGAAGGGGGCCCGATTCCCGCCAAATAGTCCCAGGGTCCAATAGCAGGGTGACCACGCATATGGCTCCAAACAGCAAAGCGGCAGGTTCCAGCAGTGGGCGTGGCAGAACGATTGAGCTGGAAGCTCCACCCCTGAGCAAGCAGGTTTCAGGCTGGGGGAGGGGAGACTACAGCCAAGATGGCTCTGTTTACAAACATTTTGACATAGTTAAAGACTGTCTATGAAAAGTATAAAAACTGAACCCCAAGAAAATACATGTTAATCAGTTGACTATATCTGATGGTGGGGTAGGGAGATAGAAAGCAGCAAGTAGACTATAAGTTCCCAGATCTATAATACTCTCCTCTATTTTCTTTCTCAACCTCCTAACCAATATTGCTATCTCACTTATATAAATAAAAAGCTCCATTGAACAAAATGGTAAGTAATGTTAAAGTTTTTATTCTAAATTTGGCTAAATCTTGGGGGATTGATTAGATATTTTAATGAGAGGCATCAAAACTAATTTTCAATATCACTGATGAAGTAGTAAATAAACCACATCTTGGGCTTGTGTGACTGCTGTTCTTCTTGATATCATATTCCAGCTGCAGCTAATGTCACCTCTTCAGTGAGCTAAAATCTAGTATAGCATGAAAATGGGGTCTTTTGGAAGGGGAACATTTTTGAAAATGATGGTAATGTGTATCACCTTCATTTAGTTATTGTAACAGAATGCACAAATACATTCAAACACATCACCATATAAACATTAATTATGTTCTAGTTTTACATACAAATTATCTTCAGTAAACTTGGGGGAGAGATAAGTACCATAAATATATATTAAAATGCACTTTATTCTAACAAATTAACCTGGTTTAATAAATACTTAGAATTGTTTTGTTCAAATCCACTTTAAGGTTTTAGTGTTTTGTTTTGTTTTTTTTAAACTACCATGGCAAAACAGGAGTTAGTGGCCTGAGGAAACTGTCTTTTAATATCCTTATCTACTTACTTATCTACCTATTTTGCCATTAAATAAATATATATGCTGATAATTTTTATGTTCTTCTTGGTATATTTGGGGAGTTAGGGGGGTTTAGTATGACGTTGGATTGCTTTATTAAATACCTTCATAAAAGCTTTCCTAACTACAAATGAAATAATAAAAGAGAATGAGTTGCTGTGTTGGGAAATATGAATTGTTAAATATGGTCATTACAGTTTTTGATGTTGCAGATACTGCATCAGGAACTGACTGGATAAGACTTAATCCCCATCAGTTCCTAATGCATTGCCTTCAGCATCTAAACAACCACCAGCAAACACCTCAAGTTAGAGTTACTGTGATGTGTTTTTGGTCATCTGACAGGAGATCTAGCTCTAAGGGAAAACGTTTTCTTTAAGAGAAGTAGGCCAAAGATACTAAAACAGCTATCTTTATTAGCCTGGAACTTTTGTGGACATATTACCGCAAATGGAGACATTAATCTAGTCCCATGTGTGTCCGATAATGTACTGTGCCTTTGTGACAGAATATAGTACTAAATAAAACAATTTAAAAGCTGCTCATCATTTTTATTCCTTGGGAGAAACCTGAGTACATTTCTTTCTTTGCTTAATATAAACTTCTAGGTTTATAGGTGTTTAAATATGCATATGAAACATGCAAACTAAAATGCTTATATTCTCTTTGAATAAATATTCAGAAGAGAATAATCTTTAACATGAGCAAAACACTATCATATACAAGTAACTTTGCAGCTTTTTACACACTTCTCATATAACTATACCCATGCTGTGTATGTGCTAGACACATTGCAACTTGTGTTTGTAGATGTATCTTGAAGGATAACAGTGGGCGATAAACTTGACCAGATGATGAGTATAATTGCAACTGTTATACCAGAGGTGGATTCAGTGTTTGAGCAAATTAAGGCATTTACTGATTCTAGTTGTATAGTTACTGATCTTCAGGCATAAAAGCATATACACAGAAATAAATGTGAAACATAAACTTAAAAATAATAATTTTCAAAAGGAATTTGGAAAATAATCATGAGGAGAGGATGACACAACGTCTCAGAGGATAAAAATATTTGACACAAAAACCTGATAAACCTAAATTTAATTTCCAGATCCCATGGTGGAAGGAGAGACTCCCCTTGTCATCTAGACTCTCTTTTTGTGCAGTGGCATGAATACTTCACACACACACACACACATGCAATTTAAGACATTTAAATAAATCTAAAGTGAAACATGAGGATATACTTCTTCAGACAAAAAAAAAATAGTGAAAATATCTGTGCCTATGTGGATATACACAAAAAGATGACTGAGAAAATTCCAGGATAAGCAAGGAATTAAGACCAGCTGCTCATAAATACCAGCCTCCTTCCCAGCCACCCCTTTCATTCTCTCATTGCCTGATAAGCTCATGTGCACACAGTTCATGGTGACGGGAATGCAGGTTATTTTTGACATAATATGGGCTTATACTCAGCAAGGCCAACCTAATTGTGCCCATTGTAGAGTTTCCAGTCAACCAGCAGTAACAGAGACATACACTGGGTCCCCAAAGGAACATCATTTCTTCAGTGGTCAGCCATCCAGTTGGTGATGGCTGGTTGATTACCTGGGAACTCTTTCAACATGAAAGAAGCTATGGTTTTGTTGTTAACTACAAAGTATACTCTAGACATAGAGTTTCCTTTCCTGCATGCCCTTCTTCCAAAAGTATCATCCACTGACTTAGTCATCATCATAGTAGCCCTTGAAGCACAGTCTGTAGTCAAGGAACTAACTTGATAGCAAAATAAAGGCCATCCAGAGACTGCCCCACCTGGGGATCCATCCCATATATAGTCACCAAATGCAGACACTATTGTGGATACCAAGACGTACATGCTGACATCCTGATATAGCTGTTTACTGACAGGTTCTGCCAGAGCCTGACATATACAGAGGCAGATGCTTGCAGCCAACCATTGAACTGAACACAAGGTCCCCAATAGAGGAGTCAGAGAGAGGACTAAAGGAGCTGAAGAGGTTTGCAACCCCATAGGAAGAACAACAATATCAACCAACCAGAGCTCCCAGGATCTAAACCACTAACCAAGGAGTACACATAGAGTGATCCATGGCTCTAGCCACATATATAGCAGAGGATGGATTATCAGGAATCAATGGGATAAGAGGCCCTTGGTCCTGTGAAGGCTCAATGTCCCAGTGTAGGGGAATGCAAGGGCAGGGAGGTGAGAATGGGTGGATGGGTGGGGGCACACCCTCATAGAAGCAGAAGGAGGACATGGGATAGAGGGCTTCTGGGGATTAAAAAGGAAAGGAGATAACATTTGAAATGTAAATAAATAAAATATCCAATAAAAATAATTAATTTTTAAAAACCTAAGCAAACAAACAAAATTATTGTCAATAAACACATCCACATGTTAGTCACTGCTCTTTCCATACTTTCTATTATTATCAAGTGGCTGATAAAGGGTAGAATGGCCTTTAAAATACAATCACAGTGAAAACTGAGTGGCAAAACCTAGTAGGGTCAGGACAAGGTTCAACAGAAAGCAAAACAAACAAACAAAAAAAAAAACTTTAGAATGAATGCTGTTGGGAAGTGGATTAATTTTTTTATAAGATATTTTCTATATTTACATTACAAATACTATCCGGAAAGTCCCTTAATCCCCCCCCCCAACTCTCCAACCCAACCACTCCCACTTCCTGGCCCTGGCATTCCCCTGTACTGGGGCATATGATCTTAGCAAGACCAAGGGCCTCTCCTCCCACTGATGGCTGACTAGGCCATCCTCTGATACATATGCAGCTAGAAACACAGTTCTGGGGGTTACTGGTTAGTTAATAATGTTGATCCTCTTATAGGACTGCAGACCCCTTTAGCTCCTTGGGTACTTTCACTAGCTCCTTCACTGGGGGCACTGTGTTCCATCCAATAGATGACTGTGAGCATCTACTTCTGTATTTGCCAGGCACTGGCATAGCCTCTCAAGAGATAGATATATCAGGGTCCTGTCAACTAAATCTTGTTGGCATATGCAATAGTGTCTGGATTTGGTGGTTGTATGTGGGATGGATCCCCAAGTGTGGCAGTCTCTGCATAGTCCTTTCTCCCATCTCAGCTCCAAACTTTATCTCTGTAACTCACTCCATGAGTTTATTCCCCATTCTAAAAAGGAACGAAGTATCCACACTTTGGTCTTCCTTTTTCTTGAGTTTCATGCGTTTTCAAAATTGTATCTTGGGTAGTCTAAGTTTATGGGTTAATATCCACTTATCAGTGAGTGCATACCATGTGTGTTCTTTTGTGACTGGGTTACCCCACTCAGGATGATATCCTCCAGAACCATCCATTTGCCTAAGAATGTCATAAATTCATTGTTTTTATTTGCTGAGTAGTACTTAATTGTGTAAATGTACCAGATTTTCCATATCCATTCCTCTGTTGAGAGACATCTGGGTTCTTTCCAGCTTCTGGCTATTATAAATAAGGATACTATGAACATAGTGGAGCATGTGTCCTTATTACAAGTTGGAACATCTTCTGGGTAAATGCCCAGGAGAGGTATTGCTGGATCATCCAGTAATACTATGTCGAATTTTCTGAGAAACTGCCAGACTGATTTCCAGAGTGGTTGTACAAGCTTGGAATCCCACCAACAATAGAGGAGTGTTCCTCTTTCTCCACATCCTCGCCAGCATCTGCTGTCACCTGAATTTTTGATCTTAGCCATTCTGACTGGTGTGAGGTGAAATCTCAGGGTTGTTTTGATTGGCATTTCCCTGATGATTAAGGATTTTGAACATTTTTTCAGGTGTGTCTCAGCCATTCAGTACTCCTCAGTTGAGAATTCTTTGTTTAGTTTTGTAGTCCATTTTTAATAGGGTTATTTGATTTTCTGGGGTGCACTTTCTTGAGTTTTTTTATATATATTAAATATTACTCCACTATCTGATTTCGGATTGGTAAAGACCCTTTCTCAATCTGTTGGTGGCCTTTTTGTCTTATTGGCAGTGTCTTTTGCCTTACAGAAGCTTTGCAATTTTACCAGGTCCCATTTGTAGATTTTTGATCTTAAAGCACAAGCCATTGCTGTTCTGTTCAAGAATCATTCCCCCCGTGCCCATATCTTCAAGGCTTTCACCCACTTTCTCCTCTATTAGTTTCAGTGTCTCTGGTTTTATGTGGAGTTCCTTAATCCACTTAGACTTGAACTATGTACAAGGAGATAAGAATGAATCAATTTGCATTCTTCTACATAATAACCACCAGTTGAGCCAGCACCATTTGTTGAAATTGCTGTCTTTTTTCCACTGGGTGGTCTTAGCTCCCTTGTCAAAAATCAAGTGACCATAGCTGTGTGGGTTCATTTCTGGGTCTTCAATTTTATTCCATTGGTCTACCTGTCTGTTGCTGTACCAGTACCATGCAGTTTTTGTCACAATTTCTCTGTAGTACAGCTTGAAGTCAGACATGGTGATTCCACCAGAGGTTCTTTTATCATTGAGGAGAGTTTTTGCTATACTAGGTTTTTGTTATTCCAGATAAATTTGCAAATTTGCCTTTCTAACTCAGTAAAGAATTGAGTTGGTATTTTGATGGGAATTGCATTGAATATGGATATAACTTTCAGCAAGATACCCATTTTTACAATGTTGATCCTGCCAATCCATGAGCATGGGAGATCTTTCCATCTTCTGAGATCTTCTTTGATTTCTTTATTCAGAGACTTTATGTTCCTATCATACAGATCTTTCACTCCCTTAGTTTGAGTCACACCAAGGTATTTGATATTATTTGTGACTATTGTGAAGGGTGTTGTTTCGATAATTTCTTTCTCATCCTGTTTATCCTTTGTGTAGAGAAAGGCCACTGATTTCTTTGAGTTAGTTTTATATCCAGCTCTTTCATTAAAGCTGTTTTTCAGGTTTAGGAGTTCTCTGGTGGAAGTTTTAGGGTCCCTTATATATATACTATCATATCATCTGCAAATAGTGATATTTTGACTTCTTCCTTTACAATTTGTATCCCCTTGACATCCTTTTGTTGTTGAATTGCTCTGGCTAGGACTTCAGGTACTATATTTAGTAGGTAGGAAAAAAGTGGGCAGCCTTATCTTGTCCCTGATTTTAGTGGGATTGCTTCAAGTTTCTCTCCATTTAGTATAATGTTGGCTACTGGTTTGCTTTTATTATGTTTGGGTATGGGCCTTGTATTCCTGATCTTTCCAAGACTTTTATGATGAATGGGTGTTGGATTTTATCAAATGCTTTCTCAGCATCTAAGGAGATGATCATGTGGTTTTTGTCTTTGAGTTTGTTTATATAGAGGATTACATTGATGGATTTCCATATATGAAACCATCCCTGCATCACTGGGATAAAGCCTACTTGATCGTGATGGATGATCCTTTTAATGTGTTCTTAAATTCAGTTTTCAAGAACTTTATTGAGCATTTTTGCATCGATATTTTTAAGGAAAATCAGTCTGAAGTTCTATTTCTTTGTTCGGTCTGTATGTGGTTTAGGTATCAGAGTAACTGTGGCTTCATAGAATGAATTGGATAGAGTACCTTCTGTTACTATGTTGTGGAATAGTTTAAGGAGAATTGGATTTAAGACTTCTTTGAAAGTCTGATAGAACTCTGCACTAAACCCACCTGGTCCTGGGGTTTTTTTTTTGGTTGGGAGACTATTAATGACTGCTTGTATTTCTTTAGGGGATATGGGGGCTGTTTAGATCATTAATGTAATCATGATTTGACTTTGGTACCTGGTATCTGTCTGGAAATTTGCCCATTTCATCCAGGTTTTCCAGTTTTGTTGAGTATATCCTTTTGTAGTAGGATCTGATGATGTTTTGAATTCTCTCGTGTTCTGATGTTATGATACCCTTTTTATTTCTGATTTTATTAATTAGGATAGTGTTCCTGTGTCCTCTAGTGAGGCTGGCTAACAGTTTATCTATCTTCTTGATTTTCTCAAAGAACCAGCTCCTCCGTTGGTTGATTCTTTGAATAGATATTTTTTTTTTCCACTTGGTTGATTTCGGCCCAGAGTTTGATTATTTCCTGCCATCCACTCCTCTTGGGTGAATTTCCTTCTTTTTGTTCTAGAGCTTTTAGGTGTGCTGTCAAGCTGCTAGTGTATGCTCTCTCTAGTTTCTTTTTGGAGGCACTCAGAGCTATGAGTTTTCCTCTTAGGAATGCTTTCAATGTGTTCCATAAGTTTGGGTATGTTGTGGCTTCACTTTCATTAAACTCAACAAAGTCTTCAATTTCTTTCTTTATTTCTTCTTTGATCAAGGAAGAAATCATTGAGTAGATTGTTGTTCAGCTTCCATGTTAATGTTGGTTTTCTATTATTTATATTTTTATTGAAGATCAGCCTTAATCCATGGTGATCTGATAGAATACATGGGATAATTTCAATATTTTTCTATCTGTTGAGGCCTATTTTGTGACCAAATATATGGTCAATTTTGGAGAAGGTACCACGAGGTGCTGAGAAGAATGAATATCCTTTTATTTTAGGATAAAATGTTCTGTAGATATCTGTTAGATCCAGTTGTTTCATAACTTCTTTTAGTTTCCATGTGTCTCTGTTTAGGTTTTGTTTCCAGGATCTGTCCATTGATGAAAGTGGTGTGTTGAAGTCTCCCACTATTATTGTGTGAGGTACAATATGTGCTTTGAGTTTTACTAAAGTTTCTTTAATGAATACGGCTGCCCTTGCATTTGGAAAAATATATTCAGAATTGCGAGTTCGTCTTGGAAGATTTTACCTTTGATGAGTATGAAGTGCCCCTCCTTGTCCTTTTTGATAACTGGGTTGGAAGTCAATTTTATTCGATATTAGAATGGCTATGCCAACTTCTTTCTTCAGACCATTTGCTTGGAAATTTTTTTTCCAGACTTTCACTCTGAGGTAGTGTCTGTCTTTTTCCCTGAGGTGGGTTTCTTATAAGCAGCAAAATGTTGGGTCCTGTTTGTGCATTCAGTCTGTTAGTCTATGTCTTTTTATTGGAGAATTGAGTCCATTGATGTTAAGAGATATTAAGGAAAAATAATTTTTGCTTCCTCTTATTTTTGTTGTTATAGTTGGGATTCTGTTTTTGTGGCTGTTTTCTTTTAGGTTTGTTGAAGAATTATCCTCTTGTTTTTTTCTAGGGCGTAATTTCCTTCCTTGTGTTGATGTTTTCCCTTTATTATCCTTTGAAGAGCAGGATTCATGGAAAGATATTGTGTGAATTTTGTTTTGTCATGGAATACTTTTGTTTCTTCATCTATGGTAATTGAGAGTTTTGCTGGGTATAATAGCCTGGGCTACTATTGTTCTCTTAGGGTCTGCATAACATCTGTCCAGGATCTTCTGGCTTTCATAGTCTCTGGTGAAAAGTCTATTGTAATTATAATAGACCTGCCTTTATATGTTACTTAACATTTTTCCCTTACTGCTTTTAATATTCTGTCTTTATTTGGTGCATTTGTTGCTCTGATTATTATGTGTCAGGAGGAATTTGTTTTCTGGTCCAGTCTATTTGGAGTTCTGTAGGCTTCTTGTATGATCATGGGCATCTCTTTCTTTAGGTAAGGGAAGTTTTCTTATATAATTTTGTTGAAGATATTTGCAGGCCCTTTAAGTTGAAAATCTTCATTCTCTTCTACTGTTATCTGTAGGTTTGGTATTCTCAATGGGTCTTGGTTTTTCTGGATGTTTTGAGTTAGGTTCTATTTGCATTTTGCATTTTCTTTGATGGTTGTGTCCATGTTCTCTATGGAATCTTCTGCACCTGAGATTTTCTCTTTCATCTTTTTATTCTGTTGCTGATTCTGGAATCTATGGTTCCTGATTTCTTTCCTAGGGTTTCTACCTCCAGAGTTCTCTCCCTTTGGGTTTTCTTCATTGTTTCTACTTCCATTTTCAAATCTTGGATGGTTTTGTTCAATTCTATCACCTGTTTGGATGTGTTTTCCTGTAATCTTTTAAGGTATTTTTGTGTTTCCTCTTTAAGGTCTTCTACCTGTTTAGCATTGTTTTCCTGTTATTCCTTAAGGGATTTTTGTGATTTCTCTTTAAAGGCATCTACGTGTTTAGCAGTTTTCTCCTGTATTTCTTTAAATGAGTTATTAATGCCCTTCTTATAATTCTCTACCAACATCATGAGATATGATTTTAGATCTGAGTCTTGCTTTTCAGGTGTGTTGGGGCATCCAGGACTTGCTGTGCTGGGCATACTGGGTCCTGATGATGCCCAGTGTTCTTGGTTTCTGTTAGTAAGATTCTTAGGTTTGCCTTTCACCATCTGGTTATCTCTGGTGTTAATTGTTCTAGCTCTCTCTGGCTGGAGCTTGTTCCTCCTGTGATTCTGTTAGCCTCTGTGATTCTGTTAGCCTCTGTCAGCACTCCTGGGAGTCCAACTCTCTCCTGATTCTCAGTGGTCAGAGCACTCTCTCTGCAAGCAAGCTCTCCTCTTGTAGGGAAGGTGCACAGAAGTCTGGAGCTCAGCTCTGCCTCCTGGCTGAAGATGAAGGCCTGAAAATCACCCTGTCCTAGAAGCTATGTTGTTTCTGCTGCCTGTGTGCTCTCCTGAGCAGACTGGTCTTTGAGGGACCTGGGATACAAGATGATGTTCTCACCTGGCCCCAAGGTCAGTGCCCTCCCTGGAGGCCAACCCTCCTAAGGTGGGGAAAGTGTGCAGGGTTCTGGAGCTCAGTTCTGCCTCCCAGCTGAAGATGAAGGCAGGAAAGGCACCCTGTACCAGAAGCTATGTTGTTTCTGCTGCCCTCGTGCTTTCCTGTGCAGACTGGTCTCTAAGGGACCCGGAATACAAGTTCCCCCCTTACTGATTCTTAAGCTGATAGTGGTTGAGATTGGGAAGTGGTTTAATTTTTGTACCTTGTTTTGTTTTGTTTGTTTTGTTTTGTTTTTATCTAAAAATAGAAATAGCTTCATAGGATGGTTAGGGAGATTATTAAATATGCATGTAAGCAGGTGTTTTAAACAACATCTAGAATACAATAAATATTCAAATCAATATACTACTTATTCTGTTTGTGGTGTTCATCAAATATTTTTTTCCAGGAAACCACAATAATCTATTTAAAAGAAGACTTAGAGGTTATGATATTATCTTGGTTAATATCTTAAACTTCCCTATAATTTTAATAAAAAAAAATTCTGTTTACTATTCACATAAGCACATGTTTTGAAGAATAACTACCCTGATCAACTTATACCATACTTTTTTCTCCCTGTACTAGTCAAGGATGCAGAAGGGACCTGATGACCCACACTAAAAGGTAATTGAAGAGACTTTGCAGAGATAAAGTTAAGGTTAAGGGACCCAGAAAATTTAAGGATCCCAAGCCTTCTAACTAAGCAGCAACAGAAAGCTATTATTACCCTAGTCCCAGGGGAAAAAAAAGAGCAAAGGACATGATAACCACAACTAGACTCACGAAGCCTTTTAAATCAAAGGAAGTAGTCACTCTGAAAGTTCAGCTTGCAGGATTTTGAGACAAGAATGACTGTTCTAGTCCTTTTTCTTCCAACTCTCTGAATTCTAGCCAATGCCTGAAATGAGTAAAGCCATCCCAGTTTCACAGAATGATGATGTCAGTGGAAGCAGCCTTGTCTTTAGGAATGCCAGATTCATCTTTTCCAAGGTTTTAAGGAGAGAAACAGTGAAAGAGGCAATTCCTATTTCTACCCTTCTAGATGGAAATGGCAAATAATGCCTAATGAATAAATGGCTGTGAGTTTCTTTCCTTAGTCATTGTAGATCTGGCTTCTTGCTTCTAACTCAGTTCAAGTCACCTACTTCCACATTTTTTCAATGACTATATGCTATCTAAAGTAATAAATTCTCCTCACCCCTACACAACTTTTTTATTGCATGTTATATTTCTTTCTCAACATAACATATGTTCTGAAATAATTTTCTATTTTGTTTTTGTTCTCTTTTCTAAACCCCTACCCCAACTCCACAAATTCTGTGACTTTATCTTAACTTTTTAGTACCTAGAACAGTTCTCAAACCTAGAAAGTTTTCTGAAAATATTTTCTGAATAATCTGAAGACTAATGGACTCCAAGTATGTAACATACGAGAAAACTATACACCATCATGAAAACCTTTTTTCTTCTCACAGAAAAGAAAACCTGTTTTTTCCAGAGAGAAACACAGGATGTAATTTTAGAACTGGTCAGCATTCTAAAATGTTCTGTAATGACTTTTACTAACTAACTTTTCAGTTAATTTATTTACTTATTACATCCCCAATCACTCTGTCACCTTCCAGGTCCTCAACCTCCTGTTTCACCTTCCAATTCCCCTCTCCCTACTCCTCTGAGAGGGTGAAGGCCTCCTGGGTATGCCCTCCACCCTAGCACTCAAGTCTCTGCAGGACTAGGTGCATTTTCTCTCACTGAGGCCAGAAAATGCAGCCCAGTTAGGGGAACAGGATCCACAGACAGGCAACAGATTTAGGGTCAGTCCCCCATTCCAGATGTTGGGAGACCCATATGAAAACTGAGCCTCACATCTGCTAAGTGTGTGTGTGTTCCTCTCTCTCTGGCCCAAGTATGCTCTTTTGTTGGTGGTTCACACTCTGAAAGCCTCCAGGAGTCCAGGTTAGTTGACTTCATTGGTTTTCCTGTAGAGTTCCTGTCCTTTATATACTATCTAACTTAAAGTAATCATAGTGCTGTAAGATTTCAAGAGGAAAATCTTTAATGGCACTACTTTGATTAAGACAAAGCAAAAATGTGGAGATTGGGAAGAAAAATAATTAAGAAGTGACCTAGCATATCTCTATCATAGCCCCTCTCTAAAATAAATTTGGAATGTGTAGTATGAAGAGAGTCTTTTTTTTTTTTTTATGAAGATAGTCTTAAAGACTTCAAGAAAGTTTGAGAAAGTCTCTGAAGAGGGGTGTTCTATTCTTTTGTAGCATTCATCAACTTATGAGGTTCCAAGCAGTTGATGTAAGGTGGAAAGTCTTAAGTTGGATGAAATGATTCAGCCATCCACATCACAGAACTACAGCTGGGCCACACTCTGTTTAAGTATCTGTTATTATGGAAAGCATGCCATATGAAGTGCTTTTCATTTCTGGGTAAGTGATGAACACTATGTTGGAACTTGTCACACATTTGACCAAACATTCCCTAATCCTACTGTGCTCATTTGAGCCAGATGCACAGAGTGGGCATGTCTATTTCCTATTACTAACTCATTGATCTGGCCTTAAGAGCAACTTGGGAATGGGGGTCATGGACCATGTCATATCAGTCACAGATAACAAACCATCACATAATATCTTAATTCATAAATAATAGCCCTTCTGAGAATCCACATGACACCCCACATGCTGGATGGCATCTGAAAGTGCTGAGAGTTGAAATCACATGCAGCCAGGCAAGCCCCTGCTGAATTCACATCTAAGGAGTTTTGCATGTATTGTTTATTCCAGCAACTTTATGGAATAAATTATGTACAACAAATTGGTTTCAGATGGTGGAATATGAGGAGCTGATGTGCAGTACAAGAAAGGTGAACTCCCACTTCGACTGAACCACTTCCTCTTTGGCATCTCAGTCTTACAATCCAGATGCAGCTTAGTTTTGAAATGTGGTAGAGATTAGAAAGCTAATAAGTTGTGCGGATTAGAGACATAAAAAACCATGGGTATTGACCGTTAATTCATCACCCGCCTTGTCATTTGGGGTTGCTGTGCATGGAAGCATGAGAGAATCTAAACATACTCTTCCTCCATCTCTGCCTAATGAACAGTGACTGAATTCAAATCTCTTCCTAACATTTTCTGCCCATCCACAGATTCAACACATGTAAAAGCTCACTGATTATCACCACACAGAACCAGCATTCACACTCATGAAAGAAAGTAGGTATGGTGGCACACACTTGAAATCCTAGCACTTTGGAAGTGAGGCAGGAGAATCAAGTGTCCAAGGCCTGCAGAGGCTACACAAGACATCTTGTTTCAAAGGGGAAAAGAAAGAAGAGAAGGGAGTGCATTGTAATCCTGAGACATGTCTTTTCCTTCCCTCTGAAGCTAGTCTTTTTGAAGAAGTATGTTTAACAGTAAAGTGCATTACTTGGTATACAGCTGTAAGAATTTACTAACTGTATAAACTCAGGGAACCTCCACTAAGTTGGATCACTCACATACACTGAAGCTTTCATGTGTCAGTCCTTCCTGCCTCTAGGCACTGGCAAACCATGGGTTGGCTCTGTCCCTTTGGTTTTATGTTTTTAAGAAGGTCTTATAGCCTTTGTCACATAACATTTCCTCATCAAAATGCCTTTGGGAATCCCTGACATGCTGCATATAACAGCTCCCTTCCACTCCAATCTGTCTATTATATATGAACTGTTTTTCCTCCTTCCAATTGAAAAACACCAGTAGCTTTCAATTTTTGTCAATTATAAATAAATGTACTGTTAACACATGTATATCTGTTTTTATTGTGTCTGTCAGTCTTTGTTTCTCCTGAGTCAATAACTAAGAATGAGATTGCTGAGCCAAATCTATACACAAATGTATAACAATATACACCCCTATCAGTCTTTACTCCCCATAGTACGTAATACTATCTATTAAAGGTGCCTTTAGCAGATAATTTACTTGCCTGGGTGATTCTTCTACATGATAACTGCCAGTTGTGCCAGCACCATTTGTTGAAAATGCTGTCGTTTTCTCACAGGATGGTTTTAGCTCCCTTGACAAAGATCAAGTGACCATAGGTGTGTGGATTCATTTCTGGGTCTTGAATTCTATTCCATTGATCTACCTGTCTGTCACTGGACCAATACAGAGCAGCTTTTATCACACTTGCTCTGTAGTACACCTTAATGTCAGGCATGGTGATTCCACCAGAGGTTCTTTTATTGTTGAGAATAGTTTGTGCTATCCTAGGTTTTTTTATTTTTCCAGATGAATTTGCAAATTTCCCCTTCTATCTCAGTGAAGAATTGAGTTGGAATTTTGATGGGGATTGCATTGAATCTGTAGACTTTCTTTTGGCAGGATACCCATTTTGACTATATTAATCCTGCCAATCCATGAGCATGGGAGATCTTTCCAACTTCTGAGATCTTCTTTGATTTCTTTCTTTAGAGACTTGAAGTTCTTATCATACAGATCTTTCACTCCCATAGTTAGATTCACACCAAGGTGTTTTATATTATTTGTGACTATTGTGAATGGTGTTGTTTCCCTAATTTCTTTCTCAGCCTGTTTATCCTTTGTGTAGAGAAAGGCCATTGATTTCTTTTAGTTAATTTTATATCCAGCTACTTCACCGAAGCTGTTTATCAGGCTTAGGAGTTCTCTAGTGGAATTTTTTGGGGTCACTGATATATACTATCATACCATCAACAAATAGTGATATTTTGACTTCTTCCTTTCCAATTTCTATCCCCTTGACGTCCGTTTGTTGTCGATTACTCTGGCTAGAACTTCAAGTACTGTATTGAATAGGTAGAGAGAAAGTGGGGAGCCTTGTCTAGTCCCTGATTTTAGTGGGATTACTTCCAGCTTCTCTCCATTTAGTTTGATGTTGGCTACTGGTTTGCTGTAGATTGCTTTTATTATGTTTAGGTATGGGCCTTGAATTCCTGATCTTTCCAAAACTTTTATCATGAAGGGTGTTGGATCTTGTCAAATGCTTTCTCAGCATCTAACAAGATGATTATGTGGTTTTTGTCTTTGAGTTTGTTTATATAGTAGATTACATTGATGAATTTCCAAATACTAAACCATCCCTGCATCCCTGGGGTGAAGCCTACTTGGTCATGATGGATGATCATTTTGATGTGTTCTTGGATTCTGTTTGTGAGGATTTTATTGAGTATTTTTGCATCGATATTTTTAAGGGAAATTGGTCTGAAGTTCTCTTTCTTTGTTGGATCTTTGTGTGGTTTAGGTAGCAGAGTAATTGTGGCTTCATAGAATGAAATGGGTAGAGTACCTACTGTTTCTATTTTGTGGAATAGTTTGAAGAGTTGGAATTAGGTCTTCTTAGAAGGTCTAATAGGACTCTGCACAAAACCCATCTGGTCCTGGGCTTTTTTTTTTTTTTTTTTTTTTTTTTGGTTGGGAGACTATTGATGACTGCTTCTATTTCTTTAGGGGAAATGGGATGGTTTAGGTCGTTAATCTGATCCTGATTTAACTTTGGTACCTGGTATCTGTCTAGGAAGTTGTCATTTCATCCAGGTCTTCTAGTTTTGTTGAGTATAACCTTTTGTAGTAGGATCTGATAATATTTTGGATTTTCTCAGGTTTTGTTGTTATGTCTCCTTTTTCATTTTTGACTTTGTTAATTAAGATGCTGTCCCAGTGCCCTCTAGTTAGTTTGGCAAAGGGTTTATCTATCTTGTTGATTTTCTCAAAGAACCAGCTCCTGGTTTGGTTGATTCTTTGAATAGTTCTTTTTGTTTCCACTTGGTCGATTTGAGCCCTGAGTTTGATTATTTCCTGCAGTCTACTCCTCTTAGGTGAATTTTCTTCCTTTAATTCTAGAGCTTCGAAGTGTGCTGTAAGGCTGCTAGTGTATGCTCTCTCTAGTTTCTTTTTGGAGGCACTCAGAGCTATGAGTTTTCCTCTCAGGAATGCTTTCATTGTGTCCATAATTTTGGGTACGTTATGGCTTCATTTTCATTAAACTCTAAAAAGTCTTTAATTTCTTTCTTTATTTCATCCTTGACCAAAGAATCATTGAGTAGAGTGTTGTTCAGTTTCCATGTGAATGTTAGCTTTCTATTATTTATGTGGTTATTGAAGATCAGCCTTAGTCCGTGGTGATCAGATAGGATGCATGGAATAATTTCAATATTTTTGTATCTTTTGAGGCCTGTTTTGTGACCAATTATATGGTTAGTTTTGGAGGAGGTACAATGTGGCATTGAGAAGGTATATCCTTTTGTTTTAGGATAAAATGTTCTGTAGATATCAATTAAATCCACTTGTTTCATAACTTCTGGTAGTGTCCATGTATCTCTGATTAGTTTCTGTTTCCAGGATCTCTCCATTGGTGAGAGTGGAGTGTTGAAGTCTCCCACAATTATTTTGTGAGGTGCAATGTGTGCTTTGAGCTTTACTAAAGTTTCTTTAATCAATGTGGCTGCCCTTGTATTTAGAGCATAGATATTCAGAATTGAGAGTTCATCTTGGTAGATTTTACCTTCGATGAGTATGAAGTTCCCCTCCTTCTCTTTTTGATAATTTTGGGTTGGAAGTTAATTTTATTCTACTTTAGAATGCCTAATCCAGCTTGTTTCTTCAGACCATTTGCTTGGAAAATTGTTTTCCAGACTTTCACTCTGAGGTAGTGTCTGTCCTTTTCCCTAAGGTGAATTTCCTGTAAGCAACAAAATGTTCGGTCTTGTTTGTGTAGCCAGTCTATTATTCTATGTCTTTTTATTGGGGAATTGAGTCCATTGATGTTAAGAGAAATTAAAGAAAAGTAATTGTTGCTTCCTGTTGTTGTTGTTAAAGTTGGGATTCTGTTTTTGTGGTTGTCTTCTTTCAGTTTTGTTGAAGAATTACTTTCTTGCTTTTTCTAGGGTGAAGTTTCTGTCTTTGTGTTGGTGTTTTCCCTTTATTGTCCTTTGAAGGGCTGGATTTGTGGAAAGATATTGTGTGAATTTGGTTTTATCATGGAATACTTTGGTTTCTCCGTCTATGGTAATTGAGAGTTTTGCTGGGTATAGTAGCCTCTTCTGGCATTTGTGTTCTCTTAGGGTCTGAATCTGTCCAGGATCTTCTGGCCTTTATAGTCTCTGGTGAGAAGTCTGGAGTAATTGTAATAGACCTGCCTTTATATGTTACTTGACCTTTTTCCCTTACTGCTGTTAATATTCTATCTTTATTTAGTGCATTTGTTGTTCTGATTAATATGTGTCAGGAGAAATTTCTTTTCTGGTCCAGTCTATTTGGAATTCTTTAGGCTTCTTGTATGTTCATTGGCATCTCTTTCTTTAGGTTAGGGAAGTTTTCTTGTATAATTTTGTTGAAGGTATTTGCTGACCCTTTAAGTTTAAAATCTTCATTCTCATCTACTCCTGTTATGGTCTGGTTTGTTCTTCTCATTGTGTCCTGGATTTTTCCTGAATGTTTTGAGTGAGGATCTTTTTGCATTTTGCATTTTCTTTGATTGTTGTGCCCATGTTCTCTATGAAATCTTCTGCACCTGAAATTCTTTCTTCCATCTCTTGTATTCTGTTGATGATGCTTGTACCTATGTTTCCAGATTTCTTTCCTAGGGTTTCTATCTCCAGCTTTGTCTCACTTTGGGTTTTCTTTATTGTTTCTACTTCCCTTTTTAGGTCTTGTATGGTTTTGTTCAGTTCCATCACCTGTTTGGTTGTGTTTTCCTGTTTTTCTTTCAGAACTTCTACCTGTTTAGCAGTGTTCTCCTGCATTTCGTTAAGTGAGTTATTAAAGTCCTTCTTGATGTCCTCTACCAGGATCATGAGAGTGCTGGGTTCTGATGATGGTGAGTGGTCTTTGTTTCTTTTAGTAAGATTCTTACATTTGCCTTTCGCCATCTGGTAATCTCTGGAGTTAGTTGTTATAGTTGTCTCTGGTTGGAGTTTGTTCCTCCTGTGATTCTGTTAGCCTCTGTCAACAGACCTGGGAGACTAGCTCTCTCCTGTGTCTCAGTGGTCAGAATACTCTCTGCAGGCATGCTCTCCTCTTGCAGGGAAGGTGCACAGATATCTGGTGTTCAGACCTGCCTCCTGGCTGAAGATGAAGGCCCAAAACAGGGCCTGTCCTAGAAGCTATGTAGCTTCTGTAGTCCTCACTCTCACCTGTGCAGACTAGTCTCTGAAGGATCTGGGACCCGAGATGGCTCCCCCACCTGCTCCAGCCGAGTCCTCCTGGGTGGACACCTCTCCTCTGGTGGAGAAGTTGCCCGGATTTCTAGAGCCTGAAACGGGGTCTGTCCCAGAAGCTGTGTCTCTTCTGCCTGTTCCAGAAGCTGTGTTACTTCTGTAGTCTGCACTCTCACCTGTGCAGACTAGTCTCTGAAGTATCTGGGACCCAAGATGGCTCCTCCACCTGCTCCAGCCAAGTCCTCCTGGGTGGACACCTCTCCTCTGGTGGAGAAGGTGCCCAAGATGGCTCCCCCACCTGCCACAATTTTGAAGTTTTACCATTTTCTGTGAACTGCCTTTCAAATTTTTAATACACAATCTGTGATTAAAACTTTCCTTTTAAGACAGCATTAGGGAATCAGAAAACCGACTTGACCAGGGGCACAAGTCCCTTCCAGTTGGTGTCAGCACCGGGTCACCTTGGGTGCAGAGTCGGCCAACACCCACACGGTCCCTAGAGGACTCTCCACTCAATCTTAGAATCATTGGTGAACGGAGCACAACATCAGTTCCAATCCAATTGTGACAGTCCTGTGACAGCAGGAACAAGGACACCGGAGCCCTTCCTGACTAGAAGCTCAGATACCTTTTGATCAGTTCTCATTTACCTTGGTTTCCAACAGACCAGACAGATCCACTATCCTCAAAGGAGACACCACTTTCAGGCACTGTAACATGGCCAGGATCTTAGGACGACAGGATCCCAGGATAGCAGGAGCTGGGTCACACCAGTATTTCAGGGTCTCAGAGGAGCATGACTGCCAAGAACTCTGACACACTCAGAATCTCAGGTTTACAGGAGCCCAAAATCAAAGGATCACAGAGAAAGCTGAACTCTGAGGAGTCTTGAATCAACTGAGATTATAGGAAGGACAACTCCAATCAGATATATTGAGGACAACAAGCAATTGAGATAATCAGATGGCAGGAGGCAAGCATAAGAACAGAAGCAACAGAAACCGAGGTTACTTGGCATCATCACAACCAAATGTTTCCACTATAGCAAGTCCTGGATACACCATCACACCAGAAAAGCAATACATGGATCTAAAGTCACTTCTCATGATGATGATGGAGGACTTTAAGAAGGAAATATAGGAAAAAACAGGAAAACAGCTAGAAGCCTTTAATGAGGAAACACAAAAATCCCTTAGAGAGTTACAGGAAAACACTACGAAACAGGTGATCGAATTGATCAAAACAATCCAGGATCTAAAAATAAAAGTATAAACAATAAAGAAGACCCAAAGGAAGACAATTCTGGAGATAGAAACCCTAGGAAAGAAATCAGGAACCATAGGTGCGAACATCAGCAACAGAATACAAGAGATGGAAGAAAGAATCTCAGGTGCAGAACATGCCATAGGGAACATGGATACAACAATCAAAGAAAATGCAAAATGCAAAAAGATCCTAACTCAAAACATCCAGGAAATCCAGGACACAATGAGAAGAACAAATCTACGGAAAATAGGCGTAGAATAGAATGAATATTTTCAATTTAAAGGGCCAGCAAATATCTTCAACAAAATTATACAAGAAAACTTCCCTAACCTAAAGAAAGAGATGCCAATGAACATTCAAGAAGCCTACAGAACTCCAAATAGACTGGACAAGAAAACGAATTCCTCCTGACACATAATAATCAGAGCAACAAATGCACTAAATAAAGACAGAATATTAAAAGCAGTAAGGGAGAAAGTCAAGTAAGATATAAAGGCAGGTCTATTACAATTACTCCAGACTTCTCACCAGAGACTATGAAAGCCAGACGATCCTGGACAGATGTTATACAGACACTAAGAGAACACAAATGCCAGAAGAGGCTACTATACCCAGCAAAACTCTCAATTACCATAGATGAAGAAACCAAAGTATTCCATGACAAAACAAGATTCACACAATATCTTTCCATGAATCCAGCCCTTCAAAGGATAATAATAGAAAAATACCAACACAAAGACAAAATTACACCCTAGAAAAAGCAAGAAAGTAATTCTTCAACAAACCTAAAAGAAGACAGCCACAAAACAGAATCCCAACTATAACAACAAAAATAATAGGAAGCAGTAATTACTGTTCCTTAATATCTCTTAATATCAATGGACTCAATTCCCCAATAAAAAGACATAGACTAACAGACTGACTACACAAACAGGACCCAACATTTGCTGCTTACAGGAAACCCATGTCAGGGAAATAGACAGATACTACTTCAGAGTGAAAGGCTAGAAAGCAATTTTCCTAGCAAATGGTCTGAAGAAACAGACTGGAGTAGTCATTCTAATATCGAATAAAATTGTCTTCCAACCCAAAGTTATCAAAAAAGACAAGGAGGGACACTTCATAGTCATCAAAGGTAAAATCTTCCAAGAGTAACTCTCAATTCTGAATATTTATGCTCCAAATGCAAGGGCAGCCACATTCATTAAAGAAACTTTAGTAAAGCTCAAAGCACATATTACACCTCACACAATAATAGTGGGAGACTTCAACACTCCACTCTCATCAATGGACAGATCCTGGAAACAAAACCTAAACAGAGACACATGGAAACTAACAAAAGTTATGAAACAACTGGATTTAACAGATATCTACAGAATATTTTATTCTAAACAAAAGGATATACCTTCTTCTCAGCACCTCATGGTACCTTCTCCAAAATCGACCATATAATTGGTCACCAAACAGGCCTCAACAGATACAAAAATATTGAAATTGTCCCATGCATGCTATCAGATCACCATGGACTAAGGATGATATTCAATGACAACATAAATAATACAAAGTCAACATTCACATGAAAATGAACAACACTGCTCAATGATTCCTTGGTCAAGGAAGAAATAAAGAAAGAAATTGAAGACTTTGTTGAGTTTAATGAAAATGAAGCCACAACATACCCAAACTTATGGAACACAATGAAAGCATCCCCAAGAGAAAAACTCATAGCTCTGAGTGCCTCTAAAAAGAAACTAGAGAGAGCATACACTAGCAGCTTGACAGCACACCTAAAACCTCTAGAACAAAAAGAAGGAAATTCACCCAAGAGGAGTAGATGGCAGGAATTAATCAAACTCAGGGCCTAACCAACCAAGTGGAAACAAAAAGAACTATTCAAAGAATCAACCAAACCAGGAGCTGGTTCTTGGGAAAAAAAATCAACAAGATAGATAAACCCTTAGCCAGACTCACTAGAGGGCACAGGGACAGCATCCTAATTAACAAAATCAGAAATGAAAAGGAAGACATA
The DNA here is from genome assembly GCF_978045245.1 of Mus caroli. Taxonomy (NCBI): domain Eukaryota; kingdom Metazoa; phylum Chordata; class Mammalia; order Rodentia; family Muridae; genus Mus; species Mus caroli. Next base: position 94,548,397 of record NW_028227268.1, on the reverse strand, counting down.
ACAACAGAAACTGAGGAAATCCAAAACACCATCAGATCCTTCTACAAATGGCTATACTGAACAAAACTGGAAAACCTGGAGGAAATGGACAAATTTCTAGACAGATACCATGTACCAAAGTTAAATCAGGATCAGATTAATGACGTAAAAACTCCTATATCCCTTAAAGAAATACAAGCAGTCATTAACAGTCTCCCAACCAAAAAAAGCCCAGGACCATATAGGTTTAGTGTAGAGTTCTATCAGACCTTCAAAGAAGACCTAGAGCTGAAAACCTTCAAAGAACTGGAAAGTGGTTTTGATATTTACTTCTCTCTAGTCTTCTCCATATTTATTTTTATTTTCTCTATCTTAGGTACCCTCTTATGAACTTAAGGGAAACTACTCCACATGGTACCACATTTTATAAAACATTTCATTATTGCATTTGATTTGAAACTTAATGGTGTATCATTTACCCATATCATTGAATGTTCTTTTATATATAATGCTAAAGAAAAGTTCTTAACCAGATACTAAGACTTGTATCTCGCATTTGATACAGCATCTATTCTAACCTCAGCATGTTTTTATGATGCTATGATTTCTTTTAAAGCACTGTATGTGAACAATGGAATATGCATTTTAAATTTTATGATGATTATCTGGTAATGTTTTCTGTGATTTTTTTCACTCAGTATTTCATTCTAGTATGTGACTATTGTAGAAGTTTGCCCATTAAAATTCAAATGAGTAAAAATATTATAAATACATAAAATCTTGAGGAATCTACTTGCAATGAGGAAATCTACTCACAATGAGTGAGAGGAGGAATCTAGGAGTTTCTCACTACAGCCAATTTAAGCAGTTTAACCCAGTGTGATATGTCCAGTCCAATTTTCTATTCAAAAATGAGTCTCTCCCTTCTTCTCCCCAGTAACATCCAACCCAGGATAATTACAGAAGAAAATGGAACCTGAGCACTTTTTACTTATCACCCTAATGGGAAACACATGTGGGAAGTACTGCCCAACGCCCATATATCAGGGTGCTCTGAAAACAAGCAGCAGAGAACATGAGCTACTAAAGACAGCTTATGATCTTAGATTACTGAATGTGGGGCAATGTTTGATCCCTTCTCATTGCTTTTTAGAATATTTATATTCTCTCTCCCTCTCTGTCCACTCTTTCCTCCCTTAAACCCATCTGGTGTGTTGTTTAAAGACAGAGCTAACTCTCAGGCTCACTGTATTTGTTTTTCTATGCATAGGTAAAGGAACGAGTATTTCCTGGAGGGAAATAGCACCATCTATCCAATCTTCTAAGGTCCCAATGACAATCAAGGCACAATTCCACCAACTCTGATAAGTAAGCAAGTTTATTGAATATCTTTGAAGAGCATTAATGAGTGGTTACATCCAGGGCTGTACACAGCCCCCTCAACAGGCTGCCTCTGAAAAGCCTTTACTCAGCAAGGTAAGGGCTCCAAGAACTTCATTTAGCCTCTCCCCTAGTCTCCTTCACCCTATATACTGTAGCACCTCCCCCAATCAATAAAGGCAGAGTTGCATATAACATGTGGTAGGGAGCAACTGGATACCCAGGTGGGGGTCTTGGGAGCTTCCCATCTGGCTATGAGGAGATATAAATGGTATACAAGACAAGATGGGATACTTCTTTTGCAATGGAGTATAACCAAACTCTATAAGATGACAGTTGATTGGCTTAGAAGACAGTCACTCATAATAGAGATACAGAAATTGATCAACAACAACAAAGTTGAAAAGCAATGACTTAGTAACCCTCACTTTTTATCTCCTACACATGCCCAACAATTAGACAACTATTAGATTTGGAGAGCTCTCAATGACAATATGAGGAAGGTTCCTACAAAGGAGTTGGAAGGACAGAATGGTTGTTCTTTTCAGATAGTAACACTAATACTCCTTAGTATCCACTATTATGAGCCCTGTTCAGAGAGCATCTAGATACATCCAAAATACACAGGTCAAAAAAATCTCCCCAGCATACAGGACTCTAGCAAAATATCATACTTTGTATGGCTTAAACAAAAAACAAACAAACAAAGAAACAGAAAACAACAAAGAAAATACCAAATCCTGCTCATCATCTGGGGCTCATGATGAAATCATCTAGACACCAATGGGCTTGCATATCCCTAGCCCTCCAGTTCTGTCTCATGAAACACACATTGTCTCTCTCTGAACCAGCTCTACTCCATGCCTGAAGCTTTCTTCAGTGGAAATACCATGGTCCTGGCATATCAAAAATTCTGGGATCTCCATTGCAGTGACTTTACCTCATAACTTCATATAATGACCTGTTGAACCCCCTTTCTGACATTGCCTTGCCTAGGCAACGTTCAACAACCTTGGTAAAGGCCTCCATGAACCCCTCACTCTCCTTACATGGTTCAAGCCTTCAAAACCATTACCACATAAATGATGCTATCAAGTTCTGCTATAAGTTTGAGATGTAGCCTGTCCACCTTGATGCAAAGATGTAGGTGCTTATGTACTTTGACTCTGGGAAAATACTACCTTTCTAGTAGTAATTGAGTAAGGAATCCTTAGTGACCTCCTCAGTTTAGACATATTTCTTTCAAGTGAACTGACATTGAGACCGAGCCTTCAATGAACGTGGTCTAACAGACCGCTAAATTCCAATGGTGACAATTTTTTATTAGATATTTTCTTTATTTACATTTCAGATGTAATTCCCTTTCCTAGTTTCCCCTCCAAAACCCCTCTCCCCTCTCCCCCATCCCCTCCCCCTGCTCCCCAACCCACTCACTCCCAATCCCAATCCTGGCATTCCACTATAATGGGGCATAGAACCTTCACAGGACCTCTCCTCCCATTGATGGCTGACTAGGCCATCCTCATCTATATACAGATAGAGCCACATATCACACCATGTGTTGTATTTGATTGGTGATTTAGTTTTAAGGAGCTCTGGGGGTACTGATTAGTTCATATTGATGTTCCTTCTACTGAACTTCAGACTCCTTCAGCTCCTTGGGTACTTACTTTCTCTAGCTCCTTCATTTGGGGACCTTGTGCTCTGTCCTATGGATGATTGTGAGCATCCATTTCTATATTTACCAGGCACTGACAAAGGCCCTCATAAGTCAGCTATATCAGGCTTTTATTGGCATCTGCCATAGTGTCTGCATTTGGTGGGTGTTTATGGGATGGATCCCCAGGTGAGGCAGTCTCGGGATGGTCACTCCTATAGCCTCTGCTCCGAACTTTGTCTCTGTAACTCCTTCCACGGGAATTTTGTTACCTCTTCTAAGAAGGATTCTGAACTCTGAGCTAATATCCACTTATCAGTGAATGCATATCATGTGTGTTCTTCTGTGATTGGGTTACCTCAGTCAAGATGATATCCTCCAGATGCAACAATTTGTCTAAGAATTTCACAAACTCATTTTATTTAATAGCTGAGTGGTACTCATTGTGTAAATGTACCACATTTTCTGTATCAGTTCCTCTGTTGATGGACATTTGGGTTCTTTCCAGGTTCTAGCTATTATAAATAAGCCTGCTATGAACACAGTGGAGCATGTATTCTTATTAGCAGTTGGAACAACTTCTGGGTATGTGCCCAGGAGAGGGATTGCTGGATCTTCTGGTAGAACTATGTCCAATTTTCTGAGAAACCACCAAACTGATTTCCAGAGTGGTTCACCAGCTTGCAGTCCCACCAAGAGTGTTCCTCTTTCTTAATATCTTTGCCATCATCTGCTGTCACCTGAGTTTTTGATCTTAGCCATTCTGACTGGTATGAGATGGAATCTCAGGATTGTTTTAATTTGCATTTCCCTGATGTTTAAGGATGATGAACATTTTTTAGGTGCTTCTCAACCATTCAGTATTGCTCAGTTGAGAATTGTTTGTTTAGCTCTGTACCCCATTTTTGAATAAGGTTCTTTGATTTTCTGGAATCCACCTTCGTGAGTTCTTTATATACATTAGATATTAGCCCCCTATCAGATTTAGGATTGGTAAAGATATTTTCCCAACCTGTTGGTTGCCTTTTGGTCTTATTGACAGTGTCCTTTGCCTTACAGAAGGTTTGCAAGTTTTTGAGGTCCCATTTGGAGATTCTTGATCATACAGCACAAGCCATTGCTGTTCTGTTCATGTATCAGTCCCCGTGCCCCTATCTTCAAGGTTCTTCCACACTTTCTCCTCTATAAGTTTCAGTGTCTCCAGTTTTATGTGGAGTTCTTTGATCCACTTAGACTTGAGATTTGTACAAGGAGATAAGAATGAATCAATTCACATTCTTCTATATGCAAACTGCCAGTTGATGCAGGATCAATTGTTGAAAATGATGTTCTCTATCCACTGGATGGTTTTAGCTCCTTTGTCAAAGATCAAGGGACCATAGGTGTGTGGGTTCATTTCTGGGTCTTCAATTCTGTTCCATTAATCTACCTGTCTGTCATTGTACCAGTACCATGCAGTTTTTATCACAATTGCTCTGTAGTACAGCTTAATGTCAGACATGGTGATTCCACCAGAGGTTCTTTTATTGTTGAGAAGAGTTTTGCTATCTTAGGTTTTTTGTTATCCCAGATGAATTTACAAATTACCCTTTCTAACTCTGTGAAGAATTGAGCTGGAATTTTGATGAGGATTGCATTGACTCGATAGATTGCTTTTGGCAAGATAGCCATTTTGAGTGTATTAATCCTGCCAATTCATGAACATGGGAGGTATTTCCGTCTTCTTAGATTTCATTCTTCAAAGACTTGAATTTCTTATCATACAGATCTTTCACTTCCTTAGTTATAATCACACCAAGTTATTTAATATTATTTGTGGCTATTTTGAAGGGTGTTGTTTCCCTAATTTCATTCTCAGTCTGTTTATCCTTTTTGTAGAGAAAGGCCACTGATTTGTTTGAATTACTTTTATATCCTGCTACTTTACTGAGTGGTTTATGAGGTTTGGGAGTTCTCTGGCAGAGTTTTGGGGGTTACATATACTATCATATCATCTGCAAATAGTGATATCTTGACTTCTTCCTTTCCAATTTGTATTCCTTTGATCTCCTTCTGTTGTCTAATTGCTCTGGCTAGGACTTCAAGTACTATATTGAATAGGTACAGAGAGAGTGAGTAGCCTTTTGTATGTAGTCCCTGATTTTAGTGGGATTGCTTCAAGTTTCTCACTATTTAGTTTGATGTTGGCTATTGGTTTGCTGTATATTGCTTTTATCATGTTTAGCTGTGGGCCTTGAATTCCTGATCTTTCCAAGACTTTTATCATGAATGAGTGCTGGATTTTGTCAAAAGCTTTCTCAGCATCTAATGAGATGATCATGTGGTTTTTGTCTTTGAGGTTTTTTATATAGTGAATTACATTGATGGATTTCCATACGTTGAATCATCCTTGCATCCCTGTGATGAAGCCTACTTGATCATGATGGATGATCATTTTGAAGTGTTCTTGGATTCAGTTTGCAATAATTTTATTGAGTATTTTTGCATCAATATTCATAAGGGAAATTGGTCTGAAGTGCTCTTTCTTTGTTGGGTCTTTGTGTGGTTTAGGTTTCAGAGTAATTGTGGCTTCATAGAATGAATTGGGTAGAGTACCTTCTGTTTCTATTTTGTGGAATAGTTTGAAGAGTATTGGAATTAGGTCCTCTTTGAAGATCTGATAGAACTGTGCTCTCAACCCATCTGTTCCTGGACCTTTTTTTGGTTGGGAGACTATCAATGACTGATTCTATTTCTTTAGGTGATATGAGACTCTTTAGATTGTCAATCTGATCCTGACTTAACTGTGATATCTGTCTAGACAATTGCCAATTTCAACCAGGTTTTCCAGTTTTGTTGAGTATAGGCTTTTGTAGTAGGATCTGATGATGTTTTGGATTTCCTCCGATTCTGTTATTGTGTCTCCTCTTTCACATCTGATTTTGTTAATTAGGATACTGTCCCTTTGCCCTCTAGTTAACCTGGCTAGGGGTTTATCTACCTTGTTGATTTTCTCAAAGAACCAGCTCCTGGTTTGGTTGATTCTTTAAATAGTTCTCTTTGTTTCTACTTAGTTGTTTTCAGCCTTTAGGTTAATTATTTCCTGCTGTCTACCCCTCTTTCTTGAATTTGCTTCCCTTTTTTCTAGAGCTTTCAGGTGTGCTGTCAACCTGTTAATGTATGCTTGCTCTAGCTTCTTTTTAGAAGCACTCAGAGCTATGAGTTTTCCTCTTAGGACTGCTCTCCTTGTGTCCCATAAGTTTTGTTATGTTGTGGCTTCATTTTCATTAAACTCTAGAAAGACTTTTATTTCTTTTTTATTTCTTCCTTGACCTAATTATCATTGAGTAGATTGTTGCTTAGCTTCCACATGTTTGTGGGTTTTCTATTATTTATTTTGTTATTGAAGATCAGCCTTAGTCTGTGGTGATCTGTTGCATGCATGGATTATTTCAATATTTTTGTATCTGCTGAGGTCAGTTTTGGAAAAGGTACCATGAGGTGCTGAGAAGGTATACCCTTTTGTTTAGAATAAAATGTCTGTAGATATCTGTTAAATCCAGTTGTTTCATAACTTCTGTTAGCTTTCATGTGTCTCTGTTTAGGTTTTGTTTTGATCTGTCCATTGATGAGAGTGGGATGTTGAAGTCCCCCACTATTATTGTGTGAGGTGCAATGTGTGCTTTGAGCTTTACTACTAAAGAAACTTTAGTTTCTTTAATGAATGTGGCTGCCCTTGCATTTGGAGAATAGATATTCAGAATTGAGAGTTCATCTTGGAAGATTTTACCTTTGATGAGTATGAAGTGCCCCTCCTTGTCTTTTTTGATAACTTTGGGTTGGAAATTGATTTTATTCGATATCAGAATGACTACTCCAGCTTGTTTCTTCAGACCATTTGCTTGGAAAATTGTTTTCCAGCATTTTACTCTAAGGTAGTGTCTGTCTTTGTCTCTGAGGTGGGTTTACTGTGCAGCAAAAAGTTGGGTCCTGTTTTTGTAGCCAGTCTATTAGTCTGTGTCTTTTTATTGGGGAATTGAGTCCATTGAGATATTAAGGAAAAGTCATTATTGCTTCCTATTACTTTTGTTGCTAGAGTTGGAAATCTGTTCATGTGGCTATCTTCTTTAGGTTTGTTGAAAGATTACTTTCTTGCTTTTTCTCGAGCTTAGTTTCCCTCTTTGTGTTGAAGTTTTCCCTGTATTATCCTTTGAAGGGCTGGATTTGTGGAAAGATATTGTGTAAGCTTGGTTTTGTCACAGAATACCTTGTTTTCTCCATCTATGGTAATTGAAAGTTTTGCTGGGTATAGTAGCCTGGACTGGCATTTGTGTTCTCTTAGGATCTGTATAACATCTGTCCAGGATCTTCTGGCTTTCATAGTCTCTAGGGTGAAGTCATGTATAGTTCTGATAGGTCTGCCTTTATATGTTACTTTACCTTTTCCCTTACTGCTTTTAATATTCTTTCTTTGTTTTGTGCAATTGGTGTTTTGATTATTATGTGACGGGAGGAAGTTCATTTCTGGTCCAAACAATTTGGAGTTCTGTAGGTTTCTTGTATGTTAATGAACATCTCTTTCTCTAGGTTAGGGAAGTTTTCTTCTATAATTTTGTTGAAGATATTTACTGGCCATTTAAGTTGGAAATCTTTTTTCTCGCCTATACCAAGTATCTGTAGGTTTGGTCTTCTCATTGTGTCCTGGATTTATCTGATGTTTTGGGTTAGGATCTTTTTGCATTTTGCTTTTTCTTCGATTGTTGTGTCAATGTTTTCTATGGTATCTCCTGCACCTGAGATTCTCTCTTCAATCTCTTGTATTTTGTTGGTTATGCTTGCATCAATGGCTCCCAACTTCTTTCCTAGGTTTTGTATTTTCAGAATGATCTCCCTTTGTGATTTCTTTATTGTTTCTACTTTTATTTTTAGATCCTGGATGGTTTTGTTCAATTCTTTCACCTGATTGAATGTGTCCTCCTGTATTTCTTTAAGGGAGTTATTTATTTCCTTCCTATAGTCCTCTAACATCATCAGGAGAAGTGACTTTAGACCCATATCTTGCTTTTCTGGTGTGATGGTGTATCCAGGACTTGCTATGGTGGGAGAGTTTGGTTGTGATGATGCCAAGTAACCTTGGTTTCTGTTACTTCTGTTCGTATGCTTGCCTCCTGCCATCTGATTATCTCAAGTGCTTGCTGCCCTCAGTATATCTGATTGGAGCCTGTCCTTCCTATAATCCCAGGTGATTCAGGACTCCTCAGAGTCCAGCTTTCTCTCTGATTCTGTGATCCTGGGATCCTGTGAACCTGAGATTCTGGGCGTGTCAGAGTTTTTGGTAGTCAAGCTTCCTCTGAGCCCCTGAGATCCTGGTATGATCAAGCTACTGGAATCCTGGGGTCCTGGGATCCTGGAATCCTAAGATCCTGGGCAAGTTAAAGCACCTGGAAGTGATACCTGTTCTGGGGACTGATTGGCTGTCTGCTGTGTTTGAAACCAAGGTAGACCAGCACTGACCAGAAGGAACCCGAGCTGCTGGTTGGGTGTGTTTCCTGTTTTCCTGCTCCTGCTGGCACAGGACCCTCAATATTGTCTTGTAACAGATGTTGTGTTCCACTCACCAGTGATATTAAGATCCTGGGTATGCTGGGGTGCCTGTGATGTGGAGAGTCCTCTGGGGACCATGAGACCATCCTCTAAGTTCGCACCTAAGGTGGCTGGGGGCTCAATATAACAACTTCTAACAATTACAACTGATTTTATATATTACTTGCCTGCAATTTGATGAGTCTTTCCTCATCATACTTCACATTCTTGTATCCTTTTGCTCTACATATTGCTCTCTCTCACTGTAAACATGGAACAAAGCAGTGAGCAAAACCCATGTCACAGCCTAAATGTAATTCAGACTTGCAATTTCCTCCACAAATTACTTTCAAACTCTAAAATACTGAAACTCTAAGGATATAGGTAAAAAGCAATCAGATTCTTTTGCTAAAATGCAAACATAAATGGTTTCTCGTCCAACTACCAGTAGAGTTCATGTTCTCCTCAGGAACCTCATCAGCTGGACCTCCTCATTCCACATTTTCCCCAGTACTCTAGCCTTCTAAACTCCCAACAAAAATGCTCCATCAAGCTCTGCTTATAGCATTTTAAGGCTGTTTTAGCTCCTGCAAGCTGGTTTTTAAACCCTATATTCACATTCAAGTTTATCATAATCCAGTCCTACTCTAGTACCCACTTTCTATGTCAGTTACCTTTCTTCTTACTATTATCAAATACCTGACAAGAAGCAACCGAATAGAAGAAGGATTTATCTTGGTCTACAGGTAAGAATGTTGTCTGTCAAATCAGGAGAGTGTAGCATCAAAAGTATGAGGCAGCTGTTCACATCCATAGTCAGAAAGAAACAGAGATGGTTATTGATGCTGGGCTACTAAACCTCACAGCTTATCTCTAAGTGCCTTGTTCCCTAAAATGAACCCCAGCTTCTTAAGGTTCTACAGCTTTCCACAAGAGTGGCACAATCTGATGACAGACATTTTAAACACATGACCCTATAGGGGTCATTTTACATTCAAACCACAAGTGCCAAATATCTTTGAAAAGTCCCATCTCCAAGCACAATCACATGGGAGTTTAGGCTTCCATTCTTGAATTAGGGGATAGTGGTGGGGACACACAATTCAATCTTGTATAAGAACAGTTCACATGTGTACTTATTGTGCATTGAACATATCCCTCAAACCCATCTAACCTCCCTTCTCTGCCCTATTCCTTCCATCACTCACCTTCTTTCTCTAGACAGTTTTGTTTCTGCTTTCATGTGATATATACACACATGATTCCATGTGATATATGCCTACATGATTTCATGTATCTATATAGAATCAAGAAATCCCAAATGAGATAAAGCATTTGTCTTTCTTAGCCCAACTTAAATCACCTGATTGCTTCCAGTTGTGTCTCTTCTCCTGTAAATTACATAAGGTTCTTCTTTATGGGCGAAACACTCTGTTGTGCTCATAAATCACAATTTCTTTATCCATTACTCAGCTGTGAATAGTTCTATAATAAGCAGTGTTCAAGAATCTCTGAGATATGCAAACCTGGAATCCTGTGGATAAATACCCAGGAGTAGTATGACTTGGTCATATGGAAGATGTACTGTTAGGTGGTGTTGCTATTGTTGTTGTTGTTGTTGTTTTAGAAAATGTCTACACTGCCTTCCTTAGTGGCTTGACCAGTGTATATCCACACTGGGAATACAGAAGGGCTTCCCTTTGTTCACATCCTCACAAGCATTTGTTACTTATTTTCTTCTTTTAAAAATAATTGATTTATTTTTATTTTATATAAATGGATATGTTTTTGCCAGAATGTATGTCTGTGTGAAGTTGTCAGATCTTGGAGTTATCGACAGTTGTGAGCTGCCATGTGTGTGCTGGGAATTGAACCAGGGTCTTCTAGAGGAGCAATCAATACTCCTAACCTCTGAGGCATCATTCCAGCCCTGTTATTTATTTTATTAACGGATACCATTCAGACTGGGGTGATATGAAATTTCAGTGTATTTCTGCTTTATATTTCTCTGATAGCTACTAAAGTGGAACATTTTTCATGTTTACTGATAAGTTATGTTTCATCTTTTGAGAACTATCTCTTCATTCTCTCATTTATTTAGTGATGTTTTTAATTCTTTTTTAATTAGAGCTTTATGTCTTGTTTATTTCCTGACTTCTCTGCATATTCTAGATATTAATACTCATATATATATATATGTATATATATGCATAACAAGCAAAGATATTTATCCCATTTTATAATCTGTCTTTTCATTGCACTGTTTCCTCTGCTCTACAGAATTGTTTCATGAGGTTCCATTGATTAATTATTGGCTTTCCTTACTGAATTACTGGCATTCTATTCAAGAAGTTCTTGACCATATTTACACCATGAAGCTTTTCCTATATTTTTCCCTTATGTTTTCAGAGCTTCATGTCTTACATTAGGATATTTGGTTCATTTTGAATTAAAGGAACACCATGACCAGGGCAATTCTTTTTTTCTTTTTCTTTTCCTTTTACAAGTGTTGGGGTATCTTTTTATTAGCTATTTTATTTATTTACATTTCAAATGTTATCCCCTTTCCTGATTTCCCCTCTAAAAACCCCCTATCCCCTCCCCTATTCCCCGGCTCACCAATTCATCCACTCCTGCTTCCTGGCCCTGGAATTCACCTATACTGGGGCATAGAACCTTCACAGGACCAAAGGCCCCTCCTTCCATTGATGACCAACTAGGCATTCCTCTGCTACATATGCAGCTAAAGCCATGAGTCCCACTAAATGTTTTCTTTGGTTGGTGGTTTAGTTCCAGGGAGGTCTGAGGGTACTCGTTAGTGGAGGATATCATTCTGCGTGAGGTAACCCAATCACCAAAGTACACACATGATATTCACTCACTGTTAAGTGGATATCAGGCCAGAAGCTCAGAATACCCAAGATACAATTCACAAAATACATGAAACTCAAGAAGAAGAAATACCAAAGTGTGGATACTTCACTCCTTCTTAGAAGGGGGAACAAAATACCCATGAAAGGAGTTACAGAGACAAAGTATGAAGCAGAGATTGAAGAAATGACCATCCAGAGACTGCCCCACCTGGGGATCCATCCCATATACAACCACCAAACCCAGACACTATTGTGGATGCCAACAAGAGCTGACTGACAGGAGCCTGATATAGCTGGCTCTTGAGAGGCTCTGCCAGTGCCTGACAAATACAGAAGTGGATGCTCACAGCCATCTTTTGGACTGAGCACAGGGTCCCCAATGAAGGAGCTAGAGAAAGTACCCAAGGAGCTGAAGGGGTTTGCAACCCCATAGGAGGACCATGGCAAGTCTTTTAAAGAAAAACATTTAATTGGGGCTGGCTTAGAGTTCAGAGGTTTAGTCCATTATCATCATGACAGGAAGCATGGTAGCATGCAGGCAGACATAGTGCTGGAGAAGAAGCTGAAAGTTCTACATCCAGATCATCAGGCAGCAAGAAGAGAGAGTGACACCAGGCCTGGCTGGACCTTCTGTTACCTCAAAGCCCACCCCTAGTGGCATACTTCCTCTAACAAGGGCACACCTACTCCAACAGCGTCACACCTCCTAGTAGTACCATTCCATATGAGCCTATGGGAGCCATTATCATTCAAACCACCATAATGAGAGATAAGATTCTAGTTTTAGTATTCCTCATATGGACGTCTATCTTTCCCAGCACAATTTGTTGAAGATATTATCTTTTACCCAAAGTATATTTTTGACATCTTTGTCAAAAATCAGGTTTCCAGCTGTCTGGTTAATATCTGGGTTCTAAATTATACAACTCTGCACCTTCTTAGAATTGGGAACAAAACACCCATGGAAGGTGACACCCATGGAAGGTTACAGAGACAAAGTTTGGAGCTGAGACAAAAGGATGGACCATCTAGAGACTGCCATACCCGGGGATCCATCCCATAATCAGCCTCCAAACGCTGACACCATTGCATACACTAGCAAGATTTTGCTGAAAGGACCCTGATATAGCTGTCTCTTGTGAGGCTATGCCAGTGCCTAGCAAACACAGAAGTGGATGCTCACAGTCAGCTATTGGATGGATCACAGGGCCCCCAATGGAGGAGCTAGAGAAAGTACCTAAGGAGCTAAAGGGATCTGCAACCCTATAGGTAGAACAACAATATGAACTAACCAGTACCCCCCCCCCCCGAGCTCGTGTCTCTAGCTGCATATGTATCAAAAGATGGCCTAGTCGGCCATCAGTGGAAAGAGAGGCCCATTGGTCTTGCAAACTTTATATGCCTCAGTACAGGGGAATGCCAGGGCCAAGAAGTGGGAGTCGGTGGTTAGGTGAGTCAGGGGGGAAGGTATGGGGGACTTTTGGGATAGCATTGGAAATGTAAATGAAGAAAATACCTAATTAAAAAAATAGTTTAGAATGCAAGTACATAGCAAAACCTAACAGCAACCTGACACATATTCCAAATGTGGCAGGTTAAAGAGTACATTTGACTCTTCAGGCAGAACATTCCTACTTTTACAAACCTAAGGCTATTTTGTTGTTTGTTTGTTTTTATTAAATTTTTATTGTTTAAAACAAATTTTAAATTTCAGAATATTTTGATCTAGAATGTTCCCTTCCAAAAGTCCTTCCATATCCTCTCCCTCTCCCCACCCACCCAACCTTAAGTTCTTTTTCAAAAATCAAACAAAACAAAAAACCAAGTAAACAAAATAAAACCATGCCCCAAAAGAAGAAAAACAAACAAAGAAACACCAATTTGTAACCAAATAAAAGCACACATATGTAGCAAAATCAATCATCATTCTGCTGTGCAATAAGTTGTAAGCTATGTACAAATAAGAAACTTGGAAATGAGAGAAGTATCAAGCTGTAGCTCCTTCAGTCATGCTTAGTGCTGAAATAAGTCAGTGGGAAGAGTGCTTACTGTGGGATCAACAAGATGCTAACTGCTCGCTTCAGAGGAATCAGGCCAGTGCTGTTCTGCATCTGGACTAGTCCCAGGGGGCTCTCCTGTGAGCCAGCCTGGCCAATGCAGGTCCTAAAGCTCCCATTTGAAAAAGGAGAAGAACATGATATGGTGGTTTGAATAGGTATGTCCCCCCAGAAGCTCATACATTTGAATGCTTAGTCCATAATGAGTGGCACTATTATGAGGTATGGCCTTGATGGAGGAAGTGTGTCACTCAGGGTAGGCTTCATGGTATTAGAAGCTCAAGCCAGGCCCAATGTCACTCTCTCTTCCTGATGCTGGCTGATCTTGATGTAAAATTCTCAGTTCTTTTTCCAGGACCATGTCTGCCTACAAGCTGCCATATTCCCTGCCATGATGATAATGGACCAAACCTCTGAATCTTTAAGCCAGTCCCAAATAAATATTTTTCTTTATAAGAGTTGCTGTAGCCAGGCAGTGGTGGCACATGCCTTTAGTTCCAGCACTTGGAAGGCAGAGGCAAGTGAATCTCTGAGTTTGAGGCCAGCCTGGTCTACAGAGTGAGTTCCAGGACAGCCAGGACTACACAGAGAAACCATGTCTCAAAAAACAAAAAACAAAAATCAATCAAACAAACAACAAAAAGGGAGTTGCTGTAGTCATAGAGTCTCTTTACAGCAAAAAAAAAAAAAAAAAACCTTAAGTAAGACACAGGGTTGTGTGTTGGAGGAGATAGGAGAAAGAGGAAGGAATATGATGAAAATATGTTGTATCAAAGTCTCAAAAATTTTAAAAATGGGAAAAAAACTCTAATATTGGGTGTGATAGCAGGCCTTTATAATCCTAGTGCTGGGAACATAGGAGACAGCAAATTCCTGGGGCTCACTCACTGGCCAGCCAGTCTCACCTATTTGGTAAGCTCCTGACCAATGTGAAACCAGACCATGTATAAATAAACAAGCAAAGAGGCACCAGAAAACATGGCAGATTATGTTTGAGAAACTGTTGCTGTCCCTTGCTTCTATTCACACATTCACACAACACAAGCACACACATGCACACAACACAAGCACACACATACACACACACACACACATGAACAAGCACGTATGTGCATTCACATTAGAATGAATGGAATTAATATCCTAAATTGCCTTTCCCAGTTTCTGATTCAGAGTTCCAGAGGGATATGACTTAGACTCCAATGGGAAAGCCTAGGTGTGATTTATCACAGCAAATTTTCTTTGACATAAACTTCCCATACCTTTCTTCCATCTATCAAAAGTGACAGCCGTTTCAGGAGAACCTAACAATTCCAAAGGAACTCTTTCACATAAGGAACTGTCACATATGTGTCTTGCTTTTGGTTTGGATTTTTTTGTTTTTTGTTTTTGGTTGGTTCATTTTTCCTTTCCTTATTTGGAGGTTCCTCTTGGCCAAAAGTCACTTTGTGACTCTGACAAAGAGTCTGCTCCTAGCTTTTGCTTTTCCTATCCCTGTTCTCTTGGTCTCTGCAGACCTGTGTCCCACTCCCGTTCTTTTCTCTCTTTTACCTGCTTATCCCATACTCAACTCCTATCCACTTTGTATTCCTAAGGAAATTTTGAAGAGAGGAAATGGTTTTAACATCTTGAGAGCATGCTGTTAATCAAAGCAGATGCTTCAAAAACCTATATGTCCTGTCCACATCCTCCCAAACTGAAAGCTTCTCTCTCTCTCTCTCTCTCTCTCTCTCTCTCTCTCTCTCTCTCTCTCTCTCTCTCTCTCTCTCTCTCTCTCTCTCTCTCTCTCTCCCTCTCCCTCTCTCTCTCTCTCTCTCTCTCTCTCTCTCTCTCTCTCCCTCTTTCTATCCCACTGAATGCAATTGAGCTGGTGAACTATGTGTATTGAGAGCTTCAGGTATAGGCAAGATCCCCTGTGGAGGCAGAACTTTACTGGTAGGGTTAGTGAGTTCCTGAATAGTTCCTGAATAGTCCCTGGTAACCTGGATCCAAGTGGATTAATTTAGAACCCAACTTCCAATAAATGACCTATGGAATACTTCCTAGCAAACATTGTTTTAAAATATATATACAAATAACTCTTCCCTGTTTCAAAAAAGATTAGCTTTCAAACAAAAGAATGCATCTGGAATAAGATTAATTTAAGTCAGAACTCTGCCATGAATAAATTTCTATAGGTCTGTTCTACCTCTGTAAGATGTACATGAACTATGCCTAGATGAGAATCCATGAAATGGATCTGTATAAAAATTAAATGAGGAAAAGGTACCTGGGATTCTGGGTGTACGGTCAGTACTCATTAAAGCAAAGAAGCTTCAATTCCCTCCTCTCTTGCCTCTCTTTCCAGACCTCACAGAAAGTGGGGTGTGGTCACTTAGTGAGAGAACATGAAGAGATTGTGATGATATTAAACATTTCCGCTGTGCCTACTACAGCCAGGCCTTATTCTAAGTGCTTTAACCCATGTAGTTGTTCTTTAAAACCCTGTATCTTCTCTATAAGCTCTGGCTTTATAGGTAAGAAGCTAAATTCTTGTAGGGTTCCTCTGCTAATAAGTAATAGACACAGTTGTTATTAGATCCTGGATTACCTAACCCTTGATCACAAAATGCCAGGCTAGAGAAGACAGGGGGTTGCCTTAGTGATAGTCCTTTGGTTTGCATACTGATTTTAAAATCAGGCAAATGACTGGGAGAGAGTTCAGTCAGTCGAGTACTTGTCTTGAAAGCATATGGATATGAGCATGGTTCCCACAATCCACTTAAGTATCTAGGGTAGTAGTGTGTGCTTCTAACCCCAGCAATAAGGAGGCGGATCCAGGCAGATGCATGGGATCACATGGCCTAGCATACTGGGTAAGTCCTAGTCCTGTGAGAAACCATGTTTCACAAAAGGTAGATAGCACCCAGGGAACAATGTGGCTAACCCCTGGCCTCCACAGAAATGCATAAACATGAACATATGCATACAGGGAGATCAGAGGAGAGGTTGCATATATTTGTGACACACAAAACATGGGAAGTTCTAGCAGGAGGCAGCTAATGGTAGTTAGCATACGCTCTAGACTAAGATCTCTAGGTCACCAAAGTCTACCATACTCAGTCAGGTTTAGTAGGACCTGCTTCACTTGTAATCTGAATTCTCACTTGAGTTTACGTTCTAGAAAGACAATGCAGTAAACACTGTCTTAGCCAAGAAGAAGCAAGAACTATGTTCGTTACTGTGCACTCAGTGGTTGACCTATTTAAATAGCATTGAGAACTAAAGGAATGTAGGAAAAGAGGTCTGCATGAAATGTAATCAACAATCGCCTTCAGCTCCCAACCAGCAAAGAAGATACTTGAGAGAAGTCTTCTAGCCAGATGTGCAAGTCATAAACTCACATATCCTAGCACTTAAGTACGAATCCTACATAGAAGTTTTCATGTAGGCAACAGGATAAAGACTCAATTGCTTCCATTGTTATTTGTATCCTTTTAACATTTGAATAAAGAGTCTGAATTCTCACATACTTCTTAACTTGAGCAACAACATCCCACCCAACAATTTGTTTTCCTCCTTTATCTATTTAGGTCATGCTGATAGGTATGACTGTAAGGAGTACCCATGTGTATAGTGAAATCTTCCTAGAAAACAGTGGCATTTTAAAGGCCTGAAGCCTATGAAAAAGGAAAGCCCTGGTTTACAAGTAAGGAACCATGTTGTGCCCAGCATGACTCCAGAGATGGACCTAACTAGGGTGGTGAAGGAATGAAAACAAGACAGACACAGGGACAAAGCTGGGATCAGGTTGTCTAGGCTCTCAGTTGGAGGAGGCACAGCAGCTCAGAAGCTCAGCATGTTTATTACATAGTAGAAAAGATAAACAGGGAGGCAGGGTTGATGGGGCACAGCTAGATCAAGGAGACACATTTAGGTAACCTAGTTATAAGCAGTCTCTGCTGGGGAACAGTCCTCAACCCATAAAAATCTGGGAGGGGTGGGCTATGGTAGAAATTTTCTGCACACAATGTTAACACTTGCACATACCTCCCCATTGAAGACTTTGCCATTTACCTCTGAACCTCACCCCAGGATTTTGCTATTTCTCCATGGGACCAAGAGTCTCTAGAACCTTTAATGTGGTCTGGCTCAGGTCAATGCACACATTACTCAGGATTTCACTTGTTCAGGCTTTCTCTACTCTCTACAGAAACACATTAAAGAATTTACCTAAAACCACAAAGCACAGAAACTATCACCTGCCATGTTCTGTACTCAGGTCCATGTTCTGCTGGAGTCTTCACACTGCCTCCCTCAGATCTTCTCTACATGAGCTATTCAAGAAAGCCACCATGTTGTCACCATAGGCACAAAAATATCATATACTCTCTATATAGAGGTTTACCTAGCAGACATATCTTTAACCAGGGGAAATTTTGCATCATTCCTTAGCAACCCTCTCTTTGTAGAGTATATTTCTTGTTTCACCTTCATGGTTTCATTTCAATCAGTTTTATTAACTGAGACCAGAAAAAAAAAAAAAAAAAAAACACCAGTTTTTTCTTTTTATCATTTTGTTTTGTTATAAACATGCAGTGGTGCTGATTATGTCTACAAATCTCTAAGTGAATTTACAAACCATTTTCTTCCTCTAATCTCTTGAGTCACAATCTCTCACAAGTACACAAACCATCCCAACCACTCCCCAGTTCTTTTTGGAATATGCTGAATGATTCTGAAAGACTTTGTCATTCCCCAAACTCCACCCTAAAAGCAAATCATTGGACTCCAGGATCCTCTTCTTGCAAAGTTGAAGGGAGTTCAAGTGTTCTATCTGTCTGGGTGTGGTGGCGCACGCCTTTAATCCCAGCACTGGGGAGGCAGAGGCAGGTGGATTTCTGAGTTTGAGGCCAGCCTGGTCTACAAAATGAGTTCCAGGTCAGCCAGGGCTACACAGAGAAACCCTGTCTCGAAAAACCAAAAAAAAAAAAAAAAAAAAAAAAAAAAAAAATGTTCTATCTGACCTAGGTCCAATGACAATGAGGCTGTGTATAGAAGATGATGTGTATGAAGTCTTGAAAATACCATGGCAAAGTGTGGTGAGGGAATTCTGTCTGGGTCTTCCAAAAACTTACTGCAATCTGGAATAACATGGGGATTTTTTTCACAGCAGCTATAGCCTAACCACAATGTGCACATGTCTGTTCATATAACTAAAAGTTAAATTTAATTGTAGTAATGTACAGCTCAAGTTGTCTCACATCCAAAACAATGAATGTGGCCTACTTGGTCTTTCCCTACTTTATACATTTAAGCAGACATAAGAAACTGAGAAAATAAACCAAAGAAAATAATTGTTGCCTGATCAAAATGATTAAAGCATTTTTAATGGAACATTCCATGATGTGGACAGAGAATATAGAAAAGATATTTTCACCAAGATGAATTTGTTTTCTAAGAAATGGCCCCTGATCTGCAGTTTCTGCGAGGACCATTCATCTGTTTACCACATGCTTCAGCAAAGGACACACTTACCTTAGCTCCAGGATTTGCCTCAGACCCAGCTTATTCCCTGGTTGTTCTGCTAGGCTTCAAATTGGCCCCTACCTCAACAATCCTTGAAGACATTCCATGCCAAGTATCATTGGTGTGGTGTGAGCATGTAATGAACCCTGTGAGCCATCTAAAAGAAAATTTAATATTTTTCAAACTACAACTATTTTGAAGAGTGTTCCCCAACTCCAAATGTTGTATTGCTGGTATCTAGAATAAATGCACAGCACACAGCAGATATTTAATAAATTCAGTACTTTTGTGAAAAAAATTTTAAAAAGTCTCACAATGCCCTGTTAGTCTCCTAATAGCCATGCAATCTTCAAAGGTTTCATTGTATGTTATCCTCAATGGGTCTTTAGTTCACTAATTATAGAGGTATACATAGCCAAAAGGAAACAAATTCCCAGAGACCAAAAGCCATCCCACCCTATCAATCAGCCCCCATCTACAGTTCCAGAGCTAAAAAGGAAAACTAATTGCTTTTGAGTTACTTGTTTTATTTCTGTGAAAACTGAAGCCCATGTTCTCAGGTTGCATAACTTAGCTTTCACTAAACACTGTCTGAGTTCCACCTGTCATTTCCCATTCCTGTTTCTTCAGTAGGGAGCCTCTACTCTCTGGAGACTGACTACTTGATAGACTTGAGGATTTCTTCTTTAATCCCCACAGCACCACTGCAATGGTGGTGATAGGAGCCACAGTTTGAATTTCCCTTACCAACAAGAGCCAGAGGTTTCCATAACTCAGAAGTGTGTACCAATGGGTAGACACAGCCTTCTATTGAGAGGAAGGTCTTCACAATTCACCTGAGAATGTGAAATGTCTTGTTTTTAATTTCATGACTAGCTTCGATGGAAAGATAGCATGGTTTCCTAAAACTATTGAGACAAAGAAGCAAATCCTTCCATTTGGCCACAAGGGGGCAGCTGGGACATTTCTTCCTAAATCTTTGAGTTCTACACCACTGAAGAAATGGGCTTTGTGGCCTGAGCTCACTATGCAATCTAACAGTACCTTTCAACCAAGTTCTCAACATGTCACAGCATTTTCTCATGGTGTTTCTTGGAGTGTGTATTGTTTTGTTTTAAAACAAATTATTTTCCAATTTCTTTCCAGATCTAGAGAACTCTCTGGTTTAGAACCAAGATTACCATCTACAAAGATCTTAGGAGACCAATAAATTGTTAGGCGAATTTGGAAAGCTACAGAAAATGTTTTATTTTAATTATATTTGACACCAGATAAAAATAAACAGTAATAATCATCTAATTCTGCTGCACTTAATAAAGCTTGCTCTAAGTGTTTCAGGACTTGCCAAATATTTGCCTCATCACCTAGGTGCCATTCGTCATTCCCATTTTCATGATAGCCCAAAAACTTTAAAGTCAAAATTTATTGTGGAATTTTATCACTGAGCTAAATAGTGGGGGGTCCTCAAATAAACATACAAACAAACAAAAAACAAGCAAAGATTAGTGACAGCTTAATTCCACATCTTTATAGCTCTGCAAAAAACAAATTCACTTCATCATTTAGATACATAAATAGTTGGAAGTTAATTGGAAAAACAAATGCTAGATCTCATATATATGTGTGTCCTGGAGGGTGGGGTGTACATTCACCTAACAGTTACAGGCACTTTAATGATATGGATTTTGTCACTATTTAAAATAGATGCAAAAATGTGCTCCAAGGTTTTGTGAGTCCTTTCTCTAACCATCTTCATTAGAACTGTAACTCAGCCCAGACAAACACTCACACAGGCATACACACCCTGATTTAAGTCCTTGAGTAACTTCTGATGTGTCATATATATGTGGCTTAGGTTAGCCTCTCACTAACTCCCTTTCCTTAGCTACAAGATGCCTATGAGCAAAGCAAAACTTCACCCTTTTCATTCAGTGCTATATTTTGAGTTTACACTTATGCCTGGCATGCTATAGAAATACAGGACTTTAGAAAAATGGTGTAATTACCAAAGGAGAAAGTTTCCTATTATACATTTGAAAATGGCTAATTTCAGCCTTTTTTTTAATAATAGCCAGAAGCTGGAAAGAAACCAGATGTCCCTCAACAGAGGAATGGATATAGAAAATGTGGTACATTTACACATTGGAGTACTACTCAGCTATTAAAAAGAATGAATTCATGAAATTCTTAGGAAAATGGATGGATCTTGAGGATATCATCCTGAGTGAGGTAACTCATTCACAAAAGAACACACATGATATGCACTCACTGATAAGTGGATATTAGCCCAGAAACTTAGAATACCCAAGATACAATTTGCAAAACACATGAAACTCAAGAAGGAAGACCAAAGTGTGGATAATTTGTTCCCTCTTAGAAAGGGGAACAAAATACGCATGGAAGGAATTACAGGGACAAAGTTCAGAGCTGAGACAGAAGGAGGGACCATCCAGAGACTGCCCCACCTGGGGATCCATCCCATATACAACCACCAAACCCAGACACTATTGCATATGCCAGCAAGATTTTGCTGACAGTACCCTGATATAGCTGTCTCTTGTGAGGAAAATACAGAAGTGGATGCTCACAGTCATCTATTGGATGTAACACAGGGCCCCCAATGAAGGAGCTAGAGAAAGTACCCAAGGAGCTAAAGGGGTCTGCAACCCTATAGGAGGAACAACAATATGAACTAACCAGTAACCCCCAGAGCTGTGTCTCTAGTTGCATATGTAGCAGAAGACGGCCTAGTCAGACATCAATGGGAGGAAAGGCCCTTCGTCTTGCGAAGATCATATGCCCCAGTACAGGGGAATGCCAGGGCCAGGAAGTAGAAGTGGGTGGGTTGGAGAGCAGGGCAAGGGGAATGTATAGGGGACTTTGGGGATAGCATTTGAAATGTAAATGAAGAAAATATCTAATGAAAAATGAAAATGACTAATTTATCTTAAATTTTCAGAAACTCATTACAATACATAATAATCTTCTGGGTTAATATCAAAGTATATTAAAGCATTCTTGGGTTCGTGGTCATCGCTTAGAACATCTTCTGGAATGCCCAGACACAGCTGGGTCCTATTTCCCAGGTCATCAAAGATGGGCCATGTTTTTAGCAAAGGTGGTCCTCCTGAGTTGGCATACTATTACACTGGCAAAGGAGTAAATTACTGCAAATGTCATTGACCTGGAAGTAAGAGCCCATAGTTCTACTTTTGCCTTTGCCACCGGCAACCCAGGAGTTTGATTATCCATTTAAATTCTTAATGTCTCAATGTACTATTCCAAAGAACAAAAACAAAAAACAAATAACAGAAAGAAAACTGTAGAAGATTAACCTTTCCAATGCAAAAGACTTTTGGAGTCTCACTAAATACAGAAGTGTTTAGAAAGTTCAAAGCATTTTTCAAACGAGGTATTTCAAAAATCAATGCTTCTGGTTCTCTGTTAAATGCACCTTTATATGATGACCACAGACCTTTCTTTTCTTTAAGTCAGTGTCTCACTATGAACCTCTGGTTGTAACTTACTATCTAGGCTACAATAGTCTCCTAGAACCATCCACCTGCCTCCATCTTCTAAATGGTTATCTATTTTTGATGGCTAAATGCACAGTCCTAGGCTCGATACAGTTCTGTTAATAAAGAGATCTACCCCTCTTGAGTCAAGGTAACCCAACCCCCAGACTTTCCCTTTGTCCATGGCTTATTTGATTGACATTGAAAGTTTGTACTGGTCCCATTTCTCTAAGCAAACCTTACCTGGAAACCAACATTACATAAGGAGGAGGGATGTGCATCAAGCCAAAGTACCCAGCAGCCTTGGTGGTGTGTTTAGCTCTGGTAAATGAGTTTCTGCAGCTCATACTTGATAGGCAGACATATTCTTTACTCAACATGATAGGATCACAAATTTCCCCCCTACAAGCATTTCACAGTAGGTACTTAAAGAATGAACGTTAAGGGGCTTTCTGCCAGTGTCTCCCTTCTACACCCAGGTACATCCTTCACACTCTCACTTCTCACCTCCTGATGACTTTCTCGTGTATTCATTTATTCAGATTATCAAGCCTGTCTGACCGAACTTCCTTGATACACCCAAGGGATATTGCACCCTTACTGTCTGCCCTCTTGTGGTACATCTACAGTGACTCTGTACCTTGAGGGACTGACTGCCTTGTTTTGTTCTATTTCACCTCATGGCTTGTACAGATCACAAGACCTTCACTGTGGCTAACCCAAAACATGTAAAGTCATGCCTAAATTGACAAAGCCCCGAGCATGCTCAGACAATGTAAGCAGTCTTTAACTTCAAAAATAAATGGCATGTTTCAATTTTTTCTTTGAAGCATGCATTCTCTAGCACTTAGAATAAATTTCTCTATGGGAATAGCACACCCACTATAAAAGTTATTCCTTCAGAAATATGTGAAGAGCATCTTCCTATTTTGTGCTGTCAGGTAGCTCAGTAGAAACAGAGGTGAGACAGTCAACCTCTTTCCTCCTGCACAACATAGGGGATAGTGGTGGAAGCAAATAGTACTGGAGCAGTGTCCTGTGTGTGTGTGTGTGTGTGTGTGTGTGTGTGTGTGTGTGAGAGAGAGAGAGAGACAGAGACAGAGACAGAGACAGAGACAGAGACAGAGATGGGGGGGCAATCAGACCAGACCATCCAGAGCACACTGACAGCAAAGAAGCCGGGGTGGGCCTTCTGCCTAGGTGGAACCAAGAACTTCCACAAAGAAATAATCAATCCTGCTGAGGCTGAAGAATGAGGAAGCAGACTGCAGGCAGCAGGCACATGAGGGGGAGAAGGGTGTTCCTGGTATGTGGTTGTCAGATTGCCAAGCCAACACCCAAGCACCAATTTAACCCCTGTTTAGCTCTGCAAGTGGAGAGCACTATATCCAAAGCAGAAATAGAATAGAATTTTTTAGCCAGCTGAAGCAAGCTGGTGCTGGGGCATCAGTCTAAGACCCTCAGAAAGGCATACATGGTCCTGGGCTGATTCATCAACCACCCACCATTATCTACCACAAATATCCTAAGGCAAAGAAGGAAAGCCATACCTTCTTTGGGCCTGGGTGGGCTGTTCTTGTGCTTTCATTTTCTTGTAAAGTTTCAATGTGAATTTGAGGTCACGAGTCAGGCTTATTAGACACTGTACCTACAAGACAGGTCCACACCCTGAGGAGCTTAAATGTGAGCTATGTAGGCAAGGAGTATGCATATAAAATAACTAAGAGCATAAAAACATAGCTGCCAAAACAATGACACATGCTGTAAGCACTATACCCCAAGCCTTCATTACTTTCTCTTGAACATGCTCAGTTTAGTTCAACAAGTGTTTTACTTTAAATGACCACTACAGGTCTGTTGACAACTTAAGATAGAATTCAGCAATGCAAAAGACTGTCCACAAAATTTTGCAAATGTAAATAAGTGTTCCTCATAGAGATGTCGGATTAAGTCAACTCTGGAAAGACTCTAGGGAGTCTAATTAATATGAATTCTTTTTTACTCAATATGGGGAAATACATCAACACTGAATAGGTATGAGAACGAATTTCCTACCAGTCAGAGCTGTCCCAGCTACAATGAACCTCCTTGGGAGATAGAAAGTTTCCAGTCAAGCTAGAAAATTATTTGGCAGTGATCTTATAGTGGTGATGCAAAAATCAATGACCAGTGGGCTCCCCACCTGTGATTGCAAGAACCTCTGAACCCCTCTGGCCATAGCCTAATCAACATATCTGGGTAAGCACCCTATAGCAGCAGCAATGGTTATGGTCATTAATTAGAATTACCAGAGACCAAAGTAAATGGTGGCAAGAAACTAGAGGTTGGTAAAATATGACTTCCACCAAGAGCCTGAACACACAGAATGAAGTTAGAATTTCTACAGTGTCTCAGAATGTAGGAACTCAGTATTCAAAGGGGTTTGTGGTCATTAGACAAAGACCTAGCAAAACCTGACACTTGTTGAAGAAGAGATCAGAATTCTAGAGGACATTGTAAAGCTCTAAGACCTCTGGAAAGCACAATTCAAGGGCCATTATGGCTGATAGATGACTCTAAAAAGCTTTCAGGCAAAGATGTTGCCAAAGATTTGTTCAAGAAGACTTCCTTCAAAAGCCAACTAGTGGTATATGGATGAGCCAGTCACACAGGCCTTCTGAGTACGATACACAGCCTCAAAAATGGACTGGAAAAGAGGAATACTGTCTGAGGGCCCATCCCAAGAAAGAAGTTGTTGGAAAACCTGGTATGGCTCAGGATATCAAAACAAATGGCAAGGGGTATAATTCAATGATGCTGAAACAAAGTCAGTGCACTAGTATCTGTTTTAACTCTTGAAGTAAGAAAACAAGCCATGTTTAAATCTCTACCCAACCAATTCTGAGATCAGACTTTGAATTCTTTTATTTATTTATTTATGTATTTATTTATTAGATATTTTCTTTATATACATTTCAAATGCTATCTCAAAAGTTTCCTATACCCTCCCTCCACCCTGCTCCCCTACCCACCCACTCTTAGCCCTGGCATTCCCCTGTACTAGGGCATATAAAGTTTGCAATACCAAGGCCTCTCTTCCCAGTGATGGCCGAATAGGCCATCTTCTGTTACATATGCAGCTAGAGATACGAGCTATGGGGGTACTGGTTAGTTCATATTGTTGTTCCACCTATAGGGTTGCAGACCCCTTCAGCTCCTTGGGTGCTTTCTCTAACTTCTCCATTGGGGGCCCATTCTTTTTTATTTTTTTAATATTTTTTATTACGTATTTTTCTCAATTACATTTCCAATGCTATCCCAAAAGTCCCCCATACCCTCCCCCCGCCACTTCCCTACCCACCCATTCCCTACCCACCTGGAGGAAGGGATCACTCTTCCTAATCTATTTTATTTAGAAGATACTTGAATTTAGCTGGAACAGTTCTAGCAGTAAGGGTATAGGTTAAGATTACATCAGGCCTTTACTTCGATTATGTTTTTATATATATATATTTTTTTATTACGTATTTTCCTCAATTACATTTCCAATGCTATCCCAAAAGTCCCCCATACCCTCCCCCCCCACTTCCCTACCCACCCATTCCCATTTTTTTGGCCCTGGCGTTCCCCTGTACTGGGGCATATAAAGTTTGTGTGTCCAATGGGCCTCTCTTTCCAGTGATGGCCGACTAGGCCATCTTTTGATACATATGCAGCTAGAGTCAAGAGCTCCGGGGTACTGGTTAGTTCATAATGTTGTTCTACCTATAGGGTTGCAGATCCCTTTAGCTCCCTGGGTACTTCCTCCAGCTACTCCATTGGGGGCCCTGTGATCCATCCAATAGCTGACTGTGAGCATCCACTTCTGTGTTTGCTAGGCCCCGGCATAGTCTCACAAGAGACAGCTATATCTGGGTCCTTTCAGCAAAATCTTGCTAGTGTATGCAATGGTGTCAGCGTTTGGAAGCTGATTATGGGATAGATCCCTGGATATGGCAGACTGGATTAGCATCTTTCCACAAGGACTCTTCTGTACTGAGCTCTCCAGTACCAGTATACAGATGAAGAACCCCTTATAGTAGAAGACAAGGCTATCAGTAGGCCATCTCCTATTGTGCCTGAAGGAACTGGACAACGTAAAATAATCTTGATTCCTAAATTCCCAACATAACTTCTTTTTTTCCATCTTTCTCCTCGCCCAGCCCCTTTTACTGAGTTTGGATTAATTAGTTAAGATAAATGAATAGCAGTGGAATCAATGCACCACATACTAACAGCATTTTAAGAGAAAGAAAGCAAATACATGATGTCTGATCGTAATCAAGGCAAAGCCCATAATATTAACACAGGTTCTGCCCAGGGCCCAGAGGCGCCCATCAGGAGGAGGCAAATTTCCTTTTTAAAAAAGCTATCAACTTAACATTGCAAGTCATTTGCTCTTCTTGAGAGGAATCTCCTATTATTGCAAAACTTGATCATTACTCGTTCATGGCTGATTTAGGAAAACATGGACTTAAGTAACCAGGCCAGAGCAGGGCTGCTGACCGCAAGGCTGACAGGAAGGTTTCTTGCTTTCATTATCCCTTTCATGATTACTTAACATTTTACAAAGTCGGGTTCTTAGTGGTTTGAATTTTCATAAAGCCCAGAGTATAGAAACACCAGCTAAGGTTGCTCAACCACCTGTATCTTCTCTTTCATTTTGACCTGAAATCCAGGAGGCTGGAGAAAGTGATTCCAGCAATCAAGATGGATTTTTTTTTTTCTGTAAAGTATCAGCTCTCATTCCCTGAACAGATGCTCTACAAACATATAAACATCTCTTCTATAAACAGACAGTACTTCTGTGGAAATTGAGAGGAAGAATTTAATTACAGCTTGGAGCCAACCCTGTGCACCACAAGGAGTCCTGCCTGCATTTGAAAAATGCACATTCCTCTCCCATACACTCTGCTACAAAATGTCTCATTTGGCCAACAGACAGCAAGCACATGAAAGTTGAGAGACGTTCATCTGCACTTGTCCCTGGAAAAAAAAAGGATTTTTGTTTGTTTGTTTGGTTGGTTGGTTGGTTAGTTGGTTGGTTAAGGGGTGGGTAAATCTCCATCTGCAAAGAAGTAAACTGTTCACTCTCAGAATTGTTTTCTTATTGAAGATTAAGAAATTAAAAGTATCATCTTATTCTGCCTAGAAACTACAAAGGAAAACACACTGAAATTGTATCCCAGAGTCAAACAAATCTCAAATCCCTCTGGTCTCAGAGACTGTATCAAGTTTTCTTTTCAAATCTTTACTTTTCAACTTTCTGCTTCCAAGTAAGTATTCTTTTGTTAGTAAAAAGTAGGCTCTTTTCATCTACTTGGTTTCTACAAACAGTTCTGAATATGCATATATTATAAAGTGCATACCTTATAGATCTATTTACATACTACCAATACTCTTGTAGTGATAAAAGGCAAATACTTAAAGGGTAAAAATCTTTAAAAGGCATTTTACCAGGAGAACGATAAAGCCCAGTTGCACAAATCACAAATGTGGAGATTAGTGGAGCCCTGTTGACTATATGATTCTGTATATGTATACATTTAATGTATAGGTACACATGTATGAGCACATGGATGCATATGTATATGTAGATATTTAATTTATATATATGTTAAGTATTTAATCCTTAGTGCCAAAGATCACTTTGATGGATTTATCATTCAAGTAATAAAAAAAGAACTCAGGAAAAACCTTTATGTATAAAGATATTCTTTGCAGTACTATTTATGATAGATAAAAGAGAAAAAGCAACATTGTATAAGGAAAAACTTATATAGTCTATATAATTTATAGTTACAGAATACTATGTTGCTCTGAATAATATCTATGACATTGGTGATAATAGAAATCTTTATGTAATATTAATTTAGAAGATAAACATGTATCACATGTCTAAAACTTTTGCTTATAACAATGTTTATGAAACTAAAATTTCTCAACAATACAAAAATTTACAATAAAATTCTGGTAATCTTTTTTCTCATTTTCTTCAAAGTACTCCATAAGGAAACATTTCTCATTTATTAAGCTCATAACCTAGCAGGTAAAGGTTCTTGTCTCCAAACCTAAGGACCAGGGTGTTTTCCCCAGAAAAGGAGAGGACTGACTCTCAGGCCTTGGGATGTATACACACACACACACACACACACACACACACACACACACACAAACACACACACACATTCGCTCACACACACTAGGATGGATGGAAAGAGAGAGAGAGAGACATGAGAGAGAGAAACATGTGAGAGAGAGGTAAACATGAACATAAAATAAGGAATTCTAAACAGATACATATTAAAATAGAGGTTCAATATTTCATACCAAAATTAGAACCAAAGGAATTTACATGTTAAAAAAAACTTTTAGTGGAATGGGATGACACAAACTGTCTGAAGGAGATTGGAAGTCATAGATGGAGCAAGAGAGGCACCTAGTCCACAATACATAGTGCAGAATAAATGAACTCTGGGGAGAATGATGGCTCATTCAAGAAATGGAATAATATACCGGCAGAGAACTTGAAGAAGGAGGAACTTCCAACAAGACAGAGAAGACCAGAAAACTACACGCCAGAGTCTGGATCAGGTCATGTGAAGCTGAAGGGACAAATGAGAAATTAGGAGCTGGAGAAACGGCTCAGTGGGTAAGAGCACTGACTGCTCTTCCAGAGGTCCTGAGTTCAATTCCCAGCAACCACATGGTGGCTCACAACCATCTGTAATGGGATCCGATGCCCTCTTCTGGTAGCATCTGTAATGAGATCTCTTCTGGTGTGTCTGAAGACAGCTACAGTGTACTAATATACATAAAAATAAACAAATCTTTTAGCCGGGCGTGGTGGCGCACGCCTTTAATCCCAGCACTCGGGAGGCAGAGGCAGGCGGATTTCTGAGTTCGAGGCCAGCCTGGTCTACAAAGTGAGTGCCAGGACAGCCAGGGCTATACAGAGAAACCCTGTCTCGAAAAACCTAAAAAAAAAAAAAAGAGAAATTAGCAGAAAAATCTGACATCAGAGGGTGAGTGAAGACAGACAGCAGGCACACACCGAGAGAACAGGAGACTGTAGATACAAAGGCAGCCGTCACAGAGAGAGAATGGAAGACTGTGGATGTGAAGTCAGCAGGTGCACACAGACTAGGAGACTGTGGGTTAGGCACAGACCCAAGTTGCCCCGTTGAAAACCAGAGCTTCAAGTGGGTTTCAAGTGGGCTTCAAACATTGCCAGTCACTCATGAGCTTTATCTCTAGTGACTGTTAACTTGAGGCTTCTCTTCTAAGCCAACCAAGTCTGTGCAACTCCAGGTCTGTGCCACCTCTGTCCTTCCCTCTGGGCTAATCGCCCCCGACCTCTTTCTTGGATCACCTTCCTCTCAAGTAAAGTACTCTTCTTGGGTTCTAATATATATGTGATGGGTGGGACATAACTGATCACCTCTGCACTTCTCTCATCTGTCCTCCTCATAGTAGCCATCTGTGCCAGTGTGTCCTCATCAAGCCTTAACCTGTCACCTCTGTTCAGGATTCTGAACTTGCACTCCCAGCCTTAATCTCAACCCTCCCCCAAGTTCATGTTTTACCATCCACAGGACATGGCTGATATTGGCTCTTTAAACAAACCAGTGACTTCCAAAAGGCTGTCCAAATTCCTTGATATTCCCTATACTTTATGTTTTAATTCAAATAAGTGTATCTGGTATCTCAAGTCAGAAGCACGGCTTTCTCATCAGTTTTCCCCTCTTCCTAACCACCTCCTACCACATCCATCAGATGAAGGGCTCCATGCATCCCACCTCACTCAGAGTGACTACTTCTTTCCGCCTCTGTTACTAAAGCCCTAGTTTGAGCTCTTGTCCTGTCAGACGATTTAGGCAATAAAAGCTTCAAAATTACTATAGAACAGCTAGTATGTGCCTGTTTCTGGGCACACCTCTAGGCAGAATTTCACTCAGTTTTGCCCTTGCAGTGTCCAGTCCTTTACCTGTCCTCCTTGCCACCAGACTGAAACACATTTTCTCATCAGAAAAGAAACTTACACTATTGTTTCTTTTGACTTCTCTTTCATTACAAAATAAACCACAATCCAAGGCACAAATGTCTTCACAATCTTTCTCCATTCACACATCTACCTTCCACCCGCCCTCATCCCTGTCACAGTAGACCCTTTACAATTTCCAAGCCTATGGCTGGGAGGATGCTTTCTTTGATCTGAAGTGATTTTTGTTCCTTCTATACCCTAGGAAACTCTCATCTTTCTTTAATGACCTGCTTAAACGCGCTCTTATCCTTAACTCCATATGAATCCAGCAGGATCTTACCATGCATGATCCTGCCCAACTTACTTAGATCTCTGGAAAACACATTTACCAAAATTTCCAGGGCTGTCATTTTGCCCATCTGTCATCATCCCTCACAGTTTATAGAGGACCAATACGAACTAGCTTGTCTCTGTCTATAAGTTGACTTCTACCACTATATCTGAGTCTTACTTATCCCCTAAAGCCCCATTCAGTCCCAGCCTCCTCCTTGGGCCTTCTCAGTCTATGCCTTTCAGACCAGTCTTGTCTCTATGTCTGAACAAACATAACACTTACCATCTGTCTACAGCACTTAACAACATGGGTCCTTGAACTATCAAATATCCCAGTTTTATCCTGTGATGTTCTTGAAAGCCTCTTCACTAAACATTAGTCTCATACCTCACATCATATTCAGTGCTGTACTGTTTTTGGCTAATCCATAACTTTTTTCCAGAGAAAATGAGAATGATGGACTATGGAGCAGGGTGGAACAAGTGTGAGGTATCTTTCCTCTGAAGAAACTAAAACAAAAGGGGAAGCAGATGTAAGGGATCTCAGAATATCCCAAAGTCCTACAGAACAGAGTCGCAGACTTCTTTCCTTAAGATAAACAAATAGAAAAATAAGACAACAGGCAGAGCTAATCTAGCCACCTGATCATCAAATATAGGCCAATAACAACAGATGTGTGCTCATTCACTGTCCATATGGAAACAGAGAAGAAAAGGCAAGATAGTGGAAATTGTCCAACACATCCTTCACTTAATTTACATAACTAGTGTACAGTGGCTTAATAGAAAGATTGAAAGAAAAATAACTGTAATGTGTGGGTTGTTCTGCCCTCTGTTCATTGGAGGGGCAGCTGTGTCCCACATGCCCCCCACAGTACATCGGCTCCTGATACTAATGCTGATGGTCTGGTTGAAAGATAAATTCAGAAAAGTTTTCTCCACTACCTGTTTCAACAGGAAGCAAAACTCTAAACTGTGCAGATAAAATGTGTCAATCCATTGCATTATGTGTTTATGATTTTATACTAAGAAACTTAGGAACAGTCTCAGATACTTCCAAGAGCATCAATTCTATATAACTCTTATATTTTGCTGACTTTAACATCCAATCTTTTAGTGAGATGTGACTCTCCTGAAGTTAAACATTTTGGTGGATTCTCAATCCCCAAAAGGATCTGTGTGCTTATATCATGTTCCTTGTGTGCTATTATAGTCAGGAAATGACTGGCAAAAGGGAGATGCTATTGTTGACCCCAAATTACTCACTAAATATTAAATAACTGAATGTAATCATTCAATTGAGAAAGAATGGAGAAGCTCTGTTTAAAGGGTAATAAAAAAAGATACTGTCATCAACATTTTTTCTCAAAAGATAATAAAAAATTCACTTGGGAAAGAGGCCCGCCTTTATCAGCAGTCTGGGAGGGAACATCAAACAAAGCAAAGATCCATACAACACCTCCTCTAGGGAAAACAAAGATCCAGAAAACAAAATCTCCCAGGATTAATCAACAAAATAGAGATATATGAGGAGACTAATCAAGATTTCTTCATGTTTAAATAATGATCATATATCATCTCTAATTTTACTTATTTCTGTTTTTTATTAGATATTTTTTCACTTATATTTCAAATGCTATCCCGAAAGTCCTCTATACACTCCCCTAGCCCTGCTCCCCAGCCCACCCATTCCTGCTTCCTGGTGCTGGCATTCCCCTGTAGTGGGGCATATGATCTTTGCAAGACAATGGGCCTCTCTTCCCAATGATGGCCAAGAAGCCATCTTCTGCTACATATGCAGCTAGAAAAACTAGCTCTGGGGGTTCTGGTTAGTTCATATTGTTGTTCCTCCTATAGGGTTGGAGACCCCTTCAGCTCCTTGGGTACTTTCTCTAGATCCTCCATTGGGGGCCATGTGTTCCATCCAATAGATGGCTGTGAGCATTCACTTCTGTATTTGCAAGGCACTGGCATAGCCTCATGAGAGCCAGCTGTATCAGGGTCCTATCAGCAAAATCTTCCTGGCATGTACAGTAGTGTCTGGGTTTGGTGGCTGTTTATGGGATAGATCCCCAGGTGGGGCAATCTCTGGATGGTCATTTCTTCCATCTCAGCTCTGAACTTTATCTCTGTAACTCCTTCCATGGGTATTTTGTTCCCCATTCTAAAGAGGAATGAAGTATCCACATTTTGGTCTTCCTTCTTGAGTTTCATGTGTTTTGCAAATTGTATCTTGGTTATTCTGAGTTTCTGGGCTCATATGCACTTATCAGTGAGTGCATATCATGTGAGTTATTTTGTGAGTGGTTTACATCAGTCAGGATAATATCATCCACATCCATCCATTTGCCTAAGAATTTCATAAACTTATTGTTTTTAATTGCTGAGTAGCACTCCATTATGTAAATGTACCACATTTTCTGTATCCATTCCTCTGTTGAGGGACATCTGGGTTCTTTCCAGCTTCTAGCTATTATAAATAAGGCTGATATGAACATAGTGGAGCATGTGTCCTTATTACAAGTTGGAACATCTTCTGGGTATATGCCTAAGAGAGGTATTGGTGGATCTTCCAGTATTACTATGTCCAGTTTTCTGAGGAACGGCCATACTGATTTACAGAGTGGTTGTACCAGCTAGCAATTCCACCAGCAATGGAGGAGTGTTCCTCTTTCTACACATCCTTGACAGCATCTACTATCAACTGAGTTTTTTACCTTAGCCATTCTGACTGCTGTGAGGTAGAATCTCAGGGTTGTTTTGATTTGTATTTCCTTGCTGATTAAAGATGTTGGACATTTTTTCAGGTGTTTCTCAGCCATTCTGTATTCCTCAGTTGAGAATTCTTTGTTTAGATCTGTATCCCACTTTTTAATGCAGTTATTTGATTTTCTGGAGTCCAGCTACTTGACTTCTTTGTATATGTTGGATATTTGTCCCCTATCTGATTTAGGATAGGTAAAGATCTTTTCCCAATCTGTTCATGGCCTTTTTGTCTTATTGACAGTGTCTTTTGCTTTACAGAAGCTTTGCAATTTTATGAAGACCCATTTGTCGATTCTCGATCTTACTGCACAAGCCATTGGTGTTCTGTTCAGGAATTTTTCCCCTAGGGCCACATCTTCAAGGTTTTTCTCTACTTTATCCTTTATAAGTTTTAGTGTCTCTGGTTTTATGTGGAGTTCCTTGATCCACTTAAACTTGAGCTTTGTACAGGAGACAAGAGGGGGATTAATATGCATTCTCTGCATGATAACCACCAGTTGTGCCAGGACCATTTGTTGAAAATGCTGTCTTTTTTTCCACTGGATGGTTTGAGCTCCCTTGTCAAAGATCAAGTGACCATAGGTGTATGGGTTCATAGCTTGGTCGTCAATTCTATTCCATTGGTCTACCTGTCTGTCGTTGTACCAGTACCATGCAGTTTTTATCACAATTGTTCTGTAGTACAGTTTGAGGCATGGGGTTTCCACCAGAGGTTCTTTTATCATTGAGAATAATTTTTGCTATTCTAGAATTTTTAGTATTCCAGAGGAATTTGAAAATTGCCCTTTCTAATTCATTGAAGAATTGAGTTGGAATTTTGATGGGGACTGCATTGAATCTGTAGATTGCTTTCAGCAAGATACCCATTTTGACTATATTAATCCTGCCAAGCCATGAACATGGGAGATCTTTCCATTTTCTGAGATCATCTTTGATTTCTTTCTTCAGAGACTTGAAGTTCCTATCATACATATCTTTCATTCCCTTAGTTTGAGTCACACCAAGGTATTTGATATTATTTGTGACTACTGTGAAGGGTGTTGTTTCCCTAATTTCTTTTTCAGCCTGTTTATCCTTTGTGTAGAGAAAGGTCATTGATTTGTTTGAGTTAATTTTATATCCAGCTACTGAACTGAAGCTGTTTATCAGGTTTAGGAGTTCTTTGGTGGAATTTTTAGGATTGCACATATATATATATATATTATTATTATTATATATATTATTATATCATCTGCATATAGTGATATTTTGACTTCTTCCTTTCCAATTTGTAATCCCTTGACCACCTTTTGTTGTCTAATTGCTCTGGCTAGGACTCCACATACTATATTAAATAGGTAAGGAGAAATTGGGGAGCCTTGTTTAGTCCTTGCTTTTAATGGAATTAGTTCAAGGTTCTCTCCATTTGGTTTGATGTTGGCTACTGGTTTGCTATATATTGCTTCGATTGTTTAGGTTGATCCTTGAATTCCTGATCTTTCCAAGACTTATCATGAAAGAATGTTGGATTTTGTCAAATGCTTTCTCAGCATCTAACGAGATGATCATGTGGTTTTTGTCTTTGAGTTTGTTTATATATTGGATTATGTTGATGGATTTCCATATATTAAACCATCCCTGCATCCCTGGAATGAAGCCTACTTGATCATGATGGATGATCACTTTGATGTGTTCTTCAATTCCATTTTCAAGAATATTATTGAGTATTTTTGCATTGATATTCATAAGGGAAATTGGTCTAAAGTTCTCTTTCTTTGATAGGTCTTGGTGTGGTTTAGATATCAGAGTAATTGTGGCTTCATAGAACGAATTGGATGGAATACCATCTGATTCTATTTTGTGAAATAGTTTGAGGAGAATTGGAAGTAGGACATCTTTGAAAGTCTGATAGAACTCTGCACTAAACTCATCTGATCCTGGGCTTTTTTGGTTGGGAGGCTCTTAATGACTGCTTCTATTTCTTTAGGGGATATAGGACTGTTTATATCATTGATCCGATCCTCTTTAAATTTGTTACCTGGTATCTGTCTAGAAAATTGTCCATTTCATCCAGGTTTTCCAGTTTTGTTGAGTATAGCCTTTTGTAGTAGGATCTGATGATATTTTGGACTTCCTCAGGTTCTGTTGTTATGTCTCCTTTTTCATTTCTGATTTTATCAATTAGGATACTGTCCCTGTGCCCTCTATTTAGTGTATTTAAGGGTTTATTTATCTTTTTTATTTTCTCAAAGAACCAGCTCCTGGTTTGGTTGATTCTTTGTATACTTCTTTTTGTTTCCACTTGGTTGTTTTCAGCCCTAAGCTTGATTATTTCCTGCCTTCTACTCCTCTTGAGTGTATTTGCTTCCTTTTGTTCTAGAGGTTTTAGGTGTGCTGTCAAGCTGCTAGTGTATGCTCTCTCTAGTTTCTTTTTGGTAGCACTAAGAGCTTTGAGTTTTCCTCTTAGGACTGCTTTCATTGTGTTCCAAAACTTTGGGTATGTTGTGGCTTCCTTTTCCTTAAACTCTAAAGTGTCTTTAACTTCTTTATTTCTTCCTTGACAAAGTTATCATTAAGTAGAGTATTATTCAGCTTCCAAGTAAATGTTGGCTTTCTGTTATTTATGCTGTTACTGAAGATCAGACTTAGTCCATGGTTATCTGACAGGATGCATAGGATAATTTCAATATTTTTGTATCTGTTGAGGCCTGTTTTGTGATTAATTATGTGATCGATTTTGGAGAAGGTACCATGAGATGCTGAGAAGAAGGTATATTCTTTTGTTTTAGGATAAAATGCTCTGTAGATATCTGTTAAATCCATTTGTTTCATGATTTCTGTTAGTTTCAATGTGTCTCTGTTTAGTTTCTGTTTCCAGGATCTGTCCATTAATGAGAATGTGGTGTTAAAGTCTCCCACTATTATTGTGTGTGGCACAATGTGTGCTTTGAGCTTTCCTAAACTTTCTTAATGAATATGGCTGCCCTTGCATTTGGAGCATAGATATTTAGAATTGAGAGTTCATCTTGGAAGACTTTACCTTTGATGAATATGAAGTGCCCCTCCTTGCTGTTTTTTATAACATTGGGTTGGAAGTCGATTTTATTAGATATTAGACTGGGTACTCCAGCTTGTTTCTTCAGACCATTTTTGGGAAATTGTTTTCCAGGCTTTTACTCTGAGGTAGTGTTTGTCTTTGTCTCTGAGATGGGTTTCATTTATGCAGCAAAATTTTGGGTCCTGTTTATGTAGCCAGTTTGTTAGTCTATGTCTTTTTATTGAGAAATTGAGTCCATTGATATTAAGAGATATTAAGGAAAAGTCATTGTTGCTTCCTGTTATTTGTGTTAAGTTGGGATTCTGTTCTTGCAGCTATCTTCTTTTAGGTTTGTTGAAGGATTACTTTCTTGCTTTTTCTAGGGTGTAATTTCTCTCCTTGTGTTTGAGTCATAGTCTTTGGTGAGAACTCTGGTGTATTCTAATAAGTATGCCTTTATATGTTACTTGACCATTTTCTCTTACTGCTTTTAATATTCTATCTTTATTTACTGCATTTGCTGTTCTGATTATTATGTGGAGGAGGAATTTCTTTTCTAGTCCAGTCTATTTGGAGTTGTGTAGGCTTCTTGTATGTTCATGGACATCTCTTTCTTTAGGTTAGCGAAGTTTTCTTCTATAATTTTGTTGAAGATATTTGCTGACCCTCTAAATTGAAAATCTTCATTCTTATCTATACCTATTATCCTTAGGTTTGGTCTTCTTAATGTGTCCTGGATTTCCTGGATGTTTTGGTTTTAAGATCTATTTGTATTTTGCATTTTCTTTGATTGTTTTGTCCATATTCTCTATGGAATCTTCTGCATCTGAGATTCTCTCTTCCATCTCTTGTATTCTGTTGCTGATGCTCACATCTATGGTTCCCGATTTCTTTCCTAGGGTTTCTATCTCCAGAGTTGTCTCCCTTTGGGTTTTCTTCATTGTTTCTACTTCCATTTTTAGATCTTGGATGGTTTTTTTCAATTCCATTACCTGTTTGGATGTGTTTTCCTGTAATTCTTTAAGGGATTTTTGTGTTTTCTCTTTAAGGACTTCTACTTGTTTAGCATTGTTTTCCTATAATTCTTTAAGGACTTCTACCTGTTTAGCAGTGTTCTCCTGTATTTCTTTAAGTGAGTTATTAATGTCCTTCTTTAAATCCTCTACCAGCATCATGAGATATGATTTAAAATCTGAATCTTGCTTTTTGGGTGTGTTGTGGTATCCAGTACTGGCTGTGGTGGGTGTAATGGGTTCTGATGATGCTCAGTGGTATTGGTTTCTGCTAGTAAGATTCTTTTGCCTTTCACCATCTGATAATCTCTGGTATTAGATATTCTAGCTCTCTGTGGCTGGAGCTTGTTCCTTCTGTCATTCTGTTAACCTCTGTCAGCACTCCTGGGAGACCAACTCTCTCCTGAGTTCCAGTTGTCAGAGCACTCTGCAGACAAGCGCTCCTCTTGCAGGGAAGTTGCACAGAGGTCTAGAGCTCAGCTCTGCCTCCTGGCTGAAGATGAAGGCCTGAAGGGACCCTGTCCAAAAAGCTCTGTTGCTTCTGTGGCCCATGTGCTCTCCTGTTCAGACTGGTCTATCAGAGACCAGGAATACAAGATGGCACTCTCACCTGAGTCCTGGGGTCAGAGCCCTCCCTGGAGACTGACTCTCCCCAGACAGGGAATGTGCCCTGAAGTCTGGGTCTCAGCACTGCCTCCTGGCTGAGGATGAAGGCATGAAGGGACCCTGTCCAAGAATCTCTGTTGCTTCTGGAGCCCATGTGCTCTCCTACGTGGACTGGTCTCTGAGAGGCAAAGGATACAAGATAGTGTTCTCACCTGAGTCCTAAAGTCAGAGCCCTCTCTGGGGGCCAACTCTCCTCAGTGATCCTAAGATCCTGGGTGTGCTAGGGAGCCTGAGGTGTGGAAAGTCCCCTGGGGACCTTGAGACTGCCCGCTGAGTTCATGCCCAAGGTGGCGGGTCTGGCTCTGACCAGAATGAACCCCAGCTGCTGATCAGGCGGTTTTCCTGTGTCCCTGTTTCTGCTGACACAGCCCCTCCGGGTTGTTTTGGAACAGATGTTACATTCTACTCACCAGTGGTCCCAAGATCCTCAGTGTGCTAGGGCACCTGAGGCATGAAGAGTCCTCTGGGGACTGTGGGACTGTCAGCCGAGTTCACACCCAAGGTGGCATGGGGCTGGTGCCAACAGGAACCCATCTCTAATTTTAAAACA
The DNA here is from genome assembly GCF_978045245.1 of Mus caroli. NCBI lineage: Eukaryota > Metazoa > Chordata > Mammalia > Rodentia > Muridae > Mus > Mus caroli. The sequence continues at coordinate 94,509,520 of NW_028227268.1, read as the reverse complement.
ATAATTTTAGAGTAAGAAAATCCTTTCACTGCTGGTTCCTCAAACACCATTTCTTTCACTAATTTAATTCAACCCATAAGTCAGCAGGTTTTAGGTGGTGAGGTGACCACTGAGCAATAACTGATGTCATAGACTTATAAAAATCAGTTATTTGTATAATTTAAAATAATAATGTTATTATTTTAACAGTGGGCTCAGGGAGTTGGATTATTTAGTTAGCCAAGCTAAGTTACATGTGGTGTCACCAAAGAGAGCATCCTAAATATGCCCCTCACATGAGCAAATTATTTCAAAATGCACATGTCCCATGATGAAGAGATAGGGAATTAATCTAATCCTGGTTTAACAGTAAGCTCTTTGATATTTTTGTGCTATTGGTCAGCAAGTGCTTTTTAACTCACAGGTCAAAGTTTTTGAACATTAGAAAAATAAATTCACTGTCTGTTTCAAGCCTGAATACCAAGCAGTGAGCCTCTGAACACAGAGGCTCCTCATTCCACTTTGGGTTTACTTTCTTGCTCGTGTTCAACTGAACTACCTCCAAATGATTTTTAAGTATTAAGGTGAACACAGACATCCTTTTTCAAGGATATTTTGGGAAACTGTTGTAAAGCAAAAATGCAAATTACTTTTAAAAAATAATCTTAATGTGAAATTAAAAAGTACAAGTTAAAAATAGCCCAAAGGGTAAGCTATGCAAAATCAATCTCAATCCAAAGAAAGATAGTTCAAATTCTTTTTTTTCTTTGTCTTTCTTCTTTTTATTGGATATTTTATTTATTTACATTTCAAAGGTTTCCCTTTGGAAATCCCCTATCCCATACCCCCTACTCATGCCTCTATGAGGGTACTCCTCCACCCACCCACCCACTCATGTCTGCCCACCCTGGCATTGTCCTACACTGGGTATTGAACCCCCTCAGTCCTAAGGGTCACTGCTCCCACTGATGTCCATCAAGGCCATCTTCTGCCACATATGTGGAGCCACAGGTCCCCCCATGTATATTTTTTGGTTTATGGTACAGTCCCCAGGAGCTCCAGGGGGTCTGGCCTGTTGACATTTCTGCTCCCCCCTCCATGAAGCAGCAAACCCCTTCAGCTCCTTCAGTCTCTTCTTCAACTCCTCTGTTGGGGACCTCATACTCAGTCCAAAGGTTGGCTGTGATTATCCACCTCTGTATTTGTCAGGTTCTGGCAGAACCTCTCAGAAGACAGACATATCAGGCTTCCTTCCGCAAGCACTGCCCAGCATTAACAATAGGGTCCAGGTTTGGTGGCAGTATGTGGGTTGGATCCCCAGGTGGGGCAGTCTCTGGATAGCCTTTCCTTCAGTCTCTGCTCCACACGTTTTGTCCATATGTCGTCCTATGAGTCTTTTGTTCCCCCTTCTTCGAATCACTGAAGCATCCACATTTGGTCTTCAGTCTACTTGGGCTTCATATGGTCTGTGAATTGTAGGTATCTTGGGTATTCTGAACTTTTGGCCTAATATCCACTTATCAGTGGGTGCATACTGTGTGTGTTCTTTTGTTATTGGGTTACCACACTTAGGATGATATTTTCAAGTTCCATCCATTTGCCTGTGAAGTCGTTGTTTTAAATAGTTGAATAGTATTCCACTGTGTAAATGTACCACATTTTCTGTATCCATTCCTCCACTGAGGGACATCTGGGTTGTTTACAGCTTCTGGCTATTATAAATATGGCTGCTATGAACACTGTAGTGTATGTGTCCCTGTTGCATGTTGGAGCATCTTGTGGATATATTCCCAGGAGTGGTATAGCTGAGTTCTCAGGTAGTACTATGTTCAATTTTCTGAGGAACCGCCAGACTGATTTCCAGACTGATTACCAGCTTGCAATCCCACCAGCAATGGAGGAATGTTCCTCTTTCTCCACATCCTCACCAGCATCTGATCTGTCACCTGTTTTTGATCTTAGCCATTCTGACTGGTGTGAGGTGGAATCTCAGGGTTGTTTTGATTTGCATTTCCCTGATGACTAAGGATGTTGAACATTTCTTTAGGTTCTTCTCAGCAATTCAAGTTTCCTCAGTTGACAATTTTCTGTTTATCTCTGTATCCCATTTTTAATAGGGTTATTTATTTCTCTGGAGTCTATCTTCTTGAATTCTTTGTATATATTGGATATTAGCCCTCTATCGGATGTAGGATTGGTAAATATCTTTTCCCAATATGTTGGTTGCTGTTTTGTCCTATTTTGAATTCTTGACAACAGCTCCAAATTACCTGACCTGTGAGACAAACTTTTTCTTAGATTCCATCAGATCCTGTTTTCCTCTCAACAATAAACCATTTACCTAGAATGCAATCAAGCAAAGGTTAAAACAAGCACGTGGTGTTTTTCCTATGTGCTTCTTTTCATTAAGGTACAGATGTTTATTGAATGCCTACAATGTTCCTAACACAAGGTTGGAAACAGTGAGCATATGAAAGGTATAGTGGAGGCTTTAAGAGGGACAGCTAACAAGTAAACACACTTGCAGAAATGTCAGCCAGGAAGCAATCCATCCATAAAGGCAAGCCTGGATCACATCACCTCAATCTTCCCTGTAGGGCTTTGTACTGGGCCAAGCACTCACCACTGACCTCCTAACTGTAGCTGAAAAGCACAGTGGAGCCAAGAAGTACAGGCCTTTCCCATACTCTCTTTGTCTCAGACATATTTCTAGATTTTTGGATCTTCTTGATAAGAGTAATAATTTATATATTCTGTTAATAATGCTTATTTCTACATTATAAGTATATGAAGCCTGAAATCACTTGTTATCCAGTGCAAAGCCTATTATGGAAGGTACAGGGTTAACAAATACTTGCTAAATGGTTGTGACTATTTCCAAGTACACAATGGGACTGCCATTCCTCAAGAGTCTCACAGCAACAGTTTCAAGTGAAAGTTTAATTTTACTTCTTGTTACAGTAAATTCCTGATTTAAATGGAAATTATTCCAGGTAAAGAGAATCTGAATTAGAAAACACGAATTCACCATAGGATGAAGAGCCTTGTAGTCTTCCACAGAGCTTACCCAACATCCCTCTCCATCTCCACAGGCCCCATCTTTGTAGTAAGAAAAGCCAATGTCTCCCTGCACATTACTGTATGTCTGTTTCTAATTTTCCACTAGATCACCAATAATTGTGACAGAGGGGAAATTCAATACATACAAGACTTGGATTTTATCTAAGTTCAGCAAAATATTTAGCTGCATAGATTCTTCTCTTTTAATGCCCCATTTTACAATATCTTGGGAATTTTTGAAAAATAAAAAGCCCTACCCCATCAGATGCTGTCAAGTAAAATTTGTTTAAATATATATTCTGTTTCAAATAATAAAAGGGAAATGAAAATACTTTAAAATACAAAACCATACATCTTTTCATTGGTTTTACATATTATATAACTAAAATATGCTTATAACTTCTCAAAACCAATGTTTTTCATTGGTAAGGATGCTAGTCTTTATTATCACATATTATTTATTTGTTAACAAATTGCCAAGCTATTGGGGCAATGAATTAACTGAAAAAATAAAACTTCGCAAGTTTCATCAGAATAAATCCCAAATGAACTAAATGTTTATATATTTAAAATATGAGATTATAAAGTCAAAAAAGGAAATATATAAACATTTTAATGTTCTTAAAGTGGAGGAGCTGTTCCTGAGATTGGCTCCAAACTTATATTAGAGAAAATGCTTAAAATAAAATGTTTGATTTTAATTTTATATTTCTAGATTTGTAATTCTAGCAATATGGCATATTCCAAATGTTTCCATATATAATATCAAAATTTCACAATAAAATCTTAAACAAGCTTTGGAAACATAGCTTAGGTATCATGAAAACAAAGCTCTCATAAATGAGCTTTGATGACTGTATGCTCACAAGAACTAAGCTTCTGTGAACAAGAGCAAAACAACCAAGCAACTCAAGGAGACCCAGAAATTACTGTGGCTGAGATAACCAAGTGCTAAGTTAAAGTATACAACTTCACTGCTTTTAAAGAAATACAATGCAAATAATGAAGAAATAAAAACTACAAAATGGACATTATCAAAAAATGGCAAATATGACTTCTAGAATGCAAAGTCTCACAGTTAAGATTAGAAATGCATTTGTCAAGTTAACAACAAATGAGACAGAATTGAAGCTAGAACCAGTGAAACCAAGCATGTGTAAATCTGCTTCCACGCAAGCAGCAACAATGATCCAAAACTGGTGAATAATGGGTTGAGAGGGAGAGGTGAGGATGTGAACGCACAAACATTCTAAGATCGCAGCTAAAAACAGAGTGGAAAGATAAAGCAGAATCTCTAGACTTCGAGGAGGGAATGAATCCTCAGATTTTAGTTCTAACAATGTCATGAGTGATAAGTGGAAAGCAAATTCACTGCCAGATGTGCTGAGAAACCACAGCACCTGAACTGAGGAGATCAGTATGTGTATGCCAAAAGTGTTCCAATGGAACTAGAAAATCCCTGTTACTTAGTATATTTCCTGTGTCTTTTGTAGCATTCTGCTGTCTTCAAAAAGCAAGCAACCTGCTGTGCTCTCTAGGTTTATAGAAGTACATTCTGTACAATGAGTGTCCTCCTCAGTTCTTCTCCACCTTGGCTTTTGAAATGGGGTCTCTCACTGAGCCTGATCAGAGTGCTCTAGATGCATGCCATTAAGCACTTAAACTGTACAACTAAAATATAACTATTATTAAAGGGTAATTTCAAAATAAAAGGTTTTATATCTAGTAGGCAAGACAGTTATGTTTTAAAATCTACATATAGATTTATAAAACTACAGATAGATTTAATTGAAAAGTATGCCGAACACTAAAAATACAACAATCTATTTTAAAACTACACATGTTTCAGTGAAAAATGAAAGGGCTTTCTACCCCATTAGTCATGCAGACAGTATAAATCAAGGCATCATGTGACAGCATTTTTAACTGTAACTTAAATATGCACTATATATATATATATATATATATATATATAATTTGTCTAGATTTGCATATGAGAGAAAGCATGTACTATCTGTCTTTCTGAGCCTCGCACATTTGGCTGAATATAGTGATTTGTAGCCACTTTATTTCTATCCACTTCTATCCATTTTCCTGAAAATGCTAATTTTTCCTTTTCCTTTTCTTTACTGCTCTATAAAATTCCTCTGAGCATATGTACCACAACTTTTTCATTTTTAAGCCCTTTCTATTTCTTGGCAATTGTGAACAGTGCAATCATAAACATAGATGTGCCTCATCTACATGGTATTTTGAATTTTCTGGGTATATACCCAAGGGTGATATATCCAAGAATTATTTATTAGTGCAATTTTTCTTTTGAACACTTTGGTAACAGATATCAGAAGCACTAATCAGTGCTAGTAAACTAAAACTTATGTTACTAGAAATTTCTTCTAGTTTTTCATGTATGAAATCACTGAATTAAAAATTGTTTGTAAGGAATGGTCAGATGTCTGAATGGTTAAAACAACAGCTGCTCTTCCAGAAGACCTGATTTGTATTGTAAGCACACAGACAGCATCACACCACTGTCTGTAACTCCATTTCTGATGTCCTCTCTGGCCTCCATGGACTCAATATGCACATGGTATACAGACATACATGCAGACAAAACATCCATACACATAAAAATAAATAAATAATTGTATTTAAGAAGCTTTCTTTAGTAATACAAAGTGTTAAATCATTTAAATGACCCATAGTTCAAGACTGGAAAAATAAATTATTGAAATATATATATGAAATTATACAAATTTAATTGTGTAAAGAAAATGCATTGATAATAATGTTAAAATGGAATGAAAATCAACTGGAATTCAAGTAGACATAGTATGGGTATAACTAGAATGATAATGAGGAACACACAATGAAATGTTGATACTAGTTACCTCAAGATAGTTACATTTGAAACTATTTCATCATTTGGCTTGACATCATTTTCTATTCAAATTATACATAATTAATAATTTTAAAAGAAAAATATTTAAATATAGTACTTAGAAAACTAACATTATATAAAAACCAAATCATATACCTTTTGGAAAGCTTATTCTTTACTTTTGTGGCAAACCTGGCACTTTCTAATGGGAAGTCGTGAAGTCTCAAGAATTGTGGAATGTGGTGTCTAACTCAAAAGCTTTAAGCCATAGCAGATAGGGAAGGTCACCAGTAAAATGGTTTAAAAATGCCTTATTGAAAAAAAATGCCTTATTGAAATATGGCCACAGATTTAATATAAAAGATTCACAAAGCAATAAAAAACCCACAAACTTACTGTCAGGAGAAAATAAGAAAAATTGATAAATTAAGAAAAGGTTATTAAGAATTCATTAACAACATCATTAAATGTGAGCATCCTGCCTTGATGAGGAGATTTAAAACTATAAATTGTTTATACGTTGTGCTTCCACTATGGGCATTTGAACTCTCCCCTGACAATACAGTTAATAAGGAGACGAGAGGAGCCCAAGATGCCAGAGCAATTAGTAACAGAACCCAGGGGCTTTCATCACTCTCTCATTGTTTGGAACCTAGCCTAGATCAACAGTGACTAAGAATCATAACTTCCACTTCATTCTAAGCAGTTGCCTGACCCTTTTGCCTGAAGAAAAGTATTCAATCTAAAGATCTGCCTGCTAAGGTGGCACTTCGAAGAGAGCCCTCCGTGCTACAGAAAGGAAAGCCCAACCCTGACTTTCCTCATGCTCTAAGCAAAAGTGCATATATGAAGAGAAGAAATAAAGAACTGAAATTGTAGAAAGGCAGGAGACTTCCAGTACACATCCTGTCATTGAGCTTCAAGCTTTCACACAAGTGCAGATATGCTTTTATTAAAAGTGGTAAACCATGCTACAGTTACAAGGAAAATTAGTTGAACCTCAAGAGCCATTTTGAACTCAATGCCCTAGTGAGAAAAAATCCAAGCATTATATTCTCCGTAAAGAACAGCCTAAGAGTGGCTCGAAGTCAGCAGCTTCTTTCTCATAACATCTTACATTTCACAGTGAAATATTTTCCTCTTTGCTTAAAAGTTGTATTAGAAGATAATAAACAATTATGATCCAATTCGCTAACAAACATCCCCTAATGTTCCTGAATCACTCCTAGTCCTTCATGGTGACGACCCAATGAGCTGCATCTTGGCTTTCGTTCCACGACTAAATTTATGTGGCAAGACCTCTTCTTTCCTAGAGATATCACTTCAAATACTGATTGAATAAACGCTAAGTATACATGTCAAGGATCCAAAAATATGACAAATTGAAAAAACCTCTTATAGAAATTTAAATTCCAGTTGAAAGCAGTATCCCATAGTTCCCAAGGTCCATCACTAACTAGTATTTATTCATTACTAAATAAGACAAAATGAATAGTAGGAGGCCAGGGGGCAAGGGTGAGAGGTGACTGGGAGGATAAATCTGTCAACCATTTGGGTAAATGCTTTCAGCTAAGATTTAACAAATTTTTAGCAGGAAGCCCTTGCACATGTGATTTATGACATGCAGGAGTCTGGGGAAGCATCATTCTGGTAACACAGAGTGACAAGGGCCCAGGATGATCCTCTTGCTTCAAACCTTGTCCCCCTGAACTCATCAGAAACATTGTATGACCAGAAAAGAATCAGAGAAAAAACAAAAACCAATGGATACTTTAAAGAAAGATGTTCCCAAAATGAACCCGATTCTGCCTGACTCCAGGTGCTGGCTCTCTGGTTTTTTGGTTTTTTTTTTTTCCCCTCAGTCAGAGCTCAGACTTGAAATATGAAAATAAACTAAGTTTGGAGTACCAGGTGCTCTTTAAAAATAAAATATTGCAGGAGGGACCTGAGGGGATTGTTAATAGTCTGGAAAAGGCCTATAATAAACAACTAAGCTCTCTCCAGGCTTCTAAAAAGAATCACCACACAAGGATTCAATTAAAAATATTGTAGGTTCTACAGCATAACATAGTTACTTGGAGTAGCATAAATGCTTTGACTGTTGAGAAGTTAGAAAATGAATTATTCAGCTACTAGTGAAATAAAGTTCTCTACTTGGGCTATGTAAGCCACAAGCCCTACCCACACTGAGGAGTTAAGTGACCAAGCACATCTTAGATGTGTGTATGGCCTCGAGTTTCTGGATCATATTAAATAAAAACTGTTCAAGGGGTCTAAGGAATATTTTGAGTTTCTTTTTTCCCCCTGTGGCCACAGTTAATTTAAATCCATCCCTTTCTTCTTATTTTGTCAGGAAAAAAACAAAAACAAAAACAAAAAACTTAAGCTTGATTCTTCCCTTTCAAAAAGACACTTTCTTGCCAACTCACAAGATTCTGACTTCTGACAAACTGGGTTTTTGAGTGGCTTGTTAGTCTTTTGGTGAAAAACTATAAAATGGTAGAGACTGAAAATAACATATCTAAAATAAAGAAAGAAGTCATTCTCAACACCTGCCAGTATTTTCTTCAAAAAACAAAAACAAATCATACAAAACCTCTTAGGCATGGCTTCCTCTTCCCCACAGCAGTGGATAAGCCTTGGCCTGTGAGGCTTAAGACCTGACCCATTTCACTATGTTCTTATTTTCCTGTGCAGAGTTCAACTGGTTCAGGTATGCAACAGACCCTATCTTAACTGATACTGGTCATCTGGACAACACACAGCAAAGTTAAAACCCTCCCTGAATCTGTTGGCTCAGGTTCATCCCAGTTCAGAAAGTCCAGGCTTCCTATTCAGTGCTAGGGACATACACAGCACTGGGTCCTACCACAGAGCATGGCTCTGATGAACCACAGCTGAGAGTTCATCTGGAAGGGCATGGGCTCTTACCAAGGAAAAGCCACAACTATGGCAAAGCAACGTGTTTGTAGGGATGTCTTGTTTTCTGGTTTCTAAAAGTATTCTCTGGCTGATTGGCACCCGTTTAAAACTTAAGGATGCTTCTTTCTGCTGTAGTTTACTTCTGCTTTCTTACAGTTCCAACGCGCATGTTTTAAATAATCACACTATTATTCTGTAGGAGTTATTTGCTATAGAGAAATTACAGGTAACCTCAGATTTTGTGGGTTTGAAATTTTAAAAAAACACTTTTAAAAAACGAATGTGGATTTTTTTAAAGGCAAAATTAAGTAGATGCTCTTAGAAATTCAAAATACAAAATGAGATAAGGGTCTACAAGTTCCTGAAGTTTAATTAACTTCATAATCGCATCTGAGAGGGTGCTCCCCTCCCTGCTCCTCCTTCCCTGGGGCCTCAAGTCTCTACAGGATTAGGTGCATCCTTTCCTACTGAGGTCAGACAAAGCAGTCCTCTGCTACATAGTGGGGGTGGGGGCAGCTGGGTGGAGCGTTGAACCAGCCCAGCTCCCAGGGTTAGTTGAGAGTTCCTATGGAGTTTCTATCCCCTTTAGTTCCTTAAATCCTTCCCCTAACTCTTCCATAGGGGTCCCTGACTTCAGTCTAATGGTTGGCTCTAAGTGTCTGCATCTGTCTCAGTCACCTCCTGGAAGAGCCTCTCAGAGAACAGCCATGCTAGGCTCCTGTCTGTAAGTATATCATAGCATCAGAATAGTGTCAGGCTTTGGTGCCATCCCTACCCCATGAGATGGATCCCATGTTGAGCCAGTTCCCTTCAGTTTCTGCTCTATTTTTGTCCCTGCAACTCTTTTAGACAGGAACAATTCTGGGTCAGAAATTTTGTTGATGGGTTGGTAACCCTCTATATCTACTTGGGGCCCTGTCTTTCTATTGGAGGTGGTCTCTTCAGGTTCTCTCTCCCCATTGTTGGGCATTTTCTAAGGTCATCCCATGAGTCCTGGGAGTCTCTCTCATTCCAGGTCTCTGGTACTTTCTAGAACTTTCACCCACCCTCCACTCCCAGAAGCTACGTATTTCCATTCATTCTCCTGGCTCTCGGGGCTTCTCTCTTGCCCCACCATTCCTGATCCTGCCCCCCTTTCCCCCTCTCCCTCTCATCTCCTACCCAGGTCCCTCCCTCCCTCTGCCTTCCATGATTATTTTGTTCCCGATTCTAAGTGTGATTGAAGCATCCTCACTTGGGCCTTCCTTCTTGTGAAACTTCTTATGTTCTGTGGGTGGTATTCTGGGTATTCTGTGCTTTTTAGCTAATATCCACTTAGCAGTGAGTACATACCATACATGTCCTTTTGAGTCTGGGTTACTTCACTCAGGATGGCATTTTTCTAGTTCCATCCATTTCCCGGCATAATTTATGATGTTCCCGGTTTTAATAACTGAATAGTATTCCGTTGTGAAAATGAATCACATTATATATGTGATATATAATATATCATATATATAATATATATCACATATCACATTCCTCAATTCATAAATACAACTTGCTCAGTATGTATAATGTTACTGGTATGTTTTCAGGGCTGACCATTTGATATTATATAACTAAATAGGTGTGTTCTTCCCAAAGAAAAGTTATTTTTCCCAGTTTCAGCATTTCTTAGTTGCCAGTAATTTTTTGTATAGGGTGGAGGCCTCATGGGCTCCCCCACCCACCCACCCATCCATATCCTCATTGGCATATCTATTGTTGTCCTAATTCAGCTCAAGTTGAAGTAGTCATGTTGGTGAGACTTTGTAGCATCTGACATTCCTAATAGACAAAATCCCATAGCAAACTCTCAGATTATCTGGCTCTTGAAATCTTTCCAACCACTCTTCTGCAATGGTCCCTAAGCCTTAGGTAAGGGGTGTTTTGAGGGTGTATCTTTTGAAACTGGACTCCACAATACTGCATTTTGTTTGGTTGTGGTTTTCTCTAATGGTTTCCATTTTTGCAAAGGTTTTTTCTTTGACGGGGGTGAGAACAACACTTATCTAGGTGTATAAGCAAATATTTAAACGCTGGCTTGATAAAGCAGCTGTTGAAGACTCCTCTCCAAGATCTATGATTTCACTAGACACGTGTTTCCAATACAAAATATTATTTCCCTCTTGTTGAGTCTGATTACAGGATTACTGCTAGTGCCATGTAGTCTTTGTTTTGTGGTTCATAGGCATCATGGCATATTGCCTACTTCCCTCCTTCAGAAGTTTTCATTGGCACCTCTGGTCATGGCACTTTCATGACCAAAGCTAGTGATCAAGCAAGGAGACTTTCAGGTCAATTCTCTAGGTCCTATATCTGAAGTGCATGGTGTCTTATCAATAAAACCTTACCTTCCACCTCTGGGGTAGGGGTGGGGACAACCAAGGGCAGTGGCAATGGCCTGTAATGTTTGGAGAACCTTTTTGAACAATTATGACAACTGAAAAGAGGCCTTCTTAATGCTTCACATTGAGGTCTTTATTTGATGCTCTTGGAGGGAGCATTTTCCAGATGGGAAAACTTCATTACAGTATATATGTATACTTATACACAGACTTTTGTGTATTATGGTCTTTTCAAGTAACTGATAGTATGATTCCTTAGGACTCTTTCAAATACCCTTACTGCTATTTTACCCTTCTGTCTCCTTCTGTATTTATCTCCTTTCTCTTTCTAATTCCCACAACTACCACCATTTTTTTTGGACTAGATCATTGTGTTTTTATTAGCTTTTAGACCTGTGGCAGTCAGACCTCCAACCTTACACACAAACTGTTCTCTTCAAAGAGAAAAATCACCTTTCTTTCTAAACACAATCTATATTTTTCAATTGAAATGAGTTTATTGGATTCTGAGTTGACCCATGTTGTCTAATTTGATTGAAAGGTCTTCATGACTCAATCCTGGCTTATTTCTCCAGTCTTAAGTCCTTTTTTCCTTCCTTTTCTTTGTGATGAACTAGTGTGGTGCCTTGAAGGCTCTCTGAGCCTTTGCAGAGCCATTTCCTTCACTGCTATGGCTAACTCTCCAGAGCTGAAGCAGGTGCCCTCTGACCTCCCTATGCTGAGTGGACTGCCTCCTCCCACTGCTTTCTGCTACATGACATCAAGGAAGAACTAACTACTTACATAGAAATCTAAGCCTCAGAACCACAATATTCTTAAAACATTTAATCCAGCACATCTATAGAAAAGATAAGGAGACAGAAAAAAACTTTTTAAAGCAAATGAATAATTTGTAAATGCAAATAACATATGTAAATGCTAGTAGAGAGGACTTCCATTCCAATACAAAGAAATGAAAATGTTTAAGGTGATGAATATTCCCATTTTCTGATCTTACACTGTATGCCTATACAGAAGTATCATATTGCACCTATAAGTATATACCACATTAATTAGAACTTTAACAATGAAATAGATAACACACTCACAAATGTAAGTAATTGATTTTTGTACCTAATTTTGATAATTAAATCTTAATTTCTATTCATAAATTACAACATCCAAATGTATTTAATAATTTCATTAGCTGTTAGCCAGCTCATAAGCACCTAATTAAATCCAATTACTCAATTAAACACTGGTAAGTCTGTAAAAGAGTAAAATAAATAATTTAGTCTACATTAAAGCCTATAAATAATTGAGTTTTTAGGTTTTATTTTTTACAGAATTTACTAACTTCATGAACTACATAAAGACCAGACAGTAACAAATTGTAATGATTTTGTAATTTAGGAACACTCAGTCAGTTTCAAATATATAACCAAGAGATATCTCATATAAATATTAGTTCCACAAAATGAGTGCTAGCCCAATTTAATGCATTATTATAAACAAATAATATTTAAGTGCAGTTCACTATGATTTGTAAAGAACTTTAGGATTTGATCATATCGTAAACATTTTGTGATCAAATTTCACTATTTTCCAAATCAATTAGAGCCTCAAAATAATAAGACAGTTTTAGAAAACATAAGCAAAATAGACCCGTAAGAGGAAATGATGAGCATTTGTTGCTAACCATTTTTGACAAGGAGATGGGAGAGAGCAAAGTTTTCTTGACAGTATTTTCTGTGAGGTATGCTCTGAGATTCTTCTGCCAAGCTACAGCTTCCAAGTCAAACAAAATCATTCAGTTATTCATCCAACACGTGTTCATGAAGAATTATTTTCCATGACAATCACTGACATAGAAGCAAGCAGCTCTTCTTGGGGGATAGGGAGAGTTAAGAGTCAGTTGGGATGAATGTTTGACAGTAGCTTATCATTACAGACAAGGTGAATTTCTTGTGTTACCTCTATTTGTCTCTTTATTTTATAAGCTATTTCCCAGGCCTAGATAACTATTATATCTCTCACATTTACAGTACATGTCTCAAAAGACAATAGCCAGTATTCTAAAATCAATTACATTTAAAGAAATTGATGTCATTTGCTCCTAAGAAACATTATCAGCAACTTGATCTCCTCCCATCCCCCACTCTCAGCCCCTATCCATTTCCTCCTATGTTTTCTCCAGTTCCAGTCAGCTAATTGTACCAGCATCCAGCTGGTCTCCCAAAAAAGAAAGCTAAGAATCCTGTGAGCTTTCTTTTTCACACCATAACTGTGTCTTGACTATCCTCCCTCAACACCTAACTTTAGTTCCATAACATCCGCTCTAGTCACTACACAACAACTGCAAGCAGGTCTCCAAGCACCTGAAACATCACACCCACCTCAAAAATCCATTCATTTTAAATCCAAAAATCCTTTCGAGGCAGGCAAGCATAGGGGATAATTTAGAAACCCAACTCTCAGCTTCCTGTTTTCTTTGTTGTTAATGAAGGAAATCTCCATCACATCTGTGCCTTTAACACTTATCTTCAAACTTAACCAACACTGGCTGAAATATACCTGGCTCTTCAAAACCTCCTCCTTTATTCCTTCAGCAAGACCCCACATCAAGATATCAGTAGACATCTGATATGCACTAGTCAACCCTATATAAATCTGTCACTTAACTTAATTTTTCTACTGCCTTCTTGGGGGCTTAAAAAAAGAAAAAGGGGAAAGACAATTCACTGCCATATAATAAAACAGTCTCTTTTCCTCCTGCTGTTGTCGCTAATGAATTGTTTGTTTGTTTTTTGTTTTTTTTTTAAAGATTTATTTATTATATGTAAGTACACTGTAGCTGTCTTCAGACATTCCAGAAGAGGGCGCCAGACCTTGTTGCGGATGGTTGTTTTTTTTTAAATCCCAAACCTACTGTTCTATTTTTTTTCTTCTCGTTACCAATGTTTATAGCCATTGTTTGAATGATTATGGTCATGGTTGGCCCCTCGTACTAGCTAATAGAACTCTTTATTTTGCTCTACATTTTTTGGTCTTGCATCCTTATATAACTAATCCATTTTGCTTCGCCAAACATTAAATAGATTCAGCTTCAAAACATCACAAACATTACAAAACATCACACACAATATCAATGATGATATTTGTTAAGATGAGAATGCACTCAAAACATGTCTATGTAGGCTAAAATAACTTCTACTAGGTGCCTTCCCATCTCCTTCCTCAAACCCCTTTTGCAGCAATCATGACCTACACATTTCTCAATGTTATTAACAACATCCTACAGTCCAATCTTTACCATGTTGTCTGGTTGATCACAGCAATGACCTCACTCCTTTCAATTTTCTATGTTAGTTAATTTTCCCATCACTGGGACAAAAATAACTAGTCAAACGAAGTAAAGGAAGGAAGCATTTATTTTACTTCAAACTGGTTTGAGGCTATAATCCATCACAGCACAGACAGCACCTGAGCTGGAGTAAAGTAGTCACACACACTGTGTCCCAGCCAGGAAGCAGAGGCAGGGATTAGTCCACTTCCTAATTTTTATTCTGTTTCTGACTGAGGGATAGTGCCCCTCACATACAGCGTGGGTCTTCCCTGTTACTCTAAACTTTTATGGAAACATCTTTAGACAGTTCTCACAGGAGAATCACACATTCAGAGATATATATCTATGACGATTCTAAATCCTATCAAGTTGATCAAGGTTAAATATCACTTTAACAAAACTAAAGAAGCAGAAGTCTTAGTATGCTAGAATTTCCTGGCCTTAGAGGGTTATCTTATCAATTGTTTTCACATCCCAAGGACTGTCCTTAGAATTCAAAAACCAATGGGGGAGTCTTCAGAAAGTTTATAAGAGTGACTCTAACTGAGCTTCCTAGAAGTGGGGGATATGGAGCCTGAAGTGGCTACTTCCTGTAGCCAGTCAAGACTCCCAGTGGAGGGATAAGGACACCAACCCACCCGTAAAATCTATGACCCAAAATTTGTCCTGTCTACAAGAAGTACAATGACAAAGATGAAGCAGATACTGAGGGAATGGCCAACCGTTGACTAGTCCAATTGGCCCATCCCATAGGCAAAAAACAGTCCCCAACACTATTGATACTCTGTTATACTTGCAAAGAGGAGCCTATCATAACTGTCTTCTGAGAGGTTCTACTCAGCAGTTGACTGGACCAATGCAGAGACCCATAGCCAAACATTAAACAGAGCTCAGGGAGTCTTGTAAAAGAATCAGGAAAGGATTGAGAGACCCAGAGGGGATAGGGGCTCTACAAGAAGACCAACAGAGTCAACTAACCTGGACCCTTGGGAGTTCCCGGAGAATGAACCATCAACCAAAGATCATGCATGGGCTAGACCTAACCACTCCCCCTGATATATATATATATATATATATATATATATATGTGTGTGTGTGTGTGTGTGTGTGTGTGTGTGTGTGTGTGTGTGTGTAGAAGATGTATAGATTGGTCTTCATATGGGTCCCCCCAAAACTACAGCACTGTCTGTGACTCTGTTGCCTGCCTGTAGATCTAGCTCTCCTAACTGGGCTGCCCTGTTTGGCCTCAGTGGGAGAGGATGTCCCTAGGTCTTTAGTGACTTGATGTGCCAGGGTGGGTTGGTACCTCCCTCTTCTGAGAGGAGAAGGGAAGAAGGGATGAAGGAGGGGCAATGTGAAGGGGAACCAAGAGAGAAGGGCTGTGATCAAGATATAAAGTGAATGAATAAACAAACAAACAAACAAGGAGAAAAATCTGTGGTAACTCATGAACTTCCAATAATCCAAGTACATTTAAATTCACTTACAGTGATTGTAAAATTACCAAGTCCTATACTTACTGCTTATTACTGAGCTATTATACTTAAAAAAAAAATACTGCTCAAACCCACCAGTGATTTAGGGAACAAAGAACAGAAGGAATCTTTAGCTGACATGATTTTAAAACAAATGTCTGATCATGACTGTCCTGATTTTTTTTCTTTCTGGAACCATTCATTGCTGCCTTGTAGTTGAGTCTTGTATTTGGTCTCTACATTTTAAACTATTTGTCAATTTTATTTCTTCAAAGGGCTTCAGCAGTGCCATCTCCAGATGATCCCTATGTAAGGCTTTCAACATTTATGGTTAGAAGCCCCATCTTCCTTCAGCTCCAGACCAGACAATGCAGACCTAGACTTCCCCTAACTGTGGTTCTACCCCATGCAGCTCACAGAGCCCCTAAAATAACAATTGGTAAGGGTCACACATTGCCCCTGCTCAGTTCTAAAAAACTGTTACTAAAGAAAAATTCTCCATAAGACTAAGGTTCTTGATATAAGGAATATGGCCCTGGATTGAGAAACCAGAGAAGTTCCAAACAGGGAATTTCTACAATATAATCCTGACCAGATCCCCCTACCTGGAATCAAACCAGCCAGGACTGCTACCATTTGTGTGGTAAGAATTGCATGCTCTGGATCCTGTCAAAGGAAGGATGAGTCCCAAGTGCAAGCTACCACAGCCCACTGTTCTGAGAAAAACATTTTCTGCCTTCAGCTGCTACTTTCTTGTTCTCTGTCCAATCATGTTTACCTTTCCACAAAGGATGAAGGAAAGAAAAGGGGAGGGGGGAAGTTGGGGAATGGGATGGGAAGGAAGAAAAAGAGAAAAGGTGGTGAGAGAAGAAGATAGGACAAGACTACAGAGCATATTACTGTGTAAAAGTAATGCAAAAGGTAATCACTGGGGAAGACAGACTGACTGAGTGAATTGTCTGTCCAAAGGGAGTTGAGTTTGAGATAAAAATTTCCAGTAAGAAGTAATGGGGAAGAAACCAAAACAGATATAAGCATTCATAATAAAGAGACAGAAAAGAGTTGCTGAGGCAAAAAAGTGTTCTGCATAAATGTAAATAGAGTATATTCTCACCTTGGACCCTTAAAAGGATGAAAACAGCCCTTGCCTTCATGGAGGCCTTGTGAAAGAGATATTATCCACCTCACTCCACAGACATGAATTTCAGTACCATTCAATGTTTCTATAAAGATCAGAAATACACCTCAGTCAAATGTGTAATGAATGTTAAGTAGGTAGATGGTGCTGATGAAGCCTAACTTTGTCAAACAGACAAAGATGGCTGGGATTGACAAGCTGATCAGGGTTACACTCACCTGTGATGCCAGAACTCAGATAGTGACAGCCAACAGATCTGGAGTTCAAGGATGACCTTAGGACTACATAGCAAGACCCTATATCAAAATAAATGAATTTGAAATGAGAAGGAAGGAAATGAGAAGGGAAGAAAGGGGAGAGGAACGACGTTTCTTCTGGTCTTTGACTCTTCCACTACCAAGTGTGAATTTGAACACCTCATCTACTCTGTAAGCCTCTTCATGGAGCAGGGGGAAATGGGTGCCCATTTTTCTCTTTCATTTTTCTATAAAGTAGATTCATCTGCTCTTGTGCTTTGAAAACCCTTTCTGAGCTTGTCATTCTTCTAACTGAACTGAACAAATTCAATACAATTTTATAATTCTTGACCCTTTTAAAAATTAACAGCAATGGAAGCATCTGCTTGAACAGAGATCTTAAGAAAGAAAAGGACTGAAATCCAAGCAATATCCATGCAAAGTGTGTCTTGTGGGTAGGTAAACTTTTAACCTCTTACCTTGACTGAATGGATTTCCTTATTTGACCTATTTAATCATCAGTAAAAGTCAGACATGTCATTCCGTAGATTTTGTCTGCTAGCAGAATACTATAAATTCTAAATGGAAAGTATTTTCTTTGGTCTTTCCACATTCTGCAATGAGAAAGAAGTTAATACTAGTTTATCAAAATGATTTATGTTTTAAATTCCTCAAAGAGTAGAGAGAAAATAATAATGTCCATTCCATTTTAGGCTTTGGTCTCGAGAGTTGCATTGATATAGGTTATGGCATATTGTGGGATGTGGAGAGGGGAATAATAAATCATTCTTACTGAAGCTATTATACATTTTCTACAATTACAGACTTGAACATATGTAAAGTTTTGATGGTTTTGTTTGCACCATCATCTCCTAAAGATTAGTTTAAGTATTTCCAAAGAGGTTTTAAGACCCAATTTAACTATAATCAAGATACAATTAAGTAGTCACTAAAGGACAGGTGAGAAATATCTATGTAGTAAAAAGAAAAATCCACAGAATGAGGGAAAATTTTCAATCTTAAAAACAAATTGTATTATTGTGGTGAGTGTATGAGGGTCTGCATGGCCCTGATCTTGTGTGGGGATCAGAGGCAGATCTGGAAACCTGGATCTTTCCTACATTTGTGTGACTTCTGGGAATAGAATCCTGATCATCATGTGTTCGTAGCCAGAGCTTTACCTACAAACCCATCTCACTGGCACCACGCAAATCAGTTAAATGACTTTATTTTAATGTTGCAAAATATAACATTGAAAGTTCTTAAAGTTAACAAATTATTATGGAAAGGTTCCAAGCAGGCAATGAGAAATAACATTGGTTCAATTCTTTAAATTGCATATTGAGGGGAAATTAGTCATTTAAGAGAGTTTTTGTAATTTCATGCTCAGTAACAACAATTATCTTGAAACCCTATCAAGCTGGAGGAGGGTTCCAAAAAAGTTAAGTCTGAAAGGAGGGAGGGAACAATTGTAGCTGAAAACAAAACAAAGCTTCCCATCTGTGTCCACCTCAGAGGTTGCCTCACAGGACCTGGGAACTTGCTAGAAAGCAATCTTCCTCAGGGCTTTACATCATACATTTCATCTCTCCAAGGAAATTCTAATTACTGGTTCCAATCACTTCTGATTGATTTGACTTTTATTTGTCCAAGATATTCTTTGCTCTATGATGAAATCAAGCCTCTAATAAAATTCCAAATATTTCAGAACAATTTACCAGCTCCAGATGACTGAAAGTTTTCTCATGTCCATCTGGCATTCAGGAAAAAAGCTTCACAAAGTAGATTCTGAGTAATGATACATCTGGCAGCCACTAAAACAAAGGACTCACCAATGACATACTTGATGCCGATTAATCTTTCATAAATGCAAACTTGTCAATATTCTTTGAGATCCAAGCTTCAGTACCAGCCTCACACATTTTAGTGAACTGATCCTCCAACATGTGGCTTCATGTTTAGAGGACATTTTGGAAATCAATTGCATAAACACACATTATTTTCAGCAAACGCATTTAGAATTACTGGCAAGCCAGGCATAGTGGAATTACACTGATAATTCGGGAGGTGAAAGCAGTAGGATCAAGAGTTCAAGGACATCTTTTGCTATATAGCAACTTCAGTGCAAGCCTGAGATACATGAGACCATGTCTCAAAGATGTATGTATATAAACATAATGTTATGTTATAAAACAAATATATATAGTGGAGAGACATAAACAGTATGGGGCGTGGGGGGTGGCCGAGGGGAGATGTAGCTCAGCCTGGCCTCTCCTACTTCAACCTTCTAAGTGCTGAGATTATAGGACTGTGCTGTGTTCCAATTTTGGTCTCTGGGGGTTTAGGTTGCTTTATTCTTTTAAGAAACTATTAAGTGCTGAAAGTTTACTTGAGTTGTTCCTTTCTTTTGTCTTTACATAAACTCCAATTCAATGATGAAAGAACACAGAGTGGGAGAATTTCAGCACTAAAAAGTCCCCATCACATTCCTGGGTTTGCTTGAATAGTAAGTATATTAGAAACCATATGTGTACCTATCAAGAAAATATTGTCATGGACAATAATGTTCAACTTAGCTATTCAAAAATATTGAATTTTTAAAGCATCAATATGGAGAAAGACCAAGGAAAATAATTAATTTGATCAGCATTTTTCTTGGAGGTGATCAATTTTTATCAATCTACTAAGAATACTACTACATAACAATAAATTATTTCTGTAATATTAATCAGTTAATTCATCCAAATTCTGGCTATAGTTGTTACTTCTTCTGCACACATACTTTTAGAAAATGAGAAGATATTAACATTGCCTGATTTGGCTACATGGTCATAACTGTCAGATAATTTAATGATTTATGTCTTGGTCTCTAAGAATGTAGAGATAACCACTGAGATTCCTTATTGTACTCAATTAGCTTATACCTCTATGAACCTTTCTTAGAAATAAGGCATACTTACAAAGAAAATTTGATCTGAATAATATTAGATACATGCTTCAGAAATTAGAGTCTTCAGGCACATTGGCTTCTCATGATCTTCAATATCTAACACTCCTCTGAAATTGTGAATTCTTCCCACCAAACAGAGCTTTAAGCCTTTAACACTCTCAGATTCTTTTAAGTTCAGAGTAATTTGTCAAGTCAAATCTATTGTTCAACTACAAGCTGTTCAAGCCTATTCGTCCATCCTTGGATCCTTGTAGTTGATATGGCTACAGTCCTTGTTGTTGGCTTCTTTTTTGTGTCCCTTGTGAACTGAGTCCCACAGGTAGAGAGAAGTAATGCAGATAACCCTTGCAGCTGCACTCCCAGCACCGGATCAGCTGACTTTGAACCCTCACTGTGTGATGCAGGTAAGTTATGTACTTATTACTGCCTCAGTCTCCTTTTTGCATAAGGAGAATGTAATAAAATTAAGAAGCTATGAGTCATAGTCTAATTATTCGTTTTTGGGTCAATAGGCATGCTGAATAATATTAGTCATTACTACTTAATAGTAAGAGGTATTCTATCATGTTTAATTTTTGAAATTCGAAATATTAAATATCTCAGAGCCTCACAAATTTAGAAGATATTTTCAGAAGTTGAAGGCCCTATTCCAAATATTATTTCACTTTAAGATACTGCTTACTAGGGGATCCATACAATCCCATGGCCTAGAGAGTAAACCACAGCAGATCTGTGCCCACAGTTTGCTGCTTCTAAAATATCTCAGAAAAGAGAGAGAGATGAAAACAAAAACATGAAAAACTTTAGACGTTAATTTGCTTGACCTGGAATGAATATGATTTCCTAAGCTCAGGTCAAAGAGCAGTGAATGATAGACCACCAAGATTGAGAATAGCAACAGTGATAAGAAAGTCCCAAAGGCTTTTCTTTATGCATATTTTTAATACGTGTCAAATATCTAGTGTAAAAAAAAATCACTCCCCTTTCCCTGTTTAACATATGAGAAAACTGAGGCCTAGAGAGGTTAAGTTCAGAGTTCACATAGCTGAGAAATGCCAGTCAAGACTTCAATGCAGGCCTTCAAGGCCCTATGCCAGTATGTTGGTTATCTTAGGGCATATCTGCCATTCCTAAGCCATTCTATGTGACTGTAAAAGATTTGATGCTATGATTAGCAAACTCAAGGCACACAGTCTCCATTAAATCAGAGAAAAAAATAAATCTCACATAAATCACATAGAGAAAAATAAATGTTCTCTATCAAACTATGGTGTCTGGATTCAAGGTTATGTATGATCCAGGCAAAGGATAAATGAAGTAAAAAAATCTTAGGCTTCCCCAGCTCTCAGCTTTCCTGAAGCTCACAAAGGCAAGCCTAGAGCTTGGAGGTCTTGGCATCACTGCTAGAATTTCCAAAGAAGAAAAGGCGGTCTATGTCACTAGCACACACTAGTGCCACTGGCACACAAAAACAGACCACTACCAAAGGCTGTGATTCAGTTATGTTGACATGTTTGTTGTTATGGTACTGACCCTTTCCCTACTTAACTACACTACTGAGCTTGCAGGTTTTCATTCTGTGTACATTTCAATATGCTCCATGAATAGACCTCAACAAACAAGCTCTTATACCATATGCCTTTGGTTTCCAAAATTAAAACAAAACAAAACAAAACAAAAAAACCTAAGAGGCTATTCACAGAAGAGAGATAAGAAGCAGGCAAGAACAGTGTGAGGACTGTGTTCACAAATGTGTGAGGAGAAGAGCAGAGCACAGCACATGCGAACAGTGAACAAGACTGCACTTCCTTCAGGGTCTGGACTATTATTAGGTGACAGAACAGTTTCCCTAAAGAAACAAACAAAATAGGTCATTCTTTCAGTTCTTGTTAGTCCTACATGGGATGATGGTCCACCATGAAACAACAGGTACCAAGCGTCATTGCTGCTTGCAACACCTCTACACTAGTAAGGACACTGTTAGGACAGGAAGTGACACCTGAATAATATCCTGTTAGGGTGGAGCACCAGATGTTCTGATATCTAAAAGCAATTATTCAAGTGTTTTTGATATTCTCCATGGATTTCTTATTCTAGCCTCAAAACAACCTCAAGGGGCCAGTAAGATGACTCAGCTGAGTAAGGGCGCTCGCTGCCAAGCTGACAATCTGAGTTCAGTCCCTGGGGCCCACATGGTGAAAGGAGGGAAGTGACTCCCACAGGCTGTCCTCTGACCTCTGCACATGTGGCATGCACACATGTGCATACACACATACACACACACACACATATACACACACACGTCATTTTAAAAAACCTTAGAAGTAGAAAATCATATCCTTCCATTTGACAAAAGCAGTAACTTTTTAGAAATTGTAACAAAAAAAAATTTTCTCAAAGCAGATTTTTAAGTAGAAAAGGGACAAAATATCAGAAAGTCAGAAACTTCATCAAAACTGAAAACACTGACTCCACAGTTAGAGGAAACACAAGAAAAAGACAAGAAGAACATACTCAACTTGTATAAAGCACTGGAGGGAGAGATGACTGGAAAATCACTTCCACAACTAATCAGGCAGAATCAATAAAGAAACCAACAAAACCTTTGGACAAAATCTTTAAAAGGAAGGTTTATCAATAGACAAGTGAAAAATGTTTGTGTCAGAAACACAAGAAATCTGTAATGTGAAACTGCACAAGACTCCTTAACCACCAGAAGAGATGATGCTGTAAAAGTCAAGTACCAAGTGTCAGTAAAGATACAGAGCAAAGTGGGAATGGAAGATGAAAAGTACTGTGTCCTTTACTTATGAAGATAAACATACAATTCTACTCCTCCGATATTTATGTAAAAGAAAATGTTTATGCCTACTCAAAAATTTCTAAATGAATACCCAGACAAGCTTTACTTATAAACAATCCAAAGATCAATTAAAAAGCCAGCAGAAAATTTGAGGGACAACCATACAACTTAATGCCATGCAACAATGAAAAAAAAATGAACTTCTAACAAGGGTTCATCTCAAAAGCACAGAGTGAAGAAAAACAGATCCAAAGCAATTATATACTGTACGATTCTATTTACGGGAACTTCTGATGGGAAGAGCTGCAGAGATCCAAAGGTACACACAGAGAGATCAATCCGTCGTTTTTACAATAATCCAGATGGAAAATGCTAAATCAGGGTGGCTGCAAAGAGATGAGAAATGGTCCAGTTCTGAATCTATCTCAGAGAAAAAGTCAGCATAGTTTTCTAAAGAACTCAATGAACTATGCAAATAAATGAAGCTGGCTGGACATGGGCAGGAGGAGAGATGAAATTCCGATTGATTGAGATGGTGAAACTGATGGGTGGAGCAGCCTGAGGGAGAGGATGCGGCTGGAATGTGTTCGGTCTGAAATGCCCATCAGATGTCTAAATTAAGGCAGTAAACCAGCAAGTGGGTGTGCAGAAAGATCACTGCACTGCAGATGGAAGATTGGAAGCTTTGTACCTCATTGCTCCAAAGAAAGAGCTGAAATGAGATTAAATAAGCAAACACATAGAGAGATAATTTTACTGTCTGGTAACAGAGAATCTGTTTTTTCAAAGAAAAGCAGTTTGGGGACATTGGTGACGAGTAGGGTCAGGGAAACTTAGTAGTAAAAGTCTTTGCTACAATCATCAAAGCCTTCCAAAATTAGTAAGTTCTGCAGATCTGATCCTGTGCAGTACTGGATGGCTTGTCATCAGTACTGGTCAGGATCACCATTGGATGTCAATATCTACTTAACCCACCCACCCAGAAGACAGAAGAGCAGTAATCACCTGAAAGCTGCTCTCCAGCAGTCTCTACCAACTTGCCACTTCCACAACCTCTGCAATATGCCCCTGACAGGGCAGTCCTTAGCTCCTCCAAGTTAGCTTCTCAAATTGCATTTGGTGACTTGGTTCTTAAAAGGCATATCTGAAACCAAAGGGAAGTAACTGCCTAACTGTGGGGTGGGAGAAGCTATCAGGAATAGCTGCAATCTGTGTGGTATGACTTGATAAAGGGGGGTGGGGAGGGACTCTCTCTTCAGATTCCTGAAATTCCACCATTATTATGAAAGACGCAAGAAAAATGCCTAATTTAATTTGGATGGGCAGTAATCAGGAGAAATGAGAAACTGTAGATAAGGAAGGAAGGAGAGGAGTTCACACACACATACAGGCACACGCGCACACACACATACACACGCACGCACACACACGCACGCGCGTGCACACACACACACACACACCGGGTTGGGGGTGGAGGCAAGACACACACCTCAGGATGGATATTTTGTTAACATTAGTTCCATTTGGCTCACTCCTAACACCTAGCACCTAGTAGGCCTAGAAATGAACACATTCATTCTCACCTTTCACCATTTAAGGAAGCTGACAAAACACACTCCCTCCAAAAATAAAAATCTGAGATGAAAAGTAAAGGACCAGTTCTGTTAATAGCTTTAATTTATTCTCCCAGGAATCACTTGTTGAGCTAAAAGGAATTTAAGCCATTTCTGTAAAGTCTAAAAGCTCCATGGAAGTGATATTTCGATATTAGTTGTGTCTCAAATTCCTGTGAATTAGGGTACCAAGGGGCCTACTGCAGAGGATAACTGGGCCCCTAGACCCCAACGCCAAGAGGCGCGCCTTCCCGCGTGGTTGGAAGCCTGGGCAGGGCGCTTGCGCCTCCCTCTCTCTCCTCCGCCCCCCTTCGCCCTACTTCTCCTCCCTTTTTCCTCCTCCTGTGGCTGCTGCTGCAGCCAGACCTCGCCAGTTCAGACCTACCAGGCTGCCCTCCCCTACGCACTCCTTCGCTGCCCGGGCAGGAAAGTTGCGCGGCGCCCCCGCAGGTAGGAGCCCGAAGCCGAGGTCGCAAGATCTGCACTATACTAGCGAGGGCTAAACCGGGAAGTGTGGTAGGGCGACCCAAGAACTGTCCCGGACTGTGAAACTGTACAGAGAAGATGGAGGTAGAGGTGCGGGTCTGGGATCACAATCTGTCAGCCCGTGCCAGTACTTGAGTGACATTTGTTGGGATAGGTAGAGAAAGCGCGGCGCTATCAACCCAGAGAGTTTTGCTGGTGACTATGGTCTCTAGGTTCTGTGACTGAGGTACGGGATTTGAAAGGCACCTGGAATGCCCAGCGGCTGGTTGGAAGCTAAAGCTCTCAAGGACTCCCGCTGACAGACGCCTTACATCTAAGAAAGCCTAGCTCACTTCCCTGCAGGCATCAGGCTAGGAACCCCCCAAACTGGTACCCTGTGCTGCAAAGCTGTCTGAAGTCCTCCTACCTTAGGAAGCCTAGACCCTGTGCATAGCACATTTTGAGACCTGAGAACGAGGGGGAAAAGAGATCAGTGACTTTGAGCTGCTGATTGTGCGCCAAGAGTGTGGATGGAAATGGAGTTTTAAGAGTGGGAACTAGAGAAGTCACCCTGCAGTGAGTTAGAAGCTCTGTGGGATAGTCTATCAGGAACTGTGAGATCGATCGATAGCTCTCCGAGTTTTGTTTGGGTATTTTAGACTTTTTTTGTAAGACAATAAAGTCTGCAGGCATATAACTGATACTGGTTTGCAGGTATCTTTGGCTGAGCTGGGTGGAACTTAAGGAACAGCTGAGCCGTGGGTGGGGTGGGTGGGTACTCTACAGTTTCAGAAAATAGACAGATGCTGTGACCCCATTTCCACCTCCGAGGGGGAAGAGGGATGGAATTGATCATATTCTATATCCCCTTTTGACTACCGTTTTCTGGAGCTTTATGAGTAGGTGTGGTATAAACACACACTGAACAACCTTGGTACAGGATGGATGCAGTGAAGTAATGCCTTTCTACTGTAGTTTATCCTGTCTTGCTTATTTGGGTGGCTGGGGTGAGGGTGAGAAAGCAGACTGGAAATAGTGTATTTGGAGCTCCCCATTCTCCTTTTCTTGTCAGTTTCTTCACTGATAAAGTTTTGATTTTCTAGGCAGTTGATACTAAACATCTCTTTGTCCCATTTCCCTTAGAGAATCACGATGTTGCAAACACTTTTCCTATCTATGCTGACTCTGGCGCTGGTCAAGTCACAGTACACCGAGGAAACCATCACATACACGGTAAGGCATGATGAAATTTGAGATACATGAATTGAGTAGTAGTCTATGATACAAGACTTAACTGGTCTTTGCCAGGACAAGTGGGCAGTATTCTGTGAAGCAAAATAAATTAAACAACACTTTAATATGATTCAGGTTTAGGACTCCTGGTAAAGCGGGCTGGGTCTTTTCAAAGGTGCATCTAGATCACCTGAGATGAATGGTTTGTAAGTTAGATGCAAAATAAAATGATTTGTGCAAAGCCAAAAATGAACTCTTTTAAAATTCAAATCTGTGTAAGCTCCATGTTTCAAAGACATGCAATGAATTGATGGGTTTGAGGACTCTGGGATCCTGGGTATGTGCAGATGCAATCAATGTATGCAGAATGACACGAAAATCAAATAAGAATGTATGGTGTAATTACACTATCTCATCTGTGCCTGTCCTCATGAAGTTCTTATTCTTGGATTCAGGAAGGCTGTCTATTCATGTAAAAGTACTGCAGATAGTTTAACTGTCACCAGGAGACAGTATTTGCCAACGTGAATTTAAAGCACACTGTGTGCATCTTGGTCTTGCAACTTCTATTTGCATCTCTGGCATTTTTTAGTCATATTTGGCCAGTTAGTTGCATCAGTATAACCAATGTTTAATAAAATATTTAAAATATCATCTAACCCCTCCCACAGCCCTAAATAGATATGTCAGGAGAGGGCAGAGCAGGCTCACGTGGCTGGGATGAGGCCTTTGTTCTGGGTTGTTTTCTAACTCTCATTCAGTTATCTGAGATGAATGACATTTGTCCTGGGTGAGTATATGAAAAACACATTTTTCTACTTCTTTCCAATTCTTAAAATTAAGTAATCCTATTCAAAAGAGTGTAAATGTTTTTAAAGTAAAACTCAGAAGTGAGCTAATATCAATTACTAATAATAAACATTATCTCACTTTTGCATCATATTATCCCTAGAACAGTATTACCCGTCCTGCAGATGTTCCCTTCTGCTGTTCAGAACAACTGTAAATAAAATTATTGAGTAAAAGTATTGTGTTATTTTAACATTAAAACAAATAAAGGAAAATGAAAGTATGTGCTGTTTATCTTCAAATGAGGATGTTTTGTTATTCAGGTTAAACTTATTGCCCTCTCAGTGAGTTAGGATTAAATTGTCTACTTGTATATTCATCTAATAAAAGAGTTTACTCCTTTTCTGAGAAGTTGTCCTGGAACTCATTATGTAGCCCATTCTGGCCTTGAATGTATCATCATCTGTCTTAGTCTTCTAGGCAGATATTATCACTTTTGAATTGCTTATCCCATGCCTCCTCCATTTCCCAATCACCTACAACTTATTTGTTTTCAGTAGAAAGTATCCATTGTGGCTTAAGCCCTTCAATTTTAGAATTGTAATGAAGGCTTTCCAGATAAGATGCCCATTTTGTGCTAAGATATGACAGATTAAGCCTATTCTTTTTTAAGATGTATACACCCAATAACAGATGGTTAAAAGACCAGGAGTGGCTATTCTTAATCACCTCAGTATGAGGTGAGTGCTACGATCCTTCCAATGCTAGAATGAAAGAACAGATAGGTTATCCACTTGACTTAAGGCTGAACAGAAGTCTGGAAACTATCTTCAGGCTAGCCTTAATAGTAGAGCCATGTTAAATGAAGCAATGCAACATGCTATATACCTAAAACAAACTACAAGTCTTCCTTATTTATCATGCAATTATTCAAATGAGCTGCCATCTTGGCATGGTTTGAAAGCATGGCATCTATAAAACAGGCAGTCTTATATTCCCCTTTCATACTAGAGATGGGATTCACTAACATACTATTGGACAAATATCTACATAAGCAATTCTTTCACTATCAAAGAAGTTTACATTATTTGTTTACTGAAACAATTCAGCCTTCTATATCACAGAAGATATTGTAAAAATCTACAAAACTTTTAAATAACAGTATCATAGATTATACCAATCACTAAAGAAATAGAAAAGGCAGAGGTAGATAATGTTGGTGCTAATATAAAAGAGGATAACTTAATCCTGGGTCTTGATGGAGGTTCTGAGCGCAGGTTGTTCTAAGGAAGGTCTGGCACAGCCACCAGGACAAGCCTGGGAGGTGATGTGAGACAAGTTGAGCATATGGGGAAGAACAGCTGTTCGTGTCTGAGGTCTCCATGCGTAGGTGGGAAAGCAAAGCTAACCAGTATGCCTGATTCACCAAATGTGAGCATAAGGAGTCTTGCCTCTTTCTAGGCCATGAAATTCATGTCAATATAGTAACTACAGATATGGAAGAGTGGTCAGAATTTGAAAAGTAAACAAGTAGAGACATCAAAGTTGAGTCCTAGCTCCTAAGGAAGGCGATGGCAGCAGTGTTAAGAAACAGTGTTAAGAAACAGTGTTAAGAAAACTAAGAGGAATTAGTGTGTGGGATAATGTGAGTTGAGTTTTCACCCTAGTAGATCTCCAGCATCACTAAAACAGACTTCTCTGTGTCTCCACAAGCTAAGTATGCCCAGAGCATCTATTTGCATAATCAGTTGCCACTTCTAGTTAATGAACAACTGTTTCCTGAGCTTTAAATCTCTTCAGAGGCTTCTTATCTTCTCCAGGATGTTTCTTAGGATGTAATTGATAGCCGACATGAGTACTGTCTGAATTGTTTATAAAGAACCAGATTCCAGGCATCCTCTCTAGGGTGACAGAGTCAGATCCTTGAGCACTACAGTCCCCTTCAAACAGTACCCCAAGTAATTTAGAGGCCCAGTAAAACCTAACCTTCAAGACAAAATCTAGCTCCTCACTCTCAAAGACAGCCTTTCTGGATTCAGCCCTGCCTGCCTTCCTGGCCTCAGGCCCTATCAGAACTCATTCCCTTTTCAATAGTTTTATGACTCTGTTCATAATGATCCCCAGTCCAAGAATTCCCACATCTCCCTGGGTGTGCATGGGGTGGAGGGAATCCTCATTCAATAAGGCCTAGTTTACTCTCCTCTACAAGGACTTTCCTCCTGTCCTGTCCACACAAAAGTGTCTGCCACACTGCTGACATCTCAGCACACCTTGCCTTCTACTCACCTGCTTTTCTGGCCCGTGAGCTGCCAACCCTAAAAATACTCAGTATGAGAAGCTGCTTCGTGGTTGTTCAGTGAAGAACTGGAGTTAAGGACAGAGCAGAGAGTAAAAGAGAAGTCAAAATGTCAGGAAAGCTAAGAACTCAGTGAAAATACATAGTGTGGGTTCAGAGTGTGAAGGAGGCACCAAGGCAGATCACTCTTTTGTGTAAGAAATTTACTAGAAGTTATTAATGCTACAGATGAACAGAATGACAGCATGGTAGAGGCTTTGAAGAAATTTCAGGCACTAATACTGTAGACAGACAGACAGAGAGACAGCATGGTGGAGACTCTGAGGCAAGATCAAGCTCATGTGGCAGATCAGATAAGGTTTGTTATACAGGACTGGTTTCATCAGGTTGGGACTGCCATGCTGTGTGGTTCATAAGTACATAGTACACACACAGCATAAGTACTGTAGTCAGGCTAGCCCTGCTTCATGGGCAGCATGGGGAGGAGAGAAAGTCTCAAATTTTGCAGAACAAATGTGGCATTGAGGGTATAATCTTGAGGAAGGGGTGGACACCCATGTAGCTTATGTGTAACCATTATATAGAGTGTGTCCCCCAGTAGTCCCTGATTGCTTTGGGTCTGATAGCCTAGGGCCTGTATACAGAATGAACCATGAGGGTGCAAGGAGACAGGTACAGAGGCAGCAGCTGGTCTGAGTTCTAATATTCCCAGCCTCTTTGTTTATATAAAAGGAATTAATGGAATAGCCTTTATATAGAGGGAGTTGAGATACCATGCACCATCTGACATCTGCTACTGACTGGTGGGGATATCATGGTGTTAGAGAGACTAAGATAGCCCCTGATAAAACTCTGGCCTTTGGTTTGACATCCTTACAACACAGGCATTACCTCTGAAGTTGTAGCGACACAAGTATAGCTTTTGAGGGAATGTGAAAAATATTGTTCCATGCATGTGTCACATTTCGAGTAAGGTCATTTTTAGAATCTGATGAAATTCAGGTAGAATATTCAGGATGGTAGGTCTTGTGGAGAGACAAGTGGTTACCAAAGTTATGAAGGAAGAAATTACTGGATCATATTAACCAATTAGTCATTGAGAACTGGTCTGGTTTTTGTCCTGTCCTCTATATCTATTGTAACAGCAGTACTATGTTTCATATTAAAATAATCAAACACGTAGTACATCTTGAAGTAAAGCTATTAAATGAAGGAAACAGTTGCTCTAGTGTATTCCTAAAAGGGCAATTTAAAATTTTTAGTTATTCCCAAATATAGTGAATTGAATCAAGGCAGAAGACTAGTGATCTAGGTGTCTGGACTTAGTTAATATTTTTCTTCCTTTTCTTTTTTAATTAGAAAAAGTTAAAATTTGGCTTTAACATTTTGGATTAAATTATAGGTATCCTACACATAGAGTTTCTTTTGGAAGGTTTAAAATAAATTTGAACCTATTTCAAATTAGGTTACTTTCATCTTTTTTTGTTTGTTTTGTTTTGTTTTGTTTTGTTTTGTTTTGTTTTGTTTTGTTTTGTTAAAGACAGTGAAAATATTTAAGATTTTTAAAGATGTGAACTTGGTCCAGGTTGGGTAGGGGGACTGAATAAACAGTTATATACACTAGCAAGATTTTGCTGATAGGACCCTGATATAGCTGTCTCTTGTGAGACTATGCCAGGGCCTAGCAAACACAGAAGTGGATGCTCACAGTCAGCTATTGGATGGATCACAGGGCTCCCAATGGAGGAGCTAGAGAAAGTATCCAAGGAGCTAAAGGGATCTGCAACCCTATAGGTGGAACAACATTCTGAACTAACCAGTACCCCGGAGCTCTTGACTATAGCTGCATATGTATCAAAAGATGACCTAGTCGGCCATCACTGGAAAGAGAGGCCCATTGAACACACAAACTTTATATGCCCCAGTACAGGGGACCACCAGGGCCAAAAAAATGGGAATGGGTGGGTAGGGAAGTCGGGGGGGAGGGTATGGGGGACTTTTGGGATAGCATTGGAAATGTAATTGAGGAAAATACGTAATAAAAAAAAAATATATATATATAAAACATAATCGAAGTAAAGGCCTGATGTAATCTTAACCTATACCCTTACTGCTAGGACTGTTCCAGCTAAATTCAAGTATCTTCTAAATAAAATAGATTAGGAAGAGTGATCCCTTCCTCCAGGTGGGGTGGGGTCTTTTTTTGACTAATTAGATCATTTGAATGTCCTTGCTTTCCACACTTTGCAGACTTACTGTGAAAAATCACACTTTTGGTGGTGGTTGCTTAATTTTACATTTAGAGGACTGAGGGCCATAGCTAAAGTGAAATCTGTATAAAGGGTTCAATTAGTAAATAGACCTAATTGTCTATCAGAATAAGTTTTATGATTAGTATGTAACTTGGTAGAAATATCACAATATGAATAATCTTTTGCAACAGAAACTTCCCTAATGTTAAGACAGTGAGTACCTGGCAACTGAAGGCTTCACTCTAAAGAAAAACATGTTTAACATTTGGAGAAATCGAGTCACAGCTTTTAAGTAACTCAATAAAATAATAAAATAAAATTTGGGGCAGTGAGATTGTTCAGTGGATAAAGGTGCTTGCTGCTATGCCTGAAAACCTAAGTTCAATTCCAGGTCCCACATGGTAAAAGAGAAAACTGAGTCCCAAAGGTTGTCCTCTGACCTCCATACGTGAGCCATGGTATGTAGAAGCCCAGACACATAAAAAACTAATTAAATAATTCCCTAATCTAGAAAATCAATATGTAAGGAAGCAGGAGGCTAGGGAGTCATTAAGCATTTGCTATGCAAGTGTAACGACAACAGTTTGGATCCCCACATAAGTGTTGGGCATATATGGCAGTCTATCTGTAATTCTAACCTTGGAAAGGAAATGATCAGAGCAAGCAAGCTAGTGAGACTACACATATCAGAGAGTAATGGGTTTGACTGAGAGATTCTGCCTTAATAAATATGACAGAATCATTAGATGATCCCTGGCATCAACGTCAGGCCCACACATGCATGGATGCACACCCCTACATACACCTACACACGTGCAACCTAAGACACATACATCATACAACACATATGTGAAAATAGAATGAAAAATAGCTAATGCTCAAAGAAAATGTATTGCTGGAGAGAGAGAGAGAGAGAGAGAGAGAGAGAGAGAGAGAGAGAGAGAGAGAGAGAGAACTAAGTATTAATTTCATTTCCTTCTATGCTTGGAATTTTGGCCATAATTAAGTTTTTTTAATTAATTTATTTTTTACACTCCATATTTTATCTCCCTCATCCATCCTCCAACTGTTACACACCCCATACTTCCTCCCCACCCCCTGTCTCCATGTGGATGTCCCCACTCCCCACTCCACCTGACCTCTAAACTCCCAGGAGCCTCCAGTCTCTTGAGGGTTAGGTACATCATCTCTAAATGAACACAGACCCGGAAGTCCTCTACTGTATGTCTGTTGGGGGCCTCATATCAGACAGCTGGTATATGCTGTCTCTTTGGTGGTCCAGTGTTTGAGAGATCTCGGGAGTCCAGATTAATTGAGATTACTGGTCCTCCTACAAGATCATCCTTCTCCTCAGCTTCTTTCAGCCTTCCTTAATTCAACAACTAGGGTCAGCTGCTTCTATCCATTGGTTGGGTGGAGATAGTTACGTATGACTCTTTCAGCTGCTTGTTGGGCCTTTTGGAGGACAGTCATGATAGGCCCCTGTTTGTAAGCACATCATAGCATCAGTAATAGTGTCAGGTCTTGGGGATTCCCCCTGAGCTGGATCTCAATTTGGCTCTACCACTGGACCTCTCTTTCCTCAAGCTCTTCTCCATTTTTGTTCCTGCAGTTTTTGTTTGTTTGTTTGTTTGTTTGTTTGTTTGTTTGTCTGGTTTTTTTTTTTTAGAAAGAAACAATTCTGGGTAAGAGTTTTTGACTGTGGGGTGGCAACCCCATCCCTCACTTGATGCCCTGTATTCCTGCTAGAGGTAGGCTCTGTAAGTTCCCTCTCCCTACTGTTGGGCATTTCATCTAAGGTCCCTCCCCTTGAGTGCTGAGTGTCTCTCACCTCCCAGATCTCTGGTGCATTCTGGAGGGTCCCTTCAACTTCCTATTTGCCTGTTTCCATTCTTTCTGCTGAACTTCAGGATTTCAGTCCTTTTCCTTCACCCAATACCAGATC
Source organism: Mus caroli (assembly GCF_978045245.1). Taxonomy (NCBI): domain Eukaryota; kingdom Metazoa; phylum Chordata; class Mammalia; order Rodentia; family Muridae; genus Mus; species Mus caroli. The sequence continues at coordinate 94,475,789 of NW_028227268.1, read as the reverse complement.
AGGTTTCCCCTCTTACCCTAGTCCCTGCTTTGTCCACTTTTCTTCCCATGTCCCTCCCCACTTGTGATTGTTGTCTTCTCTCTCACAAGTGGGACTAAGGTGTCCTCATTTGGGCACTTCAGCTTGTTGAGCTTTTAGAGTTCTGTGGACTGTATCTTAGGTATACTGTACTCTTTTTTAGCTAATATCCACTTATTAGTGAGGACATACCATGCATGTCCTTTTGGGTCTGAGTTACGTCACTCAGGATGATATTTTCTAGTTCCATCCACTTGCCTGCACAATTCAGGATGTCCTCATTCTTAATAACTGAGTATTATTCCATTATGTAAATGAACAACATTTTCTGTATCCATTCTTCTGTCATGGGACATCTGGGTTGTTTCCAGATTCTGGCTATCACAAACAAGGACACTATGAACACAGTGGAACACATGCCCCTGTGGCATGATGGTGCATCTTTTGAGAATAATCCCAAAAGTGGTATTGCTGGGTCTACAGGTAGATCTATTTCCAATTTTCTAAGGAACCTCCAGATTGATTTCCAGAGGGGTTGGACCAGTTTGCAATCCCACCATCAATGGAGGAGTGTCCCTCTTTCTCCACATCCTCACCAACATATGTTGTCACCTGAGGTTTTGGTCTTAGCCATTCTGAATGGTGTAAGGTGGAATCTCAGGGTCATTTTGATTTGCATTCCTCTGATCACTAAAAACTTTGAACATTTCTTTAGGTGCTTCCTTAGCCATTCGAGATTCCTCTGTTGTGAATTCTCTGTTTAGTTCTATTACCCATTTTTTGATTGGGTTGCTTGAATTTTTGGTGGTTAGCTACTTGAGCTCTTTATATATGTTAGATATTAGGCCTCTATCGGATGCGATGTTAGTGAAGATGTTTTCCCAATCTGTAGGTTGCCGATTTGTCTTATTGACTATGTCCTTTGCCTTACAGAAGCTTTCCAGTTTCATGAGGTCCCATTTATCAATTGTTGATCTTAGAGCATGAGACATAGGAGTTCTGTTTAGGAAAGTTCCCCCTGCGCCAATGAGTTCAAGGCTCTTTCCCACATTCTCTTCTATTAGATTCAGTGTATCTGGTTTTATGTTGAGGTCCTTGATCCACTTGGACTTGAGCTTTTTAACAAGGTGACAAATATGGATCTATTTCATTCTTCAACATACATACAGCCAGTTAGACCAGCACTATTTATTAAAGATGCTTTCTTTCTTCCATTGTATATTTTTGGCATCTTTGTCAAAGATCAAGTGACTGTAAGTGTGTGGTTTTATTTCTGGGTCTACAATTCTATTCCATTGATCAATGTGTTTGTCTCTGTACCAATACAATGCAGTTATTATCACTATTGCTCTGTAGTAAAGATTGAGGTCAGGGATGGTGATACCCCCAGCTGTTCTTTTATTGGTAAGAATTGTTTTCACTATTCTGGGTTTTTGCCTTTCCAGATGAATTTGAGAATTGTTCTTTCCATGTCTTTGAAGATTTTGGGATTTTGATAGTGATTGCATTGAATCTATATATTGCCTTTGGTAGGATGGCCATTTTTACTATGTTTATTCTGCCAATCCATGAGCATGGGAGATCTCTCCATTTTCTGAGATCTTCTTCAGTTTTTTTCTTTAGAGACTTGAAGTTACTGTCATACAGGTATTTCACTTGTTTGGTTATAGTTACCCCAAGATATTTTATATTATTTGTAGCTATTGTGAAGGAAATTGTTTCCCTAATTTCTTTCTCAGTCTCTTTATCCTTTACATAAAGGAAGGCTACTGGTTTATTTGAGTTAATTTTATATCTGGTCACTTTGCTGAAGTTTTTTTTATCAGCTGGAGAAGTTCAAAAAGTGGTAAACTTTTTGGGGTTGCTTATATATATACTATCATATCATCTGCAAATAGTGATACCTTTATTTCTTCCTTACCAATTTGTATCTCCTTGATCTCTTTTTGCTATTTTATTGTTCTAGCTAACACTTCAAGTACTATATTCAATAGATATGGGGAGAGTGGGCATCCTTGTCTTGTCCCCAATTTCAGTGGGATTGCTTAAAGTATGTCTCCATTTAATTAGATATCGGATGTTGGTTGGCAGTAAATTGCTTTTATTATGTTTAGGTATGGGCCTTGAATTCCTGATCTCACCAATACTTTTAAAATTAAGGGGTGTTATATTTTGTCAAATGCTTTTTCTGAATCTAAGAAGATGATCATGTGATTTTTTTCTCTGAGTTTGTTTATATAGTGGATTACGTTAATGGATTTTCATATATTAAACCAACCTTGCATCCCTGGAATGAAGCCTACTTGATCATGGTGAATGGTGGTTATGATGTGTTCTTGAATTCTGTTTGAAAGAATTTTATTGAGTATTTTTGCATGGATATTCATAGTGAGATTTGTCTGAAGTTCTCATTTTTTAGTTAGGTCCTTGTGTAGTTTAGATATCAGAGTAATTGTGGTTTCATAGATCCAGTTAGGTAGTGTTGCTTCTCTTTCCATTTTATGGAATACTTTGAGGAAAATTGGTATCAGGTCTTTTTTGAAGGTCTGGTAGAATTCTGCATTAAATCCACCTGGCCTTGGGCTTTTTTGGGGGGGGTAGTTTTTTAATGACTTCTTCTATTTCCTTGTGCGATATGGGCCTGTTAAGATAGTTTACCTGCTCTTGATTTAACTTTGGCATGTGGCATCTGTCTAGAAAACCACCCATTTCATTTACATATTCCAGTTTTGTTGAGTATATGCTTTTATAGTAGGATCTAATGATTTTTTTTGAATGTCCTCCATTTCTGTTGTTATGTCTCCCTTTTCATTTCTGATTTTATTAATTTGAATACTGCCTCTGGACCAGTTAGTTTGGCTAGGGGTTTATCTATCTTGTTGATTCTCTTGAAGAACCAGCTTTTGGTTTTGCTGATTCTTTCTATTGTTTTCTTTGTTTCTATTTGGTTGATTTCAGCCCTGATTTTGACTATTTCCTGACTTTTTCTCCTCTTGGGTGAGATTGTTTCTTTTTGTTCTAGAGTTCTCAGGTGAGCTGTTAAGTTGTTAGTGTAAGATCTCTCCAGTTTCTTTACCAAGGCACTTAGTGCTATGAACTTTCCTCTTAGCACTACTTTTATTGTGTCCCATAAGTTTGGGTATGATGTGTCAACACTTTCATTAAATTCCAGGAAGTCTTTAATTTCTTTCTTTATTTCTTCCCTGACCAAGTTATCATTGAGTAAAGAGTTGTTCAGTTTCCATGTGCATGTGGGCTTTCTGTAGTTTTTGCTGTTATTGAAGTCTTAGGCCATGGTTATCTAATAGGATGCATGGTATTATTTCAATTTTCCTGTATCTGTTGAGGGTTGTTTTATGACCAATTATATAGTCAATTTTGGAGAAGGCACCATGAGGTGCAGAGAAGAAGGTGTATTTTTTGGCCTTAGGGTGAAATGTTCTGTAGATATCTGTTAATCCATTTGGTTCATAACCTCTCTTAGTTTCACTGTGTCTCTGTGTAGTTTCTGTTTCAATGGCCTGCCCATTGGTGAGAGTGGGGTGGTGAAATCTCCCACTATTATTGTGTGGGGTTCAATCTGTGTTTTGAGCTTTAGTAATGTTTCTTTTATGAATTTGGGTGTTCTTGCTTTTGGAACATAGATGTTCTGAATTGAGACTTTCTCTTGGTGGATTTTCCCCTTGATGAATTTGAAATGTCCTTCTTCATCATGTTTGATAACTTTTGGTTGAAAGTCTATTTTATTGGAAATTAGGATGGCAACTCCTGCTTATTTCCTGGGACCATTTGCTTGGAAGACCTTTTTCCATCCTGTTACTCTGAGATAGTGTCTGTCTGTTATTGAGGTGTGTTTCTTGTATGAAGCAAAATGCTGGATCTTGTTTACATATCCAGTCTATTAGCTTATGTCTTTTTATAGGTGAGTTGAGTCCATTAATATTGAAAGATATTAAGATAGATGACTGTTGATATATTTGTTTTGTAGGTGGCCTTATATGCTTGTGGCCCTCTGGTTTTTACTTTGTTGTGAGATGTTTAATATCTTGTCCTTTCTTTGGTGAAGGTATCTTCCTTTTCTTGGAGTTTGCCTTCCAGGATCCTCTATAGGGCTGGGTTGGTAGGTAAATACTGTTTGAATTTGTTTTTGTCCTGGGAATGTTTTGTTTTCTCCATCTATGTTGATTGAGAGTTTGGCTGGGTATAGTAGCCTGGGCTGATATTTGTGTTCTCTTAGGGTCTGCCTAACCTTTGACCAGGTTCTTCTGGCTTTCATAGTCTCTGTTGAGAAGTCTCGTGTAATTCTGATAGGTCTACCTTTGTATGTTACTTGGCCCTTTTCCCTTGCAACTTTTAATAGTCTTTCTTTCTTCTGTGCATTTAGTGTTTTAATAATTATGTGATGAGGAGATTTTCTTTTCTTGTCCCATTTATTTGGTGTTCTATAGGCTTCTTGTACCTTTAGGGCCATCTCTTTCTTTAGGTTGGGGGAGTTTTCTTCTATGGTTTTGTTGAAGACATTTTCAGGTACTTTGAGTTGGGAATATTTGTTCTCCTCTATTCTGATTATTCTTAGATTTGGTCTTTTCATTGTGCCCTGAATTTCCTGGATGTTTTGGGTTAGGAGTTTTTTGTTTTTTTGATTTTTTATGTTTTGAATTTTCTTTGACAGTTGTGTCAATCTCTTCTAGGTATATTTGTAATTCCTGACCTCTTTCCTAAGTTTTCCATTTCCAGGTTTGCCTCTATTTGTGTTTTCTTTATTGTTTCTACTTCCATTTTTAGGTTTTGGATCTCTTTATTCAATTACTTCACCCATTTACCTATGTTTTCATGTATTTCTTTCAGTAAGTTATTGATATCCTCCTTAAGGGACTCTATTATATTCATGAAATAGAATTTTAGGACATATTCCTCATTTTCAGGGGTGTTGGTGTATTCAGGGCTTGCTGTGGTGAAAGAACTGGGTTCTGATGATGCCCACTTATTTTGGCTTCTGTTGCTTATAATCTTGTACTTGCCTTTCACCATCTGGATATCCCTGGTGTTTGTTGGTCTGGATAACTATATGGAGTCTGCCTCTTTTGTCCCTGGGTTGCTTCAGGTTTCCTGGTAAGCCTGCGGCCCTTGCTATATCAGACCACCTGTGGGGCCTTCCGACTGGGGGCTCTTCACAGGGGCAGAGAAGCTGCTGATCTGTTGCTCTGGCTGCAGTAGAACTCCTGGGAGGTCTTCAGACAGTTGGGTCTTCAGTGGAGCAGTCAAGCTGTTGTCCAACTGCCCTGAATGTAGCAGGTCCTCTAGGATGGATCAGGAAATGGTGTCTTCATGGGAGCAGACCAACTAGAAGTCTGCCCCAATAGAAAGGACAGGGCAGAAAGGGTAGAAGGGACTGAAGGGGAATGGTATTCGAGAGGACATGGGTTTTGGTGGGTGATGGGTTGCGAGTCCACCAGGCTCCCAGCAGCAGCTCCAGGACTTGGGTTGGGGGATGGTTCTTACCAACTGTTCTGATTGCAGTGGGTACTCTAGAATGGATCGGGGTGTGGAGTCTTCAAGGGTCCAGACCATGTAGGAGTCTGCCCCAACAGAAACAACCTGGCAGAATGGGTGGAGAAGACAGAAGAGCCATAATTAAGCTTTAACTACATTATAAGCATCTTTTATAAATTTTCCATATAAAGTCTTTTTTGTCTAATGGCATTTCCCCATTTTTTTTAAACTTTCATTACCAACTACACATTTTATATACACAGCCTTTATATCTCTTTTTAAATCTAGCAGCTTTTTAGGTCTAATTTTTAATAAAATCTCAAAAGCAATTATCTCTTAAATGAAAACAAATTTGAAAAAGAAAACATGCATGTTGTAATCTGAATACCTAACTGTCATAAGTAGAGATAACATGGTGATCACTATAAGCACACGGTGAAGGAGAAATTACATTTATTATGTAACCAAGCACAGGCAGGGGTCATTCATAAATGCCCCTGTATGTCTTTGAGGAAAAAAACTTCCAATTCTTAAAATGTTTGTAAACATATATACACATAATCACTGGTGCACATGCACATACCTTAAAATCAAGTATGCAGCACTTAGTTACAACAACTATGGGTCCTATTTAATTTTTCCTTGGAATATAGAATATCAGAAAAAAATAATTTATATACATGTCACACTTATGAAGATAAGCAAAAACCATCTGTAGCATATAAATAAAATGCCAACACACTGAAGTTACATGGTTGCATTTAACCACAGAGAAGGGAAGAACATAGAGTGAAGTTCTGTGACTTAGCGGACTGCCTGTGGCTGTGACCTACAGGAGAACAAAGGGGTGTGGGCAGGATCCAGCCATGTGTCTAAGGTTTATAGTTCCTGGAGACTGGAAGGAAAAGAAAAGTGGTGAAGAGAATCTAGAGAGTACGGACAAAGTTTAGGAGCCTACTGATTGAACAGTGATTGTCAAGTTGCCAGAGAACCAGCAGCAGCTGGTTCTGCCCAATTTCAGAGCAACTCTAGAGGGAAATCCTACTGGTCTCCCCACATGGAGAGGAGAGGCCTTGAAGTGAGTGTTCATATGGGAAGCAGAGGCATGTAGGAAAAGATGTACTGAGCAGCTCTCAGAGTAGAGGACATGGCAGCAGAGACCTGCCTGGAGTATCAGAATGGAGGAGGGGACAAAGGAAGAGAATCTGGTGGCACCATTATAGGAAAGACAGGCACTGTTCTGACATGATCAGAGCAGGGAGTCTGGCTAGAGAGGAGGCATATCTGTTATCTCTCACAGAAAAAAGTTGCCATTCCCACACAGCCAGTAAAAGAGGTTTTTGAGAGTGGACTTTTAGCAGAATGATTTGGAAAGAAGTGTGGATTGTCAGAGAGAAAGGAAGTTCCTAACCTTTACACTGCTGTAAAATTTTGAAATAAATATTTCTCCATTAAGAGGTGTTCAGAAAATTTATCATGTTCAAGGGACACCAGCTTCCTAGTAACCCTTCAACTTCCTTCTGGAGGAACAATAGATGTCTTAAGGAGTAAAAGCAAAGCAGAAAATAAGTATCTATAAACTCAGATAGTTTAGGATCACAGAGTCTAATCTAAACTCAGGGAACATCTGACCCAGAACCAGAGTTTTAGAACAAAGTCAACAGACAGAACCCCTGGAGAACCCAAACCCCTCTCCAGTGGAGAATAGAGAGGGTTGGGATGGAGAAATTGTGGCAACCATAGAGAAATTCTCAAATGACAATCTGTTTCAGTGATACCCCCTTATGAGTCACAGCACTGCTATAAATGTTCTAATGTTTGGGGTTCAAAGAGAGATACTGAAATAATTAGTAGGAGAGACATTATCAGGCAGACATAGCATGGCCAAGGTTCTAAGATTTCAGGCCCCAGTGCATAGGCAGCATTTGGGGGCTCTCAGGAGAGTTCATAACCACATGGTAGAATGATGATGGTCCCTTTAGATATGTTTCAGATAAAGGATAAAGCTTCCAGTCCAAGAAGTTGATGAGTAGTGCACAGTATAGTAAAGGTGTCCCTGTGTCTCTCATTCCTATAAGGCAATGTGAGAGGAAGGAGCATTGCATTATGTTTTGGGGAAAAAAATGTGAGACCTAGAGGAAATGGTGAATATTTAATTTGTATCTATCATGTGGGTATATCCTAGTAACCCCTGACATGTTGGATTCCATTAGCCTGAGGATGCAGAGAGGAACAGCTACAATCAGGAATGACCTGAGTAAGCAGCAGTGCGCTGGGTCCCAATACTCTGATGTTCAGGAAGATTTGGAGCAATGTAAGAACTCAAGATGGGAGAAAATAGGGAACCCAGCTGTTCTTTTTTCAGTATTTGTTTTATGTAAAATTTATAATAGTAAATGGGGGAAATAAAAAAGATCAATCAGAAACAATGGGGAGAACAGTTTCTAAAAAGAACTCCAAAATGATGGTGATGGACACACCAAAGATTCAGAGCCGTGGAAAGAAGATAAGGGAGCCCTGAGCTTTTAAGACAAACTTGTCTCAAAGGGAGAGTGTGGAACTGACAACCCCTCTCATTTCCCTAGCAGCAACCAGCAGAATAAATCTCTTATGATAGATTAGCCTCTTAGGGAAGCTGCTCATTGTCTCCTGGTTCCATGTTTGATGTTTTCTTTTTAGCAATGCACCGATGGATATGAATGGGACCCCATAAGACAGCAGTGTAAAGGTAAGTTTACTACTAAGACTTCTTATCCAAGAGCAGCCCTCTGTGTCCATCTCACATGGTCCTCTTCCTATCCCATGTGTCCTATACCACACTTCACCCTCTGAGAAGACTACTGACTTATTTTATTACTGACCACAGATATTGATGAATGTGACATTGTCCCAGATGCTTGCAAAGGTGGAATGAAATGTGTCAACCACTATGGAGGATATCTCTGCCTTCCTAAAACAGCCCAAATTATTGTCAATAATGAGCATCCTCAGCAAGAAACACCAGCTGCAGAAGCTTCGTCAGGTGCCACCACTGGGACTGTAGCTGCTAGGAGCATGGCAACCAGTGGTGTGGTGCCTGGGGGTGGCTTCATAGCCAGTGCTACTGCAGTTGCTGGCCCTGAAGTTCAAACTGGCCGAAATAACTTTGTCATCCGAAGAAACCCAGCTGACCCTCAGCGCATCCCTTCCAACCCTTCTCACCGGATCCAGTGTGCAGCAGGCTATGAACAGAGTGAGCATAATGTGTGCCAAGGTGAGCATGGCTTGTATTGATCATCCTGGTGAGGGTGCAACAGTTAGCATTTATCAAGGGCTTCCCATACAAAGCATGATACTAAGTATTTTGTCTGTAGAAACATATTTCACCATTGCAATAATTCTAAAAAGTGCATACTTTGGATGTCATTATTATTTTACAAATGAGGAAGCTATGCATCAGACAATTCATCAGTGGTTCCCAACATTAGCTGCTCTATTCATAATCACTCAGGGGTTCAAAAGTTCTCAAGGTCCAAGCCACACCATAGCACAATTAAATAACACTCCTGTGGATGAATTCCAGACATCAATGTTTCTTAAAGCTCCCAGTGTGGTTCCAGTATCCAGCCAAGTTTGAAAACCAAAGAACATACAGGTGTTAAGGACAGAGCTGGCTTTTACACCGGAGCAGGGATTGCTAGAGGCATAGCTGTCAGTCGAGGGGTTGGGTGGTTTGTTTGGAACTTGAACTCATGCTTTTGGCCTACTCTATAAATGTCTCCTCTTGGTTTCTCAAACTTCTCTGTTGTTGGAGTTGCCACTAACTTAATCTCATTACTTCAGAATAAAGGAAAACAGGTCTGACTTCTCTTCACTTTGAAGAGCAGCTCTGTGTTCACATGGCTGTTTCTTTTAAACGTCTCATTTCAGCACATTTTAATTCTCTCACTTGCACCACGGATGATCTGCCTGCTCTTTTGTTTATTTTCACAGAGTACACATAACTGTGTATTCTAGAAACAGCTGCAGACTTATGTGAGCAGAGTGATAAGAATCTTGGCCTTTGAAGATGTGAGATATTAGTTAACTAGGCTGTGCTAAGAGATTGTTTGCTTTTTTTATTTTTATTTTTATTTTTTAATTTTTTTTCTTGACAAATCCTCTAAGAACTGCTGGTGTGGTGATTCTTTTGAGAAATGGTTTAGGAGATCCCATACGTTTTTCACATTGCTAGGAACCAAGTCAGTAGACCCCATAGAAAGGGAATCACCATACACACTGAGCAATGGGCAGGGCCTAGGAGCTCTGCTTTTCTGCCTGGTCATGAATGAGGTTCAAGGGTTAGTGCCACCAAGCATTAGTTGGGCATTGCTCTGTTCTCCAGTACTTTTATCTATCATCAGTATAGAGATGGGAGCTTTTAAATGGCGTCTAAGTGGAGTGAGAAAACCAGCCATGCTCTGTTTTTTATTTAATATTCTGTGGGCAAATTTTAAGTCACCCCACATAAAGAGATAACACATGCTGTGATGGTATCACCTTTCAGGGGATCATCGGAGCAGCATCTGTTTTGCGTTACTGTCATGAGTCAGGATTCCAGTATTGATGATGAATGCACTATCATCTGCTTGATATTCTTTTCCTTTGACAAGGAAATAAACTGATGAGGTTATATGAGAATTATATGTATTTGGATGAATACTGGTGAAAAATACCTTCAGTTTATTTCACATAATTTAGTGAGATTATTTACCATCATTTAGTTGAGCTATTTAAATAGTTTGCTTAAGGTTTGATTGTCTTTTTTTCTGAAATAAATATATTTTATGAAGTTATTTAGATTTTTACATTTTCAATTATTATTGAATACTTTAATAATACCTGAAGAAAAAGAAACAGATAAAGAATGGATTACTTACTTAGTTCATGACCCCTCATTGGCATCTCTGGCTGAATTCAGGAACAGTGCCTAAAACTGAATGAAGAAGTTCTGGAATAAAATATATTTAAGACACATATTGGGTGTATTAGAAATATACTGTGAATACTGACAATGAAATCCTATTAAATTTTCCTTTAAAAGACTCATTGCCTGTAGTTCCGTGTCTAGGGATGGGGCCCCATGAAACCCCCATCCTTCAATATTAACATGCCCACTGATATTACCATGTTCCAGACTTGTTTATGTGGCCATTTATTTTTTTGAGAGACTGTGTCACAACAGATATCCTGGTGTTCTGGTCTTAACAATCTTTTTACTATATGTACTGCAGAAACTGTAGGAGATGATTAGATAGATGTGTCCACCAGGGATGGTCTCACCACAATCTGTTGATCTCTGCAGTGTGTCCAGTTGTGGTTTTCTGTGATGGTCTCTATTTGCTATAAAGAAAGAGTTCTTTGGTGGGGGGAGATAGCTACACTTACCTGTGGATGTAAGGGTTATTTTGAATGTAGGAAGGAATTGTGCTGGTCTAACAAAGTAGTGGTACTTAATTCTTTTCTAATACCCATGATATTATACCACTAGCCCTGGAAAGCTGGCTAGGTTTATAGTTTTGACACGATTTTCCTCCTGTTGAGTGGGCCTTAAGTCCAATTAAACAGGTTACTACCAACATTCAAGTGCCACATATTGTGCCTTATAGCTTATAGCCTTTCTCGGCTGATCATTGTCATGGCTCATAGGTGGTACATCTGGATAGGACTGTTGAGTTTCTTTTCTTCAAAACTTGCACAGTATTTTCTGGTACTATGGAAGCTAGACCACAGGAAAGAGACTTTCAAGTCAGCTCAAGGTCCAATTATATGGGTTGTGTTTTCTAATTAATTGTGTGGTGTCTTCAACAATAGGGACCACGCTCAACCTCTGAAAGGCAACCCATGACTACATTAGTAATCTATATGTTTTGGGAGTCACTTGGATTACATTAAAAAGGAGGATTTTCATGTCCTGTACTGAAATTTTTGTTAGCTTGTGATTCTTATCAGTAGCACTACAGCCTGAGTGCTTTATCTTCCTTTAAGACACACGCTCACACACACACACACAGAGAGAGAGAGAGAGAGAGAGAGAGAGAGAGAGAGAGAGAGGAAGAGGGGGGGGAAGAGAGAGAGAAAGAGAGAGAGGGAGAGAGTACACACATACAACACAAACACATACACACAGAGAGATAAGCACATATATGTATTCCATATCATTTTATGTAAACATAAAATAATAAGCTTCCTTGTTGCTTTTTCAAACAACCTTGGTATTATTTGTCCTTTGTCCCTTCTTCTTCTACTCTGATGTCCATCCTCTCCAGGTGGAGTTCCACCTACATCTTTCCATTTTCCATTTCATATCACCTGTATCCTACTATCCCCTATCAAGTCCCAGCACCCACCCCACACCAGACCACACACCCCACACTCCCATCACCTATGGTCTCTGTGGCTACTCCAGGTTCTGTATTGACATCTGAGAATTTGGAGCTTGGAATCACAAAGGGGTAAGGACATGCTACAGTATCTTTATGGGAATAGGTTACCTTATTCAATATAAGTAAGTAATGTGAGAAATACTAAGATAATTTTTTCTAGTCCACCTACTTAACCTGAAAATTTTGTGATTTCATTTTTCTTTTTTTTTTATTTTCCTTTTTTTTTTAATTAGGTATTTTCTTCATTTACATTTCCAATACTATCCCAAAAGTCCCCCATGTCCTCCACCCCACTCTCCTCCCGCCTCCAATCCCACATCTTAGCCCTGGCGTTCCCCTGTACTTAGGCTTATAAAATTTGCAAGACCAATGGACCTCTCTTTCCACTGATGGCTGCCTAGGAGATGAAAGGCGTTTGGAGGCTGATTATGGGATGGATCCCCTGGTATGGCAGTCTTCTGATACATATGCAGCTAGAGACACGAGCTCCAGAGGGTACTGGTTAGTTCATATTGTTGTTCCACATATAGGGTTGCAGATACCTTTAGCTCCTTGGTACTTTCTCTACCTCCTCCGTTGGGGGCCCTGGGTTCCATCCAATAGCTGACTGTGGGCATCCACTTATGTGTTTGCTAGGCCCAAGAATAGCCTCACAAGAGACAGGTATAACACGATCCTTTCAGAAAAATCTTGCTAGTGTATGCAATGGTGTCAGCGTTTGGAGGCTGATTATGGGATGGATGCCCTGGTATGGCAGTCTCTAGATGGTCCATCCTTTCATCTCCACTCCAAACTTTGTCTCTGTAACTACTTCCATGGGTGTTTTGTTCCCAATTCTAAGAAGGGGCAAAATGTCCACAATTTGGTCTTCCTTCTTCTTGAGTTTCATGTGTTTTACAAATTGTATCTTATATCTTGGGTATCCTAAGTTTCTGGGCTAATATCCACTTATCAGTGAGTACATATTGTGTGAGTACATATTGAGTGATTGGGTTACCACACTCAGGATGATGCTCCCCAGGTCCATCCATTTACCTAGGAATTTCATAAATTCATTCTTTTTAATAGCTGAGTAGTACTCCATTGTGTAAATGTACCACATTTTCTGTATCCATTCCTCCGTTGAGGGGCATCTGGGTTCTTATCAGCTTCTGGCTATTATAAATAAGGCTGCTATGAACATAGTGGAGCATGTGTCCTTCTAACCGGTTGGAACATCTTCTGGATATATGCCCAGGAGAGGTATTGTGGGATCCTCCAGTAGTACTATGTCCAATTTTCTGAGGAACCTCCAGACTGATTTCCAGAGTGGTTGTACAAGCTTGGAATCCCACCAACAATGGAGGAGTGTTCCTCTTTCTCCACATCCTCGCCAGCACCTGCTGTCACCTGAATTTTAGATCTTAGCCATTCTGACTGATGTGAGGTGGAATCTCAGGGTTGTTTTGATTTGCATTTCCCTGATGATTAAGGATGATGAACAGTTTTTCAGGTGCTTCTCTGCCATTTGGTATTCCTCAGGTGAGAAGTCTTGTTTAGCTCTGAGCCCCATTTTTAATGGGGTTATTTGATTTTCTGGAGTCCATCTTCTTGAGTTCTTTATATATATATTGGATATTAGTCCCCTATCTGATTTAGGATAGGTAAAGATCCTTTCCCAATCTGTTGGTGGCCTTTTTGTCTTATTGACCGTGTCATTTGCCTTACAGAAGCTTTGCCATTTTATGAGGTCCCATTTGGAGAATCTCAATCTAACAGCATAAGCCATTGTGGTTCTATTCAGGAATTTTTCCCTTGTTCCCATATCTTCAAGGCTTTTCCCAACTTTCTCTTCTATAAGTTTCACTATCTCTGGTTTTATGTGCAGTTCCTTGATCCACTTAGATTTGACCTTAGTACAAGGAGATAGGGATGGATCAATTTGCATTCTTCTACATGATAACCACCAGTTGTGCCAGAACCATTTCTTGAAAATGCTGTCATTTTTTCCACTGGATGGTTTTAGCTCCCTTGACAAAGATCAAGTGACCATAGGAGTGTGAGTTCATCTCTGGGTCTTCAATTCTATTCCATTGGTCTACTTGTCTGTCGCTATACCAGTACCATGAAGTTTTTATCACAATTGTGCTGTAGTACAGCTTTAGGTCAGGCATGGTGATTCCACCAGCGGTTCTTTTATCATTGAGAAGAGTTTTTGCTATCCTAGGTTTTCTGTTATTCCAGATGAATTTGCAGATTGCTCTTTCTAATTCGTTGAAGAATTGAGTTAGAACTTTGATGGGGATTGCACTGAATCTGTATATAGATTTTTGCAAGATAGCCATTTTTACTATATTGATCCTGCCAATCCATGAGCATGGGAGATCTTTCCATCTTCTGAGATCTTCTTTAATTTCTTTCTTCAGAGACTTGAAGTTCTTATACAGATCCTTCACTTCCTTATTTAGAATCATGCCAAGGTATTTTATATTATTTGTGACTATTGAGAAGGGTGTTGTTTCCCTAATTTCTTTCTCAGCCTGTTTATCCTTTGTGTAGAGAAAGGCCATTTACTTGTTGGAGTTAATTTTATATCCAGCTACTTCATTGAAGCTGTTTATCAGGTTTAGGACTTCTCTGGTGGAATTTTTAGAGGCACTTATATATACTATCATATCATCTGCAATAAGTGATATTTTGATTTCATCATTTCCAATTTGTATCCCCTTGATCTCCTTTTGTTTCCGAATTGCTCTGGCTAGGACTTCAAGTACAATGTTGAATAGGTAGGGAGAAATTGGCCAGCCTTATCCAGTCCCTGATTTTTAGTGGGATGGCTTCCAGCTTCTCACCATTTACTTTGATGTTGGCTACTGGTTTGCTGTAGATTGCTTTTATCAGGTTTAGGTATGGGCCTTGAATTCCTGATCTTTCCAAGACTTTTATCATGAATGGGTGTTGGATTTTGTCAAATGCTTTCTCCGCATCTAACGAGATGATCATGTGGTTTTTGTATTTGAGTTTGTTTCTATAATGGATTATGTTGATGGATTTCTGTATATTAAACCATCCCTGCATCCCAGGAATGAAGCCTACTTGGTCAGGATGGATGATTGTTTTGTTGTGTTCTTGTATTTGGTTAGGGAAATTTTTATTGGATATTTTTGCATTGGTATTCATAAGGGAAGTTGGTCTGAAGTTCTTTATCTTTGTTGGGTCTTTCTGTGGTTTAGTATCAGAGTAATTGTGGCTTCATAGAATGAATTGGATAAAATACCTTCTGCTTCTATTTTGTGGAATAGTTTGTTAAGAACTGGAATTAGATCTTCTTTGAAGGTCTGATAGGACTCTGCACTAAACCTATCTGGTCCTGGGCTTTTTTTTGGCTGGGAGACTATTAATGACTGCTTCTATTTCTTTAGGGGATATAGGACTGTTTAGATCATTAACCTGATCATAATTTAACTTTGTTACCTGATATCTGTCTAGAAATTTGTCCATTTCATCAAGGTTTTCAAGTTTTGTTGAGTATAGCCTTTTGTATTAGGATCTGATGGTGTTTTGGATTTCTCCAGGATCTCTTGTTATGTCTCCCTTTTCATTTCTGATTTTGTTAGTTAGGATGTTGTCCCTGTGCCCTTTAGTGAGTCTGGCTAAGGGTTTATCTATCTTGTTGATTTTCTCAAAGAACCAGCTCCTCATTAGGTTGATTCTTTGAATAGTTCTTCTTGTTTCCACTTAGTTGATTTCGTCCTCGAGTTTGATTATTTCCTGCTGTCTACTCCTCTTGGGTGAATTTGCTTCCTTTTGTTCTAGAGCTTTTAGGTGCGTTGTCAAGCTGCTAGTGCATGCTCTCTCTAGATTCTTTTTGGATGTACTCAGAGCTATGAGTTTTCCTCTTAGAAATGCTTTTATAGTGTCCTATATGTTTGGGTATGTTGTGGCTTCATTTTCACTAAACTCTAAAAAGTCTTTAATTTCTTTCTTTATTCCTTCCTTAATCAAGTTATCTTTGAGAAGAGTGTTGTTCAGTTTCCACGTGAATGTTGGCTTTCTATTATTAATGTTGTTATTGAAGATCAACCTTAGTCCATGGTGATCTGATAGGATGCATGGGATAATTTCAATATTTTTGTATCTTTTGAGGCCTGTATTGTGACCAATTATATGGTCAGTTTTGAAAAAGGTACCATGAGGTGCTGAGAAGAAGGTATATCCTTTTGTTTTAGGATAAAATGTTCTGTAGATATCAGTTAAATCCATTTGTTTCATAACTTCTTTTTATTTATTTATTTATTTATTTATTTATTTATTATTAGGTATTTTCCTTAATTACATTTCCAATGCTATCCAAAAAGTCCCCAATACACTCCCCCCACCCAGTCCCCCACCCACCTACCCCCGCCCCTTGGCCCTGGCATTCCCCTGTACTGGGGCATATAAAGTTGGCAAGTCCAATGGGCCTCTCTTTCCAGTGATGGCCGACTAGGCCATCTTTTGATACAAATGCAGCTAGAGTCTAGACCTCTGGGGTACTGGTTAGTTCATAATAATGTTCCACCTATGGGGTTGCAGTTCCCTTTAGCTTCTTGGGTACTTTCTCTAGCTCCTCCATTGGGGGCCCTGTGATTCATCCAATAGCTGACTGTGAGCATCCACTTCTGTGTTTGCTAGGCCCCGGCATTGTCTCACAAGAGACAGCTATATCTGGGTCCTTTCAGCAAAATCTTGCTAGTGTATGCAATGGTGTCAGCGTTTGGAAGCTGATTATGGGATGGATCCCTGGATATGGCAGGCTTTAGATGGTCCATCCTTTCATCACAGCTCCAAACTTTATCTCTGTAACTCTTGCCATGGGTGTTTTGTTCCCAATTCCAAGAAGGGGCACAGTGTCCACACTTTGGTCTTCGTTCTTCTTGAGTTTCATGCGTTTAACAAATTTTATCTTATATCTTGGGTATCCTAAGTTTTGGGGCTTATATCCACTTATCAGTGAGTACATATTGTGTGAGTTCCTTTGTGAATATGTTACCTCACTCAGGATGATGTCCTTCAGATCCATCCATTTGCCTAGGAATTTCATAAAATCATTCCTTTTAATAGCTGAGTAGTACTCCATTGTGTAAATGTACCACATTTTCTGTATCCATTCCTCTGTTGAGGGGCATCTGGGTTCTTTCCAGCTTCTGGCTATTATAAATAAGGCTGCTATGAACATAGTGGAGCATGTGTCCTTCTTACCGGTTGGAACATCTTCTGGATATATGCCCAGGAGAGGTATTGCTGGATCCTCTGTTAGTATTATGTCCAATTTTCTGAGGAACCGCCAAACTGATTTCCAGAGTGGTTGTACCAGCTTGCAATCCCACCAACAATGAAGGAGTGTTCCTCTTTCTCCACATCCTCGCCAGCATCTGCTGTCACCTGAATTTTTTATCTTAGCCATTCTGACTGGTGTGAGGTGGAATCTCAGGGTTGTTTTGAGTTGCATTTCCCTGATGATTAAGGATGTTGAACATTTTTTCAGGTGCTTCTCTGCCATTCGGTATTCCTCAGGTGAGAATTCTTTGTTCATTTCTGAGCCCCATTTTTTAACGGGGTTATTTGATTTTCTGGAGTCCACCTTCTTGAGTTCTTTATATATATGGGATATTAGTCCCCTATCTGATTTAGGATAGGTAAAGATCCTTTCCCAATCTGTTGGTGGTCTTTTTGTCTTATTAACGGTGTCTTTTGCCTTGCAGAAGCTTTGCAACTTTATGAGGTCCCATTTATCGATTCTCGATCTTACAGCACAAGCCATTGCTGTTCTATTCAGGAATTTTTCCCCTGTACCCATATCTTCGAGGCTTTTCCCTACTTTCTCCTCTATAAGTTTCAGAGTCTCTGGTTTTATGTGGAGTTCCTTAATCCACTTAGATTTGACCTTGTAACAAGGAGATAGGAATGGATCAATTTGCATTCTTCTACATGATAACCGCCAGTTGTGCCAGCACCATTTGTTGAAAATGCTGTCTTTTTTCCACTGGATGGTTTTTGCCCCCTTGTCAAAGATCAAGTGACCATAGGTATGTGGGTTGATCTCAGGGTCTTCAATTCTGTTCCATTGGTCTACTTGTCTGTCGTTATACCAGTACCATGCAGTTTTTATCACAATTGCTCTGTAGTACAGCTTTAGGTCAGGCATGGTGATTCCACCAGCGGTTCTTTTATCCTTGAGAACAGTTTTTGCTATCCTAGGTTTTTTGATGTTCCAGATGAATTTGCAGATTGCCCTTTCTAATTCGTTGAAGAATTGAGTTGGAATTTTGATGGGGATTGCATTGAATCTGTAGATTGCTTTTGGCAAGATAGCCATTTTTACAATGTTGATCCTGCCAATCCATGAGCATGGGAGGTTTTCCATCTTCTGAGATCTTCTTTAATTTCTTTCTTCACGGACTTGAAGTTCTTGTCATACAGATTTTTCACTTCCTTAGTTAGAGTCACGCCAAGGTATTTTATTTTGTTTGTAACTATTGAGAAGGGTGTTGTTTCCCTAATTTCCTTCTCTGCCTGTTTATCCTTTGTGTACAGAAAGGTCATTGACTTGCTTGAGTTAATTTTATATCCAGCTACTTCACTGAAGCTATTTATCAGACTTAGGAGTTCTCTGTTAGAATTTTTAGGGTCATTTATGTATACTAACATATCATCTGCAAAAAGCGATATTTTGACTTCTTCTTTTCCAATTTGTATCCCCTTGATCTCCTTTTGTTGTCTAATTGCTCTAGCTAGGACTTCAATTACAATGTTGAATATGTAGGGAGAGAATGGGCAGCCTTGTCTAGTCCCTGATTTTAGTGGGATTGCTTCCAGCTTCTCACCATTTACTTTGATGTTGGCTACTGGTTTGCTGTATATTGCTTTTATCATGGTTAGGTATGGGCCTTGAATTCCTGATCTTTCCAAGACTTTTATCATGAATGGGTGTTGGATTTTGTCAAATGCTTTTTCAGCATCTAAGGAGATGATCATGTGGTTTATGTCTTTGAGTTTGATTATATAATGGATTACATTGATGGATTTTCGTATATTGAACCATCCTTGCATCCCTGGGATGAAACCTACTTAGTCAGGATGCATGATTGTTTTGATGTGTTCTTGAATTCGGTTAGCGAGAACTTTATTGAGGATTTTTGCATCAATATTCATAAGGGAAATTGGTCTCAAGTTCTCTATCTTTGTTGGGTCTTTATGTGGTTTAGGTATCAGAGTAATTGTGGCTTCATAGAATGAGTTGGGTAGAGTACCTTCTGATTCTATTTTGTGGAATAGTTTGTGAAGAACTGGGATTAGATATTCTTTGAAGGTTTGATAGAACTCTGCACTAAACCCATCTGGTCCTGGGCTTTTCTTGGTTGGGAGACTATTAATGACTGCTTCTATTTCTTTAGGGGATATGGGAATGTTTAGATCGTTAACCTGATCTTAATTTAACTTTGGTACATTTTTATTTGTCTAGAAACTTGTCCATTTCATCCAGGTACTCCAGTTTTGTTGAGTATAGCCTTTTGTAGAAGGATCTGATGGTGTTTTGGATTTCTTCAGGGTCTGTTGTTATGTCTCCCTTTTCATTTCTGATTTTGTTAATTAGAATACTTTCCCTATACCCTCTAGTGAGTCTGGCTAAGGGTTTATCTATCTTGTTGATTTTCTCAAAGAACCAGCTCCTCGATTGGTTGATTCTTTGAATTGTTCTTCTTGTTTCCACTTGGTTAATTTCACCCCTGAGTTTGATTATTTCTTGCCATCTACTCCTCTTGGGTGAATTTGCTTCCTTTCGTTCTAGAGCTTTTAGGTGTGTTGTCAAGCTGCTAATGTGTGCTCTCTCTAGTTTCTTTTTGGAGGCACTCAGAGCTATGAGTTTTCCTCTTAGAAATGCTTTCATTACGTCCCATAAGTTTGGGTATGCTGTGTCTTCATTTTCATTAAACTCCAGAAAGTCCTTAATTTCTTTCTTTATTCCTTCCTTCACCAAGGTATCATTGAGAAGAGTGTTGTTTAGTTTCCACGTATGTGTTGGCTTTCTATTATTTATTTTGTTATTGAAGATCAGTCTTAGTCCATGGTGATCTGATAGGGTGCATGGGACAATTTCAATATTTTTGTATATGTTGAGGCTTTTTTTGTGACCAATTATGTGGTCAGTTTTGGAGAAGGTACCGTGAGGTGCTGAGAAGAAGGTATATCCTTTTGTTTTAGGATAAAATGTTCTGTAGATATCTGTCAGATCCATTTGTTTCATAACCTCTGTTAGTTTCACTGTGTCCCTGTTTAGTTTCTCTTTCCATGATCTGTCCATTGGTGAAAGTGGTGTGTTGAAGTCTCCCACTATTATTGTGTGAGGTGCAATGTGTGCTTTGAGCTTTACTAAAGTATCTTTAATGAATGAGGCTGCCCTTGTATTTGGAGCATAGATATTCAGAATTGATAGTTCCTCTTGGAGGATTTTACCTTTGATGAGAATGAAGTGCCCTTCCTTATCTTTTTTGATGACTTTGGGTTGGAAGTCAATCTTATCAGATATTATAATGACTACTCCAGCTTGTTTCTTCCTACCATTTGTTTGGAAAATTGTTTTCCAGCCTTTCATTCTGAGGTAGTGTCTATCTTTTTCTCTGAGATGAGTTTCCTGCAAGCAGCAAAATGTTGGGTCTTGTTTGTGTAGCCAGTTTGTTAGTCTATGTCTTTTTATTGGGGAGTTGAGTCCATTGATATTAAGAGATATTAGGGAGAAGTAATTGTTGATTCCTTTTATTTTTGATGTTAGAGTTGGTGTTCTGTTCTTGTGGCTGTCTTCTTTTAGGTTTGTTGAGGGATTATCTTCTTGCTTGTTCTAGGACGAGGTTTCTGTCCTTGTATTGGTTTTTTTCTGTTATTATCCTTTGAAGTGCTGGATTCGTGGAAAGATAATGTGTGAATTTGGTTTTGTCGTAGAATACTTTGGTTTCTCCATCTATGGTAATTGAAAGTTTGGCTGGGTATAGTAGCCTGGGCTGGAAATTGTGTTCTCTTAGTTTCTGTATAACATCTGTCCAGGCCCTTCTGGCTTTTATAGTCTCTGGTGAAAAATCCGATGTAATTCTGATAGGCCTGCCTTTATATGTTACTTGACCTTTTTCCCTTACTGCTTTTAGTATTCTATCTTTATTTAGTGCATTTGTTGTTCTGATTATTATGTGTCAGAAGGAATTTCTTTTCTGGTCCAGTCTATTTGGAGTTCTGTAGGCTTCTTGTATGTTCTTGGGCATCTCTTTCTTTAGGTTTGGGAAGTTTTCTTCTATAATTTTGTTGAAGATATTTGCTGGTCCTTTGAGTTGAAAATCTTCATTCTCATCTACTCCTATTATCCATAGGGTTGGTCTTCTCATTTTGTCCCTGATTTCCTGGATGTTTTGAGTTAGTATCTTTTTGGATTTTCTATTTTCTTTGATTGTCGTGCCGATGTTCTCTATGGAGTCTTCTGCACCTGAGATTCTCTCTTCCATCTCTTGTATTCTGTTGCTGATGCTCGTATCTATGGTTCCAGATTTCTTTCCTAGTGTTTCTATCTCCAGCGTTGCCTCAATTTGGGTTTTCTTCATTGTCTCTACTTCCCTTTTTAAGTCTTGGATGGTTTTATTCAATTCCATCACCTGTTTGGTCTGGTTTTCCTGCAATTCTTTAATGGATTTTTGTGCTTCCTCTTTAATGTCTTCTACCTGTTTTGCAGTGTTCTCCTGTTTTTGTTTGAGTGTGTTATTAAAGTCCTTCTTGATGTCCTCTACCATCATCATGAGATATGCTTTTAGATCCGGGTCTATCTTCTCCGGTGTGTTGGGGTGCCCTGGACTGGGCGAAGTGGGAGTGCTGGGTTCTGATGATGGTGAGTGGTCTTGGTTTCTGTTAGTAAGATTATTACGTTTTCCTTTCGCCATCTGGTAATCTCTGGGGTTAGTTGTTATCATTGTCACTGTTTAAATATTGGAGCAGACTCTGTGTTCCACTCACCAGAAGTCTCAAGATCCTGTGGCGGGTGTCGTGGATAGCTGGCGGGTGTCAGCCGACCCTGCACCCTAGCTACCCCTGCGCGGGTCAGACCGGAAGAGACTGTTTCATAACTTCTGTTAGTTTCACTGTGTCCCTGCTTAGTTTCTGTTTCCATGATCGGTCCATTGATGAAAGTGGTGTGTTGATGTCTCCCACTATTATTGTGTGAGGTATAATGTGTGCTTTGAGCTTTACTAAAGTTTCTTCAATGAATGTGGCTGCCCTTGCATTTGGAGCATAGATATTCAGAATTGAGAGTTCCTCTTGGAAGATTTTACCTTTGATGATTATGAAGTGTCTCTCCTTGTCTTTTTTGATAACTTTGGTTTGGAAGTCGTTTTTATTAGATATCAGAATGGCTACTCCAGCTTGTTTCTTCAGACCATTTGCTTGGAAAATTGTTTTTCAGCCTTTCATTCTGAGGTAGTGCCTGTCTTTTTCCCTGAGATGGGTTTCCTGTAAGCAGCAAAATGTTGGGTCCTGTTTGTGTAGCCAGTCTGTTAGTCTATGTTTTTTTATTGGGGAATTGAGTCAATTGATATTAAGAGATATTAAGGAAAAGTAATTGCTGCTTCCTCTTATTTTTGTTGTTAGAGTTGGCATTCTGTTCTTCTGGCTGTCTTCTTTTAGGTTTGTTGAAGGATTACTTTCTTGCTTTTTCTAGGACGTGATTTCCGTCCTTGTATTTTTTTTTATGTTATTATCCTTTGAAAAGCTGGATTCGTGGAAAGATAATGTATGGATTTGATTTTGTCATGGAATACTTTGGTTTCTCCATCTATGGTAATTGAAAGTTTGGCTGGGTATAGTAGCCTGGGCTGGCATTTTTGTTTTCTTAGTGTCTCTATAACATCTGTTAAGGATCTTCTAGCTTTCATAATCTCTGTTGAAAAGTCTGGTGTAATTCTGGTAGCCCTGCCTTTATATGTTACTTGACCTTTTCCCTTACTGCTTTTAATATTCTATTTTTTTATAGTGTACTTGTTGTTATGATTATCATGTGTCGGGAGGAATTTCTTTTCTGGTCCAGTCTATTTGGAGTTCTGTAGGCTTCTTGTATGTTCATGGGCATCTCTTTCTTTAGGTTTTGGAAGTTTTCTTCTATAATTTTGTTGAAGATATTTGCTGGCTCTTTAAGTTGAAAATCTTCATTCTCATCTACTCCTATTATCCATAGCTTTGGTCTTCTCATTGTGTCCTGGATTTCCTGGATGTTTTGAGTTAGGATCTTTTTGCATTTTGCATTTTCTTTGATTGTTGTGCCCATGCTCTCTATGGAATATTCTGCACCTGAGATTCTCTCTTCCATCTCTTGCATTCTATTGTTGATGCTCACATCTTTGGTTCCAGATTTCTTTCCTAGGGTTTCTATCTCCAGCATTGCCTCACTTTTGGTTTTCTTTATTGTGTCTACTTCCCTTTTTAGGTCTAGTATGGTTTTGTTCATTTCCATCACCTGTTTGCTTGTGTTTTCCTGTTTTTCTTTAAGAACTTCTACCTGTTTGGTTGTGTTTTCCTGTTTTTCTTTAAGGACTTGTAACTCTTTAGCAGTGTTCTCCTGTATTTTTTTTAAGTGAGTTATTAAAGTCCTTCTTGATGTCCTCTATCATCATAATGAGATATGCTTTTAAATCGAGGTCTAGCTTTTCTCGGTGTGTTGGGATTCCCTTGACTGGGTGAGGTGGTCTTTGTTTCTGTTAGTAAGATTCTTGCGTTTCCCTTCGCCATCTGGTAAGCTCTTGATTTAGTTGTTATAGTTGTCTCTGGTTAGAGCTTGTTCCTCAGGTGATTCTGTTAGCCTTTATCAGCAGACATGGGAGACTAGCTCTCTCCTCTGAGTTTCAGTGGTCAGAGTACTCTCTCAGGCAAGCTCTCCTCTTACAGGGAAGGTGCACAGATATCTGGTGTTCGGACCTGCCTCCTGGCAGAAGATAAAGGCCTGAAATAGGACCTGTCCCATAAGCTGTGTTGCTTCAGTCTGTCCCAGAAGCTGTTAGCTTCTGTAGTCCACACTCTCACCTTCACAGACTAGTCTCAGAGGGATCAGGGAACCAAGATGGCTCCCCCAGGTGCTCTGGCAATGCCCTCCTGGGTGGGGTGGACACCTCTCCTCTGGCAGGGAAGGTGCCCGGATGTCTGGAGCCCAAAAAGGGGTCTGCCTTAGAAGCTGTCCTCTAGGGACCTTGGGGGTGTCCGCTGACTCCGCACCCAGGTGACCTCGAGCTGGCGCCGACCAGAATGGATTTGTGACCCTGGTCAGCCTGGCTTTTCTGCTTCCCTAATGCTGTCTCAGGTCCAGTGTGATTGGATTGGAACAGAAGTTGTGTTCCACTCACCAGTGGTCCTAAGATCGTGTGGAGAGTCCTCTAGGGGACCTTGAGGGTGTCCGCCGACTCCGAACCCAAGGGCCGACCAGAAGGGTGTGATTTCATTTTTCTTTACATTGTGTCCATGAACCACATTTTTAAATCTATTAAATGACATTCAGGTTGTTTTCATTTCCTGGCTATTAGGGACATGCCCCTTTATTCATTGTCCAACTCAGAGTGAGCAACCCTCAAATCATAGACACACCATCAACAAAAACAGATGTAGCAACTTGTATTTATCTATGTGCATATACATATACCCTATACATGTGACAATAAAAATGAGAAAAATTTGAGAGCAGTGGTAGGTAATGGGAGGGTTTCAAGGGACTGTGCCTGGGAGGGTCTGGAGGGAGGAGAAGGGGAAATGTGAAATAATACTAGTCCAATTTAAAATTTTTTTAAAAAATCCACAGGAACAGACATATTTAATTAATAAAAAGGAAAAAGGTTTTAAAATTATTAGCCATATAGGTAGGGCATAATTTCACAGTATTGTAACAAATATGTTACATACTCTCTGTATAATTGGAAAGTTATGTATTTTAGTAGTCATTTACCTATTTTTTTCAGGTCACTGGATGAAATTTTATCTTATGTTTATGAAATTAATTATAATACCAAAAGATAGAGAAAGCTACTTTTTTCACATATTAAAATACCATAATTCTTAGTTCTCTGGGGATTTTTAAAATTACAAATTAAAGTTATTAGGCAAATTGCTTATGGAAAACATGAATAATTAACTATTTATTTATGTACACACAGAATATTTCAACTAAACTGTTCTGAATAATTTACAATTTCTCAACTTTGTGCTTGGAGTCTGTAGTATGGAAAACAGGGTTAAATGCTTTTAATGACTTAAGGCCTTAGTTGGACTTCTTCCCACCTTCTGACTTTGCAAAGTGCCCATAAATGTGGATTTACTTAATTGTTGATAAAATGGGTTATTTCATATGATAACAACAGAATAATCTGTCTAGGGATCTGACTAACATAAGTCGAGTCACACTTGTGCCCGTTTATTATTTAGCTAATCAAATATGTAGCCCCACTCCTTCTAATTGCCTGCAGATGGATGAAATTCTCATTCCAGGCCAGCAGCACAAAATAATGTTTTATAACCAGTGTGAAAGTGTGGGGACCTCTCCTTAAAACAATAATGTGCTCCAAGGACCTATATTCCCGACATCATTATGCGTTTGAGGAGTCCTCTGTTTTAATAAACTCCTCTACCCCCTTTTAAACGCTGCCTAAGTGTGTCCACTAAGCCAAACACATTTACCATGGCTGGCTGGATTAAGACAAATGAAAGCTTATACATGAGTCATCATTGTACAAAACTATTTTTTCCACAAATGTTTTAAAAAGGTATATTTCATCACATAATCCAAAACTGAGAACTAGCAAGAGCTACAGTCTCTACTTTGTTTTAGTCTTTAACTGAGTTTTCAGCTGGATAATGCCAGTGACAGACATTTTCTACCCATTGAACTACCATCAAAATTTTTTGTAAATATATCTTACTCCTTTCTACATGTTTTCCAGGACTTTTTGTTTTGTGCAAAATAGATTTTTGCACAATTTTATTTGGAAATATGATACAACCTCCAAAGGTCAAGTTTTGTATGTTGATTATTTAAAGTAATTCTTGACAAAGGAGAATTCAATAGGGTAGGCACAGAGAGTTGTAAGTGGCTGCCATTATCCTTTGCAGGTATTAAATTACAAAATCATTCTGAAATGGGGGTGAGGAAAAGAAAATAAAAATTGCCCAATTTAAAGGATTTTTTGTTTAATTTAACTTACAAAAATAGAACATTTTACAAGGCTTGTAATTAAGATATCATTAACTTGGACATCTTTCACAGGGACAACTACTAATTAATAAAAAGAACAAGTCTACTAAGGATGAAAGATCACTGGATAAAGACATTTGTCACCAACTCTTAACAATTTGAGTTTGATCGCCCAGGTCCCTAATTGTGAATGGAAAAAGCTGACTCCCAAATGTTGCCCTCTGATCTCAACATACAGACCATGTCATACCCATATGTGCATATGTGTGCATGCATACACACACACACACACACACACACACACACACACACACACACACTAAATCATTGTGATGATTTTTATTATTATTTGACACAGAGGCAAGTAATACGCTGAAAAAAAAAAAAACTGTCTTCTTTACACGCTCCATCCTGTCACCTGCTCAAGCTTACCAATCAGACCTCCACCCCCTGGTTGACCTTGTGCTATACCTGGCACATTCATAGCTAAAATACTGCTTTGAAAGGGAAAAATATTGCATGTACTTATTTAAAAACCTTAAAATAATATGTTCAGCTTCTTACTAGAGAAATATTTCTTTTATTTCTTTCATTTTAAGTGGGTGTGATCTCATATCCAAAAGAATACTTACAAATTATTGAGTAATCAGGCACCTCAGCCCACCTGCATTGCTCTTCACATTCAGCTTTTGAGTATTACCCTTTGTTGCTCTGACTGCCATTAAGGCTTCTGGATGCTTAGCTTTTGTTGCGTATAGGTGCACAGTCCAATAAAGAGCTTTGATATAACAAAACAGATATTTTGAGAAAGGAAGACTATAATTGTATAAATTATATTAACCTAAAAACAGTTCAAGTAGAAAGAAAGATGAGCATTGTTGATTACCTTTGAGTACCTGAAATTTCTCCAAAGTCATCTTTCTAGGTAGGACTGAAATGTTTAGGGAAAATGTGACTAATTTTTAAATAATGGATGCACTGCATTAGAAATAGTTGATTTCCTCCTAAAAATAATACATCTTATTATTTACTTTTCAA
This sequence comes from Mus caroli, assembly GCF_978045245.1. Taxonomy (NCBI): domain Eukaryota; kingdom Metazoa; phylum Chordata; class Mammalia; order Rodentia; family Muridae; genus Mus; species Mus caroli. Next base: position 94,448,615 of record NW_028227268.1, on the reverse strand, counting down.
AATATTGTGGACATTGAGTTTCTAGTCACAATAAGGTCATTTTAAAATGCATTTTGAAGAATATATATATATATATATATATATATATATAGCTGGTTCAAGTAAAGAAATGTCCTTAAATTTTCTTCATAATAACAACTAGAGTAAAAGGATAGAATAGATCAATATGATTGTCCTCCTGCTTGAGAAAACTGCTACCAAACTCCTTACTCTAGTGCTTTTAAAACTATGACCAGAAGTACCAAGCACTTTTGAACATCTACTAGAAATGCAGATTTCTGGTTCCACGCCTATAGGATCAGAAAACTTTGGAAGTAGGTCCCAAACCTATGCTGTAATAATCCTGTGTTTTTGATGCCTGTTCAAATCTGAGAACAGATGCCCTAGCTTAATCTTAGCTTTAGGAAGCTGTACGAGCCATATAAATCAGAAGGCATCAGGATAGTCATGGGATATGGGTAGTAGTAAAGACAAAGCATAAATCACACTTGCTGTGCAGGTCTGATAATACTGTATTTTCCTTCTCCCACTGATGTCAGTAGCACATGATCACACAGCCATATGTGCCTGCTAGATTGTATCACTAAATCAAGGATGTGATAATGCACAATCTCAAAGAAAGGGAGTAAACAGGAGAGCCTTTCATCTCTCCATAAAACCTGGGAAGATAAAATCTCCACACTGCCCAAGTGAAACTGTAGTTGTGCTCTCTGATGACTGGACCTCAGAGAGACCCACATCTTCTGTATGGATACCCCTTAAGCTCATGACAGACTTGTATGAATAAAGCACTGTGGTTTGGAAGTTCAGCTCATACTGAACCACATAAGGTTCCAGCTTTTGCTCCAAAGCATGTTTCAGCTACCAAAGCAATGGGAAATCTCCCCAGGAGCAGAGATGCAGAGCACCACCCCATTCTGTTCATACTTTGTGAGTCATCAGATATTTGAAAAGTACATCTGTGTCTTCTTTTCAGTATAAATTTGATCAAAGATGTGCTTCCCATCACAGGAAGAGATTCTTGTTAGGACTAGTTAACACTTAATCTGTGGAATGAATTCCCCTCTCTCTGCAGAACAAAACAGCAGATTAGGGTAGAGTTGCAAGCCTGGGTAATTTCAGGAATGTGCAAGGGTACTGGCTTATGATTTCTTTGTCCAATAGAAAACCCCAACCTATATTCTCTGAAATCACTAAACCCCCTTTTAAGAATTGCCTCTGCATTTGTTGAGTTACTGGCATGATTTGATTCTTTGAAACCAAAGAGTAAACAAAATTCATTCCAAATGTGTTTGATTTTGCACGAAATGTACAAATAAGTTATTCATGCCACATCTGAAATTCATTAGCACACTGTTTTTTCCAGGAGGTAACTGCAAATTGTACACTCAAAACCAAAACTGATCAAGAAAACTGCATGCAAACATTGGCAGAAAAAAACACTATAATTACAAGAAGTTAAAACAATTGCAGGTTTGTAGCTCAACCCTAATTGATATGTAAACATTTAGGGAAAGCAAAGTGAAGAAATACAAGAACAGAAGGTTAAGCACCAAGAAGTTTGCAACAGCTTGGAACTCTTATTTCATCTGAACAGAGAGTAAAAGGATAGAAAGACAGCAGATCAAAAATTGGGTACTAAATATGTGAGAGATAGAGAGAGAGAGAGAGAGAGAGAGAGAGAGAGAGAGAGAGAGAGAGAGAGAGAGAGAGAGAGAGAGTTCATTTAAATTCAAAAACATTAGCTACTCTTCAAATAGTTGTACATCCCTGTTAGTGTGCTAAGTAGGCAGTATTTTAATAATATTGTTCAATTATGATGCAAAACTCTTCAGCTAGCATTTAACAAACTCAATCAAGCCTGAGAAGCACCTTCTGTCATCATTTGATAAAGTCAAAGAAGATGAAAACAATTTTGATAGAGTCTAAGGAGAAACGGAAAGATCATAGTATAATACTTGGAGAACTCAGCACAACTGACCCATGATTTGACAAATAATCCACAGAGCTCATGTCTCTAGCTGCATATGTAGCAGAAGATTGCCTAGTCGGCCATCATTGGGAAAAGAGGCCCCTTGGTCTTGCAAACTTTATATGCCCTAGTACAGGGAAACGCCAGGGCCAAGAAGTGGGAGTGGGAGGGTTGGGGAGCAGGGTAGGGGGAGGGTATAGGGGACTTTCAGGATACCATTTGAAATGTAGATGAAGAAAATATCTAATAAAAAATTGAAAAAAAAGGGTGCAAAAGTTTGATGCTTCAAAAAAAAAAAACAATAAAACAGAACAGTTTAGACAAGCAATGCATGAAACATCACAATTACCTGATACACTGTTAAAAGTTAAATAAAACAAGTATGTAACAGAGGCAGGCTCACAATTGGCTAAAACATGTATCAGACTAAAAGAGAAAATATGCCTCAGACTAAAAAGGAAAATATGCCTCAAAAAATATGGTCAAAGACACAAGTTCCTTCTTGGGATAGAACATTTGATAGAGAATATTGGGGAGAAGTTGGAAATTAAGATCCAAAACTCAGAAGAAGTGACCATCCTATAACCAAGCAGCATAATGAAGAGCACTGTGTCCTGGTCACTTTGCCTCAGAAATGCCTCACAAGCAGTAGCTTCTGATAAGAATAGGGACACTGTAATGAGGGACCAAAGCCAGATCAGAAAGAGCCCCTGTTATACAGCACACACCCACGACTGGCTCCCTACCAGTAACTCTTCCCAACAAACTGCTAATAACTTGCTGAACACTGATAAACACCCGACTGGGTCATTTTATTTAATATCAGAAGAACACTAAAATTCTTTGTCTGATTACATAATGTAGCAGTTTTTAATCTTAGGCCTCAATTATCCTTGAGGATGAGCCACTGAGTATTATGTATGTAAGGCATATGTTCCAGCCAGAAGTGCTACAGACTTTCAGAGTGACCCCAAAGTAGTTATTTAAAGAGACCATTCTATTTTTAATGAAGGGCATCTTGGATACTCTGTCCTATTTAAACTTTTTACTGGAAATAAAAAGCATCCATAAAACTTATTCTTTGTAATCCTAAATTATTATGTTTTAATAAATACTGGTAACTAAACAGGTTGATTTTATTCCTAGGGGGGAAAGAGTTGGAAATACTGAAATTATTTTCTCACAAGCCTTTTATATAGAGTGACATCAGCTCCGTATTAGATAAATACTTCCTCAGAAACATGGCCATAATGAAAACTTGGGTTGATGAAATTTTAATATTCATGGTATTTGAAACAAAATAATCCTAAGGCCAGAATTTTTATTTAATATCTTATTACATTTACTTAATCTGTGGGTACATGTGATACCACAGCAAATGTGTGAAGGCCAAAGGCAGCTTTCAGTTCTCTCCTCCTACCATGTAGGTATTAGGGATTGAACTTGGGTTGTCAGACTTGGAAGCAAGTGCCTTTATTCACTGAATCATTCCCCTGCACAATTATCTAATTTTTAATTTAAAAACAATGTAGAACTGGAGATGAAGCCCAGGCCATTGAGTAAGTTAGATATGTGGGTGTGCTAAATTGAGGCATTTCCCCAGATGTGCTTTCATATTATTATTTTACTCATTAATTAAATGTGTATGTGTTCTGTGTGCATGTACATCTATGTACTGCATGAATGCCTGGTGCCCTTGGAGTCCAGAAGAGAGAATCAAATACTCTGAGACGGGAGTTAAAAGATGGTTGTGAGTCAAAATGTGGTGCTGGGAACTGAACCCTGTCCTTTGGAAGAGCAGAAAGTGCTCTTTCAAACTGCTGAGCCATCGATCCAAACCCTGCGTTTTATATTTTAATTGCCAAGTAATAAATCTATATATTTTGAGGTCACAGTATGATTATTAATGGGTGTGTTCATTATGGAATAATCAAATCAAGCTAAGCAATGTATCCATTACTTCTCATACATTTTTATGGTATGAATATCTAAAATCTTTTTCTATCTTATATGTTCAAAATATACAATAATTTATTAACCACAGTTATCAACTTGTGGAAGAGATAACAAAAGCTCACTGCTCTTTTTTTTTATTTAACAAATTTTTATTAGATATTTTCTTCATTTACATTTCAAATGCTATTCCGAAAGTCCCCTATGCACCTCCCCCCCCCGGCCCTGCTCCCCAACCCACCCACTCCTACTTCCTGGCCATGGCATTCACTTATACTGGGACATATAAAGTTTGCAAGACTAAGGGGCCTCTCTTCCCAATGATGACCGACTAAGCCATCTTCTGCTACATATGCAGATAGAGACACGAGCTCTGGAGGTACTGGTTAGTTCATATTGTTGTTTCTCCTATAGGGTTGCAGACCCCTTCAGCTCCTTGAACACTTTCTCTAGCTCCTCTATTGAGGATCCTGTGTTCCATCCAATAGATGATTGTGAGCATCCACTTCTGTATTTGCCAGGCACTGGCATAGCCTCACAAGAGACAGGCATATCAGGGTCCTGTCAGCAAAATCTTGCTGGCATATGCAATAGTATCTGTGCTTGGTGACTGATTATGGGATGGATCCCCTGGTGGGGCAGTCTCTGGGTGGTCCATCCTTCTATCTCAGCTCCAAACTTTGTCTCTGTAACTCCTTCCATGGGTATTTTGTTCCCTATTCTAAGGAGGAATGAAGTATACACACTTTGGTCTTTCTTCTTCTTGATTTTCATGTGTTTTGCAAATTGTATTTTGGGTATTCTAAGTTTCTGGGCTAATATTCACTTATCAGTGACTGCATATCATGTGAGTTCTTTTGTGATTGGGTTACCTCACTCAGGATGATATCCTCCAGATCCATCCATTTGCCTAAGAATTTCGTAAATTCATTCTTTTTAATAGCTGGGTAGTACTCCATTGTGTAAATGTGCCACATTTTCTGTATCCATTCCTCTGTTGAGGGGCATCTGGGTTCTTTCCAGCTTCTGTCTATTATAAATAAGGCTGCTATGAACATAGTGGAGCATGTGTCCTTATTAAAAGTTGGAACATTTTCTGGGTATATGCCCAGGATAGGTATTGCTGGATCTTCCAGTAGTACTATGTTCAATTTTCTGAGGAACTGCTATACTGATTTCCAGAGTGGTTGTACCAGCTTGCAATCCCACCAGAAATGGAGGAGTGTGCCTCTTTCTATTCATCCTCACAAGCATCTGCTGTCACCTGAATTTTTGATCTTAGCCATTCTGTCTGGTGTGAGGTGGAATCTCAGGGTTGTTTTGATTTGCATTTCCCTGATGATTAAGGATGTTGAACATTTTTTCAGGTGCTTCTCTGCCATTCGGTATTCCTCAGTTGAGAATTCTTTGTAAAGTTCACTCTTCTAATCTAGCTAAAAACTATCTTTTTTGCTAGCATTTTTTCACTCTTCCCCTTCCTCATCCCAGCCTCTAATAACCACATTCTTTCTTTTCTAAGTTTGGATTTCTTCAGAGTCCACATACATGAGATTCTGTAGTGTTTCTGTAAGGCTCACAGATATTCATAAATTATCTGATATTCTGAAGAAACTCAAAAGTCTTGATTAATGGTGAAGGCTGAAGGGTGAGACATGAAGTGTGAAGGGTGGAGGGTGGTGAAATAAGAGAAAGGAAGAAGAGGTAACAACAATTTGTTTCGTGTTGGACTATTCCATGCTGTAGGCCAGAGGTTTTCCTCTGCTCTTAGAATATCAGTTATGCAAGTGTAGATGAGTTAAGAAGATCACTTCTGATCTAAGAGGCAGAGGAGGGAGGACTTGCTGGTGAGGCAAAGAAAATGTCAGGGTCTCAGGACCTGCAGAAGAACCTTTTACCTTGGGAGCTGAGACCTGGCTTATACTTGCACAACTGTCAAAGTAAAGGTGAAGTAAAGAGTGGAACTATAGGCTGCAATAAAAAAGGAAAAAAAGTTTCACACATCTAGCATACAGAAGAATCATGACAGAAGTTGGACCTGCCTTTGTACATATAGTTAAGTTTAAAAGACTTCAAGGGCTATAGTGAAGTAAGTTTTCACTCTTTGTAGCTGAATGTGCAGTCAATGATCTAACCCTGTTCCACGGAGAGAAGCCATGGAACACAATAAAAGATGAAAAATATCTCCAGGAATCCTAGTCAGTGTCCTCTCTGGAGTCTTTGCAATCCGGATTCAGGAATAACTTTTACTGATGCAATTAAATGTCACCATTTTCCATACTTTGAGACCTAAAGAGATACTGCTGCATGAAACTGGTTTCTCTCCTTTTTCTATTTATTCTGGAGAGCTTTGTAATAATAGAATATTCCAGAAGTCGTTAAACGATGGTTAAGAAACTTCCCTATTTTGGAAAAATAATCTCCTTTTTTTGCTTGGAGACAGTATATTCCAGGAATTTGTGCTTACACACATGCATCATACAGACACCTACTCCAGCACATGTCTCTATGCATGTATGCACAGAACATGCACTTGGTATTATTTGCAGTAGCAATGCACCCAGATTAGACTAATCAGAGACAGGCTGCAGTCCCAGCTCTCATGATCCCTGTCAATGCCTCTCATTGTGTGATGAGAGAACACAGCACCTTGGAGAGCTACTACACTATTTGTTCAACAAGTAACTTATTTAAACTGTTTATCTAGACAGGGTCAACAAAACATAAATGAGGACAATAAGACAGAAGCCCTGACTTTGTCATCACAACACACTTCTGAAGCATTAAAATCTTATAGTTCTTAGAAAAACTTTTAGCAAAGAAAAAAAAAGTTTGAGAAACTGAAGGAGATTAGATAATAATATTTTGACTGGGAGTAGTACTAAATAGTAGAAATAAAGTAGTAGTAGTAGAAATAAATCCTTATATTCCTCAGATACAGTCAGAAAGAAACTCTGAAGGAAGTCCTACTCAACAAACAAGGCAGAAAATTCTAGTCATTCATGTTGAATTTAACTTCACAGTACATAAACTATGGTTCCTTTTGGTAAAGTAGTTTATAACCCGTTGTCTCATAATAGCCCTAATCTAGGGAAAAAGCCTGAGAAAGAGTTCTCCCACAAAGGCTGTTAAAGACGCAACTTTGTTTTGAACTTCAGTTGTATAATCTCCCAGCCCCCACCCACCTTAACCTACAGCCCCAAGAAGCTAAATGAAAAATGACAATTTAATTATAAAGCAACTTAAGATGCTACTGACAGTCCTGAAAAACAAACAAACAAGCAACAAAAACAAACAAGAAAGATTATTTGGTGAACAGCTCATTCAAAAATGGAAGCTAAATAGAAAAAAAACCTTTGTAAAGTAGAACTCAACTCTAAATCAACTTTTAAAAACCTTTAAAAACCTTCTCAGTGCTTTTTAAATTAAAACATGCAGAGGAGTTGCATAATTATAGCAAGGTAGTCATTTCTAATTGCCCAGCCTATCATGGGTGGCTAATTCCTCAAAAAGACGACTAGGATGGTGCTCTATTAGAAAAACCCAGAATATTTAGTTTGCTACTGTTTACAAACTGCATCTAGAATTCTAAGAGATGGCTTGGAAGAATTATTGGAAAATTTGGTTGTATATAAAATCAGAGATAAGCAGACACACAGACTACCAAAAATGCTGTGAATTTAGTACAAAACTGCTTCAGTTATGTATTTTCCTTAACCAACTATAGTTTCTTCTGTCAGATTCACAGTGTCCAGGTACAGTTTATAGTGAGTAATGGAAAAAGGGAGATCTCAAGAAGAAGGTGTGCATAAATGAGGAGACATATATGTAGGTGGGTGTGTATGTATGTGTACACACACACATACATTGCTTACATTGCAAAGCTAAAACAAAAATCAGATAACAGTTGTGAACACCAGGTAAAACTAAGCACCAGCAAGGGGCCTGGCTCCTCCTCAGTACAAGCCTTGAGGTTTCCCTTGTGATAACACAGGAAATCAAATGGAAAAAATAACTTATTCCAATAGATGACATACTACTGTTGTGTCAAAGCTAGTATATTCAGCAGGAACAAAATGTAACTCTTCCTGAGAAGCAAGGGCTTTACTTCTCTGTGTGTTAGAGACTGCGTTGGGACTGTCCAGAAGAGCAGAGCTGGTAGAACAAAAAGAGGCACATCTTTAGCATAGGTGTTGTCTCATGATTAAAGAATCATGAGTGTCAGTGAAATTGTTGAGTCTGAAGCCCTGAGGAGGTGAGATCTGCTAGGATAAGTCACAGAGGTCTGATGCTTAAGAGCAAGATGATGTTTCTAGTCAAGAAGGTGTGTGGGGGGTGCAGGGAGCAGAGGTGATTTGCCCATCATCTGTCCTTTTGCCTGAGCAATCAGTGCACTATTTTATATCCATCCAAACTGGGGAGGGCCACCTGCTTAATTCAGTCTACCAACTCAAAGACTCTCTCTTTTGGAAACACACTCAAGAACACACACACCAGAAACAATATTTCACCAGTTATCTGAGAAACCCTGACCCAGTCAAAATGACATATGAAATTAACCATCATACTTCTTAATCACAACCATCCTCCCTAGGAAAGAGCAGTTGTCAAGAATATGACTTGGTTAGACCAATTACACATAGTATTTGGATGAGAAGAGAAAGTCAGTCATGAGACTTCTTGGGTTTCTCTACTGCATGACTCAGATACTTAAGTAAGTTAGTTGTGAAACTTTTATTAAAGGCTATTTAAAATTGTATATACAAACAATTACATTTAAAATGCAGGTCAATATACTTTTTAGAATTCATGCATGCTACACATGCCAGACCAGAGACTCTCAAATTTTAATGAACTTACAAATTACTGAGGGCCCTGTTAAAATAAAAATTCTGACCCTAAATCCAGACCAACACCTGACATTTCACACCTCTGGCAAAACATCCCCATCTTGATTATGTGTGAAGAACACATCTTCCATAGCTGTGCATGGACTTCCCACCAGAAAGCTGATATAGCCATTTATTCTTCCTGTTCAATTTTCTGCAGTAGCAGATCTGCATGTAGTGCTTTTTCATCTTTGTTTAGATGTTCAGTTTCTCCATCAGGAGTTAACATGTAACAACTACAACTTGCTACACAGATATTTTCACTGCTTACTAATGAAGAGAATTTTCCTCTCTGGCAGAATGCTTTCATGCTTGCATGCTCAGAAGGATTCCAGAAAGTAGCCTCTGGCAGCAAAGAGTGCTAGAAACTAAGCAAGACACAAAGATTTCCATTCCGGTCCACCCCTAAGAGATTTGATGACCTAGTAATCCAGTTCACATCTCTGAAGCTTTAGTCTTCTAGCTCCTAAAGTGAATTGCCACATCCAGTTGTTGTTGCAAACAGTACAGAGAAGAGAGAGACAGAGGCTTCTTCTAAGTGGTAAAAGGCAAAGTTCTGGCTCTTGAATGATATTTTAAGCTGTTTCTATTGATGGGAGTTCTTCTTTGCCTCAGATAATATTTTTATAGGGACGGGGTAAAAGGCATGCCAGTGCAAGTGGACAAGTTAAAATCTGCCCTGAGAAGAATGCAGGTGCATCCTGTGATTACAAAAATATTAATGACTCAGAAAGAGAAAACTAGACATTTCTAATGACCTGAAGGTTTATTGACAAAACAGTTCACACCTAGAACTGATTGTCTACAGGTGTCTGGACCAAATCACTGAAGCATTAAAGCTGGATCACTGCTCACTTATCCCCAAGCCCCAGCATGAGTATTTACTGTGGTTCATGGCATAGCCCAGGACACCATTTCAATACTAACTTGGAAAAGAATTGTTTGAATCTTGATGCACATTAAATACCTGCTTGCATGTGTGAACAGAAATGTCTTTATAATATAGAAGTATCAACATTAAGCATCACTAGCCTTCTGTTATTTACTTGATCTTGATTTGAGGTTTCCCAACTTTGTTGGGGATAAGAGTGCTTTCTAGTAAAGAACATTCACTTAAAGTCTACAAATTCCTTACATCTGGGGGTTTTATTCTCCCTGCTTTGCCATCAAAGCAGGTTCACCATCAAAATGGTATACCTTGCCTAGCTTCATGTATGATTTATAAACCACAAGGAAGGCTATATTTGAGTTACCCATTGCAATCTGTAAAATTTCCCCAAACTTAGGAGTTTTAAGGCTCTTAGCACCTTGTCTAGTTTTGGGTTGTCACAAGGCACCAATCATCTCTAGGCTTGACTAAGAAAGGTCCGCTTCTCCATTTGTTTGAGATTGTTAGCAGGACTCACTTCCTGCATCTGCCTCTCATGAGTTTTTCCATTATGATTCCTTGCTACATAACATTTCTCCAGGGAGTATCCCTTAGTGTGAAGCTTCATTCAACAGAGGACATAAAAAAGAGAACAGCTCAGAATGGTGATTAAGCCAAAATAACAGTCTTTTGTATCCTAATCAAAGAAATGGTAGCCAGTTTGGTCCTTCAAGATAAGTCAGGCTGGCGTGGTGGCACACGCCTTTAATCCCAGCACTTGGGAGACAGAGGCAGGCAGATTTCTGAGTTCGAGGCCAGCCTGGTCTACAAAGTGAGTTCCAGGACAGCCAGGGCTACAGAGAAACCCTGTCTCGAAAAACCAACCAAACAAACAAACAAAAAAAGATAAGTCAGTGGACCCAACTTCACTCAGGAGGAAGAATGCTCATAAACTGGCATCAATGGGAGCCAGGTCAGAGGTGCCCATGGCTATGTACAACTCCACAACTGACACTGGCTAAACCGTATAGTTAAATCTAAAATTTTAAGTGGTTTCATAAAACAAATAAAAATTTAAAGCAAAATGCATTGTCCCTCTCAGATAGTATAAGAGACAGGATGTCCATTCAAAGTACCAGGCCAGGAGCAGCTAGTAGAGGTGAAGTCCTGTCCAATAGAAGAGCCTGCTTGTTTCTGTCTGTTCCTTTTGCATGAGTCATTGCTTTCTCCTTCTCTGACTTTAACTTCTCAAATACTGTCCATTCCTCCAAATATTACCTAAATAACTGTATCTCCTTGGATTTTAAAACTTTCACTCCGCTATACACATAGACATAGACAATACTCATGAAATAATAACGTAGTGAGAAAATACAATTGCCTTTAGTTTTATAGAGTAGCATGTACTAGGTGCCTGCTATATAAAAATAAGTAAAATGTATACTATTCTTATGGTATGGCAACTTTGTTTTAAGACACTGTGTTAGTTGTGTGCTTCTTTGAGAATCAAAGATAATTGTTCTTTCTCTTTGAAATCTCTGTTCTGTTTTAGTCACAATGTTCCTCTCACCAGTTGTTTATTCAATACCTGGCAAATAGAATCATCATCTTTATGTTGAAGTCCATTCACATGTGTTCTTTTGCAACAAAGGTTTGCTGAGAAACATGCTCTACCCCCTGAACATAACCTAAGTTTGCAATAGATATATAAGTTAAAAATTCAGAAGCAACACAAATCTACATGAAATTTTTTGGCATCCTAAGGAATGAATATGTTGATGAGAGACAAGATGGTGGCTTATTTATTAACAAGAGATCATGGGTAAAGCTGAACCATATTCTAAGAAAGAGAGAAAAGATATGTGACCTAAGTAGAAATCAAGGAATTGAACAATGTGTAGGAAGACCTACAAAGGCAGTTGCTGATGTGAAGGGAGGGACACTAGCCACGCTGTCTCTCCCAGCAGAAGAGTCTGGAGACATCTTATGCATTAACCACAGTAAAAGATAAAAAAGTTAATTCGGCTGTATTAACAATAACAAAATTCTAAAGGAAATTGATTTTCTCTTTAAAAGGGTAAAGATAGATCAAATATCTTAAAATTGCTTTTTAAAGCATGTAACCAGTTCTGATAAAGCACTGTGTTGCTCCTAATCTTACTGTAGCAAAGATTATGCTCCAGAGTTGTCTAAATATCTCTGATGTCAATAATAAAAACACCTATGGGCCTGATGAATGGGTTATTGGGGCCTCTGGCCTTTGGCCTGCAGCATCCCAGGGAGGCTAATCTGGTCCATGAAGCAGGAAGGGAATACTAGCTTGGCTCTCAGTGAGGATCTGGTTGCTTTTACCATGAAACCTAGAGAGGCAGGAGCTTCTGCTATCTGTTTGCTAATACATCCTCTTGATATAAGCACCTTTCTGTATTCTTTCTTCATCACTAATTCTAAAATGACAGGTTAAGGATTATCTTTTCAGCCACTTACCATGAAACATAGCTCCAAACCAGTTTGTTGTAGGTTTCTGAGCTTAACCACATAGCCCACAACTGAGTGGATAATCAATCACTCTATGGCTAAATCCATCTGGAACAATTTTGAAGAAGTGACCATGTAGAGGGTTTTTTCTTTACTTTTCTTTTCTTTCTTTCTTTTTTTTTGACAAGAAAAGAAAGAAAAGAAAACTAAACAGAAACCAGAGTTAATCTTTTCAAGTTTTAGAAGAAAAAGTTATAAACCGTATCAATAATTCCCCTCCCCCACCTCAGAACTCATACACACACAGTGAGGTTTGTAGGTTTGTGTAGACTTGTCCCCACTTCACAGTGCATTTAATCACTGAAAGATTATTGCAGGGGAGTCCATTCCTTAGAGAATGAGATCTCAGTTTCTCCTAGAGTAAAAAGGGAGGACAGGCATGGTATCTCCACGGTATCTCTATAACCTCACGCTGCTCTTAAATCCCCCCACATACAGGCTTAACTGGAGTTATAAACCCAAAGAGCCTGCTTCCAGGTCTTTCTTGGCTAGATCACTCCTTTTTGCGTCATGTTTGTTTGTTTGTTTGATTGTTTGATTGTTTGATTCATTATAGACATTAAAAGATAATATCAAGGGTCAAGGGCTTTGATTTTTAAAATATTTTATTAATTTTTTGAGCATGTGCAATATGTTTTGGTCATATTCAGCATTCCCCACCTCTTCCAAAATCAATCCCCCCTTCCCTACATACCTAATTTTGTGTACTCTTTTGAAACACATTGACAAAATTTACTGCCTATGTAATTCTAAGTTTGTGGCTTGTACTAAATGTGGTTGACTTACCACGACCCAACATTCTTAGAGACTCCCTCTGCCAGCAGCTAACTATTGCCAACAGCTCCTCTGCTAGGGACAAAACTTAGTGCTCACCACCCTCTGCACGCTAGGACTGGTCTGGCTTGTGCTTATACAGGTCTGGTGCATGCTGTCTTGCTGCTGAGTTCGTATGTGAGGCTGCCCCTTTTGTCCAAAGGACAATAGTTCCTCATAGTCATCTACTGTCTATGGTTCTTATTCTTTTCACTCCATCTTCTGCAATGACCTCAAAGACTTGGAAGGATGAGTGCATGGTATATCTGTTCTGTTTAGAGCTAAGCATTCTACAGTCTCTTATTCAGGTGTGTCATTTTGTTAGTCACCATCCACTACAAATAGAAGCTTCTAATGAAGGTTGAGAGACTCATTAATCTATGGATATGATGGTGGATCATTAGAAATTGGAGTAATACTGCAGGACCCTGGTTATTCTTCAGATAAGAATGGGTAAAGAATAATCTTCTTAAGGAAATAGGAAAGCAATAGGATCCCTTAATGTCTAAAGGACATAAATCATTCAGTCAAACACTGTCTTTTTTTTAACAATAATAAATTTCCTTCTTATTGAGTTTCATGTGTTTTGCAAATTGTATCTTGGGTATTCTGAGCTTCTGGGCTAATATCCACTTATCAGTGAGTGCATATCATGTGTGTTCTTTGGTGATTGGCTTACCTCACTTTCAATGATGTCCTCCAGATCCATCCATTTGTCTAAGAATTTCATGAATTCATTGTTTTGTATAGCTGAATTGTACTCCATTGTGCAAATATACCACATTTTCTGTATCCATTCCTCTTTTGGGGGACATCTGGGTTCTTTCCAGCTTCTAGCAATCATAAATAAGGCTGATATGAACATAGTGGAGCTTGTGTTCTTATTGCAAGTTGGAACATCTTCTGGGTATATGCCCAGGAGTTAACACTCCTGACTGGATCTTCTGAAAGAACTATGTCCAGTTTTCTGAAAACTGCCAAACCAATTTCCAGAGTAGTTGTACCAGCTTGCAGTCCCACCAGCAATGGAGGAGTGTTCCTCTTTCTCCATATCCTCGCCAGCATCTGCTGTCACCTGAGTTTTTGATCTTAGCCATTCTGACTAGTGTGAGGTAGAATCTCAGGGTTTTTTTGACTTGCATTCCCCTGATGATTAAGGATGTTGAACATTTTTACAGGTGCTTCTCAGCCATTCAATATTCCTCAGTTGAGAATTCTTTGTTTAGCTCTGTATCCCATTTTTAAATAGGGTTATTTGGTTTTCTGGAGTCCATATTCCTGAGTTCTTTATATATATTGGATATTAGCCCCTATCAGATTTAGAATTGGTAAAGATCTTTTCCCAATCTGTTGGTTGCTGTTTTGTCTTACCAAAGTATGGACACTTCGATCTTTCTTAAAAGGGGGAGCAAAATATCCATGGAAGGAGTTACAGAGACAAAGTTCAGAGCAGAGATTGAAGGAATGACCATCCAGAAACTGCACCACCTGGGGATCCATCCCATAAACAACTACCAAACCCAGACACTATTGCAGATGCCAACAAAAGCTTGCTGACTGGAGACTGATATAGCTATCTCCTGAGAGGATCTGCCAGTGCCTGAATAATACAGAAGTAGATGCTCATAGTCATTCATTAGACAGAGCACAGGATTCCCAATGAAGGAAAAGAGAAAGTACCCAATGAGCTGAAGGGGTTTGAAGACCCCTAGGAGAAACAACAATATGAACAAACCAGTACCCCCAGAGCTCCCTGGTACTAAACCACCAATCAAAGAAAACACACAGAGGAACTCATGGCTCTAGCTGCATATGTAGTAGAGGATGGCCTAATCAGTCATCCATGAGAGGAGAGACCCTTGGTCCTGTGAATGTTCTATGCCCCAGTATAGGGGAATACCTGGGCCAGGAAGCAGGAGTGGGCAAGTTGGTGAGCAGGGGGGTGGGAGAGAGGATAGGGGGGTTTTCAGAGGGGGAACTAGGAAAGGGGATACCATTTGAAATGTAAATAAAGAAAATATCCAATTAAAAAAAGAAAACAGGGTTGAATAAAAAGTATTTTGTGTTTTTTTTCCCAGAAAAAAAATAATAAATTTCAAATTTCACAGGAAAAAGACATATAGTTTAGGAGCAGGGCCATGGCTGAACTAATAAAGCATAAATCTGAGTTTATAGGAATATATGGTATGTGGGATATTCCAAAGAAACTCTGGCTGAATTTAGATTTCATTTCACTAAATTGTTATCCCTTCTTCTCTGAAGACTAGTACACAACCATTTTGCAAAGGTTACAGGAGCTGGCATGTCTGTTGCCTGGCCTGTGTAAGCTGAGGCCATGCTTGTGCTTTCTCTCCGGGAATGAGATCTGCTGAGATGATGCCAGTTGTCTGGATTGCTTTCATATTTCATATTGGGAATGAGATAAGGGAGAAGGATTTAACCTTGCTTTGTCACTGTTGTGGAAATGTCACCAACCACAGACAAAGTATCCCTTTGCTAGATCCCTAAACATGTCTTTAAAATGTGACATTATCCACCAAGCCTGAATTGAGCATGAACAAAGCATAATAGGTACTGAGAAAATAAAGATAAGAGATTTTGGGGCCTGCCCACAAAGAGTTCTCATATGGAAGTGGAAAGTAATCATATTGTGCCATTTAACTATTAAGTCTCATTTTAGGGACTTCCTGGAGAAAGTGACAACTGGGCCCTGATCTTAGAAAGTTGTAGGAATCTGATTTTAGAGACTTGGGGAAATGAGGGAAGAAAAAGAAAAAGTGTTCCAGGCCTAGCAAGAAGCATTTGCTAAGACTGTAAGTTGTCTGGGGTGACTTCAGTATAGAGGGTGTGAATAGACAGGAGTCAAAGCATGAAGTGCCACATGTCAAGTTAATGGTTTGTGTTTAATCCTGAAGGTGAGCAAACATGACATAATAAGTTTCCTCAGTATAAACTGAGAAGTGCCCTATATCCTCTTGGTTCACAGAAGAACTAAATGCACAAATATAGTGTTAACTTTTAAACTAAATTTCTGAATTATAATTTACTAACAATGGTCTATAATTTATTTTAAATACTTAAAAATGGTCTCATTTTCTATTTGTAGCCATGCTATATAGAAAATTCAACACAGATTTCATTTCCCAAACAGCACAGATCTGTCTGTAAGACTAACTTTCCCAAAAAGTATTTCTTTGACTTCTTCGTATGCCAAAATCTTTGTCTGTTACCTGTAAACATCTCAGAACCTAAAAGCAGCTGTCAATCAAATCACCCTGTGTGCTGGCCCAAATGCTGTATACTATAGTTGCTTTGGACTGCCTCATGGGAGATTCAGATAGCCTGTGGATCTAATCCATTCATTTCAGTTTAACTCTGAACATTTTCCTTAGGGAGAAAAATGCAAAAATCTTGCCCTGACTTTATATGTAAATATTTTAGCACTATTGGAATGTATTTTCTATTTCTTCTCTAGTTCTGAGTTATAATTTTGTTACTGCCTTGGAAGACAGTGACTGTAATATTCTTAACATAATTAAATAACTAAAAGTTACCACTCAAATATCTATTTTTTATATCTTTTTAATAGCTAGAACTTACACATACAGTAGTACTGTCCTGGATGTATATTTCAGTACTAACTAGAGCTCTGCTTGGTACTCTCTGCTAAGCAGCTCTTTATAAACACTAATGCCTCATTGTCATAAAGGGGTCCTAGAGCTATGAATTGTCCTTTCCTATCTCAAAACATTTATTTTGCCAGACACCTTTTTGTTTTAAGGTTTCTAATTTCCTCATTGAGAAATAAATATGAGAAAAGGTCTAACTTTAGTTGTTCTTGTACCCATTCATCTAAAATATGTCAAAAGGAGGGAAGGTTATGGGTTGATGGTCCTCTTGATCAGGCATCAGCCATATTCAAAACATGAATAAGCAATGAAATGAAAATAGGGTCTTTAATTATGTGTAAATCAATGTGAAAATTGTTAGAATTCATGATATTTGCAGTTTTCTCCTTCCCTTTGATCTGTATCCTTGATCCACTATCAACGTTTAGCCTTTTTATAGTAAGCAATTTAGTGAGTACTATTTTAAACTATTATTTCAATTAATTATCAAAATAAGATTATGAAATTGGTATTACCTCTACTTAATAGGTGTGGCAATGAGACTTGGAAAAGTCAAATAAGTTTCCTAGGACACAAAGTTAAGACTGTAATTCTGTATAGATTAGAGACCTGTGTGATTGTAAACCTCACGATCTTGGTCTGGGGAGATGACATGATGCGGTGAGTACTTGCTACATGAGTTTGGATCCCAAGCACTCAGATTACAGCCAAGAGCAGGATGTGTCTGCACCCCAGCACTCTGCACAAGGGGAAATAGATCCCATGGGTTTCTTGGCAGAGCAATGTAGCTGAAATGGGGAACTCCAAATTCAGTGACAGACCATGTCTCAAAAAATGAGAAACTTATAACATTGACCTCCAGCCCCTATAGGTACATGCATAGGTGAGCACACCTGTACACATGGGTGTATACAACTATATGGACATGTGTACATACATGCACACACGTACCACACATACACACAAAAAGAAAAGAAAACCATATTACTTACTCTTCTGTCTCAATCCTATCTCTGACAATGAACTACATTTTAAAAATGTTATTCTGCAATTCTACAACTTTAGACAGTTGCTCCTTTGAACTTTACTCATGGTATAAGTTATTCATAAGTTCTAAGCAACTGTGATAAAATGCCATCTCAAATAAGAGAATTTAGGACTTAAAATACTAGCACTGAGAGAACAGCATGACTACTCTACTTCAAACAATAAAGAGATCAGTGACTGACAGTCACTGACAGGGGACTTCCATATACCTTTCTAGCAGCCTCACTATCATTTACATTAACCACAATGTGTGCCTGAAGCCAACAACTTTCATTTAACAGTTTCCATAAATAAAATATGACATTCCTAGAGGGAAATAATCCTAAGGTAATTTTTAAATTAACAATATAAATTGCTCAAATTTTCCATTTTCTTCCATATTTGTGTAATATGATATACTCCATATATGTGTCATATACAGTAACCATTAAAGTGAGAGAGCCAAAAACACACAGGCTCCTTTTCATCTGTGTTTACTCATGCCAAGAAATTCCCTTGAAGACTGGGTTATTTAGCATCTACTTTTAACACATCTAACACATGGCTGGCATGGTTCCATCTGTCTTTGTACTTTGCCAACTAAGAAATCCTGCATAGTGAATGTCTCTTCAGAAGATTTTCTCCAGTTAACATTGTTGAACATGCATTCAGCTACTCTAAAGTCCTGGCAAATAGGTAACTGCTCAGGTATACAGTAATGTATTTAAACATCAAGGGTTCACTATTTAACAACCCTTCCCTTTTCTCCAGAAAGTGGGGTCCATGTTCAGACTCCCCTTTAATCCAACCCATTAGAGAGAAGAGGGAGACGTTCAATGGGAAATGAAGAAGGAGAGAAGAGGAAAAAGTGAGCTGAGACCCTGAGCCCAATGAAGTAAAGACAAGTTTTTCAGATTTCTCCTGGAGCCAACATTGGACTTTGGAAAGGAGAAATGAGACTAGAGCTAGGAAAGGGAACCCAAGAACTCATCAAAGAAACCATTATTTCAGACTTGAAAGATGGCTCAAAAAATAATACATACTGGAAAACTTACCACTCCCAACAAGGAGATATAAGATGAAAGGCCTCAGGCTTATTTAAAAGTTCAAAGATCATTTTATATGTTGGTTTGCAGAAATCTTTAGACTCAGAATTCCTGCAGGGACAGCAACTTTATTGAACAGGATTTTCTCTTGTCCCACATTACACTCTTCAAATTGATACTTATGAGTTGCTCAAACTTTCAGAACAGTCACAGTATTTTGACACAAAGAGGGGAAGGATCCACAGTCTCTGTCAATACAATTTATTGGAAAATTAAATGTAAGTATATAGAATGGTAAATCGGGGAAAATAGTAATAGTTGAAGGGTCCTTTGTGAAATACAAGTTGGCAGGTGCTCACATTTAATATTTTGATCACTACGTAACTCATGCCTTGACATCATAAATAATAAAGAGTCCTCCTTTCTGAGAAACCCTTAGTTCTGGACAAGATGCAAAAAGTCCACAAGCTGCTTTTCTGCTCAAGAGAGGAAATAAATAGACCCTTGAGACATGAATGTTCCTTGGTATATTTTATTAAGTTTGTCAGATGCCACAGGATAAATGACAAAAGTTAACTTCTCAACTATGCAAATTCACATAGATGTGCACACATTATAATAAATGAGATAATATGTGATATTTAATCCTGTTGAATCCTTATACATTACTATTGGGATAAATGCAGTGCTCATTTTTTCCCGATTTTTGTTAAGCTTAAAGGAAAAGTTAATTCTACAGTAATTCTCAAAGAGACCCACCAATAATATTAAAAAGTCATTTCCACTGCCACATTTGCATATAGCACCTTATTGCTGTTTTCAAGCACAGACAAGGAAACAGATCCTTGCCACTTGCCTAGATCCAGAGTGTACCATATGCATACTCCCAGAGATGGAAACTCATTACTTCCATATGCATCAAGGTATCTAATATCTGTAACACCTTTTCGTGAATGCTAAACTAAACTCTAGCTTCCTTCAATTTCTTCTAACTACTTCTAGCTCAGCCGTTTGGAAATGGTATGCTCCAAATAGTTTCCTCTCTCCTCTAAATGGCCTTTCAAATGCTAAAGTCTACTCTGAGCCAACTTTAACTCTTATGGGTTGAGCACAGAAAAGAAAACTGAAGAGCAATGGGAGCTGGTGTGAACATGGACTGCTGGTTCTCACCGCTTTGGACAGCACTCAGCTTGCAGTAGTCTCCACTCTCATGCTTACTACCTTCTCTAAGCCATAAGAGTGTTAGAAATGGCCCCCTCTTTCAGAACAATAGCTGTTCTAGTTTTGATGCTGTGCTCCTTGTCCTTTTGTTTCAGCTTCCTCTCTATGGTAGTTGAGAAGTGAGAATGCAATCAATGCTCACCACTGATCTATTCCCACTGGGAAACATAGTCTCTATATCAAATTTATTAGAAATAAATTTATTAGAAATTTATTTTGACTCACCTATGGCTATTTTTTTTAGTGTTCTCAAAGTACATAAAAACACTTTGTATTCCATACAATGGTATTCACTTTAAAAAAAAAATTTAGTCATGTTACTTTTATTTTCTCTTTATTTCTGAATAATTTTTGTTGATTCTTTCATTTTCTGGGAGAAATTCATTAAAACTCTTACCATGATTGTGTTTTGTTATTTTTTTATCTTTATCTTTTACTTTATTTATAAATAAATGCATTTAAAACAGAGTTTCCATATTTCTCTAAAACTTTTGTTGTTAGTACTATTCCCAATTTATGCCGTAATGAGTTTTCCCTTCAAGGTCAATTTTATCTAATATTAAAATTACAAAGCTAAACTTTTTCTTATTAAATATGGTACATTTTATTTCTCTTTTTTCATATACTTACAGTTAAATTGCATTAATTGAACAGTATATTCATGTTCTTTATTTAAGTGACAATTTTAAAATTTATGTTATTATTACTATTACTATTATTGTATGTATCTAATATGAGCAACATGACATAAACACTATGAGCGTGGTTCTTCTACCTCTACATGGTTCCAGAAACTGAACTCATCTGCTAAACTTTCAAAGCAAGCATTTTTATTACTGAACCTTCCATCTGCTCAATTTTTGTTATCTTTAGAGATAGCATGTCATCCACTTCTATTCACATGTAAATAAATATGTGTAAAACTTGAACAACCATCCTACTATCTGCTGTCTACAGACCTTGCATATACCAACTTCTTTTTTTCTCTTTTTTGACAAAGTATTACTATAACTTTATGTTTCCCAAGAGATTTTTTAAATATGCATCCTGACTTATCAAAATCCAAAGTAAATTGGAAGTTTTAACCTTTCCTGAACAGTAAACATATCTTAAAATACAGGAAAAAGAATATTTAAGTTCCACCTGTCCTACTGCCAACCCACACACATTTTAAAATATTTTAAATGTATATGGTATGTGTGTTTGTATGCATTCATGTTCATATGTGTTTGTGTTCATATGTGTTGTTATTCATGTTTATGAGTTTTCACATCTGAAAATACAGGAGCCCCTGCCTCCCAAGCATAGAAGACCTCAGCTGTCAGTCTCTGTCTTCCATTTGTTGTGAGTTTTGCGTTGCTTACTCCTATGAAAGTCAGACTATCTGGCTCTGTGAAAGTCAGACTATCTGGCTCTTGAGCTTTGGAGCTTTCTCTTGTCTCTGCATCTCAGCTCACCACAGTCCCACTGAGGGGACAGAAATGAATACTGCATCTGGCTTTTATATGGTTCCCAGGGATCCAAACTCTGGTTCTTACACCTTCCTAGCAAGAGATTTATCCCCTGAGCCAACTTCCAGCCATTTATTTTAAATATTTTATAAATCACATATATCCCTTTATATTTTAATTTTCAGTGTCTTATGCCTCTGAAAAACTAATTATTTTTTAAAGATATTGTTTATTTTTTATTTTATGCATGAGTACTCTATCTGCATCTATGCCTGCATGCCAGAAGATCCCATTGCAGATGGCTCTGAGCTACCATGTGGTTGCTGGGGATCGAACTCAGGACCTCTGGCAGAGCAGACAGTGCTCTTAGCCACTGAGTTATCTCTCCAGCCCTGAAAAACTAATTATTGTTTTCTACAACCATTATTTACTTCAATTTACCCACACATCTATCCTCTTAGTACTCCTTATTCTGAAGAATTCTGAAAATAAAACAGAAATATAGAGAAGTAGTTGCAATATTTTTGAGTCTCACACACCTAACCATTTCCCTTAACACTTTGTTACATTTGGAAGTCAGAAAAATATATAAGGAATATTGTGTGTAAATATCACATGTAATGAAGTTGGCAGGAAAATATAATCAATAAGATATTGTGCTCTGAAAGCAAGAGTCACAAATGAGTACTTTTAAAAAGCCATTAGGCCTTTAATGAGTTGGACAAATAATGCCAAGTTACATTTACCATTTGGTAGTGTGTTTAGCGGGAACAAAATCTACTTAATGTTGAATGAACAACAAGAATCCAACTGGTCTCATGTAATTAGGAGGTCACAAGGCCATGCTTGTTATTATTGGCATTGCCATAGCCAGAAGCTTGTGTGACTCCAAGTGATGGTTTCCCTGAAGGAAGAAGTCGGGAATATGTGTACTTTTGGTTGGGGGTACTGAGTAATCCAGCTTTAAGGACTTCAGGAAGGAGACCAAAAGTCAAGTCACATTGCTCATGGCAGATTCTGTAGGCTCAGGAAGTGGAGTTGCTCTCTATTTAGCTTATCACTCTCCAGAGTTTGACTTGGGGGCCAAAAAAATGGCCAATTGGAGATACCAGCAAAACACAACTAGATATAAATACATCATATCAAAGGTAGGATCATAATCACTCCCAAGAACATCAATTTTTAAACCAAATTGCATAGAACAAATTTGAATTGTCACACAAAGGGGTTTTCATTCCTAGTACTGAGCTACCCAAAGACAAAGACTGGTAGCATTGTTTATTTCAAAAAAGTTATGTTCCCCAAGGTTACAATTGGATAAATGGGCACAGAATTCCCTATTCTAGGGCATATTTCCCTAAACATATTTGTTGAGTAATTATGTTTGAGAAAAAAAGAGCTCATCTGAGTATGACACATTCACCCAGATGCCAGAAAGCACCCCAATTCTGCAATATTTATCTGTAGAAAATGTTGCTTTAGTGCTCTGAGTGTGGTCAGCCTCACTTTGCCAGTACACAAAGACACTAAAGAATGAGCACTTGATCCTTTGTTTTCTTGCTACTCTTTCATTTCAGCCAGTGACTTAATGAGCACATTTGTTTTGTGGGTAGTACAGATAAAACAGATTCAACATTCATGTGAACCAGTTGGTTTTCTTCTCACGTTTATTGATGATATGATGAAGCCCATGTAGCCAGCTTTACATGAAATCTCTCATTCTATGGGAATGTCAGTGAGCAAGGGGTCCATCATCAATGAAAATCCACCATCACTATTGAAGGATCAGCCCTGACACATGTGCATGTTCTTTTTCACATGGGAACAACGTATCATAAAATTCTACAGAACACTTGATTTGGTCACCTTCTAAACCAAAAACTGAACCATCAAGAGGACAAAAAGCTGATTTTAATGATTTTTTTATATGCCATTTAAGGCACACCAAATTGTTGCCTATGTTTTGCCAGAATTGATCAGAATCTAGAATTATAAATCTACTCTGGCCATGATGATGACAGTTCTCCTCTGTTAGTAAATATCTCTTTTCTCCACTAGAACTGCTTAGCTTGGGTAAATTCTTACTGAGATTTTCAAAAGAGTGAAAAGCTAACTGGAACTGGGCCTTTTGCCCAGATAAATCTGTTCTCAGCTCTATAAACGTAGCAAAAGGAACCAGAAAATCTTTGACAAAAGTTGTTGATAACTGACTAAAAACTGGGAAGAGAAGCAGAAAACACAGAGAGCTAGAAATCTAACTCTAAACAAAAGAAACACAGGGACCAACATAGGTATGACACAATTAACAATACTCTCTAATCCTGAGAAAAAATTTAAATATACAGGACAGCAGCACATCTTTTGCTATCCACAGCTCATAGTAGAGAAGTCTCCAGCAAACTACACTACAAGGAACAAAGGGAAACCTTGGGTGGAGCTGAACCTCAGTGTTTGTACCAACACTCAGTTTTTAGAAACACCAGGAAGCTGATTCTATATCTAAATGCCATGCTCCACTCTCTCCTGTTAACTGCAGATCATAGGACATCTGTTTCATGTGGCTCCTTGGAGTAAGAGCATTAGAAATCCAGCTTCTTTAATAATATCTTTCCATAATATCTTTCCAGAGTTACAGAGACAAAGTTTGGAGCTAAGACAAAAGGATGAACTATCCAGAGACTACCCCACCCGGGGATCCATCCCATAATCAGCCACCAAACCCAAACACTATTGCATATGCCAGAAATATTTTGCTGAAAGGACCCTGTTAGAGCTGTCTCATATGAGGCTATGCCAGTGCCTGGCAAATACAGAAGTGGATGCTCATAGTCATCTATTGGATAGAATACAGGACCCCCAAAGAGCTGAAGGGGTCTGCAACCCTACAGGTGAAACAACAATATGAACTAACAAGAACCCCCAGAACTCCTATCTCTAGCTGCATATGTAGCAGAAGATGGCCTAGTCAGCCATCACTGGGAAGAGAGGCCCCTTGGTATTGCAAACTTTATATGCCCCAGTACAGGGGAATGCCAGGGCCAAGAAGCAGGAGTGGGTGGGTAGGGTAGCAGGGCGGGGGGAAGGTATAGGGAACTTTCAGGATAGCATTTGAAATGTATATAAAAAAAATATCTAATTAAAAAAAGAACCGTTATTAATAGTAGGTTTTGAAAAAAAATATCTTTCCATATAGCAAAGTGTGTATCTACTTGATGCCAATTTATTTTAGAACTTTAAGAAATGTCTACAGAAAGCTGTATTACTACTTTCCTCTAGATAGATTTCAATCATCAACTTTAACGGCTTACCAAGACTGTAATTACAAGTAGGCACTACTAAATAAAGCAGATATGGAACACAATGTCCTTAGGTATTGTTGTGACTTTCTTATCTTCTAGGATAATTTTGAAAATAAAACCAATTCTCCAAATCTTTAAAGCCCTCATCTACTCGACTCCTCTTACTGAAAACGTTTACTGATGCCAGAGCTTGACCCCCTTTCTCCTTTGTTTGTTTACTGATGGTCTACAGTGACTTCTTCAAAAGTAGTTGGGAATCATTTCTTAAACTAAAGCAGCACAAAACCAGTGAACTGAAGTGGCACTACTGAGCACTCAAACCGCAGGTTACCCTTGCCCATAAAACACAATGAAGTGACTCCATGTCGTGGTAAGTTATCAAATTATGGAAAGAACATTGCAGAGATTAAAATGTTGCATAAGAGAGGGAGCAGGGTGAGTCAGGGATTTGGAAACTATGAGTCAGAATACAGGAAAGGAGCCAAACTCAGAGAGCAAAGGCCTAAGCAGGAGCCTAAAGGACACCAATGAATGGACACTATTCCTATATTAGCTGTGCAACAATGTCAGATTTGTGGTGCCACTGACTGGGGGCCAGCCTGATAGAGAGCTCACCAAAGATTATTATGTTGGATTATTTAAAGCACCAAGAAGATGGAGATCTACAATTTTATAAACCACAAAAAGGGAAATGTATGTGTGTGTGTGTGTGTGTGTGTGTGTGCTAAATAATGCCCTTAGCTAATCTCCATATAGCAGAATGATTAAAAGTATTGTAGGATTTTAGGAATCACATTCCATTACTTGCCCCCCCCCCCCCCGCCACCTTGGTAATGTTAACATTAGTCCATGGCTGCTTCTTTAAGAGTTGTCTGCTATGATGTTCAATGCAAACCCTCAAAAATATCACATTAAAGTCTCTGAATTTGTCTAATGACTTGAGCAAACATTTTATGAGCACAGTTTGCCAGACACAGCACTAGGTTTCTCACATACATCTCCTACAGTCATGCTGACTTCAGAATCCTGCCATTCTCTGCAGTTCCTGGGTCTCTTTCTGGGGGGGCTACCTTCTAAGAGACAGCTTCCTCCCCATACCAGCTCATCACCTTTGAATTGCCCTTCAGAACCTGCCTCCTCGGCAAAGCTTCTGCTCACTCTCCGTGATACAGTCAGTCCATGAGACTCCTGTGACTCAGTTAACTGCTCTACCTTGTTCCCAGTCAGAAGCAAATGCTGCTCACTCTGAATGACGCAGTCTTTTTTTTTATATATATATATTTTAAACTCCAGATTTTATTCCCCTCCTGGTCCACCCTCTGACTGTTCCAAATCCCATACTTCCTCTCTGTACCCCAGTCTCCACGAGGACGTTCCCACCCCCACCCCCACCTCACCAGACCTCTAAACTCCCTGGGGCCTCCAATCTCTTGAGGGTTCGGTGCATCTTCTCTGACTAAACATAGACCCGGCCGTCCTCTGCTATATATGTGTTGGAGGGCAACCACAGGGGTCAGCAGTTTCTGTCCATTGGTTGTGTGCAAATATCTGCATCTGACTCTTTTAGCTGCTTGTTGGGTCTTTTGGAGGGCAGTCATGCTAGGTCCCTTTTTGTGAGTGCTCCATAGCCTCTGTAATAGTGTCAGGCCTTGGGACCTCCCCTTGAGCTGGATCCCAGTCTTAGTGACTCTTCTTCATGCAAGGGTCCTACGTTGGTGCCAGTCAAAGGCAAATTGTTGATTCTGCTGTGCTCCTTGGCTCTTACCTGTTATTCTGCCTTATGAATTTTATTTCCATAACCTAAAACACTAGGTCTTACTTTCTGTGAACTCTGAACACCAATTCCCAAGAAACAGTAATGATTCATTCATCCATTAATTGAGTAAACATTTACTGAAAATCCATCACTTTTCGTGCATTGTAGTTAGTAAGCAGGAAAAAATGAGCTTAACATCAAGGACAAATGATTGATAATTAAAAACAAAAACAGAAAATCCTTTCCCCGGAGTACTTGTTCCTAGAGTCTCAGGAAAACATGGCTGACCTGAGTCATTTTCCTGTCAAATAAAGCAGGGCATTGCCCATGCAGATGTAAGAAGTTAATTTTGCCTACAAACAACAGAGTCAAAAGCAATGACTGTACTGCAGTGGCTTAGTGAGCAATGGCTCATACTACACCTGATAACAAAGAAATGCAGGTAAGTAAAAATGAAGCACAAGAGAGTTTAGAAACATGGTTTAACATGACTTTGTGTGGGTGTATAAACAAGTAATAATGGGTCTACAAAATAATAGCATTATGGCATTTAAATAGATAGTTTAAGTAAAAACAGTCCACAGACATTCAGTCTGTTGATATTATTCAGCTTTAAATAACCTGCTAAATGTGGGGGCTCAGGAGAATGAATATTCTACACTGTAATCAGAGCAACTATAAACACAAAAGTAGATGAAGCTGCTTTTAGCCTTTATAAGTCCTGGTGAATGGAAAGTGTCATTTGTCAGTTAATTTGTGATCAAAGTGAGTCCCATCTCAGCTTTCCTTTGTTTTGGGTAAAGAAATTAAACAATGTAGTTGGAGTGGCAGTACTAGTAGTATTTGGGGCTTTGCTTTTATTAAATTTCTGTAACTCACCACATTTTTGTTAAATAATTCTTTTCAGAAGCTAAATAAAGCAGACTTTTAGGAAGGTGCTGTGCAGGTTTGTATGCTCAAAGCCTTTTTTTCATGATACATTGATCCCAATGGAAATGTTAGTCTATCAAAGACACTCCAAACATATGATGGGAAAGTAGGAAAGGAATTGCAGGATGTGAAGAACATGATTGGGTGGAGGTAGTTTGCATAGCGTGGTTGCAAAAATAAAAGCCTCTGACCAGACCTCCCTTAGCAGTGTCAAGAGGCCCAAGTCCTTGATCTCTGGCCAGCATGGACAGAGGGGACTTGCCACAGCTGAATCTAGCAGGGTTGTATCTCTCAGGGCTGTTATCACTGCAAATGTTGGCAAATGTTCCTGAAATAAAACAAGAGGAATTCTGCATTAGCATGTTATAAAGCTCCAAAGAATCCCCAGTAGAAAGGTTTTCATCAAGTGCATTTGAGAAAATAATGAGGCCTGAAAGGCAGCAGTAACTTCCCAGCAGAGTTGCTGCTCCAGGGCCTTGCACCTAGAAAGGTCATTTTGTGGTGGATTGGGAAATAGCATTGCAGTAGTAGTGCTAATACCCTTCAGAACAACAACAAGATCCTTAGTTAAATGTTTAAAATCAGGTTCAAAGAATGATGTGTCAAAGAAAGTCTTACTAGGTTATTGTGCAATGAGCAGCTGTACTATATTTGAGTATCCTTGTCCTCTTCCCCTCTTCTTTTGGAAAGAATTGATCTTATTACTTCTACACTCAGCTAAGTGTAGTGGTTATCTCAGAACAACCTTCCTATAAAATCAACTGCTTACCTTGTGGCATTGCTTAGCGTAAGTGTAACAATTTGATTCTCCTTAAAAATCACAGAAAAATTAAAAGGAAAATTAGACAAAGAGCATTCTCTGCTTTAGATGGGAACAGAGGACACAGCTAATTCTTGTTGCTAGAGACTCTTATTCTAATTGATTCTTGGCCCACTACTTTAAGGCATTTCCCTGGTCTCCCACAGTAATGATCTAACATGACTCTGCTCTGTCCTCAGCAAGCCTGTCTTGGTTTTATTCAGAATTAACTGGTCATCTAGAAATAATACATTTTGTGATACTTTTAACCTCCTTTTGTAGATCTGTGACTTGCCTCCAACAGGAGACACATGTAGCAATTGTTCCTAATAGTAAAATGTCCTAGAGAAATATGTATTTGTCCTACACGAATGTATCTTTCCCATAATATGATCAAATTCATCCTTTTCATTTTGAGTTTCATAATAAAAAAAGTTATCCATGCATGTTGCTATTCCCATTTTACTTCTACTTTTGAGACAGTGCTAACACTAGGCTTGAACTTCCTCTGTAGCCCAGGCAAAACAGGAGATCCTCCTGCCTCAGCCCTACAAGTAGCTGTTGTTTATTATCATAGGTATATCCCTGTCTAGTGAATGTATAAAACTCTCTTGGGGGAGGCCCCAGGCCTACTCATTAAGTGGTGGGTGACAGATATAAGGAAAAAGACAGAATAAGACTTTTGCTATAGCTGAAAGCAGCTAAAGGTGCTAGATAGGCATGAGAATTGTTAGCATCAAACTCAGGTGTACTCTGGAAGTTCTGAGATTATTTCATAAGCATTTAGAATATTTTTCATTTTAAATATCTCCAACCTAATGTGTGATAATACTTTTTAAGAATAAAGTAAAATTAAAAAGTGCAAATTAAGAGCATTTCCATGCTTTACAAGCAGCTTGAATTCTTTCTGTATTGCATGTCTTTCCCAGATATTGATGAGTGCACCTCAGGGACCCACAATTGTAGAGCAGACCAAGTGTGCATCAATTTACGAGGTTCCTTCACATGTCAGTGTCTTCCTGGGTATCAGAAGCGAGGTGAACAGTGTGTGGGTAAGTCCCTCGGCGCAATATTAAGAATTTTGTTTTGAGAATCTTTTGACATCAAAACAAAGCTCTCCTACTTGATTGAAGAATGATATAACATGTCATGCTCTTCCAATGAATACCACCATTGTTTCCAACTAGCAAAAGGAACTTTAAGGTTGAACTTGTCCTGAATATAGATATTATAAAAAGAATGTAGATTGTACTAGTTTATAGACTAAGTGAAAGCAAAACTCTGGTCTGGATAGAACCGTAAAGACAATTAAAAACTACATTTTATGTTAGGAGTTGTGTCACTATCATACTGCTTGATTGGGGGCTTCATTTTCTACTGCACAGCAGAACATGGTGCATGTAACAGATGCATATAACAGATGCATGTAACAGATGCTGAGGTCAAATGCCTCCTGTACCACTAAGTCATCTGAGTCCATGATTACTTATGTGCTCTGTGTATTGCCTTGTTCATTCCTGGCAATAGTCCCAACTCAGGAGCTAGCTCAAGGATGGCAGTGCTCAGCACATGTACGGTCTTGGGATCATCAGACAGTAAGTTAACCGAGTATAAAGCAGAGGTTCTCAACCTTACTAATACTGCAACACTTCAATACAGTTGCTCATGCTGCAGTAACCCCCAATCACAAAATTCTCTATTTCATAACTTTAATTTTGCTACTGTTATGAATCATAATATAAATATCTGATATGCAAGATATTCGATATGCAACCCCTGAATGGGTTGCAACCAATGGGTTGAGAACTGTTAGTCTAAAGCCTCTTTACACTGCAAGTTTTTGCTGGTGTTTTTAAAGTACAGTATGAAGCACTGTGCCTGAGGGATCTGAGAGGATACCTCCCTGACATCTAAGGCCATATCAGCTTGTGTCACTGTTGCTGCCACAGTACCACCCCTACATGCTCACCTACATGCCTTCTGAATGAATGGAAGAATATAGTTTGAGTAGGTGAGCTGTCATGCACTGAAATAAATAGCACTCTGGCTCAATCAAGAGGCCCAGTAGAAGTCATGAAACTGTGATTGGCCCCCTTTGCCTATCTGTTTGCATACCTAACCTCTTACCACAGACCAGTGGAAAGGCCAGATTTTCTCTTAGGAATAAGTGAGGGTTTGGGGACAGGCAGCCAGCATCAACTTCCACCTGAGAAAGTTGACCCAAGTATTTCAGCACTTAGCTCCTTGTGGACCCTGGCTGGCTCTACCCTCCACAGGTTGTGTCTAGGTGCTGGAATGGGTACCCAGACTCAAGGAAGAACAGGGTTTGTAATTCTGGAAGCTATGATGCAGAAGAAGAGTGCTGGAAAACTCCACAGATGCCAGAGCACTTTGGGTAGCCAAGAAAATAAACACTGAAGGCCTGAAAGTACAGTAGCAACACGCCCCATTGCTGGGTGAATTGAAGACAAAGGAACAGAGAGTGACAGCCTTTTTTGGAAAGTGGGAAGATGAATTCATATCTGATCATGTGTGTGCCAATGTTGCCCTTGCCTACAAAGGTAATCCCACTTTCCTCAGTAGAACATAAATGCACTTTCTCATGAATTGTATTGCATCAACACCCTCCTTCCTAAAGGCAGTTATACCACAGCCTCTCAGTGGTTATAATTCTGTGCATATGTCTCCACAGATGCTTACCAGAACAATGAGACACCCCTCTAAAACCCCTATTTCACTATCACATCCCACCTCAGAGTCACATCCCCTAGAAGCCATGCTCTATCCAAAACTAATTAGTCTCTCCTTCCTCATCAAGTTAAGATGAAATAGAACTCTTTTGGATATATCCAATCAGTAGGCCAGCTGGCATGTACTGAAGTAAAACAGCACTCTGGCTCAAACAAGAGACCCAGTAGAAGACATGAAACTGTGATTGGCTCCCTTTGCCCATCTATTTACATACCTAACCTCTTACCTCATATAATAAAAATGTGCTGGTTTCAATTGCCATGGTTAAACATGCACTCTGAGTTTCTGTATGTGTTATGGACTGATCCAATACTCCATGGACCACTGCAATCAACAGGCCGTTGTGAGCTGGCTGTGTGCCAGGAACAGTTCTAGATGCTGAGATAGTAGATTAGGCAAACAAACTTTACAGAATCATTGCTATGAAGGAGCTATTAGAAAATACCACCCATACATATTGATACATAGTGATAGTGGCACCTGGCTATCACATACAGTACCAGGAAGCACTATAAACAGAGAGCAGAGAAGCAAATAAACACATATCTCAATATTAAGCAACAACAGGGGCTATAAGAAAGTCTAAGGTAGCACAAACTATCATATGTGCATGAAAGAGGTGGTCTCCCCTAAAAAGTGCCATGAAGCAGATACAAAAGGCTATGTAGAAATCTCTCACTAGTTGTTTCAGTGTGCTGAAAAAAAAAGTTTTCACATTTATGTTAATACCTCCTACTGCATTGCCTGCTATACCTCAAATACATTGCCTACTCTGTACTATGTAAATTTTCCAGTCATTCTACCATATGAAAGAAAAAAAGGAAAGCTATAGAAACTAAGAGAGCAAATTGCAAGATCAGAGATTCAAACTCAGCTTAACTTCAGGCCATTTGAGCACACTATTGCTAAAACATCAGCATTGTTTCATCCTTTTTTAAAATCATGAATTAATATCTCTCTATAGTCCTGAATTATGAAAAAATCATCCTATTACACTACACATGCTACTCTGGAGGTGACACAAAGTACAGTCCTGAAGTAATGATATTTTATTATGCTTCTAAGAGATTCCATCCCTGCAAGTTCTCAGCCGAGCATTTTATAGTTGGAAATATTTATCAGAGGACACTGGATGGAATACTTCACCCAAACGTCAGGACATTCTCAAAAGGTCACTTGTGTAGCATCCTTTCCTTTCATGATGTTCTTTCATTTGATGCTCACAAAACTTCCTAAGATACACATGGCAAGCTTTCCTATCATGCTTTAGACATCAAGATATAAATGTTTAAACAGCAAAGCAACAGTCACCAGTGGATCCCACCCACATCTCTTCTCTCTTACTTATGTGCTGCATCCTTTCATTCTTTCCCTCGTTTTAATTAAGTTTTTGATGCAGCAAGCTGACATCCTCATGTGTGTGTGTGTGGAACAGTCTTAATTACTCTTCTCCTTACATCTCAACTCATTTATTTTCTGCTGTCATAGGTGTGACATTGGTGTTTCTTCTTTTTTTAAGATTTATTTATTTATTTATTATATGTAAGTACACTGAAGCTGTCTTCAGACACTCCAGAAGAGGGTGTCAGATCTCCTTATGGATGGTTGTGAGCCACCATGTGGTTGCTGGGATTTGAACTCCGGACCTTCGGAAGAGCAGTCGGGTGCTCTTACCCACTGAGCCATCTCACCAGCCCCGGTGTTTCTTCTTAATGTCTTACTTTACCAATGAACAAATTATATTTAAAACACATATATCCTAATTTTAAGAGAAAGGGTAAACAAGAGAGACTGAGGGAGGGAGAGTGGAAGATTATTTTTAACTCAAGGTCTTCCTAAGATGTGGTTTCTACATTATCTCCACTGAAAATTTGCTAAGACACAACTTGGTTCTATTTTTGTTGTTTGTTTGTTTGTTTGTTTGTTTGTTTGTTTGTTTTTGCTGGTTTGTTTTGGTTTGTTTTGGTTTTTTCAAGAGAGGTTTTTGCTATGTAGCTCTGGCTATCATGGAACTTACTTTGTATACCAGGTTAGCCTCAAATTTACAGATACCCACCATTCACTGCCTTCTGTGTGCTGGAATTAAAGACATGCACCACTATGCCCAGCTAACAACTTGATTCTGTGTCTGTGTCATCTCTTTAGATATAGATGAATGCACAGTGCCTCCATATTGCCACCAAAGATGTGTTAACACACCTGGTTCCTTCTACTGCCAGTGCAGTCCAGGGTTTCAGCTGGCAGCAAACAACTACACTTGTGTGGGTAAGTCCTATGAGAATTGCTATCCTGACAGACCAGCTTCTGCCTCCAGGAAAAGACAGCCTTGTGGTATGTTGTACTGTTTCTGGTGTCCTGTGCTTCTGTGCAACTGGTTTCCATCAACTTACCTCAGGGTCATATTGCTGAAAAGACAGTAGCTAATCTGTTTCTTAAAACACATCATTTAGAAATGGGAAACATTTTTTTTAAACTTGGTACTAGTCCTCTGTGGGTGGATCAAAAGCTGTGACTATAGATCTATAGATACACATACCTTGATTAGTCAGCAGTGTGATAAAGTGCTGAAGAGGCACTGCTGAAGAGTGTTGCTAGAAGTTCAAATGTATAAACTTTCTGCTAACAGTGCACATAGTTCTTCCCTTTCAGAGTGCAGAGTCATGGATGACGCATAATTTTAAGACTGGCAGAAGGAATCTAGTGCAGAAAGAGAAAATGCCTTTTCAATGTATTTTCTGTGTGTTGGAACATAGCAAGACTCTGTATGGGTCTCAGAGGCTTATGCTATAATTGTCAAAGAATTTAACAGAAAACATTTAAAAAATTGTAAATAGCCCAGTTAACCCTTTACAACTGTATGCTGAAAGACCATATCAGTCCAAATGTCTAATAACAAATATTAATGAACTTGGCATTTAGAATCTGAACAATATAAGAAAATAGATGCTGGAATGTATGTTTATTGGAAGCATTAAATTTTTTGTGGGTAGATTTATCAAACATCAAACTGTCATCCATAAAAATATATATTGTGGTACTTCTAAAAGTATGTGATGGACCTTTGAAGTTGTTCCAACAGCTGTGAAACTGAATGTATGTTCTCCAGTGTGTTTGTATACAGCAAGGGAACTAGTTATCACCAGTTGGTCTCGGCACAAAAAGCAAGGCTGAGCTTAAAAATGTCCAGCTACCCATACACAGACACATGTAGATTTAAAACCTTTTCTTGCAGATATAAATGAATGTGATGCCAGCAATCAGTGTGCTCAGCAATGCTACAATATTCTTGGCTCATTCATCTGCCAGTGTAATCAAGGATATGAACTAAGCAGTGACAGACTCAACTGTGAAGGTAATGTGTTGTCCAAGTATATTCTAGCAAAGGGCAACTTTATTGATGTCATATTGCCTGGTCACGGTCTTCTTACCTGATCCTGTTCTTGAAATCTTATATCTTCAGTTCAGTGAAGACCTCGGCTTTTGAGTCTGTTACTAGAAGAGATAAGATGCATCAAGTAGCTGGAACACAAGATGCAGCCTAGAAGTGTCTTTATTCTCCAAGTGTCCCTCTGTTGAGAGCTTGTGAGAATGTGAGAATTTGAGGATGTGGTAATGACCAAGAGACCTGGCCACTAGCTTTGCTTTATCCCTACACTCTGTGGTTTAAAGAAGTCTGAGTTGCAGTTTCCAATTCGTAGAAAGGCAGACACTCAGTGGAGTGGTTGACCTTCACAATCCAGTATATATGCTCATTCTGGGAAATTCTGGGTGCTTAAGGCATAATAAAGAGGATGCATCCACATTTGATGTTCATACCTCCTTCATGAGTCTGTCCACAATTATTTAGAACCATATATGTCATAATTCATCCAAAGAAATCTCAAACTGTGCAATTGTGTTTAAAACCATAAGGGGCCAGCTTGGGACTGCTGTCTCTGCCCTGCTTAGCAAACTATAGGATGGTCGCTAATTTTGAAATGCAAGTGATTCTTCCCCCAGAAGGCCATATCATGCCAAGATGTTACCTCTGCAAAACTCCACATGGGTGGAACTTGAAGTTCAAAGTTCAGGAGATCTCATCAGCAGAGTTCCACCATTACTGAACAGCAAACACAAACTTGCTACCTGAGTAGGTCTGTAGAACCCAAAGGGAAGAGTGTCTGTCATGATCCCACTTACTTGTCTACTTAGCTTAGGTGAAACCTGCTATAAGAAAACCTGTGCAGGCTTGGAGACAGAGAGGGGAGCAGATACTGCTGCTGCAGCTAGTCCAAGTACTTCAGATAGAGTCTTGCATTTCTTCTATTTTAGAGTTTTTACTGTTTTGATACTCTTTAGCCTATCTAAAAATATGTATTACAAAGCCAGTGGCACAAAAGTTTCTCAGCTTTATATCCATGATTTTGTCTGGCTCTATAGACATCGACGAATGCAGAACCTCAAGCTACCTATGCCAATATCAATGTGTCAATGAACCTGGGAAGTTCTCGTGTATGTGCCCGCAGGGTTACCAAGTGGTGCGCAGCAGAACCTGTCAGGGTAAGCTCACTGTTCTCATTAGGTGAACATGCAGCTAGCCAAGAAGAATGTAAGGAGAGTTACAGGATTCAGACTTTCATTTTTCCACCTGACTGCACAGTTTGAGCTCCTGATCCGCAAGGTAATAGATCACATTTTGTGAGAGAGAGGCTCAATGGTAACCCTGAATTTCTTAAAGCTTTAAAGTAACTTCCTTTCTAAAAAGTATGATTTAAATATATTTTATATCACATAATATCTTAAAATCTATGGAACTGTACCTTCCAATAATCTACCAAAAATCAGTAATTAAAATATTTTACTGAGGTTTGAGTTTAGACACCAATTTTAGACATACCTGCAACAACCCTCAAAGCCTCCGAAACATCAAACTTCTGAATTCTGTACACTTGAAGGGGCATAGAGGGTCTTACTATATAACTCAGGCTGGTCTCAAATTTGTAGCCTCTGCCTCCTAAGTGCTGAAATCATAGGCATATGTCATCACTCCCAGCCAAATAAGGCAGGATTTTAGATGTCAAGGAAAACAAAACTCTTCATGGTAGATATTAAAATATGTTTGAACAACTCAAGAAAAGCAAGTGTTGATTTGATAATGTCTAATGACATGGGCCCAATCTCAAAATAAATGCTCAGATGGTCCTTACATCTTCATGTAGGTAGAAGAGAGAACTCTCTACAAAATATGATTCAGAGTCTGGCAGGAAGATGGTAAAATATGCACCCTCCTCCCCTAACCTTCAATGCTGTATTAATGGGAGAAAGATTGGCAAATAACGACAAAAAACATAGATAATCCCAGAAGATCTAATATAAACCTATTTATACAAAACAGTGGAAAAAAGAAAACTATGACTGAACCCAGTGACAGAAAATCTACTTGAATCTAACTTTACTGCATTCTCTCTGTACAGCCTGAAAAAATAATCAGAGTAAACTTTGGCTTTCCCTTTTGAAAAGGGAAGGTGTGGAAATGAACCAAAAAAACACATGAAATGATTTACACAGTTCGCAGTGTTTTGATGAAATTTACTTAGCAATGTAAATGAGCAATAGACTCTCTAGAGAGTCTGTTTTACTTAAAATTAGAAAGATTATTCATGAGGACAGGAAAAATCTTATTTTTAAAAGAACAAGACCAAGGGTATGTGGATTCTTAGAATAACATCACAGTTGCATGGAGGAAGTTATGAGCTCAGAGGACATCCAAGACCTTGGATTTTGTAATAGATGAACAGTCTCCAGCCAGTAGGTATAAACACAATCAGAATGCCGTCAGTAGCACAATGAACATTTTATAACCCTTTCCAGGTTACTAGCAACTCTGCAAATGTTAATTGTGGGGAAACATTGAATTCCAATGATCACTGAACCCTGATTGGGAAGTGAATATTAATTACATGCAGGAAAATATTAGCGAGTCAAACAGTTTACCCAATTCCCCTGAAATCATTCAAGTAAATATCTGTGCTTCTAATCACAAGTGGATTTGATAGTCAGCAAAAATGAATTTTAGTTAATGCACAGTAGGAACTTATTTGCCTGGACTAAATCTTCAGAAATATTTCTGTATAATTTAGGGTAAAAAATGTATTAAAATTGTAACTAGAAGTTCATGGGTGTTGTCATGTTGAAGATGCACAGAAGTAAAGTATCTTTTTGTCAGAAAGAATTACATTATTTTAACATTTAAAGCAATTGCTTTCTTTTACTGAAACCCTACTCCACTTTCATTTGTAAGAACAAAGTAAAATCAAATATATTTGGAATCTTATCTTCTGAGAACTTCAAATGTTTTCATGACAATTAGCTCACAAAAATCAGAGCACTGTGCATGTGTATATCTAGAGAAGGGCAAAAGAAGATATACTTACTCACACATATATATTGAATTTTTTTAAAGATTTATTTATTTTATATATGTGACTACACTGTAGCTGTCTCAGACACACCAAAAGAGACATCAGATCCCATTATAGATGGTTGTGAGCTACCATGTGGTTGCTGGGAAATGAAATCAGGACCTCTGGAAGGACAGTCTGTGCTCTTAACCACTGAGCCATCTCTCCAGCACCCATATTAAATATTTTAATATTGTTTCTTCCTGAAAAAAATTCCAGAATGATATAGCTGTTGCAGATCCTAAGTTACTGGAAGTACTTAGTAAGGTCATAGCGTCAGATTTCCTTTTGCCATTGATTGTCTCCATATTACACACTAGTCTTAGTATTCCTTACAGCAGAACACCATAAGGTCATAGCGTCAGATTTCCTTTTGCCATTGACTGTCTCCATATTACACACTAGTCTTAGTATTCCTTACAGCAGAACACCACCTTCACTTTACAAAAAATGTAAAAATAGTTAATGAGTATGTCAATAGTGACTTCCATGGAATCTATGTCTTTTCTTTAACTATAGTTAGGCCAAGAGGATACTTCCTGTAACTTATTCTTAGAAACTGTGCACTTTTCCAGTGTCCTTCTGGATTCTAGAAAATTTTAATCAGCTGAAAGTTAATAGAATTGCTTTCCTTTAAAGACAAGGCAAAAAATTATTCTAAAATGAGCCACCAACTAAAGAGCATATAATGGATGGTCTGAGACACCACCCCCAACACATATGTAGCAGAGGGGCAGAGGGTTGCCACATCTGGCCTTAGTGTAAGAGGATGCACCTAGTCCTGGAGGTGTCCCAGGGTAGAGGGATACCTGGGGGGCAGAGGGTAACCTTCTCAGAGGTGAAGAGGAAAGGGATGGAGAAAAGAACTCCACAAGTGGAACTGGGAGTTGGAGCAACATTTGTGATGTAAATGAATAAATAAATGAATAATTCTTTTTAAAATTCTCACAATAGAGCTACTCCTGTCATTTCATGAACTTGAACATATCCTCTGTTTTTCCTCCATTCCAACTGAGACATCCTCTTCACCTATTTTCACACAGCTTGTGTGAGAAACAACTGAATTAAGTTAATACCCATCATTGAAAAGACTCAGGATTAGCTATAATAGTCCTCCCATTGAGTACAAGCTAGGGGAGTACAAGTCACACAATGAAAACAAAACATTTTAATACTATAGTAATGGAAAGCAACAAAGGGAAATAGAAAGCAACAAAGGTCCTAAACGGACAGTATTGGGTATAAAAATTCAAGAGTTTAAATCCTAGCACCTAGCCCATAGCTGAGTTGAAGCAGGACTAGGTAAATCACTTAAAGAAAGATAAAGTAAGGAATGAAAATACTCTCTCGTAGGAATGCATGACTTAGAACCAGCTTCTATGAGACAAAATCGAAACTACTATTCATATGGAAAGGAAGCTGTAATTATATAAGGATATGGCCATTAAGTATTGCTGCTATTAACATGTAATACTGCTTGCTAGTTAAAAAACTTTTCTTCAAAAGTCATCTGGGGATCCAATCAGCTGGATCTAGACTCAGTCTCTGTCTAGCCTGGTCTAACCACCACCAGTCTCATCCCCAAGACTCTTTCCTCATCTGGCTGCTCAGTAGACATTGCCTTTTCCTTGTGTGCCTCCCATTGTTGCCAGTCTCTTCTCCTTCCACACAGTCATAAAATACCTTTGCTTTATGAGGTGAAACACTGCACAGGTCACGTTTTTCCTGCATCCTATGGAGAATGCCCTCCCAAAGCATGCACCACCTCTCTCTCTCTCTCTCTCTCTCTCTCTCTCTCTCTCTCTCTCTCTCTCTCTCTCTCTCTCTCTCTCTCTCTCTCTCTCTCTCTCTCTCTCTCTCTCTCTCTCTCTCTCTCTCTCTCTCTCTCTCTTTCTCTCTCTCTCCCCACCCACACTCCTTCCTTCTCTATGTCATTCTCCCTATCTACCTACCTCCTTTTCAGGCTCCCAAAATAGCTGCTGTTTCCTGGGAAGCTTTTCCCTTTTCATGCAAGAGAAATCATCTAAACACCACTCTTGAAGGCCCCCATGAGATGCCCCACTTCCGTTCTGGTCCCTAATCCTCCACACGCAATCAGCTGTACATCTGATGTATAGTCTTGCTTACCACTTAATTACAGTTTACTCTGGAAGGATCTATTGCTGTATCTATATTCTCAGCTAGGTTATCACTCCTTGGGACAGGAGATGAATTCTTGTTGGTATTTTGTTTACTTTCATGTAAGTGAAGTCAGTAGTTTGTGTTTGACTTTGAGTTCAACAGTCAGACAACTAGTGAGAGCTGATATGCCATGAAATGCCATGTTGAGTGACTCAGTGATACCTATTGATGTAAATGCAGTAAACTTGCATCTAGTCTTGTGCCTAAGACCAAACTGAACAAGCCAGGTGTGTTGATATATATATGTAATCTCAGATCTTAGGAGGCTAAGGCAGGAGAATTTTGAGCTCAAAGCCAACTTTGATTACATGGTGACTTCCACGCCAGCCTGCTCTGCATGGCAAGACTCTAGCACCCACTCCAAACAAATAAAAATAAATAAAGTAAACTGACCACAGTCTAGACTTCTCCCAATGTATTTCCTTACAAACCAGAATCTGGTACTCATACAATTTGCTTATGTCAGTAAACTCTTCAATGCATGACTGCAGATATAAATGAATGTGAGACCACCAATGAATGCCGAGAAGATGAGATGTGCTGGAATTACCATGGGGGCTTCCGCTGTTACCCACGAAACCCATGTCAAGATCCC
Source organism: Mus caroli (assembly GCF_978045245.1). Classification (NCBI taxonomy): domain Eukaryota; kingdom Metazoa; phylum Chordata; class Mammalia; order Rodentia; family Muridae; genus Mus; species Mus caroli. Next base: position 94,408,461 of record NW_028227268.1, on the reverse strand, counting down.
TATGTTCTAACATCAGAAAAGTAAGAAATTAAAACCTATAAACATAAGTATTATTTGGTTCTCCCAAGCCAAACTTGTGACTGCTTCTGTGTTTGTCCCTGCAGCCGATGTGTTTGCCCAGTCTCAAACACTATGTGCCGGGAGCTGCCCCAGTCTATTGTCTACAAATACATGAGCATCCGATCTGACAGGTCCGTGCCTTCAGACATCTTCCAGATACAGGCAACAACGATTTATGCAAACACCATTAATACTTTTCGGATTAAATCTGGAAATGAAAATGGAGAGTTCTACCTACGAGTAAGTATGCTTAGGTAGCACTAGTGGCTGTAAAGGTGGCCATTTGCTGTGTGCATTCACGTGGAGATTAAGCTAAAACCTACAGAATTTCATGTGTAAGCACTGTGTTCAGCTGTCTGGAGTATGTATTATCAGATATTAAGAGGAGAGTGATATTCTGAAAGATTAAGTAGTCTCCTAAAAGCCCTCCTGATTACAGGCCATAGCATCTAAGAAAGCTGTGTGTGACTGTCAAACACAAGCATACCCCAAACAAATACTTCAAGCACATGCTGTTCAATTGTGCAGATAAAAACACTCTGAAAGCTTTCTCATAATAAAGTTTATAGATTGCTTTGATATTTACATATTTATCCTATCCCTTGATATATTAACTACCTTCTTGCTCCACAACCATTTCTTTGTCAGAAAATTAGAAGTGATTAATTTCTGAAGAGAAAAACTCAATTCAAAATCTGTTGCTTTTATTTTTCCTAATATAAGAGAATGTGTTTCATTAACATGTGTTTTAAACTTGAGCCACTCTAGGTAGAAGTTGTCTCTATCTGAGTTTTACACAATACAGTAACTGCATGAGAGCACAACAGACTCATTTCAAAAGCTTCGTTAAAACTAACTTTCTGTTGGAACTTTTATCCATCATTTAAGAAAATAAAATCTTCTCAGCCTTTCCATCATGCAATTAGATGAAGTCCCAACATGTTTTTTTTTTCACTACAGTAAACATGACATTTTGAAATTTAGTTTTATTTATAACATCTTTTATTAGCTTGATTTTTAAAATGATATTTTTCTCCAGACAGCCCATCTTCATGAATAGTATGAACCATTACCAATTTGGTATATTGTTAGGTAGTTTTAAATTTTTTTCAATCAAATTAATTTGTTTGTAATAAAAACAAAAACATTTAAGCTAGGCACAGATACACATGTTTGAAATCACAGCATTCACAAGACAAAATTAGAAGGACTGTAAGATTAAGGCCATCCTGGGCTATCCGGTAACTCTGAGGCTAGTTTGAAGTTTTTGAGAAAAATATCACCTCAAATTAAGAATAAGAAAAATAACTTAAAATAATAAAAATAGATCCTCTAAGAGTATTTGTCACACAGTCAAATCAAGTCCTATAAGATCTTTACCTTGAAATTCTACCAGTAGACAGCATTTCATGCTTAGGGATCAGTCAACAGGCATCAGTTGAGTACCTACTGCGTCCTCAGCCTTATGCTGGCTGCTGTAAGAAACAAAGAAGATTCAGTGCACAGTTCCTTTTCTCAAAGAATTTTTACTGTGCATTACCCTGAGTCAATTTAATGTTTAATTCTCTGGCCTAAATAGATGCCACTGTTATGGATAAGATCATTCAGGAAGAGTATAGATGGCTCAAATTGCTCAGAAGACCTAAACTAAAGAAAAGCTAAATCATGAAGACTTTTCACCTGATCTGAGGCCTACTAATCATCTCATTCACCATTGTGCTTGGCATCTGCCACTCTGCCACCAACTCTCAAACCTCAGCCATAACCTGAAGCCTGTTGTCATCAGCAAATGAGATCTTGGCTTCATGATCCTCCTTTCTGAATGCTCTCAGTCCCATTCTGAAGTGTCACCAGCACCTCACTTTCCCAGCCAGCAACCCCAGATAGATGCGATCATCCACATACATTTCATACCGAGCTTGTTAGCACAGGTTGATGATACTGTAAAAGTTTAGTATCCTCTTTCAGATGGGTCCTTCATGTGTGCGGGCAATGCTGTTGCGCTTATTGTATGTTTTTAATCCACTCTCTTCAGCCCTTGTTCTCAAATGTTCCCATATTTAGTAAACCCTTATACCCTACAATTTTAGTAAGAGTCACTTTCTGCTTTGAAATCACTGACACCAGCATTGACACTAGCCAGCATAAATTTCCCATTCTATCCCTAAAAATGTACCTCTGTATTCTCCATCTGGTTTGTTTCCAATGATATTTTATAACTGTAAGTCACGACCAACCCAGCACCATGTACTACTCATTCTGTCTCCTCTAGAAACCCTATTCCATTACACTCTCCTCTACCTCCCCCTTTGAACATGTTTCTCGCTCTAGATGTTATACTGGCTGTCTTCTTCCTTGGAACACTAGGCTATTCTGTGTTTCCTCACCTTTTGGTTTCTAGTTTTAAATTATTTATGTTTACATATATATTTTTATGAGTATGAGGAGACATGGTGTTAATGTGCAGAGGGCCAGATAAAGGTGTCAGATCTCCTGGAGGTGGAGTTACAGGCAGTTGTTTGTAGGTTATGGCATCCTCATGTTAGAGTGTTGATTTAATTATTTTAATAAATCTCAGTGAGAGGTTTCTTCTTGCCTTTGACCATTTATGTTCCCGAGATGAAAGATATGCACACAGCCTTATATTTTAATATGCCTTAAGCAGCACAATAGCTGGGCAACTGCCTAACCTCCATGCTGTTAGAATCAACTTTCCTACCAAAAACTCCAAGTGACTACTTATTAATTTCTATATTCCATCTTGGCTGCTCTTAACTCCAATTAGTCAGCTCTCTGGGCCACATTCTCTTGGCCATTTTACGTGGTGGCCCTCCATCTTCCTCTTGCATGTTCTTCTTCTGCCGTGGTGGCTCTCTTTCCTGTATCCTTCCATTGCAGCTTTTTTCTCTTTCCTTCATCCTTCTCATGGTCCCAAGTCTAGGAAACTTAAACCCTGCCTATGTCTCTTCTCCCCTGCAATTAGCTGCTGGCATCTTTATTTACTAATCATAATTAACTGGGACAAGGGTCCCTCAGTGTCACATCTGTGACTGTCTCATGCAATTTGGAGGATCTAAATTAACATTAGAATACAAGCAACATGAGATCAACCTACTACATTATAGCAACACTGGGCTTAACCACCAGGGCATCTCTCTTGCCCTAGCTTCACTTTTTTATTTCTCTCCTCTGTCCATTCCTTCAATGCCATCCTCTCCCAAGCTTTGTAATCTGTCTTAGTTGAATGTGCATCCTTTGTGATGATAGCTAAATTTTAATCTATGCTTCTATCCATTGTGTCCAGATTCATTCATTCACTTACCGACCCTTCCAAAACATCTCCCTCGATTTGCCAATGCTCACTCCATGTCCAGTTTTGAACATGTTAATTTCCTTGCTCCCTGATGATTCTAAGGCAGAGGTTCTCAACCTTCCTAATGCTGCAACCCTCTCCTGTTTTGGTGGCAACCAACTATAAAATTATTTTTATTACTACTTCAATAGTGTAATTTTCCTAGTGTTATGAATCATTATGTAAATATCTGTGTTTTCCAATGGTTATAGCTGACCCCCATGAAAGGGTTATCCATCCCCAAAGGGACTGCAACCCACAGGTTGAGAACCTCTGCTCTAAGGTATTTGTACATGTTACCTCAATGTTTCAGGAATATGTATGTATATACATATGTATGTATTCCTTTATGCTTATACTATGTGTATCCAGATAACCTAAAATTTGTCATGTTCTATTTAAATTGACTACTTACCTGTCTGTCTGTCTGTCTGTCTGTCTGTCTGTCTGTCTGTCTGTCTGTTTGTAACAGGGTCTCTCTGTGTAGCTCTGGATGTTCTGGAACTCATCTCTTTAGACCAGGCTGGTCCTGAACTCTTGCCTATCTCTGCCTCTTGGAGTCAAGGCATAAGCCACCATGCCTGTCTATGTACTAACTCCTTACTCACTAGAATGTAAACAAATGCTCATTGTTAAGAAAATGACAAATGACCACTTCCTTTACCAGTTTCAAGATTATCAGATTCTCATGTGAACTCTTTAGAGTAACTGTAATTATTCAATCCATGAGTAGAGAAATGATAATAACAAAGAAAATACTTAAGATGTTAACACATGTTAACAAGAGAAATGGGAAAAAAAGAATTTTAAAAGCAAGCCCTCTGCTTGGAGCTAGTGCAAATGAGTGGGCTAGGGTAAAAATAAAAGTTAGGAGCAAGCAAGCAAGGAGTGAACAATTCCTTTTTAACGTATTATTTCCCCTGCTAACAACAACAACAACAAATTAGAAACTCAAGCCCAAGAAAAATCATTGTACCCACCCTTCTTTTCTTGTTTTTTTTAGCAAACAAGCCCTGTGAGTGCAATGCTGGTGCTTGTGAAGTCTCTATCGGGACCAAGAGAATACATCGTGGACCTGGAGATGATGACAGTCAATAGTATAGGAACCTTCCGCACAAGCTCTGTGTTAAGATTGACAATAATAGTGGGGCCATTTTCATTTTAGCCTTTTACTCATATAAAGCCTACCACAAGCATTTAAATCAGCCAAACAATATCATTACCTTAAAACTCTATTTTATTTATAGCTATATCTAGTACATGTATATTCAAACAGCTAGACTATGGTAAGAAGTGGGCATTTAATCCATGAGTCTGTGTTTATCGTTATCACTGTGTGTAAATTAGACATTTATCCAACATTAAGAGAGCTAATCGTATATTATCTAGTGAAACTTGGATTCTTTCCTGCAAAATGGGACCAAGCAAGGATACTGTTCTGTGTTGTATAGAGTAATATACACCTCCACAGACCATCCCGTGAGAATTGGCCATCTTAGCATGAAGATCAAGAAGGAGGGTTTTTTTAACTGCTTTGTAAGAAAATGGAAAAAAGTCAATAAAGATATATTTCTTTAGAAAATGAGAATCTGCTATGTTTGTGTTGGTCTGTATTTTAATGATCAGTTTAAAGGTACTTGTTTCTTGTTTAGCAGAAAAATTGTTATTGTGCAACATGTTTGTTTCTATATGGCATCTTAAAACTCGTCAGAAATTTCACTCACAATTCCAAAAAAAAAAAAAAAAATCAAATTTTATCCCCCAAAATTTTATCCCTTTGAGAAGTCTATGAGAAATAGTAGAGAAAATAGCTTTTTCCAAAAATCATTTTAGAATTCTCGAAAGAAGCAAATTAAGTACATATAATAGAATCCCTGAAGCAAGAAATGCACTTAAAGTTCAGAGAAAAATGAAGAAGCGATATTTCCCTGGAGACACTCCTGTTTCTAAGCCTAATTTCTAACAAGCCTCTAGTTTGCCAGCAACAATCTAACCCTTACTTGCACTCAGAGAGGGAGAAAAAGTGGCTCTTTACTCTTAGAATTCACATTATTCTTCCTGATCAATTATATGAAAAAGTTTCATGTCTTGTTTGTTTAAAATAACTACTTCTCTTTGATGTATCATATTTTCAAATAAAAATAAATATTCTTTTAATTAGAAGAGTACCCAATCTCCAGATATTTTTAAGATGACCAATTATAGCTGATTTTATATACATATATATAAAATATCACAAAGGTATATATATGTATATGTGTATACATATATATATATATACATATACATATGTATCACAAAGATGCAAAAAGACAATTAAAATCATACCCCACACACACAAATGTGCACAACCAATAGTTTCTTACATCTCATTTAAAAGCACAAATAAATGATCCTGTCACAAGTAACCTTGCTGCTAAAAACAAGTATCTTTTGGAGTTTATTTGTGCAAAAATTTTTAAAAACAAACCTTACTGAGGAACAAAATATAAATTCTTTGACTGTAGGATTGGGGTAAGCTTTGTGAGTTTCAGGACAAAAGAGAGGAGAGAGACACTAGTGAATCCCCCACACCTTCCCTCACCTGCTAAACCAGAGTTTACAGCCCACATGACTTAAACACTGACCTCAACTTTTACATTTAATCTATCTAGATTTTCCTGCCTGTAGACAAAGCCTTTGAGTCAGAGCTTAATACAAGAACACTTACAGAAATAGGGATCTGCCATATTTGTGTCGGTCTTTACTGTAAGGATCAGTTTTAAGGCAGATGTTTAAGGCAAAGCATCAAATCACCATTGTGCATCAGTTTTCTATACATTTTAAACTTTGTAAACATTTAACCCAAAGCCTAAGACATTTTCCAAGATTTTTCCATCTTAAAAAGACCTTCTTTTTAATAGCTGAGTAGTACTCCATTGTGTAAATGTACCACATTTTCTGTATCCATTCCTCTGTTGAGGGGTATCTGGGTTCTTTCCAGCTTCTGGCTATTATAAATAAGGCTGCTATGAACATAGTGGAGCATGTGTCCTTCTTACCGGTTGGAACATCTTCTGGATATATGCCCAGGAGAGGTATTGTGGGATCCTCCAGTATACTGTGTCCAATTTTCTGAGGAACCGCCAGAATGAATTTATGGAATTCCTAGGCAAATGGATGGACCTGGAGGGCATCATCCTGAGTGAGGTAACCCAACCACAAAGGAACTCACACAATATGTACTCACTGATAAGTGGATATTAGCCCAGAAACTTAGGATACCCAAGATATAAGATACAATTTGCTAAAGGCATGAAACTCAAGAAGAACGAAGACCAAAGTGTGGACCCTTCCCCTTCTTAGAATTGGGAACAAAACACCCATGGAAGGAGTTACAGAGACAAAGTTTGGAGCTGTGACGAAAGCATGGACCATCTAGAGACTGCCATATCCGGGGATCCATCCCATAATCAGCTTCCAAATGCTGACACCATTGCATACACTAACAAGATTTTGCTGAAAGGACCCAGATATAGCTGTCTCTTGTGAGACTATGCCGGGCCCTAGCAAACACAGAAGTGGATGCTCACAGTCAGCTATTGGATGGATCACAGGGCCCCCAATGGAAGAGCTAGAGAAAGTACCCAAGGAGCTAAAGGGATCTGCAACCCTATAGTTGGAACAACATTATGAACTAACCAGTACCCTGGAGCTCTTGACTCTAGCTGCATATGTATCAAAAGATGGCCTAGTCGGCCATCACTGGAAAGAGAGGCCCATTGGACTTGCAAACTTTATATGCCCCAGTACAGGGGAACACCAGGGCCAAAAAGTGGGAGTGGGTGGGTAGGGAAGTAGGGGGAGGGTATGGGGGACTTTTGGGATAGCATTGGAAATGTAAATGAGGAAAATACCTAATAAAAAATATTTAAAAAAAAAAGACCTTCTTGTCTCTAGCTTGCCAGAGACTGAGTAGTAACAGGAATCTATAGAATATTCTTCCTTATACACTGGCCCTCCAGCCTCATTTTCAAACACTGGATACACTCAATAAATTATCTGGATTAACAGAAACTATTAGCTGCCAAATAGGTGACTTCTTTAGTCCAAGCCTGGTCCAGCCCACAAATCAGACACACTGAAAGACTGACATTCTGCAGTCCTATTGAGGAAACACGTTCTTTAAATTGTGCACACACTGTTTTAGCATGTGCTGCTCTGGAGTGCACACTTCAATGCACACAACACACTCACCAAGCTGTGCAACCACTAGTGCTTTCTAGATCCATAAAAATTTTATTTGCTAGAAACATGAGCTCATTATCACCCTCCCCAGTAAAACTCTTCACAAGCTTTCATAAAAGATCCCAGTGAGCACCTTCTGTCTTGATTTGTCAATTCTGATGTTTCCTATGAATAGAAACATACATGTGGCCTTTTATGCCTGGCTTCTTTCATACCACATGTTTCAAAATACACTGACATCCACATATTTGTAATTCCCAAAACATAGTTTATGTCTGTAATACATTCCTTTTGTATCCATTGCATAAACATTTCCCTCATTTATTCATAAGCTATTAGATATCTCTTGATACATAGTTTCAGCCTATAGTTTTTCTTATAACAGGTTTTAACAAGGAGCTGATTATTTATACATCCATCTCAGAACTGAAATTAACCCACTTTGGCTAAATAGCAAGTAAATACATTTTTTTCCTAATTCCTAGGATCAGTAACTTGCAAAGAACTTGGGGGGAGCTAACACATGAGTTCCTTTATGGGTGCAACAATCCTCAGCACTCATAAAAATTGTATGTTGTCTTTGACTGTAGATTGAAATTCAAAATCATTGATGACTCAGAGCAGTAAGACACCAGTTTGGTCTCGAGCTCTACAGTTCACTCCTTCTGTCCTTGAAAATCATTGATCTGAAGCAATTCCCATAGCTTGGAACTACATCAGTGATTCATTGTCCAAGTTATAATTAGACCTTTTCTTTTTTGTTGTTGTTGTTCTTAGATTTTTTTTCTTTTTTTATTAGATATTTTCTTTATTTACATTTCAAATGATATCCCTTTTTCCGGTTTCCCCTCCAAAACCCCATATCCCCGAGCTCCTCCCACTGCTCACCAACCCACCCACTCACAATTCTTGACCCTGGCATCCCCTATACTGGGGCATAGAACCTTCAAAAGACCAAGGATCTCCCCACCTATTGATGAACTACTAGGCCATGCTCTGCTAAATATGCACCTGGAGCTTTGAGTCCCACCATGTCTTTACACTGGTTGGTGGTTTAGTACCAGGGAGCTCTGGTGGTACTGGTTGTGCCTTCTATGGGGCTGCAAACCCCTTCAGCTCTTTAGGTACATTCTCTAGATCCTTCATTGAGGACCTTGTGCTCAGTCCAATGGATGGCTGTGAGCATCCACTTCTGTATTTGTCAGACACTGGCAGAGCCTCTCAGGAGACAGCTACAACAGGATTCTGTCAGAAAACACTTGTTGGTATCCACAGCAGTGTCTGGGCTTAGTGGTTGTATATGGGGTGGATCCCCAGGTGGGACAGTGTCTGGATGGTCATTCCTTCACTCTCTGCTCCACACTTTGTCTCTGTAACTCCTTCCATGGGTATTTTGTTCCCCGTTCTAAGAAGGATCAAAATATCCACACTTTGGTCTTCCTTCTTCTTGAGTTTCATGTGTTTTGCAAATTGTATTCTGTACTGTACAGAAGCTTCAATATTCCAAGCTTCTGAGCTAATATCCACTTATCAGTGAGTGCATATCATGTGTGTTCTTTTGTGATTGGGTTACCTCACTCAGGATGATATCCTCCAGATCCATCCATTTGCCTAAGAATTTCATGAAGTCGTTGTTTTTAATAGCTGAGTAGTACTCCATTGTTTAAATGTACCACCTTTTCTGTATCCATTCTTCTGTTGTAGAATATCTGGGTTGTTTCCACCTTTTAACTATTATAAATAAGGCTACTCTGTACCCCATTTTTAATAGGGTTATTTGGTTCTCTGTAGTCTAACTATTTGAGTTCTTGGTATATATTGGATATTAGCCCTCTGTCAGGTTTAGGATTGGTAAAGATTTTTTCCCAATCTGTTGGTGGCCTTTTGTCATATTGACAGTGTCCATTGCCTTACAGAAGCTTTGCAATTTTATGAGGTCCCATTTGTCAACTCTTGATCTTGTAGCACAAGCCATTGGTGTTTTGTTCAGGAAATTTTGCCCTGTGCTCATATGTTCAAGGCTCTTTCCCACTTTCTCCTGTATAAGTTTCAGTATCTCTGGTTTTATGTGGAGTTCCATGATCCACATGGACTTGAGCTTTGTGCTAGGAGCTAAGAATGGATCAGTTCACATTCTTCTACATGATAATCTTCAGTTGAGCCAGCCCCATTTGTTGAAAATTCTCTTGTTTCCACTGGATGGTTTTAGTTCCTTTTTCAAAGGTCAAGTGACCATAGCTGTCTGGGTTCATTTCTGGGTCTTCAATTCTATTCCATTGACCTACCGGTCTGTCACTGTACAAGTACCATACAATTTTATCACAACTGCTCTTTAGTATAGCTTGAGTTCAGGGATCGTGATTGCACAGAGGTTCTTTTATTGTTGAGAATAGTTTTTGCTCTCCTAAGTTTTTTGTTATACCAGATGAATTTACAAATTTCCCTTTCTAACTCTGTGAAGAATTGAGTTGGAATTTTGATGGAGACCTCATTGAATCTTGGATTAATTTTGGCAAGATGGCCATTTTTACTATATCAACTCTGCCATCTTCTGAGATCTTGGAAATCTATCTTCAGAGACTTGAAGTTCTTATCATACAGATCTTTCACTTCCTTAGTTAGAGTCACACCAACATACTTTATATTATTTGTGACTATTGTGAAGTTAATATATTACCTATATTAAATAGGTAGGGAAAGAGTTGGCAGCCTTATCTAATCCCTGATTTTTGTGGGATTGCTTCAAGCTTCTCTTCGTTTAGTTTGATGTTGGCTACTAGTTTGTTGTATATTACTTTTACTACATTTAGATATGGGCATTGAATTCCTGATATTTCCAAAACTTTTACATGAAGGGATGCTGAATTTTGTCAAATTATTTCTCAGCATCTAATGAACTTGTGGCTTTTTTCTTTGAGTTTGTATTTGTAGTGGATTACATTGATGTATTTTTGTTTATTGAACCATCCCTGCATCCCTGGGATGAAGCCTACTTATTCATGATGGATGATTGCTTTGATATGTTCTTGGATTCAATTTGCAAGACTTTTATTGAATATTTTTCCATCAATATTCATAAGGGAAATTGGTCTGAAGTTCCCTTTCTTTGTTGGGTCTTTGTGTGGTTTAGGTATCATACTAATTGTGGCTTCATAGAATGAAGTTGGGTAGAGTACTATGTTGAATAGTTGGAAGAGTATTAGTATTAGGTCTTCTTTGAAGGTCTGATAGAATTCTGCACTAAAACCATCTGGAACTGGGCTTTTTTTTTTTTTTAGATCATTAATTCGATACTCATTTAACTTTGGTACTCTGTATCTGTCTAGAAAATTGTCCATTTTATCCAGATTTTCCAGTTCTGTTGAGTATAGCCTTTTGGAGTAAAATCGGATTTTTTTTTTAATTTCCTCAGATTATGTTGTTATGTTTCCCTTTTCATTTCTGATTTTGTTAACCAGGATTCTGTCCCTGTGCCCTCTAGTTAGTCTGGCTAAAGGTTTATCTATTATGTTCATTTTCTCAAAGAACCAGCTCCTGGTTTGGTTGATTCTTTGTATAGTTCAATCCATATGGTTGATTTCAGCCCTGACTTTGATTATTTTCTGCCGCCTATTCCTCTTGGGTGAATAAGTTTCTTTTTGTTCTAGAGCTTTCAGGGGTGCTGTCAAGCTACTGTATGCTCTCTCCAGTTTCTTTTTGGAGGCACTCAGAGCAATGAGTTTTCCTCTTAGCACTACTTTCATTGTATCCCCTAAGTTTGGGTATGTTGTGGATTCATTTTCATTAAACTTTTCTAAAAAGTCTTTAATTTCTTTCTGTATTTCTTCCTTGACTAAGCTATCATTGAGTTGAAAGTTGTTCAGCTTCAATCTGTATGTGGGCTTTCTATTATTTATGTTGTTATTGAAAATCAGCCTTAGTCTGTGGTGATCTGATAAGATGCATGGGATTATATCAACCTTCTTGTATCTGTTGAGGCCTGTTTTGTGACCGATTATATGGCCAATTTTGGAGAAGGTACCATGTGGGACTGAGTAGAAGGTATATCCTTTTGTTTGGGGGTACAATATTTTATAGATATCTGTTAAATCCATTTTTCATAACTTGTTAGTTTCAAGTATGTTTCTTGTATGTTTCTCTTTAGTTTCTGTTTCCCTGATCTGTCCATTGATAAGAGTGGGGTCTTGAAGTCTCCCACTATTATTGTGTGAGATGCAATATGTGCTTTGAGCTTTAGTAAAATTTCTTTTACAGATGTGGATGCCCTTGCATTTGGAGCATAGGTGTACAGAATTGAGAGTTCATTTTGGTAAATTTTTCCTTTGATGAGTATGAAGTGTCCCTCCTTGTCTTTTTTGATAACTTTGGGATGAAAGTCAATATTTTCCAATATTAGAATGGCTACTCCAGCTTGTTTCTTGGGACCATTTGCTTAGAAAATTGTTTTCCAGCCTTTTACTCTGAGGTAGTCTTTGTCCCTGACGTGGGTTTTCTGTGTGCAGCAAAATGTTGGCCCCTGTTTACATAATCAATATTAGTCTATGTCTTTTTATTTGTGAATTGAATCCATTGATATTAAGAGATATTAAGGAAAGGTAGTTGTTGCTTCCTGTTATTTTTGTTGTTAGAGTTGGTATTCTGTTCATGTAGCTGTCTTCTTTTAAGTTTGTTGAAGGATCACTTTCTTGCTTTTTCTAGGGTGTAGTTTCTTTCCTTGTGTTGGAGTATTCCCTTTATTATCCTTTGAAGGGCTGGATTTGTGGAAAGCTATTGTGTAAATTTGGTCTTGTCATGGAATACTTTGGTTATTCTATCTATGGTAATTGAGAGTTTTGCTGGGTATAGTAGCCTGGCCTGACATTTGTGTTTACTTAGGGTCTGTATGACACCTGTCCAGGATCTTTTGACTTTCATAGTCTCTGGTGAGAAGTCTGGAGTAATTCTAATAGGTCTTCCTTTATAGGGCACTTCACCTTTTTTCCTTACTGCTTTTAATATTCTTTCTTTGTTTTGTGCATTTGGTGTTTTGATTATTATATGACAGGAGGGATTTCTTTTCTGGTCCAGTCTATTTGGAGTTCTGCAGGCTTCTTCTATGTTCGTGGGTATCTCTTTCTTTAGGTTAGGGAAGTTTTCTTCTATAATTTTGTTGAACATATTTACTGGCCCTTTAAGTTGGAAATCTTCATTCTCATCTATACCTATTGTCCTTAGGTTTGGTCTTCTCATTATGTCCTGGATTTCCTGGATGTTTTGGGTTAGGATCATTTTGCATTTTGAATTTTCTTTGATTGTTGTATCAAAGTTTTCTATGGTATCTTCTGAACCTGAGTTTCTCTCTCCTATCTCTTGTATTCTGTTGATAATGCTTGCATCTATGGTTCCTGACTTCTTTCTTCAGTTTTCTATCCCCAGAGTTGTCTCCCTTTGTGATTTTATTGTTTCTACTTCTATTTTTGACCCTGAATGGTTTTGTTCAATACCTTCATCTGTTTGGTTGTGTTTTCCTGGATTTCTTTAAGGGATTTTTGTGTTTCCTCTTTAAGGGCTTCTACCTGTTTAGCTGTGTTCTCCTGTAATTCTTTAGTGGATTTTTATATTTCTTCTTTAAGGACTTCTACCTCTTTAGCTGTGTTTTCCTGTGTTTCTTTAAGGGAGTTATTAATGTCCTTCTTTAAATCCTCTACCAGCATCATGAGATATGATTCTAAATCCTAATCTTGCTATTTCTGTGTGTTGGGGTATCCAGGACTCATTGTGGTGGGAGTCCTTGGTTCTGGTGATGCCAAGTAGTCTTGGTTTCTGTTGGTAAGATTCTTGTGTTTGCCTTTTGATATGGTGTCTCTGGTGTTAAATGTTCTTGCTGTCTCTGGCTGAAGCTTGTTCCCCCTGTGAGTCTGTAAGCCTGTGTCAGCAATCCTGGGAGACCAGCTCTCTCCTGGCAAAACCAGTTCACAGAAGACTGTGGAACAGCCCCACCTCCTGAGTGCAGATGGAGGCAGGTAGGACCCTGTCCCAGCTACTGTGCTGCTTCTTTGGTCTATGTCCTCCTGACTGGTCCTGCCTTAGACAGTCACAGGAGAGAAAAAGGAGATCTCCCCTGAGTCCTGGGATCAGAGCACTCCCTGGAGACAAGCTCTCCCCTGGCAGAAAATGTGCACAGAGGGCTGTGGAACAGCCCCAACTCCTGGGTGCAGATGTAGGCCAGAAGGACCCTGTTCCAGCTGCTCTGCCACTTCTGTGGTCTGTGTACTCCTGACTGATTCTGCCTTAAACAGTTACTAGAGAGAAAATTAGACTTTTTCTATTGCCATACATTCATTGAGAATTTCTACTGTAATACTATCTAACACTAGTCAGTGTGATGCAGAAGAACCAGGTTTCTAGCCTCAGTTCTAATCATATACATCTAAGAGACTTGATCAATTTGCATAACTTCTCAGTACCTTTGTTACTTTATCTATAAAATGGGAAGGTTGAAAAAACTGTTTTCCCAATTTTAAAAAAGTTTTAAGCCCCACACCTTGGATGCACTGAGTTCTCTCAAAGTACCTGGGTTCTCTTTAAATGTGGCCATTGTTGGGAAGTATGTATACCTATGGAAGAAGATCTCAGAAGATGGAAAGACCTCCTATGCTCATGGATTGACAGGATTAATATAGTAAAAATGGCTATCTTGCCGAAAGTAATCTACAGATTCAATGCAATCCCCATCAAAATTCCAACTCAATTCTTCACAGAGTTAGAAAGGGCAATTTGCTTATTCATCTGGAATAACAATAAACCTAGGATAGCAAAAACTATTCTCAACAATAAAAGAACTTCTGGAGAAATCACCATGCCTGACCTTAAGCTGTACTACAGAGCAATTGTAGTAAAAACTGCATGGTACTAGTACAGTGATGGACAGGTAGATCAATGGAATTGAATTTAAGACCCAGAAATGAACCCACCCACCTATGGTCACTTGATCTTTGACAAAGGAGCTAAAATCATTCAGTGGAAAAAAGATGGCATTTTCAACAAATGGTACTAGCTTAACTGGCAGTTAGCATGTAGAAAAATGTGAATTGATCCATTCTTATTTCCTTGTACAAAGGTCAAGTCTAAGTGGATCAAAGAACTTCACATAAAACCAGAGAAATTGAAACTTATAGAGGAGAAAGTAGGGAAGAACCTCGAAGATAAGGGAACAAGGGGAAAAATCCTGAAGAGAACAGCAATGGCTTGTGCTGTAAGATCAAGAATCAGCAATTGGGACCTCATAAAATTGCAAAGCTTCTGTGAGGCAAAAGACACTGTCATTAAGACAAAAAGGCCACCAACAGATTGAGAAAGGATTTTTACTAATCCTAAATCTGATAGGGGACTAATATCCAATATATACAAAGAACTCAAGAAGCTGGACTTCAGAAAATCATATAACCCCATTAAAAAATGGGGCACAGAACTAAAAAAGGAATTCTCAACTGAGGAATGCAAATCAAAACAACCCTGAGATTCCACCTCACACCAGGCAGAATGGCTAAGATCAAAAATTCAGGTGACAGCAGATGCTGGCAAGGATGTGGAGAAAGAGGAGCACTCCTTCATTGCTGGTGGGACTGCAAGTTGGTACAACCACTCTGGAAATCAGTTTGGTGGTTCCTCAGAAAATTGGACATAGTACTACCGGAGGATCCAGCAATACCTCTCCTAGGCATATATCCAGAAGATGTTCCAATCTGGTAATAAGAACACAAGCTCAACTATGTTGATAGCAGCCTTATTTATAGTAACCAGAAGCTGGAAAGAACCCAGATGTCCCTCAACAGAGGAATGGATACAGAAAATGTGGTATATTTACACAATGGAGTATACTCTGCCATTAAAAACAGTGAATTCATGAAATTCTCAAAGATATCATCCTGAGTGAGGTAACCCAATTACAAAAGAACACACATGATATGCACTCACTGATAAGTGGGTATTAGCCCACAAACTTAGAATACACAAGATACAATTTGCAAAACACATGAAACTCAAGAAGAAGGAAGACCAAAGTGTGGATAATTTGTTCCTTCTTAGAATGGGGAACAAAATATCCATGTAAGGAGTTACAGAGACAAAGTTTGGAGCTGAGATGGAAGGAAGGACCATGCAGAGACTGCCCCACCCAGGGATCCATACGATAATCAGCCAACAAAGGCAAACACTTTTGCATATACCAGAAAGATTTTGCTGACATGACCATGATATAGCTGTCTCTTTTGAGGCTATGCCAGTGCCTTTCAAATACAGAAGTGGATGCTCACAGTCATCTATTGGATGGAACACAGGGCCCCTAATGGAGGAGCTAGATAAAATACCCAAGGAGATGAAGGGGTCAGTAACTCTATAGGAGGAACAGCAATATGAACTAACCAGTACCCCCTGAGCTCATGTCTTTATCTGCATATGTAGCAGAAGATGGCCTAATTGACCATAATTGGGAGGAGAGGCTCTTGGTCTTGCAAAGATTATATGCCCTAGTACAGGGGAATGCCACGGCTAGTGGGTGGGTTCGGGAGCAGGACGGGTGGAGAGTATAGGGGACTTTTGGGATAGCATTTGAATTGTAAATGAAGAAAATATCTAATAAAAAGTAATACTGTTACTTATTAACTTGCCAAAATAAAAATCATAGTAATTTTTATTGTAAGAAAAAAGAAAGAAACAAACGCGTGTTTGTAAATGTCAGAATAGAGTACTCTGCCTGTAGGAACTCTAAGAGGCAGAATGGAGAGGATGAGCTGGACCTAACACTCTATCTGCTACCCAAGGAACTGGATGAAAAGCTTACAAAGCCCATGTTGCCACATAAATCAGAGTAAAGGGAAGGTTGATACAAAGAATAAGTCATAAGTTACTACTGAGAGAGAGAATATGCACAGCAAGCATCACAGGAGGTGTGTTCCTGTAGAATTCCGGAGAAGAGGATTATGGTGAATGAAAGAAAGAGAAAGATCTCTAGTAAAGGTGTGTGCTACCAACTATGATAACTGGGGTTCAATCACCATCTCACAGGATGAAAACAGAGAATTGACTCCAATAAATTTTTCTCTAGATACACACACACACACATGACGCGCATGCATGCCACAAATAAATACATGTAATTTTTGAAGAAAATATTTTTAAATAACTATTTTAAAATACAGATACTAAGAGGTAGGACACCACTAGAAAGCACCTCCATATGTCACCTTTTTCTATGAGAGAGATGACTTCATGAATCTAAACAATAGCCTAGGAAGACTGATTAGTTATTTCTAAGGCACTGAACATTATAAGCGGGGTTCTTACTCTGGACAGTATCTCACAAGTCAGCTTATCATTGATTCATGTTTCCCTGGGTTCAAGCAGCCCCATATGTTTTGAAGAGCTCTACATGCTTCTGACTTTCTAACACTCTTCTTAAAATATAGAACAGCTGCTCACATGTTATGTATAAGCAGCACACAAGAGGCAAAATCTTCCATTAACATGTTGAATTATTTTAATGCACATATTTCTATCCTAAATCATAATCCTGGAACTATGGCAAGTGTCCATGCCCCCAACTAGGGGGCACACCTGTGAACTACAAACCAAAACTCATATATCCACTCACAAAAAGGTCAATCCTGTTTCATCTGGCCTGCAGACTAAAATAGCAAGACTGCTGAGCAGAAAAAAAAAAAAAAGAAAAAAGTCCAAAACTGAGCACCTCTTGTATGCAGTCAATGCAGAAGTCTGGTTAGGCTGTTTATATTATGAGCACATGTGTATGTTAATGCAGCACAGACTACTTTAATAAGCCAGAATTGGAACATAAATGCAAGAGAATTTTGAAGACCCAAATGGAATACGTGTCTTATTAAAAAAAAAAAAAAAAAAAAACTCAAGTTTCTGAAAGATTAGCATTATCTTTAAATATATGCATACATGAATAAGTGATTTAATGTGTATGTAGGTGTCTCCAAATTGTTTGTTTTCCTTAAAAACTCTATTCCATGGGCTTACTGTTTTAGTATTTATACTATGTTTCATGTTGCAAATTATTTGCCAGGTGTCTCAGGTTGCATTCTCCACAAGCATACCCTGATAGGAGCACTCCACTGCGCTGAGGAAGTTTTAAAGTCCGTCTCAGAGAGGTATGTGATGGAGGGAAGTGAACAGAAGAAGGGAGAGATATTGAGCCAATAAGGGATCACCCTCTAGACAACTGGAGCTCAGATCTAGAATGCACCCCAACCCACAAACAATCCGGGGAACTCACCTTGAAAGTGTCCCATAAGAGGCCAAACACAGAAACTGGAGCAGCACATACTAGTGTGTACACACAAGCACCTGCCTGCAAGTGAGTGAGCACTCTGGCACTGAAACCATCCCTTTGTCAGAGGTGAAAGTCTCCTTTATATTGTATGCTATCAGAACTCTACAAACTGCTACCATAGTCCCCAGTAAACATGGTATAGGATGTGGGGTGGAGCACCAGCATCTGTTGAAAGCCAAAAAAAAAAAAAAAAAAAAAAAAAAGCCCAGAAGACTCTGGGAACTAAAGTCTGCGTCACTCCTTCATATGATGTATTCATGTCACCTGAACCCCAACTTTGACTCTTTTTTTTTAATTTCATAGCAGAACTTTTTTTTAAATTAGATTTTTTTTATTTATAATTCAAATCCTATTCGGAAAGTCCCCTATACACTCCCCCCGCCCTGCTCCCCAACCCACCTACTCCTGCTTCCTAGCCCTGGCATTCCCCTGTACTTTGGCATATAATCTTCGCAAGACCAAGGGCCTCTCATCCCATTGATGACCTATACTCTGCTATACTCTGCTACCTATGCAACTAGAGACACACGCTATGGGGGGTACTGGTTAGTTCATATTGTTTTTCCTCCTAAAGGGTTGCAGACCCCCTTAGCTCCTTGGGTACTTTCTCTAGCTCCTTCATTAAGGGCCTGTGTTCCATTCAATAGATGAGTGTGAACATCCACTTCTGTATTTGCCAGGCACTAGCATAGCCTCATAGAAATACCTATATCAGGGTCCTGTCAGCAAAAGCTTGCTGGCATATGCAATAGTGTCTGGGTTTGGTGGTTCATTATGTGATGTGGCAGTCTCTGGATGGTCCTTCCTTCTGTCTCAGTTCCAGACTTTGTCTCCACAACTCTTTCCATGGGTATTTTGTTCCCCATTCAAAGAAGGAACAAAGTATCCACACTTTGGTCTTCCTTCTTCTGAGTTTCGTGTGTTTTGCAAATTATATCGTGGGTATTCTAAGTTTCTGGGCTAATATCTACTTATTAGTGATATTAGTGACTGCATATAATGTGTGCTCTTTTGTGATTGAGTTACCACACTCAGGATGATATCCTCCAATCTGGATAAGATTCTTGCCTAAGAATTTCATGAATTAGTGAATTAGTTTTTAATAGCAGAGTAGTACTCCATTGTATAAATGTACCACATTTTCTGTATCCATTCCTCTGTTCATCTGGGTTCTTTCCAGCTCCTGGTTACTATAAATAAGGCTGCTATCAACATAGTTAAGCATGTGAGCTTATTACAAGTTGGAACTTCTTCTGGGTATATGCCTAGGAGCAGAATTGCTGGATCTTCCAGTAATACTATGTCCAATTTTCTGAGGAACTGACAAATTGGTTTCCAGAGTGGTTGTACAAGCTTGCAATCACACCAGCAATGGAGGAGTGTTCCTCTTTCTCCACATCCTTGCCAGCATCTGCTGTCACCTGAATTTTTGATCTTAGCCATTCTGCCTGGTGTGAGGTGGAATCTCAAGGTTATTTTGATTTGCATTTCCATGGTGATTAAGAATGTTGAATATTTTTTCAGGTGCTTCTCAGCCATTCAGTATTCCTCAGTTGAGAATTCTTTGTTTAGCTCTGTAACCCATTTTTTAATAGGGTTATTTGATTCTCTGGAGTCTAACTACTGAGTTCTTTGTATATATTGGATATTAGTCCCTTATCAGATTTAGGATTGGTAAAGATCCTTTTCCAATCTGTTGGTGGCTTTTTGTCTTATTGTCTTACAGAAGCTTTGCAATTTTATGAGGTCCCATTTGTATTAAGGAAAAATAATTTTTGCTTCTTGTTATTTTTGTTGTTAGAGTTGGGATTCTGTTCTTTCGGTTATCTTCTTTTAGGTTGGTTGAAGGATTACTTTCTTGCTTTTTCTAGGGCATAATTTCCCTCCTTGCATTGGAGCTTTCTATTTATTGTCCTTTGAAGGGCTGGATTTATGGAAAGATGTCGTATGAATTAGGGATTGTCATGGAATATTTTGGTTTCTCCATCTATAGTAATTGAGAGTTTTGCTGGGTATAGTAGCCTGGACTGACATTTGTGTTCACTTAGGGTCTGTATAACATCTGTCATAGTCTCTGGTGAGAAGTCTGGGGTAATTCTAGTAGGTCTGCCTTTATATGTTAGTTGACTTTTTTCCCTTACTGCTTTTAATATTCTATCTTTATTTAGTGCATTTGTTGTTCTGATTATTATGTGTCAGGAGGAATTTCTTTTTTGGACCAGTCTATTTGGAGTTCTATAGGCTTCTTGTGTGTTCATGGGCATCTTTCTTTAGGTTAGGGAAGTTTTCTTCTATAATTTTGTTGAACATATTTACTGGCCCTTTAAGTTGGAAATCTTCCTTCTCATCTATATCAAGTATCCTTAGGTTTGGTTTTCTCATTGTGTCCTGGATTTCCTGGGTGTATTGAGTTAGGATCTTTTTTTATTTTGCATTTTCTTTGATTGTTTTGTCCATGTTCTCTATGGAATCTTCTGCATCTGAGATTCTCTCTTCCATTTCTTGTACTCTGTTGGTGATGCTTGCGTCTTTGGTTCCTGATTTCTTCCCTAGGGTTTCTATTTCCAGCGTTGTCTCACTTTGGGTTTTCTTTATTGTTTCTACTTCCATTTTTAGATCTTGGATGGTTTTGTTCAATTCCATCACCTGTTTGGTTGTGTTTTCCTGTAATTCTTTAAGGGATTTTTGTGCTTCCTCTTTAAGTACTTCTACCTGTTTAGCAGTATTCTCCTGTATTTCTTTAAGTGAGTTATTAATGCTTTTTTTAATATCCCTTACCAGCATCATGAGGTATGATTTTAAAACCGAATATTGCTTTTCAGGTATGCTGTAGTATCCATGATTCGCTTTGGTGGGCGTACTGGGTTCCGATGATGCCTAGTGGTCTTGATTTCTGTTAGCAAGAGTCTTACGTTTGACTTTCACCATCTGGTAATCTCTGGTGTTAGGTGTTCTAGCTGTTTCTGACTGCAGCTAGTTCCTCCTGTGATTCTTTTCGCCTCTGTCAGCACTCCTGGGAGTCCAACTCTCTCATGAATCCCAGTGGTCAGAGCCCTCTCTGCAGGCATGCTCTCCTCTGGCAGGGAAGGTGTACAGAGGTCTGGAGGTCAGCTCTGCCTCCTGGCTGAAGATGAAAGCCCAAGGGACCCTGTCCAAGAAGCTCTGTTGCTTCTGCGGCCCGCATGCTCTCATGGGAGGACTGGTCTGACAGACGCGGGATACAAGATCTGACTCTTTAACTTTCTCCCATCTTCTTTTGTGGCTTTCCACTCTCTTTCTCTTCTTCTACGAAATTTTCTTCTCCTCCAAGTGTCAACTAGCAAATTAGGCACCATCATGTTCAAGATGATGCCCTGAATTGGGCACAAATGTACCTAAGCAGAAAGTGTAGTGTCATGTGGTATACATGGCATCTATCTTACCTTGAATTCATCCTTAATCCGTGCCATAGAAGAAAAGGGTACTCTTAGATATCAGCTTCAGGGGAGCAAACAACACTGAAGTATTAATAGCACTTGTACTGTCAGCCCTTCCCAGGAAGCTGGAAATGACCCTATCTCTATGTTCACCTGGTCACATGCTCATGGAAATTTGGTAGAAGAAACATACTATAGCTGATTTGTGGCAAGCACTTTTTCTTTTAGATCTGTGTAACATTTCTCTCATGTTACATGGCACTGGGATAGGTCACAAGCATTTTGGGCACAGTTGAAGTAGTAAGAAACATTCAGTATTGTTGTAGGAGGGAGCATTTATATAGTCAACAGTCGTGACAATATACACTAAATGGAGCTCTAATCTGGGTACACATAGTTCCTAGAATATTTATATCTCCTCTTCTGATTATATACTTTATGTAGTATGCACAGTTTTAAATGTACCTCAGGATAAAAATATTGTTCATGTTTTTATAAGATTCCCAGAAACTATTCTGACAATGAAGAATGAACTGCAGTTAAAGAAAGGGAGACAAAAAGAAAAAACAGAGGAAGAGATAGACAGACAAGAAGAAGGAAGGAAGGAAGGAAAGAAGGAAGGAAGGAAGGAAGGAAGGAAGGAAGGAAGGAAGGAAGGAAGGAAGAAAGAAAGAAAGAAAGAAAGAAAGAAAGAAAGAAAGAAAGAAAGAAAGAAAGAAAAGAAAGAAAGAAAAGAAAGAAAGAAAGAAAGAAAGAAAGAAAGAAAGAAAGAAAGAAAGAAGGAAAGAAAGAAAGATTCAGATAATGCCAAATACCAAAAGCTGAAGTTCACTGAAAAAGGAAATAGAGTTTTAAAAAGAAGTCATGACCAGATTCTCGAGTTATCCAACAGTAAAAACTGATGGAGTAGCAAAGGAGAATGGACCAATGGGGACAGCATTTGCTATGCAAGAATTAGGACCTAAGTTTGATCTCTAGCACCTATAAAAAAGGAAGGCCAGGAATGTTGTCTACTGTTGTCAGAGACAGGATGTTAGCTGGTATTTGCTGGCTAGCCAGACTAGTCACATTGGTGAGCCCCAGGTTGCCCCCAAAATCCTGACTCTTGAAGAATAACATCCAAGGTTGGCTTTTGGTTTTGGCCTTCAGATACAGGCATACACACACACACACACACACACACACACACACACTCACACAATATTAATAAAGAGGAATGAATCATGAAACAAGTTGGTGGACAATTTTCAAAATATTTTCTGGATGTCATACCCACTGCATAAGGTATATCATGACTGCATGTTAGGAATCAGATGCTGCTCTAATGTAGACATTAACAAAAGTAAATAGTGACCTAAGACAAAGAACTTGCAGCACTCACCACTAACAAGCCTTGCTATTTCAGAGTGTTCATACGAATTCCTATACAATTAAGTTCACTGTGACTCAAACTCATAGATCATACAAGATAGAAATTTGACAGAGGCATCCCAAATTAGGCAGTATGAAAAAAATGCATGACCTGGGGGCTGGTTAGATGGCTCAGTGGGTAAGAGCACCCGACTGCTCTTCCAAAGGTCCAGAGTTCAAATCCCAGCAACCACATGGTGGCTCACAACCATCCGTAACGAGATCTGGCGCCCTCTTCTGGAGTATCTGAGGACAGCTACAGTGTACTTACATATAATAAATAAATAAATTAAAAAAAAATGCATGACCTGGTAATAACTATTAATGAAGATAAGGAAACTTCTATAAGTATCAATTTAAGAAAATCCCAACCACATGAGAAGCAAGACTTGAGTATCTTGCTATTCTCCTTATACAAATTAACACAAAACTCTGTTCAGATAAAAGTGTTGGGAAACATGTTACAAGAAAGTGCTCAGCTGTTAGCTAGGGAATAGAAGGTATTTTTGCAGACCTTGTGATTTTTGCTATATTTGGCAAATTTTTCATTTGTAATTTCTTTTGTCATTTTAAATAAAAAATCTGTACTTCTTTTACCCTCATGCCCTCATAATGAGCCCCAGATGTGCACACTTTGCTCAAAACTTGAACGCATCCTTGGTAATGAGAGTACAAATCTGTCCTTGTGTTACAGTCATGGGAATTTTATGAGGACTATAAGATATTTCCTTAGTCCATTTTGTTGTTGCTGAAACAAAATTCCTAAGGTTGGACACTTCACAGTAAAAAGAGATCTTTCCCTTTTTTTTTTTTTTTTTTTTTTTTCTGTTTCAGTGGTTCTCAACCTTCCTAATGCTGCTACAAATTTTTAATATAGTTCCTCATATTGTGGTTACTCCCACCCCCAACTATAAATTTATTTTATTGCTACTTCACAACTATAATTTTGCTGCTGTTATTAATCATAATGTGTTTTCTGATTGTCTTAAGTAACTCCTGTGAAAGGGTCATTTGACCACCCCCAAAAGGGGTTACTACCCACAGCTTAAAAACTACTGTCTTAAATTTATAATTTTGGAGGCTGGAAATCTACAACTAGGTAGATCTATCTTTTCAGTATCTGGTGATGGCATTCTATGTCCTAGCATGGCTCGAATATCATATAACATGTATGAATGCAAGAATAATATGGAAGAGGTCATATAGCCAACGAGTTATGGGATCAAGGTGGGACCATGCTTTGCACTCCTATAACAACCTCTCTCTCAGGAACTAATTGATTTCTTCAAAATTCTATGAGTCCAAATTAATCTCTTTATGAGGATGGTTTTTATCCAGTAAACTTCCTCTGTTATTGACTTCTTAATGGCTCAGTACCATTCAATACCCACTATTACTTTTGAAAACATTGTTGTGAGGAGCTTTCAATATTATTATTTTGAGAACCAAGCTTCCATGTAAGTTTTGAGAAGAACTACTTCTAAAACACAAAAGACATTTAATCTGGGTCTTAGAACACTTGAATAAACAGAGAAAGGCACAAGATAAGACCTTCAATTTCAGCCATGCTGACTCCACCTATCAGTGTTATTTAATCTTCTTGGTAACAATTGAAGATTGAAATGTATTCAGCTTTAACTAAAATTCAAAAGTTTAAGATATATTTCGGGGTCTGAGAGATGGCTCAGCAGTTAAGAGCACTGGCTGTTCTTTCAAAGGACTTAGGTTTGATTCTCAGCACCCACATGGAAGTTCACAGCTGTCTGGAACTCCAATCTTGAGTTTCTCTTATGGCCTCCTTAGGAACCAAGAATTAACATTGTGCACAGAAATTCATGCAAGCAGATATGAATGTGTAAGTAGTGTATGCATGAATGTGTATATTGCATAAGTGCAGTGTGTGTGTTACGTGTTTATGTGCATTTGTATGTGTGTATATGTGAGTGCATATGTGTTTGTATGTGTATATGTGTTTGCATGTATGTTTCTATGTGTGTGTATGTGTGTACATGTGTTTGTATGTGTGTATGTGTTTATTTTGTGTGTATGTATGTTTATATGTGTGGATATGTGTTGTGGATATGGTTTAATGCTTATATTATGTTAATTGGGTTCCCAAAATTGCATGAGAATCCCACATGTAAAACACTGAGGGTCTCTGCCCCAGTTTGTTTTGCTTGGTAAATAAAATTTCCTGTGGCTAATGACTGAACAGGGAGACAGAGGTGGGACTTTAGGATTTGCCAGCAAGGGGACTGAGAGAGGAAGGAGGATTTAGAACTGCCATGCCAGGAAAGCAGAAAGATCAGGCCTGAAAAGAGCAGGAAGAGAGAACATACCAAGAAAGAGAGAGAGAAAAGAATTATTAGTAGTAATAATTCAGAAATATAGGAGGAGAGATTGTATTAGCCATGTGGATGTTTGGGAATGGCCCAGCTATTAAGCTGATTAAGGCATATTAAATATAAGGCTGTGTGTGTGTGTGTGTGTGTGTGTGTGTCTTTAATTCAGAAATCAAGAATATTGGGGCAGATACTGAAGAACTCACACTCCTGCCAGGAGGGTTTGAGTAGCATTAATCACCTACTGTAACATATATGTGTGTGCATTTGTGTGTGCTTCTGTTTGTATCTGTTTGTGTGTGTGTGTGTGTGTGCTTGTATGTGCATATATGTGCGCGCATGTGTATGTTAGTGTTTCTGTATGTATGTTTTATGTGCTTATATGTGTGTACATGTGCATGTTTCTATGTGTGTGTATGTGTATACATGTGTGTTTGTATGTATGCATATGTTTGTGTGTATATGTGTGTGTGAGTTTCTGTAGATGGATTCCTTTGAGTATCAATATTCTGTTCACTTGTGTTTTTCCAATGATTAACTGTCTTTGTTTCTTTCTTAATTTTATAAACCAGTTGTTAATGAGAAAGAAAAAGCTTCCAGGCTACATATACTTGGATTATATTTCACCTCTGGATCTTGCCTTATAGTGCTAACATCTTTCACTGGACAAACATCATACATTTCAAACTGGACTAAGTATTAAGGAAGCATATTGCAAATGACATGTAAACACTGGACACAATAAACATAAGATTTGCTTACACAATTGAAGAGAAAATTTTGAGTCTAACATTTTAAAGGGGCTATCATTTCCTGCACACTCATTAATTGACAGGATCTTTCAACTTGCTATTTCAGGCCGTGGGAAGTAATTCACCATTGGAGGGTGTTGGGTGCTTGATTTCACTAATAAAAGGGCAGCTCCAACGATTTGGTTACAGCCAAATATCAGGCATGATAGAAATGGAAACAAGAACCATCTTTCTTCAGAACCTGAATATTAGCCAAGGCAACACAGCTGAGGGCAGCTAATCCAGAGCACAGAGAAAGCCCTTCTGTGCTTTTGAAGATGTTAGAATTGGGTTTCTTCAGGAAAAGGCTGTTTGAGCACAAGGAAGCTTACACAAGACAGCAGAACACAAACACAAGTTAAGAAGCCTCATAAACCTGTGGTTCATAACTCTCAACTAAGGTTCTGACTCCTCCTGCTGACTCATGTGACAGATCCCTCTCCAAACAGCTGTTTAGTCCCCTGCTTTTCTTATTGTTTGCTTATTGTTTTCTCCTGTTTCATTGGTTACATAAGCAGACATCATTCCTAATTTTTTTTTCAAAAATGTATCATTTGTGTGGGTAGGAAAAACATACTAATGAAATAATCTCAAAAATGAATATAATTTGTAAATTGCAGCTGTGCCAACTTCTAAAAAATGTTATGAGATATTACACAAGTCTATAATTGGGAAACATCTTAAAATCTTCTCAGGCCTCCCTAGCAACATGTCTCTTCTTAAACGATTAGTAAGAATTAAGTGAATTTTTAAGGATAATATTTAGAGCAGGATATACATATTCAAATGCCTTTGGGAGGAAAGAATATTTTCTGGAACAAAATAAAAGAAAATAAAATAAAACTGGAACCCCGAGGTGGCTGAATCTAAGAGGTGAAGCCCAAGATACACATAGA
This sequence comes from Mus caroli, assembly GCF_978045245.1. Classification (NCBI taxonomy): domain Eukaryota; kingdom Metazoa; phylum Chordata; class Mammalia; order Rodentia; family Muridae; genus Mus; species Mus caroli. Next base: position 94,381,631 of record NW_028227268.1, on the reverse strand, counting down.
ATCCACTGAGCTTCTAGCTTTGTTCTTAAAGAAATGAGAAACTATTCAACCATTTTAAAGAGATAAGAATGTCATCAAGGTTCTAATTGAAAATGTTGCAAAGAGGTAGGAGTGGGTGCAGGTAGGATATCCACTGAGAGCACATGGAGCATGGGCAAAGATCATAAAGAGAGGGCAACAGAGTCCACATACCCATGACACAAAATCAAAGACACGATGATGGATCAGTCATTGAGAGTGTAGGAAGATGGGCATGTCAATAATAAATGTGGGTTTCTGGCTTTGTAATCCAACAGCCATTTCTGTGATCATATGTGTGGAATTGTTCATTGGAGCCTGGTAAGCTCACACATGAGTGAAGAGAATTCCTTCTCCCTCCCCCCGCCCCGCCCAAATCTACCTGTTTATTGGGGACTGGGAGGCTTTGTGGACCTATGCAATATCCATGTTTAACTGACAACAGGCCCAGTCATGCACAGACTTAGGAAATCACTCTCTTAATACTATCTCCTTCAATAGACATCCAAGTGTCTACTGTTGTCATGGACTAATTATAGACAACATACAGAGGAAGGACAGAAGCAAAGATAGTCATATTTCTAATATTTATTGAGTTCATTTTAACAAACAAGTAAAAATATAAAAATCATGCATATCAGTGGCAAGCCTAACTAGGCCTGTGAAGTCAGTACCCACAAAGCTAAGCCTACAGCAGTCAAGACCAACCTGAGTAACTTAGTAATATTTACAAACTATATGATTTATAATTAAATACAAAATGATGATGATTTATAATTAAATACAAAACACAATATGTGCCTGTTACTTCCTTGGATTATTGACATGTACTCTTTGGACCAATCAGAGACATTATTAACATAAATATATGTTCTGAAAATTCCTATGCAGGCACACTTTTGTAAGCCCAGCACTAAGGTGGCAAGAGTAGGATGACTATAAGTTTGACGCTAGCCATTGACCATTCATAAATAAAAATAAATAAAATAAAATAAAATATCCTTTATCAGCCAAAAGTTAGCAAGAAATAAAAACAGTGAATACTCTTTTGCTTTGGGATTGATGTAAAACTGTTAAATACCACTTGCCACTGTGTGTGTGTGTGTGTGTGTGTGTGTGTGTGTGTGTGTGTGTGTGTTTTAATTGCTCATGATTTGGCACATTTCTTCTACTGAAAGAGAATTCATGCAATTAACTGTGAAGAGAGCTACAGACATACTAGGACCATTTCACCTTCCCAGAAGTAACTGTTCATGTATTACCAGTTGCTTATTTTCCCGAATTCTAAATCTGTAAAACAACCATAGGGGACAAATATATAGCATTCACTCTTTGTTCCAAGAAACAATAAAGAAAACAGATCTTGAAATGTTATTCCCTTAAGCAGTAGTTCATATAACCACTCTATGATAAAATTAGAGAAAAGGAACAAAGAGATGTCATGGCTATCACTAAATAGCAGTGAGAAGCCTCAAAGTGGCCCATAATCACATTGGAGGAAGGTAAAATTAGACATCTGCTCCAAGACATCACCAAAATTGTGTGGTTCATTTTGCCTTTCAATTGTCTGAGTGCCAGTCAAAAGATCTGGTTTCCAAGTCAATGAAGTCATATGCAGACTCTATTCTTATTTAGTGTAAGTGTTCAAAGGTAGGTAATACAAGTCCATTACAAATTAATTAAAGTAGATGATACATAAGAAGTAAGAAACAAAATAAAGTGACACAGATCTAATTGGTTTTGCAATATGCTTCTGTAGCAAAGGAATCCCAACAAATCAGACATATGGCTTGTTATTGTCCCAGAAATTTCATTAACAAGTTCAAGTCTCAGCTCTTGACAATTTTATAGACCATGGTGAAGCTTTTCAGCAGTGTCTGGGGCAGGCTAGACTATACAAACTAACTTACCACTTGCAGATACATGATACTTACATTTTAGAGTGAGCCACTGAGCTCTCTGACCAATTAGGCCACAGATTCTTTGGGTCTCAGCAAAAGTTGATATGTAAAAGACTGGATGCAAACCACTCAGAACCTATTGGCTAAAAAACTGCCAATGACCAGTAGTCTACTTCATCACAGTTACATGGGAAGGCACAGAGTGCTCTAAGTGGAGAGCTCACCTGTATGGGTTTATGGAGACCTACACACTGGCAATCAATGGGACATTCTTTAGAAGCAGAGGCAGAATTGTGCCAAAGCCTCCTAAATTCCTGTACCCTCCTCATCACTTAACCTGTCATTCAAGCTCATCCACAATTAATAGTTTGGCTCTTTAAAGCAGGCTATCCTTAAATGAGCAGATCTATCCATAGGCATGTGTTGCCCTTCAGTTCCTAATGCCAGAGCCATCATCCTCACATTTCAGCTGGGCCACTAGCTTTGGCCTCTCCTTTCAGATGTCTCACCTTCAGTCACCAGAACTTGTGAATCTGGCATTACTGTATCTCTTGTACCACACAACTTTTCCATTTCCACTGCCAGCATCCTTGCTTAGGCCTTTATTTCCTTGCCTGCACTGTTTTAAAAGTCTCCCACTGGCCTTTCTGAGTCTAGTTTCCCCTCCTCCAATCCAATCCAAACATCCCAACTAGATTAATCTTCCCAATACACTCTGACTCACATTACTTCTCAAAGTAAACACTGGCTATAGTATTCCATAGCCTATCAAATAAAGTATAAATTGCTCATTCTGGCATAAACTAGGCCCAAGGTAATGAATGCTGTGGTATTTTCCTCCTCCCCTTCACACCACGATATTTATTCCCCTTGATGTCAGCAATTCTGGCTACTGACAGGTCACAGTTGAATCCCTTTCCAGAAATTTCCTTTGGCAATAGGAGCTGTTTGTCTCCAGTTCTATCTTCTCCCATGAGGCAGTTTACATGCAATGCTGGCTGTGAGGAACACAAAGGCTAAACTCCCTTGCCTCAATCTCAGACAACTTTGTAGTGCTTTGCCAGCTTCACAGAGGACCAGCTGAAGTTCCTTTTCCAACTGTATCTAGCTCAATGTTTCCTTTGCCCTATCCTGTTTCTTTCATTCCTTCACAGCTATTAATCCCAAGGGAATTCCCCAATAAAAATCCGACATTGGCCTCTTCCTTACAGAACTCGTCTTCAGAAGCTACAACTTCACAACCTCAAATCCTTTCTTTCACAGGGCTTGATTTTATTGTTTCCACAGCCTATGCTCCAGTCACACTGTCTGAGCTACCATTCCAGAAGGATACTTCATGTTCTCGACTGATTTGTTCACCAAAAAGGGAATCTTACTGGCTGTCTAACATGTTACAGAACTTTAAAAAGATTGGTATAATGGGATATAAGAAAGCAAGCAGCCAGCAGAATATAATATGAGCAGTTACTGTGGTTCAAATGTGGTTTCAGTGTCTACTAAAGGTTTCTGCATTGGAAGCATGGTTTCTAATGCGGCAGCATGAAGTAATGAACCATGTAGGATGTGGGGGCTTGCTGCAGGGTAAGTGGATCACTAGAAACAGAGATGACTAAGCTTCTTATGGGATTGCAGTAAGTGTACAGTGAGTGGGTCATTTTTTTGTTCCCAATCTCTATACTATTGTGTTTCTGTGACTTATCCCTCTCAGTTCAACACTCAGCATATTGTGTCAGGACATACCATAAGCTGTCATGACTGAGCTACACAGTCTTGAATTTCCATCCTCAAAACTGAGCATTAAATACGATAACTAAAATTAGTCTTTATAAGTTTCTAACTGTACGTGTTTGTTACAGCGACAGATAATGAATTAATAAAGCATTAATTCTCCAGCCGATTATAGAAAGAACATAGAAGAGTATGCTAAGTAGGGAAGAGCATATCCAGAATTCCAGAAATATGAAAAGTCATCACAAAAACATTCCAGAGTGAGTGAAGCTCAAGGGGTTGAGAATTGGTAGCAGGAGAAGAGGCAAGAGAAATCAACAGAGCCAGAACAAGAAAAGAACAAGCCTTGTAGAGGGATGTAGACATTATCCTTACAACAAGGGGAATGCCACATGACCTGAAGGAAAAAACAACTGAAAATAATATTTGATCTTTTGGGGAAACCTTCTAGGTGCTGTGCAGTGAAAAAAAATAGATGAAATTTGAAGAAAAAAAAAGTGTCTACTGCTGCCATCCAAGCAAAATATTTGTGAACTGGCCCAAAGAGACAACTTTCTCTGTGGAGCTGATGAGAAGGAAGGGGTCAGCATCCCTTCATATGGCTGCTGCCTTTCTGGAATAATTCACTGCATTTTATGCACAGAGATTCAAAACTGAAAAAGAAGGAGCTGTAGAAAGATAATGAGTTCATTTGTAGTTGAACATTACAAACTAGGGAAGAGTCAGCTACAGGAGAGTAGACTGCAGACAGGCATGGACAGCTGGATGCTAGAAGAGCAACCTGGCTGGAGACTGTCCTGCAGCATCAGCACCACATATACAGTCATAGAGAACTGGAGGTGAGACTGCAAAATGCCATCAAGAAAGCAGAGGAGAGAAATCCCAGATGAAAATGAGGCCCCAGAAGCCAAGACAGCACTTCAAGGTGAAGGAAGATGTCAACAGCCTCAGATATTCCTCAGGCCAAATTAAGGAACACTCAAAATGTATCCACTGCTTAGAAAGAGCTCTGTGCTACTGATCCATCTTCTCCCTTCCCCCTAACCAATCTGGAATGCTCTTTCCCACAGTCAGGAACAATTCCATCTCTCAAGGCTGAGTTCTAGTTACCTCACATTTGCCTACTTATGTCCAATATCATTACAGCTTACCTCCCCAACTAAGATTTTTTATTAGATATTTTCTTCATTTACATTTCAAATGCTATCACCTTTCCTAGTTTCCTCTCCAAAAGTCCCTTAAACCCTCCCCCGCCCTACTCCCCAACCCACCCACTCCCACTTCCTGGCCCTGGCATTTCCTTATACTGGGGCATATAATCTTCACAAAACCAAGGGCCTCTCCTCCCATTGATGGCCAACTAGGCCATCCTCTGCTACATATGCAACTAGAGACTCTACATATGCTCTGGGGGGGGGGTACTGATTAGTTCATCTTGTTGTTCCACCTATAGGATTGCAGACCCCTTTAGCTCCTTGGGTACTTTCTCTAACTCCTTCAATGGGGGCCCTGTGTTCCATCCAATAGATGACCAACTAAGATTTTGAGAACTAAAGCTGTCTATACATCTTAGCACCCCTTTAGCTCATTAAGAAGTGGAAACTGTAGGTTCAAAAAAGAAACCAAATTTGTGTGTGGTTGTGCGGGGCAAGGTGCCAAGAAGGAAGAGAACCAGAGAGTGGAAAATGCTAAGGAGGGTTATCTACAAGACAGACATATTGCTGGACTTGTCAGACCAAGCAGAGACAAACCTATGTAAGATGGTCTTCTCCTTACATGTAAATGTGATACATGAAATCCCTGTCTGATTTTTCTCTGTGTTATGACTTTAGTGGCCCAGATTAGTGTCAGGACTGGGGCAAAAAATCTTCATCTTCCAAAGCCTGGCTGACCTCACTAACTCCAAAAGGGAGGCTCTGAATAGCCAGTGATAAGCAGATATTTGCCTTTTACTTTTTATTTTCCTAGAGTGTAAACATCTAAAGAAGAAAGCCTATTTGAATAGGAACAACTGCCAGCTTCATTTACCCTCTTATATTTAATGAGCCTGTTTTGTTTTATGGGTACTTCAAACAAGCTGACAGAGCAGAGGTGGCTGTAAACTGCCAACATGAAGCAACTTGCTGAGCCCTCAATGTGAGGTCAGGGGCTTTACTTCACCCCCCCCCCCACCAGACCTACTTTTCCATGATGCCTTTTTCAAACACAGGTCAAAACCCAAACCAGTAGAGGAGTGTTCTAAAGCAGCATAAAGGATGCAGTTGCCAACACAAAAAAACGGTGAACATGTTGGTCACGTGGTAGTTTTTGGAGACATTCAACTCAGAGCTTCAAAATCTGGCTTCACAGCTCTGTGAACAGGACTTATTCCACCCTTCCCCCACTCTTGCCTAAGCAACATTCCTCTTAAAACTTCAAAACTCCTTGGCATTCTTCTCGAATACTGGCAAATATTTACTCAGTGTTCAGCAAAGCATTTTGAATATGATTAGTGATATTCAAAGCTGGTAACAAATATGACTGTAAGCTATATCTTTTTCTCAATTTTAGGAACAGGATCATGAAAATCAGAATTAAAGGAGATAGAAATTCCAAGCACCCAATGGAGAAGCTAGAGAAAGTACCCAAGGAGCTAAAGGGATCTGCAACCCTATTGTTGGAACAACATGATGTACTAACCAGAACCCCGGAGCTCTTGTCTCTAGCTGCATATGTATCGAAAGATGGCCTAGTCGGCCATCACTGGAAAGAGAGACCCATTGGACTTGCAAACTTTATATGCCCCAATATAGGGGAATGCCAGGGCCAAAAGAATGGGAATGGGTGGGTAGGGAAGTGGGGGGCGCTATGGGGGACTTTTGGGATAGCATTGGAAATGTAATTGAGGAAAATATGTAATAAAAATATTAAAAATTAAAAAAAAAGAAATTCCAAGCAGCTTGAATCTGGAATCTATTGCCTGAAGAAATTTCAGGTCAGTAAGAAGTTACTACGTAGCTGTTAGCATTAAGCTGGCCTCCAGTGGCCTCTCAACTCAGCACCTTGTTTTGTCATTTCACCACTGCTCCTGTAATTAACAGTGCTTATACCACTACATACTTCTCTCCTCAGTGGCTTTACCTTTGTACTGTGGGTTCCAATAACAGTCCCCAGTGGGCAAAATAGTTGATTACCTTTATGCCAGTCTATCTGACAACAGCCCAAGATTATATGACATCATAAAAGTAGAACCAACTGCCAAAGAAGAACTTCATACAGGACAAAGAGTCACATATATCTGGAGCCCTGGAAAGAAACTAGGGATTAAGTCCAATATCAGCATTTACCTGATTGAAACAAGAGAAGACATGGAAAAGCATTACCAAGGTGGCATCCTTACAAGGGCCTTCTCAGAATGGTTCTGTTCTGTGTGTTGCCTCTATTTTTAGTGTCTACAATCTATAACTTGTCACCTTGTCATAATATAATAACATGTTATAGTTAATTATCTTAGTCATCCCAAACTGCAGTCTGCAGAGGTGTAGAACCTTCAAGGGGGAAATGGGTAGAAGTTAAACAGTTGATACAGAAAAGAACATTGACTAAACACCAACTAAACACAAAAATTAAGAAGGTGAGTTTTTTTTGTTTTTGTTTTTGTTTTAATTAAGCCAAAAAACAAAAAAACAAAAACCTAGTGATACTGGTGATAGGTGGAATTATTCGGATGCTTGGTTTACACTGAGTCCTCACAACCTTGTAGTAATTATCCTGTTTGAGAACTGAGGAAACAAGAGCTCAATGGTATTAAGTAATCTCCCAAGGTCCTGCAAGTCCTACAGTTAGTAAAAGGACTTGAGTCCAAGCTGCTCAGGCCCAAGGGCTCCAACCTCCTTGACATGGCACTGCCTATGTAGGCTCAACATGCACAGATTAAACAAATGTGCAAAAGATTGCCTTACAAACTGACCTCCCAGACATACTAAAACTAAAGGGACTTCCTATATACAAAAGGTGGGGCATTCCCTTTCTTGTAATTTGTCATAGAACTACTTACTTAAACTAAAATTAATCAGTATTTTCGTTTTCAAGAGCCTCCTCAACCTACAATTTAATTCACTATTTAATATTTATCTAGTTTACATCATTGTTTCCAGTTTAAGAACTCTAACAATACAAAAATAATATTTTTTCAAGAATTTGGGCTTTTCCATGCTACCCGGAGATGGGTCTATACGATGTTGTTCTCTGTTCCCATCGTAACTTAAAGGGAAACTTACACAATGTCCAGAGCTCTTGACGTCCTGAAGATGAAGGAGGAGGGTGTCCTCAAATTCCTTGCTGCTAGAACCCACTTAGGTGACACCAACCTTGACTTTCAGATGGAGCAGTGCATCTACAAAAGGAAAAGTGACGGTATTTACATCATCAATCTGAAGAGGTCCTGGGAGAAGCTGTTGCTTGCAGCTTGAGCTATTGTTTCCGTTGAGAACCCTGCTGATGTCAGTGTCATCTCCTCCAGGAACACTGGCCAGGGACCTGTGCTTAAGTTTGCTGCTGCCACAGGAGATTGTGAAGCTCCAATCGCTTCCCACCTAGGACTTTCACTAACTAGATCCAAGCAGCCTTCAGGGAGCCACGGCTTCTAGTGGTAACTGATCCCAGGGCTGACCACCAACCCCTCACAGAGGCCTCATATGTCAACCTGCTCACCATTACGCTGTGTAACACAGATTCTCCGCTGTGCTATGTGTCCATTGCCATCCCACGCAACAATGGAGCTCACATTGTGGGTCTGACTTGGTGGATGCTGGCCAGGGAAGTACTCCGCATGTGAGGTACTATCTCCCGTGAGCACCCGTGGGAGGTTATGCCTGACCTTTACTTCTACAGAGACCCAGAGGAGATTGGGAAGGAGGAGCAGGCTGCTGCTGAGAAGGCTGTGACCAAGGAGGAATTCCAGGGTGAATGGACCGCACCAGCTCCTGAGTTCACTGCTGCTCAGCCTGAGGTGGCCAACTGGTCTGAGGGTGTGCAGGTTCCCTCCATGCCCATCCAGCAGTTCCCCACGGAAGACTGGAGAGCACAGCCAGCCACTGAGGACTGGTCAGCAGCTCCCACAGCGCAGGCCCGTGGGTTGGAGCCACCACTGAGTGGTCCTGAGCTGCTCTGCAGACGCCTGAGCAAAGGGGAAAAAGGTGGAAGGAAAATAAAGTTCATAAAAGCTGGGGAAAAAAAAAGAATTTGGATTTTTCTCCTAGATAATTTGTAGGAGTGCGTAATTATTTAATTCATTGATCCTGGGGCGGCGATGGTGTTCCTTGCTACCTGCCCCAATGTTCTAGGTACCCAAATAAAGGACACACATACACACACACAGCCTTTATATTTTTATGTGCCTAAAACAGCTCAATGGCTGGGCTACTTCCTAACCCCCACGTGAACAATCCACCTCCCTCCAATATTCCCAAGTTTTTAGTCACAAAATTCTATATTTCATCTTGGCTGCCCTGGACCCAGTTTGGCAGCCGTCTTGGGGCCGCTATTCCCCAGCTCCTACATGGTGACTATGCAAACAATTTTGGGGACCCAAGTTAACATAATATAAGCAGCCACAATGATTATTTCCTTTTAAAGATTTATTTTTAATAATGGGTACATGTGCATGAGTATATGCCCACAGAGGCTGAAAGAGGAAGCCAGACTCTCTGGATCTGGTGCTATAGGCAGCTGAGAACTACTCTACACAGGTTCCAACAAACTCAGGTCCTCTAGAGGATTAATGTATACTTTAATTATAGTGCCATTTCTCCAGATCCCTGAAGACTTCCTTTTCAGAATTCTAGTCCCAGCATCTGGATCTTTAGGACATTCCTCATAATTTATTTTATTTCCAATAAATTAGTGGAAATTATGCTTAGTTGGAATAAACCAAGTAGGTAGGAAATAAAGATCACGTTCCAATAGTGGCCACTTAATTAACCAGTGGGAAAGAAACTGTAATGTCATGTGAGCCCTTCTGAAACAGAATCCATTTTTTAAATTGGTCAGATTGAGATGGTTTCTTTGTCAAATGTCTGTCCTTTTAAGCTGCTTCCAGGTAAGATGGTGAAACTAGATCCTGTCTCTTTATGATCAAGTGAAGAAAGTCAAAGACAGAAAAGAACAACTCTATTTTGATAAGAGGAACACTATAATAATCACAAAGAAAATGAAAAGTTAAATGGAAGAGCAAAGAGAAAAATCAACACAGAGAGGTCAGTCAGGGAAAGCCTCTGCAGCTTCATGGTGGAAACTTTTTCCCAAAATCGTAGGTTTTCTCCTTGCTGAATTGCTCTTGAATTCAGCCGAGAGTGGGTTGCTCAGTAAAATGATACTCCCACTCCTCGAGAAAACAAAGGTATTTCAGTCAAGAGATACACAAATAGTACCATAGAAACGCACATCATAGAAAACATGCAACATGGAAAGCCAAGAGATGGTTTCAGACTCCTGAAAGAGATGGTAACTCCTTATTGATCTCAAACACAGTTAAATAGGTGACATGCCAGATAATGGTTTTAAAGGTTTTCTGTTACAAAAAAAATAAGTGACATAAATGAGGATACAAACAAGTAGGTGAATTCAGTATAGGATCTGGAGAGAAATGTCTAAAAGGTCAACAGAATGCATGGCAAAAGCAGGATCATGCTAAGGATGAACAGCTTAGCAACATGGGGAAAGTTCAGCAAGGAAGGGGGGTTAGGGAGAAAAAGACAAAAGCACTAGAAGTGAGAAACCCAATGAATCAAATACAAATACACAACAGAGAGAACTGTTCATAGACTTAATATCAAGCATAGAAGTCAAGGTTAAAAATGGGACACTCAGAGGTCAATAAGGGAAATGGTAACAAGTGAATGTAACTAAATCATGCAGAAACTCAAGTGACTAAGAGATCACATCGAAGACCTGGTGGGCCAGAAGTATCTGCAATAAATACTGAACATGTAGAGGATCTATTTAAACAAAAATAGCATTTCATTTTTACAATTGTAGAGAAAGAAATGACATTCAAACAGTAAAGATTTTAAAAACCACAAACACAAATGACCAGAGAAGAAGCTCTCTGTGACACACTATAGCTAAAAAAAAAAAAAAAAAAAAAAAAAGTAAAAAAAAAATATTAAAATGTTGAAAAGGAAAACCACCAGCTCACCTACAAAGGTAGAAACAACAGAATAATGTACAATCTTTCATCAGCAAGTATAAAGTTCAGGGAAGCATGGAATGATATATTAATTATATTTCCTAAGCCCGAAAGTAACTACAAACCAAGATTCTTATGTACATCCAAGACATCTTTTAAAATTGACAGAGAACTAAGGATATTTCAAGTCAAGTATAAACCAAGGTCGTTATTGACTATGGAACCAGCACTGCAAGCAATACTTAAAAGAATATTATACACCTAAGAAGAAGAAAGACAGTATCAAACAAAAGTATACAGTAAAAACTAAATTTTTACTAGAGGAACAGATTAACTAAGAGGAGCTTAGAAGGAGTGCTCCATATACAACAAATTAAGCCAGCAAAACACTAATACTAGAGTCAGGGGAAAGTGAAGAATAAACAACAATTCAACCAAACAAAATAGTCAACAAAATGATACAAACTAGTAAGGGCTCTTCCGGTCTGACCAGCACCGGGGTAGCTAGGATACAGGGTCGGCTGACACCCGCCAGCTGCCCACCACAACTGCCACAGGATCTTGAGACTTCTGGTGAGTGGAACACAGCTTCTGCTCCAGTCCAATCGTGCGGGACCTGAGACTGCTTTGGTTGGGGAGGCAGAAAACTGGCCTGAGTAGGGCCACAAGCCTCTTCCGGTCAGACCAGCACTGGGGTAGCTAGGGTGCAGGGTCGGCTGACACTCACCAGCTACCCACAACATCCGCCACAGGATCTTAAGACTTCTGGTGAGTGGAACACAGCTTCTGCTCCAATCCAATTGCGCGCAGGACCTGAGACTGCATTAGTTAGGGAAGCAGAAAACCGGCCTGAGTAAAGCCACAAGCTTCTTCCGGTCAGACCAGCTCCGGGGTAGCTAGGGCGAAGGGTCAGCTGACACCCACCAGCTAACCACGACACCTGCCACAGGATCTTAAGACTTCTGGTGAGTGGAACACAGCGTCTGCTCCAATCTTTAAACAGTGACAACGATAACAACTAACCCCAGAGATTACCAGATGGTGAAAGGTAAACGTAATAATCTTACTAACAGAAACCAAGACAACTCACCATCATCAGAACCCAGCACTCCCACTTCGCCCAGTCCAGGGCACCCCAACACACCGGAGAAGCTAGACCCGGATCTAAAACCATATCTTATGATGATGGTAGAGGACATCAAGTAGGACTTTAATAACACACTTAAAGAAATACAGGAGAACACTGCTAAACAGGTAGAAGACATTAAAGAGGAAGCACAAAAATCCCTTAAAGAATTGCAGGAAAACCAGACCAAACAGGTGATGGAATTGAATAAAACCATCCAAGACCTAAAAAAGGAAGTAGAGACAATGAAGAAAACCCAAATTGAGGCAACGCTGGAGATAGAAACCCTAGGAAAGAAATCTGAAACCATAGATGCGAGCATCAGCAACAGAATACAAGAGATGGAAGAGAGAATCTCAGGTGCAGAAGACTCCATAGAGAACATCTGCATGACAATCAAAGAAAATACAAAATCCAAAAAGATCCTAACTCAAAACATCCAGGAAATCCAGGACAAAATGAGAAGACCAAACCTACGGATAATAGGAGTAGATGAGAATGAAGATTTTCAACTCAAAGGACCAGCAAATATCTTCAACAAAATTATAGAAAAAACTTCCCAAACCTAAAGAAAGAGATGCCCATGAACATACAAGAAGCTTACAGAACTCCAAATAGACTGGACCAGAAAAGAATTTCCTTCCGACACAGAATAATCAGAACAACAAATGCACTAAATAAAGATAGAATACTAAAAGCAGTAAGGGAGAAAGGTCAAGTAACATATAAAGGCAAGCCTATCAGAATTACACCGGATTTTTCACCAGAGACTATGAAAGCCAGAAGGGCTTGGACAGATGTTATACAGAAACTAAGAGAACACAATTTCCAGCCCAGGCTACTATACCCAGCCAAACTCTCAATTACCATAGATGGAGAAACCAAAGTATTCCACGACAAAACCAAATTCACACATTATCTTTCCACGAATCCAGCCCTTCAAAGGATAATAACAGAAAAAAACCAATACAAGGACGGAAACCACGTCCTAGAAAAAGCAAGAAAGTAATCCCTCAACAAACCTAAAAGAAGACAGCCACAATAACAAAACACCAACTCTAACAACAAAAATAAAAGGAAGCAACAATTAATTCTCCCTAATATCTCTTAATATCAATGGACTCAACTCCCCAATAAAAAGACATAGTCTAACAGACTGGCTACAAAAACATGACCCAACATTTTGCTGCTTACAGGAAACTCATCTCAGAGAAAAAGATAGACACTACCTCAGAATGAAAGGCTGGAAAACAATTTTCCAAGCAAATGGTAGTAAGAAACAAGCTGGAGTAGCCATTATAATATCTGATAAGATTGACTTCCAACCCAAAGTCATCAAAAAAGACAAGGAAGGGCACTTCATTCTCATCAAAGGTAAAATCCTCCAAGAGGAACTATCAATTCTGAATATCTATGCTCCAAATACAAGGGAAGCCACATTCATTAAAGATACTTTAGTAAAGCTCAAAGCACACATTGCACCTCACACAATAATAGTGGGAGACTTCAACACACCACTTTCACCAATGGACAGATCATGGAAGCAGAAACTAAACAGGGACACAGTGAAACTAACAGAGGTTATGAAACAAATGGATCTGACAGATATCTACAGAACATTTTATCCTAAAACAAAAGGATATACCTTCTTCTCAGCACCTCACGGTACCTTCTCCAAAATTGACAACATAATTGGTCACAAAACAAGCCTCAACATATACAAAAATATTGAAATTATCCCATGCATCCTATCAGATCACCATGGACTAAGACTGATCTTCAATAACAAAATAAATAATAGAAAGCCAACACACACGTGGAAACTAAACAACACTCTTCAAAATGATACCTTGGTCAAGGAAGGAATAAAGAAAGAAATTAAGGACTTTCTGGAGTTTAATGAAAATGAAGCCACAACATACCCAAACCTATGAGACACATTGAAAGCATTTCTAAGAGGAAATCTCATAGCTCTGAGTGCCTCCAAAAAGAAACTAGAGAGAGCACACATTAGCAGCTTGACAACACACCTAAAAGCTCTAGAACGAAAGGAAGCAAATTCACCCAAGAGGAGTAGATGGCAAGAAATAATCAAACTCAGGTGTGAAATCAACCAAGTGGAAACAAGAAGAACAATTCAAAGAATCAACCAATCGAGGAGCTGGTTCTTTGAGAAAATCAACAAGATAGATAAACCCTTAGCCAGACTCACTAGAGGGCATAGGGAAAGTATTCTAATTAACAAAATCAGAAATGAAAAGGGAGACATAACAACAGACCCTGAAGAAATCCAAAACACCATCAGATCCTTCTACAAAAGGCTATACTCAACAAAACTGGAGAACCTGGATAAAATGGACAAGTTTCTAGACAGATACCAGGTACCAAAGTTAAATCAAGATCAGGTTAATGATCTAAACAATCCCATATCCCCTAAAGAAATAGAAGCAGTCATTAATAGTCTCCCAACCAAAAGAAGCCCAGGACCAGATGGGTTTAGTGCAGAGTTCTATCAAACCTTCAAAGAAGATCTAATCCCAGTTCTTCACAAACTATTCCACAAAATAGAATCAGAAGGTACTCTACCCAACTCATTCTATGAAGCCACAATTACTCTGATACCTAAACCACATAAAGACTCAACAAAGATAGAGAACTTCAGACCAATTTCCCTTATGAATATTGATGCAAAAATCCTTAATAAAGTACTCGCTAACCGAATTCAAGAACACATCAAAACAATCATCCATCCTGACCAAGTAGGTTTCATCCCAGGCATGCAAGGATGGTTCAATATACGGAAATCCATCAATGTAATCCAGTATATAAACAAACTCAAAGACAAAAACCACATGATCATCTCGTTACATGCTGAAAAAGCATTTGACAAAATCCAACACCCATTCATGATAAAAGTCTTGGAAAGATCAGGAATTCAAGGCCCATACCTAACCATGATAAAATCAATATACAGCAAACCAGTAGCCAACATCAAAGTAAATGGTGAGAAGCTGGAAGAAATCCCACTAAAATCAGGGACTAGACAAGGCTGTCCACTTTCTCCCTACCTATTCAACATTGTACTTGAAGTCCTAGCCAGAGCAATTAGACAACAAAAGGAGATCAAGGGGATACAAATCAGAAAGAAAAAGTCAAAATATCGCTTTTTGCAGATGATATGATAGTATACATAAGTGACCCTAAAAATTCCACCAGAGAACTCCTAAGCCTGATAAATAGCTTCGGTGAAGTAGCTGGATATAAAATTAACTCAAGCAAGTCAATGGCCTTTCTGTATACAAAGGATAAACAGGCAGAGAAGGAAATTAGGGAAACAACACCCTTCTCCATATTCACAAACAATATAAAATACCTTGGCATGACTCTAACTAAGGAAGTGAAAGATCTGTATGACAAGATCTTCAAGTCCCTGAAGAAAGAAATTAAAGAAGATCTCAGAAGATGGAAAGACCTCCCATGCTCATGGATTGGCAGGATCAACATTGTAAAAATGGCTATCTTACCAAAAGCAATCTACAGATTCAATGCAATCCCCATCAAAATTCCAACTCAATTCTTCAACGAATTAGAAAGGGCAATCTGTAAATTCATCTGGAACAACAAAAAACCTAGGATAGCAAAAACTCTTCTCAAGGATAAAAGAACCTCTGGTGGAATCACCATGCCTGACCTAAAGCTGTACTACAGAGCAATTATGATAAAAACTGCATGGTACTGGTATAACGACAGACAAGTAGACCAATGGAACAGAATTGAAGACCCTGAGATCAACCCACATACCTATGGTCAATTGATCTTTGACAAGGGAGCAAAAACCATCCAGTGGAAAAAAGACAGCATTTTCAACAAATGGTGCTGGCACAACTGGTGGTTATCATGTAGAAGAATGCGAATTGATCCATTCCTATCTCCTTGTACCAAGGTCAAATCTAAGTGGATTAAGGAACTCCACATAAAACCAGAGACACTGAAACTTATAGAGGAGAAAGTAGGGAAAAGCCTTGAAGATATGGGTACAGGGGAAAAATTCCCGAATAGAACAGCAAAGGCTTGTGCTGTAAGATCGAGAATCGATAAATGGGACCTCATAAAGTTGCAAAGCTTCTGCAAGGCAAAAGACAACATCAATAAGACAAAAAGACCACCAACAGATTGGGAAAGGATGTTTACCTATCCTAAATCAGATAGGGGACTAATATCCAATATATATAAAGAACTCAAGAAGGTGGACTCCAGAAAATCAAATAACCCCGTTAAAAATTGGGGCTCAGAAATGAACAAAAAATTCTCACCTGAGGAATACCGAATGGCAGAGAAGCACCTGAAAAAAATGTTCAACATCCTTAATCATCAGGGAAATGCAACTCAAAACAACCCTGAAATTTCACCTCACACCAGTCAGAATGGCTAAGATCAAAAATTCAGGTGACAGCAGATGCTGGCGAGGATGTGGAGAAAGAGGAACACTCCTTCATTGTTGGTGGGATTGCAAGCTGGTACAACCACTCTGGAAATCAGTTTGGCGGTTCCTCAGAAAATTGGACATAATACTACCAGAGGATCCAGCAATACCTCTCCTGGGCATATATCCAGAAGATGTTCCAACCAGTAAGAAGGACACATGCTCCTCTATGTTCATAGCAGTCTTATTTATAATAGCCAGAAGCTGGAAAGAACCCAGATGCCCCTCAACAGAGGAATGGATACAGAAAATGTGGTACATTTACACAATGGAGTACTACTCAGCTATTAAAAGGAATGATTTTATGAAATTCCTAGGCAAATGGATGGATCTGGAGGGCATCATCCTGAGTGAGGTAACATATTCACAAAGGAACTCACACAATATGTACTCACTGATAGTGGATATTAGCCCAAAAACTTAGGATACCCAAGATATAAGATACAATTTGTTAAACACATGAAACTCAAGAAGAACGAAGACCAAAGTGTGGACACTGTGCCCCTTCTTGGAATTGGGAACAAAACACCCATGGAAAGAGTTACAGAGATAAAGTTTGGAGCTGTGAAGAAAGGATGGACCATCTAAAGACTGCCATATCCAGGGATCCATCCCATAATCAGCTTCCAAATGCTGACACCATTGCATACACTAGCAAGATTTTGCTGAAAGGACCCAGATATAGCTGTCTCTTGTGAGACAATGCCGGGGCCTCGCAAACACAGAAGTGGATGCTCACAGTCAGCTATTGGATGGATCACAGGGCCCCCAATGGAGGAGCTAGAGAAAGTACCCAAGGAGCTAAAGGGAACTGCAACCCCATAGGTGGAACATTATTATGAACTAACCAGTACCCCAGAGCTCTTGACTCTAGCTGCATTTGTATCAAAAGATGGCCTAGTCGGCCATCACTGGAAAGAGAGGCCCATTGGACTTGCCAACTTTATATGCCCCTGTACAGGGGAATGCCAGAGCCAAGGGGTGGGGGTTGGTGGGTGGGGGACTGGGGGTGGGGAGTGTATTGGGGCCTTTTTGGATAGCATTGGAAATGTAATTGAGGAAAATACCTAATTAAAAAAAATAATTAAAAAAAAAACTAGTAAGGATCTCTCAGTTGTATAGTTAAACATAAATGACCTCAACTCACCACTAAATTCAATCTGGTTGATTTAATTAAAAACTAAACCCAGCTCTCAGTTGTCTTCAAGAAACACATCTCACTAGTGCTAAAATTCAAAAGATAGAAAGCAATTTGTCAAATGAACCAAAGCTGAAAATAAGCTCATGTTTTCTAATAGCTGACAGACTGCAAATAAATAAATAAATAAATAAATAAATAAATAAATAAATAAACAAACAAACAGACTAAGGACATCTATGTCACTGCCTCAGGGAACATCATAAAAGAAGAGGCAGAAAGTAAGAACCCAAAGATGAAGAGATGTACAACAAGGAGAGGTCTTCTGGACATGTCATGGTCAGTACACTCACAAAGATAACACAACTGTGCTCACCTCCACAAAACCTGCACAAGCTTGGGTCTGTTAATACTTTATCATGAATGAGAAAAGGTCCAGGAGGTCCTCCCTGAAGGTCTATCAGTAGTTAATGGTTACTGGGAAAAAGGGAGTCATTTTCTTGAGTAATGTAGCCACTGTTAATTGCTCATGCTCCAGTAAATAATTACACACTCATGCTCATTCAAGCAACCTTAATTAAATTCAATGAGTCACAAATTAATAGACATGAATTAGAAGAGAAATTTGTTCTGGAGAACAGGGGTTTCAGAAGGAATGGGAAGAAGATTTTTTTTTAAAAAGAAAGCATAGAGGGGTGAGTGTGATTAAAAAAATATTACATATATGTAAGAGACTGTCAAGTAATAAAGTTTAATAATAAAAAGGAGGCTACACACACTTTCATCCCTAGATATGTCATCTAGGCTAAAAATCAGCAAACATCAGTGTAAATATAAGGACTTAGTATACACAGACGATTCCATTCAACAAATACATAATACACGTTATCCTCAAAAACTTATCTTCTCTAAAATAGATCAAGCTTTCGGCCACAAATCAAGTCTTACCAAATAAATATTTCAAATAATTACTGTATCATAGTGAAATAAAATTTGAAATAAATAACAAAAACATTAAGGAAGCCAGCAAATACTTAGAGTCTATAAAATGGGTGAAAGCAAAATATTTACTGTACAAGCAAGAGGACATGAGTTTGGGTCCCCCAAACCAATATAAAAATGCAGGTGCATAGCACAAAATATGTATTCTAATGCAAAATACCCAGAAGTTCACAGGCCATCTTGCTCCCAGTCTTTCTGGCATACAAAGCAGAGATCAACAGCGATCATCTTCAAACAAGATGAAAAGTGAGGACTACAGTTCAAAACCACACTTTGACCTCCAACTTGTGATATGGCACACACAGACACAGAAACATACACACATAGGCACATATACACACACACTACTGATGCACAAAAATAGCTAGGAGCTAAGGAGATCTTTTATGTCTCAGTGGGTAAAGTACTTGCTGCTTAAATATGCAGACTTGAATTTGGATCTCCAGAACCCACATAAAAATTGTAGTCCGGTGTAATCTGTGCCTGTAAGCACATTACTTGAAGGACAAAGACTGATACTCAATGGCCAGCTAGTCTAGCTGAAATGATGAATTTCATGTTCATGAAAGAACTATGTCTCAAAATAAAAAATGGAAAGTAAGAAAGACACCAGATGTCAACCTCTGGCCTGCACACCTGCACACATGTGAACACACACACACACACACACACACACACACACACACACACACATGGCCTGCACACCTGCACACATGTGAACACACACACACACACACACACACACACACACAAGATCTCAAATGAATAATCTAATGATGTACCTCCAGGTCCTAGAGAAAGAAGAACAAAAACAAAAACCCAAAACCAGTAGACAGATAGATTCTAAAAATCCTGGCAAAAATTAGTGAGATGAAGACTAAAGCAAGAATACATAGAATCAATCAGTTGCCTCTTCAAAAATAAATAAATAGATAAATAAATAAATAGATAAATAAATAAATAAACAAAGATTTACAAACCTATACCCAACCCAGAAAGAGACAGAGGCAGAGAGAACTCAAAGTCATAAAAATTGGAGATAAAAGGGAGAGTTACCCCAGATTCCAGTGAAGTCCTGTAAACTGTTAGGTAATATTTTGAAAACATATTTTTTAAAAAATGGAAAATCTAAAATAAATTGATAGTTTTACAGATACCAATGACCTATCAAAATTAAATTAAGAGGCTATAAATAATTTATAACAACAATCATTGAGATCAAAGTAGTCATTATATTGTGAGGGCTTTGTTGTATTGGCCCTGTTTTGTTTCTTTTCAAAAAAAATACAGGGCTAACACCTTTTTGGGTTTGGGGGGTTTTTTGTTTTGGTTTGGTTTGGTTTTTTTGACATTTTAAAATATTTCATCAACTAAACCCACCCAGACTGCTATTATATCCCATGTCTCAATGTTCTAAGCAACCACAAACACAGTCTCTGGCATTATGGATTTTCCTACTTTGCACATTTCTTTTTATTCCTTCAATTTTAATTAGATATTTTCTTCATTTACATTTCAAATGCTATTCCAAAAGTCCCCTATGCCCTCCCCCCGCCCTGCTCCCCAACCCACCCATTCCTGCTTCCTGGCCCTGGCATTCCCCTGTACAGGGGCCTATGATCTTCACAAGACCAAGGGCCTCTCCTCTCATTGATGGCCGACTAGGCCATCCTCTGCTACATATGCAACTAGAGACACAGCTCTGGTGGGTACTAGTTAGATCATATTGTTGATCCTTCTATAGGGTTGCAGACCCCTTTATCTCCTTGGATACTGTCTTATTCAGGGTTTCTATTCCTGCATAAACATCATGACCAAGAAGCAATTGGGGAGGAAAGGGTTTATTTGGCTTACACTTCCACATTGTTGTTCATCACTGAAGGAAGTCAGGACTGGAACTCAAGCAGGTCAGAAAGCAGAAGCTGATGCAGAAGCCATGGAGGGATGTTCTTTACTGGCTTGCTTCCCCTGGCTTGCTCAGCCTGCTCTCTTATATAACTCAAGACTACCAGCCCAGGGATGGTCCCACCCACAAGGGGACCTCCCCCCTTGATCACTAATGCCTTACAGCTGGATCTCATGGAGGCATTTCCCCAACTGAAGCTCCTTTCTCTGTGATAACTCCAGCCTGTGTCAAGTTGACACACAAAACCAACCAGTACAGGTACTTTCTATAGATCCTTCATTAGGGGCCCTGTTTCCATCCAATAGATGACTGTGAACATCCACTTCTGTATTTGCCAGGCACTTGTATAGCCTCACAAGAGATAGCTATAACAGGGTCCTGTCAGCAAAATCTTGCTGGCATATGCAATGGTGTCTGGGTTTGGTGGTTGTATATGGGATGTATCCCCAGGTAGGGCAGTCTCTGGATGGTCCTTTCTTGTGTTTCAGCTCTGAACTTTGTCTCTGTGACTCCTTCCATGAGTATTTTGTTCCCCATTCTAAGAAGGAATGAAGTATCCACACCTTTAAAATTCTGTCTATAGTAGTTTTTGAATACTTACTGCTCACATCATTGAATCACTTTGGTAGGGTTGATTAGTCATACTATTTCATTGTCACTTCATTTTTCTCATACATACAGGACTATAATACTGAATCTATCAAACCACTGAGTTATAAGATATATACAGGAGAACACCTGGAAGAGAGATTCGTGCCTGCAATCACTCAAATATTAGCTGTTCTGGTTTCTTTTCCATTCCTGTGACTAGCATCACTAACAAATGCAACATGGGAGGAAACAGCTCATTTGGTTTGCCTTTCCAGTTCACAATCCATCACTGATGGAATTCAGATCAGTAACTCAGGTGGGAACAGTGGAAAAATGCTACTTGCTAGTTTTCTTTTGTTCATGTTCAGCCAGCTTGTTTATACAACCCAGGACCTCATGTCCAGGAAACAATACTACCTGTAGTGCACTGGGCCCTCCTTTATCCATTAACAATCAAGACAATTTCCCACAGACATGCCACAGACCAGCCGAATAGATATAATTTCCCAATTGAGGCTGTTTTTAGGCAATTCAAGACTCAGTCAAATTAATAGTTCATGCTATCTATGACACTATTGGTTGTAGTTTTTACTATTTTTATTAATAGCAGAAAAAGTATAAAGTGAAAGATTTCTTAATGTAAAAATGTTATGAAGTCACATCAAGAAAACAAGATCATCTTCTTAGGGTAGGGAGTACCAAATAATGCTGCCCATCTCTAGAATTCCACAACTATTCTCCACTTCCACTCATTCCAACTGCATTCACTTGGTCCCTTCTCTAGGCAGGCACCAGAGTATACTCATCCCTGTTACCCTAGAACACCTCTCATGGGGGGAGGGGGGTGTGGGCACTATACTACACCAATACCTTGACACACCCCAGAGACTCATCTGAAGCTCAGGAATCCTGCACCTGCCTTCTGCCAACCCATGACTTAGTCCTTTCTTGGTATGGATTCTAGACTTGCATCACCAATTCTGTTAGTACCCATGGCCTGAGGAAAGTCCTGAACATCTGCAGACTTCTGAATATTGATGTTGAGAACATATAACTCTAAAGATCTCTTCCTCAGACATAAAACCTCACTTAATCTAAACTGAACTGGCACTTTGTCTGAGACCCCAAATGGACAACATTGAATTTTTCAAAGACATAACCATAAGCCCAACTTCCCAATAAGTTGGGGTAACAAAAAACAAAGCTCCAAACACCCATTCAACAAAAGAAATAAAATATATACATACCATGAAATACTTCCAGTGATCTAACTGTAGATGCCTAGGATCCATCACAAATATACAAACACAAAGAACCTAAACAATAAGTCACCACCAAAACTTAGTACTTCCCTAATAACATCTTGTAAGAAAAAGTAACTTAGATGACATATAAGATCATAGTAATAAACATGATCCAAGATACATAGAAACTGAAATCACATCCTGTGTTCTATCTAACCACTTCAGATTAAAGTTGGATATCAATAACAAAAGAAAAGGCAGACAAAACAGAAATTCATGGAAATTAAATAACACAGACCTAGACTGAGTGAAGAAAGAAATTAAGAAGGAATATTTCAAAATCCTAGATCGGATGAAAATGAGAATATAACATACCAAGATCTATAGTACACAGTGAGCATACACGTAAAGAGGAAGTTTGCAGCCTTATGAGCATTCATCAAAAAATTGGAGAGATCTCAAATTCATAATCTAGTTATGCATCTGATGGCCATGGAAAAATAAGAGTAATCACCACCCTAAAGGAGTAAATGGAAAGAAATAATCAAAATCAGGCTAAAATGAATAAAATCAATACAAAAACAATATTTAAAAAGTTAATGAAGCAAAGAGTTAGAGCTTTGAAATTAATAACATGATTGGCAAACTTTTCACCAAACTAACCAAAGAAAGAGATGATGTAAATTAAATTAATAATGATAGAAAAGAAAGAAGAGTACAACAGACACTGAGGAAATTTCAGATAATCAAAAATCTACAGTAGATCTTGGGCATGAACTCAGTGGAGGGTCCCAAGGTCCCCAGAGAACTCTCCACACTGCAGGCACCCTGGAACACCCGAGATCTTGAGATCAGTGATGAGTGGAACACAACATCTGTTCTAAAAAACCCAGAGAGTCTTGTGCAAGCAGGAACAGGGACAAAGGAAACCGCCCAACCAGCAGCTGGGATTTGTTCCCATTGGCGACAGCACTGTGCCATCTTGGGCACAAAATCAGTGGAGGGTCCCAAGGTCCCCAGAGGACTCTCCATGCTGAAGACGCCCTAGCACACCCAGGATCTTCAGATCACTGGTGAGTAGAACACAACATCTGTTCCAAAAACCCCGGAGGGTCTTGTGCCAGAAAAAACAGGGACAAAGGAAACCTTCCCAACCAGCAGCTGGGGTTCTCCAGGTCGCATCAGCCCCACACCATATTGGGCACGAACTGGGCAGGCCCTAGCACACCCAGGATCTTGGGATCACTTAGACCAGTCTACACAGGAGAGCATGTGGGCGGCAGAAACAACAGAGCTTATTGGGCAGGGTCTCTTGTGGCCTTCATCCTCAGACAGGAGGGAGAGCTGAGACCCAGACCCCTGGGCACCTTCTCCACCAGAGGAGAGTCAGCCTTCAGGGAGGGGTCTGACCCCAGGACTCAGGTGGTAGATCTGAGCTCCAGACTTCTGTGCACCTTCCCTGCAAGAGGAGAGCTTGCCTGCAGAGAGTGCTCTGACCACTGGGACTCAGGAGAGAGTTGGACTCCCAGGAGTGCTGACAGAAGCTAAAGAATCATAGGAGGAACAAGCTCCAGCTAGAATATCTAACACGTGGGAGTACA
This sequence comes from Mus caroli, assembly GCF_978045245.1. Classification (NCBI taxonomy): domain Eukaryota; kingdom Metazoa; phylum Chordata; class Mammalia; order Rodentia; family Muridae; genus Mus; species Mus caroli. The sequence goes on along the minus strand of NW_028227268.1, from coordinate 94,357,725 downwards.
AGTTGATGAAAGGCAAACATAAGAATCTTGCTAAGAGAAACCAAGACCACTCGGCATCATCAGAACCCAGTACACCCAACATAGCGAGTCCTGGATACCCCAACACACTCGAAAAACAAGATTCAGATTTAAAATCATATCTCATGATGCTAGTAGAGGATTTTAAGAAAGGCATTAATGACTCATTTAAAGAAATATAGGAAAACACTGCTAAACAGGCAGAAGTCCTTAAAGAATTACAGGAAATCATTGCTAAACAGATAGAAGTCCTTAAAGAGGAAACACAAAAATCCCTTAATGAATTATAGGAAAGCACAACCAAACAGGTGATGGAATTGAAGAAAACCATCCAAGATCTAAAAATGGAAGTAGAAACAATGACAAAAACCCAAGGGGAGACAACTCTGGAGATAGAAACCCTAGGGAAGAAATCAGGAACCATAGATGTGAGCATCGGCAACAGAATACAAGTGATAGAAGAGAGAATCTCAGGTGCAGAGATTCCATAGAAAACATGGACACTACAATTAAAGAAAATGCAAAAAGTTCCTAACCCAAAACATCCAGGAAATCTGGGACACAATGAGAAGACCAAACCTAAGGATAATAGGTATAGATGAGAATGAAGATTTTCAACTTAAAGGGCCAGTAAATATCTTCAACAAAATTATGGAAGAAAACTTCTCTAATCTAAAGAAAGAGGTGCCCATGAACAAGAAGACTACAGAACTCCAAAGAGACTGGGCCAGAAAAGAAATTCCTCCCGACACATAATAATCAGAATAACAAATGCACTAAATAAAGATAGAATATTAAAAGCAGTAAGAGAAAAAGGTCAAGTTACATATAAAGGCAGACCTATTAGAATTACACTAGACTTCCCACCAGAGACTATGAAAGCCTGAAGAATCTGGACAGATGTTATTCAGACCCTAAGAGAACACAAATGCCAGCTCGGGCTACTATACCCAACAAAACTCTCAATTACCATAGATGGAGAAACCAAAGTATTCCATGACAAAACCAAGTTCACACAATATCTTTCCACGAATCCAGCCCTTCAAAGGATAATAAAGGGAAAACACCAACACAAGGGCAGAAATTACACCCTAGAAAAAGCAAGAAAATAACCCTTCAACAAACCTAAAAGAAGACAGCCATAAGAACAGAATCCCAAAAGATGGCCTAGTAGGCCATCACTGGAAAGAGAGGCCCATTGGACACACAAACTTTATATGCCCCAGTACAGGGCAACGCCAGGGCCAAAAAGTGGGAATGGGTGGGTAGGGGAGTGGGGGGAGAGGGTATGGGGGACTTTTGGGATAGCATTGGAAATGTAATTGAGGAAAATACGTAATTAAAAAAAAAAAAAGAACAGAATCCCAACTCTAACACCAAAAATAACAGGAAGCAACAATTACTTTTCCATAATATCTCTTAATATCAATGGATTCAATTACCAAATAAAAAGACATAGACTAACAGAGTGGCTACATAAACAGGACCCAACTTTTTGCTGCTTACAGGAAGCCCACCTCAGGGAAAAAGACAGACACTACCTCAGAGTGAAAGCCTGGAAAACAATTTTCCAAGCAAATGGTCCTAAGAAACAAGCTAGAGTAGCTATTAAAATAGCGAGTAAAATCGACTTCCAGCCCAAAGTTGTCAAAAAAGACAAGGAGGGGCACTTCATACACATCAAAGGTAAAATGTTCCAGGATGAACTCTCAATTCTGAAAATGCTCCAAATGCAAGGACATCCACATTCATTAAATAAACTATAGTAAAGCTCAAAGCACACATTGCACTTCACACAATAATAGTGGGAAATTTCAACACCCCACTCTGGACAGATCCTGAAAACAGAAACTAAACAAAGACACACTAAACTAACAGAAGTTATGAAACAAATGGATTTAACAGATATCTACAGAACATTTTATCCTAAAAAATAGGGATATACCTTCTTCTCAGAACCTCATGATACCTTCTCCAAAACTGACCATATAATTGGTCACAAAAAAGGCCTCAACAGATACAAAAATATTGAAATTGTCCCATGAATCCTATCAGATCACCACGAACTAAGGCTGATCTTCAATAACAACATAAATAATAGAAACCCAACATTAACATGGAAGCTGAATAACACTCTACTCAATGATACCTTAGTCAAAGAAGAAATAAAGAAAGAAATTAAAGACATTGGAGAGTTTAATGAAAATGAAGCCACAGCATACCCAAACTTATGGAACACAATGAAAGCAGTCCTAAGAGGAAAACTCATAGCTCTGAGTGCCTCCAAAAAATATTAGAGAGAGCATACACTAGCAGCTTGACAGCACACCTAAAAGCTCTAGAACACAAGGAAGCAAATAAACCCAAGAGGAGTAGACAGCAGGAAATAATCAAAGTAACTCCACTATGTTCATAGCTGTCTTATTTATAATAGCCAGATGCTGGTAAGAACGCAGATGTCCCTCAACAGAGGAATGGATACAGAAAATGTGGTCCACTGACACAATGGAGTATTACTCAGCAATTAAAAACATGAATTCATGAAATTCTTAGGCAAATGGTTGGATCTGGAGGATGTCATCCTGAGTGAGGTAACCCAATCACAAAAGAACACACATAATATGCACTCACCGCTAAGTGGGTATTAGCCCACAAACTTAGAATACCCAAGATACAATTTGCAAAACACATGAAACTCAAGAAGAAGAAAGTCCAAAGTGTGGATTCTTCTCTCCTTCTTAGAATGGGGAACAAAATGCCCATTGAAGGCATTAGAGAGACAAAGTTCGGGGCTGAGATGGAAGGAAGGACCATCCAGAGACTGCCCCACTTGGGGATCTATCCCATATACAACCACCAAAACCAAACACCATTGCATATGCCAGAAAGTTTTTGCTGACAGGACCCTGATATAGCTATCTCTTGTGAGGCTATGCCAGTGTCTGGCAAATACAGAAGTGGGTGCTCAATCATCTATTGGATGAAACACAGGACCCCTAATGAAGGAGCTAGAGAAAGTACACAAGGAGCTAAAGGGGTCTGCAACCCTATAGGTGGAACAACAATATGAACTAACAAGTACTCCCCAGAGCTGTGTCTCTAGTTGCATATGTAGCAAAGGATGGCCTAGTTGGCCATCAATGGGAGGAGAGGCCCTTGGTCTTGCACAGATCATATGCCCCTGTACAGGGCAATGCCAGGGCCAGGAAGCAGGAGTAGGTAGATTGGAGAGCAGGGTGTGGTGAGGGTTTAGGGTGTTTTAGGGATAGCATTTGAAATGTAAATAAAGAAAATATCTATTAAAAAAGAAAAGAAAACAAAAAGAAAAAGAAAATCTACAGTAAGTGAGATGCTGTGGCATATGCCTTTAATTCTAACAGTTTGGAGGCAGGTGGATTTCTATGAGCTGAGGGCCAGCCTAGTTTACATAGCAAATTTCAGGTCACCCAAGGCTGCATAGTGAGATCCTGTCTCAGAACAAACAAAACCCAAAAATCCTATATTCTGGAAAATTGGAAAATCTAAGAGAAAAGGATAAATTCTTTTCAGATATATACAACATACATTAAACATATACAACATTAAAGCAAGATAAAGTTATTTAAACAGACCTATGACATTCAGTAAGATAAAAACAATAATTAATTTAAAATATCCCAACTAATGCCAAACATAGTGACTTACACTTTTAGTCCTAGCACTCAGAAGCAGAGGCAGGCAGATGTCTAAGTTCAAGTCCAGCCTGTTTCCAGTCAGACTTCCAGGACAGCCAGGGATATGTAGAGAATCCCTGTCTCATATACACTCACTCACACACACACACACACACACACACACACACACACACACACACTTTCTCTATAATCATGAACATTACAAGGGTGTCTGCTCTTTGACTCCTATTTAACACAGTACTCAAAAGTCTTAGCTAGAGCAATATGTATGATACATCAAGGAGATACAACTGAAAAGGAAGAAGTCTAAGCATCTTCTCTGCAGATTATGTAGTTGTATATGCAAAAGACCCTAAAAACTTCATAAGAAAACCACCAGAGCTGATAAACACATGAGATATGTTTGTTAATGGTCCAGCAGTGGTTCGGAGTCCTCTGCTTCCTCCTACTCAAGGAGTCCAGACACTGTTGTACACCTAGAGCAGGCTAAAAGGATGAAGCAGAGTCTGGAATTGTTAGGCCCTGCAGGATCCTGGTCCAACTGGGAGTTGTAGCTGCTTGTATTAAGAATGCTAATCACAGTCCCCCAAAACTGTTTGTAAGAGACACATAGACTCTGGGAACCTACCCCCAGTTGGTTCTGATTGGTAAATAAAGATGCTGGCAGCCACTGGTTGAGCAGGGCAGACAGAGGTGAGACTTGAGAATTTCCAGGGCTTGGGAGCAAGTGAGAGGAGGAGGGAGGACATAGGCCTGCCAGGAGAAAGAGAAGGAGAAGAGAAGAGAATCCAGGCCTAAGAGGAGGGGAGGACAGAGATCTCATTAAAGATGCTTAGACTTCTTCCTTTTCAGTTGTATCTCATTGCTAGCATGTGAAGGAGCCAGGAAAATGCGGCCCAGTTGGGCAGCCCTCTAGGTCCAGGAAAACCAAGGAAGAATGTAGAATTTAGTAAGTGATAACTCAGGATTATCAGTGGGAAGTGGATTAACAACATGGAGGTTAGGTAGTAGCCCAGCTATTGCGCCATTTAAGGCACAGCAAAATATAAAGGCTGTGTGTGTGACTTTCATTCAGAAACCCTGAACATTGGAGTGGGTAGCAAAATCACCCTCTGCCAAGATCTATTTAATTATTTAATTTTACGGAAGTGAGTATCAGGAAACCTGTAGAGAGAAGAGAGAAGACCTTTTCCGGGAATCTTTTAGACGAGGGCTTCTCCGACAGTCTTCAATGAAACATCTCTCTTAGATAGATGATCTTAGCTGTGGACATACCGTTGTTTAGGGCGGGTTCAAATGCCTACATTTTATTTGGGATGAATCAAGGCCTTAAATGGACTTTGAAGACTGAGAAGGAGTTTTCGGTGTAAATGAAAATCATTGGCTAGAGTTTAAAGTTCTGTGAATGCCTCATTTGTGTGGAGTAGTACTCTAGGAATCTCATGTGCTTGCTGGGTGAGAACTAATCAGGAATAGAGGAACAGAGGAAGTTTGTAGGTCTATAAAGGACTACTCAATTTTCCCCAGGTAGAAGATGCGGAGAGGATCTTCCCCAGACAAGGTAGGAGAATGAAAAGCCTTGCTGGTAAAGGGAGTCCTTCATTTTGCACCGAGCTCAAATGAGCTGTCGAGTCATGATAGACCTTGCCCATAATTAGCAGGCTTTTCCCACAAAAATATTCAACAAATAGGCAAGATACAAAATTAGCATAAAACAGTAATGTTCATGAGTACAAATGCAAACACACCAAGAAAGAATTTAAGGAAATAATTTGATTCACAATTGCCTCAAAACAAAACCTTGGAATAAATTTAACCAAAGACATTAGAATCTTGTACAATGAACAAGAAATTTCTTGAGAGAGAAATTGAAGATACCATAAAATGAAAATATTGCCCATGATCATGAATTCTGCAAATAAGTATCATGAAAATAGCTACCTATGAAAAAAATCTCCAGCTTCAAAACAATTCCCATCACAATTTCAATGTAATTCTTCACAGAAATTGAACAAAAAAATAGATTTTATATGGGAATACAATATAAGGCACCTAGGACAGCCAAATTAAATTTCAACAGCAACAAATGCTGAACAAAAAAATCACCCTCCCAGATTTCAAGTTATAACTTATTTTATGTTTTGTTACTGTATTACTAAATGGCATTAATAAAAATCAATCAATAAATAAAGTAGACTTACTGGTCAATGGAATAGAATTGAGGGTCCACATATAAACCCATGTCCCCATAGACACCTGATTTTTGACAAAGAAACCAAAAATATATATTGGAGAAGAAAAAAGCTTCTTTAATAAATGGTGCTGGATCAACCTGGATAACTGTAAATTAAAGAATGAAACTGGCCTTCCGGTCCCGCCAGCACCAGGGTAGCTTGGGCTCAGAGTCTCCTGACACCCGCAAGCTACCCACAAGATCTGCCACGGGATCTTAAGACCTCTGGTGAGTAGAACACAGCTGCTGCTCCAATCCAATCACACAAGACCTGAGACTGCATTAATTAGGGAAGCAGAAAACCCGGCCTGATCAGGGGCACAAGTCCCTTCAGGTCCACGCCAGCACAGGGGTACCTTGGGTGTGGAGTCTGAGGACACCCGTAAGGTATACACAGGACCCTCCATGGGATCTTAAGACCTCTGTGAGTGGATCACAACTTCTGCCAGGAGGCAGGTTCGAACACCAGATATCTGGGCACATTCCCTGCAAGAGGAGAGCCTACCTGCAGAGAGTACTCTGAACACTGAAACTCAGAAGAGAGCTAGTCTCCCATGTCTGCTGATAGAGGCTAACATAAACACCTGAAGAACAAGATCTAACCAGAGACAACTACAACAACTAACCCCAGAGATTACCAGATGGCGAAAGGCAAAAATAAGAATCTTACTAACAGAGACATCTTGGTTCTGGGACTCTGCTGAGAGTAGTCTGCACAGGTGAGAGTGTGCACTACAGAAGCTAACAACTTCTGGGACAGGCCAAAGAAACACAGCTTCTGGGAAATGTCCTGTTTTGGGACTTCATCTTCCGCCAGGAGGGAGGTCTGAACTCCAGATATCTGTGCAACTTCCCTGTAAGAGGAGAGCTTGCCTGCAGAGAGTGTTCTGACCACTGAAACTCAGAGGAGAGAACTAGTCTCCCAGATCTGCTGATAGAGGATAACAGAATCATCAGAGGAACAATCTCTAAACAGAGACAACTATAACAACTAACTCCAGAGATTACCAGATGGCAAAAGGTAAACTTAAGAATCTTACTAACAGAAACCAAGACCACTCACCATCCTCAGAACCCAGCACTCCCACTTCGCCCAATCCAGGCTACCGCAACACACCCAAAAAGCTAGACCCGGATTTAAAAGCATATCTCATGATGATGGTAGAGGACATCAAGAAGGACTTTAATAACTCACTTAAAGAAATAAAGGAGAACACTGCTAAACAGGTAGAAGACCTTAAAGAGGAAGCACAAAAATCCCTTAAAAAATTACAGCAAAACACAACCAAACAGGTGATGGAATTGAATAAAACCATCCAAGATTTAAAAGGGAAATAGACACAATAAAGAAAACCCAAAGTGAGGCAACGCTGGAGATAGAAACCATAGGAAAGAAACCTGGAACCATAGATGCAAGCATCAGCAACAGAATACAAGAGATGGAAGAGAGAATCTCAGGTGTAGAAGATTACATAAAGAACATCGGCACAACAATCAAAGAAAATGGAAAATGCAAAAAGATCCTAAATCAAAACATTCAGGAAATCCAGGACACAATGAGAAGACCAAACCTACTGATAATAGGAGTAGATGAGAATGAAGATTTTCAACTCAAAGGACCGGCAAATATCTTCAACAAAATTATAGAAGAAAACTTCCCAAACCTAAAGAAAGAGATGCCCATGAACATACAAGAAGCCTACAGAACTCCAAATAGACTGGATCAGAAAAGAAATTCCTCCCAACACATAATAATCAGAACAACAAATGCACTAAATAAAGATAGAATATTAAAAGCAGTAAGGGAAAAAGGTCAAGTAACATATAAAGGCAAGCCTATCAGAATTACACCAGATTTTTCACCAGAGATTATGAAAGCCAGAAGAGCCTGGAGAGATGTTATACAGACACTAAGAGAACACAAATACTAGCCCAGGCTACTACATCCAGCCAAACTCTCAATTACCATAGATGGAGAAATTAACTCAAACAAGTAAATGGCCTTCCTCTACACAAAGGATGAACAGGCTGAGAGACAAATTAGGGAAACAACAACCTTCTCAATAGTCACAAATAATATAAAATACCTTGGCGTGACTCTTACTCAGGAAGTGAAAGATCTGTATGATAAGAACTTCAAGTCTCTGAAGAAAGAAATTAAAGATCTCAGAAGATGGAAAGATCTCCCACGCTCATGGATTGGCAGGATCAGCATTGTAAAAATGGCTATCTTGCCAAAAGCAATCTAGAGATTCAATGCAATACCCATCAAAATTCCAACTCAATTCTTCAAGGAATTAGAAAGAGCAATCTGCAAATTCATCTGGAATAACAAAAAACCTAGGATAGCAAAAACTCTTCTCAAGGATAAAAGAACCTCTGGTGGAATCACCATGCCGGACCTAAAGCTTTACTACAGAGCAATTGTGATTAAAAAACAAAAAACAAAAAACAAAAAAAAACAAAAAATGAAAAACGGCATGGTACTGGTATAATGACAGAAAAGTAGACCAATGGAATAGAATTGAAGACCAGAAATGAACCCACACACCTATCAAGGTCACTTGATCTTTTACAAGGGAGCTAAAACCATCCAGTGGAAGAAAGACAGCATTTTCAACAAATGGTGCTGGCACAACTGGTGGTTATCATGTAGAAGAATGCAAATTGATCCATCCCTATCTCCTTGTACTAAGGTCAAATTTAAGTGGATCAAGGAGTTCCACATAAAACCAGAGACACTGAAACTTATAGAGGAGCAAATAGGGGAAAGCCTAGAGGATATTGGCACAGGGGAAAAATTCCTGAATAGAACAGCAATGACTTGTGCTGTAAGATCAAGAATTGACAAATGGGACCTCATGAAACTGCAAAGCTTCTGTAAGGCAAAAAACACTGTCAATAAGACAAAAAGGCCACCAACAGATTGGGAAAGGATCTTTACCTATCCTAAATCAGATAAAGGACTAATATCCAATATACATAAAGAACTCAAGAAGGTGGATTCCAGAAAATCAAATAATCCCATTAAAAAATGGGGCTCAGAGCTAAACAAAGAATTTTCACCTGAGGAATACTGAATGGCAGAGAAGCACCTGAAAAAATGTTCAGCATCCTTAATCATCAAGGAAATACAAATCAAAACAACCCTGAGATTCCATCTCACACCAATCAGAATGGCTAAGATAAAAAATTCAGGTGACTGCAGATGCTGGTGAGGATGTGGAGAAAGAGGATCACTCCTCCACTGTTGGTGGGATTGCAAGCTTGTACAACCACTCTGGAAATCAGTCTGGCGTTTTCTTAGAAAACTGGACATGGTACTACTGGAGGATCCTGCAATACCTCTCCTGGGCATATATCCAGAAGATGTTCCAACTAGTTAGAAAGAAACATGCTCCACTATGTTCATAGCAGCCTTATTTATAATAGCTGGAAGCTGGAAAGAACCCAGATGCTCAACAGAGGAATGGATACAAAAACATATGGTACATTTACACAATGGAGTACTACTCAGCTATTTAAAAGAATGAATTTATGAAATTCCTAGGCAAATGGTTGGACCTGGAGGGTATTATCCTGAGTGATGTAACCCAATCACAGAGGAACTCAAATGATATATACTCACTGATAAGTGGATGTTAGCCCAGAAACTTAGAATACCCAAGATATAATTTACAATTTGCAAAACACATGAAACTCAAGAAGAATGAAGACCAAAGTGTGGACACTTTGCCCCTTCTTAGAACTGGGAACAAAACACCCCTGGAAGGAGTTACAGAGACGAAGTTTGGTCTGAGACAAAAGGATGGACCATCTAGAGACTGCCATATCCAGGGATTCATCCCATAATCAGCCTCCAAATGCTGACACCATTGCATACACTACCAAGATTTTGCTGATAGGACCCTGATATGGCTTTCTCTAGTGAGACTATGCCGGGGCCTAGCAAACACAGAAGTGGATGCTCACAGTCAGCTAGTGGATGGATCATAGGGCCCCCAATGGAGGAGCTAGAGAAAGTACCCAAGGAGCTAAAGTGATCTGCAACCCTATAGGTGGAACAACATTATGAACTAACCAGTACCCCGGAGCTCTTGACTCTAGCTGCATATGTATCAAAAGATGACCTAGTTGGCCATCACTGGAAAGAGAGGCCCATTGGACTTGCAAACTTTATATGCCCCAGTACAGGGGAATGTCAGGGCCAAAAAGTGGGAGTGGGTGGGTAGGGGAGTTGGGGGGGAGGGTATGGGGGACTTTTGGGATGGCATTGGAAATGTAAATGAGGAAAATACCTAATTAAAAATATGTATTGTACCAAACAGAAACACATGAAAGTAATGATTTTTTAAAATATTTAAAACCTATAGAAGTTAAAGCAAAATGAAGTGAGAAGTTTTAAAAAAAAAAATGAAACTGGATCTTCATCTCTCATCCTGCATAAAACTCAACTCTGAATGAATCAAGCACCTCAACATAAGACCTGATACCCTGACTCTGATAGATAGAAAAGTAGAGAGAATACACTTAAACTCCTTGGCACATAAAAGGGCTTTCTGAACAAGATTCTGAACTGGTTGAACAAGTATTAAAAGCACCAATTGAAAAATGGACCCTCATAAAACTAAAAAGTTTCTATACAGCAAAGGACAACATCACTCAAGTGAATAGTCAGCCTACAGAATGAGAAAAAAAATCTTCCAGTTATATACACAACAGATGGTTGAAATCTATAACAAAGAGCTTAAAAATTAAACAGGTAAATAAAGATAGCTATGCCAAATTTTAAGATGGATCATAGAACAAAACAGTTCTCAAAAGATTAAATACAAATGGATGAGAAACACTTTAAGAATGTTTAACATCCTTATTCACCAGAGAAATTCCAATTAAAACTACTTGGACATTTCATCTCACCCCAGCCAGAATAGTTAAGATAAACAAACACACACACACACACACAAATCCTAGTATGGATGTGGGAGAGAAAAGAAACCTTTATTCACTGCTGGTTGGGTGCAAACTGGTTCAGTCACTATAGAAATCAGTATGGAGGTTCTTCAAAAAAACTAGAAATATATATACCCTATGACCCAAGTATACTACTCCTTGTTATGTACCCAAAGAACTCCATTCTCTATTCTACATAAGCCTGTTCATCCATGTTCATTGCTGCTCTATTTACAATATCCATAAAATTGAAACAATCAAGATGTCCATCGTGGCTGGATAATGAAAGCGTGGTATCAGTACCTTGTGACTGAGTCTCAAGGATCAAAATATATAATGCAAAGTCATGCATACTATGAAACTGAAGGACTCCAGGCTTTTGAGCTCAAGAGTAGTGCAAACAAAGCATTTCTCATTTTTATTTTTAAAGCAAGCAAAACATAAAGTGACATTTACAATTAGCTTAAGCAAATACACGTACAGAGAGGGAATACACCTGTAGCTATGTCTAATCATCTTTGGTCTTATGAAAAGAGCCAAGACTATTCCTCCCAGACCTTTATCTTTCCCATATAGATAATGTGGACATGCCAGGGCATTCCTTTCATGTCCTTGCTTTCAAGTGCATTCGTTTACCATAGTTCATGCAAATCTTCCTAGAAGGTCACTTTGTATAAGAACATTCTGCACTCTGTTCCATCCACAGTTCAGAGTAAGTTCACAGCTTTTTTACATAGGTTCCCACATTGAGAGGAATTACACAATAGAATATTATTAGATGTTAGGAAAAATGAAAATTCTGTGTAAATAGATGGTATTAGAAACAGTAATTCTTTTGCTGAAAGGACCCAGATATAGCTGTCCCTTGTGAGACAATGCCGGGGCCTAGCAAACACAGGAGTGGATGCTCACAGTCAGCTATTGGATGTATCACAGGGCTCCCAATGGAGAAGCTAGAGAAAGTACCCAAGGAGCTAAAGGGATCTGCAACCCCATAGGTGGAACAACATTATGAACTAACCAGTACCCCGGAGCTCTTGTCTCTAGCTGCATATGTATCAAAAGATGGCCTAGTCGGCCATCACTGGAAAGAGAGGCCCATTGGACTTGCAAACTTTATATGCCCCAGTACAGGGGAACGCCAGGGCCAAAAAGTGGGAGTGGGTGGGTAGGGGAGTGGGGGGGAGGGTATGGGGGACTTTTGGGGTAGCATTGGAAATGTAAATGAGGAAAATACCTAATAAAAATATTAAAAAAGAAAAGAAAAGAAACTAATTCTGAGTGAGCCAACCCAGACTCAAAGGTAAGTCTGGGTTCGTCTCAAAGGTAAGACTCACAAGTTTTCTCTAACCTGTGGATGTTAGTATTGAATTTTCAGATATGTGTGTTTCATTTGGAATATCCAATAGGACCAAGAAACTACTAATAGGCCATAGGAGATAATACAGAGAAGGGAGTACAAAGAGACCTTTTGAAAGATAGTATGGAAATCTACTACTGTAGATGCTTCACACAGACACATGCAGAGAAAGAGAACGTTAAAACAGTTTCTCTACAATGGGGCAACAGTTCCCCTACTAGACACCAGAGATTAACAAATAAAATATCCAATGCTAACTTGCATCTCATTGGACAGTGAATCCCCCCTAGACCTGGAAACATTAAAGGCTGTTGCCATTTGCTCATGGTTAACCTCAAGAACTTCATGGTAGGACCCTATTGCTTAAGGAACCATATTCTTTTTTTTTTTTTTTTTTTTTTTTTTAATATTTTTATTACATATTTTCCTCAATTACGTTTCCAATGCTATCCCAAAAGTCCCCCATAGCGCCCCCCCACTTCCCTACCCACCCATTCCCATTCTTTTGGCCCTGGCATTCCCCTATATTGGGGCATATAAAGTTTGCAAGTCCAATGGGCCTCTCTTTCCATTGATGGCTGACTAGGCCATCTTTCGATACATATGCAGCTAGAGACAAGAGCTCCGGGGTTCTAGTTAGTACATCATGTTGTTCCAACAATAGGGTTGCAGATCCCTTTAGCTCCTTGGGTACTTACTCTAGCTTCTCCATTGGGAGCCCTGTGATACATCCAATAGCTGACTGTGAACATCCACTCCTGTGTTTGCTAGGCCCCAGCATCGTCTCACAAGAGACAGCTATATTTGGGTCCTTTCAGCAAAATCTTGCTAGTGTATGCAATGGTGTCAGCGTTTAGAAGTTGATTATGGGATGGATCCCTGGATACGGCAGTCTCTAAATGGTCCATCCTTTCATCACCGCTACGAACTTTGTCTCTGTAACTCCTTCCCTGGGTGTTTTGTTCCCAATTCTGAGAAGGTGCACAGTGTCCACACTTTGGTCTTCATTCTTCTTGAGTTTCATGCGTTTAGCAAATTGTATCTTAAATCTTGGGTATCCTAAGTTTTGGGCTAATATCCACTTATCAGTGAGTACATATTGTGTGAGTTCTTTTGTGATTGTGTTACTTCACTCAAGATGATGCCCTCCAGGTCCATCCATTTGGCTAGGAATTTCATAAATTCATTCTTTTTAATAGCTGAGTAGTACTCCATTGTGTAAATGTACCATAATTTCTGTATCCATTCCTCTGTTGAGGGACATCTGGGTTCTTTCCAGCTTCTGGCTATTATAAATAGGGCTGCTATGAACATAGTGGAACATGTGTCCTTTTTACCGGTTGGGACATCTTCTGGATATATGCCCAGGAGAGGTATTGCTGGATCCTCCGGTAGTACTATGTCCAATTTTCTGAGGAACCGCCAGACTGATTTCCAGAGTGGTTGTACAAGCTTGCAATCCCACCAACAATGGAGGAGTGTTCCTCTTTCTCCACATCCTCGCCAGCAACTGCTGTCACCTGAATTTTTGATCTTAGCCATTCTGACTGGTGTGAGGTGGAATCTCAGGGTTGTTTTGATTTGCATTTCCCTGATGATTAAGGATGTTGAACATTTTTTCAGGTGTTTCTCTGCCATTCGGTATTCCTCAGGCGAGAATTCTTTGTTCAGTTCTGAGCCCCATTTTTTAATGGGGTTATTTGACTTTCTGGAGTCCACCTTCTTGAGTTCTTTATATATATTGGATATTAGTCCCTTATCTGATTTAGGATAGGTGAAGATCCTTTCCCAATCTGTTGGTGGTTTTTTTGTCTTATTGATGGTGTCTTTAGCCTTGCAGAAGCTTTGTAGTTTCATGAGGTCCCACTTGTCAATTCTCGATCTTACAGCACAAGCCATTACTGTTCTATTCAGGAATTTTCCCCCTGTGCCCATATCTTCAATGCTTTTCCCCACTTTCTCCTCTATAAGTTTCAGTGTCTCTGGTTTTATGTGAAGTTCCTTGATCCACTTAGACTTGACCTTAGTACAAGGAGATAGGAATGGATCGATTCGCATTCTTCTACATGTTAACAACCAGTTGTGCCAGCACCATTTGTTGAAAATGCTGTCTTTCTTCCACTGGATGTTTTTAGCTCCCTTGTCGAAGATCAAGTGACCGTAGGTGTGTGGGTTCATTTCTGGGTCTTCAATTCTATTCCATTGGTCTATTTGTCTGTCACTATACCAGTACCATGCAGTTTTTATCACAATTGCTCTGTAGTAGAGCTTTAGGTCCGGCATGGTGATTCCACCAGAGGTTCTTTTATCCTTGAGAAGAGTTTTTGCTATCCTAGGTTTTTTGTTATTCCAGATGAATTTGCAGATTGCACTTTCTAATTCGTTGAAGAATTCATTTGGAATTTTGATGGGGATTGCATTGAATCTGTAGATTGCTTTTGGCAAGATAGCCATTTTTACAATGTTGATCCTGCCAATCCATGAGCATGGGAGATCTTTCCATCTTCTGAGATCTTCTATAATTTCTTTCTTCAGAGACTTGAAGTTTTTATTATACAGATCTTTCACTTCCTTAGTTAGAGTCACGCCAAGATATTTTATATTATTTGTGACTATTGAGAAGGGTGTTGTTTCCCTAATTTCTTTCTCAGCCTGTTTATTCTTTGTGTAGAGAAAGGCCATTGATTTGTTTGAGTTAATTTTATATCCAGCTACTTCACCGAAGCTGTTTATCAGGCTTAGGAGTTCTCTGGTGGAATTTTTAGGGTCACTTATATATACTATCATATCATCTGCAAAAAGTGATATTTTGACTTCATCTTTTCCAATTTGTATCCCTTTGATCTCCTTTTGTTGTCGAATTGCTCTGGCTAGGACTTCAAGTACAATGTTGAATAGGTATGGAGAAAGTGGACAGCCTTGTCTAGTCCCTGATTTTAGAGGGATTGCTTCAAGCTTCTGACCATTTACTTTGATGTTGGCTACTGGTTTGCTGTAGATTGCTTTTATCATGTTTAGGTATGGGCCTTGAATTCCTGATCTTTCCAAGACTTTTATCATGAATGGGTGTTGGATCTTGTCAAATGCTTTTTCCGCATCTAACGAGATGACCATGTGGTTTTTGTCTTTGAGTTTGTTTATATACTGGATTACGTTGATGGATTTCCGTATATTGAACCATCCCTGCATCCCTGGGATGAAACCTACTTGGTCAGGATGGATGATTGTTTTGATGTGTTCTTGGATTCGGTTAGCAAGAATTTTATTGAGGATTTTTGCATCAATATTCATAAGGGATATTGGTCTGAAGTTTTCTATCTTTGTTGGGTCTTTTTGTGGTTTAGGTATCAGAGTAATTGTGGCTTCATAGAATGAGTTGGGTAGAGTACCTTCTGTTTCTATTTTGTGGAATAGTTTGTGAAGAACTGGGATTAGATCTTCTTTGAAGGTCTGATAGAACTCTGCACTAAACCCATCTGGTCCTGGGCTTTTTTTCGTTGGGAGACTATTAATGACTGCTTCTATTTCTTTGGGGGATATAGGGCTGTTTAGATCATTAACCTGATCTTGATTCAACTTTGGTACCTGGTATCTGTCTAGGAACTTCTCCATTTCATCCAGGTTCTCCAGTTTTGTTGAGTATAGCCTTTGGTAGAAGGATCTGATGGTGTTTTGGATGTCTTCAGGATCTGTTGTTATGTCTCCTTTTTCATTTCTGATTTTGTTAATTAGGATGCTTTCCCTGTGCCCTCTAGTGAGTCTGGCTAAGGGTTTATCTATCTTGTTGATTTTCTCAAAGAACCAGCTCCTTGATTGGTTGATTCTTTGAATAGTTTTTCTTGTTTCCACTTGGTTGATTTCACCCCTGAGTTTGATTATTTCCTGCCGTCTACTCCTCTTGGGTGAATTTGCTTCCTTTTGTTCTAGTGCTTTTAGGTGTGTTGTCAAGCTGCTAATGTGTGCTCTTTCTAGTTTCCTTTTGGAGGCACTCAGAGCTATGAGTTTTCCTCTTAGAAATGCTTTCATTGCGTCCCATAAGTTTGGGTATGTTGTGGCTTCATTTTCATTGAACTCTAAAAAGTCCTTAATTTCTTTCTTTATTCCTTCCTTGACCAAGGTATCATTGAGAAGAGTGTTGTTCAGTTTCCACGTGAAGGTTGGCTTTTTATTATTTATTTTGTTATTGAAGATCAGCCTTAGTCCATGGTGATCTGATAGGATGCATGGGACAATTTCAATGTTTTTGTATCTGTTGAGTCCTGTTTTGTGCCCAATTACGTGGTCAATTTTGGAGAAGGTACCATGAGGTGCTGAGAAGAAAGTGTATCCTTTTGTTTTAGGGTAAAATGTTCTGTAGATATCTGCCAGATCCATTTGATCCATAACTTCTGTTAGTTTCACTGTGTCCCTGTTTAGTTTCTGTTTCCATGATCTGTCCATTGGTGAAAGTGGTGTGTTGAAGTCTCCCACTATTATTGTATGAGGTGCAATGTGTGCTTTGAGATTTACTAAAGTTTCTTTAATGAATGAGGCTGCCTTTGTATTTGGAGCATAGATATTCAGGATTGATAGTTCCTCTTGGAGGATTTTACCTTTGATGAGTATGAAGTGCCCCTCCCTGTCTTTTTTGATGACTTTGGGTTGGAAGTCAATCTTATCTGATATTAGAATGGCTACTCCAGCTTGTTTCTTCAGACCATTTGCTTGGAAAATTGTTTTCCAGCCTTTCATTCTGAGGTAGTGTCTATCTTTTTCTCTGAGATGAGTTTCTTGTAAGCAGCAAAATGTTGGGTCTTGTTTGTGTAGCCAGTTTGTTAGTCTATGTCTTTTTATCGGGGAGTTGAGTCCATTGATATTAAGAGATATTAAGGAAAAGTAATTGTTGTTTCCTGTTATTTTTGTTGTTAAAGTTGGCATTCTGTTCTTGTGGCTGTCTTCTTTTAGGTTTGTTGAGGGATTATCTTCTTGTTGTTTCTAGGGCGTGGTTCCTGTCCTTGTATTGGTTTTTTTCTGTTATTATCCTTTGAAGGGCTGGATTCGTGGAGAGATAATGTGTGAATTTGGCTTTGTCGTGGAATACTTTGGTTTCTCCATCTATGTTAATTGAGAGTTTGGCTGGGTATAGTAGCTTGGGCTGGAATTTGTGTTCTTTTAGTGTCTGTATAACATCTGTCCAGGATCTTCTAGCTTTCATAGTCTCTGGTGAAAAATCTGGTGTAATTCTGATAGGCTTGCCTTTATATGTTACTTGGCCTTTTTCTCTTACTGCTTTTAGTATTCTATCTTTATTTAGTGCATTTGTTGTTCTGATTATTATGTGTCGGGAGGTATTTCTTTTCTGGTCCAGCCTATTTGGAGTTCTGTAGGCTTCTTGTATGTTCATGGGCATCTCTTTCTTTAGGTTTGGGAAGTTTTCTTCTATAATTTTGTTGAAGATGTTTGGTGGTCCTTTGAGTTGAAAATCTTCATTCTCATCCACTCCTATTATCCGTAGGTTTGGTCTTCTCATTGTGTCCTGTATTTCCTGGATGTTTTGAGTTAGGATCTTTTTGCATTTTCCATTTTCCTTGATTGTTGTGCCCATGTTCTCTATGGAATCTTCTGCACCTGAGATTCTCTCTTCCATCTCTTGTATTCTGTTGCTGATGCTTGCATCTATGGTTCCAGATTTCTTTCCTAGGGTTTCTATCTCCAGTGTTGCCTCATTTTGGGTTTTCTTTATTGTGTCTACTTCCCTTTTTAGGTCTAGTATGGTTTTGTTCATTTCCATCATCTGATTGGATGTGTTTTCCTGTTTCTCTTTAAGGACTTCTACCAGTTTGGTTGTGTTTTCCTGTTTTTCTTTAAGGACTTGTAACTCTTTAGCCATGTTCTCCTGTAGTTCTTTAAAGTCCTTCTTGATGTCCTCTACCATCATCATGAGATATGCTTTTAAATCCAGGTCTAGTTTTTCAGGTGTGTTGGGGTGCCCTGGACTGGGCGAAGTGGGAGTGCTGGGTCCTGATGATGGTGAGTGGTCTTGGTTTCTGTTAGTAAGATTCTTACCTTTACCTCTCGCCATCTGGTAATCTCTGGAGTTGTTATAGTTGTCTCTGTTCAGAGGTTGTTCTTCTGGGGATTCTGAGTATCCTCTGTCAGCAGACCTGTACAGACTAAGTTCGGCGGAGTCCCGGAGCCAAGATGGCGCTCCCTGCAGGGCAGGTCACTGTTCTCCGGCTGGGAGGGTGTCGGATGTCTGCGGCCCCAAAAGGGTGCTGCCTCAGCGGTTCTGTGGCTCCCGCCTGTCCCAGAAGCTGTCTGCCTCTGTGGTCCTCACTCTGACCTGTACAGACTAAGTTCGGTGGAGTCCCGGAGCCAAGATGGCGCTCCCTGCAGGGCAGGTCACTGTCCTCCGACTGGGAGGGTGCCGGATGTCTGCGGCCCCTAAAGGGTGCTGCCTCAGCAGCTCTGTGGCTCCCGCCTGTCCCAGAAGCCGTCTCCCCCCGTGGTCCCCACTCTGACCTGTAGAGACTAAGCTAGGCGGAGTCCCGGAGCCAAGATGGCGCTCCCTGCAGGGCAGGTCACTGTCCTCCGACTGGGAGGGTGCCGGTTGTCTGCGGCCCCAAAAGGGTGCTGCCTCAGCGGTTTTGTGGCTCCCGCCTGTCCCAGAAGCTGTCTGCCTCTGTGGTCCTCACTCTAACCTGTAGACTAAGTTCGGGGAGTCCCGGAGCCAAGATGGCGCTCTCTGCAGGGCAGGTCTCTGTCCTCCGGCTGGGAGGGTGCCGGAAGTCTGCGGTCCCAAAAGGGTGCTGCCTCAGCGGCTCTGTGGCTCCTGCCTGTCCCAGAAGCCGTCTGCCCCCGTGGTCCCCACTCTGACCTGTGGAGACTAAGCTTGGCGGAGTCCCGGAGCCAAGATGGCGCTCCCTGCAGGGCAGGTCACTGTCCTCCGACTGGGAGGGTGCCGGATGTCTGCGGCCCCTAAAGGGTGCTGCCTCAGCAGCTCTGTGGCTCCCGCCTGTCCCAGAAGCCGTCTGCCCCCGTGGTCCCCACTCTGACCTGTAGAGACTAAGCTCGGCGGAGTCCCGGAGCCAAGATGGCACTCTCTGCAGGGCAGGTCTCTGTCCTCCGGCTGGGAGGGTGCCGGAAGTCTGCGGCCCCAAAAGGGTGCTGCCTCAGCGGCTCTGTGGCTCCTGCCTGTCCCAGAAGCCGTCTGCCCCCGTGGCCCCCACTCTGACCTGTAGAGACTAAGCTTGGCGGAGTCCCGGAGCCAAGATGGCGCTCCCTGCAGGGCAGGTCACTGTCCTCCGACTGGGAGGGTGCCGGTTGTCTGCGGCCCCAAAAGGGTGCTGCCTCAGCGGCTCTGTGGCTCCCGCCTGTCCCAGAAGCTGTCTGCCTCTGTGGTCCTCACTCTAACCTGTAGACTAAGTTCGGGGAGTCCCGGAGCCAAGATGGCACTCTCTGCAGGGCAGGTCTCTGTCCTCCGGCTGGGAGGGTGCCGGAAGTCTGCGGTCCCAAAAGGGTGCTGCCTCAGCGGCTCTGTGGCTCCTGCCTGTCCCAGAAGCCGTCTGCCCCCGTGGTCCCCACTCTGACCTGTAGAGACTCAGGAACCATATTCTTGATCATAGAACATTGTGAAGTCAAGCGGACAAAAATCTGGAAGCATTATCCCTATATTAGCTAGCCTTCATAGTGCTAGAATGCTAAAAAGTGCTATGCAGGCTACAGAGGAGTAAAGAAAACACCAATCATACCTAAGTACAAACACTTCACACTACAATAATGAATGGCCTGGAAACACACCCATGGATGCAATGGTGGCATAGACATTACGGGACTGATTGGACCTAATGACCATATCAAAGGATGAAACTCATATCTATCACCACCATGAGACTAAGAATTTATGGCTAAACATGCCATGCAAGTGTTAGGAGCGAGCCTACTACTATTATGCTTCTAAATGGACATAGTATTAAACTGACTCCTAATTATTTGCCACTATGCCTACATAGATCAAGTCAGCTACTTTTTAGTTGAAGACCATTCATCCAAGAATATTTTGGCAGCACAAATTGGTCTTGAAGAATTGTTTTTATAGACACAAAGTTGAGTGAGTAGGGAAAGAAAGGTGAACTGAGGAAGAGTATGAGGGAGGGAGGGGAGTCTGATCAACACATGTTCATGAAACTCTCAAAGAACTAATAAAAACTATTACTGTAAGGGGAAAAAAGGCAGTACTCTTTCTCTTCATCCCCCTACCACCACTCCACCAGGTCCCTCCTGTTCCCATTCCCATGTACCCCCACTCAACCCTTGAGATCAATTCTATTTCCCCTTCCCATGAGATCTATGCACTCCCACCCCACCTTATTTCTTACCCTCTCTAGGTCTGTGGATTTTAGCATGATTATCCTTAACAGTGAATATCCTCTTATATGTGAATACATAACATGTTTGTCTTTCTGGATCTATGTTACTTCACTAGAATGGTTTTTATTTCTAGTTCCATACATTTGCATATGAATTTCATGATGTCATTGGGATTTTTGATGGTGGTGGGTTGTTCGTTGTTTTTGTTCATTTGTTTGTTTGTTTGTTTGTTTGTTTTTTTGTTTGTTTGTTTGAGAAGAGTTTCTCTGTATGTCCCTGGCTGTCTTGGAACTAGTTCTGTAGATCAGGCTGGCCTTGAACTCAGAGATCTGCTAGCCTCTGCCTTTCAAGTCCTGGGATTAAAGATGTGTACCACCAAGCCCAGTCTGATGTCATTGTTTTTAACAGCTGAGTAATACTCCATTGTGTAAATTTACCACATTTTCTTTATCTATTCTTAGGCTCTTTCCAGTTTCTGGCTATTATGAATAAAACTGCTATGAATGTAGTTGAGCAAGTGTCATTGTGGAATGGTGGCATATCCTTTGGGTATATGCTCAGGAGTGATATAGGTGGGTCTTCAGTAGATCAATTAACAATTTTCTGAGGCTACATCATACTGATTTCTATAGTGACTGTACAAGTTTATACTCCCACCAGCAATGGAGTTCCCTCCTTGCTCCATATCCTTAACAGTATGAGCTGTCATTTGTGTATTTTATCTTAGCTATTCAGACATGTGCAAGATGAAATATCAAAGTCATTTTGATTTGCATTTCCCTGATGGCTAAGGATATCAAACATTTCTTTAAGTGTTTCTCAGCCAGTTGAGATTTTTCTGTTGAAAATTATGTTTAGATCTGTATCCTATTTTCTTAATTGGATTATTTGATTTGTTGAGGTTTAGTTTCTTGAGTTTTTTGTATATTTTGAAGATTAGTTGTCTGTCAAATGTGGATTGATGAGAATCTTTCCCCATTCTGTGGGCTGCCATTTCTTCCTATTGACGGTGTTCTTTCTCTTACAGAAGATTTTTAGTTTCATGAGGTTCCAATTATTAATTGTTGATTTTAGTCCCTACATTATCAATGTTCTGTTCAGGAAATTATCTCCTTTTCCAAATTGTTCAAGACTATTTCTCACTTTTTTTCTAAGTTTAGTATATCTGGTTGGATGTTAAGGTCCTTGATCATCTTGGACTTGAGTTTTATGCAGGGTGATAGATAAGGATCTACTTGCATTCTCCTACACGCAGACATTTGGTTAGACCAGAACCATTTGTTGAAGATGCTTTCTTCCATTCTATGTCCATTGGCTTCTTTATAAAAAAAAAAAATCAGTGTCCATAGGTATGTAGATTTATGTCTGGGTCTTTAATTTAATTCCATTGATCAATTTGTCTGTTTTTATGCCAATACCATGCAGTTTTACTATATCTTTGTAGTACAGCTTGAAATCAGAGTTGGTGATACCTCCCAAAGTTCTTTCATTGTACAGGATTATTTTTAATTATTCTGAGATTTTTCTTTCCATATGATGTTGAGTATTTGTCTTAGGGTTTTACTACTCTGAAAAGACACCATGACCAAGGCAACTCCTATAAGGACATTTAATTGGGTCTGACTTACAGGTTCATAGGTTCAATCCATTATCATCAAGGATGGAACATGCCAGCAGCCAGACAGGCATGGTGAAAAAGGAGCTGAAAGTTCTACATCTTCATCTGAAGGCTGCTAGGAGAATGTTGACCCCCAGGCAGCTAGGATGAGGGTCTTAAAGCCACAGTGACATGCCTACTCCAACATGGCCACACCCTCTAATAGTGCCACTTCCAGAGCCAAGCATATACAAACCATCACATTCTACTGCCTGGCCCCCATAGGCTTGTTCAAACATATGAGTCTATGGGGGCCATACCTAAACATAGCATAATGCAAAATACATTTAGTCCAACTTCAAAAGTCCCCATAGTATATAGCAGTCTCAATAATGTTAAAAGTCCAAAGTTCAAAGTCTCTTCTGAGATTTCTCCAGTCACTTAACTGTAATCCCCAAAGCAAGACAGGAAGCCAGCTAGGCAAACACCAACTCTGCATCTCCATACCTAATGTCAAAGAGATTTTTCAGATCCTCAATTCCTTTTTCATCTTTGTTGCCTGCAACTACTTTCTTCTGTTCTGGTTCTACTCCTTGTTAAAGCTTTCCTTAGCAGATAGCCCACAGCTCTGGCATCTTGAACATCTTGGGGTCTCCAAGGCAACTTCAGTGTTACAGCTTTTTGTTTCAATGTTTGGGATCAACACATGATCTTCTAGACTCCTCCTAAGGGCTGGCATCACTTCTCCAGCTCTGCACTCTGTAGCACTCTAAACTTACATTGATCCACTCTACTACGGCTGCTCTATTTCGTGATCATCATATGGTACTGACATCAATTCACTGTGGTCTTCTGCTGCAACTAAGCTTCACCAATAGCTTCTCGTGGGCTTTCTTAATGGTGCTAAGCCTCAAATCCTTTTCATGAACCCTTCAGTCCTGGACCATCCACTGTAACTGAGGCTGCACTTTCACCAGTGGCCTTCCATGGCCTCTCACAGTACCAAGCCTCAGCAGCTCTTCATGACTCTTACACATTATCAAGTATAGCTGCAGCACAAGGTACAACCTCGGCTATCTCTAGAACACAGCTTCTTTGTGCTCTCAGAATACATTTCCCAGATGCAGACACCAAACCCAGACACTATTGCAGATGCCAAGAAGTGTTTGCTGACAGGATACTGATTCAGCTGTCTCCTGAGAGACTCTGCCAGACCCTGACCAATATAGATATGGATGCTCTCGGCCAACTATCGGACTGAGCACAGGGACCCCACTGGAGGAGTTAGAGGAAGGACTGGAGGAGCTGAAGCAGAATTATCTAGCATCAATGGGAGGGAGGCCCTTGGTCCTGTGAAGGCTTGATGCCCCAGTGTAGAGAAATCTTAGGGCAGTTGAGGTGGGAGTGGGTAGGTGGGTGGGGGAGCAACCTCATAGAAGCATTGTAAGGAGATATGGGATAGGGGGGTTGCAAAGGGGAAAACAAGAAAGGGGATAGCATTTGAAATGTAAATAAGTAAAATATCCAATTTTTTAAGAAGAAAAGAAAAGAAAACACTTCCCAGAAGATTTTACCTCAGTGATGCTGGTCTCCTCTTAATCACCACTAATTTCTTAACTCCAGCTTACCAACATCAACTGTCTAGTAGTCCCTTCTATTTTTCACTCTAAAGTCAGAGAGAGCCATATGGCTGAAGCTGCAGAGTTTTGCTGCTTATAGGAGCTGAAACTTGCCTCATTGTTCTTTTACATTATCATCAGCTTTCTGTTTTCCAACTCCTTCACTGCCTAAGCTTGGCTGTCCTGGAACTTCCTTTGAGTTTGAACTCAGAGATCTGCATGCCTAGCTCATAAATACTAGGATTAAAGGTGTGGTCCACCAAACCTAGATTTAAGTTTTTCTTCACCTAGAAGTTGCTCTGTTCTAGGCTGGTCTTGAACTCAGAAATCTGCTCATTTTTGCCTCCTGGGATTAAAGACTTGTACTACCATGCCTGGATCTAAATTTAGCTGGGTGAAATCTTGCCACAATGTCATTACTCCCTTAATCAGTTCAATTTAATATTCCTGAACACAGAATTCAGCTCCATTTCACTTCCTGGTGCTCCTTTAATACTCAAACTATTTATTTTATATTTCGTATTTCTTAGCTTGCTATGCTTGTTTAAAATGTTCTTTATGAGACTTAACCAGAGGACAAAGTCTATGATGGGTGTTTCTGAGACTTCCTTTGTCAATGCCTCAGGCAGACTCTTCAGACAAGGGCAAAAAGTAGTCACATTCTTCACCCAAATACCACAAAAACAGTCACTAGGTCACATATAGAAACTCTCCATTGAAGCCTCTTGGGCCAGGTCTGCACAATTCAAATCATTCTCAGTAACAAAGTCTTCCATATTTGTACTAGGATAGCCCATTAAGTCCTATTTAAAGCATTCCACTGTTTTCAAAATCCACATTCTTCCAAAGAAAAGCATGGTCAGGCCTATCATAGCAATATTCCACTCCTGATACTAACTTCTGTCTTAGGATTTTACTGCTATAAACAAACACCATGACCAAGGCAACTCTTATAAAAACATTTAATTGGGTCTGGCTTACACATTCAGTCCATTATCATCAAAGTTGGAACATGGCAGCATCTGGGTCAAGGTGCAAGAGGAGCTGAGAATTCTACATCTTCATTTGAAGGATGCTAGGAGAATACTGATTCCCAGGCAGCTAGGATGAGGGTCTTAAAGCCATAGTGACAAACCTACTCCAATAGGGACACACCCTCTAAAAGTTCCACTCACCCAGCAGAGAATAAACCATCACAGTATTGTTCTTTCAAGGTCTATAAAGAATTGTGTTGGAATTTTGATGAGAACTGTGTTGAATATGTAGGCTGCTTTAGGTAAAATGGCAATTTTTACCATGTTAATCCTACCTATTCATGAGCACAGGATATCATTTTTTGGGTAACTGTGGTGCAGAAATTTGGGGCATGGCCAATCAATGACTGGTCAAATTTGAGGCCCATCCCTGACACTGGATGGCCAGGAACTAGAGACTCGATAACCCGTAGACCTAGGATAGAACCAAACCCAACTGACTAAAAACAAAATAAATAAATAAATACATAAAGTCAATGAAATGATTCCTAATGATATTCTGCAATAGTCAAAGACCAGAGTGGCTTCATCCAGCACCATATGGGACCAGATAGAGAGACACACAGCCAAATTAAGCAGAGCTTAGTAAACCTTCGGGCAATGGAGGAGGAATGATTATAGGAGCCAGAGAATTCAAGAACATCAGAAGAACACAACTCACAGAATAAACTAAGCAGGAATTATAGGGGCACACAGAGACCAAGACAATTATCAGGGATCTAGATCCTCTGCATGATATAGTTGTGTAGCTTGGGTTTCTTGTGGGACTTGTAAAAGTGGGAGTAGGATGTCTTTGATTCCTTTTTTTTTTTTTTTTTTTGGAACTCCTTGCCTCCTACTGGGTTGCCTCATCCAGGCTTGACATGAGGGGTATGTGCATAATCTTACTGCAATTTGTTATGCCATGTTTGGTTGCTATTCCTATGAAAACTGCTCTTTTCTGAAGGGAAATGAAAGTGTGGATCTGAGGAAGAAGGGAGGTGGGAGAGAGGGATTAAGAAGAGTGGAAAGAGGGAATACTGTGGTTAAGATGTAATACATAAAGAATTTTCATTTTTAAAAAGGCCAAAATGTGGGGTCAAATTTTCCTGTTAAAAGTGTGTATCAGGAGTTGAGTTCTTGCTTAGGATGAGCAAAGACCTGGGTTTTATCCCCATCACTGCCAATAAAAAGGGCATTAAAACTCATGTTTGATTTGCAAGTAATATATCATTCACACATTTCTTTTGCTGGAAGAAGTAAGAAACCTTGCTGCTATCTTCTATCATTATTTAGCAATTAGCTGATTTTAAAAATAACTCTATACTGAATTCATTATGTTAAAAATATAACATAATGCTACAAAATTTCTATCAAAGAGTATCTCTTCATACTTTGCTTTTTCTGTAATAATTCTTTGTGGTTTCTAAAATTTATAACATTAAAGTCTATTTATTTTGCAGCCTATTCTCAATGTTTTTTCACAGCCATTGCTTCTACTGAGCCTCACAGCTATCTAGAAAATTTGGTTAAGGTATTATATATGTGGTAATGTATTTTAGCTTGTGAAAAAAATTTAAATATTCTTTTCAAGGTATGCAGTCACAGAGAAAGTAAGATACAACAATAAATATGTTGGTTTTAAGTATTTGGGGTCATTTAATACTTTATATGATGCTTATTATATCAAATTTAAATATCTTTAATCTGGTCTGATCTCGTCCCAAACATTTTGGATGTTTCCTTTTAAAGTAAATTAAAAGCAAAATTATCTATGTCCTCACCTTTGTGCCTCTGGGTAGTCGGTTTGCGACTTATACCATCTATGACAGCCTCCTTTTATCTCATATCTCTGTCCAAACCACCTAATGTACATTTTAATAATTCCATATACTTTTATTCCAGGTACTTTTATTGATGTAATTTTAATGTTTTGGGGTGATTATGTCATAACTGCCTGCCTTTCCCACTTGCTTCATTCCACAAAGCAGGAGCTCCATGTCTTTCCTCATCAGGGATCATCTCTGTTGAACAATGTACTCAAATAGAGAAGTTACTATGAAATGAATGAATAGCTCAATAACATCTGTAAAACAGTAGGAGTTGAATTTAGTCATGAATTTCTTGTTACAAACAACTCTATAAGCTCCCTTGTAAGGAGAGCTCTCCTTTGGCATGATTTCACAGGGGAAGCAACTTCTTCACTAGGAATAAAGTCCTTAGTATATGTGTGTTGATGTCAGGGAACTCTTGTTCCTGGGAAAGGTTTAACAGTTATCATGCTGTCAAGAAGAGCCAAGATGTGGGAAAGAACAGTGCAGTAATAATTAACCTCTCCAAAGTTATTGTCTCTCTTTGAGACCTAATCTACTCTCAGATAGTAGATAAACTTTTAGCCATGTGACAGCAGTGGCCTTTCAGACTCTTGGAACAAGAGCTAAATCTTTTTATGATTTGAAAATATTCTTGTCTGTTATTCAGCTCAGTGTGATTTATTAAGTTCAATGATAATATTTGAGTTGGAGAATCTAAACCTATACGGAGCACTTACATGATCCACCAGTCCCAGGGACCTCCATCTAGTCATGGAGCCATGACATCCTCAGAGCACTAAGAGCATAACATAAACCATCATGCATCTTTTCACACTCAAGACTGCAAATCATTCCGTATTTCTCACTGGAGTGTGCATGAGTACCCCTGAGTTAAGATAAGCTAGTCTTATAGGAACTTGAGGAAAACAAAAACAGAAAAAACAATTTCACCTCCCCGTTGAGACCTAGAGAAATAAGAAGAAAGTGGTGGAAAAATGTGGGAGGCCAAATTAAGAAAACAAAACAACAAAAAATTAAACACAAGAAGCAAATGTAAATTGAGATAGACAAGGATATGAGTCAGCAGAAGCTTAGTCAAAAAATAAATAAATAATACAACCAAAGAAAACTAGGAGAAATGAGATACCATAGAAGTTATTGTTGCTGATGTATAAATATAATTTTATAGCTACTAAACAAACAAAAACTTGAGTTACCACAATGAAGGAAGAAAATGTTTAGATAAAACCATACCATGTATTTGTTCTTAAAAGAACTCACATTAAGGCATTGGAAGAGCTTTCTCAAGATGTTTCATTTTCGTTCTCTATACTGGCTTTCACACAATGTGTTCATTCACACACCCTAATGTTACTGGAACATAAATCAAATCTTTGGTAAAAAAAAAAAATGAGGAATAAAAATATATGAGCACATGAGGTTCCTGATACTGGCAAGACCCCAATCTACATACACCCTGGGCTGGGCTGACCTGCCTATCATTCTTGAAGAAGTCTGTTCTACTGCCAGCCTTAATTTTGTATATATTAGTGTGCTTTCCTTAAAGAGCAAAACTTTGCCAACAAATTGTCACAGATGATGCTTCATAGTATATTAACTGCCTCACTTCTCATTCTCACCAAGGCAGTTAATGAGCATAGACCATTCAGAAAATCTGGTTCAATGTATTTATGACTAGGAGTAGTAAAAGCCTATGAATAGATGTGCCTATGGGTTCATGATACCCATAGAGGAGGATATCATAAGAGTGGAACCATCACATGTGAGGCTATGCCAGTGCCTGGCAAATACAGAAGTGGATGCTCACAGTCATCTATTGAATGGAACACAGGGCCCCCAATAGAGGAGCTAGAGAAAGTACCCAAAGAGCTGAAGGAGTCTGTAACCCTATAGGAAGAACAATAACATGAACTAACCAGTACCCTCTGAGCTCATGTCTCTAGCTGCATATGTAGCAGAAGATGGCCTAGTTAGCCATCATTGGGAGGAGAGGCCCTTGGTATTGCAAAGATTATATGCCCCAGTACAGGGGAATGCCAGGGCCAGGAAGCAGGAGTGGGTGGGTTGGGGAGCAGGGCGGGGGGAGGGTATAGGGGACTTTCAGGATAGCATTTGAAATGTAAATGAAGAAAATATCTAATAAAAAGAAAATATTAAAGAAAAAAAGAAAAAGAAAAATTTACATGCACAATGAACTATACCCCAGGGAGAGCTAATATAGTCAAAAATAAAAGGTTCCAGTTCCCCCCGCCCCCTCCAAAAAAAAAAAAACTATTTGAAGTAGACTACTACAGGCTATATAGAGCAATCCTAACTGAAAAAAATATTCAAAATGAGGCACAGTAACTCCCTTTGGGTCAGAAGTCTAGTCCCAGGGAGGGGCTCAGAGAATAGTCCTCATGTCTGTTGACTTGTTTTTTCAAGCTGTTAGTGTAACTCTGGTTTGTTTTGTTGTTGTGACATCGTCTCCATAGATGTGCATTGAAATTGTGCCCAGCTGCACTAAAGCCAAGAACTATGCAATCTGGAAGTTGTGTAAGCAAGATTACAAGGCTCCGAGGTATCCAGGGCCAATCCTGCTCATCCCTCTGCTTACCTTCAGGCTCTGCTAAAACAGCATGGACAATTAATTGCTGTGTTGGGAGCAGATCCAAATGCTGTAGTAAAATGTGGCAGAAAAGACACAGCTTCATCTTCACATCAGTACTTGATTTACACACTCAGGAAACAGTCACTGATAACTAGAACCAATCTGGGGCTTGATTTTTCTGCTTGCTTTTCCCCTTTGATGCATAACCCAACTTACTTTATTCATGTCAGAAGAAACCCCCTTCATATTTTCTTTTTTTTTAATTTTTAATATTTTTATTACATATTTTCCTTAATTACATTTCCAATGTTATCCCAAAAGTCCCCCATAGCGCCCCCCACTTCCCTACCCACCCATTCCCATTCTTTTGGCCCTGGCATTCCCCTATATTGGGGCATATAAAGTTTGCAAGTCCAATGGGCCTCTCTTTCCATTGATGGCCGACTAGACCATCTTTCGATACATATGCAGCTAGAGACAAGAGCTCCGGGGTTCTGGTTAGTAGATCATGTTGTTCCAACAATAGGGTTGCAGATCCCTTTAGCTCCTTGGGTACTTTCTCTAGCTTCTCCATTGGGAGCCCTGTGATACATCCAATAGCTGACTGTGAACATCCACTCCTGTGTTTGCTAGGCCCCGGCATCTTATCACAAGAGACAGCTATATTTGGGTCCTTTCAGCAAAATCTTGCTAGTGTATGCAATGGTGTCAGCGTTTAGAAGCTGCTTATGGGATGGATCCCTGGATACGGCAGTCTCTAAATGGTCCATCCTTTCATCACAGCTACGAACTTTGTCTCTGTAACTCCTTCCCTGGGTGTTTTGTTCCCAATTCTAAGAAGGGGCACAGTGTCCACACTTTGAGAAACCCCCTTCATATTTTCTTAAACTCTCTGTCCCTTTAAAGAAATAGATTCTCAAGAAGTAAGTCTATCAACTCAATCACACCAGACTACCAAACACAAATACAGGCCATCCATAACTTTTTTTAGAATAAGTAATAATGCAATATTTGGAAATTTCTTATACTATGTTAAATATTCTTATAACTACATCAAAATTAGTCATTGTTTATTTGAAATTCATATTGAACTTCTGTATTTTATGTGGATGCCCTGCATTGAAGACTATTTGACTTACATTTTATCTCTCCTAAAGATATGGGCTAAGTCAAAGTTTCCATACTCTAAGTCAAATTAATAATTAGCATACTTTTAGCATTGTAGCAAAAGAACAAATATATCAAGTAAGCAAGCTTTTCTTATTCCCTGTCCAACTGGAATCACCACTTTTTAAATTTGAAGACCTCACCTCCAAAGACAATAGTCATAGTAATTTTTACCTGCTTGCAACTAAAGCTACTTATCAATATCCACTTCAAATCAGATCATGTAATTATATTAATTTGTACTCTGTACTTTAGATAGAAAAAAATATTGTTCAAAGATCAAACCTCAGTCCCAAATTCCCAAAGTGTATCAGAGACACCAGGGATGACAGTTGGATGTCCTAGGACTCAGCTTATATCTCACCAACAGAGAGACCGTCACATGCCATAGCCTTAACAGAGCCAAGTATGAAGTGTATGTTTTTCAAATCCCAAGAAAATCTGTATGTAGAAGCAGGAAGAGAAAGAGTGTGGAAAGAACAGTAATGAAAAGAAAGTAGGCAAGGAATAAAGGGAAATTAGCCCTATTCAATGTTTTTAAAGATGTATATAGGGAAAGAAGACACTTTGTCCATAACAGTTACCCAGAATAGGTTCTAACTATTGCAAAAAGCTTGTAGATGTTCAAAATGGATTCATTTAAAATCCACTCTAATCTTCTTCCTCTCTTCCTTCCTTTCTTATGCAAATACACTGTTGCTTTCTTCAATCAAGCACACCAGAAGAGGGCATCAGATCCTCATTAACAATGGTTGTGAGCCATCATGTGGGTGCTGGGAATTGAACACAGGACCTCTGGAAGAGCAATCAGTGCTCTTAACCACTGAGCCATATCGCCATTCCTTCCTTCCTTCCTTCCTTCCTTCCTTCCTTCCTTCCTTCCTTCCTTCCTTCCTTCCTTCCTTCCTTCCTTCCTTTGGTTTTGGTTGGTTGTTTGGTTAGTTGGTTGGTTGATTGGTTAGATGGATGGTTTTGATTTTGGTTTGTTTGCTTGCTTGCTTGCTTGGTTTCTGACAAAATATTATATGCTGGGCTGGCCTCAATCCATGACCCTCTGCCTTTGCAGCAAAGCACTTAGACTACAGGCATTTTTTCACTGTGCTTGACTGGAGATTTTTTTATACAGAGACTAGTAAACTAAAGCCTACCTTTTTCCAGACTCCCCTTGAACTCTGGCAATGATCAGTCTCTATTATCAAATACTCTTTTATAGCTTGAATTTAGAACAATGAAGTGAGTAAAGAGGCTAGTACAGGGATATCCTTCTACTCCTGCAGGTGATGTATCAAGTCTCATTCAT
Source organism: Mus caroli (assembly GCF_978045245.1). NCBI lineage: Eukaryota > Metazoa > Chordata > Mammalia > Rodentia > Muridae > Mus > Mus caroli. Next base: position 94,326,017 of record NW_028227268.1, on the reverse strand, counting down.
CAGAAGTGGCACCTAGGCCCCAGACAAAGACACTAGAAATATGTCTTTGGTCCAGCCATTAAGATGCTTCAGGAACCACTTGGGACACTCATCCCTAAAGTTTGTTTACTTAGTCCACAGACCCAGCCACTAATACATCTCAGAATAATCCAGCTACAGTAGAGCATGCTCCATATATTTGGACCTGAAGTGATACAAGAGGATCCCCTAGACATGTGTGCCAGCAGCTGACTGGTCCTAAGCCAGAGATGATCATGGATAATTTTATCATCTTCCAGAACACAGTTGACAGGGTATGGCAATATTGTTGTTTGTCATTATTTGGGTAAAAGGTGAGAGCAATAAATATTGCCTGCTTCTAGTGAGTAGAGTCCCAGGAAATTACTGAAAATCCTACTACCACCCCCTATACACCCACACATACACACTAGTACCCACACCAAGGAACCATCCCACGACAAGTGTCATTAGTGCCAAGATGCCGAACCCTTCCCTAATACAATACCCATTTTGAATTTTTTGCAATATTTTGAATTTTAAAGATGTATTTGCATGTATCCCTGCATACATGCTTGTGTGTGTGTGTGTGTGTGTGTGTGTGTGTGTGTGTGTGTGTGTGTGTGTGTGTAGTGTGAGTTACAGGCAGTTGTAATCCATTCAGTATGGAAAATGGGAGCAAAATCCAGGTCCTCTACATGAGAAGAAAGTTGTCTTAATCACTTAGCAATCTCTCTAGACCCAGGACTTTGATTTTAAAATTATCCTCTGTTGCAATTCAAATTGCCTTGTGAAACATGTGTATAAATATACATACATATATATACATATATATATAATATTACAGTTTATTTACATGATTTTCACATTTTAATGCTTTCTGAAACCATGTTATAACCTAAAATAAGCATGTACTTTAATGTGATAGTTTTCGTTATTTTTTTTATTTTAAATGCTATAGTTAATCTAGTAATTTATCTTTTAAAACTAGTGGCATCTTGCTATCAAGGAACTAGGATCATTTTAACATGCTCATTTGTGTATAGAAGAGGATCCTGGAGGTGACCACATAGTGTCTTGGCCTTAGTCTCAGGTTTAGCATACAGCTATACTTTTCACTGATTTTGGTTCAGGTATCAATGATGTTTTAAGGCCATAATCAGTGGGGTCAAGAACAGCTAATTCAGAGTCCTCTGAAGTTGAGATGGAGAACAGGAAATAAATCCGTGAATAATAGGTGTCACTGTAAAGAAACATAAGTAAAAAAGTAACAGCAGAGAATGAGATTCCAAAACGTCATCCATTTCCCCAGGCCAGGCCTCCTTTACTACCACAAAACAATTTGCTGTCACACTAGCCTAACAGATCTTTAGTAGCTATCCCAAGCTTTCAAGGCCTCAAAGGGCATCACCACAGGAGAAGTTAACAAAAAGTACATCCTGACAGGAAAAACAGAATATGCTTTCATCTACTCCAAATATCTTGTTCACAAGCAAAATCTGTGTTTTCTAGGTGCATTTCCCTGTGCTTATGAACACCACACGCCATTTCTTCTACAGTCTAGCCCCTGCCTTGGGTGTGAAAAGGTGCTCAATATTTGCTAACTTGGATTAAATGCACTCAATAGGGCTAGTGCCACGCTGGGGAAAGAACTTCCATTGAAAGTATGAGAACCTGTGTTTGAGTTCCTACCACTCACATAAGCCTGTTATAGCAGATACTTGGAAGCCTAGCACTGGAGACTGATATAGGAGGGATCAGGGACTCACTAGCAAGCCATCCCAGCCCAAATGGGGCAGTTTCACTAAGCAAAAGATCCAGGTCTAGTAGAGAACCTTTGTCAAAAAAATAAGGAAGAGAGTGATCAAGGAACACAATTCCAAATGCCATCTTCTGGCCTTCATGAGCCCTACCCAGGCAAATAAATAACTAACACACACACACACACACACACACCCCACATACCATACTAAACCATACACACACACCACATACCACACTAAACCATACACACACATCACATACCACACCAAACCACACACACACACACAAAACACACATACATGCATACCACAAACACAACACATAACACACATATATACACACAACACACATACCACGCACTCACAAAACGACACACACATACAACACATATAACACACACCACACACACACATACATCAGTGCTACTGAGATATACACACTCCTCTTAAAGGAGGGGGCAAAATCCAAGAAAAAAAAAAAACATAGGAGACAGAGATACCACACACACACACACACTCCAATGTCTTTTTCTATCTGGCAAGAGGAGATCTACCCAGATGCAAGTAAATGTTTCCTATTATTCATTTGTTAGATGTTTATAAATGCCAAACTCAACACAATTCTACCATTCCCAAGCACCTTAAGACACATGCTTCTGACTTCTGAGCCTAAGCAGGCATGCAATCCTGACACATGACCTCTATACCCAAAGGGCTTAGGACCATCTTTGCAGCTGAAGGTTCTGTTTCAGGCAATCAAGTCTGCAACAATCTTTTTCCTAATTCCAGCAGTAAGTTGTCTTTGTTTTACATTTATTTATTCAAAGATGTCTAAATATATGCTGGTCTGTTGAAACAGCCTCTGGGCTGAAGTACAATAAAAACATTAATTAAAACAGCAGATTAGAAACACCCAGTGGAGTGAATGGAACAGCATCAAATGAGTCTGCCGTTTAAGCATCACCCAGGGAAGATGCAGCCCCTTCAGGTGACCTGCCATATGCCTAACTGGCTTCTAAGAGATTTCTGTCTATGCTGAGGTATGTGCTCCCTGACCACAGATACCCATGGCCAATTAGTCCATTTGTTTCCAGCCCCCTGAGTTGGTACTGTCTCTGCCACTCCTTTTATTCTACAGTTGACTGGGGACACATCTTCAGAATTCTCAAGGTTGGCAAGGATCTATGCAAGGGAATCTTACATAACAGCTGGGTTTTGTCCAGGCAATACCAGAGAAGCCAGGTGCCCTCAGCTGAAATGTGTCTGGCACTTTATGGGCAATAGCACTTTCTCTCCAATGGCCCACCCACTTCTGGACCCAAAATCTATAGCAGGATTTAATGAGGTATACAGTGTCACCTCAAGAATAGTATCATTTCAGATACTGCAAGCTTCAGATTGAGGGCATGGCAAGCATCTACCAAAGAGAGTAAGTGAATGAGCCTTAATTCTCGTGTGACAGAAAATTCCCTAAATTCCAATTTTGTTTACACAGCTAATTAGGCATGAACTTTAAAAATCCAGCTCAGGCCTGTTAAGAAGTAAAATCTTGCTCTATGCAGGCATGTTCTGTCAAGGACTAACATCCTGTAAGAGATGCCATCAGTAGGAAATATGACTTTATAATAACGCCTATAATTTTCTTAAATGCTCACAAGCAAAACAAAAGCAAGTAACCTTTTTAAAAAGTTTTTGGCTTCTTTCTTGTGTATATAATTTTCCCACAAACCTCCCAACTTAGGGAAACAAAGAGATTTAAGAAGAAAATGATAGCATATAAACACTAGGTAGGAGCAGGGTTTGCATATATGATAGGATCATTTTATTTACTATTCCACTGAATTCTGCATTATTCATTCCTCTTTATTTTTCCTGACAAATGTGCCAATATCATATTACAAAGAGACTACCACCAAAGTAAATAGAACTGCCTTTTATCAGGCATCTGGCCTTAATTAAGTTTCTACAATCCCTTTTAAATTAATTATGGGGTGTGGGGGGAGGGGTAATAGTGTGCGTAATTTTATGATATCACTGACCTGGCTAAGTCTCATGAGCAGCCTGCTACTACATTCTAAAGTGCCAGGCTATTACCTAAAAGAAGAAAACACTACTTTTCTTCACTTGTAACCCATACTCTGACTTTTCATGCTAAATTCAATCCCCAACTAATTAGTTCAAGAGCATGCAACTTTAACTGAGATTTAGTGTTACATGCCTGTTTCTGAAAGTTGGGCTTTCCAAGTATGAAGCTCTCCTGTTACCCTTTGCAATTTAAATGAGCGATTTTGGAACATGGTTCATGTTTCTTCATTAATATATGCAGCCCTTGCGGCTACACTTGTGATGGCTCTGTGCAGTCAGGGCAGCATAATGACTGCAAGATTGGCTTTTTCCTGCAGGTGGTGTCCACTGTGCAGCCCCAGTCCAACAAGGAGATTGCAATTCAATGTTCTCAGCCATGGAGGATGGCTGGTACCCTGAAGTAGAGGGTCTTGTTTCACTGAGGTCACCCCGTTTTATTTTTGCCTTCAAAAGCATTCCATGGGTCAGGGTTTCAGATAACTAAATACTGTTAATACAAATCCAATGGAAATGCTTTCCAATATCTCTTAAACTAAACAAGCTATGCTAATGAATTTTATCTTCTCTCTGTGACTCAGAATCATCTTTAAATTGTTAGTTATTACATCTGAGTGAACAAAAGCATAGAATGTGTTGCCCTTCCATCAAAAATCACTAAACTAACAGGCTTTCATTGTAATTTTGTATTTTTCTTTTTCATTTTGGTTTTGTCTCCTTCCATAAGGTCAAATAATCAGTGCTCACCTTGCCTGGGTGTTCATGTCAGCCTTTCAAAGGAAACAAGGAGGGTTCATCCACTGTCAGTTTGCAGACAAATAACTCTACAGTGGCATCTACACTGAAAGTTAATTAGTTCTGGATGGTAGGCAGGGGCCTCTGCCCTTGGCTACAAATGTAGGAGTATCAGGAATGAACCTGCAGCATTCTCTCTAGATACACAGGGACCTATACAGTTCACCTCCAGCTAATCTGACTCCCACAGGAGAGATCACCTGAGACTTGTCCTCTTTCTGGCACAGTCAGTAATCAATCTGTTCACCCTTGAGATTCCTCTCTTTCCTTCTTCTGTGTCTCTTCTCAGCATCTGGCCCATTTCAGTTAGGATTGCATCATTTACCCAAAGGAAAAGAGTCATAGAAAAAGAGTAGAACATGTTAATGCATGTAAGCTGAATTCTTAATGTGTTTTTGTTTTGAATTAAGATAAATTTTAAATTACATGAACATTTTTATTTTCAAATTTGCTTCTCGTCAAAATGGAAACACAAAAGTTGGCTATGTTCACACAAGTCCACTCATATGTGCTGTCTCCACCAATTATAACTCCTCAGCTTCTGGAACCCCATAACAGTGAGTGTTTCAAGTCTGTCCCAGATGATCCCAGCCAAAATAACTTAGAGCTGTGGTTTAGATATGAAATATCCACAGAAAACCTGTGTATTGAAAGCCTAGTTCCCAGTCATGGCTGCCATCAAAATGCAAATAGATCATGAAAGAACTAACTAAGCTCATCAATGGATGAGTTTGTGGCTCAATGGGCTATTTGGAGATAGGTAAGCCTAGTTGGAGGAAATAGGTTAGAAGGTCACTAAGGGCAGGTTTTTGAACGATTATCTTTTCTCCTGTCCCTTCTCACAAACTCTATTTTCCAGTTGCTATATGGTAAGTCACATCTATTAACCCTCCTCTCACCACAGGCCCACAGCAAAGAAGCAAGCTAAGCAGTCACAAAATCTTTAGAATCATAAACCAAGACAAAATTTCTTCTTTCTCAGTCTTTAGTTGTTTGCGTGTTTGTTTTGAAACAGCGCATCAGTATTGAGGCTGATCTTGAATGCTGAATCTTCGATTCACTACTTCTTGAATGCTGAGATTTAGGCATGGGTCACTGTGATGGTTTATATATGCTTGGCCCAGGGAGTGGCACTATCAGGAAGTGTGGCCTTGTTGGAGTAGGTATGTCACTATGAAGGGGAGCTTTAAGACCCTCATCCTAGCTGCCTAGAACTCAGTCTTCTCCTAGCTACCTTCAGAACAAAATGTGGGACTCTCAGATCCTCGAGCTCCATATCTGACTGAACACTGCCATGCTCCCACCTCAAAGATAATGGACTGAAACCTTTAACCTGTAAATCAACCCCAATTAAATGTTGTCCTTAAAGAGTTACCTTGGTCGTGGTGTATATTCACAGCAGTAAAAACCTAAGAAAGCCACTATGTCTGACTAACCCTTTCATCCATTAAGCTGGATTCCACTGAGTATTTTGTCACAGCACAGAAAGCTAACTGGCATATTCAAAGTAGCTAAGAAAACCCTGCAAAAGCCAAAGCTCTCATTCAACATTAGGCTAGATGCTGGCATTGATTGGAGATGCATCAGACACCTCTTTCTGGTAGGCTAAGTCAAGACTACAAGCCCTCAGCTCTAAAAACAATATCAGGCCTAGGACAATTGGGCCAACTAGTTACCTTAGGCTCTGAGAACATTCTCAGGCCTAGGACAATTGGGGCAACTACTCACCCAACTAGGCAGTGACTCACTGAGAGGTTTCCCATGGTGTCCCCAAAATGACCTTTTGTCTTGAAAACATCCCTAAGGATTCCAAGACTGATTCTTCCTTTTTCTTTCTTCCAGTCTGGCAAATTATTTCCTAGTGATATTCCTAGCATGCAGTTCTTCTTTTCTTATTTCCATCAATTGGGATATTTGTCTTCTAGTAGTAGGCTATTATAAAACATCAGAAAGTAACTTTCCTTCACTCAAAGGTATGTACCATTTTGTATAAATCTTCCGAAAGCTTTTGAACTTTGATACAAACTTGAGTTAGAAGATCTTTTTCACCACAAAGTCTGGCAAATTACCTGGGTTTAAAAAAATGAATGATCATGATGGAAGAGGACAGAGGCAGGAGGCTTCTCAGTTCCAGTTCCAACTCAATTCTTCATAGAGTTAGAAAGAGCAATTCTCAAATTCATTGGAATAACAAATGCTCAGGATTGTGAAACTATTCTCAACAATAAAAGAACTTCTGGGAAAATCACTATCTCTGACCACAAGCTGTACTACAGAGCAATAGTGATAAAAACTGCATGGAATTGGTACAGTGACAGGCAGGAAGATCAATGGAATAGAATTGAAAACCCAGAAATGAACCCACACAACTATGGTCATTGATCTTTGACAAAGGAGTTAAAACCATCCAGTGTAAACAAAACAGCATTTCCAACAAATGATGCTGGGTTCAACTGGCAGTCAACAATAGAAGAATGGAAATTGATCCATTCTTATCTCTCTGTAAAAACCTCAAGTCCAAGTGAATCAAGGACTTCCACATAAAATCAGATACACTGAATCTAATAGAAGAGAAAGTGGGGAAAAGTTCTGTAAGGCAAAGGACACTGTCAATAAGACAAAACAGTGACCAACAGATTAGGAAAAGATCTTTACCAATCCTACATCTGATAGAGGGCTAATATGCAATATATACAAAGAACTCAAGAAGGTAGACTCCAGAGAACCAAATAACCCTGTTAAAAAATGGGGTACAGAGCTAAACAAAGAATTCTCAACTGAGGAATATCGAATGGCCAGGAAACAACTAAAGAAATGTTCAACGTCCTTAGTCATCAAGGAAATGTAAATCAAAACAACCCTGAGATTCCACCTCACACCAGTCAGAATGGCTAAGATCAAAAACACAGGTTAACAGCAGAGGCTGGTGAGAATGTGGAGAAAGAGGAATACTCCTCCATTGTTGGTGGGATTGCAAGCTGGTACCACCACTTTGGAAATCAGTCTGGTAGTTCCTCAGAAAACTGGACCTAGCTATACCACTCCTGGGCATATACCCACAAGATGCTCAAACATTTAATAAGGACACATGCACGACTATGTTCATAGCAGCCATATTTATAATAGCCAGAAGCTGGAAACAACCCAGATGTCCCTCAACAGAGGAATGGATACAGAAAATGTGGTATATTTACACAATGGACTACTACTCAGCTATTAAAAACAATGATGTCATGAAATTTGCAGGCAAGTGGATGGAACTAGAAAATATCCTGAGTAAGGTAACCCAGTAACAAAAGAACAAACACGGTACGTACTCACTGATAAATGGATATTAACCCAAAAGTTTGGGATATCCAAGCAGGATACAATTCACAGACCATATGAAGCTCAAGAAGAAGAAAGACCAAAGTGTGGATGCTTTACTCCTTCTTAGAAGGGGGAACAAAATACTCACAGGAGGAAATATGTGTGGAGCAGAGACTGAAGGAAAGACCATCCAGAGACTGCCCTACCTGAGGATCCATCCGCTATTGCGGATACCAAGAAGTGCTTGACTGACAGAAGCCTGATATAGCTGTTTCCTGAAAGGCTATGCCAGAGCCTGACAAATAAAGAGGTGATGCTTACAGTCAACCATTGGACTGAGCACGGGGTCCCTAAAAGAGGAATTCGAAAAGGGAATGAAGGAGCTGAGGGGTTTGCAGCCCCATTGGGGCAGCAACAGTGTCAACCAGCCAGATCCACCACCACCACCACCACCACCACCACCCCACCTCCACCCCCCAACACCTGAAGCTCCCAGGAACTGAATCAAACCAAAGAATACACCAGGAGGGACCCATGGCTCCGGCTGCATATGTGGCAGAGGATGGCCTTGTTGGACATCAGTGGGAAAAGTAGCCCTTGGGCCTGAGGAGGTTCGATGCTTCAATGTAGAGGAATGCCAGAGTGGGAAGGTGGGAGTGGGTGGGTGGGAGGGAGCACCCTCATAGAGGCAGAGGGAAGGGGTATGAGATAGGGGGTTTCCGGAGGGGAGACCTGGACAGGGAATAACATTTGAAATGTAAATTTAAAAAATAACCAATAAAAGGAGAAAAAAAAGGATTTACAGATACTTTGCAACTGGAGCTTCATGGGAAGCTCTAAGTATCGAGATTAATGTTTAAAGGGGCTATTGTATTTTCTATTGTTTTTAAAGTGTCAGGTGCAGCTATTTGAGGAGGTACCAGAGACTTCATCAGGTGGTGTCTCACTAGAGGAAGTAGTTCATTGTGGAAAGACCCTTAAAGTTAGCTCATACTCTGGTACTTCCGTTCCCTCTACTTCACCCTCTACCTGCCCACAATAGCAACACACACACACACACACACACACACAGCCCTGTCTCCCTGTTTCCTGCCTGCCATGTGGTATGCAGCCTCTAGCACAGGCATATGCTCCCACTGCTACGATGTTCCCCACCATCACAGGCCAGAATTTATACAACAAAGGAATATGGACTGAAACCATGAGCTAAAATACTTCCCCACTAAGTTCTGGGAACTCAACGTAGCTCCTCTGCAACAGCAGTATATACTTTTAACTTTTGCATTTTAGTCTATCTCTTAATACTTCAAAACAAAACAAAACAAAACAAAACAAAATTAGCTATGAGCACCTTGCCTGATGGCATGAGTTTATGATAGTTTTTGGGCTGACCAACTCATCTACCACCCAGGCTTTGAGCTGACCAGCCCAACATCCACCCCATCAATGAACTGCTAGAGCATGTGAAGAGGCTAATTCTGCAGATCCAAAGCTGCAGGATCTCCATAACACAGGGCAACAACAGCATATCCAAGAGGATCCAGTACGGACAGTGTAGCAAAAGTCAGAGGCCTTAAACTAGACCAATGACTCACTGCAAAGTTCATTTACAAGAAAAGCTATTTAGACAGAAGGGTATAGTGTCACACACTGCAGTTTCCATAGTGAGATGTTTTGTTTTGTTTTGTTTTGTTTTTGTTTTGTTTTCTCTGTTTTCTTTTGTGGGAGGTTGCAAGAGCAGAGGGCAGATATGGAGGGGTGAAAGATGAGTGGAATTAGGATGTATAATGTGAAATTCACAAAAAATCAATAAAATGTTTAAAAAATATTAGCTATGTTTTGTTAAAATTATCTTACAGCTTTGTTTCTAAATATTTTAAACTAAATACTACTACAGTTTATTCCGAAGGTTGTAAAAATTTCCTGAGATAGGTATTAGTGACACACATGTATCAATTTGTCAATATTAATCAGATGTTCATTTTAGATCTTGTATATCCCTATATGTAAAAATAGTATGTATGTATGCACGTATGTATACACATATTTACATATGTATGTATGTACCTGTGTGTATACACATATATACTTTAAAATTATAATATATAAATTATATTTGATACCTATAAATCTATAGTATATAAATTTATGTTGCCATACAGTTTTCCTCTCCTTCAAATTGATCTATATTTAAAACTGGTTTGGGTCTGGAAAGGCAGCTCTTGCAGAGTACCATGGTTCAGTTTCCAGCACTTCACAACATTTAAGGGATTTAACACCCTCTTCTAACATTCGCACATATCGCTCTTCCGGTCAGAAAAGCACCGGGGCAGCTGGGGCGCAGGGTCGGCTGACACTCGCCAGCTACCCACAACACCCACCACAGGATCTTAAGACTTCTGGAGAGTGGAACACAGCTTCTGCTCCAATCCAATTGCGCGCAGGACCTGAGACTGCATTAGTTAGGGAAGCAGAAACCGGCCTGAGTAGGGCCACAGGCCTCATCCGGCCGGATCAGCGCCAGGGTAGCTGGAGCGCAGGGTTGCCTGACACCCGCCAGCTACCCACGACCCCCGCCCCAGGATTTTGGGACTGCTGGTGAGTGGAACACAGCTTCTGCTCCAGTCCAATCACGCGGGACCTGAGACTGCTCTGGTTGGGGAGAGAGAAATCCGGCCTACATAGGGCCACAAGCCTCTTCCGGTCAGAAAAGCACCGGGGCAGCTGGGGCGCAGGGTCGGCTGACACTCGCCAGCTACTCACAACACCCGCCACAGGATCTTAAGACTTCTGGAGAGTGGAACACAGCTTCTGCTCCAATCCAATTGCACGCGGGACCAGAGACTGCATTAGTTAGGGAAGCAGAAAACCGGCCTGAGTAGGACCACAGGCCTCTTCCGGCTGGACCAGCACCGGGGTACCGTCAGCTACCCACGACCCCCGCCACAGGATTTTGAGACTGCTGGTGAGTGGAACACAGCTTCTGCTCCAATCTTTAAACAGTAACAACGATAACAACTAACCCCAGAGATTACCAGATGGCGAAAGGTAAACGTAATAATCTTACTAACAGAAACCAAGACCACTCACCATCATCAGAACCTAGCACCCCCACTACGCCCAGTCCAGGGCACCCCAACACACCGGAAAAGCTAGACACGGATCTAAAAGCATATCTCCTGATGATGGTAGAGGACTTCAAGAAGGACTTTAATAACACACTTAAAGAAATACAGGAGAACAATGCTAAACAGGCAGAAGACACTAAAGAGGAAGCACAAAAATCCCTTAAAGAATTGCAGGAGAACACTGCTAAAGAGTTACAAATCCTTAAAGAAAAACAGGAAAAACTAATCAAACAGGTAGAAGTCCTTAATGAAAAACAGGAAAAAACATCCAAACAGATGATGGAAATGAACAAAACCATACTAGACCTAAAAAGGGAAGTAGACACAATAAAGAAAACCCAAAATGAGGCAACACTGGAGATAGAAACCCTAGGAAAGAAATCTGGAACCATAGATACCAGCATCAGCAACAGAATACAAGAGATGGAAGAGAGAATCTCAGGTGCAGAAGATTCCATAGAGAACATCGGCACAACAATCAAGGAAAATGTAAAATGCAAAAAGATCCTAACTCAAAACATCCAAGAAATACAGGACACAATGAGAAGACCAAACCTACGGATAATAGGAGTGGATGAGAATGAAGATTTTCAACTCAAAGGACCAGCAAACATCTTCAACAAAATTATAGAAGAAAACTTCCCAAACCTAAAGAAAGAGATGCCCATGAACATACAAGAAGCCTACAGAACTCCAAATAGACTGGACCAGAAAAGAAATACCTCCCGACACATAATAATCAGAACAACAAATGCTCTAAATAAAGATAGAATACTAAAAGCAGTAAGAGAAAAAGGCCAAGTAACATATAAAGGCAAGCCTATCAGAATTACACCAGATTTTTCACCAGAGATTATGAAAGCCAGAAGATCCTGGACGGATGTTATACAGACACTAAAAGAACACAAATTCCAGCCCAGGCTACTATACCCAGCCAAAATCTCAATTAACATAGATGGAGAAACCAAAGTATTCCAGGACAAAACCAAATTCACACATTATCTCTCCACGAATCCAGCCCTTCAAAGGATAATAACAGAAAAAAACCAATACAAGGACAGGAACCACGCCCTAGAAACAACAAGAAGGTAATCCCTCAACAAACCTAAAAGAAGACAGCCACAAGAACAAAATGCCAACTTTAACAACAAAAATAACAGGAAACAACAATTACTTTTCCTTAATATCTCTTAATATCAATGGACTCAACTCCCCGATAAAAAGACATAGACTAACAAACTGGCTACACAAACAAGACCCAACATTTTGCTGCTTACAGGAAACTCATCTCAGAGAAAAGGATAGACACTACCTCAGAATGAAAGGCTGGAAAACAATTTTCCAAGCAAATGGCATGAAGAAACAAGCTGGAGTAGCCATTCTAATATCTGATAAGATTGACTTCCAACCCAAAGTCATTAAAAAAGACAGGGAGGGACACTTCATACTCATCAAAGGTAAAATCCTCCAAGAGGAACTATCAATCCTGAATATCTATGCTCCAAATACAAAGGCAGCCACATTCATTAAAGAAACTTTAGTAAATCTCAAAGCACACATTGCACCTCATACAATAATAGTGGGAGACTTCAACACACCACTTTCACCAATGGACAGATCATGGAAACAGAAACTAAACAGGGACACAGTGAAACTAAGAGAAATTATGAATCAAATGGATCTGGCAGATATCTACAGAACATTCTATCCTAAAACAAAAGGATATACCTTCTTCTCAGCACCTCATGGTACCTTCTCCAAAATTGACCACATAATTGGTCACAAAGCAGGCCTCAACAGATACAAAAATATTGAAATTGTCCCATGCATCCTATCAGATCACCATGGACTAAGGCTGATCTTCAATAACAAAATAAATAATAGAAAGCCAACCTTCACGTGGAAACTGAACAACACTCTTCTCAATGATACCTTGGTCAAGGAAGGAATAAAGAAAGAAATTAAGGACTTTTTAGAGTTCAATGAAAATGAAGCGACAACATACCCAAACTTATGGGACGCAATGAAAGCATTTCTAAGAGGAAAGCTCATAGCTCTGAGTGCCTCCAAAAGGAAACTAGAGAGAGCACACATTAGCAGCTTGACAACACACCTAAAAGCACTAGAACAAAAGGAAGCAAATTCACCCAAGAGGAGTAGACGGCAGAAAATAATCAAACTCAGGGGTGAAATCAACCAAGTGGAAACAAGAAAAACTATTCAAAGAATCAACCAATCAAGGAGCTGGTTCTTTGAGAAAATCAACAAGATAGATAAACCCTTAGCCAGACTCACTAGAGGGCACAGGGAAAGCATCCTAATTAACAAAATCAGAAATGAAAAAGGAGACATAACAACAGATCCTGAAGACATCCAAAACACCATCAGATCCTTCTACCAAAGGCTATACTCAACAAAACTGGAGAACCTGGATGAAATGGAGAAGTTCCTAGACAGATACCAGGTACCAAAGTTGAATCAAGATCAGGTTAATAATCTAAACAGCCCTATATCCCCGAAAGAAATAGAAGCAGTCATTAATAGTCTCCCAACTAAAAAAAGCTCAGGACCAGATGGGTTTAGTGCAGAGTTCTATCAGACCTTCAAAGAAGACCTAATCCCAGTTCTTCACAAACTATTCCACAAAATAGAAACAGAAGGTACTCTACCCAACTCATTCTATGAAGCCACAATTACTCTGATACCTAAACCACAAAAAGACCCAACAAAGATAGAAAACTTCAGACCAATATCCCTTATGAATATTGATGCAAAAATCCTCAATAAAGTTCTTGCTAACCGAATCCAAGAACACATCAAAACAATCATCCATCCTGACCAAGTAGGTTTCATCCCAGGGATGCAGGGATGGTTCAATATACGGAAATCCATCAACGTAATCCAGTATATAAACAAACTCAAAGACAAAATCCACATGGTCATCTCGTTAGATGCGGAAAAAGCATTTGACAAGATCCAACACCCATTCATGATAAAAGTCTTGGAAAGATCAGGAATTCAAGGCCCATACCTAAACATGATAAAAGCAATCTACAGCAAACCAGTAGCCAACATCAAAGTAAATGGTGAGAAGCCTGAAGCAATCCCTCTAAAATCAGGGACTAGACAAGGCTGTCCACTTTCTCCATACCTATTCAACATTGTACTTGAAGTCCTAGCCAGAGCAATTCGACAACAAAAGGAGATCAAAGGGATACAAATTGGAAAAGATGAAGTCAAAATATCACTTTTTGCAGATGATATGATAGTATATATAAGTGACCCTAAAAATTCCACCAGAGAACTCCTAAGCCTGATAAACAGCTTCGGTGAAGTAGCTGGATATAAAATTAACTCAAACAAATCAATGGCCTTTCTCTACACAAAGAATAAACAGGCTGAGAAAGAAATTAGGGAAACAACACCCTTCTCAATAGTCACAAATAATATAAAATATCTTGGCGTGACTCTAACTAAGGAAGTGAAAGATCTGTATAATAAAAACTTCAAGTCTCTGAAGAAAGAAATTATAGAAGATCTCAGAAGATGGAAAGATCTCCCATGCTCATGGATTGGCAGGATCAACATTGTAAAAATGGCTATCTTGCCAAAAGCAATCTACAGATTCAATGCAATGCCCATCAAAATTCCAAATCAATTCGTCAACGAATTAGAAAGTGCAATCTGCAAATTCATCTGGAATAACAAAAAACCTAGGATAGCAAAAACTCTTCTCAAGGATAAAAGAACCTCTGGTGGAATCACCATGCCGGACCTACAGCTCTACTACAGAGCAATTGTGATAAAAACTGCATGGTACTGGTATAGTGACAGACAAATAGACCAATGGAATAGAATTGAAGACCCAGAAATGAACCCACACACCTATGGCCACTTGATCTTCGACAAGGGAGCTAATAACATCCAGTGGAAGAAAGACAGCATTTTCAACAAATGGTGCTGGCACAACTGGTTGTTAACATGTAGAAGAATGCGAATCGATCCATTCCTATCTCCTTGTACTAAGGTCAAGTCTAAGTGGATCAAGGAACTTCACATAAAACCAGAGACACTGAAACTTATAGAGGAGAAAGTGGGGAAAAGCCTTGAAGATATGGGCACAGGGGAAAAATTCCTGAATAGAACAGTAATGGCTTGTGCTGTAAGATCGAGAATTGACAAGTGGGACCTCATGAAACTACAAAGCTTCTGCAAGGCTAAAGACACCATCAATAAGACAAAAAAACCACCAACAGATTGGGAAAGGATCTTCACATATCCTAAATCAGATAAGGGACTAATATCCAATATATATAAAGAACTCAAGAAGGTGGACTCCAGAAAGTCAAATAACCCCATTAAAAAATGGGGCTCAGAAGTGAACAAAGAATTCTCACCTGAGGAATACCGAATGGCAGAGAAACACCTGAAAAAATGTTCAACATCCTTAATCATCAGGGAAATGCAACTCAAAACAACCCTGAGATTCCACCTCACACCAGTCAGAATGGCTAAGATAAAAAATTCAGGTGACAGCAGATGCTGGCGAGGATGTGGAGAAAGAGGAACACTCCTCCATTGTTGGTGGGATTGCAAGCTTGTACAACCACTCTGGAAATCAGTCTGGCGGATCCTCAGAAAATTGGACATAGTACTACCGGAGGATCCAGCAATACCTCTCCTGGGCATATATCCAGAAGATGTCCCAACCGGTAAAAAGGACACATGCTCCACTATGTTCATAGCAGCCCTATTTATAATAGCCAGAAGCTGGAAAGAACCCAGATGTCCCTCAACAGAGGAATGGATACAGAAATTATGGTACATTTACACAATGGAGTACTACTCAGCTATTAAAAAGAATGAATTTATGAAATTCCTAGCCAAATGGATGGACCTGGAGGGCATCATCTTGAGTGAAGTAACACAATCACAAAAGAACTCACACAATATGTATTCATTGATAAGTGGATATTAGCCCAAAACTTAGGTTACCCAAGATATAAGATACAATTTGATAAACGCATGAAACTCAAGAAGAATGAAGACCAAAGTGTGGACACTGTGCACCTTCTTAGAATTGGGAACAAAACACCCAGGGAAGGAGTTACAGAGACAAAGTTCGTATCTGTGATGAAAGGATGGACCATTTAGAGACTGCCGTATCCAGGGATCTGTCCCATAATCAGCTTCTAAACGCTGACACCATTGCATACACTAGCAAGATTTTGCTGAAAGGACCCAAATATAGCTGTCTCTTGTGAGACGATGCCGGGGCCTAGCAAACACAGGAGTGGATGTTCACAGTCAGCTATTGGATGTATCACAGGGCTCCCAATGGAGAAGCTAGAGAAAGTACCCAAGGAGCTAAAGGGATCTGCAACCCTATTGTTGGAACAACATGATGTACTAACCAGAACCCAGGAGCTCTTGTCTCTAGCTGCATATGTATCGAAAGATGGTCTAGTCGGCCATCAATGGAAAGAGAGGCCCATTGGACTTGCAAACTTTATATGCCCCAATATAGAGGAATGCCAGGGCCAAAAGAATGGGAATGGGTGGGTAGGGAAGTGGGGGGCGCTATGGGGGACTTTTGGGATAGCATTGGAAATGTAATTGAGGAAAATATGTAATAAAAATATTAAAAATCAAAAAAAAACATTCGCACATATCTGGTGCACAAAATACAGGCAAACACTTGTGCATATAAAATTAAATTAAGGGGTTCCCAGATTCCGCCGAGACTGGTCTGCACAGGTAAGAGTGTGGACTGCAGAGGCTAACACCTTCTGGGACAGGCAGAAGTCATAGAGCTTCTGGAGCAGAACTCCTTTCAGGCTCCAGACATCCAGGCACCTTCCCTGCCACAGGAGAGGTGTCCACCCCAGCCTAGAGGGCTTTGCCACAACATCTGGGGGAGACATCTTGGTTCAGGGATTCTGCCAAGACTAGTCTGTGCAGGTGAGAGTGTGAACTACAGAAGCTGCACAGATTCTGCAACAAGCCCTGTTTCGGGCCTTCATCTTCTGCCAGGATGCAGGTCTGAATGCCAGATATCTGTCCACATTCCCTAAAAGAGGAGAGCTTGCCTGCAGAGAGTGCTCTAACCACTGAAACTCAGGAGAGAGCTACTCTCCCAGGTCTGGTGATAAAGGCTAACATAATCACCTAAGGAACAAGCTCTAACCAGAGACAACTATAACAACTAACTCCAGAGATTACCAGATGGTGAAAGGCAAACGTGAGAATCTTACTAACAGAAAACAAGACTACTCACCATCATCAGAACCCAGCACTCCCATCTAAGCCAGTCCTGGGCACCCCAACACACCCAAAAAGTAAGACCCTGATTTAAAAGCATATCTCAAGATGATGGTAGAGGACATCAAGGAGGACTTTAATAACTCACTTAAAGAAATACAGGAGAACACTGCTAAAGAGTTACAAGTCCTTAAAGAAAAACAGGAAAACACAACCAAACAGGTAGAAGTCCTTAAAGAAAAAACAGGAAAACACATCCAAACAGGTGATGGAAATGAACAAAACCATACTAGATCTAAAAAGGGAAGTAGACACAATAAAGAAAACCCAAAGTGAGGCTAGAAATAGAAACCCTAGGAAAGAAATCTGGAACCATAGATGCGAGTATCAGCAACAGAATACAAAAGATGGAAGAGAGAATCTCAGTGCAAAAGATTCCATAGAGAACATGGGCACAACAATCAAAGACAATGCAAAATGCAAAAAGATCCCAACTCAAAACATCCAGGAAATCCAGGACACAATGAGAAGACCAAACCTACTGATAATAGGAGTAGATGAGAATGAAGATTTTCAACCTAGAGGGCCAGCAGATATCTTCAACAAAATTATACAAGAAAACTTCCCTAACCTAAAGAAAGAGATGCCCATGAACATACAAGGAGCCTAGAGAACTCCAAATAGACTGGACCAGAAAAGAAATTCCTCCCAACACATAATAATCAGAACAACAAATGCACTAAATAAAGATAGAATATTAAAAGCAGTAAGGGAAAAGGTCAAGTAACATAAAAAGGCAGGCCAATCAGAATAATACCAGACTTTTCACCAGAGACTATGAAAGCCAGAAGATCCTGGACAGATGTTATACAGACATTCAGACACTAAGAGAACACAAATGCTAGCCCAGGTTACTATACCCAGCCAACTTTCAATTACCATAGATGGAGAAACCATCGTATTCCATGACAAAATGAAATTCACAAATTATCTTTCCACGAATCCAGCCCTTCAAAGGATAATAACAGAAAAAAACCAATACAATGATGGAAACCACGTCCTAGAAAAAGTAAGAAAGTAATCCTTCAACAAACCTAAAAGAAGGCAGCCACAAGAACAGACTGCTAACTCTAACAAAAATAATAGAAAGAAACAATTACTTTTCCTTAATATCTCTTAATATCAATGGACTCAACTCCCCAATAAAAAGACATAGACTAACAAACTGGCTACACAAACAAGACCCAACATTTTGCTGCTTACAGGAAACTCATCTCAGAGAAAAAGATAGACACTACCTCAGAATGAAAGGCTGGAAAACAATTTTCCAAGCAAATAGTCTGAAGAAAAGCTGAAGTAGCCATTCTAATATCGAACAAAATTGACGTCCAGCCCAAAGTTATCAAAGAAGAGAAGGGGGATCACTTCATACTCATCAAAGGTAAAATCCTCCAAGAGGAACTATCAATTCTGAAGTGCCTCCAAAAAGAATCTAGAGAGAGCTCACACTAGCAGCTTGACAACACACCTCAAAGCTCTAGAACAAAAGGAAGCAAATTCACCCAAGAGGAGAAGACAGCAGGAAATAATCAAACTCAGGGGCGAAATCAACCAAGTGGAAACAAGAAGAACTATTAAAAGAATCAACCAAAGGAGGAGCTGATTCTTTGAGAAAATCAACAAGATAGATAAACCCTTAGCCAGAATCACTAGAGGGCACAGGTACCCTACCCAATTCATTCTATGAAGCCACAATTACTCTGATACCTAAACCACAGAAAGACCCAACAAAGATAGAGAGCTACAGACCAATTTCCCTTATGAATATCGATGCAAAAATACTCAATAAAATTCTCGCTAACTGAATCCAAGAACACATTAAAGCAATCATCCATCCTGACCAAGTAGGTTTCATTCCAGGGATGCAGTGATGGTTTAATATACAGAAATCCACCAACGTAATCCAGTATATAAACAAACTCAAAGACAAAAACCACATGATGATCTCCTTAGATTCTGAGAAAGCCTTTGACAAAATCCAACACTCATTCATGATAAAAGTCTTGGAAAGATCAGGAATTCAAGGCCCATACCTAATCATGATAAAAGCAATCTACAGCAAACCAGTAGCCAACATCAAAGTAAATGGTGAGAAGCTGGAAGAAATCCCACTAAAATCAGGGACTACACAAGGCTGTGCACTTTCCTCTTACCTAATCAACATTGTACTTGAAGTCCTAGCCAGAGCAATTCGACAACAAAAGAAGATCAAAGGGATACAAATTGGAAAAGATGAAGTCAAAATATCACTTTTTGCAGATGATATGATAGTATATATAAGTGACCATAAAAATTCCACCTGAGAACTCCTAAACCTGATAAACAGCTTCAATGAAGTAGCTGGATATAAAATTAACTCAAACAGGTAAATGGCCTTCCTCTACACAAAGGATGAACAGGCTGAGAGACAAATTAAAAAAACAACACCCTTCTCAACAGTCACAAATAATATAAAATACCTTGGCATGACTCTAACTACGGAAGTGAAAGATCAGTATGATAAGAACTTCAAGTCTCTGAAGAAAGAAATTAAAGAAGATCTCAGAAGGAGGAAAGATCTCCCATGCTCATGGATGGGCATGATCAATATAGTAAAAATGGCTATATTGCCAAAAGCAATCTACAGATTCAATGCAATCCCCATCAAAATTCCAACTCAATTCTTCAATGAATTAGAAAGGGCAATCTGCAAATTCATCTGGAATAACAAAAAACCTAGGATAGCAAAAACTCTTCTCAAGGACAAAAAAACCTCTGGTGGAATCACCATGCCTGACCTAAAGCTGTACTACAGAGCAATTGTGATAAAAAAAAAAAAAAAAAAAAACTGCATGGAACTGGTACAGCAACAGACAAGTAGACCAATGAAATAGAATTGAAGACCCAGAAATGAACCCACATACCTATGGTCACTTGGTCTTTGACAAGGGAACTAAAACCAGTGGGAAAAAGAAAGCATTTTCAACAAATGGTACTGGCACAACTGGCAGTTATCATGTAGAAGAATGTGAATTGATCCATTCCTATCTCCTTGTACTAAGGTCAAGTCTAAGTGGATCAAAGAACTTCACATAAAACCAGAGAAAAAAAACTGAAACTTATAGAGGAGAAAGTGGGGAAAAGCCTAGAAGATATGGGCACAGGGGAAAAATTCTTGAATAGAACAGCAATGGCTTGTGCTGTAAGATCGAGAATTGACAAGTGGGACCTCATGAAACTGCAAAGCTTCTGCAAGGCAAAAGACACCATCAATAAGACAAAAAAACCACCAACAGATTGGGAAAGGATCTTTACCTATCCTAAATCAGATAAGGGACTAATATCCAATATAATATAAAGAACTCAAGAAGGTGGACTCCAGAAAATCAAATAACCCCATGAAAAAATGGGGCTCAGAACTGAACAAAGAATTCTCACCTGGGGAATACCGAATGGCAGAGAAGCACCTGAGGTAACACAATCACAAAGGAAATCACACAATATGTATTCACTGATAAGTGGATATTAGCCCAAAACTTAGGTTACCCAAGATATAAGATACAATTTGCTAAACGCATGAAACTCAAGAAGAATGAAGACCAAAGTGTGGACAATATGCCTCTTCTTAGAATTGGGAACAAAACACCCATGGAAGGAGTTACACAGACAAAGTTTGGAGCTGTGATGAAAGGATGGACCATCTAGATACTGCCATATCCAGGGATCCATCCCATAATCAGCTTCTAAACGCTGACACCATTGCATACACTAGCAAGATTTTGCTGAAAGGACCCAAATATAGCTGTCTCTTGTGAGACTATGCCGGGGCCTAGCAAACACAGAAGTGGATGCTCACAGTCAGCTATTGGATGTATCACAGGGCTCCCAATGGAGAAGCTAGAGAATGTACCCAAGGAGCTAAAGGGATCTGCAACCCTATAGTTGGAACAACATGATGAACTAACCAGTACCCCAGAGCTCTTGTCTCTAGCTGCATATGTATCGAAAGATGGCCTAGTAGGCCATCACTGGAAAGAGAGGCCCATTGGACTTGCAAACTTTATATGCCCCAATATAGGGGAATGCCAGGGCCAAAAGAATGGGAATGGGTGGGTAGGGAAGTGTGGGGGGGTATGGGGGACTTTTGGGATAGCATTGGAAATGTAATTGAGGAAAATATGTAATAAAAAATATTAAAAATTTAAAAATAAATAAAAAATAAAGTCTTACATGTACATTAAAAAAAAAAAAGATTCTTGGAACACTGCCTGACATACAATCTGCACATAATAAATGTTTACTATTATCAAAAAAAAAAAAAAAACAGAGACAGTGAAACTTATAGAAGAGAAAATGGGAAAACCTCAAAGATATGGGCACAGGGGGAAAATTTCTGAATAGAACAGCAATGGCTTGTGCTGTAAGATTGAGAATCTACAAATGGGACCTCATAAAATTGTAAAGCTTCTATAAGGCAAAAGACACCATCAATATGACAAAAAGGCCACCAACAGTTTTGGAAATGATCTTTACCAATCCTAAATCAGATAGGGGACTAATATCCAATATATATAAAGAACTCAAGAAGGTGGACTCCAGAAAAATCAAATAACCCTATTTAAAAATGGGGCTCAGAGCTAAACAAAGAATTCTCACCTGAGGAATACCAAATGGCTGAGAAGCACCTGAAAAAATGTTCAGCATCCTTAATCATCAGGGAAATATAAATCACAACAACCCTGAGATTCCACCTCACACCAGCCAGAATGGCTAAGATCAAAAATTCAGATGACAGTAGATGTTGGCGAGGATGTGAAGAAAGAGGAACACTCCTCCATTGTTGTTGGAATTGCAAGCTTGTACCACCACTCTGGAAATCAGTCTGCAAGTTCTTCAGAAATTTGTACATAGTGTTACTGGAGGATCCCACAATATCTTTCCTGGGCATATATCCAGAAGATGTTCCAACCGGTAAGAAGGACACATGCTCAACTATGTTCATAGCATCCTTATTTGTAATAACGAGAAGCTGGAAAGAACCCAGATGCCCCTCAACAGAGGAATGGATACAGAAATTATGGTACATTTACACAATGGAGTACTACTCAGCTATTAAAAAGAATGAATTTATGAAATTCCTAGGCAAATGGATGGACCTGGATGGTATCATCCTGAGTGAGGTAACCCAATCACAAAAGAACTCACATGATATGTACTCACTGATAAGTGGATATTGGCCCAGAAACTTAGAATACACAAGATACAAGATACAATTTGCAAAACACATGAAACTCAAGAAGAATGAAGACCAAAGTGTGGACACTTTGCCCCTTCTTAGAATTGGGAACAAACCACCCATGGAAGTAGTTACAGAGACAAAGTTTGGAGCTGAGAAGAAAGGATGGATCATCTAGAGACTGCCATATCCAGGGATCCATCCCATAATCAGCCTCCAAACACTGACACCATTGCACACACTAGCAAAATTTTGCTGAAAGGACCCTGTCTCTTGTGAGGCTGTGCCGGGGCCTATCAAACACAGAAGTGGGTATTCACAGTCAGCTATTGGATGGATCACATGGCCCCCAAAGGAGGAGATAGAGAACGTACCCAAGGAGATAAAGGGGTCTGCAACCCTATAGGTGGAACAATATGAACTAACCAGTACCTCCGGAGCTCATTTCTCTAGCTGCATATGTATCAGAAGATTGCCTAGTTGCCCATCAGTGGAAAGAGAGGCCCATTGGTCTTGCAAACTTTATGTTCTTCAGTACAGGGGAAATCCAGGGTCAAGAAGTGGGGGTGGGGGATAGGGGAGTGGGGGGGAGGGTATGGGGGACTTTTGGGGGTAGCATCAGAAATGTAAATTAAGAAAATAGCTAATTAAAATAAAATATATTAAATTAAATTTAAATTTAAAAATATAAATGAAAATGTAAAACCAGTTTCATTAATCAAAGTTGAAAGGGGGAATAAGAGAAGGGTGGAGGGAGGGAGAGGGGGAAAAGAGGAGGGGTAAGAAAAAGTCAGAGGAGGAGGGAAGAGAGAGAGAAGATGGATGGGGAGTGAGGGAGAGGGAGAAGAGAAGAAGGAAGGAGAATGGATGGGGAAGGGAGGGAGGCAGGGAGGGAGGTGAAAGGGAGGGGAGAGAGGGAGAAGGGATAAGGTAGGGGGAAGGGAGGGAGGGAAGGGAAGGGGCAGGGAGAGAGGGAGAAGGGTTAAGGCAGGGAGAAGAGAGGTAGGAGGAAAGGGAGAAGTGAAGGGAAAGGAAAAAGAGGGAGAGAGGGAGGGAGGAAAGAGGGAGGAAGGGAGAAAGGGGAGAAAGGGGAAGGTTGGAAGGAGAGAAGAGAGGAGAGAGGAGAGAGGGGAAGGAGGGGAAGGGAAAAGGATGGGGAAGGGATAGAGAGAGAAGAGATGGAAGAGGGAGGAGTAGGAGGGAGGAGGGAACAGGGAAGAGAGAAGGGAGAGAGAGGAAGGAGAAGGGGAGAAAGAAGGAGGGAGAAGGGAGGGGAAGAGGGATTGGATGGAAGGAGGGAGGGAGGGAGAAATAGAGAAAAGGAGAAGGGAACCCAATAGGAAGAAAAGAATTTCAAGATATAAAAGAGCCGAAGATACACCCACTCCCAGTTTTAGGAGTTCCACAAAAACCCCAAGCTAGCAGTCATAATATACACATAAACAACAGACCTGGTGCAGAGCCATGAAGCTCTGGGGTTGAGCTTCAGGCTCTGTGAGCCCCTAATAAGCCCTGTTTAGTTATTCAGTGGACCTTGTTCTCCTGGTGTTCTCCATCACTTCTGACTCCCACAGGCTTCCCCCATCCTCTTCTGAAGAGTTCCCTGATCTCAAAGGGAAGGGACCCAATGGATATCTCCAGTTTAGACTACCTCTCAGAATAATGTCTGGCTGTGAGTTTCTGGACCCACTACCATCTGCTGATGGAGGAAGCCTCTCTGATGACAACTAGACAAGGCACTAATCTATGAGTATAAGATAATATCCTAGGAATCATTTCATTGGTGAGTGTGTGTGTGTGTGTGTGTGTGTGTGTGTGTGTGTGTGTGGCATATTTATTAGCTTACATCATAGGTCTCTGGGCTAACCAGTCTCCATCGAACATGGGCTCCCTCTCAGGACATGGGCCTCAAGTTAAACCAAACATTGGTTGGCCACTCCCACAAGTTCTACATCACTATTGCCCCAGCACATCTTGTAGGCAAGACAGATTGTAGATGGAGGTTTGGGGCTGTGTAAATGTCCAAGTTTCTCTTTCTATAGCTTGCAAAGTACCTTCCCACACCAGGAGACTAGAAAGTGAAGGCTCTATGCTGCACCAGCTCTACCTCTCTACATTCAATGAGCTCAGCAGATGTTGGCCTTCCCAATGGGGCCCCTCTGTCAGCTTTCAGAGAGCAACCTTCTATCCAAGCACCAGCCTGGATTGTTTAGTGATCTCCACAGGACCTCTTGGCCAACTCAACTCAAACGTAACCAAGTCCAACCATTGGAAACCTTTCCTTGCTACAAAAGATGGCCAATTCAGACTCTGTATCCTCTATTATTAGGTGTCTTCACTAGGGGCACCCTCATAGATTCCAGAAAGTTTTCTCTGTCACTAGGCTTCTAAACTACCACCTCAGTGCTCCTTAATTCCAGCTGTTTCTCCCTGCATTCTCTTCCATCCTTCCCCAACTCCCCATCCCCACCACCACCACCACCTGATTCCTTGCACTCCCATCGTCACTGGCCATTCTACCCACAAAATTTATTTTATTTCCCCTTCCCAAGGAGGTCTATGTGTCCCTCCTTGAACCCCCACTTTATTTAACCTCTCTGAATCTAAGGATTGTATCTTGATTATCATATTTTTAATGCCTCACTTTTTAAAGTGAATGAATGGCCAAAGGCTGCCAGACAGAAGAGAGACCAAGGGGGACTGAGGAGATGGTTCAATTATGGGCACAGTGAATTATGACAACTCGGTGAATCCCCAGAGCCCAGAGAAAACCTGGCATAGTCTTGGTCTGTAATCTGACTGAATCAAGGGAAAATGAAAGACCAAGTCAGGAGAGCTACAGAAGTTCCCAAGCCAGCAAGCCTACTGCAAATGTGACAAGTCATAAAGAAAGAAAAAAAAAAGGTTGAAAGTGAAAACAGACTCCAAAGGTTGTCCTCTCACATACACACACACACACACAGTGACACAACACACACAGTGACACAATGTATATAACATAATATATACATCAGACACACACACACAAAGAAAGAAGAATGAATTCAGTGGTAGAGCACTTGCTATCATTGCAGGGCCCTGAGTCCAATATCAACACAAGGAGGAACAGAGGAAGACAAGAATATCATTTCTGAAGAAGAGTACTTTCAACACCAGTCTATATGAAGGCAGAATGAAGTCTGTTTCCCATATCTTGCAAATTCCTGGTATGGTTCATCTGAGTGTTCCTGAGGAAGCTGCTCCAAGAAAATGATGAGTAAATTCAGGAGATTCAGCACAGTGCAAACAAAGTTCCTAGAGAAAATCTCAAAAGATGGTTTATCTTAGTCTGCTTTTTCCTACTGTGATAATGACAGTGATCAAGAACCCCTTAGGGAGGAAAGAATTGCTGCTTAGGATCTAATTCCAGTGGAAATCAAGGCAGGAACTCAACTCAGGGAACTGAAGACAGAAACTGAAGCAAATACTATGGAAGACCATCTGTTGCTGTCTCTCTAGCTTGCTCAGCCTATAATCCAGGCCCACCTATGCAGGGGTAGCACTGATGGCAGTGGACTAGCCTTCCTTGAACAATCATTATTCAACAAAATGTCCCAGAAGTTTGCTTATAGGCCAATTGGTATAATATACAAATTATATGTATATATAACTACATAATAATCATTGTGATAGGGCTACTTAAAAATGAATAGGTTGGATAAATGGTCAAAATACCCAAAGGTTTAAGATGACAGTCAAAGCAATAACAGGATATACATAGTATCTTTATATTAAGAGTAAATATCAGATTAGGTAGAATTTTTAAATCAGATTTTGAAAATGGTATTCTGATGGAGGCAGGAGCCCAGGAAAATAAGCAATAATTTGAGATAGAAGAATTAACATATTGTTATTTTCTATAAGCCTTTCAATATTAATTGGCTTTTTAAGTAGTGTGCTTTCTACTTTGATTTTTAAAATACTAATTTTTATTTAAAAAGAATAAGAAGAGAAAGGGTTGAAGTTTGGCACTTAAAACACATTCATGTGCTCACTATAATACTATAAAGATATTAATACGACCACAGTTCTATAGTGATTGTAACTTTAAAAGAAAGCAACTTCCCCCAAGTTATTGTTGTCGTTGTTTAGTTTAGGAAAAACTCAACCTCTGATGTGAAGTACTCAATTTCAGGTTCAATCCAAGTGAGTATTTTAAGCCCCAAAGCACCATTTGGTGGTTAGTGGGAAGATGTCCTATTTGCCAAGTTTTTTGGTATCAGTTCCTTC
Organism: Mus caroli; assembly: GCF_978045245.1. Lineage (NCBI taxonomy): Eukaryota > Metazoa > Chordata > Mammalia > Rodentia > Muridae > Mus > Mus caroli. The sequence goes on along the minus strand of NW_028227268.1, from coordinate 94,299,138 downwards.
TCACATCCTATCTAATGTGTTTCAGGGAGGATGGGTCACTCTCCAAAAGGAACTGAGAATTTACCACACAAGTAACTCCCTTGCCAATTTTCACAGCAGACAATCCAAAACCTTATAGATACAAAGAAGTTCAGACAAAGTTATTAATTTTAAGAATAGGAAGATGGCAATTAGTATCCTATTTCATAGATATATAGGAAGAAAATGTAACATTTATAAAATTACAGCATTTTGAGAATGTACAAGGATAGATAGAGATGTTCACTGTTGAGCAATCCCATGAACAGAATAAATCCTGTGCTACAGCTCTTACTTTACCTTTCTTAATCTCAGAGTAATTAACATGGGAAAAGTTGTTTTCTGGGCCACTACACAGACAAATAATTTCCCAGCAGAAAAAGACAAGCAAATGAGCCTGAGCATGTGACAGGCTTGGCAAGCAATGAGTCTTACAAATTTGAGGTTGAATTATTGAACTGTTAAAACTGCTGAGTTAAACAGAAAAGTTCTGGATAGATAAATAGGGTTTTGTTAGTGTGAATTTTTAAGTGGCCTAATTTTGTTTGTTACAACTGCTTGTTGCCATGAGCACCAAAAGTTATGGCACTTCCACTCACACTGTATATATTTTATTTGGAAAATAAAGCTTCATTTACATAGTTGAGGTTTATCAACCACATGAACTTAAAGAGTGAGGTTCACACACACCATAGATTTATTTCGTAAACCATTGATCTTGTATATTTTTAGATGAACTACAAAATGTTGGTTCTTCAATGAAAATAATGAAGACCTTTTTAAGAGAGCCTTTTTAACTTTGATTCAGTAGATATTTTTAGTACTATATAATAGCTGCAAGAAATGGTACACTGCAGAACAGAATATTCACAATAGAGTGAGTTAGTCGGGCAATTAACAATCAAATAAACAATTATAATAAGATGAGTTAAGTACTTGGACTACAATTAGCAGAAGCTCTCCACATAACCTAGGGTGGAGACAATTGAGGAAAACTTCCCAAAGGAAGTTTCAATGTGGGAACTTGAGGGACAATTGGGGTTTATCCAAGCCAACAAGAATGGAGAAATGGCAAAGAGGCTAAGGAAAACCAGAGGCCAAGGAGAAGCGGTGGGAGATCCCTGCTTAATTAACAGAAGAAAATAGACCCTGGTGGCCTAGACTTGGGTGATGGTGGTAATATTATAGAAAATAGGTATAGGGTTGCAACCCTGTAGGAGGGACAACAATATGAACTAACCAGTACCTCTCAGAACTTGTGTCTCTAGTTGCATATGAAGCAGAGGATGGCCTAGTCGGCCACCAATGGGATGAGAGGCCCTTGGTCTTAAGAAGATTATATGCCCCAGTACAGGGGAATGCCAGGGCCAGGAAGCAGGAGTGGGTGGGTTGGCGGCAGAGCAGGGGAGGGAATAGGGGTCTTTCAGGATAGCATTTGAAATATAAATGAAGAAAATATCTAATAAAAAAAGAAAATAGGTATATATGCTAGTATAAAGTCAGAATTTATTGTTTCAATTTGTCAGATAAGGATGGAGAAGAAAAGAATCATGGCCGTACTTTTTCCAAATTAGGCAATTAGATCATAAGTGAGAGCACACAGAGGAGGCCAGACAGAGGAGAAAGGGTATGTCAACTCTTATGGACCTAATTGATATTCTCTGGTAGGCACTTGGACCGTAGCTTCTGGGCTGTTAGAGATTTGGAACTCATTCTCTCAGAGTAGTTACTCTGTTCAAGTGAAGTCACCCACAGAAATTCTATAGATGAAAATAGTCAGACCCAAGTGTCTAATGACTGACAGGAGACTCCTAAATAAGAAAAATAAAAAGGAATCCAGAGAAGAATTAGAGAATATGTTGTGAGGTAGAGGAGAGAGTCGTCTTCTGTGGACAGAAACCATTACAGACCATTCACTGTGGTTACAACCAGTGAAGATGCAGAGTTGTGGAGCCCAGTCCCAATATACACATCTACAATACAACTCCTACACTCCAGGGATCATTGTGGAAGTGGCGACTGAAAGATTGTGAGAGCCAGATCCTGGACTTTGCTGTGAAGTTGTGGTTCCTAGTAATATCAGAAGTTAAACCCATGAAGTCTCACCTGCATGGCTGTTCAAACATGAATTTAACAAGGAAAACAATAAAATATGTAAAGAGGAGGAGAGAAGTTCCAAGAGGAACTTCTTTCCTAGACAAAGAACTTCAGGCAACTCAAAAATGTTGACAGTGAGAAAATAAGTCTTTCCCAGAGAAGAGCACAACAATTGGTGTCCAACAACAAATGCTCAGCCCTGAAAACCCTCAGCAACATATGACCTGAGCAGGTTATATTTATGTATTTAGGAATATGTATATGTGTATGCATGTGTGTAACATATATACATGAACATTTATGTGTGATACACACACATATATAATAATATAATATATATTATATACTATAATCTCAAATTTTTACATAATTTTTTTAAAAGTTGCCTAGTACAATGCCTGGAGTCCTCTAACTGAACTGACAAAAGAAAATACTAGGAAGCATAGCACATAAACTTCATTTGATGTGTAGATTTTATATGAAACAATCTTCCTAAATAAGAAGGAAATGTGCCAGAGATATTATATACCATCTGTCTTAGTTAGGGTTTCATTACTAAGAAGAAAAAACATGATCATTAGACTACATCCTGTTGAATGAGGGCTTTAAAATCCTATAATAAAACTTGACCTTTACCATCAGGGTATAATTGGGAGTCAGCTGCCTATGGCCCCATAGCTGGGGGACAGTAATCCGTAATAGCCACTGATTAAAAGTCTGGTTAGTATGAAGGCTTTAGGCCTTTAGAGGAGAGGAGAGGAGAGGAGAGGAGAGGAGAGGAGAGGAGAGGAGAGGAGAGGAGAGGAGAGGAGAGGAGAGGAGAGGAGAGGAGAGGAGAGGAGAGGAGAGGAGAGGAGAGGAGAGGAGAGGAGAGGAGAGGAGAGGAGAGAAGAGATAAGGGATAGTTGTGACTCAGAGCTGTTATGAGAGGTAAGGTGGGAGTCTAGTAGTTAAATGTGTGACGCTATGATTGGTGCTTTTGAATTTGACCAGAGAGGGACACACAACCAGCTCTCTCCAAGACCAAACAGTATTTGCTGATATGCAATTAGGAGAGCCCAGATTTGTTCATGGTATTTACAGGACCAATATGGGTAACTTCTTTAAGTTTCTGGCTACTTTTGCAGTAATATTCCTTTTGGTCATAGAGAAGACAGGCATAGGGAGTAAGCCCTGGTGATGGATAAGGAAGTTGTAGGGAACTGAATCAGCCTTTGACTGCTCATGTAGACAAATTTCCTGATCCTATTAGGATGGACTGTTGACTAGAGGTAAAGGTCTCTTGGACATTAAACATCCATAATGTAAGAGCTACCCCATACAGCTGTAGATAGAAAGAAATAGAAGAGGAGGAAGCAAGTTTAAAAATAAAAGATTTTCAGAGCATTTGTTTGTGCAGTGGCAGAAATTTTCACAATAGAAAATTAAGCATATCAGTTTTGGCCATTGAACTGGTGCCAAACTGTTTGTAGTAACAAAATGAGGCTTTAATAAAATCTGAGTCTGTGGATGAAGAGAGGAAGGATGGTAAACAAACATCACCAGTGGGAGTTTCTATAAGCTCCAAGTGAGAACTGAGAGGCAAGAGCAAAGCCCAGGAGGGCATAGAGAAGCTATGAGACTTCCAGAATGTAGTGGAGAGACATGAAGGACAAGATCGCAGAAGCTTAGAAAGGCTTAAGGAAGTTTTGGAGCTTAGCAGGCAGCTTCTAAGCTATGGAGGTTGGTTCTAATAGAGGGAGAGGAGTGTCTTAATAACTAGAGAGTACCCCACATAGTGGGGCTCTGGAGGGCATACTAGGCTCCAGGAGCCAGAGAGAGGACATTTACCAAGTAGATGAGAGGTCAATGGTTAGGACAGATGGAGGGTGGGGCAGCTGATTGGGCAGGCTCTAGATTTCCGAAGCAAATATGATGGGTGGCCGAAGCCAGTAAATAATCTGTACACCTTCAGGGATCCAAGGCAGCAGTGTGAGTCAGTCTGAATTGTTAAGATGTTTAAGTATGGCACCCTTAATCAATGCTCCCTGAAGAGAGAGACCTATGGAAAGGGTAGTGTTTGGAGACCCTTGTATGTTTGAAGATGGAACAGGTGGTTAGGAGAGAAGACAGTAATAGCTGAACCCAAGGCTAGTTCTTTGATTCAAGTATAAGATGTTCTGCTGCAGCCAGAGGTACATTCTTGTATATGAATGCAAAATTCAAACATTGTTTTTAAATCCAATCTTGCATTAACTGAATCCAGTGGCCAGAAGGCCCAGATATAAATTCTGAGCTCTGGTCATCAAAGCAGCCATAACAAGCACTGTTAGCAGTAGTGGCTTGTAGCTAGCAGTAGCAGAGAAGCATAAACAAAACCAATAAGCACAGAACACAGAAAGCTCACACACTTAAAGAAGAGCTGTCAGAAACAAAACGTGGTGGCTGCCATCATTTATACATTCAGCTGATCCTGACCCATTTCCATCTCATTTCTCATGTTTACAAAGAAATCCATTTACAGACACATCAGAAAACATAGTCTCATCTGCATAAAGAAAACAAACAGGAAAAACTTTCCAAACAACCAGAACCAGATTGGCCATCTTTATCTCACCTTTTGCCCTGGATGGAGGTGAAGGGGTTTGTAATTGGATGAGAGGGGGTGATGTTTGGCTATGGAGGGCTTTTGGGTATCCCAATCCCAAGGACTCACCTGGCAGATATGTCAGACTGTATGGTTTGGAGGAGACAAAGGAAGGGACAGCTGGCAAACCTGGGGTCAAGCAGAAGAAAGAGCAAAAGAAAAAGAGCTCCTATTTTAACTAAGAGATTCCTTCCCGAGCTAGAGAAAGTACCCAAGGAGCTGAAGGGGTCTGCAGCCCTATAGAAGGAACAACAATATGAACTAACCATTACCCCCAGTGTTCATGTCTCTAGCTGCATATGTAGCAGAGGATGGCCAAGTCTACCATCAATGGGAGGAGAGGCCTTTGGTGTTGTGAAGATTCTGTGCCCCATTATAGGGGAATGCCAGGGCCAGGAAGTGGGAGTGGGTGGGTTGGGGAGCAGGGGGAGTGGGGAGGATATAGGGGATTTTTGGAGAGGAAATTAGGTAAGGGGATAGCATTTGAAATGTAAACGAAGAAAACATCTAATAAAAAAAAAATGAGGTTCCTTCCCAGCAAGGAGACAGGTTGGTACCACTAGGAAGGAATGGATAAGAGGGATACTCCTAAAGATACAGCTAAGTGCTGAGGCTGGTAAGGCTGTCTGCCTACTCTGACAATACTGGAACGAGAAGGAGAGATGGGTCCCCAAAACTCTGTCAGTACCAAAAATGTGGCCCATGTCCAGAAGGGAAAAATGAATCACCATGATTCTGTAATGTCTACCCAAGGCTCCCTGACAGAGATGGCAGGAGCCAGCTCCTCGGTCATACATGGCCAGACATATGAGGTCTGGAGGGTGTGGAAGATGATTTAGGCTTGATGTTCTTGCACAGTAAAATAACATGAGGACAGTCATCAGCCCAGTGTCCTTCTTGATGGCATCATTGGCATGCATGGTTGGAATGGTTTGTGAGGGTTTGGACAGTCCTGGCTCAATGACCCTCCTGACCATATTTGAAACAGAGATCTAGAGGTTCTCAGGTTTTGGGAGCCTGAGTAGCTGCTATGGTTGGCTGAAAGGGTTAGCCTAAATTGAGTATTTTTGTTTTCAAGATATTTTATCTCTCCCATCATATTCCTTGAAGGTCACAGCTAAGATTTATTTTGCCTGTGGAGTCAGGGATCCTTTCTCTAGATGTTTGAGTTTGGCCCTGATATCAGAGAGGCTCTGGGAGAAGAAGGTCGTAAGGAGTTGTTTTCCAAGACTTGGGATCCAAATTGGTATGCTGCGATAAGGTCTTTGTAAGGCACTCTAGGAATTGAGACAGGTTTTCATGTTTATCCTGGATGATCTTTTGGATTTGTTTTTATTTATAATTTAGCACTTTAAGGGTGGCTTTGTAGAGACCAGTCAAAAGACAAGTTATAAATTGATCCCTAGCAAGGATGTTCCCTGGAGTATTGTAATTCCATTCAGAGTCTTGCTCAGGGACTGCCTCAGTCCCAGATGGGTAGGTGCCAATAGTTTGGCAAATTTCATCTACATGTGCTAAGCCTGGTCCCAGAATTGCCTGTGTTCCTCAGGGAGAAAACTGTTGGTGAGAATCATAAAAAAGTCATGCAAGATGTAATTGTAAGTTTCTTTAATAAAGGTGCAAACATTAGTAGTATAGGACCCCAATCTCTTTTCTACTTGAGAGGGTTCACCTAATGATAAGGGATATGTACCCTGACCAAGCCATCCATCCTGGCAACCTCCCACAAAGGGAGAACTGTAGTGGGTTTAGCCCAGGTAGGAGGAGATAAAGGGACTTCCATGGCAGATGACAAACAAGTATAGAGGAGATTAAGGGCTGGCCATGGAAAAGAGGTAGTCACCTGAAAGGGTTGACCTGGGTGGCTGATATCTGAGGAGGGAGAAAGGGAGACTGGAGAGCTGGTGGTCTCTCTCTCCATGTTAGGAGCTGGCACATAGCTATGAGGAGGGTAAAGGGTATCCAGTATTTGGTGGGGAGGGAGGCACTGGTGCGTGGAGGAGGCCTGTGGGATAGGCAGTCTTTCTGGAGTTCTAACAGCCTCTGGTCTCTGTTTCAGCAGGGAGTCTCTACCTGAGTTCACTTACTTGTTCTTCTGGCTGGTGTGGCCTGTACCTGAGCACAGGATGCACACTCAAGTTGGGGATAGAGAGACAAGAGCAACAGGGGGCAGGGAATGGAGAGATGATGGAGGATTGCTTCTGTGGGATCCGAGGAAGAAGAGTTTAATGGGTAGCTAGCCTACATGCTCTGGCTGACATAGCCTACCAAATTTTTTATAATTCTTTATATATTCTAGTCATTAACCTCCTCTGAAATATAACTGACAAGTATTTTTTTCAAATTGTGTAAACCAGTCACCCTGCTGATGCTTTCCTTTGGTATATAGACATTTTTAATTTTGTGTAATCATAGTAGTAAATTCTTGGAATCACTGCCTATACTTTTTTTTTTTGCTAGACAGATACCTTGCAGTAATTTGCCCTTTAATGATTTTAGCATTTAATGTTTCACAGTGATGTCTTTAATTGATTTTTGTGATCCATCCAATAGTTAACTGTGAGGAGCTAGAGAAAGTACCCAAGGAGCTAAAGGGGTCCACAACCCTATAGGTGGAACAACAATATGAACTAACCAGTACCCCCCCAGAGCTTGTGTCTCTAGCTGCATATGTATCAGAAGGTGGCCTAGTTGGCCATCAGTGGAAAGAGAGGCCCATTGGTCTTGCAAACTTTATATACCTCAGTACAGGGGAACGCCAGGGCCAAGAAGTGGGAGTGGGTGGGTAGGGGAGTGAGTGGGGGAGGGTATGGGGGACTTTTGGGATAGCATTGGAAATGTAAATGAAGAAAATACCTAATTAAAATAAAATTTAAAAAAGAACATTATATTGGCTTATAATATTGTAATAAAAGAAATGAGGATACATTGAAAAATTGATTTTTGTGCAAAGTGAAAGATGTGGATCTACTGCCATTCTTCTTCAGGTAGATATGTAATTTTGCCAACACTATTTGTTAAATAGGTTTTCCTCAAACATATGTTTATGACACTTTCATCAAAGAAAAAAATGGTATCTGCACTGTGGTTTATTTCTGGGTGCTATATGTATAGTCCACAATGTCTGCTGCTATAACACTTCTATGTTATCATTGTCTTTATGGCTCTAATTTTTAATTCAGGTCAAATATTGTGATACTTCAAGCAGTGTTTTTTCTCTATTTAGGGTTGCCTTTGTTTCCATAGGAATTTTCAGTTATTTTTAATAGTTCTCTGAATAATGTCATTGGAATTGTGATGAAGAGTAGTCTGAATTTGTAGATTACTTTGTTAATATAGATATTTTGCATTATTAATTCAGCCAATTGAGGAATGTAGAAGGCTTTTCCATCATCTTCTTCAATGTCTTTTTTTTTTTTTTTTTTTTTTTGTCCGAGACAGGGTTTCTCTGTGTAGTCCTGGCTGGAACTCACTCTATAGGCCAGGCTAGCCTCAAACTCAGAAATCTGCCTGCCCTGACTCCCAAGTGCTGGGATTAAAGGCATGCACCACCACCCAGCCTTCAATGTCTTTTAAATTTTGATTTATAGCCATTTCTTTTGCAATCACACACACACACACATATATAGATATATTCATCTCATTGCCTTCTCTTAGTCCCCTTTTCTCCTGCTAGACCCCTTGTTCCCAATAAGATTTCTTTAAAGTTTCACATCTTTGTGTGTGTGACCCACTACATTCAATTAGGCTTCTTTCCATGAGCATGGATAGAGGTTATTTACTGGAGCATAGGCAACTTCCCAGTGACTACACCACTTAATGCCTCTCCCATTAGCCATTCACTGCCAGTAGCTCTTTGTGGAGGGGATGGGGCTTGTGAGCCTTTCTGCATCCTTGTAGAATGCTGATGGGCCCATTCTTTTGTAGGGCTTGTGCGCGTAAATATGTTGTTTTGAGTTCATGGATGCAGTGGTCATTTCTTATCTGAATGAGGACATTTCATAGCACTCCTCTCTGTTCTCTGGCTTTTACATTTTTTCCAGGCCTTCCTCCATAAGGTCCTCTGAACCTTGGAAGAGATGATACAGATATCCCATTAAAAGCTGAGCTTTCAATAATCAGTATTCTCAACACTTGGATAATTATTTATGGACATAACTCTAAATACGTAAAGGTAATTTGGTGTAAAAATGTTCATTTAGCCAAAGAGTTGTATCAACTTTCCTTCTAGGCCTCTTGACTTGCTCATTGATGAGCTTTGATCAGGTTTACAATATTCGGGCGTGAATTTCCCCCTGTGCAGTGGGTCTCAGAATCAGAAACTAATTACCTCCTTAACAGGCATCCTACTATTACATCACTAAAAATGTCTTGCCTGATAATTCAATTGTATAGCACAGAAGTCCACAACTATCTAAGACTGTTGATCTAAGTCCACAACTATCTAAGACTTTTCTCACCCAGCAGCTTGCATAGATAGCACTTTCCAGCATTATGAAAATTACCCATCAGAGAAGTTTCCATCTCACTTCCAACTTGATTTTTATATTATATAACCAAAGCATGAGTTGTCAAAATAGGTTCTTACCATCTACTTCTGACAAGTACCGAAGAGCAGTGGCAATAGACTTTGTTGATAGTGACAGTGGGAGAGATGCTCAGGAGCTACCCTGTACAACAGCTCCTATGTAATTTTGTCCCTAGCCACCCTGCTTCGGTTTCTGTGAGTTCATATAAGTTTAGCTCAGTTGTTTTGGAGGGCGTTGTTCTGCTATCCTCCATCTACTTTGTCTCCCTCACCCCTTTCTGCCTCTTCTCTGGGGTTCCCTGGGATCTGAGGGGAGGGATTTGATCCCATCTATACATTCCAAGGTCCTTCCCTCTCTGTGCATAATATCTGGATGTGAATCTCTGTATTTGTTCCCATATGCTGCAGGAGAAAGCCTATCTGATGGCACCAAATGATGAATATGGCACACTATCATTAGGAGTAATTTCACTGTTAACATTCCACTGCATTAGGTTTACATACTGCCCCTCAAATGCCCTTTAATTATAGTTGTCTCTCTCCTCGACCCCGGGAAATTGATGTGTTCTCTCACACTAGGCACTTCCTCTTTGTCTATCCTCTGAGTGCATAGATTTTAGCTTGATCATTTATTTAAGGGCTAATATTTAAATATAAGTAAATACATACCATATTTGTCTTTCTGGATGTGGGTTATTTCATTCAGAATGATTTTTTTCTACTGCCATCCATTGGCCTGAATTTTTCATGACATTTTTTAATACTTATATAATACTCTGTTGTGTAAATGTACCACAATTTCTCTATCCATTCTTCTGCTAAGGAATACTAGATAGTTTCCAGTTACTGGATATTATGAATAGAGCAGCAATGAACATAGTTGAGCAAGTGTCTCTGTGGTAAGCTGGTGTCTCTTGGGTATATAACTAAGAGAGGTAAAGCTGGATCTTGAAGTAGAGCAATCCCCAAATTTCTGTGGGTTTTTCTTCCAGTTTGCTTATATGGTGGATTTTATTTATTAATTTGTATATATTGAATCATCCCTGCATCTCTGTAGTGAAGCTTACATGATCATGATGGATAATCTCTTTTTATATGCTCTTGGTTTTGGTTTACAAGTATTTTGAGTAATTTTGCATCTATTTTCATAAGGGAGATTGGTTTGTAATTCTGTTGTTGTTCTTGTTCTTGTTGTTGAGTATTTATGTGGTTTGGATATCAATGTAACTCTAGCCTCATAGAATGAATTGTGCAGTATTCTTCATTTTCTTTCTATTTTGTGGGATAATTTGTGGGATAATTTTGTGGGATAGCATTGACATTAACTCTTCTTTGAAAGTCTGGTAGAACTGTGCACTAAAACTATTTGGCTCTGAGCTTTTTTGGGTGGGAGGCTGTTAATGATTGCTTCTATTTCACTAGTAGTTATAGGTTTGTTTAAATTGCTTATTGCTTTTGACTTAACTTTGGTAAGTAGAAGCTATTAAGAAAAGTATCCATTTCTTTTAGGTTTTCCAATTTTGTGGAGTACAGGTTTTTGACATATATTTTATGATTCTCTAGATTTCATTGGTGTCTGTTGTTATTTCTGATTTTTCTTTATTTGGATATTCTCTCTCCACCTTTTAGTTAATTTAGATAAGAGATTGTTGATTTTTTTTCAAAGAACCAAATCTTTGTCTCATTGATTTTTATATTGTCCACTTTCATTCTATTTTATTTATTTCAGCCATGAATTTCATTATTTTTTCCATCTACTCCTTCTGAGTATGATTTCTTCTTTTTATCTACAACTTTCCGGTTACAATTGCTACTATGAGATCTCTCCAGATTTGTTTTTGTTTTTCTTTTGCTGTTTTGTTTTGTGTAGGCACTTAGTGCTATGAATTTACCTCTTAGAACTCCTTTCACTGTATTATTAAATTGGGTATTGCATATTCATTTTCATTCGACTCTAAAAAGTCTTTGATTTCTCCCTGTATTGATCCAATTTTTTTTATTCAGTAGAGAATCATTCAGTTTCCATGAGTTTCTATGCTTTCTATTATTTCTGTTGATATGCAGCTTTATCAATGGTGGTCTGATCAGATGCATGGAGTTATTTTAATCTTCCAGTATCTGTTGAGATTTGCCTTGAGTCTGAGTATATAGTCAAATTTGGAGTTGGGAGCTAGGGTAAAGCAATGAGTGGAGGGAGAGAGATTAGGAGGAAATGGCCTGTGAGATCCACTGGAGATGTGGGTAGCAGGGTGGGAAAGAAGGCTGCAGCTAGTATTCCATTGTAGAGCTAGGAATGAGACTAGGCATTGGATTTGGAGGGGAGGAGGGCGTGGTGAAGGTCTTCAGTTGCCTTACCTGTTTCTCTGGCCTGCTCCCCAAGTATGTCTCCAGTGAATGGCTGCTGGTGTAGGAGTCTGATTTTCTGGCAGGCAAGGTCTGTGGCTTAGAACAGGATGCTTGCTGGAGTTGAAGTTGGGGAAAGGAAGGAGAGGAGGGAGTGGTCTGTGAGATACACAAGATATGTAGGTGTAGGAGACAGTAGGAATGCTGGTGATCTGTTACAGAGCTTGGGATGAGCCAGTGCATCTCTTCTAACTTCAACTATGCCACCAGGAATCCTGTGTTGTGGTAAATTTCTCCAACCCAAATATGCCCCAGCAATGAAACCACAACTCAATTAATATGAATACATGCTGTGGGCCTAGATTGGGCAGATCTAGTGCTACACTACCATCTTCTGCATCTATGAGACCTCTTAGAACTTGTGGTTTCTCCAGGCCATGTGCTTCTGGTCCGGTTTTCTTCTTCTTCTCCCTCCTCTGTGTCCTTTCTCTCTTACATTTAATCCTTCTTCTCTTCCCACCTTCCTCTCCACGTTCTCTTTTATCTGCCCAATCATCAGCTCTCCTTTATTTTACAAATTAAGGTGGGAGCAGGCTTACAGAAAATCACCTGAGTGCTGACTCATTCCTTGTTCACAGCCACTCACAGGAAATTATCAAATATAGTTATCCCCAAGGCTATCCACAACAATCCTCAGCAATCCTAGCTGGAGCCTGTATTATTCTCCATGGTTACCTTGTCCTTTCCATTTTCTTCTTTTCTGTGCCTTCTGTTTTGTGTATCTTCTCCACTTCTGTTTCTGGACTAGAAAATCTTGTCATGGATTATCTCTCAACAGCCTTAAATATATCTGCAAAGACTTTACTTTTCCAAATAATTTCACATTTACAGGTAGCAGTTCAAGATATTCTGAAGGAGACAATACTCAATCTATTATAAAGCAAGATTAATGTTGGAAAGTACTGTGTGACTTAACAAGAGGAGATATGCAAATTAAAATGACCCTGAGATTGCACCTCACACAAGTCAGAATGGCTAAGATCAAAAACTCAGGTGACAGCAGATGCTGGAGAGGATGTGAAGAAAGAGGAACACTCCTCCATTCCTGGTGGGATTGCTAGTTGGTACAACCACTCTGGAAATCAGTCTCGCAGTTCCTCAGAATATTTGCCATAGTATTACATGAGGACCCAGCTATACCACTCCTGGGCATATACCCAAAAGATGCTCCAAAATGTAACAAGGACACATGCTCCACTATGTTCATAGCAGCCTTATTTATAATAGCCAGAAGCTGAAAACAACCCACATAGATGTCCCTCAACAGAAGAATGATTACCAAAAAATAAATGGTACATTTATACAATGGAGTACTACTCAGCTATTAAAAACAATGACTTATGAAAGTCGCAGGCAAAAGGATAAAACTAGAAAATATCATCCTGAGTGAGGCATCCAGCCACAAAAACACACAAAAAGCTCAAAATACCATGATACAACTCACAGACCATGTGAAGCTCAAGAAGAAGGAAGACCAAAATATACATACTTCAGTCCTACTTAGAATACAAAACAAAATAATCATGGGAAGTAGAGGGTGGGAGGGACTTGGGAGGAATAGAGGAGGGAGAGAGGAAAAAAGGGGGCAGGATCAGGTGTGGGAAGAGACAGGAGGGTCAGGAAATTGAACAGAGGTATATAGCAATGGGGGATGGGGAATAGGGATAGTCACCAGAAAGTTCCAGATGTCAGGAAAGCAAGAAGCTCCCAGAACCCAATGGATATGACATTAGCTGAAATATCCAACAAAGAGGAGAGAGAACCTGTAGAGACCATATGGAGAGGTTAGGCATGGCCACCAGTTAAGGGATGGGGCCACCCACCCTTCTCAAAAATTTTAACCCAGAATTGCTCCTGTCTAAAGGAAATACAGGAACTAAGAGTAGAGCAGAGACTAAAGGAAAGGCCATCCAGAAGAGACTGCCCCACTTGGGCATTCATCCCATATGCTGTCACCAAACCCAGTCACTATTGCTGATGCCAAGAAGTGCTTGCTGACAGGAGCCTGATACAGCTATCTCCTGACATGCTCTGCAGAGCCTGATTGATACAGGTGTGGATGCTCACAGCCAACCATGGGACTGAGCAAAGGAACCCCAGTGGAGGAGTTAGAAGAAGGAATGAAGGACCTGAAAGGGTTTGCAACCCCATAGGAAAAACAACAAAATCAACCAACCAGACTCCCAGAGCTCCCAGGAACTAAACTACCAACCAAAGAATACACATAGAGGGACCTATGGCTTCAGCTATATATGTAGAAGAGGATGGCCTTATCTGGCATCAATGAGAGGGGAGGCCCTTGGTCCTGTGAAGGGTTGATGCACCACCATAGGGGAATGCTAAAGTGGTGAGGTAGGAGTGGGTAGGTAGGTGGGGGAGCACCCTCATAGAAACAGAGGGAAGGAGAAGGAAGGAGGGGTGGAAGAGGGGGATTGTGGAGGGAAAACCAAGGAGATAATATTTGAACTGTAAATAAATAAAATAACAAATAAAAACTTTTTTAAAAAGAGAGAAAAAAAGAATTTATATAACCAGAATCGTTTTTTGCAAGAAAAGAAAAGTTTTTGTTTTGGTTTTTTTTTAGTTTATTTTAGCATGAGATCACAAAGACGGTGTTTGTTTTCCTTCATAGATAAGAGGGAAAGAAAGTGATTAATTATTTAATCCTTATGATTCATCAAAATCAAAAAGGTTAAAAGGGAGGTGAAATTTAACCATGGAACTGTTGATGAAGAAGGAAGACATGAGCATTCTAGGCACCTAATCCCTCAAAGTCTATCTGGTGTATGAGCTCTAGTCTCCAGCATTTTTTAACTCAGTTGAGAACATTCTTTTTCCAAATTGAGTATCCATTCAAATCTGAATCTAGATGTTCATCTCTTGGTCAATTGCATATAGAGTACTTGATACTGCCCCACACCCAAGCTGGGATGAGCAAATAAGTGCAGCTAAAAAGTAAGAGACCAGAATGATGCTGCAGAACTTGTGGGAGTCACCAACTAATGACTGGTTCAACTTGAGGCCTATGCCAGGGAGAAGCTCATTCCCGACCCTGCTTGGATGGCCAGAAACAGGAAGTTGGATGGCCCAAAGACCTAGAATACAATCAAAAACAACACAATTCCAAAAATAGATGGAGTCAATTAAATGATTCTTAATGATATTCTATTATGGATATCATTTATTATTATGGATGCTTAGCCCAATCATCATCAGAGAGGCTTCATCCAGCAACTGATGGGGGCAGATGCAGAGACACACAGCCAGATTTTAGACTGAGCTCAGAGAACTCCACAAAAGACATAGAGGAAGGATTATAGGAGCCAGAGGGGTCAAGAACACCAGGAGAATGAAGCTCTCAGAATCAACTAAGCAAGGCTTATAGGGACTCACAGAGACTGAGGTGGTAATCATGAAGATTGCATGTGGTTGAGCTAGGTTCACTGCATATGTTATGATTGTGTAGCTTGAAGGTTTTATGAGACTCCCAGCAGTGAGAGTTCTTGGGAACCCTTTACTCCTACTGGGTTACCTCATCCAACCTTGATATGAAAATTTGTGCCTAGACTTATTGTAACTTGTTATGTCATGTTCAATTGATATCCTACGAAGGCCTGGTCTTTTCTGAAGGGAAACAGAGGAAGAGTGGATCTAGGGAAGAAGGGAGGTTGTGTGGGGGCACTGAGAAGAGTGGAGGGAGGGGAAATTCCAGTCCAGATGTGGTATATGACAGAAAAAATTTTTTTTAAAGTAAGAGACCAGATCTTTCTTCAACCATACAACATCAAAAGCATTTGTATTAGTCAAGTTCCTCATTTCTGTCATAAAATGCCTGAACTTAATGAAGGATTTATCTTGGTGCAGTCTCAGAGTGCCTATTTCAGGGCCTTGAGTAGGCAGCAGGTCACATCATATCCACAGTCAGGAAGCAGAGGACAATGATGTTTATGCTTACATCTTGTTTCCCTTGGTACAGTCAAGGATCCCAGCCCATGGAACAGAGCTGTCATGGTGAGACATGTTTTCCAGCTCAGTCAAGCCTAGATAATCACAGGCAAGCCTGGAAATTTTTCTCTAGATGATCCTAGATCAGTCTAATCTAGATAGCCACAGGCATGCCAGGAGGTTTGTCTCCAGGGTAATCCTGGATGCAGTCAAGTTCACAGGATCAACCACTTGATGTGCACATACAATTGTTTCAAATTCAACAGATGCATGTGCATTGTCAAGAATCTCTTCCTTTATAGCTACTGGGGATCTCATGTGGAAGAAACATATGAAAGAGAGCTTGAGTGACATTACAAGGCACATGAGGCAGAAAGATGCAGAGCTAAAATTTTATTTCTGGTTTTGCTGGTCTCTGCTGTTAGCTTCCAATGAATAGAACAGCTTTTTATCTGATAAAGTTAGTGGGACCACATACTGGCAGTGAACTACATCTAGCTTTAAGGAACACAGCTTTTTTTTCTTTTTCTAGAAGTACTTTTTAGAATGCTAGAATCTATTTCTGGCATGGTACTTCACTAGAATCAATTTTGGGTATTTAAAATAGTGTTTTAATTATTTTAAGAAGCTTTTTTTATAAGTTCAATATACCCATTCTCACATATGCTACAATGCTGATTAATGACATCAACAGCTCTATGTTCTGCTTCTGTGTCTGCCCTGTGCTCACCTGAGGCATCCTACTAATCATGATTATGCCACAGTCTATCCTACCATATTGTTTAATTATCATTTTGTTAGCTATCCATCCACTCTGTTAATTGACACAAAATAGATTTATCCAACCCTGAAACCCTGAACCAACACTCTTCCTTGACTTGCCAGAATCAAACTCCAGAAGTAGTTTATCCATAAAAGATGGAGAGACTCCTCTACAAAAAAAAAAAATCTTATCTCCTTGTTTCTTAGGTAACTTTGGCCTTTTACCTACCTTTCAAGGCTCAGCTAAATCCCTATGTCTTCTGTGAATTCCTTTTTAATTATAACTCTTATTGCCAAGATCATAATCGACACCAATTACTTGATTGTGATTTTATAGTTTTCTACTTTACATATAAATATTAATTCAGCTATACTTTAAATTTCTCTAGGACATTTCATGTTGAATGCCCTTACGAATTGTAAATAAAAATAATAAATAATAATAATAATAGTAATGCGTGCTGCTATTCATGATTACTAGGTACTGGTCAGGAGTTGATACTGATTATCCCAGTGTCATATTTCACAAAGTGAAAGGGGCATGTTCACTCAGTTAAAAAGCAGTAATGGTAGAGCAGCATACAGACAACCCAGGCAGCCTAAGCCACTAAGCAACACAGTCCCTACTCAAGTGCCTGTCAGTATACATTATTACCTGGTAATTTAAGCTGGTAAAATAAAAATTCCTGTTTTGCAAGACTGAAAGAAAGAGAACATTGTGTGACCAACCTCATACACTGAGGACAGGCAGAGGAGAGAGGCTCTAAACCCAAAAGATAAAATATGAAAATATGATTCACAGATATTTAGAGTGAGATAAAAGTAGACAAAACTATTAGCAAACTATACTGATATGAAATGTCATAGTGAAACCATTTTATAGGCTAATTTCATAAACTATAAATTATCTTATCTTACAGACTAATTTTAAAGCATTAAGTTAAAACAGGCAAAAAATTAGTCAAAATACCAAGGTATGGACATGTCTACATAAGACAAAAAAATATATCCAAACAAAAATTTCAATCAGGCTGGCGAGAAGGCTCAGTGAGCAGTGCCCAGCTCCTCAGCCTGAGTTTAATCCCCAGGACCTTTTATAGTAAAAGAAGAAAACTGATTCACTCTGACAAGTTGACCCCTGACTACTACAAGCATGTTGGTGCACACACACACACACATACACACAAACACACTTGCACATTAACTAAAATATGTAATTAATGTTTTATTTGCATAAAACATTGAAAATTAACAGTAGTTTAATGAAGCCATAAAATACTTCCTTGGTAACAATCCCCTGCTCTAAGAATTACATCAGTCATCAGAACAGAAGACTAGAACCTAAGCCACTGATGATCAACAGCATCTGACACTGCTGTGTGCAGCAATTAGGACTCAGCCTTGCTGCCTTTTTCCACAGGGCAGTTAAAAATGGGAATGGAAGACTTCTGATCCCTCCAACAGAAACCATGCATTAAGATGCATCATAGCAGCAGTAGACATTTTAGTCATAATTCAATTTATTTTCCACCAAAAATTATTTTTAAAAAATATTTGGCATTTAAAAATTTTAAAGTAGGTCAAGTGCAGTGGTACTTGCCTGTAATCCTAGCACTTGGGAGGCTGAGTCAGGGGGATCATTAATTTAAGGATATCATAGGCTACACAGTGAAATCTTATCTTAAAATATAAACAATAGGGGGAAAGGGGAGTTTGTAACCAATCCTTCCAGTGCAGAAGAATTAGAAGAATTCAAGCTAACTTCCTTGTTTTATTTAAATTCTAAATAATTAAAAATTAAATTCTATATATAACCTGGAGCCCTAATAAGTGCAAAGCATTGTGGGGTCATACTATCCCACAAAAGCACATGAAGAACTTTTCTGTCCGCATGTGTAAGTCTTAAGAGAAGAAAATAGTGAATGCCATGAGCAGCTGTACTAACCAGTGAAAGCCAGTGGAGAAAGACTTTGTCCTGGTTATCTATAGCTGTAGGAAATAGAGCTCCTGGAATTTTGTTCCATCCATTTCAGAAGCTTATCCAATTCTAGCCTTACCCCAGAACTCAAACTTCTTGTAACTTCTGACCCTGGTAGGATTGGAGAAAATCTAGAACCTTCCAAGTGTTTTCCTCTTACACATATTCATTCAGAAGACCAGTATTGTGCTCTAAACACAGGAAGCCTTATCAGTAATATACCTGCTTTTTAAAATTATTTAGCCTCCTACTTTCCATAAGCTTTTCTTTACCCTCCTGCAATTAGTGGAGCTATAGGAACCCTGGATTAGCTAACTTGTGCCATCTAAAGGCAGTAGTGAGAACACTCCAAAATCGTTTAAATACTCATACAAAACTTTAATGAAATTAGTTCTACATACAGCTAAAATATAAGTCAGATAATAAAGTTTTCAACAGATATGTTGGTATTGTCTCAAATAAAGGAGAAAACTGTAAAATCTCTAGTCTTTGGTCTATTATCAACTAATTACAACCATAAACAAGTTATTTAATGTCTTCATAACTCACATTTCTTAGCAATAAAACAAAATAATTGAATGTGATTTAAAAAGAAATTTGAAAAATATTTTTTATTTTATAAAATAAAAAGCTTTTATTAGATTTTGAAATTTTTGAACAATCCTGGTTGTGAAAAAAAAACAAGACATCAAAGTAGAAAGTAGAAGGGCGATTCTCAGACTGCTGTTCCATCAACTCAACACAGGATTACTCATCCTCTCAGACTGCTGTTCCATCAACTCTATCAACTTAACACAAGTTTACCCACCTAAGAGGAGGAGCAGCAATTGAGAAAATGTTTCTATAGATCAGGCTGCAGGCAAGCCTGTAAGGGACTTTCTTAATTAGTGACTGATGGGAGAGGACCCAGTCGATTGTGGGTGGGGCCACCATACCTGGGCTTGTCGTCCTGGATTCTATAAGAAAGCAGGCAGAAGAAGCCATGAGGAACAAGACAGTAACCAGCACCCCTCTATGACCTCTACATTAGCTCCATCCTCCAGGTTTCTGACCTGTTTGAGTTCCTGTCCTGACTTCCTCCAACGATAAACAGTGATGTAGAGGCATAAGGAAAATAAACTCTTTCCTCCCCAAGTTGTCTTGGTCTTGGCCATGGTGTTTCATCATAAATAATATATGCTAATAAAATATTTGGAAAGAAATATTTGTGTGAAATTCAAGAAAATGGATAGTAGAGTACATCTGAGTAAGAGAACATCCTGTCCTCCTTTTCAAGTCAGTATTATAACTGAGAAGATCCCATGTATATAAAAGCATCTTGCTTTTATACAAATACTTGGATGGAATTGGCCATCTGTCTTAGTCAGGGTCTCTAGTCTTGCACAAACATCATGACAAAGAAGCAAGTTGGGAAGGAAGGGTTTATTCAGCTTACACTTCCACATTGCTGTTCATCAAAAAAGGAAGTCAGGACTGGAACTCAAGCAGGTCAGGAAGCAGGAGCTGATGCAGAGGCCATGGAGGGATGCTTCTTACTCTTACTTGCATACTTCCCTTGACTTACTCAGTTTGCTTTCTTATAGAACCCAGGACTACCAGCCAAGGGATGGCACCATGAATAGTGAGCCCTCCCCCCTTGATCACTAATTGAGAAAATGCCTTACAGCTGGATCTCATGGAGGCATTTCCTCACCTGAAGCTCCTTTCTCTGTGATAACTCCAGCTTCTGTCAAGTTAACACAAAAAACCAGCCAGTGCACCAGTTATCCACCTATTTTCTCTTTCCCACATTTACAATGATATATATTGTATACGCTCCCCAACAGTGACATATTTCAGGTATGTGATTAAGTTCTTCTCTAAAGGATGTAAGTGGGGAGTTGTGTGCCAATCCACATATAGTGCACAAAAACACTGTATGTATGAACTCCACACTCTGCTTCCTGTCTATTTGATTCTTTTCTGGCATATGTGACAGGATAGACTGTCTGAATTACCACCTTGATGAGACTCATATTTGTAACATAAAAACACAATTGTAAGCAAGCAAGAAATAAACATCTTTCTGATTTTAATCATTATGCATTACTGGGATCTTTCTATCCATTACATATACTCTAATACAATATGACTTTTTTCCATAAACTGATCAAGGGTAGGGCAGTGATCTCTCTTGAATCCCTCTGAAATATGAAAATCCTGTGTGACTGACTTGCTGCTACTATTTGAGCAATAAATGTAAAAATGTACAACCATTGCTTGTTAACTTGAAATAAAAAGAAAACAACTCAAAGGAGGAGTTTCCTCTACATAAGAAGTGAGAAGAATTTGGAAGATAGTAGAAAACATATTTCAAGGAGAAAAAAAGAAGGATCTGGAAAACAAGAGAAAATAACTGGAGTGCTGAAAGAAGGGAACTACAGAAGAAAATGGACACACAAAGCAAAAACATGACTCCTGGGGAGAAGAGAAGACAAAACCAGAACAGAGTTAAGACTGGAGAGCAAAGAAGAACCTAGAGACCAGAGCAACAGCCTTTGTCCCAGGCAAAAACAGAGGATCAGGTTAATTATCTAAACAGTGTTATATCCTGTAAAGAAATAGAAGCAGTCATTACTAGTCTCCCAACCAAAAAAAAGCCCAGGACCAGAGGGGTTTAGTGCAGAGTTCTATCAGACCTTAAAAGAAGATCTAATTCCAGTTCTTTACAAACTATTCCACAAAATAGAAGCAGAAGGTACTCTACCCAATTCATTCTGTGAAGCTACAATTACTCTGATACCTAAACCACAGAAAGACCCAACAAAGATAGAGAACTTCAGACCAATTTCCCTTATGAATATCGATGCAAAAATCCTCAATAAAACTCTCACTAACTGAATCCAAGAACACATCAAAACAATCATCCATCCTGACCAAGAAGGTTTCATTCCAGGGACGCAGGGATGGTTTAATATACAAAAATCCATCAATGTAATCCACTATATAAACAAACTCAAAGACAAAAACCAAATGATCATCTCGTTAGAAACGGAGAAAGCATTTGACAAAATCCAACACCCATTCATGATAAAAGTCTTGGAAAGATCAGGAATTCAAGACCCATACCTAAACATGATAAAAACAATCTACAGCAAACCAGTAGCCAACATCAAAGTAAATGGTGAGAAGCTGGAAGCAATCCCACTAATTTCAGGGACTAGAAAAGGCTTCCCACTTTCTCCCTACCCATTCAACATAGTACTTGAAGTCCTAGCCAGAGCAATTCGACAACAAAAGGAGATCAAGGGGATACAAATTGGAAAGGAATAAGTCAAAATATCACTCTTTGCAGATGATATGATAGTACATATAAGTGACCCCAAAAATTCCACCAGAGAACTCCTAAGCCTGATAAACAGCTTCAGTTAAGTAGCTGGATATAAAATTAACTCAAACAAGTCAATGGACTTTCTTTACTCAAAGGATAAACTGGCTGAGAAAGAAATTAGGGAAACAACACCCTTTACAATAGTCTCAAATAATATTAAATACCCTGGTGTGACTCTAACTAAGGAAGTGAAAGATCTGTATGATAAGAACTTCAAGTCTCTGAAGAAAGAAATTAAAGAAGATCTCAGAAGATGGAAAGATCTCCCATGCTCATGGATTGGCAGGATCAACATTGTAAAAATGGCTATCTTGCCAAAAGCAATCTACAGATTCAATGCAATCCCCATCAAAATTCCAACTCAATTCTTCAACGAATTAGAAAGGGCAATCTGCAAATTCATCTGGAAAAACAAAAAAACCTAGTATAGCAAAAACTCTTCTCAAGGATACAAGAACCTCTGGTGGAATCACCATGCCTGACCTAAAGCTGTACTGCAGAGCAATTGTGATATAAACTGCATGGTACTGGTATAGCGACAGACAAGTAGACCAATGGAATAGAATTGAAGACCAAGAAATAAAACCATATACCTATGGTCACTTGATCTTTGACAAGGGAGCTAAAACCATCCAGTGGAAGAAAAAGACAGCATTTTCAACAAATGGTGCTGGCACAACTGGTGGTTATCATGTAGAAGAATGCGAATTGATCAATTCCTATCTCCTTGTACTAAGGTCAAATCTAAGTAGATCAAAGAATTCCACATAAAACCAGAAACTGTGAAACTTATAGAGGAGAAAGTGGGGAAAAGCCTCGAAGATATGGGCACAGGGGAAAAGTTCCTGAATAGAACAGCAATGAATTGTGCTGTAAGATTGAGAATTGACAAATGGGACCTCATAAAATTACAAAGCTTCTGTAAGGCAAAAGACACCATCAGTAAGACAAAAAGGCCACCAGCAGATTGGGAAAGGATCTTTACCTATCCTAAATCAGATAGGGGACTAATATCCAATATATATAAAGAACTCAAAGAGGTAGACTCCAGAAAAATCAAATAATCCCATTAAAAATTGGGGCTCAGAGCTAAACAAAGAATTTTCACCTGAGAAATACCGAATGGCTGAGAAGCAACTGAAAAAATGTTCAGTATCCTTAATCATCAAGGAAATACAAATCAAAACAACCCTAAGGTTCCATCTCACACCAGTCAGAATGGCTAAGATCAAATATTCAGGTGACAGCAGATGCTGGCGAGGATGTGGAGAAAGAGGAACACTCCACCATTGGTGGGATTGCAAGCTTGTACAACCACTCTGGAAAACAGTTTGGCAGTTCCTCAGAACATTGGACATAGTACTACCAGAGGATCCTGCAATACCTCTCCTGGGCATATATCCAGAAGATGTTCCAACTGGTAAGAAGGACACATGCTCCACTGTGTTCATAGCAGCCATATTTATAATAGCCAGAAGCTGGTAAGAACCCAGATGCCCCTCAATAGAGGAAAAGATATAGAAAATGTGGTACATTTATACAATGGAGTACTACTCAGCTATTAAAAAGGAATGAATTTATGAAATTCCTAGGCAAATGGATATACCTGGAGGGCATCATCCTAAGTGAGGTAACCCAATCACAAAAGAACTCACATCATATGTACTCACCGATAAGTGGATATTAGCCCAGAAACTTAGAATACCCAAGATACTAGATACAATTTGCAAAACACATGAAACTCAAGAAGAACGAAGACCAAAGTGTGGACACTTTGCCCCTTCTTAGAATTGGGAACAAAACACCCAGGGAAGGAGTTACAGAGACAAAGTTTGGAGCTGAGACGAAAGAATGGACCATCTAGAGACTGCCATATCCAGGGATCCATCCCATAATCAGCCTCCAAACACTGACACCAATGCAGACACCAGCAAGATTTTGCTGAAAGGACCCTGATATAGCTGTCTCTTGTGAGTCTATGCCAGGGTCTGGCAAACAAAGAAGTGGATGCTCATAGTCAGCTACTGGATGAAACACAGGGCCCCCAATGGAGGAGCTAGAGAAAGTACCCAACGAGCTAAAGGGGTCTGAAACCCTATAGGTGGAACAACAATATGAACTAAACAGTACCCCCAGAGCTCTTGTCTCTAGCTGCATATGTATCAGAAGATGGTCTAGTTGACCATCATTGGGACGAGAGGCCCCTTGGTCTTGCAAACCTTATATGACTCAGTACGGGAAAACACCAGGGCCAAGAAGTGGTAGTGGGTGGGTAGAGGAGTGAGGGGGTCTGGGGGACTTTGGGGATAGCATTTGAAATGTAAATCAAGAAAATACAAAAAAATTACAATGGAGCTTCTTCTGGGTATATGTCCAGGAGAGGTTTTGCTGGATCTTCCAGTAGTACTATGTCCTGTTACATACATTCCAGTGATGTCTGCTTGACAGGTCGAGAGGCCTGGAAGCACTCACAAGGCAAAGTTTCAAGGAAACTCAACCTCCTAGAACCTTGGCATTCTCATAACCCATATACTCATACCCTCTTCCCGTGTTAGTCTGGTGTATGGATCCATGTGCTTTCTTTCAGTATTGTTTTATTATAAGTGCCTTTTAAGATTGAATTCTGACATAGCTAAGCCTTAGCCAGTGTTCCAATGTCCTAGAAAATCCTTGAAGCCTACAATCTTGGAATTCAGTAGGAATTCAGTAAGAAGGTTATCTATTCAGTAACATTCAAATTAACTTCCAGTAGAGATGGTGAAACTAATTAGGCATTACAAAGAATGGAGCTGGAATAGCTCAGGGCTAGTCTGCAGAGTGAATTCTTAGGACAATAGACAGTCTCACCCAAACAAGGGAATACACAATGTCCTAGCTAATAGATGGGTTTACCATGAAAGAGTTAGGGAATCCCACTGAGACAGGAATCTTCACTACAGCTAGGTATAGGAGGCTACATTGCACATTAGAAGCAAGTTGGTGAATTCTTCTGACAAATGGAGATTCCCCACAGATACTTTAAAGAACAGCCAAGTTACACTCATGCAAGAATTTATCAAGGCCTAGGAAATAGGGGGTTTGTGGTATTGCATTAGTCATGAGAAGGTCTGCAAGAGCAGAACCCCCTGGTGCTACCTTTCTAGAGGCTCAAAGGAGTAGCACAGACTGTGATTAGGTGTGAAATCCTTACCTGTCATTAGCTGACCCTAGGCAGGGCTGTTTTATCTTTACTGTAAATATTACCTGGTTCCTATAAGTCCTTTTGAAGTCATTCCTTTGTTTTGTGTCAGGTAACTTCAATGTACTTTTCCTGCTGTGGCATCCTACCCCTTTGTTTTCTGTATTATATAAGACTGGTGCTCACTTTGTGAAAATGCACTCAGATTCTACACAATCTCTCCTGTCGCTTCTGTTTCTCATTCACTGACTCCTTGTCCACCTGCAACTAGAGACCCATTCTATGAAGACAGGGACCAAAAAGGGTCTGTGCCAATGTCCTATTTTGGGAGGGACTGCCAGACTGATTTCCAGAGTGCTTGTACCATCTTGCAATCCCACCAACAATGGAGGAGTGTTCCTCTTTCTCCACATCCTCACCAGCAAATGCTGTCACATGAACTTTTGATCTTAGCCATTCTGACTGGTGTGAGGTGGAATCTCAGGGTTGTTTTGATTTGCATTTCCCTGATGACTAAGGATGTTCAACATTTTTTCAGGTGCTTCTCAGCCATTTGAGATTCCTCAGTTGAGAATTCTTTGTTTGGCTCTGTACCGCATTTTTAATAGGATTACTTGAGTCTCTGGAGTCTATCTTCTTGAGTTCTTTGTATATATTGGATATTAGCCCTCTATTGGATTTAGGATTGGTAAAGATCTTTTCCCAATCTGTTGGTTGCTGTTTTGTCCTATTGACAGTGTCCTTTGCCTTACAGAAGCTGTGCAATTTTATGAATTTTATGGATGGTTTTGACTTCTCTGTCAAAGATCAAATGTGGGTCTATTTCTGGGTCTTCAATTCTATTCCATTGAACTACCTGCCAATATATGTACCAATACCATGTGATTTTTATCAATATTGCTCTGTAGTACAGTTTAAGGTCAGTGATTCCCCTAGAAGTTCTTTTATTGTTGAGAATAGTTTTCACTATCCTGAATTTTTTGTTATTCCCAGATGTATCTTTTTATCTATGTTAAAAATTGAGTTGGAATTTTGATGGGTTTTTGCATTGAATTTGTAGGTTGCTCTAATAAAAGCAAAATACAGCAAACCAATAGCCAACATCAAACTAAATGGTGAGAAAATTGAAGCAATCCCACTAAAATCAGGGACAAGACATGGCTGCCCACTCTCCCCCTATCTATTCAATACAGTTCCTGATGTTCTAGCCAGAGCAATTAGACAACAAAAAGCAGTCAAAGGGATACAAATTAGAAAGGAAGAAGTCAAAATATCAATACTTGCAGATGAGATGATCGTATACTTAAGTGACCCCAAAACTTCCACCTGAGAACTCTTACAGCTCATAAACAACTTCTGCAAAGTGGCTGGATATAAAATTAACTCAAACAAACCAGTAGCCTTCCTCTACTTAAAGGATACACAGACTAAGAAAGAAATTAGGAAAATGACACCTTTTATAATAGTCACAAATAATATAAAATATCTTGGTGTGATTCTAACCAAACAAGTGAAAGATCTATATGACAAGAACTTCAAGTCTCTGAAGAAAGAAATTGAAGAAGACCTCAGAAGATGCAATGATCTCCCATGCTCATTGACTGGCATAATTAACATAGTAAAAATGGCCTTAAATCTTTACTGTGATACTTTCCCTGTACTGTTCCACATCCTGTCAACTATAATATACTCTGATTAATCTTCAGTGCCCAAATATATAATTTAAGCCATGCTCAAACACCACAATCATGAGTGTGTCATGTTATCTTGCCATCATGAATACATAAGAAGAGATCACCTCAGCTCAGGAAAGAGTGGTATTTCTATGATACAGGCACAAGGGGAAATGTGGTATTCTAAATGAGAGATGTCCACCATGGGTTCCTAGATGGTAGTGCTATGCCAGGAAGCATTTGTGAACCCAAAAGACCACCAAGGAGCCATTTTCAATGTAATCACATTAGTGTCTTTTTATTACAAATGAGTTTGGGCTTACAATTGACCCACAAAACTGTTCGGTGAAGCAGCCCTGAACTATCATCAGGACAAGGTCTAATAGAAAAGTGAAGTAAGTAAGGGAGTCCAGCCCAGCAAGCCTTTAATTTAATGACTGTTGTAAGTGGACAAGTGGGAGCTCTGAAGTAAGACCATATACAATCACAAATGGTCTGAAAGTATATCTGAATAATCTTTGACTGTTGGAAGTAGCTAGGGAGTAACTCTAGCCAAGGACAAGACCTTCCTGGTATGTGGATGCAGCTTGGGTTCTGCTCTAGGTCAAGTTCTCAGGCTTTTTTTTTTTTTTCCTTTAAGATGGAGGCCAGTCCGAAGATGGAGGTTTGGCCTCTCAGTAGCATTGTTTCTAAATATAATGGATCATTTAAGAGGCATGGCCTCACTGGAGAAAGTAGGGGGTGGGCTTTTGAGTTTTATAGCTTTACTCCAATTCCTGCCCTCCCTCTCTCCTTATATATTGATAAAAATGTAACCATCCAACTTTCTGATTCTGTTGTGTCAGGAAATGTTTGTGAACCCCTCAAAAAAACCAACAAGGAGCTGATCTAGATGCAATTGCATTGGGGTCTCTTTATTCAATCTCGAGTTTGGGCCACACCACTGTCTCTCAAGCAGGAGAACAAGAAGGAGCCCCCGAGCCCAGTTTCAAGCAAATATATAAAGAGGCAAGAATAGGGTATCTAGCCTGATACATATCTGGTTGGGGGGCCCATTATGGCCTTTAATTGGCTGGTGCTAGGAGCTAAACATAAACTTAACTTCAGCAATTTTCTTAATTGGTAGTTGTTAGAAAGTGAAGTGACAGGGATGGGCTTGTAACCTGGGGGGTATAGATTTGTTGGGGAATAACCTGGAAACTGGTGTTAGATGCAGGTATTGTTGGGGGGCAACTTGGAAACTGGTTCTAGATGCAGGTTTTGTTGGGGGTTAACCTGGAAACTGGTATTAGGTACTGGCCTGTTAATTAACTCAAGTTCAACGTTAGGTCAGGTTCTCTAAGATGGAGTCTGAACCAAAAAAAAAATCTGGTCTCTCACTCCTACCATCACGTTGTCCCTTCCTGGCCAATATGGACTGTCCTTCTGGAAGTGTATTCCAAAATAAACTCTTTCTTCTATGAGTTGCTTTTGGCCACCTGTGTATTCACAAGAAGTGACCTGACCTCCCTGATTTACCAGGGAAAATGCATAGTAGTTGATTGTTTCTTTGGGTCTCTTGCTAGACATGGCTGGAGAAATGATATCAGTAATCATAACTGCCATTCGAACTTGGACTTAGACATGTAGTATTCTCTACCTAATCCTATTTATTCAAGTCATATCTTCCAATTTTTAACTTCAGAATACACAGGATAACATGAGGAAGACAGATAATCACCCAAAGATCAAACCCTTTTCAGCTTCTTACCCAAATGAGAAGGCATGGCAGCCTTGTGAATTGGGTGAAGTTCAAAGGCAAGTTTCTCTGTATGCCTGAATAAAACACATTCAGAGTCATTCCAGCCCTACCGTCTCATATTTTTTTAATGTATGTATTAGGAAAATTGATCCCAGACACAATTACTACCTCACAAGGCATGGCTTAGATTCTATAAACAGGGGGAGATGACTTATTTTCCCAGTTTACCCATAATTGTAGCATATTTTTAAAATTAAAGTAAAATTTTAAATAAAACTTATCTTGGGGCTGTGTACTTTTCCAGAGGACCTAAATTCAATCCCTGTCACACATACTGGCTGGCTCACAATCATCAGGAACTTCAGTTCGAAGAGATGTGATGTCATTCTTCTGGCCACCACTAACATCACACACATAGCACTTACACAGATACATGAGTATATATATATATATATATATATATATATATATATATATATATATATATACACACACATATATATATATACAAATAACAAAAATAAATATTTCAATAAAAGTTGGAAATGACTCTTACAAAACATTTTCTTAAAAACCTTCCAACAGATCCTAATGAGCCAGACATGTGGACTACATCTTTAATTCCAATACTCAAAATGCAGAGTCAGGAGGACCTCTATGAATTTGAGGTGAAAACTTGTCTACATAGCAAGTTTCAGGACATGGCTACATTATGAGATGCCCCCCATCAAAAAGAACAAAAAAACAAAACAACAAAAACACAACAACAACAAGAAGAACAAGAAAAACCTAATGGTTTGCAAAAGTCAGTACTAACTTTTTAAAAAATAAAGTGAGTTTGAAAAACCCAAGATTGCTTTTGTTTTAACTAGCACAGCCAAAAGAAAAACCCTCCCAATCTTCCTTGAAAGAAAGCTGCAGCAGAACAACAGATCACATGCTTGGCAAGGGTTTGGAAATAATGATGGTTCAGATTCCAAGGAACTCAGAGCTGAGCTTTATGCCTAAACAGAACCTCATTAAGCACAAAGTGTACTAAGCACAGTGTACCCTACAGTGATAAAATCAGAACTCTCAGCATATGAGACGGTAGAGCTGGAATGACTCTGAATGTGTTTTATTCAGGCATACAGAGAAACTTGCCTTTGAACTTCACCCAATTCACAAGGCTGCCATGCCTTCCCATTTGGGCAAGAAGCTGAAAAGAGTTTGATCTTTGGGTGATTATCTGTCTTCCTCATGTTATCCTGTGTATTCTGAAGTTAAAAATTGGAAGATATGACTTGAATAAGTAGGATTAGGTAGAGAATACTACACGTCTAAGTCCAAGTTCGAATGGCAGTTATGATTACTGATATCATTTCTCCAGCCACGCCTAGCAAGAGACTCAGCAGGTACTTCAGATTCATTTGCTAATGTTTTAGTTTCAAAAGTATTTTTTTGATAGAAAGTCTGTGTTTAAGTAGTAAGTTATATAAGGCAGTGATTGTGTTGAAGAAATGCAATTAAAATTAAAAGTAAAAAATCCAACTTTAAAAAATTAAAGAAGAAGATAAACAGAGATGATGATAAAAATTACATAATGAGGAAATCTACAAATCAGGACCAGGACATTTCCACAGAAGAATAGGAAGACAACAGAAAATGGATTGGGAGGATATAAACAAAGGGAAATAAAGGACAAAGAGGCAGTAATGAAGAAAAGGGTATGGACACACAGGACTAGAGTAAATGAGGGGCCAAAACAAGACAAGAACACACTGATGTCTCTAAAAGTCCCTATATTTCTGACAGAATAATGATGGAAATATTAATTGCATAGGATGAAATATATTTAACTATGTTCATGTGCTGGGAAATATAAGTCAGACTTTTAAACTATCAACAATAATTATGCTTTATAAGCATATAAGAAAATTGACAATGTTGATATATATGTACTAACATAGAAAAAAATATGTTAAGTACTTAGAAGTCCCATAGAGGTAAATGCTCATGAAAAGACCCAACAAAGGACAGTGAAGATTCCTCTTAGAAAAAACAAGTACTTTCAAAAAGCCATCATTCTTTGTCAGTCATAGTTTATATGTCTAAACCTGTGAGACATATAAACCTGAGGGTCAATATTCACAGGCTTCTAAGGGATATAATAAAATATGATAATATGGAATAACTAACACATTTATAAAGCAAAGCAAGTAAGAAGGAAAAAAGCCCAAGAAAAAATACAAGAAACGGTTATATGTAGAAACTTACTAGTATGAACGTGAAGGATCCCATAAAAACTCTAAACTGAGAGACATAATATATACACAAAGACTTGAAAAATAAGAACATAAAAAATAAAGAAGTAAATGAATAACAAAACACATAAATAAACTAAATAAATAAAGTAACAGTTCCATCCACTTTCCTGGGAATTTCAGGATTTTGATGATTTAATGGGAAGAAATTGGGAGTAGAAAGAAAGGAAAACATACTCAAAGATTTATTATCTGATAAAAAAAATTATTTTCAATTAAAGGAAAGGTAATACTCCATTGTGTGTTACCATATTCTTTATTTATTAATCTGTTGGAGGACTTCTAAGTTGTTTTCAATTTCTAGATATAATGAATAGAGCAGCAATGAACATGGCTGAGCAAGTGTCTCTGTGGTGGGATGAGCATACCCAAGTGATAAAGCTAGATCATGAGGTAGAGCAATTCGCAGCTTCTTGTTCTCACCAGCAATGGATGAGTGTGTTTCCCTTACTCCACATTCTTGCCAGCATGAGCTGACACTTGTTTCATTGATCTTAAGCATTTTTTTTTGTTTGTTTTTTTTTTTGTTTTTTCGAGACAGGGTTTCTCTGTGTAGCCCTGGCTGTCCTGGAACTCACTCTGTAAACCAGGCTGGCCTCAAACTCAGAAATCCTCCTGCCTCTGCCTCCCAAGTGCTGGGATTAAAGGCATGCGCCACCACTCCCGGCTGATCTTAGGCATTTTTTATGGGTGCAAAATAAAATCTCAATATAATTTTGATTTGCATTGATTTAATGCTTAAGGATGTAGAGCATTTCTTTAAGTGTTTCTTGGTTATTTGAGTTTCCACTATTGATAATTCTGTTCACATTTGAATCCAATTTTTTAACATAGGGTTATTTGTTTTCTGAAATTGAGTCTCTAAACATCTTTTTATATATTTTGGATATTGTCCCTCTATCAGGTGTGGACTTGCTAAAAAAAAAATCTTTTCCCATTCTGTAGGCTGAAGTTTTGTCTCACTAATGATGTTCTTTGTCTTACAGGAACATTTTAGTTTCATGAGGTCCAAATTATTAATTGATGATCTTAGTGTCTGTGCTAAAGGTATTCTGATCAGAAAGTCTTTGGCTGTACCAGTGAGTTCAAAGCTATTGCCCACTTCTCTTTTATCAGGTTCAATGTACCTGGTTTTATGTTGAGGTCTTTGATCCATTTGGAGTTGAGTTTGTGCAGGGTGATAGGTTTGGATCTATTTGCATTCTCCTATACACAGACATCCAGTATGACCAACATCATTTGTTGAAGATTCTGTCTTTTTGTCCAGGGTATATTTTATCCAACTTCTTTATCAAAAACCAGGTGTCCATAGGTGTGTGGATTTATGTCTAGATCTTCAGTTCAGTTCCATTAATAGGTGTGTCTGTTTTTATGCCAATGCCATTTTGTTTTTATTACTATAGCTCCCTAGTAAAACTTAGGGTAAGGGAAGGCAACACCTCCCACAGTTTATCTTATTATTCAGGATTGTTTTAGTTACCCTGGATTTTTTTTTTTTTTTTTTTTTTTTACTTTTCCATATGAAGTTAAGAACTTTCCTTTCAAGGTCTGTGAGGAATTGTGTTGGAATTTTGATGGGAATAGCATTGAATATGTAGATTGCTTTTTGTAAAATGGCCATTTTTACTTTGTCAATCCTACCAATCTATGAGCATGGGAGATCATTCCATATTCTGATATATTCTTTAATTTCTTACTTCAAAGACTTGAAGTTTTTATCATATATGTCTTTCAGTTGCTTGGTTAGAGTTACTCAAGATATTTTATATTATTTGAGACTATTCTGAAAGATGTTATGTCCCTTATTTATTTCTCAGCCCATTTGTCACTTGTTCATAGGAGAGTTGGGGGGGTTAATTTTGAATCTAGCTACTTTGCTGAAAGTGTTTATACCTATAGAATTTTTAGAATCCCTCATGCATACTATCATACCATGTGCAAATAAAGTAACTTCAACTTCTTTCTTTCCAAAGTATATCCTCTTGATTATCTTCAGTTGCCTTATTGTTCTAGCTGAAATTTCAAGTACTAAATACAATATGTATGAGGGGAATGGACACCCTTGTCTTGCTCCTGATTTTAGTGAAATTTCTTTGAGGATCTCTCCATTTATCTGATGCTAGCTATGTGCCTGTTGCAAACTGATTTTATTATGATTAGGTATGTCCTTTGTATCCCTCATCTCTCTAGGACTTTCATCATGAAGTTTTGTTGAATTTTTGTCAAAGGCCTCTTCTGCATCTAATGAGATGATCATATGCTTTTATTTTCTTTTCAGTTTGCTTATGTAGTAGATTATATTTCTCGATTCTCATATATTTCATATTTAATAATATTCATATTTCATATATATTCCCTGCATCTTGAGAATAAAGTATACTTGATCATTGTGATCCTTTTTATGTATTCTTGAAATTGGTTTCAGGATCTGGGACTCTGCCGAAAGTAGTCTGCACAGGTGAGAGTGTGGACTACAAAAGCTAACAGCTTCTGGGACAGGCAGGAGCCACAGAGCTTCTGAGGCAGCCCCCTTTTCAGGCTCCAGACATCCGGGCACCTTCCTGGCCAGAGGATAGGTATCTGCCCAGCCCGGGAGGGCTTTGAAGGAGCACCTGGGGGAGCCATCTTGGTTCCAGGGTCCCTCTGAGACTAGGCTGTGCAGGTGAGAGTGTGGAATACAGAAGCTAACAGCTTCTGTGACAGGCCAAAGCAACACAGCTTCTGAGACAGGTACTGTTTTGGGCCTTCATCTTCAGCCAGGAGGGAGGTCCGAACGCAACATATCTGTGCACCTTCCCTGTAAGAGGAGAGCTTGCCTGCAGAGAGTACTCTGACCACTGAAACTCAGGAGAGAGCTAGTCTCCCAGGTCTGCTGATAGAGGCTAACAGAATCACCAGAGGAACAATCTCTAAACAGAGACAACTATTACAACTAACTCCAGAGATTACCAGATGGCAAAAGGTAAACATAAGAATCTAAAAAATAGAGAGAGAGGAAAAAAAAAAAAACCACCAAATAGATTGGAACAAAAACGGGAAAAAAAAATCTTACTAACAGAAACCAAGACCACACACCATCATCAGAACCAAGCACTCCCACTTCCCCCAGTCCAGGGCTCCCCAACATACCCAAAAATCTAGACCCAGATTTAAAAGCATATCTCATGATGATGGTAGAGGACATCAAGAAGGACTTTAATAACTCACTTAAAGAAATACAGGAGAACACAGCTAAACAGGTAGAAGACCTTAAAGAGGAAACACAAAAATTCATTAAAGGATGGCAGGAAAACACGACCAAACAGGTGATGGAATTTAATAAAACCATCCAAGACATAAAAAGGGAAGTAGACACAATAAAGAAAACCCAAAGTGAGACAACAATGGAGATAGAAACCCTAGGAAAGAAATCTGGAACCACAGATGCGAGCATCAGCAACAGAATACAAGAGATGGAAGAGAGAATCTCAGGTGCAGAAGATTCCATAGAGAACATCGGCACAACAATCAAAGAAAATACAACACTCAAAAAGATCCTAACTCAAAATATCCAGAAAATCCAGGACACAATGAGAAGACCAAACCTACTGATAATAGGAGTAGATGAGAATGAAGATTTTCAACTCAAAGGACCAGCAAATGTCTTCAACAAAATTATAGAAGAAAACTTCCCAAACCTAAAGAAAGAGATGCCCATGAACATACAAGAAGCTTACAGAACTCCAAATAGACTAGACCAGGAAAGAAATTACTCCCGACACATAATAATCAGAACAACAAATGCACTAAATAAAGATAGAATATTAAAAGCAGTAAGGGAAAAAGGTCAAGTAACATATAAAGGCAAGCCTATCAGAATTACACCAGATTTTTCACCAGAAACTATGAAAGCCAGAAGAGCCTGGACAGATGTTATACAGACACTAAGAGAACACAAACGCTAGCCCAGGCTACTATAACCAGCCACACTTTCAATTACCTTAGATGGTGAAACCAAAGTATTCCATGATAAAACCAAGTTCACACGTTATCTTTCCAAAATCCCGCCCTTCAAAGTTTAATAACAGAAAAAAAAACAATACAAGGACGGAAACCACATCCTAGAAAAAGCAAGAAGGTGATCCCTCAACAAACCTGAGGAAGACAGCCACAAGAACAGATTGCCAACTTTAACAAGAAAAATAATAGGAAGCAACAATTACTTTTCCTTAATATCTCTTAATACCAATGACTCAACTCCCCAATAAAAAAAACATAGACTAACAGACTGGCTACACAAACAGGACCCAACATTTTGCTGCTTACAGGAAACTCATCTCAGGGAAAAAGATAGACACTACCTCAGAATGAAAGGCTGGAAAACAATTTTCCAAGCAAATGGTCTGAAGAAACAAGCTGGAGTAGCCATTCTAATATCTAATAAAATTGACTTTCAACCCTAAGTCATAAAAAAGGACATAGAGGGACACTTCATACACATCAAAGGTGAAATCTTCCAAGAGGAACTCTCAATTCTGAATATCTATGCTCCAAATGCAAGGGCAGCCACATTCATTAAAGAACCATTAGTAAAACTCAAAGCACACATTGCACCTCACAAAAAAATAGTGGGAGACTTCAACACAAACTAACAGAAGTTATGAAACAAATGTATTTAAGAGATATCTACAGAACATTTTATCCTAAAACAAAAGGATATAACTTCTTCTCACCACCTCATGGTACCTTCTCCAAAATTGACCACATAATTGGTCACAAAACAAGCCTCAACAGATACAAAAATATTGAAATTGTCCCATGCATCCTATCAGATCACCATGGACTAAGGCTGATCTTCAATAACAAAATAAATAATAGAAAGCCAACATTCACGTAGAAACTGAACAGCACTCTTCTCAATGACACCTTGGTCAAGGAGGGAATAAAAAAAGAAATTAAGGACTTTTTGTAGTTTAATGAAAATTAAGCCACAACATACCCAAACTTATGGGACGCAATGAAAGCATTTCTAAGAAGAAAACTCATAGCTCTGAGTGCCTCCAAAAAGAAACTAGAGAGAGAACACACTAGCAGCTTGGCAACACACCTCAACGCTCTAGAACAAAAGGAAGTAAATTCACCCAAGAGGAGTAGACAGCAGGAAATAATCAAACTGGAGGACAAAATCAACCAAGTGGAAACAAGAAGAACTATTCAAAGAATCAACCAAAAGAGGAGCTGGTTCTTTGAGAAAATCAACAAGATAGATAAAGCCTTAGCCAGACTCACTAGAGGGCACAGGGACAGCATCCTAATTAACATAATCAGAAATGAAAAGGGAGACATAACAACAGATCCTGAAGAAATCCAAAACACCATCACATCCTTCTACAAAAGGCTATACTCAACAAAACTGGAGAACCTGGATGATGTGGACAAGTTTCTAGACAGATACCAGGTACCAAAGTTAAATCAAGATCAGGTTAATGATCTAAACAGTCCCATATCCCCTAAAGAAATAGAAGCAGTCATTAATAGTCTCCCAACCAAAAAAAGCCCAGGACCAGATGAACCGGTTTAGTGCAGAGTTCTATCAGACCATAAAAGAAGATCTAATCCCAGTTCTTCACAAACTATTCCACAAAATAGAAACAGAAGGTGCTCTACCCAAATCATTCTATGAAGCCACTATTACTCTGATCCCTAAACCCAAAAAAGACCCAACAAAGATAGAGAACTTCAGACAAATTTCCCTTATGAATATCGATGCAAAAATCCTCAATAAAGTTCTCGCTAACCGAATCCAAGAACACATCAAAACAATCATCCTTCCTGACCAAGTAGGTTTCATCCCAGAGATGCAGGTATGGTTCAATATACAGAAATCTATCGATGTAATCCAGTATATAAACAAACTCAATGACAAAAACTACATGATCATCTCGTTAGACATGGAGAAATCATTTGACAAAATCCAACACCCATTCATGATAAAAGTCTTGGAAAGATCAGGAATTCAAGGCCCATACCTAAACATAATAAAAGCAATCTACAGCAAACCAGTAGCCAACATCAAAGTAAATGGTGAGAAGCTGGAAGCAATCCCACTAAAATCAGGGACTAGACAAGGCTGCCCACTCTCTCCCTACCTATTCAACATAGTACTTGAAGTCCTAGCCAGAGCAATTCGATAACAAAAGGAGATCAAGGGGATACAATTTAGAAAGGAAGAAGTCAAAATATCACTTTTTGCAGATGATATGATAGTATATATAAGTGACCCTAAAAATTCCACCAGAGTATGCCTGAGCCTGATAAACAGCTTCAATGAAGTAGATGGATATAAAATTAACTCAATCAAGTCAATGGCCTTTCTCTACACAAAGGATAAACAGGCTGAGAAAGAAATTGAGGAAACAACACCCTTCACAATACTCACAAATAATATAAAATACCTTGGCGTGTCTCTAACTAAGGAAAAGAAAGATCTGTATAAAAAGAATTTCAAGTCTCTGAAGAAAGAAATTAAAGAAGATCTCAGAAGATGGAAAGATCTCCCATGCTCATGGTTTGGCAGGATCATTATAGTAAAAATGGCTATCTTGCCAAAAGCAATCTACAAATTCAATGCAATCCCCATCAAAATTCCAACTCAATTCTTCAACTAATTAGAAAGGTCAATCGGCAGATTTATCTGGAATAACAAAAAACCTAGGATAGCAAACACTCTTCTCAAGGATACTCTGGTGGAATCACCATGCCTGAGCTAAAGCTGTACTACAGAGCAATTGTGATAAAAACTACATGGTACTGGTATAGCGACAGACAAGTAGACCAATGGAATAGAATTGAAGACCCAGAGATGAACCCACACACCTATGGTCACTTGATCTTTGACAAAGGAGCTGAAACAATCCAGTGGGAAAAAGACAGCATTTTCAACAAATGGTGCTGGCACAACTGGCAGTTATCATGTATAAGAATGTGAATTGATCCATTACTATCTCCTTGAACTAATGTCAAATCTAAGTGGATTAATGAACTCCACATAAAACCAGAGAAACTGAAACTTATAGAGGAGAAAGTATGGAAAAGCCCCGAAATATGGATACAGGGGAAAAATTCCTGAATAGAACAGCAATGGCTTGTGCTGTAAGATCTAGAATCTGCAAATGGGACCTCATAAAATTGCAAAGCTTCTGCAAGGCAAAAGACACCGTCAATAAGACAAAAAGGCCACCAAGAGATTGGGAAAGGATCTTTACCTATCCTAAATCAAATAGGGGACTAATATCCAATATATATATAAAGAACTCAAGAAGGTAGGCTCCAGAAAATCAAATAACCCCATTAAAAATGAGCTCAGAGCTGAACAAAGAATTCTCACCTGAGGAATACCAAATGGCTGAGAAGCACCTGAAAAAATATCCAACATCCTTAATCATCAGGGAAATGCAAATCCAAAAACCCTGAGATTCCACCTCACACCAGTCAGAATGGCTAAGATCAAAAGTTCAGGTGACAGCAGATGCTGGCAAGGATCTGGAGAAAGAGAAACACTCCTCCATTGTTGTTGGGATTGCAAGCTTGTACAACCACTCTGAACTTCAGTCTGGCAGTTTCTCAGAAAATTGGACATAGTAGTACCAGAGGATCCTGCAATACCTCTCCTGGGAATATATCCAGAAGATGTTCCAACCGGTAAGAACACATGCTCCACTATGTTCATAGCAGCCTTATTTATAACAGCCAGAAGCTGGAAAGAACCCAGATGCCCCACAACAGAGGAATGGATACAGAAAATGTGGTACATTTACACAATGGAGTACTACTCAGCTATTAAAAAGTATGAATTTATGAAATTCCTAGGCAAATGGATGGACCTGGAGGGCATCATCTTGAGTGAGGTAACCCTATCACAAAGGAACTCACACAATATGTACTCACTGATAGGTGGATATTAGCCCAGAAACTTAGGATACCCAAGATATAAGATACAATTTGCTAAACACATGAAACTCAAGAATGAAGACCAAAGTGTGGACACTTTGCCCCTTCTTAGAATTGGGAACAAAACACCCATGGAAGGATTTACAGAGGTAAAGTTTGGAGCTGAGATGAAAGGATGGACCATCTAGAGACTGCCATATCCGGGTTCCATCCTATAATCAGCTTCCAATGGCTGACACCATTGCATACACTAGCAAGATTTTGCTGAAAGGACCCAGATTGAGCTATCTCTTGTGAGACTATGCCAGGGCCTAGCAAACACAGAAGTGGATGCCCACTGTCAGCTATTGGATGGATCACAGGGCCCCCAATGGAGGAGCTAGAGAAAGTACCCAAGGAGCTAAAGGGATCTGCAATCCTATAGGTGGAACAACAATATGAACTAACCAGTACCCCTACCCCCCTGGAGTTTATGTCTCTAGCTGCATATGAATCAGATGATGGCCTAGTCGGCCATCAGTGGAAAGAGAGGCCCATTGGTCATGCAAACTTTATATGCCTCAGTACAGGGGAAAGACAGGGCCAAGAAGTGGGAGTGGATGGGTGGGAGAGTGGGTGGGGGAGCGTGTGGGGGACTTTTGGGATAGCATTGGAAGTGTAAATGGAATAAATACCCAATTAAAAAAACATAAAAAAAGAATTGGTTTCATAGTATTTTATTGATTATTTTTGCATTTGTGCACATAAGGAAGATTGGTCTGTAATTCTCTTTTTTGTTGTTGTTGTTGTGTATTTATGTGATTTAGAGTTGGTAACTGTGGCCTTAATACAATGACTTGAGCAATGTTCCTTCTATTTCTATTTTGTGGAATAATTTGAAGAGTATTTTCATTAACTCTTATTTGAAAGTCTGGTAGAATTGTGCACTAAAACCATCTGGCCCTGAGTTTTTTGGATGGAAAACTTTAAATGACTGCTTCTATTTCACTAGGGGTTATATGTCTGTTTAAATTGTTTATCTCATCTTGATTTAACTTTGGTAAGTGTTAGATATATTTATATATGGAAATGTATCCATTTCTTTTTGGTGTTTCAATTAGGTATAGTACAGGTTTGTAAAGTATGCCCGTATGATTCTCTTGTTTTCCTCAATATCTGTTGTCACACACCCCTTTTCATTTCATATTTTGTTAATTTGGATATTCTCTCCCTCTGCCTTTTGGTTGATTCAGACAACTGGTTGTCAATTTTACTGATTTTCTCAAAAAAACAACTGTGATGGTTTATATATGCTCGGCCCATGGAGTGGCAGGATTAAAAGGTGTGGCCCTGTTGGAGTAGGTGTGTCACTGTGGGTGTGGGCTATAAGTCTCTCATTCTAGCTGCCTAGAACTCAGTATTCTGCTAGCAGCCTTCAGATGAAGATGTAGAACTCTCAGTTCCTCCCACACTATGCATGCCTGGATGCCACCATGCTCCTGCATTAATGATAATTGACTGAACCTCTGAACCAGTAAGTCAGCCTCAATTATATGTTGTCCTTGTAAGAGTTGTCTTGTTCATGGTGTCTGTTCACAGCAGTAAAACTCTAAGATAGAAGTTGCTGTGATAGGCATGACCATGCTTTTGTTTGGAAGAATATGGATTTGGGGATTTTGGATTTGGAAAGCATTGGGATTCTTTAAATGGGGCTAAATAGGCTATCCTAGAAGGACTATGGAAGACTTTGTTGCTGTGACTGATTTGAATTGTGCTGATCTAGCCCAAAATGTTTTAGTGGAGAAGAATTTCAGACTCCAAGATGTTCGAGTTGCCAGAGCCATGGGTTATCTCCTGAGGAAAACTGCCAACAGGGAGTGGAAAGAGCCCAGAAAAAAGAAGTTTGTTGCAGTCAACAAAGATGAAAAAGGAGCTGGAGATCTGAAGACTGCTTTAACAATCTTACTAGTATAGCTCATTAAGCCTCACTTTAAACATTCCATGGCTTCCAAATCCATAAGTTTACATATGTTGTGCAATTATTTTTAATGAATTCTAGGAAGTCATTAATTTCTTTCTTATTTCTTTAATCCATGGAGATCTGACAAGGTACAAGGGGTTATTCACTTTTCTTGTATCTGTTGAGATCTC
This sequence comes from Mus caroli, assembly GCF_978045245.1. Classification (NCBI taxonomy): domain Eukaryota; kingdom Metazoa; phylum Chordata; class Mammalia; order Rodentia; family Muridae; genus Mus; species Mus caroli. The sequence continues at coordinate 94,258,457 of NW_028227268.1, read as the reverse complement.
CTTTGTGACCAAATTATATTGTCAATATTAGAAAAAGTTCCCTGAGATGGTTAGAAGAAGGTATATTCGTTTCTGTTTTGGTAAAATATTCTGTAAATATCTGTTAAGTCCATCTGTATTATAATGTCTGTTAACTCTAGCATTTCTCATTTTAGTTTTTGTCTAGATGACCTGTATATTTGTAAGAGTTGGGTACTAAAGTCTCCTACTATCCTGGACAGATATTATACAGACACTAAGAGAACACAAATGCCAGCCCAGGCTACTATACCCAGCCAAACTTTCAATTACCTAGATGGAGAAACCAAAGAATTTCATGACAAAACCAAATTCACACAATCACAAAGGATAATAACAGAAAAAAAAAGCCAATATAAGGATGGAAACTGCACCCTAGAAAAAGCAAGAAAGTAATCCTTCAACAAACCTAAAAGAAGACAGCCAGAAGTACAGAATGCCAACTCGAACAATAAAAATAATAGGGAGCACCAATTACTTTTCCTTAATATCTCTTAATATCAATGGACTCAATTCCTCAATAAAAAGACATAGACTAACAGACTGGTGACACAAACAGGACCCAACATTTTCGTGCTTACAGGAAACCCATGTCAGGGAAAAAGACAGACACTACCTCAGAGTGAAAGGCTGAAAAACAATTTTCCAAGCAAATGGTCTGAAGAAACAAGCTGGAGTAGCCATTCTAATAGCTAATAAAATCGACTTCCAACCCCAAATTATCAAAAAAAAGACAAGGAGGGGCACTTCATACTCATCAAAGGTAAAATCTTCCAAGAGGTACTCTCAATTCTGAATATGTATGCTCCAAATGCAAGGGCAGCCACATTCATTAAAGAAACTTAGTAAAGCTCAAAGCACACATTGCACCTCAAACAATAATTATGGGAGACTTCAACACACCACTTTCATCAATGGACAGATCATGGAAACAGAAACTATACAGGAACACAGTGAAACTAACAGAAGTTATGAAACAAATGTATTTAACAGATATCTACACAACATTTTATCCTAAAACAAAAGGATATACCTTCTTCTCACCACCTCATGGTACCTTCTCCAAAACTGACCATATAATTGGTCACAAAACAGGCCTCAACAGATACAAAACTATGGAAATTGTCCCATACATCTTATCAGATCACCATGGACTAAGGCTGATCTTCAATAACAAACAAACAAACAAACAAAAAATAGAAAGGTAACATTCACGTGGAAACTGAACCACACTCTACTCAATGGTACATTGGTCAAGGAAGGAATAAAGAACGAAATTAAAGTCTTTTTAGAGTTTAATGAAAATGAAGCCACAACATACCCAAACTTATGGGACACAATGAAAGCATTTCTAAGAGGAAAACTCATAGCTCTGAGTGCCTCCAAAAAGAAACTAGAGAGAGAACACACTAGCAGCTTGGCAACACACCTCAATGCTCTAGACAATAGGAAGCAAATTCACCCAAGAGGAGTAGACAGCAGGAAATAATCAAACTGGAGGACAAAATCAACCAAGTGGAAACAAGAAGAACTATTCAAAGAATCAACCAAAAGAGGAGCTGGTTCTTTGAGAAAATCAACAAGATAGATAAAGCCTTAGCCAGACTCACTAGAGGGCACAGGGACAGCATTCTAATTAACAAAATCAGAAATGAAAAGGGAGACATAACAACAGATCCTGAAGAAATCCAAAACACCATCACATCCTTCTACAAAAGGCTATACTCAACAAAACTGGAAAACCCAGATGAAATGAACAAATTTCTAGACAGATACCAGGTACCAAAGTTAAATCAGGATCAGACTAATGATCTACACAGTCCTATGTCCCCTAAAGAAAGAGAAGCAGTCATTAATAGTCTCCCAACCAAAAAAAAGCCCAGGACCAGATGGGTTTAGTGCAGAGTTCTACCAGACCTTAAAAGAACATCAAATTCCAGTTCTTCACAAACTATTCCATAAAATAGAAGCAGAAGGTACTCTACTCAATTCATTCTATGAAGCCACTATTACTCTGATACCTAAACCACAAAAAGACCCAACAAAGATAGAGAACTTCAGACAAATTTCCCTTATGAATATCAATGCAAAAATCCTCAATAAAGTTCTCGCTAACCGAATCCAAGAACACATCAAAACAATCATCCATCCTGACCAAGTAGGTTTCATTCCAAGGATGCAGGTATGGTTCAATATACAGAAATCTATCGATGTAATCCAGTATATAAACAAACTCAAAGACAAAAACCACATGATCATCTCGTTAGATGCTGAGAAATCATTTGACAAAATCCAACACCCATTCATGTTAACAGTCTTGGAAAGATCAGGAATTCGAGACCCATACCTAAACATGATAAAAGCAATCTACAGCAAACCAGTAGCCAACGTCAAAGTAAATGGTGAGAAGCTGGAAGCAATACCACAAACTTCAAGGACCAGAAAAGGCTGCCCACTTTCTCCCTACCTATTCAACATAGTACTTGAAGTCCTAGCCAGAGAAATTCAACAACAAAAGGAGATCAAGGGGATACAAATGGGAAAGAAAGAAGTCAAAATAACACTTATTGCAGATGATATGATAGTATATATAAGTGACCCCAAAAATTCCACAGAGAACTCCTAAACCTGATAAATAGCTTCAGTGAAGTAGCTGGATATAAAGTTAACTCAATCAAGTCAATGCCTTTCTCTACACAAAGAATAAACAGGCTGAGAAAGAAATTAGGGAAACAACACCCTTCACAATAGTCACAAATAATATAAAATACCTTGGTGTGACTCTAAGGAAGAGAAAGTTCTGTATGATAAGAACTTCAAGTCTCTGAAGAAAGAAATTAAAGAAGATCTCAGACGATGGAAAGATTTCCCATGCTCATGGATTGGCAGGATCAACATTGTAAAAATGGCTATCTTGCCAAAAGCAATCTACAGATTCAATGCAATCCCCATCAAAATTCCAACTCACTTCTTCAACGAATTAGAATGGGCAATCTGCAAATTCATCTGGAAAAATAAATAACCTAGAATAGCAAAAACTCTTCTCAAGGATACAAGAACCTCTGGTGGAATCACCATACCTGACCTAAAGCTGTACTACAGAGCAATTGTGATATAAACTGCATGGTACTGGTATAGCAACAGACAAGTAGACCAATGGAATAGAATTGAAGACCAAGAGATGAAACCACATACCTATGGTCACTTGATCTTTGACAAGGGAGCTAAAACCATCCAGTGTGAAAAAAAACACAACATTTTCAACAAATGGTGCTGGCACAACTGGCGGTTGTCATGTAGAAGAATGTGAATTGATCAATTCCTAAGTACTAAGGTCAAATCTCCTTGTACTAAGGTCAAATCTAAGTGAATCAAGGAACTCCACATAAAACCAGAGACACTGAAACTTATAGAAGAGAAAGTGGGTAAAAGCCTTGAAGATATGAGCACAGGGGGGAAATTCCTGAATAGAACAGCAATGGCTTGTGCTGTAAGATTAAGAATTGACAAATGGGACCTCATAAAATTGCAAAGCTTCTGTAAGGCAAAAGACACTGTCAATAAGACAAGAAGGCCACCAACAGATTGGGAAAGGATCTTTACCAATCCTAAATCAGGTAGGGGACTAATAACCAATATATATAAAGAACTCAAGAAGGTGGACTCCAAAAAATCAAATAACCTCATTAAGAAATGGGGCTCAGAGCTGAACAAAGAATTCTCACCTGAGGAATACCAAATGGCTGAGAAGCACCTGAAAAAATGTTCAGCATCCTTAATCATCAGGGAAATGCAAATCAAACAACCCTAAGATTCCACCTCACACCAGTCAGAATGGCTAAGATCAAAAATTCAGGTGACAGCAGATGCTGGCGAGGTCGTGGAGAAAGAGGAACACTCCTCCATTGTTGGTGGGATTGCAAGCTTATACAACCACTCTGGAAATCAGTCTGGCAGGTCCTCAGAAAATTGGACATAGTACTACCGGAGGATCCCGCAATACCTCTCCCGAGCATATATCCAGAAGATGTTCCAACTGGTAAGAAGGACACATGCTCCACTATGTTCATAGCAGCCTTATTTATAATAGCCAGAAGCTGGAAAGAACCCAGATGTTCCTCAACAGAGGAATGGATATAGAAAATGTGGTACATTTACACAATGGAGTACTACTCAGCTATTAAAAAGAATGAATTTATGAAATTCCTAGGCAAATGGATGGACCTGGAGGGCATCATCTTGAGTGAGGTAACCCTATCACAAAGGAACTCACACAATATGTACTCACTGATAAGTGGATATTAGCCCAGATACTTAGAATACCCAGGATACAATTCTCAAAACACATGAAACTCAAGAAGAACGAAGACCAAAGTGTGGACACTTTGCCCCTTCTTAGAATTAGGAACAAAACACCCATGGAAGGATTTACAGAGAAAAAATTTGGAGCTGAGACGAAAGGATGGACCATCTAGAGACTGCCATATCCGGGGATCCACCCCATAATCAGTCTCCAAAGCTGACACCATTGCATACACTAGCAAGATTTTCCTGAAAGAACCCTTATATAGCTGTCTCTTGGGAGGCTATGCCGGGGCCTGAAAAACACAGACCTGGATGCTTACAGTCAGGTATTGGATTGGACACAGGGCCCCCAATGGAGAAGCTAAAGAAAGTACCCAAGGAGCTAAAGGGGTCTGCAACCCTATAGGTGGAACAACAATATGAACTAACCAGTACCCCCGGAGTTTGTGTCTCTAGCTGCATATGTATCAGAAGATGGCTAATCGGCCATCATTGGGAAGAGAGGCCCCTTGGTCTTGCAATCTTTATATGTCTCGGTACAGGAGAATACCAGGGCCAAGATGTGGGAGTGGGTGGGTAGTTGGGTTGGGGAAGGGTATGGGGGACTTTGGGGATAGTATTTGAAATGTAAATGAAGAAAATACCTCATAATAAATAAATAAATAAATAAAGACAAAAAAGTTTATTCATCTTCTCTTTAAGGAGCTCTATCATATTCATAAAGTCTATTTTTAGGTATTTGTCTGGTAGTTGTTATGTTGCAACTCTCAGGGTGTACAGTAATAGGTTTGGGGACTATAGTGAAGACATGCTATTCTGGCTGTTATTGTGTTTTTACCCTAGTATCTAGGCATCTGAATTGGAGATAGTTGTAATTTTAGGTACTGATATGTGGTTGTGTCTGTGTTAGGTGAGTATTTCATTTCTTGGTGTGTGTTGCCCTCTCTGGCTCTTAAAAGGGTGTTGTAGTTGTGTTTTGTCTAATGGGGAATGCTGGGATCCTGTTAAGTGTAGCTGCTGGAGTTTCTGAGCAAATAAAATGTGTTTCTTAGTAGGTATTGGGAGCTAACACTTGAATGCTGATGAGGAGAAGGTTCATGAAAGAAAAGAAAGCAGAGTGTTAAATCAGGATCTGCTTAACCCCTTAAGACTAGGGACAAAGAGTGAGGAGAGGCCAAACAAGTGAATTCCTACAGAGCTAGAGATGAGACTTGGGGATTGAATTTGGAGAAGAGAGAGTAAATATCTGAAGCTAGCCTTCCTGCTTCATTGGATTACACGCTTCTCTAGCAGGCTTGGCTGGTGGCTTCCCAGAGAATTCCTCCAAAGATCAGGTGGAATGTTGGAGATGGGAATGGAGAGGAAGAAGAGGCTGCAGATGATAGTTTGCTACAGAGCTCGAAAGAAAACTGGGAAACTAGATGTATAGGAGAGGAGAGAAGAGAGCTGATGATCTACTGTCAGCTTACCTCTTCCCTGGCTAGATTGCCAAAATGTGAAATTTTTCATGTTATTCACCAACATAGCATGAAGAAGGATATGGTTAGGAAATCAGTTTGAGATGTTAAACTCAAATTCTTAAAACTTAAAGCATTTTAAAGCTGCGTGAGGTGTCCTAGATGCTGATGGCAGTATCACATTCTATCTGTTCCCATGGGACAGTAAGCCAGGTAAGGCAATGGTCAGAACTAGCCCAATGCTTAAAATAAACACCCCCCCCCCACACACACACACACCAGTTAATTTTTGACATGCCATGGCTAGCTCAAAGGCTAGGCACTCCTAAACCTTCCCCTGCTACCCCAGGCTCAATCAGGGAAGGGGTCATTGGCCATGCAGCTCTTACATCCTACTCTCTGGAATCATGATCTCTCTCTCTCTCTCTCTCTCTCTCTCTCTCTCTCTCTCTCTCTCTCTCTCTCTCTCTCTCTCTCTCTCTCTCTCTCTCTCTCTTTTTCCCCCCCACCTGGTTCCTAGCCCACGAAAATCTCAAGGTCCTACCCTGACTCCCTCTGCCCAGCCATTGGCTGTATAGCATTTCTTTACTACCAATCATAACCAGCTGGGGTCAGGCTTCCTTTAGCCTACATTCATGACACTATCAACAGATTTTTTGGGTAACACGATTAACAAAAGAACACTGGGCCCTCAGAACACACTCACTGTATGAGTTCAAGGTCAGGCTGGTCTACATGGAGAGACTATCAGATAAGCCAGATCTACATAGTGAGGGCCCTGTTTCAAAAGAAAATCTTGTTTGTTTTTTTTAAGATAAAAATTCTGGAAATAAATTTTTATTTTAGTTTTTAGAGACTCTTAATGAGCATATTAGTAGTAGTCTCTTGAGAAATAGACCTGATTTATTAGGCTGATTAGGACACATTATGATCTAGATAATCCAACAATGGCTATAGTCACACTGAGAACCTGTGTATGCTCAGTAGGTTTCAGTAGTCCTAATCTAATGCTGAAGGCCTGTAGGATTCCTGAAGAGACATATTTCATCATTAGTGGAAAGATTAAACCGAAGAAGCTGGGTCTCACGTTAGCAATGATCACAGCAGTGACAAGAGCAGCAGTAACAACACAGTAGGTAAAGATGCTGTCAAGATGTGAATAAGGTACTCAGAAGACAATACACTCCTGCTTTTAGAGTATTTTGATTTTTTTCTGTTATGGCTTATGGTTTGCTCTCAAAGTCATGTGCAGTCGGTGAGAGTAGAAGTATTAAAGGGTGGAGCTTGAAAAAAATGACTAATCAAGGCAGTATGGGTAATATCAGGGAGGTTGATTATAAATTTCATTCTAAATATCCCAAACAATCAGAAAGAATAAAAGCAGAAATCCATTCAGATCATTCTTATTAGCATGCTTTTTTTTAAAGTAGAGCCCAGAAAAGTAATCCAGAAAGCAAAGTTGGGATCACAGCATGAGCCTTCAGTTCACAGTCCAGTGTACTTCATGATGTACCACATTGCCATAGAAAGTCGATGAGTCCTGTCTGTGTGAGGTATTGCTTGCATGGAAGTGGAATCCTAGCCTGAATAGGGTAATCAGAGCTCACAGAGTTTTAAATACTTGTTAGGGGCTTGTGATTCTTCCTCTGCTCTTAGCCAAACCTTACTGTAAGAAGCAAAAGTAGGCAGTACTCTTTTTTAACTGCTAAGGTGAATTAGAAGTATCGTAGGGATAAATTTAAAATAAAAAGTTACTAAGGCAAAAATATCAGAGGGTCAAGGCCAGACTGGGTACTAGAGAGACTCAAGGATAAGCCCTTAATAGGTTGTTCATGATTTCCCTGATTCCCTCCCTGGACATAGCAGCGGCACTCAGAGCAACCAACAGGCTTTTAAAAGAGCACATGAAGTTGTGAAGAGAAAGTGGTGGAGGTATGGAAGGAGCTAAGACTCAAGGAATGAGGGGTGAATTTGATCAAAATGCATCATATGTATATATTGAAATTGTGAAAAATAAAATACAAAATAGCTTGCTCTCTTGCTCTCTTCACCTCTTCCCCCTCCCCTTCTGTCCTTTCTCCCCCTATTTCCCACTGTCTTTCTCTGTCTCTACTACCCCCGCTCAACTCCCCTCCTTATGCCCTAAATAACTTTATTCCATAATAAATAAATAATAAAAAGAAAAAAATTAATTGGAGGACAGAACGTAACCCCATGACATAGTACTTGCCTAGCTTGTGTAGACTTCAGATTCAATCTCTAACATCACAAAAAATATACATGAAAAAAATTGAGCGCAATTCATCAAGTCTCCCACTTATGCCAGAATCTGATACCTTATATTTTGCCACGCTCTTACCCATTGTATCTAAACGGCTAGTTAGTAAGGTAGCACTTCTGTCTTGCTTTACTCCCTCTTAGTCAGCCTGCATGCCTGGCAGAAATGCTCCGGTCCTGACAACTGTGACCTCATTTAGTCTTCTTCCACTTCATATATGATTGGGCTGTATGGCACAGAATTCGTGAAAAGTGATATGTCGCTTCCAAGAGTAGATCAAAAAAAGACAGTGTCACTCCTGCTGTGGACAGCAGGGTACCACACATAGAAACCAGATGCTCTGCATAAGGATGCCAGGACTGACTCATGGGGAGAGTCAGAGGAAAGGACGTGAGGTCCCCCAACATTTAGCACCAGCTTATCAGAGGATTGTGGATTTCCCTTGCCTTCAAGTGACTGACATCATGGGCTATTTTGATTACAAGCTCAGGAGAGCCCTGACCCTTAACCACACAACTAAGCTGTTCCTGAACTCCCTACCCACGGATTGTCTGAGATAATAAGTTGATGTTGTTTAAACCCACCAACAAAAAAATAAAATTAGCTATTCTACTTTACTTAAATACTAGTTTCTTAATTTTCAAACTTAATTGAGTTTGAGCAGAATAAGTTAATTCTAAAAGGTTTAACTTAATCTGTTTATTTTCTCACAAAAGTTACCAAAGTCTAGGAAAACTAAATTTCCTGCTAACAAGAAATCATTATATGAAGCTGTTTTGAAAATGAAAACTTTAAGTATAGCTTGAAGAGAAGATTAAAATTATAAAAAAGAAATTCACTGCTCTCCTAACACATTTTAATCAAATCAGAATACTAGGATTGTCCATGTATGTTAAATAGCCAAATAAAGCAGACCAGTGAATAATAAGGGAAAGCACAGAAAACATCTTCCTATACAACTGTGGTACCATATTTAAAATAACTATTTTCTGTCTTTAATTGTCTTCTAACTTAACTGCAATTTGGAAACACATGCATATACATACATACATACATACATACATACATACATACATACATGTGTTTGTGTGTAACACAGAGAAAATGTGTGTGTGTCTGGTGTATCTATGCACCTGTGTGAAAGAGAAAGTGTGTGTGTGTGTGTGTGTGTGTGTGTATCTGTGTGTATCTGTGTGTGTGTGTGTGTATCTGTGTGTGTGTGTGTATCTGTGTGTGTGTGAGTATCTGTGTGTGTGCGTATCTGTGTGTGTGTGTGTGTGTGTGTGTGTGTGTGTGTATCTGTGTGTATGTGTGAAAGAGAGAAAGTGTGTGAGTGTGTGGGTGTCTGTGTTTGTGTCTGTGTCTGTTTTGGGTTCCTTCGGTCTCCTTGTCTTTCTTTTCTCAGGGCTAGTGGTGGAATCCAGGGTCTTGCTCATATTAGGCGGTACCCTGCTGCTGAGCTACATCCCCAGCATGAGATCATGTCCTCTTTGGAGTTGAAAGTGAAAGGTTGTCAGGACTGCAATGAAAGCAGCTGTTTCCAATTACATTTATTTTGACAACTGAAAATGAGTAAACAAACCAAAAAGACTTTAGCATGTTAACCAGTATAGCTCTTTATTATTAAATCATGTCATTAAGATTTACATGGGTATACAATTTAAGAAATAATTTTAATGATAAAGAGTGATTTTAAGTTGATGGAAATTTGTTTTTACATGAATTCAAGTATATTATACACACTGTTTAGTTTCTTTTTTTTCTGGATAGGCATTTTTTTATTAGGTATTTTCTTCATTTACATTTCCAGTGCTATCCCAAAAGTCTCCCATACCCTCCCCCCCACCACTCCCCTACCCATCCACTCCCACTTCTTGGCCCTGGCATTCCCCTGTTGTTTAGAATTTTAACAAAAATTCCAAAGAAGTATGCTTAGTCTATAAATCAGATATCCAAATCTACTCTACATACACATCAAAAGAAGTCTCTGGTGTTGTTTCTTTGATTGTTTGTTTGTTTGTTTGTTTGTTTTTACTTTCACTCACACCCAAAGTATCTGCACTTACTAGATGATGTGATTTTGCTGAGACATTCCACCATGTTAGGATTTAAGGATGAGTCTAAATACGATATAACAGCATAAAGATTACCAAAATGTCCTAAACATTCTCCAGTCTATCAAGGAGGTTGCTACGCTGAATTAAAAAGGAAAAAAGAGAATATTAAACTATCAGAACTTCAAGTTTTACTATTTGGACAGAGTAAAAAAAAGGTAAGTACCTATTACCTAGGTAATAGGGAACAGGAACAGAGAGACATGGACAAGAGAATTCGAGTTCAAGGACCCAAAAGACCAGAATACTACAGCGAAAACAAGGGCTCTCCCCATCTTACTATTATGAAATGGGCATATTGTTCAATCTTTGTGATTTTTATTTAAACACTTTCACCTTTTCTTCATAATGAATCTACATTTGAATTTCCTACTAACATTTCTTAATTTAAAAAAAAAAATGGCTGTTAGAAACCAAAGGCAATTTACATATAACATCCTCCAGAGCACCATAAGGCCCGCCTAGTCTACCTTAGAGTATAAGGAGTTGCTGGGCTATACTAAGGAAAGGGCAACTGCAGGCATTTGGGAGGCTGAGGCAGGAGAATCAGGAGAATAAGTTCAAGGCCAATTGCAGCCACACAGTGAGTTTGAGGCCAGCCTGGTATGCATGAGACAGAGATCAGAGAGCAGGAGTACAAGTTCAATTAGCCTTAAATCACCTAAAACACCCACAAATTTCTTATAGTCAAAATTTCGTTGGCTAGGAAATAAATTCTAGTCTAAAAACCTTTCTGTTCCTAAAATATGAATATGATATTCATACTAATTTTTCTGATAAGCTAGCTAGCTATATCTGTCTAATGTCAGGCCATAGCCAAAGGCCATTTTTAGCAGATGCTGTAGGTTGAAGGAAAGATTCAGAATGTGGGCTACTGCCTAAAAGCAAATATGTGGATGGCTATGCGGGAGTGACTATATCATATGAAACATTTCAGATAGTGGAGAATGCAAAACCACCATTTTCCATCTTTACACTTAGTACCTTAAACATATCCCATTACTGACGGAAAACTCACTAGCATATTACTATTGAATGTTTCAGAAGATGGCAACACATACCACTCCATGTTTGAGAAATGGGGCTACTTTAAATCTGTGCCCTGCTTTGTGCCTTCAGATACTAAGTCCGCATGTGCTTGACTTTTCATCTGTGTTGTACTGCAGCAAGCCAGGCAGGAGGCATGCAGCTGAGACCACTTCATCTCTGAGTTGGGTAGCCATACCAGAGGCAGAACTGTGAGTAGCCAGCCTTAGCTGTATTTCTAAAATAAAAAGCCACAACTTTTTTTTACTCAGAGTGTCAAGTGTACTAACATTAGGATCAAAACCAGATGGTCAACCATTTAAACAATTAACTTGTTTTTCCTAAGGATAGGACCCTAAACCCTGCTTGGTTTAAAATCCTAATACAGTTTTTATCTTGAAAAAAGAAAAGCTCTTCAAGGCAAACATTTCACATGCATGCATGAACGCACAGTGACATATTTATGGAAGGGAAGGGATGGGTGAAATTGGGAAAAGAGAGAAATAGATTGAGGTTTCTGTAGGCATAAATAACTTGAGTAGAGAGAGAAATAATTGAGGTTTGTGTAGGCATAGTAATTTGAATACACACAGAATTCCGCTGTGCTACTCCAGAGCAGAGGTGACACAAGCCAGGCTTGGGAAAAAAAAAATCGGGATTGACTAGAGATCACAACTTAAGAGTCAGAAGCAGGACATCTCTGTCTTCTTTACCCTGAATCTTGAAACTATTGGATCAGTAGCTGGCAAGTGCAAATTAAAAATCGTAACAGCTGGATGAGGTGACACTTACAAAAGGGCCACCCCAAATAGTCAGGAATAAAAAAATGCCAGAGGAAGAAACACAAGGAAATCCCTCAGGACAGTATATCTGGCCAGTGGGTGGGTACCGGCATTGCATCATACTTGGTGCACACTAGAACTGTCTTTCTATGAAATAAAATTTGTTTTCTAATTCTAGAAGCTATCTGTTCCTGAGTTTTGCTCCATTTTTGATGGGCTTTTTCTTACTAGGTGGGCGTGAGACTAATTTCCTGATCTAGAGTTAGAAACATTCCATAGTAGCTGCATATGTATCAAAAGATGGCCTAGTCGGCCATCACTGGAAAGAGAGGCCCATTGGACTTGTAAACTTTATATGCCCCAGTACAGGGGAACGCCAGGGCCAAAAAGTGGGAGTGGGTGGGTGGGAGGGTATGGGGGACTTTTGGGATAGCATTGGAAATGTAAATGAGGAAAATACCTAAAAAAAAATATATTAAAAAAAAAGAAACATTCCATAGTAAGAGTCACTGAGTCAACAGGATGAAGAAAATGGTAAATAATTTCTTCTCCTTACCAGGAACATTTTGTTTGTTAGTTTTGATTTTACTTATTTGTTTATCTGTTTCTTTATTTGCTTCTTTATTTATCCACAGCATCAATTAACCTGAAAGGCCGATCACCAGTGAGTGTCTCTTGGTAGGAGAACAGTGGCAACCTGTCTTCATTCTGTCACTTTTCAACCCCTCAGTCTACTTAGATTTATTCCTCCTGATGCTTCAGCAGCCAAAGTCCTGTCATCGTTCTCTTAGAGTGACATCCTAGGGGGAAAGGGGGATTGCTATGTGCATGCACACACATGCACATGTACACACATACCCTATTTCTGCATGTGAGTGGTGAACTAAGTTTGACCCCGTTTATATACTTGTGCTCACAGGTATCTAATGGCCTTCTTTCCACTGTCACATGACTGGGCTACAATTTCATCTTATGGGAAAAGAGTGGAAATTTATAAATCACATAAAGGTGGGAATCTAACCCAGAGGCAGGTGGTAACAAGCTCTGGAATGTAAATTCTTTTTTTAATTATTATTTTTATTGGATATTTTCTTTATTTGCATTTCAAATATTATCGCCTTTCCAAGCCTCCCCAAAAACCCCTATCCCAATTCCCCTCCCCTGCTTCAATGAGGGTGTTCCCCGATCCACCTACCCACTCCTGCCTTACTGCTTTCGAATTCCCCTACACTGGGGCATAGAGCCTTCACAGGACCAACAGCCTCTTCTCCCAGTTATGCCCAACAAGATCATCCTCTGCTACATATACACCTGGAGCCATGGGTCCCTCCATGTGTACTCTTTGGTTGGTAGTTTAGTCCCTGGGAGCTCTGGGGGATCTGGTTGGTTGATATGTTCTTCCTGTGGAGTTGCAAACCCTTTCAGCTCCTTCAGTCCTTTTTCTAACTCCTCCATTGGGAAGCCTATTGGGAATTCCCTGCTCAGTCCACTGGTTGGCTGTGAGCATCCACCACTGCATTTGTCAGGCTCTCGCAGAGCCTCTCAGGAGACCTTGTCAGCAAGCATTTCTCGGTATCCACAATAGTGTCTGGGTTTGTATATGGGATGGATCCCCAGGTAGGACAGTCTCTGGATGTCCTTTCCTTCAGTCTCTGCTCCACACTTTGTCTCCATATTTGCTCCCATGAGTATTTTACTCCCCTTTCTAAGAAGGACTGAAGCACCCACACTTCGGTCTTTTTTCTCCTTGAGCTTCATATAGTCTGTGAATTATATTTTGGGTATTCTGAGCATTTGGGCTAATATCCACTTATCAGTGAATGCATACCATATGTGTTCTTTTGTGATTGGGTTACCTCACTCAAGGTGATATTTCCATCAATTTGCCTAAGAACTTCATGAGTTCATTATTTTTAATAGCTGAGTAAAACTCCATTGTGTAAATGTACCACATTTTCTGTATCCATTCCTCTGTTGAGGGGCATCTGGGTTCTTTCCAGCTTCTGGCTATTATAAAGAAGGCTGCTATGAATATAGTGGATCATGTGACCTTGTTATATATTGGAGAATCTTTTGGGTATATGCCCAGGAGTGGTATAGCTGTATTGTCAGATAATATTATGTCCAATTTTCTAAGGAACCACTAGACTGATTTCCAGAGTGGTTGTATAAGTGTGTAACCCCAAGAACAATATTCTTAATTTAATATTTGAAGTGACAAGCAATTAGCAGTATTTCAGATACCACTGAGCAGAAAAAAGGTGGGGTTTGGGATCATATACAAGTATTCTTATACACTATATTACTTTTTGTTACTCTAACTACTACCATTCATTATTCAGTAAAACATTCCCTTAGAAGCCTTATGGATTTCAATAAGTACCTCTTAACTCAAGAATGCTTAATTCCATCACTTTGCACTCCTTATAGTTTTAACAGACAAAAAAGCATTTTTAAAAAGTCAACTAAGTGATTTACATTAACATTCACAATAACAAAAAGTGTGTTTGTCCTATTTCATTAAATTTGCTTTTATATATTTGAATAAACTGAGAGTATAGTAAAGTATACCACACTATTCATAAATATCAAATGAAAACTACAGACCAATATCATTTATGCGTGCACATGAGAAAAAAACTCAGTAAAACACTAGAAGAACAAATCCAGCAACATTTAAAAGGAATTACACACTATGACCAAGTGGGTTTACCCAAGGCTTGCAATGTTGATTAACAGCTGAAAATCAGTGTGATAATCATGAGTGGCCTCCAAGATATGACACATACCATTTTGTGTGGTCTATTGTGACTTGAGTTACCTCACTCAGGATGATATTTTCAAGTTCCTTCCGTTTTCCTGTGAATTTCATGAAGGCAATGCTTTTAATACCTAAGTAGTATTCCATTGTGTATATGTACTACATTTTCTGTATCCATTCCTCTGTTGAGGGACATCTGGGTTGTTTTCAGCTTTGGGCTATTGTAAATATGGCTGCTATGAACATAGTGAAGAATGTATCCTTATTACATTTAGAAGCATATTCTGGGTATATACCCAGGAATGGTATAGCTGAGTCCTCAGGTACTACTATGTCCAATTTTTTGAGGAACTGTCCGATTGACTTCCAGAGTGGTTGTACTGGCTTGCAATCCCACCAGTAATAGAGAAGTGTTCCTCTTTCTCCACATCCTCACCAGCATCTGCTGTCACCTGAGTTTTTTATCTTAGCCATTCTGACTGGTGTGAGGTGGAATCTCAGGGTTGTTTTGATTTGCATTTCCGCGATGACTAAGGATGTTGAACAGTTTTTTAGATGCTTCTCAGCCATTTGGTATTCCTCAGATGAGTATTCTTTGTTTAGCTCTGTACCCCATTTTTTTATATCTTTTTTTAAAATATTTTTATTAGGGATTTTCCTCATTTACATTTCCAATGCTATTCCAAAAGTTCCCCATACCCTCCCACACACACACTCCCCTACCCACCCACTCCCATTTCTTGTCCCTGGCATTCCCCAGTACTGAGGCATATAAAGTTTGCAAGACCAAGGGGCCTCTCTTCCCAATGATGGCCAACTAGGCCATCTTCTGATACATATGCAGCTAGAGACACAAGCTCCGGGGTTATTGGTTAGTTCATATTGTTCCACCTATAGGGTTGCAGACCCCTTTAGCTCCTTGGGTTCTGTGCCCCATTTGTAATGAGGTTTTTTGATTTTCTGGAGTCCAGCTTCTTGAGTTCTTTGCATATATTGGATATTAGCTCTCTATCAAATGTAAGATTGGTAAAGACCTTTACCCAATCTATTGGTTGCCATTTTGTCCTATTGACAGTGTCCTTTCCTTACAAAAGCTTTGCAATTTTATGAGGTTCCATTTGTCAATTCTTGATCTGAGAGCATAAACTATTGGTGTTCTGTTCAGGAAATTTTCCCTTGTGCCCATGTGCTCAAGGCTCTTCCCCACTTCTTTTCTATATGTTTCAATGTATCTTGTTTTATGTGGAGGTCCTTGATCCACTTGGACTTGAGCTTTGTACAGGGAGATGAGTGTGGATTACATTGCATTCTTCTACGTGTAAGAGTTCTCTGGTGGAATTTTGGGGTAGCTTAAGTATATATACTACCATATCATCTGCAAAGAGTGATATTTTGACTTAGTCCTTTCCAATTTGTATCCATTTGACCTCCTTTTGTTGTCTAATTGCTCTGGCTAGAACTTTAAGTACTATATTGAATAGATAGGGACAGAGAGAACAGCCTTGTCTAGTCCCTGAGTTTAGCAATATTGCTTCAAGTTTTTTTTCTGTTTCTTTTGTTGTTGGCTACTAGTTTACTGTATATTGCTTTTACTATGTTTAGGTATGGGCCTTGAATTCCTGATATTTCTAAGACTTTTGTCATGAAGGGATGCTGAATTTTGTCAAACGCTTTCTCAACATCTAACAAAATGTTTATGTGGCTTTTTTTTTTTTAGTTTGTTTTTGTAGTGGATTACATTGACCAATTTCTCTATATTAAACCATCCCTGCATCTGTGGGATGAAACCTACTTCACCTTGGTGAATGATTGTTTTGATGTGTTCTTGCATTTGGTTTGTGAGAGTTTTATTGAGTATTTTTGCATCAATATTCATAAGGGAAATTGGTCTAAAGTTCTCTTTCTTTTTTGGGTCTTTATGTGGTTTAGGTATCAGAGTAATTGTGGCTTCATAGAATGAATTGGGTAAAGAACCTTCTGTTTCTATTTTGTGGAATAGTTTGAGGAAAATTGGAATTAGGTCTTCTGTGAAGGTCTGATAGAACGCTGCACTAAACCCATCTGGTCCTGGGCTTTTTTTGGTTGGGAGAATATTAATGACTGCATCTATTTCTTTAGGGGAAATGGGGCAGTTTAGATCATTAATCTGATCCTGATTTAACTTTGGTGCCTAGTATCTGTCTAGAAAATTGTAGATTCCATCCAGATTTTCCAGTTTTATTAAGTATAGCTTTGTGTAGTAGGATTTGATGATGTTTTTTATTTCCTCAGGTTCTGTTGTCATGTGGCCTTTTCATTTCTGATTTTGTTAATTAGGATACTTTGCCTGTGCCCTCTAGTTAGCCTGACTAAGGGTTTACCTATCTTGTTGATTTTCTTAAAAAAAAAAAAAAAAATAGGTCATGGCTTAGTTGATTCTTTGTGTAGTTCTTTTTGTTTCCACTTGGTCGATTTCAGTCCTGAGTTTGATTGTTTCCTGCCGTCCAGTCAAGCTGTTAGTGTATGCTCTCTCTAGTTTCCTTTTGGAGGCACTCAGAGATACAAGTTTTCCTCTTTGGAATGCTTTCATTGTGTCCCATAAGTTTGGGTATGTTGTAGCTTCATTTTCACTAAACTCTAAAATGTCTTTAATTTCTTTCATTATTTCTTCCTTGTCCAAGGTATCATTCAATAGAGTGTTGTTCAGCTTCCATGTCAACTTTGGCTTTCTATTAATTATGTTGTCGTTGAAGATCTGCCTTAGTCTGTGGTTAACTGATCGGATGCATGGGATAATTTCAATATTTTTGTATCTGTTGAGTTCTGCTTTGTGACCAAGTATATGGTCAATTTCGGAGAAGGTACCATGAGGTGCTGAGAAGAATGTATATCCTTTTGTTTTAGGATAAAATGTTCTGTAGATATCTGTTATATCCATGTGTTTCATAATTTCTGTTAGTTTTAATGTGTGTCTGTTTAGTTTCTGTTTCCAGGACCTGTTCATTGATGAGAATGGGGTGTTGAAGTCTCCCACTATTATTGTGTGAGATGCAATGTGTGCTTTGAGCTTTACTATAGTTTCTTTAATGAATGTGGATGCCCTTACATTTGGAGCATAGATATTCAGATTGAGAGTTCATCTTGGAAGATTTTATCTTTGATGAGTATGAAGTGCACCTCCTTGTCTTTTTTGATAATTTGGGGTTGGAAGTAGATTTTATTCGATATTAGAATGGCTACTCCAGCTTGTTTCTTTGAACTGTTGGCTTGGAAAATTGTTTTGCAGCCTTTTACTCTGAGGTAGTGTCTGTCTTTTTCCCGTGGTGGGTTTTCTGTATGCAGCAAAATGTTGGGTCCTGTTTATATAGCCAGTCTGCTAGTCTATGTCTTTTTATTGGGGAATTGAGTCCATTGATATTAAGAGCTATTAAAGAAAAGTAATTGTTACTTCCTGTTATTTTTGTTGTTAGAGATGGGATTCTGTTCTTGTGGCTCTCTTCTTCTAGGTTTGTTGAAGGATTACTTTCTTGCTTTTTCTAGGGCATAATTTCTCCCCTTGTGTTGGAGTTTCCCTTTATTATCCTTTGAAGGGCTTGAATTTGGTTTTGTCATGGAATACTTTGGTTTCTCCATCTATGATAATTGAGAGTTTTGTTGGGTATAGTAGCCTGGGCTGGCATTTGTGTTCTCTTAGGTTCTGAATAACATCTGGTGAGAAGTCTGGTGTAGTTTTGATAGGTCTGCCTTTATATATTACTTGACCTTTTTCCCTTACTGCTTTTAATATTCTATCTTTATTTAGTGCATTTGTTGTTCTGATTATTATGTGTCAGGAGGAATTTCTTTTCTGGTCCACTCTATTTGGAATTCTGTAGGCTTCTTGTGTGTTCATGGGTATCTCTTTCTTCAGGTTAGGAAAGTTTTCTTCTATAATTTTATTGAAGATATTTACTGGCCCATTAAGTTGAAAATCTTCATTCTCATCTACACCTATTATCCTTAGGTTTGGTCTTCTCATTGTATCCTGGATTTCCTGGATGTTTTGAGTTAAGATCTTTTTGGAATTTGCATTTTCTTTGATTGTTGTGTCCATGTTTTCTATGGAATCTTCTGCACCTGAGATTCTCTCTTCCATCTCTTGTATTCTGTTTGTTATGCTTGCATCTATGGTTCCTTACTTCTTTCCTAGGATTTCTATCTCCAGAGTTGCCTCTTTTAGGTTTTCCTTATTGTTTCCACTTCCATTTTTAGATCTTGGATGGTTTTGTTCCATTCCATCACCTATTTGGTTGTGTTTTCCTGTAATTCTTTAAGTGGTTTTTGTGCTTCCTCTTCAAGGATTTCTACCTATTTAGTAGTTTTCTCCTGTATTTTTTTAAATGAGTTATTAATGCCCTTCTTAAATCATCTACCAGCATCATGAGATATGATTTTAAATCTGAATCTTGCTTTTTGGGTTTGTTGGGATATCCTGGACTCGCTGTGGTGGGAGTATTGGGTTCTGTTGTTGTGGAGAGGTCTAGGTTTCTGTTAGTAAGGTTCTTACATTTGCCTTTCATCATCTGATAATCTCTGGTGTTAGATGTTCTAGCTGTCTCTGGCTTGAGCTTGTCCCTCCTGTGATTTTGTTAGCCTTTGTCAGAACTCCTGGGAGTCCAACTCTCTCCTGAGTCCCAGTGGTCAGAGCACTCTCTGGGGGTAAGCTCTCTTCTTGCAGGGAAGGTGCACAGAGGTCTGGCCTTCAGAGCTACATCCTGGCTGAGGATGAAGACCCAAAGGGACCCTGTCCAAGAAGCTCTGTTGCTTTTGTGGCCCAAGTGCTCTCCTTCATGGTCTGGTCTCTGAGAGACACCGGATACAAGATGGTTCTCTCACCTGAGTCCTGGGGTCAGAGCCTTCTCTGGAGGCCGACTCTCCTCAGTGATCCTAAGATCCTGGGTGTGCTTGGGCACCTGCGGCGTGGAGAGTCTTCTGGGGACCATGGGACTGTCTGCTGAGTTTGTGACCAAGGTAGCCTGGGGCTGGTGCAGACTGGAACGAATCCCAGTTGCTGGTCGGGAGGGTTTGCTGTGTCCCTGTTCCTGCTGGCACAGGCCCCTGCAGGTTGTTTTGGAACAGATGTTGCATTCTACTTACCAGTGATCCCAAGATCCTGAGTGTGCTAGGGTGCCTGTGGTGTGGAAAGTCCTCTAGGGACAGTAGGACTGTCTGCCAAGTTTGAGCCCAAGGTAGCCTGGGTCTGGTGCCAACCTCAAGAAAAATAGATCTTTAAAAAGAAAAATGAGATTTAAAAAAATGCCTTATATGAAAAAAGAAAGAAAACTAGAACCCACTCAGAAACAGACTATGGAGCTACACCAAACAGAAGAACATAGTTCATATGGCAAGAGCTTTCCTCTTGTTTGCCTATAACTGTAACAGGCAGATCCTGTGACCTCATTCCTACAATATACTCTCTGCTCCTTTCTCTCACATCAGCTCTAAGATGGATGTTATAACGCCCAGTTTACAAATAAACCTAAAAAGTACCCCCACCCCCGGAGCTCGTGTCTCTAGCTGCATATGTATCAGAAAATGGCCTAGTCTTTTGGGATAGCATCGGAAATGTAAATGAGGAAAAAACACCTAATAAAAAATATTAAAAAAAAACAACTATATTTTAGTAAACTTCAACTTTGCTTCAAAGAAGAAAAACAATTTGGAAAAATGATTGTGTTTGCATTGTTACTGTAAATGGGATAATATTGTGCTGGTATTGCACAAAGTACAATATTTTAAAGCATGTATATGGTGCTCGGAGTTGGACTGTGTCTGTTAGCAATCTTGTGTAATTTGAAGGATGGTGGGGTATAGAGTGGTGACTGGCTTCAAACTTAGCAGAGGATGATGATCTTGATGACCTTGAGCACCCAATCTGATTGTCTTTGTATCCTAAGCACTGAGACTACAAGCTCCATCCCATGCTTGGCTCTGATTTCTCTTGCTGAGAACTTAAAAAAAAAAAAAAAAAAAAAAAAAAAAGCAGTGTTGTTATATAATTCCCAGTTTGCAAATTAGAAAACTGAGTTTTGTTGGGCCAGTGTGTTGGTTCAGTGGGTAAAGTTGACTGTCGTTAAGCCTGACAGCATGAGTTCAATCCACATGGTGGAAAGAAAAGATCCAGCTCCCACAAGTTGTCTTCTGGAGTCCACACTCACACTGTGTCTGTCTTAGTTAGAGTTTAATTAGTGTGAAGAGATGCCATGACCAAGGCAACAGTTATAAAAGAAAACATTTAATTGGGACTGATTTACAAGTTTTAGAAGTTTGGTTCATTGCTGTCATAATAGGAAGCAAGGCAGCATGCAGGCAGACATGGTGCTAGAGGAGCCCAGAGTTCTACATCTTGATCTGAAGGCAGCCTGGAGGAGACTTTCTTCTGTAGGCATCTAGGAGGACAGTCTGCATCATACTGGCCAGTCTTGAGCATATATATTTTCATAGCCCTCAAAGCCCTGCCTCCACAATGACACACTTCCTCTAACAAGGCTATACAACTTTCCAAAAGGCTGCACCTCTTAATAGTGCTACTTCCTATGCGCCAAGCATATTCAAACCACCACAGTGGCATACACCCACACTCACACAAAATAAATAAATGTCTTTTCTTTATTTTTTTTTAGAAGAAAATTGAGCTACAGCAAGGAAGAGTAACTTGCCCGACACCACACAAGTCTGTTACTTGAAGCAGGTTAGCTGGCTGGAACCAGATTCTGACTCCTGCCCATCCAGCTGTACTTCACACCTATACTCTTTGACTGTCCTGGTATCTGCTGCCTGTAAACTAATTCCAAAGCTTCCTTTGGGTTGACATCTTTTCTATGACTTATGAGAGATAAGTCTCTTTTGGAAGCTTATGGCAAGTAGAAGAGGTTGTGCATGGAGATACCAAAACACAGACAGACCAAAAAACTTCTGCTGTTACTGTGGTTCACAATGAATTATTACATATTTTATGGAACTCATGAAGAGTATGACAAAAGCATCTAAACATAAAGAAATGAAAGGAATGAAATGCTAATTACACAGATTTAGCTAGTACATGCTGCATTCATATATTAGAATATCATACTGTGTCTCATTAATAAATATAAGTAGTTCATGTTAACCAAAAACATGAAACCATTTAAATATTTTTATTACATACATTTTATGTTTTTCTCCATGAAGTACCCTATCCCTGACTAGCATTTGTATAAGTATATGAAACTTAGCCTGGAGAAAAGTCTGCTTTTGACCAATAAATTTGTTATTAAATGATAAGGAATGAGGGCTAGAAAGATGGGTCAGTGGTTTAGGGCATTTATTCCCTTTGTAGAGGACCTGACTTCAATTCCCAGCATCTACATGTTGGCTTTTACCCATCTCTGACTCCAGTTCCTAGGGATTCACTGCCCTCTTCTGTCATCCATAGACATCAGGCATGTATGTGTCACACATACATTCATTCAGACAAAACAGTCATGCATATAAATAAAATAATCAAATCTTTAGCAATTTTAGTGATAAACAAATGGGGGCTCTGAAGAACTAAGAACATGTTCTGCTCTTGGGAAGGACTCACATTTGGCTCCTCACAACTGCCAGTTCTCTCCAGCCCCAGGGAAAAGAAGTCCTCCTTACCCTCCTCAAGCACTTTCACTCACTAGTGCATTTACACACAGAGAGAGAGACACACACACAAAATTTTATTTTTTAATTCTTAATAATAAATAAAGCTTTGATTCTGAATATCTTTTGAAAGCCAAATGACTAGCTTGGTGATTCCCCAGTTGAAGTATAGCCAGAAACAGTCAGCAAAATTGTTAACATATGGACCTGTAGACCCTGTTCCCAGAACTTCTACTTCATCAGGCCAGGGACCAAACCCACACACATCTGACAAATTCCCAGGAGCCCTGATGTTGCTGGTAAAGTACCATGCTTTGGTAGTTTTTAACATGCTCTGACACAAGTCAGAAGCGTAGGCATCTAAAGCCACTGCTCTTAAATTGAGAGGTCCCCTCATCCTATACTCCCACTCCACCCATAACCTGATCCTAGAATAGGTAAATGACAGACAGAAAACATATACCTCAATCTGCAATAATCAGGACTGGAGTTATTTACTCAAAGACAAAACAATTGATTGGAGAGTAGTGGAAGTTTAAATGTGTCTCTTTCTCTGTGAAGTTGCCCTCAAAGCCCTGCCTCCACAATAACACACTTCCTCTAACAAGGCTACACAACCTTCCATAAGGCCGCACCTCTTAATAGTGCTACTTCCTAAAAAATTTAAATTTTTAAAATTTTTACATTTGCTTATCATGTATGTGGACATGCATGTAGATGTCAGAGGACATCTTGTGAAAGTAGGTTCTCTTTTTCAACCCTGTGGATTCCAGATACTGAACTCAGGCTAGCAGGATTAGCAGTCAGCACCCTTATGAGATAACTCACCAGCCCTTAATTACTACTAACCTGAAAGGAAACCAGACTGTAACTGTTTGGATCACATTGGTGCCAAATTATCTAATTAAATTCACCTATCAGTATAAAGAATAAAAAGTGCATTTGAGTTACAAAGTCCAAAGGCCTGCAGCGGTGAATTAAACAATGCCCATGCACCCTCTAGTGGGGATTGAGCACTTCATTGTTCAAAGCCTACAAAATGCAAAACATCTCGCATTCAACATGAGATTGTTAAATAATTCTTTAATTTTTTTTATTGGTTCTTTGTGAATTTCACATCATGCACTCCAGTCCCACTCATCTCCCTTTTCTCTCAGCCCACCCTGCTTGCACCCTTGCAACCACCCCTCCCACAGTCAAAAATATCTTGGGGTAGCTGTAGTGTGTCAGTGTGTCCTACAGTATTCGCTTTTGTCCACAATTCTCTGCTTGCAAATGGTCATTGGGATGACTCATTGGTCTGATCCTAGGACTCTTGACTTCTACTACACTATCAATACTAGAATCTCATTGAGACTCTTCCCAGATATTCTGTTGTTGCCCTGCGTCATGGAAATCCTGTAGTTTTGGATCTGTAGGATAATTCATGCACTCTAGCAGTGTATTGATGTTGAGGTGAGCCAATTCAAAGTCCTGGATCAGGCCTTCACATTCTCTGGCCAGTTCACCAGCAACCCCCACAGCCAAGGCCAGCTCTACTCTGCTTCCAAAGGGAGGTGCAGGGCTCTCTCTTCTAAGTGTTGAAGCTAGGGACAGGGACAGTTCTCTCACTATCATGATCCCAGGGCCAGTTCTCCCACCTTTTGGAGATGGCAATGGGTGAGGATGGTGAAGGGCATTTTTTCCATTGTCTGTAGTGCCACATGGCAGAGAAGTTTCAGGATCAATTCTCTCACACTCACACTCTTGGGGTCAACTTAACCTTGTCCACACTATTCTGTATTCCATGTGAGGTGCAAGACCTTCTCTCCAGAGTACTGCACAAGGTGATAGGCAGGACCAGCTCTCCTGCTTTCACAGCCCTGTGGCCAGCTCTTTCACCCACCACAGGTTACAAGGGCAAAAGGGAGAGGAGAAGAGTGTCTCTCCCTCATCCAGGCCACCACACACCAGACGAGGAAGAGGACTGGCTCTCACACTC
This sequence comes from Mus caroli, assembly GCF_978045245.1. NCBI lineage: Eukaryota > Metazoa > Chordata > Mammalia > Rodentia > Muridae > Mus > Mus caroli. Next base: position 94,234,106 of record NW_028227268.1, on the reverse strand, counting down.
ATAATTACAACTTGCCCACAACTTCCACAATGTGCAGGCCCACTCTACAGAGTACTGCAGCTGGCTAGGGGCAGGATCAACTCTCCCAATCTTGTACCCCCAGGGCCAGCTCTCCCAGGATGCCCAGGTGAGGGATGGGGCCAGGGGCCAGTACTACACAGCCCGTAGACATCAATATGTTCCCTGGCAGCAACCCAGACCAAGGGCATCAACTTGAACTTTGGTAGTAACAGACCCCTAATGCTGCAGGGTCATGGACCCAGATGTGTATACCTGTAGCAGCACAGGCCAGGACCCCACCATGGTCCAGGTGCCATCAATAGGTACTCAAATTAAGCTTTCCTCACTACCATTAAGTCTCCAGTTCTGCCTCTCTTCATTGTGTCCACATCCTTCTGCTTCTCTTTCTCTTCCATCTCTCCACCACTTACTTCCTCCTCTTAGTGGTGACTTGAAGGTAATAAGGAACAGGCAGATATGAGAAAGCCATGGTGAGCTCCTGGCTTGGGCTGCTGCCAAGTGCCATGTCTGGGTCTCTGGCCCCGCTACAGCTGGGTTATGTGTCCATGTCTGTGGCCTGAGTTACCACTAAAGGCCAAGTGGATATCCATGGTCTGGGCTGTCACCAGAGACCATGTGGATATCTGAGGGTCATGCTGCCATGGAATAACATGCTGATCTAAATTGCCTGTGCTGCCACCTGAGGCCATGGGGACATCTAGGCCCATGCTGTGCTGGCAGGTTTGGGTGGGGCTAGGAGGACATTTCTGGCATTCTGGTCTTATGGCATCCACAGTCTGTTTTGATGTCCCAGGCCAGTGTTACCACGAAAGGCCATACAGATGTCCCTGATTTGAACCTGAAGTGCCACACCCACTCCAGTGATGTCTTTGTGACAGGCCTAAAGGCTTGGACACAGTTCCAAGGCAAAGAGTTTCACAGAAACTCAGTCTCCTGGAAAACTTGACACGAATGTTCCAAACATGTTCCTGTGCTAATCGGTGGATGGATCTGTGTGCTTTGTTTCAGTGTTGTTTTATTATAGGTGCCTCCAAGAAATGATTTTACTAATACCTAAATCAGTTTGAACTCTACTGTCTGGCCTTCACCAATGTTCTAGGCAATCCTTGAGCTGACCCTGGGCTTGGAATTTTGTAAGAATGTTATTCATCCAGACGAAATTTCCCAGTATTGACAGTAATCAGACATCTCAGTTTGCCAGATAGGAGCTAGTATTCTCAGGGCTAGTTCAAAATAGTAAACTTAGAATTCTCATTACAGTCAGGTATAGCAGACTACATTGCATATTAGAAGAAAGTTGGTGAGTTCTTCTGACAAATGGAGATTCCCTACAGACACTTAAAAGAGCAGCAAGTTACTCCCAAATGCAAGAATTTACCATGGCCTAGGAAAAAGGAGGGTTGTGGTTTAAGGAAGAACTACAGTATTGCATTATTCATGAAAAGGTCAGCAAGAGCAGAACCCCCTGGTACAAGCTTTCACAAGGCTTAGAGGAATAGCATAAATTGTAACTAGGGTGTGACATCCTCACCTGGCCCTATTGCTGACTCTAGGTAGGGCTGATCTTATCTCTGTTGTAAATATTGCCTGGTTCCTGTCAGTCTTTTGAATGCATTTTTCTGTTTTGTGTCAGATAACTTCAATGTACCTCTGCTGAAGTGTTACCTAACTTCTTTGTTTTCTTCTGTAATATAGAAGTCTGATGCTCACTTTGAAAGATTACATTCAGATACAGCACTCTCTCTGGTGTCGATATTTGTTTGTCACTTTTTGCCAACTCCCTGCCCACCTGTACCGGGACCCTGATTCTCCTGTGGATTGAGGGGCTGACTGAAGCCAGTCCACGGCACTGAAGCACTTTGGAGAGCTGGTCCTATCTCTAGCCTGTGTAGGACAGTAAAGCTCACTCCCCCCCCCCCCCCGACTCCTGCCCACAATGGGTAAGCCAGCCCCAAGGCCATGATCATGGGAAAGCTGTCCCCATCCCTCATCTGCATTCTATCATTAGGTGGCTTGGCAATGAAAAGATGCATCCCTCCCATCCCCCTATCCCTCCCACCCATACCCACCCCTGCCACATAAGGCAGGTGGGAGAGCTGGCCCTGAGGTCATGAGAGTGGGAGAGCTGAATTTGCACCTCACCTGGGAAGCACAGAAGGACACTCACTGGCTGTGGGGTTGCAGGTAAACTGATCCCAAGGGCATAAGAACAGGAGAACAGGGCATAAGCCCCAGTCCTTGGTGACTTTGGAATTGGATGAGCTAGTCAAGGCAGTACTGAAGAGCTTGCCCAGGTGGTGTGTGTTCAGGAGAGCTGGCAGGCTGAGCAACTCAGCTATCTCCAAGGCCCAGATCTAGGGCTTTTAGTTGGCCCATTCCAACATCTTCCCCATCCATGCCTCTGAACTGCACAAACTTCAATTCAAAATGAATCAAAGATATTAATGCCAAGCCTGGAACTGAAATTGCCAGAAGAGATTATAGACAAATATGTAGGCCTAGGATATATACACTCCAAGTATACAGGCTTTAAAATATAGACCCAGGAAAGGGCTTCCTGAAAAGGGCTCTGACAGGACAATAACTGGCAAAGGAAATCACAAGAAAGTTAAAGACTGTACTCAAAAGAAATGATGGATAGCATAAGACACTGATTACTGAACAGGAAAAAGCCTAGAAACTGAACATTACATAGGCAGCTAATATCTAGAACATATAAAAATTACAAAAATAAATAAATATCAAAAAATCAGTCAATCAATGAAGTGAACTAATAAACTGAATAGAAAGCCTAGAAATTAGAAGCACAAATGGTCAATAAATGATTTTAAAAAGTGTTCAACATGCTTATATATCATGGAGATTCAAATTAAAACCACTTTGAGAAACCACATGGAAATTTCATGTTATTCAGCAAGAAAATAAGTGACTCCTGAGGGTGTAGAGAAAGAGGAATCCTATTTGCTGTTGGGGGAGGGGGAACATAAACTGGTACAGCCTTGGAGGTCAGTGTGGGGATTCCTCAAGAAACTAAAAGAAGAAATGCTACATAAGTCCAGAGCCCATATGAGTTAGCAGAGCACTCAAGGCTACATACCCCAACTAGTCTAAGTCAGTATATCACAGAGATACGTTTTTATTGCTGCACTATTCTCAATCTCCAAGGAACGGAAGAAGCACATGAAAACAACATTTATTCTAGTCTCTTCTGGTCTCCATGCACACATGTGTGCACAGACATGCATGCAGGCAAGACACTCATACATATAAAACAGTTCTTTTTTGTTTGTTTGTTTGGTTTTTTTTTTTGGTTTTTTCGAGGCAGGGTTTCTCTGTGTAGCCTTGGCTGTCCTGGAACTCACTCTGTAGACCAGGCTGGCCTCGAACTCAGAAATCCGCCTGCCTCTGCCTCCCGAGTGCTGGGATTAAAGGCGTGCGCCACCACGCCCGGCTAAAACAGTTCTTTAAATACAATAAGTGAAAAGAAGAAAGTGTGTTACTTGTACTAATTATTCTCTGATTCCTGACTGTACAAACATCTCTTGACTATCCCATCATGATGGACTGTATCTTGTAACTGTAAACCAAAATACACCCTGTCTCCCTTAAGTCGCTTTTGTCAGACTACTTCAATCACAAAAACAGAAAAACATGACAAAGCAGTGTGGAAATTTTGATAGTGTTTGAAATTTGTCTCTTATTTATTAAGTAATTTATTTAGAGATGGTCCCATCTATCGCAGGCTGGCCTTGAACTCACTAGATAGACAAAGATGACCTTGAAATTTTTTTATCTTAAACACTGGGTTTACTACTGTACCTGATTTATGCATTGATGGGAACAAAACACAGGACTTTGTGTATACTAGATAAGCACTTTACCAACTCTACCCTTATTTTGTTTTTGTTTCTTTGTGTTCTGTTTTGTTGACATGTAATGTGTCTCAGCTATATAACCTACACTGACCTTGATCCACTGATCCACTTCCCAAATTCTGAGAAAAAAAAAAAGTGTGTGTCCACCTCAGCTTCCTGTTTAAAATCTTTAATTTCCTATTTACAAAGGCACTATTGGCCACTGATGAGGCCAACTGTCTCAATTGAAGCAGGCATACTAGTACTACAAGTCTCAAGTAGCCCCTGGGAATCAGATGGCTGCAGAGGGATTGTTGCTGTTGTTGTTGTTGTTTTTGTTGTTGTTGTTGCTGTTGTTCCCTTTCTTCCTGCCTTATCCTTACAAATCTCTCAAGAGAAAACAGAGTCTTCTGTACAATTTGAATCCCCAGTAGAACACTGCTCATGAATTTACCATCAGTCAAGACTCTAAGGCCATGTTACACTATATGTTCTATACTATTAAATACAGTAATAAAGGTAAAAACAGTTCTGTACATATACTGTATATACCTAACAGATTCACTGTTGAAACTCAAACCATTTCCAATTGTACCTCTTCCTTACAAGGGTTAATGTTAATGTACAGAATTGAAGGGCTTAGAAGGAGATTTTCTTAGCTATCAAAATGTGATTTGTTTTATTTAAGCTTTTTGTTTCTCTGAGATAGAGTCTCACTATGTAACCCAAGTTGGCCTCAAGCTCCCCATCTTCCTATTTAGACCTCCTAAGTGCTAGTATTCCAAGTGTGCAATACCATGCACAATAGCAAAGCAAAGTATGTATAGGAAGAGAGAGAGGAAGGGAGAGATGTAGTTGGGTAGATATGTAGTTAGATAGGTAGTTAAGGAGGAAGGGAGGAAGATAACCCCTCACCCATATTCCTTAAAGTAACTCAAATAAAACTTATTTGTTCACCAAGTTGAACTTTGGAGTTATCTATCCATATTTTGTTCTGTCATGGCCTTCCTATCTGGGACAAGCTGACATATGTGTTTGTCTTCTCAGTAAGAGTCTTGCTGCACAACTGGAAGAAGGGTTGCACTTGTGTCCTCACCAGCAAATGAGGTCCTGAGGCTAGAGTTCTGGTCCTCTCACTTGGCAGCAAGTACTTTACCTGCTAAGCCATATCCCAGCCTATAAGCCTTGCTTTTATAAGTGATAACTATAAATAACCAAAAAGAAAAGTTTTACTTTAAATATAGGCATTTCAGAAAATATCACATAACCTTAGATATCTCTTTATAAGTCAATTTTGTGCTAAGTCCATGATGTGAAAGAATAAACCATAATTACATGTGGTCAGTAATCATATTTAAGACATGTATTAGTAATCCAATATATGAACATTAAATATAGATAACAAGTAAAAAGGAGACTAAAGATGTAATGAGAATTAAGGGAGCAGGATAAATTCAGCACCTTTGTACACAGTAGTTTATCCGGACCAGCAGCTCTGCCTGTATGCCGAGCAGACTGTTTCATTCAGGACCAGCCACAGTGAGTACATTTTAGCACAAAACCTTGTGTTACTCCAGGACAGTGTTATCACTTTATACAACTAGCCAAATGCATAGCTTGCTTGTTTCCCACCCACTGGGTCAAATGTTAAAAGGAAGCAGAGAAAATGGATAGAAGATGACTTTCACATTGTTCCTTAGCAACCATTGAGAAAAGTCCACCCCAAAAAGCAGCTCAAAGACATTCTGTTAAGAAAACAGAACAATTTTAAGAGAGAAGAAATAATGTTCATGTCATCAGAAATTCCCTCTAGAATCATCAACCCAGAACAACTCCCTACATCTCCTCCAGAGTTCAGTGCACATTAATTACAACTGTCAAACACAGTTACTATAAGCTGCAATTGTCTGACTCATTTGACTAAGCATGCAATGTGTGGGTTTGGAAAAGAGGACTTGTGCTCTTCATTCATTGATGCTGACTTGAAAGGGCTATTTTGTCAAAAAGAACAATCCCACTATTCTTAAAAGCTAACCAAAGGTGAATGCTTAAAACAGCAGTGCAATGTTGTTCATTTCACTAGAAGCCAAAACAAGTTCAAACACTAATTAAAGTCTGTTTGCAGAAGACTCTGGTTATTGCAAAGCTGTAAAACTTTTTCTGATACAAGGTGTGACAGGGCATGAAGGCATGAGGAATTCGATGAGCACAGAGGTGTAGAAAAAAATGACAACTACTGGTGCCAACCAACCAGTTCAAAAAGTAACAAAGCAAACATCAAAATGCTGACTGGTGGCACCATGACACAGAGAATACCAGGAGGGTCTATATACTGTACCCAGCTGTTATAAGAAATAGTCCAATCCCTACTTTCAGACCCCTTTCTGATTCTCTTTTATTGAGCTGATAAAAATTGCCATATCTAGACACAAAAACACGCTAAAGGGATTTTAAATTGCCCTTTATCTTCCAAAAATAATGAGCATCAATAATGATCCAAGCAAGCCATACATGCTGACCCTCTGCCTTAAGATTGAGTCATTCATTAGTCAAATGATCAGAGTCCCAAAACTGCAGTTTGTTTGGTTCTTGGGAGAGACACAGAAGCTATGCTTCCTATCTATACAAGAAAGGCTGAGTGACTATTTAAAATAAGGAAATAGTCCTAGCCACTGCAAAGGGCTTCCATCCAAATGGAAATTGCAGACCACCAGAAGTATCTAGACACAGCTTTCTTAATGAATCAACAACAATAAGGAGAACCTGTTTCTGTTTCCCATTTTTTTTAAATTTAGGAAAGTAAAACAAGAAAGCACAATTTTAGATAAATGTTTCCTTTCCACTGATGTGAAGGTGAACACACTTGTATTAATCCATCTTCTTTACCATAATTATATACCTGACACAAGGTAACCCTATAAAGAAAACTGGTGGAGAAACCAAGATATTCCATGAAAAAAAAAAAAAAACAAATTCACACAGTATCTTTCCACAAATACAGCCCTTCAAAGGATAAGGGAGAAAACTACACCCTAGAAAAAGCAAGAAAATAATCTTCCTTTAACAAACCAAAAAGAAGATAGCCACATAAACATAACTCCACCTCTAACAAAATAACAGGAAGCAAAAAAATCACTTTTCCTTAATATCTCTTAGTATCAATGGACTCAATTCCCCATTAAAAAGACATAAATTAACAAACTGAAGACATAAACAGAACCCAACATTTTGCTGCATACAGGAAACCCATCTCAGTGACAAAGACAGACACTGCCTCAGAATAAAAGGCTGGAAAAAAATTCTCCAAGAAAATGGTCCCAAGAAACAAGCTGGAGTTTCCATTCTAATATCAAATAATTAACTTTGAACCTAAACTTCTCAAAAATGATAAGGAAGGAAACTTCATATTCATCAAAGGAAAAAATCTACCAAGAAGAACTCAATTCTGAACATCTAAGCTCCAAATGCAAGGGAGGAAACTATAGTAAAGCTCAAAGCACACATTGCACCTCACACAATAATAGTGGGAGACTTCAACACCCCACTCTCATCAATGAACATATCAGGGAAACAGAAACTAAACAAAGACACAGTAAAATTAACAGAAGTTAGGAACCAAACAGATTTAACAGATCTCTATAGAACATTTTATCCAAAAACAAAAAAATATACCTTTTTCTCTGTAACTCACAGTACCGTCTCCAAAATTGACCATATAATCGGTCACAAAACAAGCCTCAACAGATACAAGAAGATTAAAATAATCCCATGCATCCTATCAGATCACCAGGGACTAAAGCTGGCCGTCAATAACAACATAAACAATGGAAAGCCCACATAAATGTGGTAGCTGAACAATAATCTACTCAATGACAATGTGGTCAAGAAAGAAATAAAGAAAGAAATTAAAGACTTTTTCAGAGTACAATGAAAATGAAACCACAACATACCCAAACTTGTGGCACACAACAAAAGCAGTGGAAAACTCATAGATTGAGTGCCTCCTAAAAGAAATTGGAGAGAGCATACACTAGCAGCTTAACAGCCCATCTGAAAGCTCTAGAACAAAATGAAGCAAATACACTCAAGAGGAGTAGATAGCAGGGAATAATCAAACTCAGGGCTGAAATCAACCAAGTAGAAACAAAAAGAACTATAAAAAGAATCAGCAAAATCAGGAGTTGGTTCTTTGAGAAAATCAACAAACTAGATAAACTTTTAGCCAGACTAACCAGGGCACAGGGACAGTATCCAAATTAACAAAATCAGAACTGAGAAGGGAGACATAACAACAGAAACTGAGAAAATCCAAATATTTATCAGATCTACTACAAAAGCCTATACTCAACAAAACTGGAAAATCTGGATGAAATGGGCAGTTTTCTACACAAATACCAAATTCCAAAGTTAAATCAGGATCAGATAAATGATTCAAATAATCCCATAACCCTTAAAGAAATAGAAGCAGCCATTAATAGTCTCCCAACCAAAAAAAAAAAAAAAAAAAGCCCCAGGACCATATGGGTTTAGTGCAGAGTTCTATCAGACCTTCAAAGAAGACCTAATACCAATACTCTTCAAACGATTCCACAAAGTAGAAACAGAAGGAAAACTACCCAATTCATTTTATAAAACCACACTTACTCTGATAGCTAAACCACATAAAGACCCCCCAAAAAAGGGAACTTCAGACCAATTTCTTTTATGAATGTGAATACAAAATACTCAATAAAAGTCTCACAAATAGAATCCAGGAACATATCAAAGCAATCATCCATCATGATCAAGTAGGCTTCAATCCCAGGGATGCAGGGATGGTTCAATATACAGAAATCCAAAAATGAAATCCACTATATAAACAAACTCAAAGGAAAAAAAAAACACATGATCATTACATTAGATGCTGAGAAAGCATTTGACAAAATCCAACACCCCTTCATGATAAATGTCTTGGAAAGATCAGGAATTCAAGGCCCATACCTAAACATAGTAACAGCAATATACAGCAAACCAGTAGACAACATCAAACTAAATGGAGAAAAACTTTAAGCAATATCACTAAATTCAAGGACTAGACAAGGCTGTCCACTCTCTCCTGACCTATTCAATATAGTACTCGAAGTCCTAGCCAGAGCAATTAGACAACAGTAGGAAGTCAAAGGGATACAAACTGGAAAGTAAGAAGTAAACAATATCACTATTTGCAGATGATATGATAGTATACTTAAGTGACCCCAAAATTCCACCAGAGAACTCCTAAACCTGATAAACAACTTCAGCAAAATAGCTGGATATAAAATTAACTCAAACAAATCAATGGCCTTCCTCTACTCAAAGGATAAAAAAGCTGAGAAAGAAATTAGGAAAACAACACCCTTCACAATAGTCACAAACAATATAAAGTATCTTGGTGTTATTCTAACCAAGCAAGTGAAAGTTCTGTATGATAAGAACTTCAAGTCTCTGAAGAAATACATTGAAGAAGATCTCAGAAGATGGAAAGATCACCCATGTTCATGGATTGCCAGGATTAATATAGTAAAAATGGCCATCTTGCCAAAAGCAATCTACAGATTCAATGCAATCCCCATCAAAATTCCAACTGAATTCTTCATAGAGTTAGAAAGAGCAATTTGCAGATTCATCTGGAATAACTCAAAACCCAGGATAGCAAAAATTATTCTCAACAATAAAAGAACTTCTGGGATAACCACCATCCCCTAAGACAAGTGTACTAAAGAGCAATTTTGATTTAAAAAAACTGCATGATATTGGTACAGTGACAGGCAGGTGGATTAATGGCATAGAGTTGAAGATCCAGAAATGAACCCATACACCTGTGGTCATTTGATCTTTGACAAAGGAACTAAAACCATCCGATGGAAGTAAGACAGCATTTTCAACAAATGGTGTTTGTTCAACTGGCGGTTAGTGTGTAAAAGAATGCAAATTGACCCATCTTATCTCCTTGTACAAAGCTCAAGTCCAAGTGGATCAAGGACCTCCGCATAAAACCAGATACACTGAAACTAATAGAAAATAAAGTTTGGAAGAGCACATGGGCACAGGGGAAATTTTCCTGAACAGAATACCAATAGCTTATGCTGTAAGATCAAGAATTGACAAATGGGACTTCATAAAATTGCAAAGCTTCTGTAAGGCAAAGGACACTGTCAATAGGACAAAACCACAACCAACAGATTGGGAAAAGATCTTTACCAATCCTACATCTGATAGAGGGCTAATATCCAATATATACAAAGAACTCAAGAAGTTAGAATCCAGAGAGCCAAATAACACTATTAAAAATGGGGTACAACATAGTACTACCGGAGGAATCCACAATACCTCTCCTGGGCATATATCCAGAAGATGTCCCAACCGGTAAGAAGGACACATGCTCCCCTATGTTCATAGCAGCCTTATTTATAATAGCCAGAAGCTGGAAAGAACCCAGATGCCCCACAACAGAGGAATGGATACAGAAAATGTGGTACATTTACACAATGGAGTACTACTCAGCTATTAAAAAGAATGAATTGATGAAATTCCTAGGCAAATGGATGGACCTGGAGGGCATCATCCTGAGTGAGGTAACCCAATCACAAAAAAAACTCACACAATATGTACTCACTGATAAGTGGATATTATCCCAGAAACTTGGGATACCCAAGATATAAGATACAATTTGCTAAACACATGAAACTCAAGAAGAATGAAGACCAAAGTGTGGACACTTTGCCCCTTCTTAGAATTGGGAACAAAACACCCATGGAAGGAGTTATAGAGACAGTTTGGAGCTGTGACGAAAGGATGGACCATCTAGAGACTGCCATATCCGGGGATCCATCCCATAATCAGCTTCCAAACGCTGACACCATTGCATACACTAGCAAGATTTTGCTGAAAGGACCCAGATTTAGCTGTCTCTTGTGAGACTATGCCGGGGCCTAGCAAACACAGAAGTGGATGCTCACAGTCAGCTAGTGGATGGATCACAGGACCCCCAATGGAGGAGCTAGAGAAAGTACCCAAGGAGCTAAAGGGATCTGCAACCCTATAGGTGGAACAACATTATGAACTAACCAGTACCCAGGAGCTCTTGACTCTAGCTGCATATGTATCAAAATATGGCCTAGTCATCCATCAATGGAAAGAGAGGCCCATTAGACTTGCAAACTTTATATGCCCCAGTACAGGGGAACGCCAGGGCCAAAAAGTGGGAGTGGATGGGTAGGGGAGTGGGGGGGAGGGTATGGGGGACTTCTGGGATAGCATTTGAAATGTAAATAAGGAAAATACCTAATAAAAATATTTTTTAAAATGGGGTACAGAGCTAAACAAAGAATTCTCAATATATTCAATAGAAATATTGAATGGCCAGGAAGCACCTAAAGAAATGTTCAACATCCTTAATTATCAGGGAAATGCAAATAAAAACAACACTGAGATCCCACCTCCCACCAGTCAAAATGCCTAAGATTAAAAACTCAGGTGACAGAAGATGCTGGCAAGGATGTGCAGAAAGAGGAACGCTCCTCCATTGCAAGCTGGTACAACCACTCTGGAAATCAGTCTCAAAGTTCCTCAGAAAATTGGACATAGTACTACCTGAGGACCCAGCTATACTACTTCTGGTCATAGAAATGCTCCAACATGCTCCACTATGTTCATAGCAGCCTTATTTATAATAGCCAGAAGTTGGAAAGAACCCAGATGTCCCTCAACAGAGGAATGGATACAGAACATGTGGTACATTTACACAATGGAGTACTACTTAGCTATTAAAAAACAATGAATTCATGAAACTCTTAGGCAAATGGGTGGCACTAGAAAATATCATCCTGAGTGAGGTAACCCAATCACAAAAGAACACACAAGATATGCAGTCATTAATAAGTGGATATTAACCCTGTTGCTCAGAATACCCAAGATACAATTCATAGACCACATGAAGCTCAAAAAGAAGGAAGACCTAAGTGTGGATCTTTCAGTCCTTCTTAGAAGGGGAACAAAATACCCATATGAGGTATGCAGAGACAAAATGTGGAGCAGAGACTGAAGGAAAGGCCATCCAGAGACTGCCCCACCTGAGGATACATCCCATAAATAGTCACCAAAACCAGGTGCTATCGTGAATGCCAACAATTTTTTGCTGAGAGGAAACTGATATAGCTGTCTCCTGAGAGGCTCTGCCAGTGCCTGACAAATACAGAGGTGGATGCTCGCAGCCAACCATTGGATTGAGCACAGGATCCCAAATGGAGGAGCTAGAGAAAGGACCAAAGGAGCTGAAGGGGTTTGCATCCCCATAGGAGGAACAACAATATGAACCAACAGTACCACCAGAGCTCCCAGGGACTAAAACAACCACCTGGAGAGTACACATGAAGGGACCATAGCTCTAGCTGCATATGTAGCAGAGGATGGCTTTGTAGGTCATCAATGGAGGAAAGTCCTTGGGTCCTGTGAAGGCTCAATGCCCCAGTATAGGGGAATGCCAGGACTGGGAAGTGGGAGTGTGTGAGTTGGTGGGCAGGGAAAGGGGGATGGGATAGAAGGATTTCAGAGGAAAAACTAGTAAAGGGCATAACATTGGAAATGTAAATTTTAAAAATCTAATAAAAAATGTCAAAAGAAGAAGAGAGGAGGAGGAGGAGGAGAAGGAGGAGGAGGAGAAGAAGAAAAAGAAGAAGAAGAAGAAGAAGAAGAAGAAGAAGAAGAAGAAGAAGAAGAAGAAGAAGAAGAAGAAGAAGAAGAAGAAGAAAGAAAGAAAGAAAGAAAGAAAGAAAGAAAGAAAGAAAGAAAGAAAGAAAGAAAGAAAGAAAGAAAGAAAGAAAGAAAGAAAGAAAGAAAGAAACCTAGATTATCAAACTCACAGTTTTTCAAGCTCAGGGACATGACACAGGCAATCGATTGGTTCCAGGGAAAGCCCTTCTTATCTGTATTATGTCACCATAGGATATATGTGAGAAGGAACACATCTTAAAACAGAAAAAGCGAAGAGAAGCTAGAGTCCCTCAGTCCCTCTATCACTGATAAGTGGATATAAACCTGAAGCCCAGAATACCCAAGATACAATTCACAGACCACATGAAGCTCAAGAAGAAGGAAGACCAAATTGTGGCACAATGCCAGATGAGCTTAAGACCTGTCACTAGATCCTATTGTTTAGGGATCCCAGTACTGCCAACCTGAAGGCTAAGCCTCAATGCACAGGACTTTAGGAAACAAACAACATCTAAACCAGAGAAGTTCTCTCTCGGTTGTTTGGGTAGGTAATCAATATTCTGAATAATAGAACGTGCCTGTTATGTGTATAATCTTTATGAAATGCAATGCAATTTGCATTGTTACATATGTGTGCACTTCCTTGTGTTTGTGTGTGTGTGTGTGTGTGTGTGTGTGTGTGTGTGTGTGTGTGTGTGTGATTGTTATACACTTTTGAAATAATTCCAAATACTTGCATAGTTTTGGAGATGATGTTTTTGGTTTGGGGTGTAGTCTCTCCTCCCTTTGAGAATACAACATCAGATCCCATATGTGAGAGCCTGTAATGAACTCACTCTCTCTTGGGAATATTATGTCAAATTTTATCAGATTCTTCATATGTGAGTTACTGATCTCAACCGCTAGACTTCAAGTACATACGAGGTCAAGAGTTTACCTAACATTGAGGACAAGGTTTGGGTTTGGTTTGATACTGTTACATATTGAAATGCTGAGCACTGGCCCCCAAGATCTAATTGTCCCCAAAGAACATATCCTCACATACACTAAAGTAATGCTATGTAAACTTTACTAAACAATTTAAAGCTATTGGTTAAAATAAAGTGGCTAAGAGATTCAGGAAGAAACACATTAGCATGCAGTAGGCTAAATCCCCCTAAGAGAGAGCAAGAGCTGACTGGTGACTGCCATGTGGGCCCAACAACTTCTCAAAGCTGTGTAAATGAAAGGCAGCATGCAAAAGTATGACCCAGAACAGGGGCAGCTAGATGCCTAGAATAAAGACCTAAAGCCCCACAGAAGTCAGCAGGTTGATAGGCCAGCCAAAACCTACAGAAGACAAAGCAAATGGAGCAGCTGTTGGTATTCTGTCTGGACTCCATCCCCCACAGTTACCTGGCAACAGCCAGCTATGCTCCTCCCAACAGCCAGGTAGGCCTTGCCCACTATAAAAGGGGATGCTGGCCCCTCCTCTCTCTTTCTCTTGCCTCTTGCTCCCTTGCTCCCCCTCTCTCCTCATTCCCTTCCTCCTTCCTCCACATAATCATGGTCTACCTTCTCTATTTCTCTCTCTCTCTCTCTCTCTCTCTCTCTCTCTCTCTCTCTCTCTCTCTCTGCCTTTCTCTGCCTCTACTACCCTCTTAACTCCACTCTGTACCTCATGTGGCTGGTCTCTCAGAGGGGGAAGGGATGCCTTGGCATGGGCGGGCCAAAGCACCCCTTTCTCCCATACCTTACCACACCCCAATAGAGCATGTCTTGGTGTCCCTTTATTTTTTTCTGATAATAACAGCCTTCTGAATTGAGCTTAGGGGGCAGTGTGAGCTGCCACAAACACATGGTCTGAGGACACTCTAAAACCACACAGAGGGAGTAAAATAGAAAAGAAAAAAATTTTTTTGCAAAGTTACAATATAACTTAAAAGCCCCAAACTTCTGAACTGGGGATAAAATTTCATAGAAAGAAACATTTACTTTGGAAATAAAAGGGTAAAGTCTCTAAAGGAGAGAAAAATAAATAAAAATGTTTCAAAAGTATATAAATGCTATAAATAAAAAAGAAACAAACTGGCCACCCCCTTCTCCACGTTAGGAGGGAACTCGGTGGATGGTTCCATGGTCCCCAGAGGACTCTCCACGCTGCAGGTGCCCTAGCACACCCAGGATCTTGGGATCACTGGTGAACGAAACCGAACATTTGTTCAAAAACCACACGAAGGGGCTTGTGCCAGCAGGAACAGGGGCACAGGAAACCTGCCCGACCAGCGGCTGGGGTTCATTCTGGTCAGCACCAACCACACGCCACCTTGGGCACAAACTCGGCAGATGGCCCCACGGTCTCCAGAGGACTCTGTGAGGAATTGCAGGCTGGTCTCTAGCTGAGCTGAGCTCTGAACCCCGGCAGTTATAATTCACCTTCATGACATGGTAGGCATTCCCTTATGCTCCTGGAACTCTGGGTCCTGCCTAAGTTACTGCCCCCACAGCCGCCACAAGAGAAGCATGGTCAATAGTATAGGCAAAGGCCCAAGCTTCTGACCTTCAGGCTAAACTACTCCCCAGTTACCTAGCAACAGTAAAGACCATATAAAGCTGCTGTTCAGTCCCACCTCAATCTGTTATTACCTCTTATGCTCTTACTTGTCTCCTTCTTACCCCTCTCTCTCCCCCTCTCTTCCCTCTGTCTTCTCTCTCTTTCTCTTCTCTCCTCTTCTCTCCTCTTCTCTCTCTCTCTCTCTCTCTCTCTCTCTCTCTCTCTCTCTCTCTCTCTCTCTCTCTCTCTCTTTCTTTTTCTACCTTCTCTCTTTCCACCTGCCGTTCTATAATAAAGCTCTTAAACCATAGAGAGGCTCTACTCCGTCAAGATCCGCTGCTCACTTTGGTCAGTGTTGGGAACCTCTTCTGTCATCCCTCTCTCCTATAAGCCCAGGGCTTTAGCAAGGTAGCTCTGGGGATCCCCAGGTAGGGCTGCCCCTGAGCCACGCCCTGAAGAGTGGGATAGAGGAATGCCCACGAAGGGATGAGTGGAAAGGGTAGGTAGCAGCCCTCCCATGCCTGACTGACCAGAGAATAGGTAAAACTCTGGCAGGATGTGGGCTTTCCCATTCCTCCATTCCCCCTCACCTGGGCCCCCCTTTTTTAGTTACCACAACTCTCCATGTCCCAGGCGCCCAAGCACACCCAGTATCTTAGGATCACAGAGGAGAGTCAGCCTCCAGTGAGGCCTCTGACCCCGGGATTCAGGAGAGAGCAACATCTTGTATCCTGAGTCTCTCAGAGACCAGTCCTCGCAGGAGAGCACGCAGCCTCAGAAGCAACAGAGCTTCTTGGACAGGGTACCTTCCGGCCTTCATACTCAGCCAGGAGAAAGAGCTGAGACCCAGACCTCTGAGCAGCTGCCCCACCAGAGAAGAGTCAGCCTCCAGGGAGGGCTCTGACACTGGGACTCAGGTGAGAGCACAATCTTGTAACCCAGGTCTCTCAGAGACCAGTAAGCCCAGGAGAGCTCATGGGCCACAAAAGCAACAGAGATTCTTGGAAAGGGTTCCTTTGGGCCTGCATCTTCAGCCAAAAGGTGGATCTCAGCTCTAGACCTCTGTGCACCTTCCCTGCAAGAGAAGAGCAAGTACTCTGACTACTGGGACTCAGAAGAGAGATGGACTCCCAGGATGACAGAAGCTAAGAGAATCACAGGAGGAACAAGCTGCAGCCAGACACAGCAAGAATATCTAACACCAGAGATTACCAGATGGAGAAAGGCAAACGTAAGAATCTTACTAACAAAAACCAAGACCACTTGGCATCATCAGACCACAGTACGTACACTACAGTGAGTCCTGGCTACAACACACCCGAAAAGAAAGTATCAGATTTAAAATCATATCACATGATACTGGGAGGGGATTTTAAAGAGGGCATTAATAACTCACTTAAAGATATACAGGAGAACACTGCTAAACAGGTAGAAGTTCTTAAAGAGGAAGCACAAAAAACCCTCAAAGAATTACAGAAAAACAATGCTAAACAGGTAGAAGTCCTTAAAGAGAAAACACAAAAATCACTTAAAGAATTAAAGGAAAACACAAACAGGTGATGGAATTGAACAAAACCATCCAAGATCTAAAAATGGAAGTAGAAACAATGAAGAAAACCCCAAAGAGACAGTTCTGGATATCTAAATCCTAGGAAAGAAATCAGGAAACATGGATGCCAGCATCAGGAACAGAATCCAAGAAATGGAAAAGAAAATCTCAAGTGCAGAAGGTTCCGTAGAAAACATGGACACAACAATTGAAGAAAAGGCAAAATGTAAAAAGATCCTAACTCAAAACATCCAGGAAATCCAGGACAAAATGAGAAGACCAAACCTAAGGATAATAGGTATAGATGAGAATGAAGATTTCAACTTAAAGGGCCAGTAAATATCTTTAATAAAATTATAGAAGAAAACTTCTCTAACCTAAAGAAAGAGATGCCCATGAACATACAAGAAGCCTACAGAACTCCAAATAGACTGGACCAGAAAAGAAATTCCTACTGACACATAATAATCAGAACAACAAATGCACTAAATAAAGATAGAATATTAGCAGCAGTAAGGGAAAAAGATAAAGTAACATATAAAGGCAGGCCTACTAGAATGACACCAGACTTCTCATCAGAGACTATAAAATCCTGGACAGATGATATACAGACCCTAAGAGAACACAAATGCCATCCCAGGATACTATACCCAACAAAACTCTCAATTACCATAGATGGAGAAACCAAACTATTCCATGACAAAACCAAATTCAAGCAATATCTTCCCATGAATCCAGCCCTTCAACTGATAATAAAGGGAAAACTTCAACACAAGGAGGGAAATTGTGCCCAAGAAAAATCAAGAAAATAATCTTTCAACAAATGGTGCTGGTTCAACTGGCAGTCAGCATGTAAAAGAACACAAATTGATCCATTCTCATCTCCTTGTACAAATCTCAAGTCCAAGTGGATCAAGGACCTCCACATAAAACCAGATACACTGAAACTAATAGAAAATAAAGTGGGAAAAAGCCTCAAACACAGGGCACAGGGGAAGGGTTCCTGAACACCAATGACTTATGCTTGAATATCAAGAATTGACAAGTGGGACCTTATAAAATTGCAAAGCTTCTGTAAGGCAAAGGATACTGTCAATAGGACAAAACCACAAACAACAGATTGGCAAAAAGTCTTTACCAATCCTACATCTGATAGAGGGCTAATATCCAATATATACAAAGAACTCTAGAAGTTAAACTCCAGAGAACTAAATAACACTATTAAAAATGGAGCACAGAGCTAAACAAAGAATTCTCAACTGAGGAATATCGAATGGCCAGGAAGCACCTAAAGAAATGTTCAACATCCTTAATTATCAGGGAGATGCAAATCAAAACAACCCTGAGAAGCTGGAAAGAACCAAGATGTCCCTAAACAGAGGAATGGATACAGAAAATGTGGTACATTTACACAATGGAGTACTACTCAGCTACTAAAAACAACGAATTCGTGAAATTCTTAGACAAATGGGTGGCACTAGAAAATATCATCCTGAGTGAGGTAACCCAATCACAAAAGAACACACAAGGTATTCACTCACTAATAAGTGGTTATTAGCCCTGAATCTCGGAATACCCAAGATACAATTCACAGACCACATGAAGCTCAAGAAGAAGAAAGACCAAAGTGTGGATCCTTCTTTAGAAGGAGGAACAAAATACTCATGGGAGGAAATATAGACAAAGTGTGGAGCAGAGACTGAAGGAAAGGTCATCCAGAGACTGCCATACATGGGGATCCATGTCACCAAACCAAACAGTCACCAAACCCAGACACTATTGCGGATGCCAAGAATTACTTGCTGACAGGAGCCCGATATAGCCATCTCCTGTGAGACTCTGCCTCATCCTGACAAACACAGAGGTGGATGCTTATAGCCAACCGTTGGACTGAGCAAGGAGCTGAAGGGGTTTGCAACCTCATAGGAAGAATAATATCAACCAACCAGACCCTCCAAAGCTCCCAGGGAATAAACCACCAATCAAAAAAGTATATATGGAGGGACCCATGGCTCCAGCCACTTATGAAGCAGAGCGTGGCCTATCAGACATCAATGGGAGGAGAGGCCCTTGGTCTTGTGAAGGCTTGATGTCCCAGTGTAGAGAAATGTGAGGGCAGGGAGGCAAGATTGGGTAGGTGGGTGGGGAAGCAACCTCCTAGAAGTAGGGGGAGGGGGAATTGTATAGGGGATTTCTGGAGGGGAAACTGGGAAGTGGGATAACATTTGAAATGTAAAAAATTAAAATATCCAATAAAAAAGGAAAAGTGGGACTATAGGAATATTACAGCAATTATACCAAAAGGGGGTAGATTTTTTTAATCTACTCTTAAGCTAAAAATCATCTTATAGCCAATAATGTTACATTGGTATAGGTCTTTGTATATTTATACAAAAATTAAGGTTATTTTTGTTACAATATACTATGTATACATGTTTTCAACTCTTACTTCAGGTATCACATCTAGATGGTTCTTAATAACGTATTATAAGTTCTAGTCCTTTTAAAAGCTGCTATTACCCCTTCCGGTCCACTCCAGCACTGGGGTACCTTGCCCGCGGAGTCTCCGGACACCCACAAGGACCCACACAGGATCCCCCACAGGATCCTAAGACCTCGGGTGAGTGAAACACAACTTCTGCCAGGAGGCAGGTTCGAACACCAGATATCTGGGCACCTTCCCTGCAAGAAGAGAGCTTGCCTGCAGAGAATACCCTGACCACTGAAACTAAGGAGAGAGCTAGTCTCCCAGGTCTGCTGATAGAGGCTAACAGAGTCACCTGAGGAACAAGATCTAACCAGAGACAACTATAACAACTAGCTTCTGAGATTACAAGATGGCGAAAGGCAAACTTAAGAATCCTACAAACAGAAATAAAGACCACTCACCATCATCAGAACGCAGCACTGCCACCCCACCTAGTCCTGGGCACCCCAACACACCCGAAAATAAGACGCGGATTTAAAAGCATATCTCATGATGATGGTAGAGGACATCAAGAAGGACTTTAATAACTCACTTAAAGAAATACAGGAGAACACAGCTAAACAGGTAGAAGACATTAAAGAGGAAACACAAAAATTCCTTAAAGAATTGCAGGAAAACACGATCAAACAGGTGTTGGAATTGAATAAAACCATCCAAGACATAAAAAGGGAAGTAGACACAATAAAGAAAACCCAAAGTGAGGCAACGCTGGAGATAGAAACCCTAGGAAAGGAATCTGGAACCACAGATGCGAGCATCAGCAACAGAATACAAGAGATGGAAGAGAGAATCTCAGGAGCAGAAGATTCCATAGAGAACATCGGCACAACAATCAAAGAAAATACAGAACGCAAAAAGATCCTAACTCAAAACATCCAGGAAATCCAGGACACAATGAGAAGACCAAAGCTACAGATAATAGGAGTTGATGAGAATGAAGATTTTCAACTTAAAGGGCCAGCAAATAGCTTCAACAAAATTATAGAAGAAAACTTCCCAAACCTAAAGAATGATATGCCCATGAACATACAAGAAGCCTACAGAACTCCAAATAGACTGGACCAGAAAAGAAATTCCTCCCGACACATAATAATCAGAACAACAAATACACTAAATAAAGAGAGAATATTAAAAGCAGTAAGGGAGAAAGGTCAAGTAACATATAAAGGCAAGCCTATCAGAATTACACCAGACTCTTCACCAGAGACTATGAAAGCCAGAAGAGCCTGGACAGATGTTCTACAGACACTAAGAGAAAACAAATGCCAGCCCAGGCTACTATACTCGGCCAAACTCTCAATTAGCATAGATTGAGAAACCAAAGTATTCCACGATAAAACCAAATTCACACATTATCTTTCCACGAATCCAGCTTTTCAAAGGATAATAACAGAAAAAAAAAAACAATACAAGGACAGAAATCACACCCTAGAAAAAGCAAGAAAGTAATTCCTCAACAAACTAAAAAGAAGACAGCCACAAGAACAGAATGCCAACTCTAAAAACAAAAATAAAAGGAAGCAACAATTACTTTTCCTTAATATCTCTTAATATCAATGGACTCAATTTCCCAATAAAAAGACATAGACTAACAGACTGGCTACACAAACAGGACCTAACATTCTGCTGCTTACAGGAAACCCATCTCAGGGAAAAAGACAGACACTACCTCAGAGTGAGAGGCTGGAAAACAATTTTCCAAGCAAATGGTCTGAAGAAACAAGCTGGAGTAGCCATTCTAATATCGAATAAAATCGACTTCCAACCCAAAGTTATCAAAAAAGACGAGGGACACTTCATACTCATCAAAGGTAAAATCTTCCAAGAGGAACTCTCAATTCTGAATATCTATGCTCCAAATGCAAGGGCAGCCACATTCATTAAAGACACTTTAGTAAAGCTCAAAGCAGACATTGCACCTCACACAATAATAGTGGGAGACTTCAACATACCACTTTCATCAATGGACAGATCGTGGAAACAGAAACTAAACAGGGACACAGTGAAACTAACAGAAGTGATGAAACGAATGGACTTAACAGATATCTACAGAACATTTTATCCTAAAACAAAAGGATATACCTTCTTCTCAGCACCTCACGGGGCCTTCTCCAAAATTGACCATATACTTGGTCACAAAACAGGCCTTAACAGATACAAAAATATTGAAATTGTCCCATGCATCCTATCAGATCACCATGTACTAAGGCTGATCTTCAATAACAACATAAATAATGGAAAGCCAACATTCACGTGGAAACTGAACAACACTCTTCTCAATGATACCTTGGTCAAGAAAGGAATAAACAAAGAAATTAAAGACTTTTTAGAGTTTAATGAAAATGAAGCCACAACATACCAAACCTATGGGACACAATGAAAGCATTTCTAAGACGGAAACTCATAGCTCTGAGTGCCTCCAAAAAGAAACTAGAGAGAGCACACACTAGCAGCTTGACAACACATCTAAATGCTCTAGAAAAAAAAAGGAAGAAAATTCACCCAAGAGGAGTAGACGGCAGGAAATAATCAAACTCAGGGGTGAAATCAACCAAGTGGAAACAAGAAGAACTATTCAAAGAATTAACCAAACGAGGAGTTGGTTCTTTGAGAAAATCAACAACATAGATATACCCTTAGCTAGACTCACTAGAGGGCACAGGGACAGCATCCTAATTAACAAAATCAGAAATGAAAAGGGAGACATAACAACAGATCCTGAAGAAATCCAAAACACCATCACATCCTTCTACAAAAGGCTATACTCCACAAAACTGGAAATCCTGGACAAAATGGACAAATTTCTAGACAGATACCAGGTACCAAAGTTAAATCAGGATCAACTTAATGATCTAAACAGTCTCATATCCCCTAAAGAAATAGAAGCAGTCATTAATAGTCTCCCAGCCAAAAAAAGCCCAGGAACAGATGGGTTTAGTGGAGAGTTCTATCAGACCTTCAAAGAAGATATAATTCCAATTCTGCACAAACAATTCCACAGAATAGAAGCAGAAGGTACTCTCCCCAACTCATTCTATGAAGCCACAATTACTCTGATACCTAAACCACAGAAAGATCCAACAAAGATAGAGAACTTCAGACCAATTTCTTTTATGAATATCGATGCAAAAATGCTCAATAAAATTCTCGCTAACCGAATCCAAGAACACATTAAAACAATCATCCATCCTGACCAAGTAGGTTTTATTCCAGGGATGCAGGGATGGTTTAAAATACAGAACTCCATCAACATAATCCATTATATAAACAAACTCAAAGACAAAAACCACATGATCATCCCCTTAGATGTGGAGAAAGCATTTGACAAAATCCAACACCCATTCATGATAAAAGTCTTGGAAAGATCAGGATTCAAGGCCCATACCTAAACACGATAAAAGCAATCTACAGCACACAAGTAGCCAACATCAAAGTAAATGGTGAGAAGCTGGAAGCAATCCCACTAAAATCAGGGATTAGACAAGGCTGCCCACCTTCTCCCTACCTATTCAACATAGTACTTGAAGTCCTAGCCAGAGCAATTCGACAACAAAAGGAGATCAAGGGGATATAAATTGGAAAAGATGAAGTCAAACTATCACTTTTGGCAGATGATATGATAGTATATTTAAGTGACCCTAAAAATTCCACCAGAGAACTCCTAATAAACAGCCTCGGTGAAGTAGCTGGATATAAAATTAACTCAAACAAGTCAATGGCCTTTCTCTACACAAAGAATAAACAGGCTGAGAAAGAAATTAGGGAAACAACACCCTTCTCAATAGTCACAAATAATATAAAATATCTTGGCGTGACTCTAAGTAAGGAAGTGAAAGATCTGTATGATAAGAACTTCAAGTCTCTGAAGAAAGAAATTAAAGAAGATCTCAGAAGATGGAAAGATCTCCCATGCTCATGGATTGGAAGGATCAACATAGTAAAAATGGCTATCTTGCCAAAAGCAATCTACAGATTCAATGCAATCCCCATCAAAATTCCAAATCAATTCTTCAACGAATTAGAAAGAGCAATCTGCAAATTCATCTGGAAAAACAAAAAAACCTAGCATAGCAAAAACTCTTCTCAAGGATACAAGAACCTCTGGTGGAATCACCATGCCTGACCTAAAGCTTTACTACAGAGCAATTGTGATAAAAACTGCATAGTACTGGTGTAGTGACAGACAAGTAGACCAATGGAATAGAATTGAAGACCCAGAAATGAACCCATGCACCTATGGTCACGTGATCTTCGACAAGGGAGCTAAAACCATCCAGTGGAAGAAAGACAGCATTTTCAACAAATGGTGCTGGCACAACTGGTGGTTATCATGTAGAAAAATGCGAATTGATCCATTCCTATCTCCTTGTACTAAGGTCAAATCTAAGTGGATCAAGGAACTTCACATAAAACCAGAGACACTGAAACTTATAGAGGAGAAAGTGGGGAAAAGCCTCGAAGATATGGGCACAGGGGAAAAATTCCTGAATAGAACAGCAATGGCTTGTGCTGTAAGATCGAGAATTGACAAATGGGACCTCATGAAACTGCAAAGCTTCTGCAAGGTAAAAGACACACCATCAATAAGACAAAAGGCCACCAACAGATTGGGAAAGGATCTTTACCTATCCTAAATCAGATAGGGGAC
Organism: Mus caroli; assembly: GCF_978045245.1. NCBI lineage: Eukaryota > Metazoa > Chordata > Mammalia > Rodentia > Muridae > Mus > Mus caroli. The sequence continues at coordinate 94,210,283 of NW_028227268.1, read as the reverse complement.
TAATATCCAATATATATAAAGAACTCAAAAGGTGGACTCCAGAAAATCAAATAACCCCATAAAAAATGGGTCTCAGAGCTAAACAAAGAATTCTCACCTGAGGAATACCAGATGGCTGAGAAGCACCTGAAAAAATGTTCAACATCCTTGATCATCAGAGAGATGCAAATCAAAACAACCCTCAGATTTCATCTCACACCAGTCAGAATGGCTAAGATCAAAAATTCAGGTAACAGCAGATGTTGGCGAGAATGTGTAGAAACAGGAAAACTCCTTCATTGTTGGTGGGATTGCAAGCTTGTACAACCACTCTGGAAATCAGTCTGGCGGTTCCTCAGAAAATTGGACATAGTACTACCGGAGGATCCCGCAATACCTTTCCTGGGCATATATCCAGAAGATGTCCCAACCGGTAAGAAGGACACTTGCTCCACTATGTTCATAGCAGCCTTATTTATAATAGCCAGAAGCTGGAAAGAACCCAGATGCCCCTCAACAGAGGAATGGATACAAAAACTGTGGTACATTTACACAATGGAGTACTACTCAGCTATTAAAAAGAATGAATTAATGAAATTCCTAGGCAAATGGATGGACCTGGAGGGCATCATCCTGAGTGAGATAATACAATCACAAAAGAACTCAAATGATATGTACTCACTGATAAGTGGATATTAGCCCAGAAACTTAGTATGCCCGAGATATAAGAGACAATTTGTAAAACACATGAAACTGAAGAACGAAGACCAAAGTGTGAATTGGAAACAATCACCCACGGAAGGAGTTACAGAGACAAAGTTTGGAGCTGAGAAAAAAGGATGAACCATCTAGAGACTGCCATATCCAGGGATCCATCCCATAATTAGCCTCCAAACAATAACACCAATGCATACACTAGCAAGCATCTGCTGAAAGGAGGCTGATATAGCTGTCTCTTGTGAGAATAGGCCGGGAAACTAGGCAAACACAGAAGTGGATGCTCACAGTCAGCTATTGGATGGATCACAGGGCCCCCAATGGAGGAGCTAGAGAAAGTATCTAAGGAGCTAAAGATATCTGCAACCCTATAGGTGCAACAACATTATGAACTAACCAGTACCCCAGAGCTCTTGACTCTAGCTGCATATGTATCAAAAGATGGCCTAGTCAGCCATCACTGGAAAGAGAGGCCCATTGGACACGCAAACTTTTTATGCCCCAGTACAGGGGAACGCCAGGGCCAAAAAGTGGGAATGGGTGGGTAGGGGAGTGGGGGGGGAGGCTATGGGGGACTTTTGGGATAGCATTGGAAATGTAATTGAGGAAAATACATAATAAAAAAAAAGCTGCTATTACAAGTTGTTCAGGATAATTAAGTAATACAAAATAATAGTCAATCAAACTTATCGTCATGTTAGATACCAGACTGGTTTATCATAAAATCATTTCCAAGGTTAAACAGATAGCAAATAGTTAGAAACAAAGTTTGCCTATTTACATAAACTATAGATAGATGGTCTTCAAACACCTCAGAAACTTACAGAATATGGTATTCAAAGTTGTTTTTATCAATTTAAGCCTTTTTTTTTTCTGGACAATGAGACAGTTCTGCTCTTGGCAGTATCCTCATTTCAAAGAAGATGGTAAGCATCAGGAAACATTCTTCTGGAGTTTGCTTCAAATATGTCAAGCTACCATTGTGCAAAAACTGCCCTTGCTTCAACTGTAGACAGAATGCTGTCTGAAATGGACAAACATGGATGTAATTCAAACATAAATTGACTGCCAAGCTTTGCAAGGAAAAGATAAACTAGTCCTTCATAATTGCTGCTCCACAGATAATATGTCAAATATTCTGGGCCAGAAGGCTGAATCTCCAACATAGATGCTCCAATGCTTTAGAAAAATTCTGAGGCAGCCAACTTTCTCTGTCATCTTTATAATTTTGGAAGCTACTTCTCTACACTTACTACATACACAGGTAATATTTATTTCCTCTCAGGTCTCTGATGGAGTTAAAGACTACATAGTTATAGTGTCATAATTAAGCTTAAGTTTTTCAGCATTTAAGAAACTGTTTTTAGAGCTGGGTGCTGGTGGTGCACGCCTTTAATCTCAGCACTTGGGAGGCAGAGGCAGGGGGATTTCTGAATTTGAGGCCAGCCTGGTCTACAAAGTGAGTTCCAGGACAGCCAGGGCTACACAGAGAAACCCTGTCTCGACAAAAACAAACAAACAAACAAACAAAAGATGTTTTTAGGTCTAAGAAAATATTTTAGGTTAGTATTACAAATTATAATAGAAAATGACTTAAGTACAAAACTTTGAATTCATTGTGATAAGATAGATAATAGAATACTTTATCCAAAGTTGCCAAATGTAAATCTTACCTAATAGTTTTCACAGTTGTTTCATAATTGTTCTTACTGTATCTCATTTATTATTGTAAGAGAAAGAACCTTTTATTTAGGAAAAAAAATGGGGAAATGTTGGGAGTGGGTCTGGTGCTGCTATGTATTCAAATGCTAAATACAGCCCACCCCCGCCCCCCAGTTATCCTCTTTCCTCTTTCCTGCTCCTCTCACACTCAGTCTTCTTCTTCCCTCTCTTCTCCTTCCCTTCCCATTCTCCCTCTTTCTCTATTCTTTCTTCTTCTCACTCCTCATCTTCATTACTCTTCCCTTTTCCCCTTTCCTTTTGTTAGTCTGCAGACCAACAGATACTGAGCTATTCAATAAATGCTGCAGTCTTTCTGTGTGAGAGGGAGGACTTTCATTCTGTAAGAATGATTGCATTCAGATCTGCAGCAACCCTAAGAGGTAGTCTTCATCACTCCTGCTTTACAGAAGGAAATATAGGAAGCAGCTAACCTAAATCACAGGGGTTAGAAACTGAGCATGGTAAGATTCTAATCCAGGCAATTTGGTGTCATTGCCTGCGTTTGTTGTACTTAAACTACACAATAGCTACCCTGACATTCACAATCAATGTTTCTGCAAATAAGTGAGTAAACTAGAATGTCAGGCATAGATTGTTCTTATAAGTCTGTTTGGGAAAAGGAGAGGGGTTTTATTAAGTGCTGAGGTCTCCAAACTGACACATGAAAGAGTACATGTGCTAAGCACACAAATGTGGATGCAAAGATACAGAGGCAGGAAAAGGTGGTACTTTGTCAGGAAGTGCGTTCGGTGCATTCAGAGTATAAAAAGAAGGGTGAGGTAAGTATATTGGTAAATTAAAGTTCATAAAAACCAAGTAGAAAACAAAATGTTTATAAACCATGAGAAACAGTTTTAGTATAAACTTTTTTATAACAAAACAGTTATAACAAATTGTTTAAAAGTTGGGAAGCTACGGGCACCTTTACAAGCAGAAAAGCAAAGGAACGGGTTCTCTGCATGATGCTGGGCTGTCACCTCAGACTAGATCAGGTCTTAGACTAGATCATAAAGCTTGTCCTACCTACAGCTACTTTCACGGGAGAAATGTTTAGATAACTACAGATACATAGATGTGATGAGTACACACGTCAAACGTGCACTGTTAATATATTGTAAAGAAATGTATTTTGAAAGAATTAAAAAAAATTGGGAAGTTACTGAAATTTAATCAAAATGAAGACACATTGTATTTATGATGAAGAAAGTGCCACCTGGCTGTGATGTAAAGTAATGCTTCTTTCTTTCTTTTTTAATATTTTATTTGAGTGTCCACATAGTCCCTGGGAAAGCAGAGTTCAACCAGCTGGAGTGTTCAGATCAGCAGACTGGGTGGCAAAGGATTCATGATCTTGCAGGACCCAAGGCAGTGCTTCTTAAAGTCAAGCAGGCTGTATCCGTTCTGAAGAAAACCCTTGTATGTCTCAGTTTATGATGACATTTTTATTACAAAGTTAGTTAAGTGTCCGCAAATGTACAACAAGATGTAGACTCATAATTCTAGCAGTGTTTGGACAGCTACCTGTCTCAAAAAAAGGAAAAATAAAAAATTAAAATAAATGAATTATAATTTTAAACCAAACAACAAACCAAATTATACTTCATTTCGCAATGGCATTATTTTGATGCCGTTTAAATTCTGTCTCTATGCTAACCTAAAACTGACTTGCATACACATATGATTGGGGGGTGGCGGGGAGGGGGAGGGGAAGCTCAGACTTCAATGCTTTTATTTCCTTTTGATTTATGACTCAAAATTACTACTATTCTAATTATTTTAGATTGACATTAGGAAACAGACTCCTTCCCATTTTAATATACCTCTCCAAAACGTACAACTGAATGAATGGTAAATTATTCAAGGGGTTCTCAAAAAAAAAAGTTTTTTCTTGTTTTTTGTTGTTTTGCTTTGCTTTGTTTATGTTTGTGTCTAAGTGTATGCGAGTTTGCATGCGTGTGGATACACCAGTTGTGTGCAGGTGACTGGGCGTGTGTGTGCGTGTGTGTGTGTGTGTGTGTGTGTGTGTGTGTGTGTGTGTGTGTATACGTTAAGAACGTGTGGAAGCCAGAGGTTAAAGTACGGTGCCTTGCTTGATAGCTACTTATTTTTTGAGGTAGGGTCTCTTGCTGAACCTGGAGCCCTCAGGAAAGTCTAACAAGCCAGGATGATTCATGGATTCATTCTCAGCCTCTGAACGTTGGAATTACAGGTGGCCTTCCATAGACACAAACCTAGATCTTTAGGTAAGAACCAAATAATCATGAGTTGTTCAGTATTTATTTACTGTTACATTTATTAAACACATTGTTCTAAGACTTTCTTTCAAACCGTGATAACACTAGCGCGCACACACACACACACACACACACACACACACACGGCGCGGGAAGTATTAAAGAGCTTTCTTTAAATCTATATAATTTTTTAAGGTAGTATTTATTTTTTCACCGATAAGGGTAGGGGAATAAAAGCTGACTGAAAAAAAAAAAAACGCATTCTGGTGGTTTGACTCTGGCAATTACAGAAAGCCTGCAAGGATTGCTTTCCCGGCAGTTTCCAGGCTCCACGGAAACGAAACTGCGTCCGACTCCGCCCACAGGAGTGCTGGCCAATGAGGCGCTGCCCAGGCCTTCCACGCTCTGGGTGTCATGGCGGCCTGCAGGCTGTGCTGCTTGTGCCTGTGCCTCCGACCGCTGGGCTGCGGCCCCCTCGGCCGGCCCGGGCGGAATCGGGCACTCAGCTATTTGCAGATGCGAGCGCTGTGGAGCAGCACCGGATCCAGAGCGGTGACTGTAGACCTGGGACACAGGTGAGCAACGGTGTGAGTTCGCGGTTTTCACGCGGCGTCTGTCTTGTCCATGCAGCCCTAGTAGTCAAATCCCCCCAGGGTAGGAATCAAGCAGCCTAAGTCTCTTAGATTCTCTACTCCAAACCTAAGGTCGAGATTTTCTTTTCCGGATTTAAAGTCTGTCTCCCTTTCCCAAGCTGGCCGCTGCCTTTTGCCTCTGCATCTTCCTCCTAGCCCTGCGGTGAACTTCCTGAGTCCTATTGCCTGTGCCCCTGACATCCTTTCTCTTATTTTCTGAGACCTCGAGCTCTGAAGTAGGAAACGTACCACTACCACCTCTAGGTAATGCGTTGTCGTTCCGTGCCCCAGGTCCACTGATGGCCAGTGTGAGCCGGAGATGAATGCCAGTTATAAGATGCACATAGTCCTGTTAAACCTGTAGTGAAAGTACAGTTACCATCCAACAAAAGGTCAAAAAGGTAAATTTCTCAGTTAACAAGACACACGGCGGGGGTGTGTATGTGGATATTTTAAATAATAGGTTTTTTAAAAGCTTTCCCCTAAAGCTCTACTTTTGTGGCAGGCCGCTGCCCCGTGTCCTCCCATGGCATCCGTTTACTCTTCCCATCACTGTGTTCTGCTTGTTCATTCTATCAAATCTTCTTGTATATGTTCATAGAGTAGGCATTCACTCACATGGTTTGGCATATGGAAACTTCAGAACTCTTCCACTTATTCCCAAGTGCCTACTTCCAAACCCCAGAGACTAGCTATGCTATGGGTCCACTATGTATTTGGAGGTATTTTATACAATATAATATTGAAAAGTAAATTGTTATGAGACAAAGTAAACAACAACAACAAAACACCATAAATTTAATAGCTTTCTTGGAACAATCAAAATTACATGTACTTCCTACCCTCCAAAATCTTTCTGACTTTCTGCATTATTAGAACTCATTGAATAACATACTGTATCAGTTCTGTTATGGCAATTTGTCAGGTCGTTCAAATTTCCTTTGATATAATCTGGTTGTTGACAAACATGCTTTTATTCCACCATCAATTGCTAACTAATACCAACTCTCTGATTGCACATTATACTTTGTACACTAGTAATATTTGTGTATTTCTATATATTTCTGTGTATATTAAAGATGCTGCATAGTTCAAAGATTTGAAAGACTTACTAGACTAGAGGCAAAGACCTAAGACACAAACTGAGAGACTACAGCTGGTAGTCCCATTCGGAGAGCAGCTGGAGGCCCATAGGGCCAAGCCAGAGGGTAGAGCTCAGCTGAAGATTGAGGGTCAGAACTGGGTCAAGATGGATGGACATATGAGTCTATTTTGAGTTTTTATTTTTGTATGAAGTATGTGACCATCTCAACACCTTTGTTATTAAGTTTTTAAGCATTCTAAATGTTATTTATCAGAAGATAGTCTTTATTATTTTTAACTTAGCATACAAAACACTGTTATATATCAGAACATGAAAGTCTTTGTAGTCGATATTCAAAAGTTTGGTTTTTTTTTCCATAAAGTAATAGAGAAATTTTAAAATTATTTTAACAGGGAAGAGAACATTTTGTGTGTTAGGTTTATACAGCCAACAAAGCAAGGGACAATAAGAGACTGAGCTGAGTCATAAGATGGGAGTTAATAGTTAGGAATCCCATTTTCTCCCTAACATACTTCCTTCTCCAGATGCATCTTTTGCCTTGGTTCTCATTGTCTTTAAGCTGTACTTAAATCTCTTGTGCTTTTGATGGTCACAACTCCTACTTACTTATGCTTCTTTTTCCTGACAATTGGGAGCATTTAATTCTTTTTTTCCCCTAGATTCTCCAATTATTTTTACTTAGCAAAGACTTGTACTGGTATCTTGTATTAAATTTTTCCTTTTAAACAGAAAATTAGAAATATCCTCTGGGAAACTGGCAAGATTTGCTGATGGCTGTGCTGTGGTACAGGTAGGAAACCAGTTTTTGCTTTAATCATGGTGACTGGGTATCTATGTAGCATCATAAGTAATCATTGTGGTATTGGGAACTAGTTCAGACACTACTAAGGGTATTTCTTTTCTTTTTTTTTAAGATTTATTCATTTATGTATGCAAGTACACTGTCACTTTCTTCAGACACACCAGAAGAGGGCATCAGATCCCATCATTAAAGATGGTTGTAAGCCACCATGTGGTTGCTGGGAATTGAACTCAGGACCTCTGGAAGAGCAGTCAGTGCTCTTAACCTCTGAGCCATCTCCTCAACCCCTACTAAGGGTATTTCTAGTGTCAGAACCTCACTAGGCCATCAAAGTCAGTGTTGTGTGTATTAAATACCCTTAAGTTCTCTTCTAAATTGTGGGCAGTATTGTAGTCTGTTAATAAAATCCATTATGTGTTTCTAGAAAAAGCGTTCTCACTATTCTTTTCATTGTAATCCTTGGAAATTTTTCTTTATAGTCTAAATTTCTTCTTAAAGAGTAAAAAATATGATTCAGTCCGTTGATGTGACTAAGCTGTTAGCCATTTCTTCATGTGAAAACATCAGTGAATATTCTAATATTGACCTTGGTCAGATAGAAAGGGTCACGATTGGACTAGTTGTGGTCATATGAAATAAGAGGTCTTTTGTTGAACCAGGCTTGCTGGTGTAAGAATTTAAACCCAGTGTTCTGGACCTCTATTGGTAGAAGTAAGTAGATCTCTGTGAGATTGAGGTCAACATAGTGAATTCCAGGCTAACCAGGGATACATAATGAGACATTATTGAGAGAGAAAGAAAGGGAGAAAGACAGACAGAGAGATGTCTTCCATTGAGTTTATTTGGAGCAGAGAGTCATTCAATTACTGTTTACACATTAATGTCTGATTTCAAAGAAATTTACTGATTTTTTTTTTATATATATATATACACATATCTTCAATCAAGTCAGGTGATACTGCAGTAATGGTCACAGCAGTCAGCAAAATAAAACCTTCACCTTCCCAATTCATGCCATTGGTGGTAAGTATTTGCTTACTTATATGAGCCTCTAGAATAGTATATATGTAGAATTTTCACTACCCTGTTCAAGTGTCTGAAGTTAAAATTAAAATATATGAGAAATGACGGCCTGCAGTGTTTGAGACTATGTGTCAGTTAAGAGAATGAAGTGACTGCTAAGAGTGAGCTTACTTCAGAACATCCAGCTTGATGAGGTCAGTGGGAGTACAGGAGTCCTTTGGTGTTAAGGAAGCAATTAATTCATTGTTTTTGTGGGGTCTGCAACTATATGCTAAGAATTCATTAGGATGTTTGTGCCTGTCTAATATGATAAGCAGAAGGCAGTTATGTCACACAGAGTTGATGCACAGAAAGCAGGGGAAGGGGCACTATTTGACGTGGTTAAGGTAAGCTACTGTAGCCAGTCATGAGACTCGTCAGTCATCTGACTGTTACGTGAAAGGCTTTTTTAAATTAGTTGGTTGAAGTACTCTTTATACTTTTCTTCCTGTGAGCATTTCAAGAGAATGCTAAAAGCAAATAAAATATTATCTACTTGCAGTCTAAAATATGTTGTTGGCAACCTCAGGAAAATTAATACTTCTATAGCAGTTCTTGGGATATACTTTGTTACTTAAAAAAGGAATTGTGTTAACTTTAATTCTTCTTTGCTACTTCAGGTGGACTACCGACAGAAGGCTGCTGCAGCAGGCAGAATCCCCACAAACTACCTTAGAAGGGAGATTGGCTCTTCTGACAAAGAGGTTCTTACAAGTCGAGTAATAGGTAAGCTCTTCGCAGAGGTACTCCCCTTCTGGCACAGTGCTTCTCCAGTCAGCTCAGCTACCTTTCATTGTATGACGGTTACCAGATGTTATTTACTATCTGCTCCCTCAGATGAATGCTTCATGAGAAGGAAAAACTTGTTTTGTCACTGCCAAATCCCAGTACATTGTATAGCCTGATGAAGAGGCAGTCAGTAAACACTGGCTAAATGAATCTACAGAATGTGTGAATCCCGTGCCCATGCCTGTTCTGTTGTTTATTCTTTGTGTTTCTTCATTTTTATGTTCAACTTAGTAACTCCTAAAAGCATTGTATTTATCAGTTATTGAAGTGTATCTATCATCTTCTAGGTCTTTTTTGTGAAAGAAGAGGTACATGTGGAGGAGCAAGAAGAGGAGAGGGTGGTGGTGGTGGTAGTAGTAGTGGTGGTGTTGGTGGTGGTGAAGAAACCCATAGCTATGTAATACTAAGTTATATCACCAGCCAATATTTCAAATCTTTGACATCTGCAAATACTGTGGGATCATTTGTAGTTTATAGCTTTTCCTATCCAATAATTGCTAGCTTATATATATTTACATGTATCCCTCAATCACAGTAAACCAAAGAAATATGTTCTTTTTGTCTGCTGTTAGTATTCAGTCTCTTCCTTGACTTTTTTTTAGATAATGGTCCATATTAATGAAAGTATTAATTAATGCTTTTCTTAACACCTGTTTGTGTCTGTGACATATTCAACAGCTATCTTATTATTTCAATAGGTTTTTGTTCTAAAGCAGCTCTGTCAGGACCATTTAATATCTTTGTCTTGTTTTGACAGATCGTTCAATTCGCCCTCTCTTTCCAGCCGGTTATTTTTATGATACTCAGGTAAATGCTGCTTTGTTTATTACCAGATATTATATTTTTTAAGTTAATTACGTTTTATAATTCTTTCTAGAGAAAGCTAAATTCTAAAGAATTCTGATCATCTTATGCATTCTATTTTAAGTCATTTTAAAAAGCATTACTTTAAAAAACCATGTGATTGGTATCATTTTGAGCTGACACCTGAATATGAATAACAGTAAGTGACTGTTGGGAACTCTGTAGGAAGTTTGAATGAGAATCTAAAAAGCCCTGCATTAAGAAATAAATGAGTAGCCGGGTGTGGTGGCACACGCCTTTAATCCCAGCACTCAGGAGGCAAAGGCAGGCGGATCTCTGAGTTCGAGGCCAGCCTGGTCTACTGAGTGAGTTCCAGGGCTACACAGAGAAACCCTGTCTAACCAGTACCCCCGGAGCTCGTGTCTCTAGCTGCATATGTATCAGAAGATTGCCTAGTTGGCCATCAGTGGAAAGAGAAGCCCATTGGTCTTGCAAACTTTATATGCCTCAGTACAGAGGAACGCCAGGGCCAAGAAGGGGGAGGGGGTAGGGGAGTGGGGGGTATGGGGGACTTTTAGGATAGCATTTGAAATGTAAATGAAGAAAATACCTAATTAAAAAATAATAGAAAGAAAAAAGGAAGAAAGAAAGAAAGAAAGAAAGAAAGAAAGGAGTATACATAAAAGATAGTGTGATAGTCATGAGTAGCCAGATTAGGTGTCTTGGCTTTGTAGGTCAAGTTTATAATAGCCCACTAAGACAATTAACATAACCAATAGTTTGGATTTGGTAAACAAGATCTAACTATATAGCTCAGGCTGGCTTTGAAGTCTATGCCTATCCTAGGCTAGCCTCAAATAAGTGGCAGTCTGTCTGCCTTTGTCTTGCAAGTGTTGAAATTACAGCAGTGAGCCATTATGACCAGCTTGTCACAACTAATTTTTTATAACATGTTTATTTCTAGGCCATGTAAACTTCTGTGGTGATCATATGCTTTAGTCAGGCATACTCACATAACCATTTTATTTAACTGCACTAACTAAGTATACCTTTGAGAGGATATCAGAGCCTCGAGGAAAGAGTTCTTTAAGAATTTAGCATAGGTATCTTTGTAATGTGAACTGATAATAATACAAATTAATAGCTGACATTTACAGGATTCTTGCAGCATACTATGTTTATAGTTCTCAAGTAAGCCCCTTAAGAAGATGCTAAATTTTTTTCTCTCTAAAGGTGAAGAAACAGAGCCAGGGCTTGGTAGTAAAAGCCCTGGGTTCAACAATACCTGGTAAGCCTATACCCTTCAGAAAAAAAAAAAAAAAAAAAAAAAAAAAGGAGGAAACTCAAGTTTTAAATGCCTAGTGTCAAGGATTTAGTTAAATGATAGCCAACTCTAAAGGATTTAGATACTGGATGTTGAGCATATAGGTATTATATTTTAAGTCATTGCCAATTTAAATTATAATCTTATAATATCCTGGGCTTTTTGATGTTCTTGTCTGAATGTCAAAGTTGTTTCCTTTTTTGCCAGGTTCTCTGTAATCTGCTAGCAGTAGATGGCATCAATGAACCTGATATCCTAGCAGTTAATGGTGGTAAGTGTAACACCAACTAAAATGATCACTGCTGATTTTTTTAAAGCAATGACATATTATAACTTCAGTTTTTTATTTTTCTCCGTTTTAAAGCTTCTGTAGCCCTGTCCTTGTCAGATATCCCTTGGAATGGACCTGTTGGTAAGTTGCAGTTTGAAAGCATGAGCCACTGTTCTTTCGGTGACAATGAACTTGTTATTGGGGCTGACTTATTCTAAGATTTCTTGTAGGTCTTTCAGGCATTTTCATCCTTGCTTCGGGTTCTGTTACCAGTGACCCTGTTACAGTGTTATTGATTTTATACCTCTAGATTTCTTGTTCCATGTCTATCTTTCCGTTCTTCACAGTGAGGAATTACCAGAGTCCATACTCTTTCGAGATAAAACAAACATGTTTGTAACTTATAACTCTTGTAAGCAGATAATTCAGGGCAACCATATAGTCTGCAAAGGATTATCGTTTGTAATTATGAAGTGTGCTCAGTGTTAACAATTGGGTTAAGCACTGAGGGAAAAGGCCGTCTGAGTACTAGCAACAGAAAGATTAAAGAGGCTCTTGCTTTTAGCATGGATAAGGGAAAAAGACTAGTATTTATTTACAAACAATACTATTATAATGACATAGACAAGGAGCTTAGAAGAAGATACAGAAGGGCGGGTTGTCAGGAAGGGTTTCCCAGAGTAGCCAGTGTGTAAGTGTAACATTAGTGGGAGGGCTGCAGGCATTTGCTTCGGGCAGAATAGTCTCTATATAGAGGGGAGCAAGAGCATAAACAGGTGTGCAAGTGGTGGCAGTGAGTGATTCAGAGCATCCCACTGAGCCCACAGAGTAGGGTGGAATAGGGTATTTGCTGGACCTTAACTTAACCAGGGGAGAAGTAGAAACTTCATTCTTTTGTCAGAAAGTGGCTTGACCCCTGTATTAGAATAATAATGTGGATGCTGCAAGTTTTAAACAGCTGCCAACATTTTAATATGTTTTAGGGGCAGTACGAATAGGAATGATTGATGGAGAATGTGTCGTTAACCCAACAAGGAAAGAAATGTCTTCTAGCACTTTAAATTTAGTAGTTGCCGGAGCACCTAAAAGCCAAATTGGTAAATAATTTAAATATATTCATTCTGGATTTTACTTGCAAGTTTGCTTTTGTTATTTGTGTCTTTGTTTTTCATTTAAAAAATACTATATCGGTGAAAGGTTCTAAAACAATAACCATCCTCTTACTTTCTCTAACTAGTTATGTTGGAAGCCTCTGCAGAAAATATTCTACAGCAGGACTTTTGCCATGCTATCAAAGTTGGGGTGAAGTATACACAGCAGATAATTCAGGGCATCCAGCAGTTGGTAAAAGAAATCGGTGTTGCCAAGAGGACACCGCAGAAGATATTTACTCCTTCTGCAGAGATTGTGAAGTACACGAAGATGTAAGAACCCCTGTGCAGATGGACAAAGTCACTGGGTTCCGGTTCCTCTAAGGCAATGCGCTTGGTATTGCTTCACATGCAGTGCTTTCCTGCTTTAAGTTATTATCATAAATATCCATCTGATTCGTAAAGGAAGTTGAAGGCCAGTTATAGCATAAACCAAGTCCAAGATAAAAGTTTAAATCTTAAATGAAGAGACATTTGTTGTTTAAAAATCAGATCCTTTATCTCTCCATGTCCAGAGAAAATAAAATCTAGGAAACAGTGGATTTCTCATAAAGATGGGTTTGAACCAACCCTACACCCAGTACTTAGATGGTGCCTAGTAATGCTTAGAACAAACGGAGGCACTGAGCAAATATGAGTGAATCGAAGTTGGAATTACACGAGCAATGAAGAGTAAGGGGCGCATAGAGCCATGTGACTGATTTGCCAGAAAGGCGGAAAGAAATCTGTTCTGTGTAATATTAAGCACATTAGCACTGATATACAACAACATTTGATCTTTGTGAAGTGCTTATTATTTAATTTGTAGTTCACTGCTATTTAATATATTTCAGTTATAAAAACTTCATGGTTCAAATATTGTTTTGCTAACATTTATTTTATACTTAATAGAATTGCCATGGAGAAACTCTATGCCGTTTTTACAGATTATGAACATGACAAAGTAGGTATATCTTAGATTTTGTTTTAAGATCACTTTTGCTGTAATTCATACAACTTTATGCTATTAGTCCTTTGGGGGGTGGGACATGTCCGGGGGCAGAGGAGGTTGGGGGGAATGAGGTGAAGAACTTGGGGAGGAGGGGCCAGGAAGGGAGGCAACTTTTGGAATGTAAATAAATACAATAATTTATTAAAGATTTAAAAAATAAAGATAAATATCACTGAAAAACAAACAAACAAATCTCTTTGGCCATGCCTGGGGATCTGGCTCAGTGGTAGATCAGTTTTCCAGCATTCATGAAGCCCTGTGGCAAATTAGCAGCACTGCAGTAATTAAATAAATCTCTAACCAAACGCTGAATAAAGCAATTCTCTTTTGAGAGCTCACACCCACATTCCCATGTGTATCTTGCTTTCTCCAGTGCCTTTCTTCTTGTTAGCCCTAATGTCTTATCTCCAACTGGACTTTTCTTTATAAAGTTAAGTCTAAGCCTACTTGTTTGCTATTCTTTTGTTGATACACATTTTAAGCAATGTACAAATACATATTTGAATTATTTAAGTCAGGTTTTAATCTTTCAGGAATTGGGTTTTGTTCTTACAGTGTATTATCATGTAACATAGAAAACAAAAATGTGAATGTCATGTTTATGTCTAATGTCAGTGCTGTTTTAGGTTTCCAGGGATGAAGCTGTTAACAAGATAAGATTAGATACAGAGGAGCATCTAAAGGGTAAATTCTGTTTTCATTTTTAAAGGTGTTAAAGAAAGACAGATTTGTTTTTTAAAAACGCATAGATTTGTTTTCAAATTTCAGTGGTAAGACTTTGAAAAACTCAGTTATTCTCATAGTTCATCAGTTTTATCTTAAATTTGTTACGTTAAATCATGGGTGACTGTCACATTATCTTCTAAAAGTATAGTTAACACTTTGCCTGACTAGGCACCTAGGGAATAATGAATGTAAAAGTGTTCTTTTCTTATTTGCATCAGGATCTTAAGGTGCTAGTCCTGTAGCCTATCATTTGAAAATTTAAAAATACCCTTTAGAATTCTTGAGTCAAAAATAAAAGAACAGCCAGGCATTGCAGCACATACACTTTTAATCCCAACACCCAGGAGGCAGAGACAGGAGGGTCTGTTACTTCCATGTCAGCCTGGTCTAAATTCCAGGATAACCAGGGTTATGTAGAGAGACCCTGTCTCGAAACTCAAGAAAAAAATCCCATTGGTTAAGGATACAGCTCAGTGGTAGAGTGTTTTGCCCACCATGCATGAGGCCTATGTGCAGTTTCTAATACTAAAAACAAAAAACATTTACAAGAAATTCTTGAGTCTTATCATCTGTGAGATTATAATACCAATAATACCTGGCTTATGGAGGAGATTAAATGAGTAAGTCATGTAATCTGTACCTGCTACACAGTTATCATTCAGCATGATGCTATTGTTACTAACATTGTCTGGAATCATAAGGGGTAGATTGTTAGAGTAACTCCACACAGTCACTAAGCAGAGTATCTTACTCTACGATTCTTGTAACAAGGAAAGCTTGACATACAGTTCTTGTTCATTTTTCCACCAACAGTAAAGTGCCCTCTTGTGGGAAGGTTTATCAGATTTTAAAATATAAATTCTTTTTGCTGCATTTAATGCCATTACCTGTGATTGTCTCTAAAATAGCTTAGGGTTTTTTCTACCCCTTTTACCAAGAATTTATTGAATAAGCTTGGAATCCTGAGTTTGATATATTGTTTAAATAAACAAAAAGAGCAAGCCAAATGGCTATAACTGGCTTAAGAACATATAATGTAAATGCTTTGTCTGAAGACTAAATGTTTGACTGTCTCCATTGGCTTATCTGCACAATACTTGATTTGATGCTGTGAACATTGGAGAACTTATCTTCCAAAAAGATAAAGCCTTTGTTTTGATTTGCCTCTTTTCTGTAGAAAAATTTCCAGAGGTTGACCAATTTGAAATAATAGAATCCTTCAACATTGTTGCAAAGGAGGTTTTCCGAAGTATTATTTTGAATGAATACAAAAGGTAAATATATCGTCCTGTGGTCAAAGTGAAGCAGCTGCAAGATCCCTTGAAAGTAGCAGTTTGCTTCAAGGAAGGGACTGGTTTCAATTGAAGAATAAGGAATAATAATTTTATAAATGAGCACCTATTGGCAAGTATATGGATTTGTGTGGCGGTAGCGCTCTCAGGTGATGTATAAATTACACACCTCCAGACATGGGTTCTGTGGGACTTAGAGTGGAACCCAAGTATTTATATTACTGTTTAAGAGTCTAACAAGTTACTGTAGGCAGCTGGTGTTTAGAAATTAATGGTAGAGATAAAGAGATCTAATTTTTCTGACTTCACATATGACTTTATTTCTTTATTCCAGGTGTGATGGAAGGGATCTGACTTCACTTAGGAATATAAGTTGTGAGGTAGATATGTTTAAGACACTTCATGGATCAGCATTATTTCAGAGAGGACAAACACAGGTAGTAAATGTTAGAAAACTATTTGTTTAATCATTTCCGCTATGTAGATGCTGTAAGTGTGTGTGTGTGTCCATCCCCATATTTGAAATCAGGGAATCTCTCGTTGTTTACAGCTATATTTGCCATGAAAGCTGGCCTGTAAGTTTATTGTGATTCTGTTGTGTCTGCCCCCTCTCCCCCCATAGATGCACCAGAAGTATAGATGCATACCACTGTGCCCCCTATCTCTCCATAGGTACAACAGAAGTATAGATGCATACCACTGAGCCCAACTTTCTTTCTCTCTCTTTTCTTTTCTTTTCTTTTCTTTTCTTTTCTTTTCTTTTCTTTTCTTTTCTTTTCTTTTCTTTTCTTTTCTTCTCTCTCTCTCTCTCTCTCTCTCTCTCTCTCTCTCTCTCTCTCTCTCTCTCTCTCTCTCTCTCTCTCTCCTTCCTTCCTTCCTTCCTTCCTTCCTTCCTCCCTTCCTCCCTCCCTCCCTCCCTCCCTCCCTCCCTCCCTCCCTCCCTCCTTCCTTCCTTCCTTCCTTCCTTCCTTCCTTTCTGAGACAGGGTATCACTGATGTGTTGTGTTGTGTTGTGTTGTGATGGTTATCACTATGTAACCCAAGCTGGTCTGGAACTCATGAGCTGCCTGCCTTTGAATTCTGAATGCCCAGAGTACCAGCATGCATCACTATACAAAGCCTTAATGTGTTTATTAATATAATTTAAATACTGTTAAGGCATAATTTAATGGAGTAAAGTATATAGTTTAACATGTATGTAATTTTTGTATGTAGTTTTTGTTGTTTTGTTTTTGGAGTCCCATGATGTAGTTCAGGCTGGCGTGGAGCTCTCTGCAGCACAGGCTGGACTCACACTTGTTCTCCTACCTCACTAGTCTGAGTGCACTGCTTAACCTGATGCCTAAAACGTATGATTTGATGTGTTTAAATTTATACACCTGGAAAACATTTGCCATAATTAAAAGAACATCATATTGGTTCAGGGCTGTAGCTCAGTGCTAGAGACTTAACTGGCATGTCAGAAGCCCTGGGTTCAATCCACGGCACCACAAAAAGAAAGCTCACAAACATAATAAGACTCCAGTCAGCTCCTAAAGTATCAGTATGTCTTTGTAGCTCCTTCTTCCTGATATCTCTCTCCAGGAAATGGCTTTTGTTTCCATAAGTTCATTTCATTTTCTAAGACTGTTGGGTATTTTAATTTTTTGTTTTAATATTAAAAGCACCACGTTCAGTTACTTATTCTCCTTGTTTTAGGGTGTATTGTCATTGGTCATCCATTCATGGTCCTTGTTTGTTTTCTACATTTCTGTATTACTGCAAACCTGTCATACTCTTTTTCTTTATGTAGTTCTGGGGTACTTACATTGGTTTCAGTATCCATTTGCTCATTTACCTCTATGTATACCCACTGTTTCTGTACAGTATAATGCTTTATGCCGCTTTTTCTTACATTAATCACTACTTAATTTTTCTAACCTAATAAGTACAAAGTTGTATCTTACTGCTTTAGTTTGTACTTCCCTGCTTCCTGGTGAGACTCTCCTGATGTAATAACCAGTAACTGGGATCACTCTATGAAACACAGCCAGGAAGGGCTGTACACCCTTATTTTCATGTAGGTCATTTCACCTCAAGTTGGGTGACTTGAGGCATTAGTTCAAGATAATTTTTTTCTTCCTGTCCAGATTTCTTGATCAGCATTTGTTTCTTTTTCTATTTTTAACATTGCTTATATTACTATACCTGCTACTTTGCAATAATTTCTTAGAAACTTTAGATATTAATCCCTTTCAGTAACAAACCCCAGTTTATACACATGACTTCATCTTTATCTGCATTTGAACTTTATTAGCCTCTGAAATCTTGAGTTCTGATGTGGTTAGTCCATCTCCTTTTTACTTTTTATTGCGCATCACTCCTTAGTACCAGAGTCAGAAAGGTAGCTACCTATTATTTTCCTTCCGTTAGCTTTCTAGTATTAGCTGTTAAATTTGGACAAGTAATATATCTTGAAACATGTATATGATATGTAGTGAAAGTAATTCACTAATATAACAACTTATATTTATAGTTTATAAGTACATCTTTAAACTATACTCTCTTCATTGTTTTGTGGATTTTTTTCTGGGCCAGTATCATTTTCATTATTAAGCTTTCAGGGTGCATCTTAAAGTCTATGAAGTACATCTTTGCTCTATATATACCCTTCCCCACAAAGCTGTTTTAGCTTTCCATGGTACGTTGGTTTCTTCATTTGAATGTTAGAAGTATGACAGTTCTTAATTGGTATTTCACTGAATTAAATATATTCATTTGAAAAAGCAATGGTATTTTTACAATTTGAATTAGTGCTTACAGTGAATATAGTGTCTCCCACCATTGACTCATTTCCTCTGTGCCTTTCAATAAAGCATTAAAAACATGTCATTAGATGTTCAGGATACTCTCGTCACCTTTTCTCACAGTCTCTACCTTTTAACTGGAGTGCATGATCTATTTATACTTAATTTAATGACTAAAACGTGTGTGTTGGAGGGGCAGTTCCTTTGGGATTTTTGTTGTTATTGTTTGTTTGTTTTTGAGCACTTAAAGATGATGTGGTATTTCTTGTTTTTATTTTTTATCTGATAGGAATCATTTAAATCATTCCCTATATATTGTATTTTTTTTTTTATGCAAGTGATGTTAGGTGTCTGGATTTTAGCATACGACTCTGAAAAGGGTGATTTTCTTGGAATATATCATATTTAGAATTTCAAACTTGGATCACAAATGTGTCTTTTCATTAAGCTTGAGAATTTTCAGTCACTGTTTTTCCAACTTTTCCTCAATCTTCTTTCCTGGCATATGCCAGTCTCTTTCATATTCTCTTACAGGACCATGTGAATATGTTTGTTCCCTTCAGAGTGGGTGACTCCATTTTCCATTTCTTTTCAAATTTCTCTGCCCTCATTCCCATGCTTAAGATCAAACCCAGACCATATTAATAATTAAGTGCTCTGCCAATGAGCTTCCTCTGATCTCTGGATAATTTATAATTTCTGTCTTTTTCTTGACACAATGACTTGTGTCATTGTGCAGTGTCCTCAGTTATAAACCTATAGCTATAAGAAATCCTTGACTGTTAATCTAGACTTCTATTAAAGACCATTCTCTCCCATTCCTTGCCTTTTCTCTTGAGAATGTGGCCTAGTTGCTGCTGATGCCAAACCTTATGAACAGTGAGTGCATTGATGAGTCTCTAGGCTGTGTTTTAAATCTAGAAAGATTAACTTTGTTTTACACAGGAAAGTTTTTATTCTGTTTTATGAAAATGTGAGGAAGCTGCGTTTATGGAATTAATATTGTTAATCTTCCCTCCACTCTCTCACCCCTCGGTCCCACTAGTGAGATGTACTGAGGCCTTTTGGATTGCTGAGATTTATAGTCAGCTTTAGTACTTCAGAGTAAATGTATATTTACTGTAGTAACTGCCATGGCTAGCACTGTGTAATATATATTTACATATTACACTTTTTTTTAGGAAGAGTTAGATAAGTTTATCAAGTATTTTTAGTTTGGGCTGGGAGTGTAGCTCTGTAGTAAAACACATGCTTAGTATTCAAGGCCCTTGGATCAATCCCCAACACACACACACACACACACACACACACACACACACACTCTCTCTAAAACAAAACAATGAAAAAAACAACTAATTACCAAATGAACAAACCAACAAACTATAGTGTGTGTGTGTACACATACACACATATTTCCTTTTTTATTTAATCTTTATTGTTAGAATTTTAAAGCTTAAAGAATAATTTTTTTCTTTTTTTTTTTAAGGTACTCTGTACTGTTACATTTGATTCATTAGAATCCAGTATTAAGTCAGATCAAATTATAACAGCTATAAAGTAAGTTATATTTTTGTTATATTTTGTGTTATTTCACTAAATGGCCTTTTTTTTTTTTTTGTATCCTGGTACTTTATTCTAGTCTTATCAGTAACAAACTCTTAAAGGGCATTGCTATTCTGTTTGTTTGTTCTTTTAAGATAATGCCTCACTGTGTAGTCTAGGCTAACCTCTGATTTACAAAGTGCTGGAATTATAGATCTGAGCCATCATAACCAACTTCATTATTACTTTTATAGCCTTTATAGCCTTTTATAGTTTACACAGAAAATCTTGGATTGCAGAGAACACTTTTCTGTTGGTAAACCATATTTTCTTCTAAATTGTTGTTTTAGAATACATTTAGAAGACATTTGTTCTATAATGTGATTACTTAGCTTATGTTCCTAGAAACACTCCTCAGGACTAACTTCTAAGGTAATCTTGAATAAATTTTGTATTACAAAAGAGAGAACAAATATATGAGTGAAGTCCAGGTGCTAAAAATAAGCCAGAGACTATTAATAAAAAAACTTGTCTCAAATGATATTGTAATTTTGTGCTCAGAAATACTTGGTTTTCTTCCTCTTCCTAAAAATTCAGCAGTAAAACTCTGTCCATCTGGTTAAGATAATGTTTTCTCTACTCCACTACATCATGGTCCTAAAACTTACAGGCTTACTGCCAAACTGATGGTAATAACTCCTGATTGTTTTCAGGATTGCTACCTAACACCCCCCACCCCATTTTTTATGTACATAATTAACAGTTCAGGGACTGGGGATGTATGTATCTCAGTTGGTAGTGTTGCCTAACATATAAAAGATCCTGGATTCAGTCTCCATCACCACCTAAATCGGTCTTAGTGGTATGTATACACCTGCAGTTACAGCACCGAGAAGGTAGAAGCAGGAAGATCAGTAGACTAAGCTATCCTTGACTACATAGCAAATTAGAGGGCAGCCCAGATACATGTTGTATCTAAAACGCAACAACAAAAGATCATTTGGTGGTGGGGGGGGGGAAGGAAAATTATTTTCCTCAATCAGTCTAGAATTCAGGTGTAAGCACCAGCTGTTGGAAGACATCTCTCAGTTTCTCATGGGGCTGAAGCAGGAGCATTACCTAAATAAGGGGTTTGAAACCAACCTGGACAAGCATATATAAAGAGACTATCTCAAAAAAAAAAAATTCCTATTCACCCTCTCTTCTTCAAGTTTTGTGTTTCCAACCAACTTATTAATACTCAACTATTTTTATAAAATCATAATAAATCATTTATAGAAGTAAGTTTGTTTATGCCCTTATAATGGTTTTGGTATTCCTTTTTCTTGTAGTGGGGTAAAAGATAAAAATTTTATGCTGCACTATGAGGTAAGATACATTTTCTCCCCAACATTTTTATTGTGAAAATGTTCTAGGACAGCAAAATTAAAAGAACTTGATAGTGGATCTCTGTGTCTACTCCCTTGGTCCTCCTATAACATTTTATTATGTATCTGTCATATATCAGCCCTAACTCCAGATCCAATACCTTCTGGCTTCCACATGCACCAGCCACACACACATTTACATAGACATACAGACAGACAAAACACATACACAAATAAAATAAAAATAAATCTTTAAGTGAAATAAATTTTCATAACCTTTCCTACCCTCTAATCTACTTACACAAACAAATAGCTAATTTTACTAATCTGATAGATATATGCTTGGGTTTTTTCAATCACCTACCAAATATAAATTAAATGCATATGTAGATAGATTATAGACAGATGGGCAGACTGATGGACGTGCAGGCAGATAGATAATAGGCTTTTTAGAACCAGAGTGGGGTTGTGTTATACTGTAATGTGTTGTACTGTTGCTAATGTATCTGTGGCCTTTCCATGTCACTAACGTGTGTGTGTGTGTGTGTTTATTTTCAAGTTCCCTCCTTATGCAACCAATGAAACCGGCAAAGTTACTGGTGTGAATCGAAGAGAACTTGGACATGGTGAGTACAATTCTAAGCTTGTGTTATAGTCTTAGAGAGACTTATGCTTTTTGCTTACTGTTTCCTATTCTGATTCAGGTGCTCTTGCTGAGAAAGCTTTGTGTCCTGTTATTCCCAAAGATTTTCCTTTTACCATAAGAGTTACATCTGAAGTCCTCGAATCAAATGGTATGATACTGCAATATTTCTTTCTTAGTAGAAAAGACTAGATTCCCTGATGCAGTCTTAACTTTTCTAAAGTTATGTTATGTCATGTTTACTACCACAGGCTCCCAAGCCTTCTGCAGGAAAGAACGTTAAGTTGATCTGTTCTTAGGTACTAAGTTATTGTGAAAGCACTGTAAAGCAAGCATTTCTCCTTTTGCATTTATTATAGTACATCTAGTTTTGGTTACTATTTATTTTTTTCAAACAAGCAACAGAGCAAGTTAAGATTGGAGAGAGTAGCAGCCAAAACAAATGGATCCATCAAACAATCCTCATATCAGAGATAAATAATAAGTGGACGACCCCCAAGAGAGAGACAGAGCTAATAGGTCAATATTAAATAAAATAAATTAGTTCATGAGTCAAGACTAGGTTTTATCACTGAGGCAGAATGGGCACAGAGTTCTTCAGTATCTAGCAGTCATATCAGGTGGTCACAAATTTTAAAGCAACACATTAAAGTAGTTCAAAATCTAAACTAAAGACTTTTCTGTTCTCCACTAATTAAGACTGAACTTCTGGTCCAATGAGAGCTAGGGCTCCTGTATTTATACATTCTGATTCAGGCAACAGAAGTATTGCTAGGCCTTCTGAGGGTTTCATGGGTTCAGAATCTCTGCAGCAAAAGTGCACAATAGCTGGGCGTGGTGGCGCATGCTTTTAATCCCAGCATTCGGGAGGCAGAGGCAAGCGGATTTCTGAGTTTGAGGCCAGCCTAGTCTACAAAGTGAGTCCCAGGACAGCCAGAGCTATACAGAGAAACCCTGTCTCCAAAAACCAAAAAAACAAAAACAAAAAACAAAAAAACAAAAAAACTGCACAATAAAATTCTTTGTAATAATGGGAATTCTGTACATTAGTGGAGAAAATAAATTTATATCAAAGAAAATAAACTTATTTCAATTAATTTAAGTAACTACTTGTTCTCTGTAGCCTTGTCCTTTGTAACTTAAGGAAGATTGACTTAATGCTTTTATATCTTTATTTGTTTGTTTATATATTGGTGTATATTGTTTATATATTAGTGAGTGCTGGGATTGCAAGTGAGAAAAACTTACATCTACAGACACACAGAAGGCAGGGAGAAAATCAGATGTCCTACTCTATCAGTCTCCCCTTGTTCCTGTGATACAAGGTTTCTCACTGAGCTTAGAACGAGGCTGGCAGCCAGCAAGCCTTAGTGATCTCCCTGCCTCTGTACCTGGTTGTTGGGGATCCATGTACGTTTGGCCACACACCCAACTTTTTTTTCTTTTTAAAATGGGTGCTAAGAATTCAAACTCAGCTTCTCATACTGTACAGCATGCACTTTTACCCACTTAGTCATCTCCAGCCCATCAAGTTTGTTATAAAGAAGGATGAGAAGACTGTTGACTGTGTTTAAGAATAGCATTTATAAGGAAATAAGCAATGCTAACATTAAGAAATTAATATATTACAATATAAGTGGTTCTCCTTTTTTATTTTTCCTATCCAATAGGGTCATCTTCTATGGCATCTGCATGTGGTGGAAGTTTGGCATTAATGGATGCAGGTAAAGATTATGTCTCAAAACTTAGTATTTTACATATATATTCATTAGTACAGAATATAAAATTTGTTTAGATTGGATTTAATAAAAGTCAAAACTGTAGGCTAGATACAATATAACTACATCAGAAAGATATTAGCTGAAGTTCTTATTTTCAGCTAAAAGACACTGGAAATTTATAATATACTGAAAATTATAAACACTTGCCTTGGTGACCAAATGCACTTTCTCACCTTCCAAAAGTGGAGACTTCCAGAATTGATTCTAGTCAATAAAGAAGTTTAACTAGTAAACAAAAGCATTAGAATCCATGAGAGAGTGTAACCATGTAGTGTGTGAATAGGTTTATAGTAGCCACTATATTGGAGAGAGCAGCACTCTAAAAGTACCCACAGAATCGTGTCGGAAGGTAAACGGGAAGTAGTTTGATGCAACCCTTGAGTCTGTGACACGAAAAGAGAAAGAGCTCATGTTTTAGGCGATCATGAACTGTTTCTGGTAGTTACAGTGCTACTCAAAAGAGAGAGAGAGAGAGAGAGAGAGAGAGAGAGAGAGAGAGAGAGAGAGAGAGAGAGAGGGCACCCAAAGGTACTACAGAGGACACACAATGATTTCTCTGTTAAGCTTGAACATTTACAACACAGATATAAAATCTAGAAGGGAGCATAACCCAAAGAGGAAGTGAAACAGTCATGTGAGTAGATTTTAATGTTACTTAGAAACAGTAAAGCTTCAATCAGGCCAAAGCGAAAACTGCTAATGATCTTTTCCCAGTTCTATTCACCAGAGGTACATGTATTAAATTTTCTATTGTTTGTCTTCATTCATTTTACAAATCTTCACCTAGAAATCAAACAGTGATCTAAGTCCTTGGGACATAGTGATGAGCAAATAAGTCATTTCTTTAAAAAAAAGTTAATTTCTCAGCCAAGTCTCATATTTAAAAAGAAAAAAAAAAAAAGCAGCCAAGAATCATGGTTTAATTCCAGCACTCCAGAAGTAGAAACAGGCAGATCTCTGAGTTCAAGGCTGACCAGAGTGACTTAATAAGATTCTATCTCAGAAGAACGCTGAGAAAAGATTAACTGAAAGGTAAAAGACTTTTTCCCTAGCTTCAGAGATAGTGTTGTGTAGTTCAGGCTGGCCTAGAACTCCTGATTCTCTGGTCTCTACTTCCCAAGTGGCTGGGATTACAGGACAAAGATCTGTCTAAGGAAATGTAAGGGGATTCTAGGTGTAGACTAATATTGCCAGTGGTGATGCACTGACATGAGGCATAGGCAATTGTTGATTTTACAAGACTACACTTTCTATAAGATAGAACTATAGGACTTCCTAAGACTCTCAAGTACTTCATAAAAGACAGGTGTAGGGCTGGACACATGTAAGAGCACTGGTTACTCTTAGAAAGGACCTTGATATGGTTGGTGCCCAGTACTTATGGAGTGGCTTAAACCCATCTGTAACTCCAGTTCTAGAATATCTTATGCCCTCTAGCCTCCTGGGCACTGGGCCTACATGTGCTGCTCAGACATAAATGCAAGCAAAACACCCATACACATACAGTAATGAAATAAAACTCTCTTTAAAAGGGAATGGGGTGAATATATTTTAGAATGAAAAGTGGCTATAGAAAGGAGCTAGAAGATAATAAAGAGAAATAAATAATGTCTATAACTGACTTTGTTGTTATTTCTGGGTGGAACAAAACCCTAAATTCCAAATGAGGTGGAGGAATACTGTTATCTAGAAATCTGTCTTATCAGGGTAGGTATCTTTTATGTAAATGGTACAGAATTTTATACTAAATAATAGATACATCATCTATGACTACTAATCAGTGTATAAGAGAAAGGTTCCACGGAGAGAGGTACCAGGTAGAATACTTAAAAGATGCTTCATCATCAGCCCATTTCCTTTCCATAACAATAGTGACCTCCCAATATAAGGATGTTAGTAAAAAGGAATAAGGGTAGCTGTAATCCCAGCTCCTGGTGGCAAGATAGCAACTTTGGGACCAGCCAAAGCCACACAGCAAGGCTCTGTCTCAAAAAGAGAAAAAAGAAAAAGAAATGGTAACTAATGTATTAAATGATAAAAGCTATTCATTTCTGACAGAGTCTCACTATGTAACCCTGGCTGTCCTGCAGATCAGTCTGGCCTTGATCTCACAGAGATATGCCTGCCTCTGCTCCACTTCTAGAGTCCTGGGATTAAAAGAGTACACCACCACACCTGCTAAAGTTTATGTCTCTTTTTTAAAAAAAGATGAAAAAATATAGACACATGTAAAAATAATGAATTTGATAAGAATTAAAATCAAGTACTGTAGAAAGGGCCAAGAAAAAGTATGCAGTTTATTTCAAAGAAATGAGTGCTTCTAAGCCCTTTGCCAAGCCTACACACTGGTGACACAAATGGAATGTATTTTTTAAAAAGCTTACAGGTGCCGGGCGTGGTGGCGCACGCCTTTAGTCCCAGCACTGGGGAGGCAGAGGCAGGTGGATTTCTGAGTTCGAGGCCAGTCTTGTCTACAAAGTGAGTTCCAGGACAGCCAGGGCTATCAGAGAAACCCTGTCTCGAAAAACCAAAAACAAAACAAAAAAAAAAAAAAAAAAAAAAAAAGCTTACAGGTACAGAAATTAACATAAAATACCAATGAGCAAATTGATAAGTATGTGTATTGCACAGTGGAAAATAATAAATTAGGTTGAGAGTAACTGAGTTAGAAGCCATGATATTTTACCTAATTTAAAGGTTGAATAGTTAGGTTAGAATGAGGCACATTGAAAACATGGACTGAGTAGCCTGTGCAAAATGATGAAGTTATAAAATAGCATTGTGTGTCTGAATGTATTCAAAGGAACCATTAAGTAATAAGTGAACCAGATTTTGAAGGCCACTTGAGCAGCTTAAACAGGTTTGTTTGTTTTGTTTTACTTCCTCTTTTTTAAAAGATGTTTATTTCTATGTGTGAGTATGTGTATGTGTATATATGAACATCACATACCTGCCTAATATCCTCAAAAGTCAAAAGAAATAGTTGGGTCTCCTGGAACTATCCTTTCAGGTGGTTATTAGCTGCCTGATGTAGGTGTTGGGAATTAAACCCAAATTAGGTCCTCCACAAGAGCAGCAAATGCTCTTAACCACTGAGCCATTTCTTCAACCCTTTGTTTATTCATGTTTATTCATTTATTTATTTGAGATAGGTTTTTGTTTTGTATTTTGAGACAGGGTATGTAGCCTAGGCTGGCCTCAAATTGAGTTTATACAGCTGAGGATGACTTTGAACTCCTGATTCTCTTGCCTTCACTTCCCAAGTGCTGGGATTATAGGCATGAGCCATTATGTCCACCTTAAGCAATTTGTTTAATATAAGTTGAGTAGATTCATTAAGAGCACTGAATCTCTAGGAACAGAATGTATACTATCTATATTAGTTACTTTTCTATTGCTATGATAAAACACCATGACCAAAGCAACTTGTGCAAACTAGAGAATTCCCTTTAGCCTATGATTCCAGACAGATAAAAGAAAGTCCATCGTGACGCATGAAGAAGCATGGCTGCAGAAACAGGAAGCTGAGAGATCACATGTTCAATGGTAGAAACAAAAGAGAAAGAACAAACTGGAAGTGGGGCCAGTCTGTAGACTCTAAACGCCTGCCTCCATTGATATACTTCCTGCAGCATAGTCTAATCAGCTCCCCAGACAGCACCACAAACTGGGGGTGCGGTGTTCAAATACTGAGCGTATGAGGGACATTCTCATTCTAACCACCTCAGTGTCCAGAACATTTTAGGACCCCCACCTTGGAGCTAGAACCTAATTTTGGTTCCCAGCACTCTGAGTGTAACAATCATCTCCAAAGGATTTGATGCCCTCTTATGCTCCCCAAGCCTGCACACTCATACTTACAATTTAAAAGTCTTTTAAAATAACAGTTCTCCAGCTTGAGGGTATAATAGTGAAACAGTGCTTGCTT
Source organism: Mus caroli (assembly GCF_978045245.1). NCBI lineage: Eukaryota > Metazoa > Chordata > Mammalia > Rodentia > Muridae > Mus > Mus caroli. Next base: position 94,182,635 of record NW_028227268.1, on the reverse strand, counting down.
AGCATGCAGGAGCATTCGCTCTAATCATCCCATCACCACAACCAACACAAATACAAAATTAGGTTATGGAGAACTTAAAGGGTTTTATATTTTATTATTTACTTAACTAGATTCTGTTTTGATAGAAACAAAGTTTCCAGCAAAGTTTGTCTAAGCAAATCTAGGCCTTGGCCAAAAGATCCAGGTGGAAGGACTAGGCAGTTAAGATACAATTGTAGGAGCTGGTGAGATGGCCACTGGTGCTCATTCAGAGGACCTGGATTTGGTCCCAAAACCCATATAGTGGTTTATAACCATCTGTAACTACTTCCAGGGAATCCATTGCCCTCTTATGGCATCTGCATGCAGAGGCAGACACATCTCTGTGAGTTCAAGGCCAGCTAGGACTACACAGAGACATCCTGTCTTTGTTTAAATTGGTTTGTAGCCATACATAGTAGTACATACCTGTGACCATAGCACTTTGAGAGGCTAAGGCAAGAAGCATGTGAGTTTGAGACAACCCAATACCAAGCTATACAGTAAAATCTTATCTCAAAATAACAAAGGAAAGATAGATACGTACTTTTTAATGTTTATTTGTTTATTACATATATGGGGATTAGTGTGCTGTAGGTTTGTTATGAATTAAAAAGGGCAAGATATCAGATAATGTACATAACATGTTTCTCATAAATACGAATTTAAAAATTATGATTACATTTATAGTTGTATACAAAAATTTCCCAGAAGGCTGCTATGGGGAGGTGAACTGAAAGGTTCAGACTTAGAAAATTTAACAAGTATAGAGTCAGAAGAAGGAACCAAAAGCAAAGTAGCAGAGCACAGATAAAAGTCTGCTCCATTGGGATTTTGCCAAGTATAGATAATTACCTGTTGTTTTACAGGTATTGTTTTTATTTATTATTTACGGTAGGTATTTACATTATTAAAGGATCAAAATGAACTGAGATAGAGCCTTTTCAATTCAATTTGATGATTTAGAGAACACCATCTTCTTATATTAAATAAAGTCAACAGAATTTCAGACTGTCTTATGCTACTACATACATAACTTACAAACCTTTTTTTTTATTGTTATTAATTATAGGGGTCCCAATTTCATCTGCTGTTGCAGGTGTAGCAGTGGGATTGGTTACCAAAACCAATCCAGAGAAAGGTGAAATAGAAGACTACCGTTTGCTAACAGATATTCTGGCAAGTATATTCCCAGTTTAAAATATTTACAAGTATATCTAAAAGTACATGCTTAGACCAGGCACATACCTTCATTGGCTGAGGCAGAAAGATGACTAGTCCTAGTCTAACTTAAGACTATATAACAAGTCCCAGGCCAACCTGAGTCATGTGAGGAGACCCTGTCTCAAAAAAAAAAAATTAAAATAATGGTAATAATAATAATAATAAAGACATATAGAAGCCTCAGACTAGAACAGTGGTTCTCATTCTGTATGTCACAATCCCTTTGAGGGGTTAAACATTCCTTTTATAGACCATCAAAAGGCACAAGACCATCAGAAAACACAAATATTTACATTATGATTCATAATAGTAACAAAATTACAGTTATATATAAAGTAGCAATGAAAATGATTTTATGGTTGGGGACCACCACAATAAGGAACTAGCTGTATTAAATAAAGGCTTACAGCATTTGGAAGGTTGAGAACCACTTCGTTTCAGGAATGCAGGAGCAGTGTTTGTTTCCTCTGTTTGCCTTGGATTTTAAAGGATATGTATTGCTACATACTTATCCAGAATGGATCCCTTAGGGTTAATTCTAAAATAATTTTTTATGTATTTTTAGAAGCAGGCATGACTAACCATAAAGTGATATTTGCAGTGACAAGCTTTGTGCGATTGAACAGCAATCAAGCGACAGAGGTGGCTCTTTGCATTTAACGCTAAAGGACACAGCTTACTTCCAGAGCTAGAATTTGAAATTCTTCTACAGTGACTATGGGTGAATTTTGTTTTGTTTAAAACTTTACTGTAATTTCTTAAATTGTTGAAGGGAATTGAAGATTATAATGGTGACATGGATTTCAAAATAGCCGGTACAAATAAAGGAATAACTGCATTACAGGTATTTTTGAAAACCATCCTGTTTCATGTTTTAAATATCTAAATAATGGCATGGGCCACTATTTATTTTTGGCTTTTCTATATTAGGCTGATATTAAGTTACCTGGAGTACCAATTAAAATTATAATGGAAGCCATCCAACAAGCGTCAGGTAAGTCAGTGTGCCTTGTTCCTCTCTTGTTTCTGTCTGTTAATGCTACCTACAATTCCCACTAAGCTTACTATTCAATATTTGCTTTCAAAATCCAGTGTAGCTGACTGGCAGAATGTTGACCTATGATGTATAAAGAATTGGGTTTGCTCCACAGCACCATTAAAACTAGAAGAGTTGCAGCAATGTAACGTAACATGATCAAGTATTAATTATTGATCACATTGACTACTCAAATGAAAGAATATTGAAAGTTTATTATTTACAAAGTAAGCAACTTTCTGAGTCTGGAGAAGTAAGGAAGGAATAGAAGTAACTTTTTAAGATAATTGGAATATAAAGAACTTTCATTAGTGAGCTAGAGTCTGGATTGTACACCAGAGAAACTATTTCAGATCATACTTACTTGAGCAGTTACATTCTTATTGTGTTGCTTTTTCTTCTAGTGGCAAAGAAGGAGATACTGCAGATAATGAACAAAACGATTTCAAAACCTCGAGCATCAAGAAAAGAAAATGGACCAGTTGTAGGTAAGACATTAAAATTATTACCGATAGTTTGATAGTATTAATATTTAAAGATTTACTACTATTTTAAAACATTTTTCTCCTATCAAAATAAGCCTATTTTATTTTATTATTGATAAATATCTTCAAAGAAAAATTTCTTTTACAATTACTCGTCTATTTGTGTGTATATGTAGGTGGGGCATGCATGTGCCATATTGTATGTCCCGAGTCCAACTTGTGGGACTTGACTATATCCTTCCACCATATGAGTCCTGGGGATTGAACTTAGGCTATTAGGCTTAGAAGCACATGCCTTTTCTGACTTTAGCTATTTTCCCAGTCCTAGAAAAAAGATTTTTAAATATTCTTTCCATAAAAATATGGAAAGTGAGAACAGATATATTTACACATGTATACATGTATCAAAAATCACAATACATAAAATTTCTGTGTTCTTATATATTTTTAAAAACATTGTGTATATTGAAAGAAGAGCAAACTTTAAATTTGAGAACATACTCTTTTTTTTTTTAGATTTATTTATTTATTTATTATATATAAGTACACTGTAACTGTCTTTAGACACACCAGAAAAGGGCATCAGATCTCATTACAGATGGTTGTGAGCCACCATGTGGTTGCTGGAATTTGAACTCATAACCTTTGGAAGAGCCATCAGTGCTCTTAACCGCTGAGCCATCTCTCCAGCCCAAGAACATACTCTTGTATATTTTTCATTAATATTACTTAAACAAATTTATCCTAGTTCATAATGAAAGATTTGTACATATGTTTAGGTTCATATATCTTTGCCTTTTTTACATATTTGTCTGCACTGCATTTCAGAAACAGTAAAGGTTCCATTATCAAAACGAGCAAAATTCGTTGGGCCTGGTGGATATCACTTAAAAAAACTCCAGGCTGAGACAGGTAAGAGTTATCTCTAGTTTGAGGGTATTATTAAATCCAAACCATGTAGTTTGCTATTTTATCTCTACTGTGCTATTCTTAATCCTCAACCATATTCAAGAAGGACAAAGCAGCATGTATTGGGATATGCCTGTGATCCAGATATATTTGATGGAGGACAAACATAGCAAGACCCTGCTTCAGATGAAAGAGAAAGTATGACAAAAATTCATCATACTCCTTTCACATTTAAAATTGGAAATTCCCAAACAAATTTTAGTTTCTCACTTGAAAGGGTTATTACACTTTCTTACTTCTACTGCTTTGACTTAGTTTCATTCAGGATCTTTTGTTTAAAGAGTATATATACAGAGGCCAGGTGTGGTCATGTACACCTTAATCCTGCATTCAGGGGCAGAGACAAGTGGATCTCTATGAGTTCAAGGCTAGCCAGAGTTCAAAGACAGACAGTCAAGGCTACATTTATTGAAGGCTGTCTCAAAAAATTCAAAACAAAACAACAAAGAATATATGCAGAGATAGTTATGTTTTGTTTCTTCTAGAGGCGATGTTGTAGATGGCCTAATACTCACTTGGGCGTATAAAGGACAAGAAGCAGCAGAGTTGCCTTAGCCCGTGTTAAGAGTGAGAAACTAACATGATTCATCTATTCATTCTAAAGGATGAAAATGATAAAGCAAGATAATGAAAGTATTCTGGTGTAATTTCTAGTCATAGAGCAAAACGAAAGCCCTAAAAATTGGCCTTAGAAATATGTTAGGACATGGTTTACTGAGCCTGGTAAAACGGCAGGTACCTGGCAGCAGAGCAGCGTATGCTTCATGGTGAGCAGTTCCCTTCACTAAGGAACGAACATTAAGCATACAAAGAACTCAGTCCAATTGCTTTGAGGCCCCTCCCCTATTCTCATATTTGCCTTTTAGATTAGTCACCTTTGGCAATGAGATTGTTAATTTTAATGTATTAAGTTACCTCTTTTTTGTCCCTCCCACTCCTCACCATGACGCTGTTTATTCTAAAGGTGTAACAATTAGTCAGGTTGATGAAGAAACCTTCTCCATATTTGCACCAACACCTACTGCAATGCATGAAGCAAGAGATTTCATTACAGAAATTTGCAGAGATGATGTAAGTGTACATCTCATGATAGTTTTTCCCTATTTTTCCTGGTATCTTTATTAGTCTAATGGTTTATTTTACATTTTACAGCAAGAGCAACAATTAGAATTTGGAGCAGTTTATACCGCGACAATAACTGAAATCAGGTAATTACAAGTAAACAATGGGCTCACTTTTAAAAAACTTTTACTGCAAGCCCAGTTTCACTTTATATTTAGATATATGCCAGTAGCTGGGGGGAGGGAGGGATGGATTTATTTATATATCAAGGTCTCTAGCCCAGACTGGATTAAAAGTCATTATGTAGCTGAGAATGACTCTGAACTATTTTTGCTCTTTATTCTTTTATTATTATTATTATTAGATATTTTCTTCATTTACATTTCAAATGCTTTCCCGAAAGTCCCCTATACCCCCCCCCCGCCCTGCTCCCCTACCCACCCACTCCCGCTTCCTGGCCCTGGCATTGCCCTGTACTGAGGCATATGATCTTCACAAGACCAAGGGCCTCTTTATTAAGTGTATGTATGTTTTGCCTGCGTGTATGTCTATTCACCATGCAGTGCCTGAAGAGGGAAGAGGGTGTTAAATTCCCTGACTGGCGTTAGATGGTTGTGAGCCACCAGGCAGGTGCTAGGAATTTAAACCTAAGTTCTCTGGAAGACCAGGAAGTACACTTAGCCACTGAACTGTGCCTCCAGCCCACACCTTTTTTGTTTTGTTGTGCTTATCATTTGTTTTATATATATGGGGATTTTGCTTACATGTATTTCTTGCGAGTGTGTGTGTGTGTGTGTGAGAGAGAGAGAGAGGGAGGGAGGGAGGGAGACAGACAAAGACAGAGACAGATCTGCAGAGGCCTGAAGAGGGCATCAGAGTCTTTTGAACTAGAGTTACAGACCAATGTGAGTAGCCATGTGGGTGCTGAGACTCAAACCCAGGTCCTCTAGAAAAGCAGCAATACTCTTAATTCCTGAGCCATCTCTCAAACTGACTCTGAACTTCCGATCTTTCTGCTTCTACCACCTTGACTTGTTTATGTAGTGCTGGGAATCAAACTCTGGGCCTTGAGTATATGAGTACTATACCAATTGAAGCTACATCCCTAGCCTCACGCAATTCTTTTTTTTTTTTTTAAGCTAATTTTTTTCTATGCTATTATGTATGTTTTCAGTAACCTGGTTCTATAGTAATAGATTCTTCTGCCAGAATTTTTTCCTTAAACCAAAGTTTCTACCATATTTTATTTTCACAGCACATATTCTGCCAATTTAATTTTCTCTGAAAACAGCCTAAAACATAGATACTATTCCCTTTTCACTATTATTGTTTCTACAGATATTGATAATTAATACATATTTTCAAGTCCATTTCAACCTCAAAGTATTTTTAGCAGCTGAAATTACCTCAGAGTACTATTTCAGGGTGAGGAGGCATAGAATGGGAATGGGACAATTTATTTAACATTACAGGTGAAAAATAAGCAATATAGTTAGTTGCTTTCAGACTAGAGAAAAAAGAAAGAGAACTAACCAGCCATCTGTATATAACTGCAGGTCCAGGATATCTAATGTCCTCTCTGACCTCCACAGGCACTAGGCACACATGTGGTACACAGACTTACCTGTGTGTGTGTGTATATATATACACACACACATGCAAACATTAACACATAAAAAATAAATCTAAAATAATAAAATTTCAAAAATTTTGAAGAGAAACACAGGTTTCTCTTTTTCTCTATCCTTCTTGGCCATTTGATTCACAAATGATTCATAACTATAGGGCATAATTTTCTATTGCAAAATAAGGATTTGGGCTCAGGATATGTAGCTTATTAGAGGTCTTATGTATGAGGTCTTGGGTTCAATCCCAAGCACTGTGAAGACAGGAAAAGGAGGGACAGAGACTAAAAGACAGAGGGAGAGAGGGATGAGAAAAATATATTTGTTACATAGTCATAATTTTTATAATCATGAGCATATATCCTAGAAGCCATGCATGGTGGCACACACCTTTAGTCCCAGCACTTGGATGGCAGAGGCAGGTGGATTTCTTTGAGTTTGAGGCCAGCCTGTTCTACAGAGTGATTTCAAGGACTAGAGAGAGAAACCCTGTCACCAGAAAGAAAAAAAAAAGAAAAATATATCCAAGAATATGGTCAGGGATTTGTTTGATACTCTTCTTTAAGACCATAGATTCTATTTGTTGGTACACATACTACTGTTTTAACCAAGCTGCTATCTTTTTACAGAGACACTGGAGTGATGGTAAAACTATATCCAAACATGACTGCAGTGCTGCTTCATAATTCACAACTTGACCAACGAAAGGTAAAAGGAAAGTCTAATTAATCTGTGTGTGTGGTGGATGTGCACTGAGTGAGTAGAGTACATGCATGTGTGCATGGAGATCAGAAGAAGATATCAAGTATCCTCCTCTGGGTCTCCCCACTTTATTCCCTGGAGACTTGATCTCTCATAACCTGCAGTTTGCCATTTCTCATCTAGTCTGGTGGCTAGCAAGCTCCAACGATCTTGTCTCTCCTCATTCCCCACAGCACTGGTGTCACAGGCACATGCATAACTGTCCCTAGCTTTTTAGAAATGCTGGGGATCTGAACTCAGGTCCTCATTTTTGTGCAACAAGTGTTCTCATCTTCTCAGCTATCTCCTCAGCCCAGATCTCACTATTTCTAATTGTTAAAAACAATTCATATTAAAATCAACCGAATTGTTGAGAATTGTGTATTTTGCCCATTAATAGGTTCAGTATACAGAATACACATAGGCTTTCACTTAGATTCTTCTATTCACTTATAATGTTTCAGTTATTCATTCTTACCATTGAGTGAGCTGCTTCCCTAGTCCATGTTTATCAATGCACACTAAGTAGACATTTGAAAGGCTAGACATTGAAGCAGTAACAATACTTATCTACGAAGAGTTTTGTGTAGCTTTCATTTTCTTCTGACTACTTTGATATTTTTGATTTTGCAGAAAAACAAATACAGCTATTCACTTAGGGAAAGATGTTTACTTCTGTAGTTATTAATTATATAAAACTAATGTATTAACTTTTTTTTCAGATTAAACATCCCACTGCCCTAGGACTAGAGGTTGGCCAAGAAATTCAGGTACCTATGTTCTATATATTATCTTTAAAGGTGTAAATTGTACTTCAAGTTCCATTTAGTCTTTTTGAAAGAGTAGAATAAACACTTTTAACTTGTATCTCTGCACAGTGCTTTTATAAGCTAGGGTGCCTTAACCAGACTTTCTAAGTAAGGATTTAAAATAAGACTCTTTCCCTCAAGGAGATCACAAAAAAAAAGAAAGAAAGAAGGAGAGAGAGGAGATAGAGACAGAGACACTACCATTTGGTGATAGACTTGATAACATGGTTGAAAGCCTTGTCAAGTTTGAGTGGCTGAGCCTTTGTACTTGACATGTTTTTGAACTTACCTAAGAGTAATGTTGCTGGGGCCTAGAATTCTGATAATAAAATTGACCTTGTCCTCTATTAGTGAATAGAAGTTGTTCATAACCTGGTGTGTTGGGTGCACCACATTCTGTTCTGGGTATACCTGAGTAACTAAGACCACGAGTTTATTCCCAATCTGTGCTCCTATCGTTTAAGCAGCTTTGGGGAAAGATGAGACCCAATACAGCATCCATCCATTTCATCCTTGTTTGCCTTTTCCATGGAAAAATATACTCTACTGTAATAGTCCCTGAGTCATAGAGAAAGTATGAGTATGTAAGCACCCTACAGAATTTGTAGAACTGGGTTTAGAATGCCCTTATATAAATCATAACTGTAACTTCTGTCTTATAGTATAGAGATCTAGAGACCATTAAAAGGCACAGCTAGTTTACCAGGAGACTCTAAATTTTTGCTGGTTAGTTAATTGACTTTGGGTTTTCTTTAAATAAGATCTTACTTTAACCAAGTGAGCCATTGTTTGGTAGCTCAGGCTATCCTTGCAAATTCAGCAAGCCTCCTGCCAACAAATGTTAGGATAACAAGCATAGGGAAGTACACATTGATTCTTTTTAATTTTTATAACAGTACTTAACCAGATTATATTTATTGAGTGTATCTCTACATAGAACTAAGCTGTGCTTTTATTAGACACACACAAATATTAATTACTGCCTTATTTGGACAGCGTAAATCTAAACCTATGAAATTACATGTCAACTTTAATCTGTTTCTTTAACATAGGTCAAATACTTTGGCCGTGATCCAGCTGATGGAAGAATGAGGCTTTCTCGTAAAGTACTTCAGTCTCCAGCTACAACTGTTCTCAAAACTCTAAATGATAGAAGCAGCATTGTAATGGGAGAGCCTGTTTCAGAGTCATCATCTAACTCTAACCCTTGACTCCTTTTTGAAATAGTATTCAATGGCGATATTCTGTGGAGCAAATTTTAATAGTCCTGCTTACTGTGTAGATTTATATATAATTTGAATATAATTATTTGTATTAAAATGATCATGTGCCTTTTTTATTTCAGGAGTAACCTATATTTGCTTATTCTTATTTGGATTAAATCAATAAATATTTATTATTAAAAGTAAGCTATTTTTATATCTTAGGAAAGGTTACCTTTCTGTTCCTATAATTGTAAACTATTGAAAAATAATAGATCATTTATGCCTTCCTAAGGATCTTTTTTATACCTTCCTTCTCTTCGTATATAGTAATGGCCACTCTCATTAGTCCAACAACTGTGCTTGTCTACTACTATTTTACACACTAGAAGTTGGCATTTTGAAAGCCAGAACCTAGTTCTTCAAAGCAATTACACGTTTAATTGGGAGGAGCTGATCTGATTCAGTTGCTAATGATTCGTCTTTCAAATTGGTCACAAGATCATAAATACAGTGAAATGAATCCTATAAATGGAATTCTTGCTAGAGTAACTTGGTTTTTTTAATTACCTAATATAAAAATTACACACTCATCAGACAGAACTAAGTCATTCTTCATATTATGTAATTGTCAGTGTGTGAATATTTTTTGTGTAAGAATGGGAGGAATCAGTCAGTATAAAGATTATTGATGTAATGTCTAGAAATAACCTTTGCCATTTTTTTTTTCCCAAGATAGGGTCCCTAGAACCCATTGGATCAGGCAGGCCTTGAACTGAAATCCACCTGTCTGACACCACATCACTCAAAGGAGTGAGCCACCATACCCAGCTAATTGCTGTCATTTAAAACATGCTAATAGACCAGAAAAAGTAAATACTATATAATTTAGATTGTGTTCCTTCTATAAATCTTATAAAAAATATATGTGAATTTTTTATTTGGGATTTATATTAAATATGTACTTGTTCAAGCCAAAGATTTTTAAGGTAGGTTTATACTTAAGTCAGTAAACATTATTCTGTGTAAAACACCATTTTAGACAATATTGATACATGTTAGAAATATTGAAGTAACTGAAAATTAACAATTATTTCTATAATTAATATTATTTAGTAGTAGTGACCACCACCATAATCCTTAATTTAAGGGACAGTAACCTTTAGTGGTAGGATTTTTTAATTTAAATTTGGTTTTCTTAAATTTGCTCTTAATTTCAAAGGCATCAAATGTATGCTAAACTACTAACAATTTGGAAAAAACAAAGCCAATTCTTGGGAGTGCTACAGAATTAAACAGACAGCTCACTAATACCAACAATTGAAGCACCATCACTTCTGCTTAAGACAGGAGCCTACCACTCGTGCCAGCCAGAGCGTCTGCTCATCTTTATTTAAATCATGGTAGTTTTCCATAATTTCTAAGTGTTTAATCTTGGATTATCATATGCCAAAAACATTTATAGTACTTACAGGTTGTTCCTTTATGACCTTTATTTTGACATAAGTTAGTGTTCAATTGTTTTTACATTTATTTATTTTGTGTACTTACAAACTACTGTGCATGGGTGGGAATCAGTACAACTTGTAAGAGTTGGTTTTCTCCTTCCACTTTGTGGGTTCCAAGAAACACATTCAGGTCATCAAACTTACAACAAGCACCTTTACCTGCCAAGCCATCTTCCTCGCTCAAACTATGGGTTTTATTTGACTATTTTCCTTCCCTTCCTAAATATCTTAAATTTCTAGATCTAAGAAGCATGAACATCAGCAGCTGTTCCATTCAGCTTACTTAGCCAAACTGAATTCATTCATTTAACATTTACTATGGACTGAGCACTATGACATGTGCAGTGATGTCAGCAAGCAAAGCTAAACGTTCTAACATGCATGCTTAGTAAACAAGCATGTAACACATGATGGTGTAGTGGCAGATGCTTTAAATTAGACAGACATTTGGGTAAGGGGTTGGACTGATCTGTCCTATATAGTTCGTGATGAACAAAATCACCTTCAGGAAGAAAGGATTTGTTTAGTGGCTTGCTCTCATGCATTCCTCAGCTTATTTTCTTAAGCCATCCAGGATCACCTGTCCAGGGGTGGTACTAATGAGAGAATGCTTCCATCTGATTAGCCTATAGACAAGTCTGTTGGGGCATTTTATTGGTTGATGCTTGATATGCAAGTCTTAGAAGTCAACTAAAACAGTGCTACTTGATTATCTCACGGGGAAGTAGAATATAAAGTTGAAAGAGGAGGAAGCAGTCACACTGCTAACTTTAGCCTGCAGGTTGTAAAGATAATAGATCTGATATCAGTGGACAACTAGCTAATTAAGAGTGAAAGTTATAGAAAGCAGGATTTTTTATGACCTCTTGAGATCTATCCTCCCCCGAGAAAGGATGCCTATGAACCAAAGTAACCAATCCAAGTCAAGTTCATCAGCAAGTGAATTGACTGGGTCTGTGTATGGAAACAATGGCAACAGACATTAAGATACCCCAAAAGAAATTTCCACCCCAGTGGTGAATCTTGTGACGCTTTCCTTTTCAGTTGGAAAATATTAAGAGGCCTTGGCAAAACATAACACACACCCACACCCCAAACAAACATTTTTTAAAAAATTAAAAAGAGTCTTTTATGAGCACAGTGCTACAGTATGTTGTTCTTTGTTTCCTTTGGAAACTTAATGTTTAATATAGTTACTAATTAAGTTGAATTAAGTTGATAGGCACTATAACTAAGACTTCTTATAACCATAACTTCCCTGGAGTTTACTGTAAAACAGGCTGACCTAAATTGAAGCTATCTTTCTGCCTCTACCTCCCAAATGTTGAGAGTTGCTTATATGCATCTTGGCTCTGGTGTTTTTTAAAGTCATGGTAGGAGCTAATAAGATGGCTCAGCAGATACAGATACTTGCCACCAAGTCTTGACAATCTAGGGCCATGTAATAGAAGGAAAGAACTGATTTCCCCTAAGTTGTCCTCTGACCTCATACATACTGTCAAAAAAAGTATAAACATGCACAATAAATATTAAAAGGAAAAAAAGTTTTCAAAAAAAAAATATTGGCCAGCAAGATCCCTCTGTGGATGAAGGCACTTGCCGTCAAGCCTGACTTTAATCTGAGAGACTCACATAGTACAAGGAGAGTATTAACTCATACAAGTCCTGACCTCCACATGTATGTCATGGCATATATATATATATATATATATATATATATATGCATATACACATACTAAATGAATAACAATGTATTTTTATTATGGGCATAACAGTTCAATCCCCAGAACACACATTAAAAAAATCCAAACATGAAGGCTTGAACTTGTAATCCCAATACCAGGGAGATGAAGACAGGTAGAACCTTGGGGCTCACTGGCCAAATTCCAAGCCAGTGAAGAGACCCTATCTCCAAATGAATGATCCCTGAGGTTTAATTGTGTCTGCACATTGATACACAAAGTCATTTTATAGTGATAAGAGTTGATCATAGTGGCAGGCACCTGCAATACCCAAGCTCCAGAGGAGGCTAAAGCAGAAGAATCTCTTAAACACAGATATTTAACCCTTGTCTGGGTAACATAGTACAACCTAATCTTTCCAAAGGGGGCGGGGGGGGGGGGAGGGGAAGCTGGATAGAGAAAACAAGTTATTAACTAGAAGGGGGAAAAAAAAAGTGTAACTTTCTAAGCAGTGGAATTTGAATTGCTTCTTAATATAGAGCGGCCACTAGGTGAGCCTGGCTTTAAGGAATGATGGCAGGAGAGAGGCTCTGTTGAGTAGTAGTAGTTTCATAATCAGATGAAGATAAGAGAATATACAGTAAAGCAGTTTAGAGTTAAGACTGAACTTTATTCAACATGTGCTAGGAGTACTGAAAAACACCATGTTTCATGAAAACTACATTAGCAGTTGCCTACTAATATTTTTAAATTGTGCCTATAAAATTACCATAATTCTCAAGAATTCATAAACTAGAAAGTGATACTAAAAAACAAAGCATAAAGTATGTAGGTAATTATCATAAAATATAAAATAACAAAAATATTGAGGGGAACACATATCACCAGTTCCCAGAGAAGTAACTTACAAAATTCAATGTATACAATGTCAATAATTGGCAAATATCAGTCAAAACTTAGAAATGGGCTGGAGAGACAGCTCAGCAGTTAGGACTGGGTTCCCAGCACCCACATGATGGCTTACAGGGGTAGCTTCTATCAACCACCAGTAAACTACAGTTCCAAGGGATCTGACAACCTCTTCTGCCCTCAGCAGGATCTGAATGCACATGATATATATATATATATATATATATATATATATATATATATATATATATATATATATTAGAAGTATTAGAAACACACACACACACACATATATATATATTAGCTTAAGTATTAGAAACATAACACTATGTCAAAGTCAGGAACAAAACAAGCACCACTATTATTCAACACTTCTGGTGGTTATGAAATTAAAAGGTGTATCAGAGAAAAACACTTTGAGACAACCACCTAAACCACTTAACAAAACAAGTAGGATTCACAAGTGAGCACATCAGAGGAACAAGCTGTCTTCTTCAGGAGTCCAAGGTGCTATGTGGAGAACTCATTTCCACTTTTCTCAGCAAAACCTTTCCAAGCCTTGAAGAGCTAAACCTGCAATGACTTTGTCCTATGCCTGTAGTCTATTTTATGGTTAAATACCTGCTCCCAAAGAGTGCAAGTCAATGAAGCCTCTTAACTGCACACTGAAAATCTAATACCAGGTGTAATCTGACTTCCCAATTCAACATTCTAGCTGATTTTAGTTCCTTTGGTGTGTAATCTTCCCAGCAGTTCCCATAGATTTAAACCTAGTTACCATGGTTTCAGAGCTAGAGAGAAAATAAGCAAGTAGTAAAGGACTTTCAACAGGAAAGAAAGTGCTTGCTTTTATAAGGCTTCATGAGCTGCATCTACAAGGTCTGAGGGTCCAAAAGTCTACAATCCCAAAATCACTAAGGGGCTCTCAACCACATTTTAAGGCTTTGGGTTTTCCCAACAAGAGCCTTGGTTACAAGGCCATGACTAGGCTGAGCATTCAGATATCTTTAAAATATAAAATGGAGCTCCATGTACCTCAAATCCTATATCTACCCTTAAAATTACAAGAAATAAGCTCAAGTCTATCACTTGGGACCTAGATTTAGTCTCTGAAATATCCTAAATACCTCAATTGCAGTCTCTAGCTATTTCCTCCATATTTTTAGGTGCCTGAAATTTTGCACAGGCAACATGGTTATTGTCAGCAAAAAGAGGCCACATTGTGTCAGACACTAAAACCATTCTGCAAAAACAATCTTACTGCTTGTTTTCTTGCCTTAGTATACAACCTGTGATGGCCATTCATGGTTGTCAGCTTGACTACATCTGGAATTAACTAAAACCCAACCAATTGGATAGGTTCCTGTGCTGCTTTGAATGAAAATGGCCCCCATAGGCTAACAGGGAGTGGCACTATTTGAAAATAGTAGGACTTGTCCCCTTGTTGGAATAGGCATGGCCTTGGGGTTGGGCTTTGGAGTTTCAAAAGCCCAAGCTAGGCCCAGTGGCACATTCTCTCTCCCTGCTGCCTGTGAATCAAGATGTAGAACACTCAGCTACCTTTCCAGCACCATGTATACTTGTGTGCTGCCAGGCTTCTGCCATGTTGATAATGGACTGAACTTCTAAGCTGTAAGCCAACCCCAATGAATGTTTTCCCCAAGTATTGTTGTGGTGTTGGTGTTTCTTCACAGCAATAAAACTCCAACTAAGACAGTAACCTGGGTACACAGGGATTTTTTTTTCCTTAATGAAATTATTTGAAGTGGGAAGATCACCTTTAATTTGGGCCACACCTTGCCTGGCAGCTTATGTAAAGGACATGGAAGAAGGAAGTTTGCTCTCTTTGCTTGTTCCTACTCTTGATCTCACTGGCAAGTCCATTCCTTCACTGGAGCCTACTTCTTCAGGATTCTGCCATATACTGAAGACCAGCAGAGTCATAGAGACATACAGCCTCATAGACTAAATTACTAGATTTTTGGGCCTTCCATTCATAGAGAGCCATTGGACTAGCTAGACCATAGGCTGTAAGCCTTTCTATAAATACACACACACACACACACACACACACAAAATCATTCTCAGAGAAGGTCCTCAGAGAACTGAAAGCGGTAACAGCATACATACATACATACATACATACATATTATATACACATTCTACCGAACTCATATGGCTTAGGGGAGGGTTTTTTGGTTTGTTTTTTGTTCCGCATTTTTTTCCTCCTGCAAAAATACCTGTGTGAGGCAGGAGAAAGGGTTCTATGGGCAAATGTGCTTGCCACCAAGACTGACAACCTGACTTTGACTTCCAGGACTGACTTCCACACTATGTTGTAGCACAGCCCCTCCCTTCACCAAATGAATAAATCTCATTTTTTAAAAGCCTCCATGGCAGGGATGAGATGTTTCAGCAGTTAAAGAATTCTGGCGGAGAACCCATCTGGCTATTCACAACTATAACTCTGGTTCTAGAGCATCCAAAACCTTCTGGGAACCACACACATACACATACACACACACACACACACACACACACACACACACACACACGCAATGAAAATCTCTTTTAAAAACGTGTTGCATTTGTATTGTAATATAACTACATAAAGTATTATAGTAATATAATCCAAAAGGATACAAATTATTCTGCAGGACCTTATAGGTTATAAGCAAAACATATGCCATTTTATATGAAAGACTTCATCATACAGATATTGGGATGGATTTGAGTCCCGGAAACAGTCATTTAAATTATCAAAAGACAACTACAGTATATTCACACACACATTTGCACATGCTAAACTATTTCTAAAACAAAGTACAGCATAAAACCTAGTGAAAAGAAAACAATGTTCAAAAATTATTTAACATTTTTAGATGATGATAGCAGCATTAAATCAAATGTACAAATGTATAGGACACACACCAAGGAACTGCCCCCAGTCTAACCTCACACACAGTGAGAATGAGAGGGGAATCTAGTGAGGAGTGATATAGTCACTGTTTTCTGGAGAATAGCTGGAAGCAGGAACTGAAGAGACTTACCTTGCATTGCAGAAGTTCTTTGCCATTTTAATTTTTTTACATATAAAGGTATTACTTGTAAAGATCAAGGACATCAGGGGCTCATTTGGGCTACAACCTTTTGGGGTTGTAGTTTCCTTGTAAAAGACTCTGGGGGAAGGTATGGCTATGGCACGGTGATGCTTCCCGACTACAGCATAAGCTGGATGGACCCTGACCAAAACATTCTACAGAGAATGCTCTGGGCATCTGAAATTTCTGTCCTAAAGGCTGAGTGGGCTTCCAGGATCTATCCAGTGCTCTTGCCAACGTTCTTTTCTCCTTTAGAGTGGGCAATGAAAAGGATGCTTAGACATAATCCTTGGGTGTCCTCTAACATTGGACTAAAACACTGACTGTGGAAAGCTTTCTATGGCCTTCCCAAAACAAGTCATATTTTCCCTGGTTCAAAGTACATTTTGTCCATATCAGTCACAGATTATCGGGAAATTATGTATAGTGATTCAAGTCCTTTTATCATAGGCAGAATCCTGTTACATACCATAGGCTGGCATTTCCATATGCAGTCGTTACAGGCAAATGACAGCAGACCAGGTTAATTTTCGTGGTCCCTCATACATTTAAAGAATAGCAATGATAGTTCAAAATTCGAAATCCTTTTTAATCAAGCGACTATGTACATAAGACACCCTTTTAAACATGAGTTGCCGCCTAACCTCGTCAAATCATAAGCACACTTTGACAAGCATGGTGATGACTACAACTCCCGAAATACACCGCGGGATCAACATGTGCACCTGCCCCGTGTTCACCTTTCAGGTTAGAGCCAAGAGTTGAGGGACCGTATAAGAGAACGGAGAGGCGGCTGAACTACACTGGGAGCGGATGCCTTCGGGCGAGCGTCACGCTCTGAGCGACGTTAACTTAACGCTGGAAACCGTTCTTGAGGCACATGAGGCCGAGAGCTCCCCGAGGATTGTGAGGCTGCACGCCTGTGCTTGCCTCGTCGCTGCCGCCAGTCTCTCTGAACCTTTTAAATGGTCCGTGCTACTAGGCTAACGGAAGAACGCTTCGGCGGGAAATAGGAACTGTCAACGCGTTTGTGGAACATTCGATCGCCCACTGCTCATCGTGGCCATGGAACACCTTCCCGGCAGAAGCCTCGCAGATTCTATAACGGATTTTAGTGGGTGAAGGCTCGATCTCCCATCGTCTTCACGAATGACTCGAACGACCCCCACCCCGCCCCCAGTCCTTTTCGGGCTGACAGCCTACACTTGGCTTCACCTTAGTCCTGTCCACGCATTCCGACTTCTCAGCCTGGCTCTGTTCTGTTGAGAGCAAGTCCAAAGTTGACAACCCGCCACATGACCAACATCAGCCCTACAAATCCCGAAGAACAACTCGGCAACACCATCGCCAAGGCAACCTTCTACACACGCTTCCTCCAGGCGCAGGTAGAAAAGCTCGCGGGACTTCCCCACCCAACTGAGATTTCCCGAATCAGGAGGCGGGGCCGAAAGAGGAGGAAGTCCCTCCTAGGCCGGCTCACCTCGGCGGCGCACTCCTCGCGAGATCGCCGAGGTCTGACTCTCCGGAAGTGTGTTCGGAGGTAAAGGTACTGTGCGTTGGACTCGTCGGCCGCCGTAGCCCCTGCTAGGGCAGCCCGTACGAACCTGCTGGAAGAGGAAGAGAAAGGCAGAGAGTCGGGTTACAAGATGGCGGATCTGTAGTAGTAACCGCGGCGGGCGGCGGCAGCGGGAGAGCGAGAGAGCTCCGGGGCGCAAAAGGAAGGGAGAGTGGTTGTGCGCCGCGGTGAAGGGAGGGGTAGCGGAGACCACGAGCGGAGGGCTCTCGGTGGCTCTGGTCACCCCTTCTCGCGGCTAAACCTTTAGAGCCATGGTAACCTCGGGCCTCTCCAGAGTCGCTGCCACCACCGCCGCTGCCGCCACTACCGGCTCTCAAGAGTGAGGGATACGGGCGAGGTGAGCGAGGAGGTGGCGGCTGGAACGGTGGGGCCAGTAGCCACCATGTCGGATACACGGAGGCGAGTGAAGGTCTATACCCTTAACGAAGACCGGCAATGGGACGACCGAGGCACCGGGCACGTCTCCTCCACTTACGTAGAGGAGCTCAAAGGGATGTCGCTGCTGGTTCGTGCCGAGTCCGACGGTAAGGTTATTGGAACGGTGGGGCAGGGGATAGTGCATCGGTTGCGGCACAACCTGAGGGTTAAGCACTGGCCTCCAGTACTGTATTCTGACTAGCACCACTAGGGACAGCGCATTGGTCTTGAGCCTGCCCTCCTTTACGATAAAAACAAACTGCTGGGCCTGGATTTACTCTCTGTCAGACGTGAACTCGCAGTTCTCCGCCTCCATCCCTATTGAGGATTTGACTCCTTCCCCCTACCCCCCAATCCCAGCCCGGTTGCTGAGGTTTAGAATGTATGAGTGGGAAGTCAGTAGAAGATCAGGTAGGAATATCGCCCATGAGATGACCCCCACTTCCGAGCCGCTAATTTAGGTACAGTCCTGTCGGTTGTACCTATGTAGTATAAAAGGTTTAGAGAAACTCTGCCTTAAAAACAAGTTTCAGTTGTTCCAATCGCCAGGTGCTGGGGAAAACTAAAACGGACTTTCTCTTGGAGTTAGTACAGACCGTTGCCACGAAACACACAAGCACGTACATATTTATTTATTGATCCCTCCAAGGCTGCCATTGTAGGGAGTGAAAAAGTGGGTTCCACAATCTCAGCAAGTTAGAAAACTAAAGCGAACTGTGAAGTTGTATTTGTTGATTGCAGAATTCATAGAAACCATTTTAATATTAAAAACTGACAGCCATAATAAAACAGCTACCACCTATACTCAAGAGCTGCCCAATTGGAGCAGCTAATGCATGCAAGAAATAAAAGAATAGCAATCTTAGATTATTCTGGGCAAATGTTGTACTAGTGCAGAGTCCCCTTTTAGGAGTTAAGAGGCATGTATTTCTACATTATGAGGAGGAGAGTTTGTCAAAGGAAAAGGATAAATATAATTTGTATGGTAAGTCTCTCTGGGGTCCTTGTAATTTGTTTTGTTGGACAGGAAATTCAGTGAAATAGCTTTTGTTAAAGTTTAGTCTTCAAATGGTCAATTAGACCTTAAAGGTTTTAGTTACCACATAGTCTGAATATTGATTTCACATTTCCTTCCTTCTGAGGACATATGGAGGTAGGATGAAACAGTCTAAGTTAACCATGTAGTCTATATTTAGAAACTATGAATTAAAATGCATTTGTAGCTTCAGATGTTCATCTGGTGAGAAGACATGAAATGCTTACTAGATGTGTGCTACTGAAGGTTTTATAATTTCAGACATTTTTTTTTTACTCTTTCAGGATCGCTACTCTTAGAGTCAAAGATAAATCCAAACACTGCATATCAGAAACAGCAGGCAAGTAGTTGTTTATCTTTAATTTGAAAACTTCGTCTGTGATCCAGGATGTATTTATGTGACAAAGATGGGAATACTTTCCAGACAAGAGAAAAAGTTTGGTAACTAAAATTAGGAACCATATATATTTTCCTTCAGTTTGAGAGTTTCAGACTGAAAAGCAGTTTTTATATTGGTGATTTAATGTTGGTTTTTAATTGAGCCACTGTTTGTATTGCAATACAATGTATTCTTCGCGATCTAGAACAGGTCTGTTCTATATGCTCTACACTAAACCTTTTGTTCTAAGTCACATTTGAAAGAAATGGCTTAAAAGAAAATTCAGAGTGTTCACTTACTACCATTAAGAAATAATTCAAAGAGATGTTTTTAAAGCAAGGAGAGCCTGTTTGTGGTATGAAGTTAGATCCTTTGACCAAAGAGAAGAATTTTTTTAAGTAGTATTTAAGTCTGCTTCTAATTGTATGCATATTTTAAAATAATAAATGGGTACTTAATAAATATACACATTGGTAATTATGCAACATTTTCTGTTAATATTGTCACTTTGGGAAAGGAAATCTGTTTTAGTATTTCTAATTAGTTAACATGAAGTCATCTTTTCTTATCTGTGGATGTTTTCACTTTTATTATGAAATACTAACAATATTAAATAGTTTAGAGAATAATATAATAGACTCCATTATATGATAACACCATCAGATTTAATAATATTAACATAATATTTTTTTTCAACCTTTTGTAATGTTTAACATGGATAGAGGTAAAATCTCCTTTGTATCTATCTCATTTTCTCTATTCTCCCTGTGGTAACCCTATTATGAAATTGCTCTGTATTCTGTATACATGCTTTTTATACCCTTCCTGCATATGTATATAGTCATAAATAATATGTAGTCTTTGTGTTTTTAAACTTTTTACAATACACTATTGATAACATACTTTACATGTATTCTAAAAATTTGTGTTTTCACACTTCTTTGAAGATTTATTTGTGTTAGCATAGGGAGTTTTTTTAAATACTGTATTATAATTTTAATATATATAACTGTGAGTCATTTGATTTTTGTGTGGGTGTAGTGTGTTGTGTTTTGTAAATAAAGTCACTATGACAGGCTTTGGAAGGGAAAGACATTTTAGGTTTGTATTTATAGCATCAGGTCTATCTTTTTTTCAAGGTCTATGAGAATTTGGATTCTATAAACACTTCACAGAAGAGATAAAATTACATCTTTTGTAAAGCTTATTAATGGTAAAAATATGAATGTAAATTGTTGATGCATGCAATACATTCTTAGTTCTTCAATATATTAGTATTCAACTGGTGGGTTTTTTCTTGGAAATTTTTTATATGTGTCTATCTTTTTGGTGAAGAATTCAATTAAAACATTTGCCTTAAACTTTTGAGTGTTTCTCTGTATCTTAGATATATTTAAGGACATTTAAATAAATTTAATTTCTAATTCAACTAGGCAGTTAGGTATTCTGTGTTTGCGTTGACTTGGGAGTCTTTGTTTGTGAAGAAATAATAATATTTTGTCATTTTTTTTTCTCCTACCTCTGAATATAAATGATGATGAAGACATTTGCTCGTGTAAGTGTGGGTGCATATTCATGAGCAATTAGCTACACATTTAGTTAAAATAACTTTTCTTGATGTGTTGTGATATTTTAGCTACTATTCCTATTGAAAAGACCATATTGTGCAGAGGCTTATTTGTAAAACAGTATTCCAACACTTTAAAGATATACAGTGGTTCTTCAAATACTTAAAAATTTTAAAGCATACTTTCATGTATAATGATGCTTTCTAAAACACTAGTTCGAAGCCAGGCAGTGGTTGTGCACCCCTTTAATCCCAGGACTCAGGAGTCAGAGGTTAGGTGGATCTCTTGAGTTCCAGGATAGGCAAGGCTATATTGAGAAACCCTGTCTCAGAGAGAGAGAGAGAGAGAGAGAGATACACACACACACACACACACATACATACATACATACACACACACACACACACACACTCACACACAAACACTAAGTGTCTAAAACAGTGGAAAAATATATTTTAAAGATTTATGGCATCTGAAAATGTTTTCTGCAACTGGTCCCATCTAAGTTCAAGTTCAGGGCTACATATCTTTATAGATTACACACACATGAGGGGAATAGTGAAAAGCATGCTGTGAATACTGTCTAGAGTCACCTGTTTTATTTACTTGAAGTTTACTTAAATTAAGAGGACCTTTCTAGTGGAAGTCAGAGCCATTTAAAGTTTTAAGTTTAATTTCTTTGTAATATATACAGGTTTTTTTCCTATTTTAACCAAAGTCGTATTCAATTTGCAGTTTTTACTAAGTCGCACAAGTAAGAATTCTTGAATACAACATTATTTTTATGTTTATTAGAATTATCACATCAGCATTTGTCAACACTTGAGATTTTAGATTATGCTAGAAAGTTATTTCCAAAATTAAAAGAAATATATCATTAACAGATAGATTTTTAAATTAAAATGTGAATGGATGGCTTGTTTATAGAATAATTTACTAAATTAAAATATGTTGAATAGATTCAGAGTAACTAATAGTCACAGTTTCAGTCCTAAAATGACTGCTAAATTGTCTGCTCAGAATAGATGGGTTTTTCTCTCCCAAAATATATTAGAATAAGTACAATTAAGTATCAAATAACTGAATTGTAGAAGGTTATCAGTAATTTACAGTACTTTCCCACCATGTCTAGTTCTGGAAAGGGTGAGAGATGGGAAGGAAGTATACTTTCTCAGTACATTTAAGTATTTAAGGAAACTCATTGGGAAGAAAAGAAAATGATTATCCAGTACAGCGTGAAACAAAGTGTCTGATACATGTTTAAGTAACTTAAAGTCAGTCCTACCATTTTTGAGTAAATCAAAAGTCAAAATCATAGGGATAGAGAGAACTTAGCATATTTAACATAGTTATGTTTTCCTGGGTTTAAAAGATCAGTCCTCACTTCAGTGAAACAATAGTAGACTGATAAGATAGCTAGTGAAAATGGTTTCAGTAAGCCTAGATCTTACTGAAAATGCATGAAAGTGTTTCCTGTGGAGGTAGCTGAGGTCCAGAAAGGGTATGAATGAAAATGCAAAGCAGGAATATTTCAACACAAAGTATTATAAACAGAAAACTTGTATTCCACAGGTGTGGGCAGTAGAAAATTAGAGATAGGAGAAAGCACCAAACAAAAGTGTGCCATTATAAATTCTTGTTGGAGACCCAAAATGATGAAAATGATACTGCCTTTAAGCAAACCAGTATGATAATATCATGAATACTAGATGAGAGGAACATGGAGGAACAAAAAGCTTTGGGTGGGAAACTCTTGTAATAATTGTGATAGACGAAATGAAAGTCTAGTAAATAGACTTGAAAAAATGTAACTCTGATATGTTTTCAAGAAGTTGCTAGAGGACATGGTGAATGATAAAACATCAAAGAAGAAATCAGGCTGCTGTCCTGTTGATTGTTTTGTATTATTACTACTAGTAGGTACTGTTACTATGACTGTAACTATTGCTATTACTATCTAGTGTTCGGGGCCCAGAAAGTCATAGTTCTTTCCAGAAAGTGCATGAAGTTGAGTAGGCTTACATTGAGCTTTTGGTTTGAGGCTTGGTTATCAAAATAAAGTTTTTTTTTTTTAATGTGCATGTGTTGGCATGGGTAATTCAAAAGTATTTATTGAAGTCTCTCCTACCTCTAGTCCATGTGGTTTGTATTACTAACAGTCACCCTCATTACCATTTTCTTTGTTTTTATTATTTTTGGTTGGCTGGGTTTTTTGAAACAGGGTCTCAAAATTTAGCTGTGGCAGTCCTGGAACTTACTATGTAGACTAAGCTGTCCTCAAACTCACAAAGATGGGCCTGTCTCTGCCTCCTAAGTGATACAGTTAAAAGTGTAGGCCACTATGCACATCACCTTTCCGTTTTCTTACAGGCCATCATCTCACATCTCCATTTCTTAAGCACACATAATAAATAGCATTCCATATGCTTCTGGGTCTTAACCCCCCCCCCCCATGTTTTATTTGTTTGTTTGTTTGTTTTAATTTAAGCTTGAAAGTGGGTGAAATAAATGAAGTCTTAACATTAAACATCTAGAGCTGGTGGTAAGGTTTGATTTGGAAAGCAGATCCTCATTTAAGAAACATAAAATGAACTTTTAGCTTCAGCACACCCCCTTCGTAGACAGAGAGTAAGAACAAAACTTAGACAGCATTGTAGAACTGTCCACATTTATTCATTGGACCAGTAGGATGTTGTTTATGGGCTGATCTGAGTCTTCTTTAGGGTTGTTTGTTTTTTTTAATTAAGTTTGAAATTTTTTGAAGACATAACTTATTCTGGGCTTTGTTTGTAGTACCATGGGGGTGGGGGGGTATCAAATCCAGCACTTTGCACATGCACTCTGCCACTGACCTACCTCCCAGTCCTAGAAAGAGTTTTTCAGTTACCTGACAGGGTAGATACCATCATCACAAAGGTGTCTTTCCCAAGATGAGACTTATCCATTGCACTCCAGATGTGCTGACCCCTGCATTTTCCTAATGCGGTAGTGGGGGACTTAGTTTGCACTTTCCTCTGAAACAAACAAACAAACAAGAAATGATCCAAAATCCATAACATCAGTTTGTGGGTGCTGGTGAATGCAATAAATGAAATAATATTTGGGGTTGGGGTCACTCTGTAATCGAAACCAATTAGGCAATCAAATTAGGCAATCATGGGGGTATTAGTATTAGACAGATGGGTTTAAATGATGCTTTTGTATTTTATGTGTATGGTGTTTTGACTTTATCTATCTCTGGGCACTATGTGTCTCCAGCATCCTCAGAAGCCAGGAGAAGGTTTCAGATCCCCTAGATCTGGAGAAGGTGATTGTGAGCTGCCATGTAGGTGTTGGGAATTGAACCCTGGTCCTCCAAAAGAGCAACCAGTGTAACGTCTCTCTAACTCCTAAAATGATTTTCTTTTTTTAAAATCTTAAAGGTTTTTCCTGTTTTGTACAAAGACTAGCATGATCTCCCAGTGGGTAGATGTCGGTGAATATACATCAAAGAAGCTCCGCGCATTACACAGAGAAACAGCTCTAAGGACAAACTATAGAAACGGTGCCTGCAATGATAGTTTTCCTAAGTGGATTTCCCCAATATTTTTTTAAATTAAAATTTTACTTTGTATCCAAAACAACCCTATTCATTTTGTTAGAATATTACATAGTGAATTTAATGTCTGATTGTTTATATGTGTTTAAACTAAAATCTTAACTTTAGTTTCTCCTTACAGAGTTTGACAACCTAACCTTTTTTAAAGTAGAAGCAAAATTGACGATACTCTATGAAGAATAGACCTTAGGTTATTCTTTCTGCAAATTGGTGATGGGCCATACTTCTAAGCCTCCCCATATAGCACCAATATTCAAATGTCAGAGACTAGAAGAGATTTACCACCACATTCTGCTCCCCAGCATCCGTAGTCTCTTGGCCGTGCCATAATGCAAAATGTGTTTAGTTCAACTTAAAAGTCCCTAGTCTTTCACAGTCTTAACACTGTTTAAAAGTTCAAAGTCTGTTCTGAAACTCAAAGCAATCTCTTAACTGCAACTTCCTATAAAACCAAAAACCAAATTACATACTTTGAACATAAAATGGCATAGACTATATAATGTCATTCCAAAAGGGAGGAATGAGAGCATAGTTAAAAAAAAAAAAAAAAAAAAAACCCTGGACCAAAGCAAACTCAGCAAGACAGACTCCAAAGTGCCATGTAGCTTATGTCTGAGCTCAAAAGGGACTAAGTGGCTTCTCCTCTCCAGCTTTGCTCCCTGCCTCTCTTTTGGGCTGTTTCCATTCTCTGTGTACAGCTTTCCTTGGCAGTTATCCCACACTTCTGGCATTTGGCATCTTCAACATTTGGGAGTCTCAACTCAGGCTTCATTTCCACAGCTTCATGCAGTGACCTCTCAGGGGTTCTGTACTATCCTCTGGGTCTGTGAGCCCTCGATTAAATACTTCCTTTTATAAGTTACCTTGGTTGTGTCTCTTCAAAGAAATAGAAAAGTAACTAACACAGCACCCTTTCCTTTATTTAGTGCAGATCAAGCCTCTCTTTAAGTAAGCTCATTTGTTTGTATTGGGTATAACAAGTTTCCTAGTGCTTTTTCTTGTCAAATACTACTACATTTTGTTTTTCTTTTTACTCCACTTACTCTCTTTCATTGTATTCCTGCATAAGAATGTTACTAATAACCATGCCACAGAATCAGTGTTAGGATTAGGTTTGAAATCTCGGGAAAAGAAATTAGTCCATTACCTTTTAATTTAGCCTCAGGCACAGGACAGAAAGCAGCCACCCTCTTACCAAATATCACAAGACCAGTCTCTAGCCCAAGTATTAATATTGTTCCCCTCTGAAACCTCTTTTTTTTTTGGGGGGGGTGGATTTTTGAGAAAGGGTTTCTCTGTGTAGCCCTGGCTATCCTGGAACTCACTCTGTAGACCAGGCTGGCCTCGAACTCAGAAATCCGCCTGCCTCTGCCTTCCGAGTGCTGGGATTAAAGGTGTGCGCCACCAACGCCCTCTGAAACCTCTTGAACCATTCCTCAACTACACCTGGCTCTCAGCATTACTCTGTCAGGCTTCTACTATGATGGTCCATAAAGCTCTGCTTACAATGTCAACTTATTTTTCTAGTCCATCTTCTGAAATTCTTGAGTTTTCTGAAAAAATATAGTCACATAATGAGGTTCTTCACAGCAGTAGTCCATTCCTTGTACCAGTGTCTGTATTACTTTCCTGTTTCTTCAATTAAACACCAGCAACTTACAGAAAGGTTTATTGGGGCTTACAGTTCCCAGTGTGATAAGAGTCCATCACTATTACTGTTAGGAATCATGGCAGCAGGATGCATGGAAAGAACAACTGAGAGCTCAAGGCTCATGTTTCATACCATGAACCAAAAATAGCAAACTGGGAATGATGCTGGTGTTGGGACTCTGAAAGCCTACCTCCACTGCCAGAAAGGCCAGACTTGTAAGCTTTCTGCACACCACCATTGGGCACCAAGTATTCATATGTCGGGCCATTCAAAACACCACACATGCAAACATTCACACATACAGTAAAAATAAGCAAAAAGGTAGGGATGTAAGTTATTGATGAATGGAATGGCTGACTTTCCAGATAACAGAAAATAGATGTTGGAGTATCTGCAATCTTGCTCAAGAAGGATTACCTAGAGCCTGCTAATCTATTTTAGCTTATTTAGAAAATTGTTCAGTGTCATCATTAATATCAAAGTTTCTCTTGCATTGAAAGTATATTACAAAATGTTAACGGCACAGCAGAATACTTTATAGATGTGCACTATCAGGTGAATGTACTTTAACTGTCAGTTCGCTCTTGACTTTTTGTTTATATTTTATAAATACATGTTTTTCCTGTATGGTATTGAGAAGTGTTTTCATTTTTTTTTAAAACAGGATACATTAATTGTTTGGTCAGAAGCTGAAAACTATGATCTGGCTCTAAGTTTTCAAGAAAAAGCTGGCTGTGATGAAATTTGGGAAAAAATTTGTCAAGTAAGGTTTTTTAATATATCTTTATAACTGTGATTATGTACATTATTCATTTTTTTCTTTTCACTTCGGAAGAATGTATTAAAGTATGGAAAGGTAACTGAGATTTTAATGCTCTAACATGGATATTTATATGTATATTTCTTCGGACCTTACTCAGGTCCTAATTCATACTAAAGAAGTGCTCTGACATTGACCTATATCCTCAGTCTTGGACTCTTTATTGCAACTAATTATTTCACTTAAAATTATTAGCAGCAGCAACATCATCATAATTTTTAGGGTTTTTATGTAAACAAAGCTATGAATGTAACTCACTGAGGTAGAGTGCTTACCTAGCATACAGGAGGCCCTGGGGTCAGCTTCAACACTGAGTAAGCCATAATCCCAACAGTCAGGAGGCAAAGTCAAGAGGATCAGAGGCAGAAGGATCAGCTTCATAGGAGGTTTGGTCAGCCTAAGCAGTGAAACCTCAGAAGGGGAATGGGGCTTGGGAAATGAACTAATAGTGTAGTCTTTCTGTATAGCAGACAACACCTGCACTCAGCTACCCCTCACATTGATATGGAACATTACTTGCAGTTGATTCAGTAATAGTAAGTAGTACTATTATCTAAAACCCATGCTTTGTTTACAACTAAGCTTTCCCTTAATGTCTGTTTACTTTTCTTATGCTGCCACATTGTACCACTCACATCTCCTTGTCTTAGATGTTTTTTGGCTATGATACTTGGTAATTGGAATTTTAAATTTTTTTTTATGACACATCAGTTTCAATGACGACCTAGTACAGGTCTTTATTTCCAATGGATTAATTTTATTGTTGTTTGACTGTTACCGTTCTCACTTGAGCTTTTCTCTGTGATTCTATTTGTGATCAAATTTCACTGCACTTTCAGACTGGTTTCCAACTCTCTGTGATCCTCAGTCTTAGCCTCCCAAGAACTGAGGTTACAGGAACCGTTATACCCAGACTCTTCTAGTGATTCTTAATTGAAATCTAATTTTCTTTGGCTATTTTAATTCGTGACACATACTTCAAGAAACTGTAGCCAGGGACACTGATGAAAACCAGAGAATCAAGAGTTTATGGTCATCTCAGGTCAGGGGAGGGGGTGGAGATGAGATTTGAGACCACTCTAGACTACATGAGAAGCTCAAAAAAAAAACAAAACAAAGTGAATGCTCCTATTACCAATGACGTGTAGCCCTTGATCAGTAAAATTTTAGCAGGAAGCTTTCTTTTCCAAAATCTTATTACATATTGTTACTGAACATTATTAATATATACTATTAAATAACAGAACTCTGGTATTCAAACATCCAATACAGTGTTCGTATATTCGTCAAAATATACATGGAATAAAATTGAAATTGTTACTTGTCTTTAAACCTGTGAATAATTTTTATTTTGTTTCTTTCATGTGTTCCTCTAAAAGGCAGCTGTATTTTTAGCATATGAGATTCTCTATAAATTACTATTTCAGACCTAAAAAATGATCAAAATTGTTTACCTGTAATGTATTTTCAGCAAATATTTGACACTCTGGTCTTAGTTTACACTTTAATCCATGAAGTGACATTTATCTATGTAAAAGCACACTTGAAATATAAAACTGTTAAAATCACTAAATTAACAAAAATAAGAGAATACTATGGAAATATTTATAAAGTTGTTTGGAATATAGATTATAACATATAAAAGTAACTTTGTAAAATGATAAGCTTCAAATATTAGAAAAGTATATACAACTTTATTTAGAATTGCAGTGTTGGCTTATCTATATAATACAACATAGATGTGCATAGTAGATAATATTTTTAGTAATCAGCATATTAGATTATACCTTTCCAACTCAACCCTTACTACTTAATATATGGTTTGGAAAAAATATGTATGTGTGTGTGTGTGTGTGTGTGTGTGTGTGTAAATATATATATATATGCGACTTAGAGTTCATACATTTGTACTAATATTTTTAATTATTTCAATTTTTTTTACTTGTCTTTGTATGTATTGTGTGGGCACACATGTGCCACAGAACGTGTATGGAGGTTAGAATACAACTTGGCAGGGATCTGTTCTCTCCTGTAGGTAACAGAGATTGAACTGATGTCATCAGACTTGGAATCAAGTGCCTTTCCCTGCTAAACTAATTTGCTGTCCCCGTCATAGGAATTTTTACTAAAATTTTGTCTTAATGTTTTGACTCAGATAGGTCTGAAGGTTCACAAGACCACTTTTAGGTACAATAGTTGATTGAAAAGATTCAGAAGAACTCAACTGTTTCAGTAACTTTTATTCGCCTAATGTAATTGTTGTCTTTGATGATTACTGCCTCAGTCTGCTAACCTAAGTCTAGTCCTGGAAGCTTCTACCCTCCATATAATGTTTTCAGGCTCTGAGACTTACTAAGCTCACCCTTTCTTTTGCTTTCTGAACTCTGGCTGGTCAACTCTGACATTTTGGCTCTGCTGTTTTCTTTCCAAGCTGATGGATTCAGTCTGACTTCTCTCTTGGCCTCTGACTTTTTGCTCTGTTTGGCCTCAAACGAGCTCTAGCAGTATGTTTTAACCTTTCTCCTCCTTATTCTCTGACTCGTTCTGTCTTCTCCTGTGTCTAGCTTGTTGTCTTTCTGCAGCCTGTCTCTGTAAAACTCTTCCAGTAAAACTGCCTCCTCTCTTTCTCTCTTTTCCTCTTTTCTATGGTGCTCTCTTAAGTAGCCTTTTCTTCTCTGTTCTCATGAGAGTTGAGTATATCCTATTCTGTTGAGTCTTTCTCTGATTCATCACTTTCTCCACAACTCAAGTAGACATCACTTTCAAACTATGGGTGCATCTTGAATTCCAGCCAGAAGGATTAAAGCTCTGTGCTAAGGGCTCAGCCAAACCAGTGGGGGTGGGGGTGGGGAGGTTCAGTAAATAACAGTCTTGTTTCTAATTACAGTTTACTACTATAATAGCACATACAGATTTAAATCACCAAATAGGAAGAAGCTCATAGGGCAAAAGATCCAGGAGACTTCTCTACTTGAGTTTCCAAGTCTTTCTTCTGAATGTCATACAGATAGCATTTAAATCTCTCAGTCCCAGTGTGCAATAGCACAGTGAGCGTTGTCAGCCAGAGCAGTTTACCGAAGCATTTGTGTCCAGGATTGTCACTGGAGATAAGTCACATAAGGTTGGTTGACCTTAGACTCCAGCTCCTTCAGAGGTCAGGATCCTCATAATCTATAGAAACCAAAATAAGATACATTGTATGCATAGAATGATGCCTAGACTGATTACTCCATGTAATCAGTTGCCTTTTTAAATAGGACATTGCAAGTACATAGAAGTTGCCCATCAGGAACTGGGCAAGGGACAAATTTTCCTTTGGGTAACAACATTCCCTTGGCCAGAGTGCTCTTCCACCTAAGTGACCACAGGTGAGGGCTGTGAGATGTCTCAGTGGATGAAGGTGCTTACCACCTTAGTTTCATTCCTCCAAACACATGTAGGAGGAAAGAATCAGCTTGCTCAAGTTATCCTCTGACCTCCACAATATCTCCCGACAGAGAAAAAGTAAAACAATTCTTTTGATGATTAATATGTGTATCATTATGTTTCCTACATCTATGACTCTGTACTATGGGCCTTCAGTGCCTAAGAAGGCCAGAAAGTGTTGGATCTCTTGACCTGGAGTTGGAGATGGTTCAAAAAAATTGCTTAATAAAAAGGCCAGAAATCATAGCACACATTTTAATTCAGTACTAAAGAGACGGGCAAGTGGATCTCTGTGAATTCAAGGCCAGCCAGGACTACAAAGAGAGGCTCTGTCTCAAAAATGAAAGAAAGAAGTGAATCCAGCCCCTGACAAATCTGTGTCTTCCCCAGGCCAAGTCATTTTCTTTTAATATTACATCCTCAGGAAGCTTTAGTTTAAATTTCCAATATATTTGATTATCAGTATCTATCGTACAATTTATGTACATAAAAGTTGAGTCAAGAATATCACTGTTGTATCGTAATAGTATGGTGATAAATGGACCTAAGATGTAAGAGTCACTAGATTTGTTCCAGTTCCTCACTGCTTTGTAGGATGAGATGTCTCAGAGCAGTGTCACTCAGAGTTTAAAGGCTTCCTTTTGCCAGGTTCTAGAAACCTTGATAAATAAGGTTTTTTCCCTTCAGGCATCTGGTATAATTGAGCCAGTGTTAGTTCTTGCTCTTAGCCTTAGAGATGCAACATTGAGTTTCTTACTATATCTTCACTACCCATTTCTTTGCCCTCTGTTGTTATTTCTCCTCTGCATTTTCTTCTCACCCACAGTGGGATTACAAACACATACCCTGCTGTGTCCTGGATTGTTGGTTTCTAGGGCTGCACTTGAGGAGTTAAGGGTCCTCAGGCTTGCGTGGCAAGGGTTTACCAACTGAGTCATTGCCCCAGTCCTGACAGTGTCATTTTCTTAACTAGACTGGCCTTGAATGCCTGAGTCTACTGCCTTAACCTGACAATCCCTGAGCTTACAGGTGAACAAGTGTGCTCAGTGTTCAAGGCATTTTTACTTAAATTCAGTAGTCACTGATACGTGGTTTGATTTCCAGTGTTAATTTACTTTGTATTGTAAGATAACCAGCTTTACTTGGGTATTTTTAGGTTCAAGGTAAGGACCCATCAGTAGAAGTCACACAGGACCTCATTGATGAATCTGAAGAAGAACGATTTGAAGAAATGCCAGAAACTAGTCATCTAATTGACCTGCCCACATGTGAACTCAGTAAACTTGAAGAGATTGCTGACTTAGTTACCTCAGTTCTCTCCTCACCTATCCGTAGGGAAAAGCTGGCTCTGGCCTTGGAAAATGAAGGCTATATCAAAAAACTACTACAGCTATTCCAAGCTTGTGAGAACCTAGAAAACACTGAAGGCTTACACCATCTGTATGAAATTATTAGAGGAATCTTATTCCTAAATAAGGCAACACTTTTTGAGGTAATGTTTTCTGATGAGTGTATCATGGATGTCGTGGGATGCCTTGAATATGATCCTGCTTTGGCTCAGCCAAAAAGACATAGAGAATTCTTAACTAAAACTGCAAAGTTTAAGGAAGTTATACCAATAACAGATTCGGAACTAAGGCAAAAAATACATCAGACTTACAGGGTACAGTACATTCAGGACATCATTTTGCCTACACCATCTGTTTTTGAAGAAAATTTCCTTTCTACTCTTACATCTTTTATTTTCTTCAACAAAGTTGAAATAGTCAGCATGCTGCAGGTAAGTAAATTATTTTTCACATATTTTCAAGTATTTTGCTCCTAATAATTTAATCAGGTGATAAAGATTTATTGTATTTAAATGTTCCACCAAATGTAGAAAAAGCATGGCTGACATGATTGTGTGTGTGTGTGTTTTAGTATAAGGTACTTTTCTATTTTTTAATTACATTTATTATGTATGTGCATGTATACTGCACTTTGTTGGTGGGCATGTCAGGACAGCTTTTAGGAGTTGGTTCTATCCTTCCAACATGAGGCTCCCAAGGATTGAATTTAGGTCATTAGGCCTAACAGCAAGTGCCTTTTTACTCACTGAGCCATCTCCCGGGCCCTGGGTCTAATGAAATCCAAGCTGATCTTGAACTCACAATGCATCTGAGAATAACTCCTAATTTCTGGGATTTCACACATGTACCACCACTCCTGGGCCCTACCTATCAATTTTTCATTATTCTTCAGTAATAGGTATAAGGAAAGTTAAATACATATATTAGGTTATTTTTATGGTAAATAGGATCTGGTATTTTTGTGGTTTCTCTGTGTGTTGTTGCGCTGGCCTCTAATTTTCCTCTCTTAGCTTCCTGAACACAATGATTTGTCATGTGACCTACTGTACATTTCAGGATACTATTTTACTTGCAGACAGAAAATCAGTCTCAGGAAGTTGGAAATAAAGTCATATTGTGGAGTTAATATAAAGGACATCAGATTCTCAAATATAGCTTTCAATTGATTGCCTGACTTTAGAAGTGTTTCCAGATCCACAATAGTAAATCACAACTTTTTTTATATTTGAAAAGTAAGATCTAGAAATGTAGCTGAATGGTAGAGAGTGCATGCCTATCATGTGTAAGGCCCTGATTCAGTTCCCAGTACTGCTAAAAATACGATAAATAGGTTATAGAAACTAAGCTATAAATATTTGTAAAAGTTTGCATGTCACTTTACATATTTAAAATTCTTATTTGTGAAATTTATGATATAAAGCAAAACTTTAAAGGAAGTTTTTTTTTTATTTTTGGTTTGGGGGTTTGTTTGTTTTTGTTAAGACTGGGTCTCACTAGTAGCTTTGACTGGCCTGAAATTCACTATGTAGACTTTGAACTCTTAGTGATTCTGCCTTCTGAGTGCTGGGATTAAAGGCTTATGCTACCTAGCCAAGAAATTTGTATTTATTTATGATCCATGAAATTGTTATTAATTATAAACTACCTGCTGTTTTTCTAAGATTTACCACTTAATTATCTTTTACTTGCCTACAGTGACACTGAAATCTAGTTCCAATAGTGTAGGAGGAAGAAAAAAATTAAGACTGAAGCCAGTTGTCTTTAAATGCTCTTTTTCCCCCTCTAAAATTGATTTCTATTATTTTTAATTGAACCTGTATGCACACACACACACACACATGTGTGCGCGCATGCTGGCACATACATGTAAGTGCTGAGTGCTTATTTTCTAAAGCCCACTTCCAAGGCTTCTATGAAGAAATGTTTCATTAGATACTAGATATTCCCAGATATCATTATAGCTATGTTGTTTGTATACCTATATCTTTTTTTAAGAGTGTTTTAATATGTTGTATGAGTTAAATAAGGGGAGATTGAACACACTATATCTCATTGAAGCAAAATGAGGTAGAGCAAAAGTACATAAGTAATAGCCTGTTAGGTTAGTTATCCAAAACGTAGTTTAAAAAAGTTATATAAACTTAGTATATGTGTGTGTGCGCTCGCGGCCGCGCGCGCGTGTGTGTGTGTGTGTGTGTGTGTGTGTGTGTGTGTGTGCGCGCTCGCGGCCACGCGTGTGTGTGTGTGTGTGTGTGTGTGTGTGTGTGTGTGTGTGTTCGTGTGTGTGTGTATAAAGGAAATATATTAATGAAATGTAAATGCAACAAAGCTGCTCCAGGGTAAGACCACTTTCAGAACAAGAACGTTTCTCTTCCTCCCAGGGATGATACAGGATAGCAATCTTAACTGTTTAATATATACATTTATGAAAGCACTAGTGCACTGGTTTCAACTTCCCTAATGCTATAACCCTCTAAGACTGTTCCTCATGTTGTGGTGACCCTCAACTACAAAATTATTTTTGTTACTACATCATAACTAATTTTGCTACTGTCATGAATCATATATTAAATATCTGATATGCGGCATATGTGACCTGTTAAAGGGTCATTGACCCCCAGAGGGGTCAGGAGCCACAGATTGAGAACCTCTGCACTAGTGTGATTATGAGCTCCTGGTACGTATTGTAATACCTATTGACCTCTCAGCTCATAAGAGGAATATAAGAATTTTCTCTTTTTCTATTTTAGTTTTTCAAGACAGGGTTTCTCAGTGTAGCCCTGGGTGTCCTGAAACTCACTCTGTAGACCAGGCTAACCTTGAACTTAGACAGAGAGATCTGCCTCTTGCTGCCTCCTTTTTTTTTTATTTATTTATTTATTATTATATGTAAGTACACTGTAGCTGTCTTCAGACACTCCAGAAGAGGGCGCCAGAGGGCACCAGATCTCGTTACGGATGGTTGTGAGCCACCATGTGGTTGCTGGGATTTGAACTCTGGACCTTCGGAAGAGCAGTCGGGTGCTCTTACCCACTGAGCCATCTCACCAGCCCTCTTGCTGCCTCCTTATTTGCTCAGATTGAAGGCATATGACACCTCTACCCAGCAGATAAGAATTTTCTTAATGTGAAAATTTTGGCTACAAATGAAAAACCCCAAGGCCCACACTTGAAAAATATACTTCAAACATATTTCATAAATTGCTAACAGCCAGTAAAATAAGGTTATTTTATAAGCAGCTACAAGATAAGATCACTTTCAGAACAGGAAGTTTAAATTTCTCTTTCTCCCAGAAATGATAGAGGACAGCAGTCTTCAAGTGTGACATTTTAACAAATGTCACATATATTCCCAATGTCCACAGGTAAGAGTTGAACTTAATGCCAACCCATCAGAATCTCTGGCCTACACCCTCATTATAGAAAATGAGGTTTCAGCCCTGAGATGTCTCTAATTTTTGATTTTGCTTTCTAGTTAAATATATAAGGTTTTTAAGTGCCTTCTTAAAAACTGATGTGTAAGGTTGTGTCCTTGCATCCAGGGAGTGCTTTAGACCCATTTCATGTTCTTTCCCATATTGACTGATCCTGCTTCTCTTCAGCTCTTATGCTTCAATTTAAGAGCATAGACAAGGAACTTTTATTTTTAAGATGTTCTTTTTATAATCAAGTGGGTCTATATGGGTTTGTGCACATGATAGTAGTGTTCATAGAGACCAGAGTAGGGTATAGGATTCTCTAGAATAAGTCATTGTGAGTTACCTGAGGTAGATGGGAGTTATACTGTTGTCTCTGCAATTGCAATGTGTGTCCTCCCACCAGTTCCAGGAGTAGGTTCTAACTCCATTTCTACCACTCACTAGATCCTATCTCCTGGAATCTAAAATTGGACTGAGCACCTTCAAAGTAGTGTTATTTTTACAACACTGACCACATTTAAAGATGGTTGTTTGTTTGTTTGTTCTACCTGCATTTACATTATTCTAACAAAAGTGGTGCTAAGGATCAATTTCACTGCTAGACAAGCACTCTGAGCTACGTACCAGCCCTGGTCTAGAACTGTTTCCCCACAGGTTTTGTTGTCTAGAAAAGTACCCACATATACTGTGACACTTATGTCTTACAAAAACAAAAGCTTTTAAGACTTACAGAAAAGAAAATTTTAAATGACCTAAAGTGATAATTTTAACAACTTAGAGAAGAAAGGATTTAGGAAAAAGCAGTCAGTTACATGCTTCCTAATAATGAACCCTGAAACATGCTTTGTAATTTAATGAAATCAGAAAAATTATGCCTTATTATAAACTGGAAACATAGACTAGGATTCAACATTCTCCCAGTGAACATATTTGAGATTGCATTTATGAATAGTTCCTGCACTTTTGGCTGTCACCTCATAAGTGCCGAGTTGTTTACAAAGAATTTAGGGAGAAGATTGCATTTACTGAGACATGGGAACTTTCTCCTCTGAAAATATACTGAAACACTAAACACCCTTTAGGAGGAAAGAATGAAAATTTAGTCTAAGATACGTGGCAAAACATAAAGGATGTGAATGGGGGAATACAAACTTGATAGATACTACAATTATATTTTTAGAACAGGCCACTTGAAATGATAGAAATTACATTTCATAGAAGTGGGTTTTAAATTATGCTTGTTCTCTAAATGTATCAAGCCATAATATATAATGTCTAAAAGGATTCTATGAAATACATAAAGAAGCATCATTCTGAGTCAGACTGATTTTAAAATCCTATTTATCTCTTTATACTTTGTCTTTGAGTACTTCCCATTGATGCTTTCTGTGGTACTTGCAAACTACTCGCTTTGTCTTCAAATCATGTCTAAATGTTGTTTTTAATACAAATATGTGTAGTAAATTAGTACAGCTGCTGTTTCTTTATCCTAGCTAGTTCCCAGTAACAACGCAGAGACACAAAGATTTATTTTCAGGCTTTGCCTTAATACCTGGGCAGTTAAATGACCTATCTTAAATCCCCTAAGATAATCTGGTTACCTCCCAGCCAACATACCCACAGTAGGGTCTCCTGTTCTCAAGCTGAACTCTCATGAACTCCTTCCTTCCTCCTCATGACCAATCTGAATTTCTATTCCTCCCCTCCTTCTGTCCTTCCCTCCTTCCCTTCCTCCCTTCTTCTCTCTCTCCCTCCCTCCCCTCTTTTTCTCTCTCCCTCCCTCCCCTCCCTCTCTTCACCCTCCTCCTTCCCCTAGCTGGCAGAAGTCCCTCCCTATTCTCTCTTCTGCCCAGCCATTGGGTGATCAGTTTGTATTGACAAGGCAGAGAATCGATGATAAGAATTGTTTACACAAACTTGAGACATAAGCATTGCAATGTCTTGTCTAATTGAAAAAGATATGAGGGCAGAGAAATCAGTATTTGAACAGATATGTCCTCTACCTAATTTCAGAAACAGTTTAAGGGATCCTTAGTTAATTAATGATCCATATTTTTAAAGGACAAATTCTTGAAATACATCTTTTATATCTGGTAATTTGATTTTACTATTTGTCAGAAATATTACTATTAGAAGTATTTTAAAACATGTTAATTTAACTTAAATTTATAGAAATTACATTTCACAGGGAAGGGTTTTGAGAATATAATGAAAGCTTAAAAGCTTTATTTTTATAAAATAAAATGTTTTATAAAAACATTTCAAAAGTTGTTTTTAGCAAATATCTAAAGTGAATTTCAACATTATATGATTTTACTTCATATTTTTTTATTGTGAAAAATATAGGCAAACTGAAGAAAATTACTTGCCTAACTAAAACAAGCACAATTATGATGTAAATATCACTCCCACAGTTTAGACATATAAATTTATATTAAAAAGTTATCATGCTGGGCAGTGGTGGCGCACGCCTTTAGTCCTAGCACTTGGGAGGCAGACAGGTTTCTGACTTCAAGGCCAGCCTGGCAGTCTGGTCTACAGAATGAGTTCCAGGATAGCTAGGGCTACACAGAGAAACCCTGTCTCAAAAAAAAAAAAAAAAAAAAAAGTCATCAAAATTAATTTTATAATGAAAATAAAAAGGGTGTGTGCGTGTGTGTGTGTGTGTGTATATATATGTACACACACACGCACACATACTTGGTCTGGATCTGTAGGTCAGTGGTAGATTGCTTGCCTAGCATGCACAATGCCATGGGTTTGATCCCATGCTCTATGTATTCTTTTAATGAGCACTTAGAGAAATTAACACCTGTCATCAAAAGACAGACAGATCGGAGTCATCAAAATACAATTACCATAGTGATTTGTCATTTTAGTTTATCCTAGGCCGTGGATTAAAGTGCTCTGTAAATTCCCACCTTAAGACTTTGTACCTGCTGCCATAGTCCAGCTTCCTTCACTGATACACTTAAGCCCCATCGTGTTATTTTCTTTTTTTCTGGTACTATATGAACTGACAGTGAGATCCTCAGATTTATTTGAGATATGTTCAAATTAAGAGTAAGTAAAGATTGAGTTAGAAGTTAGAAAAGTGCTCCAAATGAAAAGTAAATGAATTCACTGTCTACCTCCTGTTGGCCTGGTGTAGCCCTGTGGTAGTATTTCTAGCTGAGTGTGTATTAGCAGGGAACTTAAGTAGCAGTTCTCAGAAAACATTACCTATATTCTCACACTTCAGGTTTCATACTGAAAATGCTTTTGAATTTTAGTCTGTTTGCTATACTTTGTGTAAGGCATATGCATAATGTAACTATTCTTCTGTTGATATTTCATAGTGATTATTTCTTCTCATGTAGGAAGATGAGAAGTTTTTGTCTGAAGTTTTTGCACAAT
Source organism: Mus caroli (assembly GCF_978045245.1). Lineage (NCBI taxonomy): Eukaryota > Metazoa > Chordata > Mammalia > Rodentia > Muridae > Mus > Mus caroli. The sequence goes on along the minus strand of NW_028227268.1, from coordinate 94,143,629 downwards.
TAACAGATGAAGCTACAGATGATGATAAACGGCGCGAGTTGGTAAGTTCCTTGTTCAAAGTTTCTAAAACTTGTTTTTACATGTTTCAGTAAACTCTTTGAGATATATGTGCTTCATTGTCCCTCCTCAGGGAAATTTGAATACCTTATATCATGACAGAACTACAGATTTTTTTTTATAGTAGTAGGTATTTACATAATGGAGAAGGAAAATACTTCTAAAATAAATGAATGGTAAATTTTTTGGTTCCTTAGAAATATTTAGCTTTTTGATACATTTATAAAGAGGTTTTAGGAGGCATCAAGTTTGTTTTGCCTTTCTTTTAAGAGGTAACTATTTTAGAGGTGAAAGTAACAATTACTGTTAACCAGATGTTGCCTTCTTTGAAATGTAATCAAATTGCAGATTTTACAAAATAATGCAAGACAATTAAAATTGGTGTTGGTGTGATGGTGCACACATTGAATCCTAGCACTTGAAAGGCAAAGGCATTCAGATCTCTGAGTTCAAGGCCAGCTTGATCTACAGAGTGAGTTCCAAGACTGGGCTATACAGAGAAACACTTTGTCCTGAAAAACCAAGACTAAATTTAAAAATTTTAATTATCTTTGGTAGTTATTGAGAGGACTACTAAGTTTTCTGGTTGTAAAATTAGTATTTTGAAGTAGAGAATCATCTGTTCTTGTCAGTACTTAAATCTTCGTTGTGCTTTTTGTAGTACCCTTGGTAAACCAGGCACTGTTTTTTGTAGGATTTTTTTATGCAAATGCCTTACATAACAGTCATATGTTTAGAGCAGATCAATGTTTGACAAATAAAGCTAAGTTTACTTTAAATGTGATGCTTGTTTTGTGAGTATGTATATACACATGCATATATGTGTGATATATGTATATATATATATATATATATCGAGAGAGAGACTTAGACTTATATTTTACAGTTGGAGGAGTAGCGTGCACACCTTCATGCATGAGTGGAAATCAGAGGACAACTTATGGGAGTTGGCCTCTCTTCCTATCATGTGGGTTCTAGGGATTGATAGCAAAAAACTAACCTCTGAGCCATCTGGTCTACCCTGTGCTTTGCTTTTAAAAAGACACAGTTTATCAACTGTTGTCTAGACTCAAACTACTAATTCTTCCACCTCAGTGCTGGGAATATATATAGTATAAGACACTATACTCAGATTAGCTTTTAATATATTTCTTAAATGTAGATTTTGAGGAACCAGTATATGTGAAAAGATAAGATGCTTCAGAATAATGAATTCTGTACTATGCTAGCTAATCTTTTAGTGTGCTTGATTTTATTTTCATGTTTATTGATTTCTTACTTTATTTTACTTTACAGGTTAATTTCTTCAAAGAATTTTGTGCATTTTCTCAGACATTGCAACCTCAGAACAGGGATGCTTTTTTCAAAACCTTAGCAAAATTGGGAATTCTTCCAGCTCTTGAAATTGTAATGGTAATTGTGGTTTCTTCTGTGCTTTTGAAGCAGTAAATTTGTCATAGATTCATATTTTGGATGGTAAAATACTTAACATAGTCCTAACTTATCATTTAGTTATTGATCTGATACTGAGTCATCACAAGAATGATTTCATTTACCAGATTTGTACCATCAGTGTTTGTGTTGGTTTTTCAAAGACTATTGTCTTTCCTTGAGTGACACTATTTCATAGAATTGGGTAAGTTGTCCTCCATTTTCAGTCCAGTTAGCAGAGTGAGGAAGGACTGAACCAATGGGCTTAAGCTTCCATATAAGAGTAGGCTGTAGTTCTCTGATTTCAGTTTGATGGATTTGATTCATAGATGTTCATATGAAAACTTAAATAATAACCTTAAATATTCATTTTAAAATAAGTGTTTTGTTTCTTCATATATGTGTCTATTTACATAAACATATGTTGCATGTGTGCCAGTGCCAGTGGATTACAGGTGTGCACCACTATATTCAGCTCCATGCTGACTTAGGTATAAAGTCTATTTCTTTTGGATGGCAAAACTTATTAAAATTTGTACTGAGCTGCTCCCAAATGCTAACATTTATAGAAAGAAAGGAAGAAAAAGATATTTTGATTCAGTTTAGTGTGTTAGTCTAAAAATTGGGAGATAATAAATCCATTTAGAGAAGGAAACAGATTGTAAATTGAAGTTTATTTTTAATCTAAAAATCTGAGAGGTTATTCATGGATTAGAGAGAGAAGAGGGGAATGCAAGAATAACCTTTGTTAACAGTCTCTAACCTGGTTTTCCTTTTACTAGGGCATGGATGACTTGCAAGTCAGATCAGCTGCTACAGATATATTTTCTTATCTGGTGGAGTTTAGTCCATCCATGGTCCGAGAATTTGTGATGCAAGAAGCCCAGCAGAGTGATGATGTGAGTAACAACCCTGCAGTTTTGTTTTTTTTGTTTTGGTTTTTCGAGACAGGGTTTCTCTGTATAGTCCTGGCTGTCCTGGAACTCACTTTGTAGACCAGGCTGGCCTCGAACTCAGAAATCCGCCTGCCTCTGCCTCCCAAGTGCTGGGATTAAAGGCGTGCGCCACCACGCCCAGCTAACCCTGCAGTTTTACATGTGTTACCATGGAGAAGTGCCTAACTGTTGCAAAAAATTCGTAACCATAATCTTAAATTTCTTAATATACTGATGACTGACATTTTAATCCCTAAGGAAATGTGCAGACCTTGTATAACTAAGAATTTGTTTTTATTTACTCATTTCCTATTTTTAAATAGACTAAAAGTTGAATAATAAGAAAAATGTTATATCTTCCCACTATAAAAATGTTTAAAAATTTGCCCTTAAACTATAGCAGGAACCAAGTGAACATTTAGCTGAAGGTATAAATCTGCCTGCCTCTACGTCCAGAGTGCTGGGATTAAAGGCATGTGCACAGTAATCAGCTAGGTATATTACAGTTTTACATGTTATGTCTTAATATCTGTTAACATTTTTACTTTGTCTTTTCTTGGTTGTTTCCTATGTTTCTTGGTTGGGGAGTGATGTTTGTTTGTTGTTTTTCTGATAGTTGTTTTAAGGTTTGTCTGTATATGTCAAGCAGGTACCACTCTGTGGCCAAGAGATGTCCTTAGATCCTTTGAGTCTAGAATTACAAACAGCTGTCAGCTACCCAGCTTTGGTGCTGGGAAACAAACTTGAGCCCTCTGCTTTTACTTTGAGCCACTTAACATGTGCACCAGATTGTCTGAATTCACAGCCCTGCCTGCTTCAGCCTCTCAAGTGCTGTGATGCAGACATGTGTCACCATTACTGCTTCCATCTTTTTACAAAGTTTGTAGTAGTGCTATAATTTAGACAATAAAGAAGTCATATTTTGGGCATTGCGTCCCATACTTCAGCATTTCTTGGGGCTGAAACAAAAGGATTACCACAAGCTGAGGGCCAGCCCACGCTTTCTAACATCCTCTGTAGAGTAAGACAAGACCCTGTGTGAATCCACCCCGAAAAGACTTTTTAGAAGTATGTTACTGTGGTGGGGGTTTTATGTTTTGTTTGGGGATGTTTGTTTGTTTGTTTGTTTGTTTTTTGGAGGGTTCCATCCTCAGAACCCATATAAAGGTGGAAAGCAATCATCATCCTTGATCTCCGTGATTTACACACACATACACACACCAGAACAAAAAGGCTTTCAAACACACATACACTGCACACAGATATGCTAAGAACATAACACACTTGTATTGCAGTAAAGGTAGTAGTAAGTCACTTGATGACACTGTCCTCAAATCTTGTAAAAAGTCTCGAGCTGAGTTGCTGCTAGTCCTTTTTCTAGGAAGAGTTTTCTGTTTAAAGATTGAAATGAAAGGTTTTAGGGTCACATATTCTGTGATCATAAATGTTTGATCAACCTCTTGATTTATACTGGAGCTAAAACCTAGAATGCTAACAGTAAACAGTCTCTCTCTCCCTCCCTCCGTCCCTCCGTGTGTGTGTGTGTGTGTGTGTGTGTGTTTTCACTCTAAATATTTTCAGAACATTGGAAAATGAAGAAAACTTCTAAGAAGCTATTCGATGCTTTGTTTTTTCTATGCTCTGGTTTTATTCTTTGAGTTGGTGTGTTTGTCTTATATCAAGGTCTTATGGAAGCATATTTTCTTTCAGGATGTACTTCTTATTAATGTGGTGATTGAACAGATGATTTGTGATACTGACCCTGAGCTAGGAGGTGCTGTTCAGTTAATGGGACTTCTTCGTACTCTCATTGATCCAGAGAACATGTTGGCTACAACTAATGTAAGAACTCATACCGAGATTAAAAATGTTCTGGCCCAATCAGTCTTAAAGAGTTCTAAAATAAGATTTTTAGAAACAGCACATACTTTGATAAGTATTTGTATTTAAAAAGCAATGATATCTTTATAACAATTTTTAGTAAATACAGCATTGTTATCTGTTTAATTCCTTTTTTCTTGTTAACTTTTTCCTTTATTTACTCGGGGTAGAAGGCATGCCGTGAGATATGCATGCAGGTTCAAGGATAACTTGCAGGCATTAGCTCTGTACTTCTTCTACCAAACTCAGACTTGATCATGCTTGCCAGCAAATGCTATTTTTTTTTTCAACCTGCTGAGCCACCTCACTGGCCCAGAAATGTTAATTGGATTAATTTAGTTTTTGTTTCTTGTCTTTTGTATGCTAACTAGTTTTTAAAACTTGTGCATAGCAGTGTGAACATATTAATACTGCATTGTATTTTAAGCAGATAAGGTGGCAGCTTTATGTTATCACAATAAAAAGCAAGAAAATTGATATAAACCCAGTGTGGTTAATTAAATAAATCATGAAAAGTTCAAGGATTCCAGAATATTAGTAGTGTGGCTATTTCAGTATAAAAGACCATTTTTCCTTAGTAAAATTTCCTCATAATTAAAAAATATGTATATTATTTTTAAATTGCTATAAATTAAGAGGCCCAGTTATTTAATAAAATAGTGATAGAAATTAGGAATTGTTTTCTAAATTAAAACTTTTAGTCTTTAAGGAACAGATTTGAATTTCATCTTTTCTAAGATGATAAATTGCTTCAGTAGGTTTTCAGATTCAGATAGGTAAAGCAGCAGTGCCTCTTCTCTATCACTCACACACACACTCACGTCTTGGGGAATGAACCCTCAAGACCTACACATTGTATGTAGTCAAATGCTTAAGCATCAAAGTACATTCACCAGTTGTCATGCTCCAATTTTTAATCATCCAAAATATTTAAAATTTGTATTTCCCAGTTTTAGAAAGGTGACTCGGCAGATTTAAATATTTGGTACTCTTGCAGAAAAGTACAGTTCAGTTCCCTGAAGCCATGTTAGGCAGTTGAAAACCACCAGAGAAACCAGTCCCCCTTCCGGCCTTTATAGGCATCCACATACATGTGTACACATGCAACAACCTGAATGAAAATACAATTTTAAAATCATGACCCTCACAGCTTCCAAGTCCCAGTGCATTGCTATTAGTTGTGATCACTATGCTGTTCAGGAAGTTGGTGTCTTCTTCATTACACTTAAGATCTCCAGCATTTTTGAAAAAACAGTTGTTCTGAATTTCCTTGGAAAAACTTTCTACTGTTGTATGGGTTTCTTTCACCGTTAATGTCTATCTAATTTGAGTTATTAGACTTCATATCTGTGGGATTGAGATTGAAGTCTATGTATCTAAGTTTGCTTCTATCACTCTAGGTAGTTAAAGTACTGTTGTTAGAGTCTGACCTTCACTGCGAACTCTTGAAGATGTCTTTTAAATGCAAAGGTAATGAAGTACTCTACTAAACTTTTTTTTTTTTCCAGAAAACTGAAAAGAGTGAGTTCTTAAATTTCTTCTACAACCATTGTATGCATGTTCTCACAGCTCCACTTTTGACCAATACGTCAGAAGACAAATGCGAGAAAGGTAAGTTCTCCTGTTTATTTCCTTATAATGGCCATCAAGTATTACTTGGTACTTTATATTATAGGGAAATTATTACTGAGAGATTTAATGTGCATTATGAAGTCATGGTTGTCCTTGTTTCTGGGTATCTTTGGTAAGAACTATCAGTGCATAATATGTGGAACAGGGTTTTCTTCTTACGTGTTTTTGTTGCTTCTCCATATTTGTTGCATAAGTTATACTCAAAGCTTACAAATGCCATTTTCTAGTTTATAAATCAAAGCGGAATAAAGACAAAGATAGTTTCAAAATAATCTGAAAACAGAACTATTTAGACATTTGTAGCTGTATGGATCTATTTAGGCAGCAATTATTAGTTTATTAGAATAAACAATGAAGGAAGCCCATGGCCAGATATGGTGGCAACAGCCTTATAATCTCAGTACTAAAAGGTGGAGGCAAGATCAGGAATTCAAAGCTAAGTAGCTTAGTAGCTAAGGCCAGTCTGGGCTCTGAGTCACTGTCTTAAAGGTGGTGAGTGAAGACAGTCAAGATAATGTTTATGAAATTAGTAAAAATTATAACTTAGGCATACCTTATTTAGTAATTCTCGTTGTTTTGCGATTATATTCCCTAAGGAGTATTTTTACATTTTCATGCTTAGTTCAGCACTGTTACTATATTACTTATGATATCAAAATGAACATAGTGTAGAATATGTAAAAACTGCCGTTAAAATAATTAAAATGAAGCTGGGCAGTGGCGGCGCACGCCTTTGATCCCAGCACTTGGGAGGCAGAGGCAGGCTGATTTCTGAGTTCAAGGCCAGCCTGGTGTACAGAGTGAGTTCCAGGACAGCCAAGGCTAAACAGAGAAACCCTGTCTCGAACAAAATAATAATAATAATAATAATAATAATAATAAAATGAATTTTGATGTAGCAGCTTATTAAAAACCACCAAATTAAGTAAGAAAAAGCATATGCATATACCAGATTTTTGGTGCAGTATGTAAGTTAAAATAATGCATTTTAATGTTCATTTTAACAATTCTACCACATACAAAATATAGCTAATTCTATTAATAGATATGTATGTACAACCTTTATCTCAAAACTAACTTAACATACTTCTTTTCTGATTCAGAAAAAAAATCTATAGAGTTAGAGTTGGCCCTTGAACTTCTCGGTCCTACTGCAGCACAGTGGAGTTTCTAAGGATATACTCAAGAGTTTTGTCTCTTGTGCTGGTTTATGTTCTTGTGGCATGCGCAATGTATTGTTTTTCAGTTTCAATTTTGATTTACATTTATTTCTATTTTAGGTATAACTCTGTTTTTAAGATCTATTCATGGTGATGTCTAGGATTCTGAGATGCTTTAAATCTTGCTTAGTATTCTTTGCCTATTAGTATTCTTCTTCCTGTACATTGTTTCAACCTTTCTTCAGTTGTAAACAATGCCCCTGTATATGTTCCTTCACTTCCCTGTGCAAATGAGCTTATAGGGCTCTAGGAACTATCCTTTTGCCAGACACATATTTTTAAGCATAAACACATTGTTAATGTATGTGTTGCTCTGAAGTTTTAAACTTACAGTATTTTGTGGTTTTTTTATTTTGTGATATGGAAACATATCCTAATTGTTAAATGTTGAGTAAAAGGAAGCAAAATAATCTTAATATTTTTAACCACACATTTTTGTCAGAGTGCTTCATTCTTTTTTACTTTTTCACTTTTTTTCTGGTATTTGTAATGTGCTCCTTCCTTGCTGTCCTGAAATTCACTGTGTAGACCAGGCTGGCCTCAAACTAACAAAAAAGCTGCCTGCAACTGCCACCCAAGGGCTGAGATTGAATGTGTGCACCACTATACCATGCTCACTGTTACTATATTTTAATAATCTACCTCTCGGTACCAAATTCTGTAAAAGGTACATAATATTTGACCAAACAAACTACTCAATAATTATTATGAAATTAAAAAGAAATTATGATTGAATGTGTTTGTATACTTTAAAACATTAAGTAAATATAAGATACTGTTAATCAAAGTAGTTGATTTCAATTTTTTTTTTTTTTTAAAGATAATATGCTTGGATCTAACAAAACCAATACAATTTGCCCTGGTAAGTATAAATCCATAATTTAAGAGTATAATAAGGTTTTTTTTTGTCTTAATCAGTATATATTTATGAAGAGACAAGCAAAACATTTTTAACATAAAAATAAAATAAAGGCATGGATTTGCTTCATTATTATAAAGAAGTTCTAACCCTCCAACTATAAAAGATGAGAAACAGATTGTTTTCTCTGTAAATTTGTTGTTGTTTGACATTGTTTTGAGAAATCATTATCTGTAGTTCTTGTATGTTATAGGTAATTGACTATGATCAGTTAGGATCCATACTTTAGCACACGAGTATACTTGTTTATGAGCCTACATCTTTTGTTTTGTTTTGTTTTTTGTTTTTCAAGACAGGGTTTCTCTGTGTAGCCCTTGCTGTCCTGGAACTCATTTTGTAGACCAGGCTAGATTAAACTCAGAAATCTGCCTGCCTCTGCCTGGGATTGAGTGCTGGGATTAAAGACGTGTGCCACCACGCCCAGCTGAGCCTACATCTTTTACCACCTGCTTCTCCATAGAATATGCATTCAATGCATGGCCCTGTGATATTGAAGCTATTGTGTACCATTACATTCTTTCTACCAAGCTTATCAAAGGAAACAATAGAATCCTCTAGGTGAGCTTACACAGAAGAATGCTAAGAATTTTAATTAAAGTGATAGATCACTATTAAAAAATTTCTTTTGTCCTTAGCTGGGAAGATGGCTTAGCACATGAAGATGTTTGCCATATAAACTTGATGACCTGAATTCTATCTCCAGAGCGTACATAAATGGGAACAGGAGGCATTATCCTTTGACCCACATGTAATTTACACACATACAATAGTGTTTAAAACTTTTTGTAGAGCTGTAGAGATAGATCGGCAGTTAAGATCATCCTGCTCTTGCAGAAGATCTGAGTTCACTTTCCAGCCTTCATTCCTCAAACTTCCTGTAATCATTTCCATAGTACGAGATACCCTCTTCTGGCCTTCAAAGGTACTACACTCCTGTGTACAAATTGACACAGATATACACATATTTAAAAATAAAATAAATCTTACATAAATAAATTTGAAAAATATGAAAAAGTCTAATGGTTTCTAGTTCCAGGGCCTAGAGAGATGGCTTACCAGTTAAAAGCACTGGCTGCTCTTCCAGAGGATGCAGCTTCAACTCCTAGCACTCCCATGGCAGCTCACCACTGTCTGTAACTTCAGCCCCACCTTCACGTAGATACACATGTAGGCACATAAAATTGTATATATATGTGTGTGTGTGTGTGTGTATTAATTTTAAAAGATTCTAATTTTGGCTCTGATATTTTTCTTTCACTTGATGTAAAATCAGTGTCTGAAGCACTAGTTTTATTTTCATGTGAAGACCACTTTGTTAAATAAAAGAATGCTGCATTATTTCCAGTAGGATCCTAGAACCTCAAAAAACATTTTTTAAAAAGATTTATTTTATTATTTATTTTATGTATGTGAGTTCATTGTCACTTTCTTCAGACACACCAGAAGAGGGCATTGGATCCCATTACAGATGGTTGTGAGCCACCATGTGGGTGCTGGGAATTGAACTCTGGAAGAGCAGTCAGTGCTCTAAACCGCTGAGCCATCTCCAGCCCCACAAAAATATTTAACCATGAACTAGAGAGACTCTTCTCTTCCAGAGAAACAGTTCAATTCCTAGCACCCACATTGGACAGGTCACAGCTGCCTGTACTCCAGTCCCTTATCTGGCCTTCATGGGCACCTGTACACATGCGGCATGATGTTGAGCAGGGGGCGTATTTTTAGTGTTCCTGTTCATGTAAAATAGTTACACTAGATGGTAGTTTACTATTAACTCTTTATGAGGCTGTGATTCTGTAATTTCCTCTCAGAGTAGGCTTATTTAAAAAAAAAAAACATATCTATATTACGTCCTTGGTGGACATCAAAATATGATATACAAATTGAAGTCATTTCATGAAGCAGAATGTCTAGAAGACTAACCAAGAAGTAATTTCAGGTATCCGAATGTCAAGAGTTGGTGTATTCAAGATTATTACTAATAAAATCTCAATGAAATAGTTTTTGCTTGGTACTTAAACAGCACAAATAGCATTTTTTAAAAGATGGATATCTTAATGTTAATTCACACTGGGGGCTTCTATGCGGGCTCAGTTGGTAGAGTAGCTTACATGTAGGTCTATGCTCTTGTCCCCAGATCCCATGGGAGAGAACCCACTTGCAAATACTATTCTCTGCAACCATGTTTGTACTCCTACACACATGCAGAAACAAGTTTAAAAGAAATTCGTATTGAGACACTTCAGGCAAGAGCTTTGAGGCTTGTTGTCCTTGACCTCTCTGTTGTGCCATTTCATGGATTGGCTCATATTTGCATATTTGTGACAAAAGCTTTATTATCACATTTGTAGATTGCTTTTTTCTTTCTGTTATTACATTTTTCACACAAGAACCTTAAAATGTAATATTTTGAGACTCTACATATATAAAAGTAATATATATTTATGTACATACCCTTTTTAAATAATATAAAATATACTTTTGCCCTAAGATGCAGGATATATTTATTCTATTTAGATGTATTATATTTATTCTCACAAAATACCTTTCTTTTGTAGACAATTATCAAACAGCACAGCTGCTTGCCTTAATTTTAGAGTTACTCACATTTTGTGTGGAACATCACACATACCACATAAAAAACTACATCATGAACAAGGACTTGCTAAGAAGAGTCTTGGTGTTGATGAATTCAAAGCACACTTTTCTGGCCTTGTGTAAGTAACCATTTAAATGAACATTTTTGTAAAAATGGTTTAAGAAATACTTTTAGTACAGGTAAAAGCCAGTTAACCATATGAAGTCATCTGCTTATTAACAACATGTGTGATGTTAATAAGATAGCTGAGAAACGAAAGTATTTCACTTTCATATTCTTTTATTTTTAAAGGAGCAAGAGCATGTGAAGTAGAAGCAGTGGATTCCAATATACATGTTGCTAACATTTAGATTGAGTTGAATTAACCTAGGTTTTGTTGGAATACAATACCATGTACAATAACAGCATTGTGTCATAGAACTGTTGTGCTGTGTTGGAACTTTATCAAACTATCATGTTTTGCATGTGCATGCATGTATGCATGTGCTGATCTCAAACTCATTATTTAGCCAAGGTGGCCTTGATTTTTTCAATATCCTTCATCCCTGGGACATGAGATCTAATCTCAAAAGAACAAAACAAACAAGCAAAAACTTAAAACAGTGTTATTAACAGCCTGTTAATGTTTATTTTGTTTCTGTCCCTGTACTAATGTACATAAGCATATCCGTATGCACATACAGGTTTTTACTTTTGTCTTTATGAAAATTAGAGCATACTAGTATATTTCTCTGCCCTTCAGCACTACTATAAATCATTTGGTCTTATTTTTTTCTTTTTAAGGTTAAATAACATTTCATAGTATGATTTCCACAGATGTTTTATCATTCTCTAAAGCAAAGATTACTGAGTTTCTACTTTTTCACTACTCCAATCTACACTGTCTAGTACAAGAATGTTTTATATGCTAATGTATTTTTATAAGATCCATAATAGAATTGGCAGACAAAATGTTTGTCTCTTTTATATATTCTTTTTAAATTTTAACATCTGCTTATCTACCTGGTTACTTTCCAAAAGCACTTGGCGTGCTCGCTTCGGCAGCACATATACTAAAATTGGAACGATACAGAGAAGATTAGCATGGCCCCTGTGCAAGGATGACACCCAAAAGCACTTGGCATTTTCCCAGCACCCTGTAATGCCATACTAATAAATAAACGGGAAAAACACAGAACTTCGCTCAGTCCTAAGCTAGCTTGGTATACATTACATAGCTCAGGCTTATGTGAACCCTTCTACCTCAGCCCCGTGCTATGTCAAGCCACTACACTCAGCTATTTTGCTAATTTAAAAATTGTCCAGTGATAAAAATGTGTTACAGGTTTATTCTTTTTTTTCCCTTATAGGATATTTTCATATATTAATATAATTTATTAATTTTTTGAGACAGTAACCCATCAGACCTCAGATTTGCTATTGTAGGTCTGGATGATCCTTACACTTCTGCCTTTACCCCCAAAATGATGGGATTTAGGTCCAAGTCAACATGTTCATCCTAATTTACATTTTCATCTGATGTGAACTACAGGTTTTCTTTTTCATAGAACCTTTGTGTACTAAATTTATTTCTTAGGAAGAGGTGTCGTAGTCTTGCTTCCCTTCTGTTTATAATGTTTTCCATGTAACTTTTTTTAAAAGATCTTTACCAGAGCTGGAGAATGGCTCAGTTGAGATTTTTAAGAACAAAGACCTTAATTTGATTCCCAGAACCCATGGGCAGGGCTGGTCGTATGCACACTTACACTACCTCAAGGGAGGCAGAAGCAAAAGGATCTCTGAGGTTTGTTGGCTGGCCAGTCTCTACGAACTTGTGGGCTTCAGGCCAATGAGAGATCATATCCCAAAGAAGGTAGATGACACCTGAGATTCTCCTTCAGATGTTCCATGAACACTTCACACACACAAACATAACATACCTATTATGGTACATATACATTTTAAAATGCTTCATGAATTTTTACAAATTCATTTTACCTTTTATTTACTTTTGGAGGAGTTGTCTTGCTTAGGAATATTTCTGTGTTCTAAGATTACACAAATATGCTCTTCAATAGTTTCCAGTATTTTTATTATTTGTTTTATGTTTAATATGTAATATATATGAAATGTATTTTAGGATATAGTCTAACATGATAGTCTAGGTAGCTAGCCGCCTATTACTAACACCTTCATTAACTACCATAGGATGAAAATGCTATTTTTGCTACACAGTAAACTAAGAAGACACTTGTACTTTATTTCTTTAATATCTATTTCGTAATCTCATCAGATTAAATAGTAACAATGTTTTCTTTTCATTTCATATTTTTGTAAAAGATTTAAATGCCTTCCTTTTGAGTTTGCCCCTATTTTTCATAATTTTCTTGGTTATTTATAGCCATTATTCAGTTCATCTTATTTGGCATTACATTTCTGTAATAATTTTGGAAGGATTTGTGTTCTCTTGATAGATTTTTCATAAATAATCCCTAAATAGGATTGTAGACTAAATAGGATTGTGGATCATACCCACTGATCTCTATATCCTGAGTAGATGTAGATAGTAAGCCTTGCCTTGTTGCAGGCTCTCTATCATAATAAAGCCAGGTTGTCGTAGCTGTAGCTTATAAGTCTTTAGATTCATTTATCATTAGCAGCAACAGCGTATGACTCTTTATACTCGGACCTTCCCAGTGCTTCATTCTGCTTCATTTTTTTTTTTTAATTTTTACATGTGTATATGATGTGAGTGTGTGTGTGTATGAGAGAGAGAGAGAGAGAAAGAATGTTTTACACTAGGTACAGTTTCTCATTTATGGAGTTATGTCTTAATTAAAATAAGAGATACATAAAATTTGAAAATTAGTGATATCTATTAAAAAATTAAGCTAAAGGGGAAGTTATATTAAAGTACCAACACATAAAAATAAAGGATTAAAGTTGAAGTGTTGGTATTTTATAACCATTTTAACAATAATATTACTAATTTTTTTATCTAGTAAAAGCTAGTTAAAGAAGAGAATGCCTTTTTAAAAATATTTTAAAATATGAAATGCCATTCAGTACATAGTTCTTACTCTGGTATTTTTGTTAGCAAATGCAATCTGATCTACTAGATTCATACATAATTGATAATCAAAGAAATAGTGTCATAATGTGAATGTAGTATTGATTCAGAAGTGATATTTCTAAAGCAAGAGCAGAGGAATAGTAGGAGATCTATGGCCTCCATTCAAACCATTTAAAAGGTTAGATCTGCTCTTTAAGCTCTCACTTTTCTTACTCTCTAGCCCTCCTCTCTCTCCCTTCTCCCCTCTCTCCACGTGGCCATGGCCGATCTCTCTCTCTCTTTCTACAGTCTCTCTTTCTCCCTACCATTCTACAATAAAGCACTAAAACCATTTAAAAAAAAAAAACAAAGTTAGGTCTGTTATGTTACTGAGAGCTCCTTTGTATTTGAAGAAAGCTAAACACAAATATCTGCCTCCATAGATTCCTACCTTAGAAATAGCCCCGAATTCTAAGCTTCCTCTACTGCAACACTTAACTTTGCTCCAAGTGTTACTAGCAGGAGATTTTATAGATACTGATTTCTTTAATTATCACTATTTTGTGTGTGCATGATGTTAGAGAATTAACTTTGTGGAGTCAGCTCTTTCCACCTTCATGTGGGTTCTAGGTATTGAATTTGGTTACCAAGCCCTTATCCACTGAGCCAAGCCAGTTGTCATTCCTAAACTTTTTGTTTTCAAAGTCCTCTTCTTTTTTTAATATACCATCTTTTTATTTTAGAAAGACTTAAACATTGTTTATCTGTAAAATAATTTTAGTAGATTCATTAACCTCTTCTTTTTTTTAATTAGGTGCTCTTCGCTTTATGAGGCGAATAATTGGCCTGAAAGATGAATTTTATAATCGTTACATTACCAAAGGAAATCTTTTTGAGCCAGTTATAAATGCCCTTTTGGATAATGGAACTCGGTACAATCTTTTAAATTCAGCTGTTATTGAATTGTTTGAATTTATAAGAGTGGTAAGTTTATGATTTACTAAGATCTCTTAGTAATCATATATAAACAATTTTATGTAATTTTATATAAAAGTAAAACAATTGTATGTAATCAGATTGATTTCTTCATTCCTATTTTCCTGAAATTGTTCATTCCATGTGTCTTAGAGTCTATTTCTAATAAACTGAAATTTTAAAAATCACTTTTTTTTTATTCTTACTTATACATGGTTGATGGTTGAATGATAGTAGTTTCTTTTATTTGTGGGATTATATGGATCCTTCTGTGTGGTAGGTGAGCTGTACCAAGTCAGTCCCCAAACCACTATTGAAAATTGTGAAGTTCAAGGAGTTGGTAACACATAAGAGTAATAATAAAAAATGAATACAAAAATTAAAATTTTTCTTTCTTAGAATTTTATACAAGATACCTAAGCAGTAGGATGGAATTTTAAATTTTTAAGTATGAAAAGAATTGGGAGGTTAAAAGTAGGCCAACTGCCTTTTATTACAGGCAAAGGAACTGAGACAGCAGAAATGATTCAGTAGCCTGTTACAGCATCCACAGTTTGCAGCACATTCAGTGCCTGCTGCTACACCCTAGCACTTTCATACAAACTTTTCTCATAAGACGGGTTGGAGACAGCAAGCACAAATAACAGAGATAGCTGATTACTATAATCAGCAGAACACATTTACCTCTTATGCATGCATATATATACTCAAATAATTTCCTCAAGGAAACGGCCATGTGAAAAGAATGTGAAAGAGGAAAACTAAAAAATCATTTTTTGTTTGTTTCTGACCAGTCAGATTTCTGAGAGTCACCATTTGCCAAGACTATGATTTTTTAATAGGTGAAGAGGATAGACATGAGGTTTTAGCTTAGACAAGTGGCAGTGTTGGTTACCTCCATCACTGTCTGTTTTGATGACTCAGAGCCTTTCATAGGCTTTCTTATGGACTTAGATGTCTTTTCCTTTAACAGTTACATAAGATGAATTGGGTTCACACCTCTATCCCAACTCCTTTGTTAGAATTTTCTTTCTTTTTTTTTTTTTTTTGAAAATTGGTAAGCTTAGTACACTAAATCTTCAACCTTAACATGTCTTTATTCCATGTACAACAGTCTACTGCCAAAGTACAAAATACAGACTTCCAGTTAAGTAGTTCACCCAATCTGTATGTACAGTATAATCAAAGGAATCTCTTCTTATGTACTTAGATAAGACTGTTTTGACAGCATTAAATAGGAAATCATTAACATTTACTGAATATATGGGCTTAATACTGTTCTATAATAAGCTTTCAAGGCCTAAATTTTGTCTTTTGGTAAAATGGTAAAATATTCATAGGATTATGATAATTATATATAAAACTATAAAAGTTTTCTTAAAATTATGAAGTACTGTATAAAGCACTAAGACATAAACTAAATCCATTGCTTTTCAAATGTTCCTTATAGCCCCCTAAAGGGCTCCAGTGAATTGCCTCTCCTTGTTCCAAGTTTTCTGTGGAGTCCTGTCCTGGCTCATGTATAAGGAATCTAGGACATTTATTTTTAGAAGGTGATTTTGAAAAACCTTTTTTGATCAATTTTGGAACTATACAAGTTTTTGTTTTTGTTTTTCTCAACAAGTATTATATTGTTTTATAATGTGAATTTTGTGCCTATACAGGAAGATATCAAGTCTCTTACTGCACATATAGTTGAAAACTTTTATAAAGCACTTGAATCGATTGAATATGTTCAGACATTCAAAGGATTGAAGACTAAATATGAACAAGAAAAAGACAGACAAAATCAGAAACTGAACAGGTATTGTCTAAGTGTATTATAACATTTGTAGCAAGCAAAATTAAGTATAAAATTGTACACAGTTTAGATCTTACCCAGTGAAATTTTCTCTATTAGCAGAGCATAGAGTAAACTGTCTTTCTGCCACATCAATTAATTATATGACGACTTGATACTGCATATAGTAATTTCGATAGAGTCTTAATTTGCAACATACAAAAACATTTGAAGATTTCTCTAGCTACATCTTATTTGATATGCTGTACATGCTAAGTTAAACTACATTAGTTCATCTTGGTTAGTCATTCTTCCCAAAGTTTATCTAGTTATGACCTTGTAGTCATTACTCAGCATCTGACATATTTCTTACAGTGTACCATCTATATTGCGTAGTAACCGATTTCGCAGAGATGCAAAAGCCTTGGAAGAGGATGAAGAAATGTGGTTTAATGAAGATGATGATGAAGAAGGAAAGGCAGTCATAACACCAGTTGAAAAATCTAAGACTGAAGATGATTTTCCAGATAGTTATGAAAAATTTATGGAAACTAAAAAAGGTACTAATGTTCGTAATTTTCATATATCACCACTTAGTAAAACAATTATACAGCCTGAGTTTGATCCTTAACACTGTACACACACACACAAACACATATAAAATAATAACATTTTACTGATTTAAAAAAATCTGGCCAAGGTTTGTAAAACAAGAAGCACGGAATTTTATGCTGAATCATACCCTTTTAAAGTTATTTTGGATATTCATATTTAAAAAGTTTCCTTGAAACTTAAATGTTTTTAATGCTGTTCATTTTGAGTTTAGAAATGTTCAGTTTATAATATTTAAAACAGGGTCACGTCAGCGAACCCCAGCTTCTCAAATGCTGTGGTTACGGTGTGTGCAGCACACCTGACAACTGTTTAGAAGTTTGTTGTGTACTGTACTTTTGAACACATCCAGCCTGACTTTGTTTCTTTGCTAAAATTTCATTGAAGATTTCTATTATAATTAAATTTTTTCAAAGCTTTTATTATTGAGTAACTATAACTATAGAAGCTTAGAACACTCTACCTCTGATATTTACAGCCTGAGCAATGTGAACTCAAAGACATGATTTTCCTCTTTGAAATTTCAACTATTACTTAAGGGGGTGCAGTTAGGCATGGTGGCAGCACCTTTAATCCCACCATTCTTGGGCTGAGGTGGTAGAAGCACTACGAGCTTGAGGCCAGTCCATGTTACATAGGAAGACCCTGTCTTCAAAAAAGGCAAAACAAACCCAGGCATGGTGGCACCTTCTCATGACCCAGCACTAAAAGAGTTAGAGGCAGGAAGACTAGAAACTGAAAGTGATCCTCAGCGACAAACCAAGTTTGGGACCAGTCTGAGATACATTAGACACTGCCTCAACAAGGGAAGGGATAAGTGTTCCTACTTACGTAGAACTAAGATATAGCTAGTATCTTTCAAGAAAATTAATCACTGTAATTTTATGCCCTAAAGAATACTGGCCTGCAAATACTATTTGACTATTTAATAGAAATTTATATGTTGGAAGGCAAAATTATCTCTTGCATGACTTATTCTTCAGGCATTTCTTCTTAGAATCTCATTCAGGTGACTTAGTACCTTTTCTTTCAGCTATTCTCTCACTAACTCATTTCCTATTTATTAGTACCATGAAGACCACTTAAAGCTAACAAAAAGCCTACTGGTGTTCTAAGGAACATTATTTACTTTTCATTTGTATAATTGCTAGCTCTTGAACCCAGGGCCTGGCTAGTGCTCTGCCACTGAGCTGTCTATCTCCATTCCAGAACAGGTGCCGTTTAGCAGACAAGTTCATTTCTTTCAGTCAGTAGAGATGTTGCCCTCAATATTACTATAAAAAAGAAACAAAGGCCATGCATAAGTATTGTATCCATAATTGCATGCATGCTGTTAGGAAATGTGTCAAAATAAAATTAACCAGACTTTAAAGGAGTTTGGGCACTTATGCTATAAAGAAATCAAGTAAAGAAACTTGGAGTTTTTAGGGAGTAAATGACTAGGATACTTAAGAGTTATCCTTAGGAATTTTCAGTGGTGACTTGTGAAGGAAGATTTGTAGAGGGGAGTCAGTGAATGGAAGACAGTAACAGAAATCATACTGCTAAGAGCTTCTTTACAGGCAAACACTGAGAACGATCTACTGTAAGATGGTTGGTTCTGTTCATTGAAGTTCCTAAGAGTCTGACCAAAAAGAACATGTACTTATCTTAATGTGTACTGTTAGAAAGCATAGGCATAGGCAAAGTTGTATGTTGTCACTTCAACAAATGCTTCGACTTAGCAGTATTTAATGCAGGCTCATTTTACTTTTGCTCTAGCAAAAGAAAGTGAAGACAAGGAAAACCTTCCCAAAAGGGCATCATCTGGTGGCTTCAAATTTACTTTCTCCCATTCCCCCAGTGCTACTAATGGAACAAACAGTACAAACAGTAAGTCTGTAGTGAGTCAGACAACACCAGCAAGTTCTAATGTGTCCTCTTCCAAAACTACAAACTTGGCTACATCAGTGACAGCCACAAAGGTATGTAAAATAAAAACTCCATACAAACTCTGCCTTTTCCATCTGTAAAACTACTTTGTGTGTGCTGATGATTTAGATAAAAGTTTCAAAGAATGAAAAGGTTTTGTTATCATCAGAACCTGACTCCCAACATTGAATGCAAACACGTGGTTATCTTGCATATTATGTAAATTTTAGGTTAAACATTTTTTTCTTTTAGAACTTTTATTAAAGAACTGTTGACCATTTTATTTAGCTATATATGAGCCTATTATTGAAAATTACCAGTTTGTTGCCGTTTTAAACATAATAGCAATGTGAACTTTACATATATCATTTCAGATCTATGTGTAAGTCTGTATAGAATGTGCATTGTACCCTATTTCCAAATGCAAATGCTCAATAAAATAGGAACAAATGGATAATTTCTTAACATACTACTTGTATAACACCAAAAGTTAGTTTTGTATTTAAGAAATATTAGGGATATTCCCACTTAATCATGAATAAGACAGCATGTTGTTATTACTGCTATTATTTAACCATGACTGTAAAATATTGGTTAGCACATTTAGTGAAACAACCAAAATTACTACTGTATAATCTCCTATTAGAGAGTAAAAAGTCCTTGTGTGCTTGAAACTACACTTGGTTATAATTTACTCTGTTGCAGAGAGGGGAAAAAAAATCCTCTCCTACAGTTAATTTAGTCATTAGTTTTGATCCTTAATGATCATTGAATTTTCATATATTAAAAAAAAAGGAAGTTTGCCAGTCATGAATTGCTTATGCCTATAATCCCAGGAGTTGAGAGTCTGTGCTGCATAGTTAGTTATCATCTACAAGCTCTTGTCTCAAAACAAGAAAACACACCGCAAAAGCTGGATACGATTACCTGCTTTCTGCCGTTAATGCTTTTCAGGAGGCTGCAAGACAGAGGTATCATGAGTCCTGAAGTTCTTAGGAATTTGCAGTTTCTCAAAAAAAGTATGAGATAGTTCAATAATGAAAATTCTTTTCAGAGCTAGACGGATGACTCAGTGGTCAAGAGCACTGACTGCTCTTCCATGGGACCCAGGTTCAATTCCCAGCAACCACGTGGCAATTCACAACTGACTATATATAACTCCAATTCCCAAGTATCTGACACCCTCACACACACATGTAAGCAAACCACCCATGCATATAAAATAAAAATAACTCAATAAAATTTTTTAAAAAGGTTCTTTTCAACAAATAATAGATAATAGATAACTACATTCAAGAGAGATGTTGGACTTACATGATATAAAACTTTTAAAAGGCCTAAACATGAATACAAAGCTCTCAGAAAGCAGGAATATTGATGGGCTAGAATTGGGACAATATAACACCCAAGGCATAAATGACAAAAGAAAAAAAAAACCTATATAGCATGGTGATCAGAAATGATACTAGTATAAAATTTAAAAAAATAAATAGGGGCTGGATAGATGGCTCAGCAGTTAAGAGCACTAACTGCTTTTCCAAAGGTCCTGAGTTCAAATCCCAGCAACCACATGGTGGCTCACAACCATCTGTAACAAGATCTGACTCCCTCTTCTGGAGTGTCAGAAGATAGCTATAGTGTATTTACATATAATAAATAAATAAATCTTTAAAAAAATAAACAAGCAACCCACAAAATGGGGTCCTGCTTTGGAAACCCTCTAACAAGTGGGGTCAAGAGCATGTGAAGGACTATTACCAGTAACATCAAACCCCAAAGGACATTCACAGACATTTCTCCAAAGAAACAAAATATTATAGCCTAAATAAGCACATAATAGAATGTTTGACATCATTACTATAACAAACACAAAACCACAGCAAAGAGCTGAAGAGATGGTTCCATGGGTGAAGCACTTGCTGTGAAAGCATGAAGATGCAGGTTCAGAGCCCAGGAACCCACATAAGGGGCTTGTGTCTATTATCACAGCACTCATACTGAAGATGGGAGGAGCCATGAGAATGCCCACAAGTTTGCAAGCCCCAGAGTCTCTGACTAAGAACAAGCTAGAATGTGAGGACCAACGCTCAAAAGTTGTCCTCAGCTCTCCTCACCCAACACTGCACATGGCCACGGCAGACGTGCTCATACTCATACACAAAAGATTTTATAAATAACACAGTAACAACAGTTCACACCTACTAGAGTGGCTATAGTATTTTTAACAGACAAATGTTGGCTAGGATATGGAGAAATTACAATCCATGTTCATTGCTGATGGGGAATTAATATGAAATAGCATTTTTTAGAACACAACCTATTAGACCCAATTCCCATTCCCTTCCAAGGCTAAACACATTAACTATATGACACAGCAGTTAGTTTCATTCCTATGTATACACTCTGGAAAATTGAAACAAGCTGTGCATGGCCCGCATTCTGAAGGCTGAGAACAGATTGTAAGTTCAAGACCAGCATGGCTTACACATCACTCCTGTCTCAGAGAAACATTGAAAACATATATTGACTCAAAAAGTAGTATGTGATTGTTGAGAGCATTATTCATAATGGCAAAAGATGGAACCACACAAATGTCCGCCAACTTGTGAATTGGGCAAATAATGTTAGTAGCAGGAAAGGTGTGAAAGAGTGGTGTGTGTTATAACGTAGATTAGCAGTCCATAGTGTATGTTACACGAACTGATAAGAAATAGCTCCTTCAGTAGTGGAGGGGAGTGGACAGCAAGTAGATCAGTGCCTGCCTGTACCCTAGAAAGTGGGGGTTATGCGGAAATGCAGGGAAGTATGGGGCAAGAAATGTTAAGGACTTTTCTGGGAAGGAAGAAGAAGATGTTACAGAATTAGGAGGGATAATACATAATGTTGTGGGGCTGGAGAGATGGCTCAGTGGTTAAGAGCACTGACTGCTCTTTCAGAGGTCCTGAGTTCAATTCCCAGCACCCACATGGTGGCTCACAACCATCTGTAATGGGATCCGATGCCCTGTCTAGTGTGTCTGAAGAGAGCCACAGTGTACTCACATACATAAAATCCTAAAAACATTCAGTTCGTGTGTGTGTGTGTGTGTGTGTATGTTGTGACACTAGGAACACTGAATTGTACACTGCAGAGGGTGACTTAACTGTATTTAAAGCAAGACTTGATTCAGACAGAGCAGTTTATGTTTCATTCCTCCCCACTCACCTCTAGGACCCCACCTACTCCCACCAGCATCCTCCCTTGGCCTCACCATGGTGTTAATCTTATAGCATAACTAGTCTATTATATCAGGGAAGTATACAGGGGAAGACGTGGGGTCATAGGGGAGCAGTAGCTGTTCAGTTTCAACTCTTACTCTTTGCTTTGCCTAAGTTCCAGCCTTTTTCTCTCTTGAAATTCATATCATTCATCATTTCATGATGACAGAGGAATGAGGATTTCCTGGCAATGGAGAGTTCCCAATGGTTGTCTTGTTTTGCCAGCTTGTTTTCCTCTTTTCCTCTTTTTAAATACTATTTTGATGTATTTACTGCCTGTTATGTTGTGGATAAATCAGTCTCATTCACATTTCTTTATCCATTCCATTCTTGCTCTCTTCCAGTTTTCATCTTTATTTTTCTTCTCATTTTCCTTATAGATCTGTATCTTTTCAATTTACTTTCATTTTTGATAATTTAAGGAGACAGTAAAGTAAATGTATTATCAGACTTCAAACTGCTTCAGTCACTGCAGATTCTTCTATACAGAACATAACAGCTTTGAACTGAAATCAGACAATGAATGGAATCAGTACGTCCTAACACTTAAGCTAATTTCTGATTTCAACTTAACATGTATGATTTAGCAAACAAGAATTAGGAATTTTCCAAATATATCCCTTCTTTAGTTCACACACTGGTAACTGCTTATAGATGCTCAGTCTATTTCTGACAGATTACAGTGTTTTGCTCATTCTTTGTTATTCCAGGTATTTGTTTACATATGGAGCCACTCAGGTATAAAGGACAAGTTACTGAGATTGTATTTGTTTAGCTACTTGAGGTACAAAGGATTTGAACTAAACCTTTTTGTAGGGCACTCATAACCTTCATAGAATTGGTTCAAAATGAGGCAATCCTGAGGATAACTACCATTTTCTTTAGAGTTCCAAAGCTTTCCTAGGATTTCAAAAGGGGAGTGTGTTACTCATAAAAGGCCAAACCCTGAATTACCTCATCCTTATATTTAAGTACTAGCTTTTACAAACCATTTCTTGTTTTTATTATCTATCTTCAGCCATTTAAATTATTCTTTAAACGTAGAATGAAAGAAATAGTGTATACTTTATAATGAAATAAATTCATATAAAAACTAGAGATTTCTCAGATGACGTGAGAGAAATGAAATAGTTCTTGTTAGACATCGTCCATCTTCCAGTTGGTGTAGGTCCTACTGTTTGAAGTTGGAGGAGGTGGGAGGAGTCATTTTCCTAGTGACTTTTTGTTAAATTGGATTCTGAAGTTTCATTAAAAACCCAAGAAACAATAGAAGAGCTGAGGGTGAGACTGCCAGCAGTAGCACTCAGTAAATGGATTATAATTTAAGTAATTACATTCTAAAATTCAATATCCTGTCTTAATCTCAGATATGCTATTTAGAAAAATGGCTTCAAATATCTTAGTGATAATATTTGTACCATGCTGTTTTCATGATAATCTGTTTTTATTTTCCTTTATATAAAAATGTTTTGCATTTTTCAATAGGGAAATTTGGTTGGCTTGGTAGACTATCCAGATGATGAAGAGGAAGATGAGGAAGAAGAATCATCTCCTAGGAAAAGACCTCGCCTGGGCTCATAGAACCCTTGCTGGGGGATTCCCACCACATGGTCTTACTAACTGCTGCAGCTGCTCACGCACGGAGCTTGAGTCTGAATGGGAAAGCTTTCATATGGAACTTAACACACGGAGTAGCAGAGACTCTTGGTTGCCAGGTAGGAAAGTGTAGTTGTGTAAGAACCGGGCTTCCCAAAAACTTAATTCCTAGTAACTAAAGGGTTTGCCTTTTGGGCTGTCCAAAAAAGAAGAATGATAATTAGATCCTGGGTGAAAGCTTCCCAACAAGGAAAGTCTCATATTTGGGATAAGAAGGGTTAATTGTTCCCAGAGTCCAACCTAGAGAAAATTGTGAGACTTCAGTACCCAATAACATTGCTTGTATAATGGTGCTGGCCACGTTGTTTTAATCAGTTGCCTTTTTTTAAAAGACATTTTTTATGTAAAGCAAATTGAACTGTCATCAGAAATGAAGTTACACTGTTGGGACCATTTCTTTAAAGATTTCACAGAAGTTAGCCTTTGGCATTTGACAGGACATACACCCTAGGTAACAAACAGCACATACCAATTTCTCTACACCAAGAACTTCTAATACACTGAAAAAGAGAGAAAAGAAAGCTGGGTTCCAAATGGATAGTATTCTTAAAGAACTTTAAAGTCAGCATTTTTAGAGGTAACAGCAGCCAAGAAATGCAGCAGCAATGTTCTGAAATACTCCTCTTCCACCAACCTGGGAGTGGCTAGAATAGGGGGTTTCCACTATGGTCACTTTCTGCTTTCTCAGTAAAGTTAGGTCTGGGTGTTCTAAGAGCTGCTGGTAAATATATAAAGACCAACAAAGAATGGTGCTGAGTTAAGTGGCACTTAATATCTACAGGTCATTCTAGCCTAGAGGTTACTTAAATATCACAGTCACATGCAGCCTAGGAAGCTCTTCCACAGACAAGAGGGTAATGTGAAAGCTGCTTTTTTAAGAGATTTAAAAAGCACATTCCATGTATGTAAATGAACTTAAAATAATTGAAGCAAGCTGTTAAGAGCTTTTATTTTTTAGAACAAGTTAACTGTAAATATTTTAATGTTAGTTTGCTCATCTATGATCTAAGATCATTGCTGAGATGAGAAAAATGACCCCAAACTACAATTTAATGCATTGAGGGAAAAAAAAAAAAAAAAAAAGATCTAAAAATAATAATTCTAGCTCCAGTCTTTTAGATCAGCTCTATAATATGTTATGGGTCCATTTTTCCTGGAATAGCTTAAAAGCAGTTTCCTGTGTTGGAAATTTTGGAGTTAATTTTAATTTTGGCTATTGTTTGGAAAAGATGGGCTGTCCGTGTAGATATGAAGTATAGTTTTTCCATAAAACAGATGTTTATTTTGTATTAAAAATACCACTGTACTTGTTTTACACCATTTGTATACATGTGGTGATATTACTGCTAAACTGTAAAATTCAGGAATTAAAATGTGACCCTATAATTCCATGATTGAGGCTTCTGTTTGTTTTATTATAAAATAAGTGAATAAGTGAACTATTTTTGAGATATGTCCAGTTTACATTGTCTTTTAAAGGCTGATAAAATCCATAAAGATATGTTATAAGCCACTAGGTCATAAAGTCTTAAATGCAAGACTCAACCATTCTTTAAATATCACTTACAAGAGGTAGACCTTGAGCAAACCTAACAGCATAAAGCCATTCTCACCTCTAAACAAAGGTGCACATACAACAAGCATTCATCTTGTATCACAAGTGAACTGGGATTCTTTCAGCCAACATCAATAAGTTACTGTATGAGTAGGCATTCTTTCAAGCAAGTTTTATGAAGCCTCTACCATCTTAGTGCTTAGAATCTAAGCAGCCCTGATCTATAAACTGTTCTGTTAACTCTTTTGTTATGTTAACTAAAGTACTGTACCATATAAAGACTTCCTTTAATTTTCCTTTCTGAGGAACTTCAAACTTTTAAGACATTATTATGGGAAGTGTTTCTTACAATGGAAATATGAATGTTTTCTTAAAGTCCAAGGGCAACAGTTGTGTAATGCATATGCTCACCCACATGATGAAAGGATCCTTGGAAGGCACAACTAGGAAGATTCCACAGTAGCTGCTGTCCTGAATGACGACCCTCATGCAGGCTGGGGTGCTTACAGCATTATCTCCACTCAGCTAGTTCAAGTCAGAGCACACATTTGTATGCCTTAGGTCCTAAAAATTATCTGTAAACATGTACCTAATAAAAAACTATTTTTAATAAAAAGTTATGTGAAACAGATTCACGTGTTTTAATCACTAGTTTTTCTGCAGGTGGAAGGTTGGAACTTAAAGTATAATTTTACATTCAAACAGATTAGATGAAATTTTAGTAAAATCCCAGTTGAGGCCAGCAAGATCACTAAGTGGGTAAAGGAGCTTGCTGCTAAGCCTGATTTGATGTTTATAAAGACCAGCACTCTATGGTAGGTAGCATTTTCCTCAACAGGTTCAGTCAGGGAATCCTTAACAACTTTCGCAGAAAAGGTAATTATTTCCTACATTTCTCACATTTATTTTCCAAATGTCCTGCTTCAAATATAAAACTCTCTTACCATGTCCAAGATACCACCTTTGGATTGTCTCATAACTGATAAATCCAAAACTACTAACACAGCTGTCTGCCTTGTAACCACACCTTTAAAAAATGAAAGTTCCTCCATTTCCTGTCAGGCTCTACATTACCCAAACCCACTCTCACTTTTCCTATGCTAACCCTCCTCCTAGTCACACATGTTTAGTTCAGCATGTGCTTCCTTCCTAAGCTACTCTACACCTCTCTTCTCCATGCAGCCACTTGCCATGTTACCACTTTCTAACACTGCTCTGTGGGCCCTGTCAGAATCATTGACTGCCATACCCTCGGTATGTGTCATGCTTAACACAAACAGTGTCTACATAACATGAATGCGTGCACTATCAACTAATTTCTTTGAAGAGAAAACATCCAAAATTTTGTTTTATTTGTAAGTTTATTTATTGTGGTTATTTGAGACAGACTCGTCATGTAACCTCGGCTGGCCTCCAATTAGCTCTGACTTGGAGAGGACCAGGAGTTCTCCTGACCCTTCTCCTTCATTCAGCATCCTGGGTGCTAGGACTATAGGCATGCATCATCATACCTGGGTTTCTGTAGACGTTTTTTAAATTGCCTTCCCTCTTGCCCTTTACCTGTTTAAAATAATAGTAGTCAGTTCACAGTTGCATTTAGAAAAGCAAGTATTTGCTTGAAACTAACAGTCTTTGTTTAGGGATTAAATAATTTATTTTTAAGAAAGTTTGGGTTTCTGTTTTGCTAATTTTTCATATTACTTATTAATAACTTCTTCTTTAAGTTTCTCTGCAAGCAATCGCCTCTTTAGTAATGTTTGTTTCTCCTCTGCTGTCATTTCTGGCTTCTCTGTCATTTCCTTGAAGACAAAAAAATTGCTAAAATTAGCTTCAAATGTCTAAAATTCTCGACATATTTCAAAACAGCAAAGATTAAGGGCATTTTCAGTAAAACTAAGTCAACAGCCAAGTTACTTCAAGTTTCTTGAATCTTTTCCTGGAGAAGCATTGAGAAGGTGATGGATGGGGTATGGACAGACCATTGCAAACATTTCAGATGGCTGAAATAAGACACACATACTGACCCTAAGGAACTCAGCAAGAGAAGTCAATAAAAATGTATAATGAAATGATTATTTCTACCTCACAAAATTCTCATCTAAACTTCCCTGAGAGAAGACTTAGTTGTTGACTGGCTCATGGTTAATTTGAGTACATCAACCAAACAAAATTCATTGGAGGCTTTTTTGCACAAACAAAAACCTCTTCCCATGGCCTTTATACTTGATATACCAAAACTAGCCGTACCTCTGCCTCCCTGGTAGGCTTTCCTTTTTGCTCAGTATTCTGGATCTGCTTTGCCCTCATATCCTTTCTCATGGACAGCAGCTGATCTCTCTTCTGCTTGAGATAATGCTCTCGTTGACGCAACTCTTCTGTTCCGAGTGCTGACAAATTCTGGTTCAGATAAGAGAAGGATTGTCTATTCATTCACACAACACGTGGCCAAGATACCTAGTGAATCAGTTCTAAGTTCCACGATCATAACAAAGACAAGGGTATGACTTTGCATGGTTCCAAGTGCCTTGTTCATAGTAAATTAGCTTTCACTTACTGCTATTGGTCCTTCCATGCTTGCATGCTCTAAGCCAGGTATCTTCAAACCTTTTTGTGTGAAGGAGGAAGTTTCAGGCAACAACTCCATCTTTCTTGCCAAGGGTTGTGCTGACTGATTAGCAAAGTGCACTTTAACTTCTAGTGGTAAACAATGAGACCAATTAAGATATTATAACCTGTAATTCTTATAATTAAGATACAAGAACTACACTATTATACAATATATAGGCACTTCACAATTCAAACAACACACTGATCCCTTACAAATAACATCTTTGGTTTCCAAGCTTGTTTCCAAGTAATGCGACTCTACACTTCAAGAACTACTTTAAAACAGGTTTTCTTTTACATAAGGTGCCAACAACAATAGCTTGAATGTGATAACATACTAAAAGTAACTACCAATGCACTAAAAAATTATAAACATTTCTAAAGCAAGCAGAACCTTCAAAGCATTTGTAATATAAGCATTCCATACCGTGAGATCTGTACTACGAGGTATGATTAACAGTCTCATTGCTTCTGTAGTCTATTTTCTATTAGAAAATTAGGTGATTAAAGAAGACTGGCAAGAGGACACACTGGCCACTCAGCATGATGATCTCAGGATGCTTGTTCATATCCTGCAACTTGTTCTCTGCCCACGTGAACAGTGGCACATACACACATACACAGAGCACGCGCTCTCTCTCTCTCTCTCTCTCTCTCTCTCTCACACACACACACACACACACACACACACAAACACAAGTAAATCATTTTTAAGGGCCTAGGGCTTAGGAGATGGTTTAGTGAGAAAAGTTCTTGCTGTAAGTAAATCATTTTTAAGGGCCTAGGGCTTAGGAGATGGTTTAGTGAGAAAAGTTCTTGCTGTGAGCCATGAAAACTCTATTTTAGATCCACTACACATTTAAAAAGCTAAGCTTGGCTGAAGACATCAACCACAGAGACAAATGGATCTCAGGAGCTTGCTGGTCTGAGACACTGCTTCAAACAAGGTGAGAAGCAACAGAGGAAGACACCTGACATCAACCTCTGCCTTCTACATGTACAGGAATGAATGAGCATTCACGTGTGTGCACACAGACATACATAAGCCACACATGCACACCAAAAAATAAAATTAAAAACATTTTTAATTTAAGTACATGATCTGCAGAAGGAAACAGTGAGACATGGAAAGACTAAAAATGATACAAATAAGTAAAACCATGAAGGAAGGCCATGGTACACACCTCAAAGGATTAATAATCCTGCCAGATGTGTAAAACCAGAAAAGAAACTTGACAAGGACCACTGCTGCACACAGAACAGATTGGCTGCACTGCAAGGAGACTGGAGAAAACCGTTGCAGGCAGAGGACCAAAGGACCTATTGAGTTTAAATAATATTGTTGTTGCTAATATTCAAACTAAGTTAAAATGGCCATTCTTAGTAGAGACTATCTGACTCTAAGTGCTCATGGAACTACAGAACTGGAGAATGTGTTCATGCATGTAAGCTTATCTACTCAACTCATGCACTTACACACCCAGGCTTTGAATATGTTAGATATGTGGACATACATGCTCTCAAACCTAGAAAAGGAAGTCAAAACACCTTAATTTTCCTGGTTTTTAAAGAAATTGTCAGCCTAACCCATTTCTGGCAACTTCATCAGAGAACAAATTTTTGTATTAATTTTAGTAGGATCCAAGGGAAGACATGAAAAGGCAAGTCAAACACTTTGATTCTTTTAAAATTAGGACTTCTCACTAAGGTGCCATCACTTTGCATGAAGTGATCTGCAGAACATCAGATATGCCAGTTTTACAAAGTACTGAAAAATTAAGAGATTACTTTTGAAATTATTTGCTATTCGTTTTGCTTTTGATATATAAACTATTTTATGTAGT
Source organism: Mus caroli (assembly GCF_978045245.1). Lineage (NCBI taxonomy): Eukaryota > Metazoa > Chordata > Mammalia > Rodentia > Muridae > Mus > Mus caroli. The sequence goes on along the minus strand of NW_028227268.1, from coordinate 94,113,727 downwards.
CTGTGATGAAATTTTGTTTTTTCTTGTTTTTATGTATTTAGAGGCTTGAGATGTAACCTTGCCAGGCCTGGAACTCACAATGTAGACCCCACTGGCCTCAAACTCTGAGAGACTGCCTTCCCTCTGCCTGGGGAGTGCTAGAATTAGAGTACACTACCACATCTGGTTGTTTTATTTTTCAGGCACAGTTGTCATGTAACCTATACTAGTCATGAACTCTCTATGTGACCCAGGATGGCTTTGCCTCCACAGACATGTGTTACCATGCTCACTTGAAATTCTCACTTAGGCACTACAGAGCAAATTTACTCAAATTATTTCAGATACAAGCTTTAAACAGTACATGCAAGCCTGTATAAACACAAAATTAAATCTGGGTCACACATTAAAGCACCGAAAAATATCTAAAGCAGGAAGTGTTACATACATGATTCAGATGAACTCATTTCTACTTACAAACTAGAACATGAGAAACAAATGATCAGACATAATAAAAGCACAGAAAGGAACTTTATAAACCGTTTATATTATATCTGTTAAACCTGTTCCATATTCCTGGCAAGTTTAAACTAAGATTACAGTTCCTTCAAAACGAAGGAATTCTATAAGAAAACTGAGATCAGAGGGAAACTTTCACAAATGTCTCTACAATTTAAAAAGCCAGGTGTGGTGGCCTGTGCCTTTAATTCCAGCACCTCACCAAGCTAAGGCAGGTGGATCTGAGTTCAAGACCAGCCAGTATAGAAGAAAATAGTATTTATGGTCTGAAGTCACAATTTCACCACTTTAAGGGCTCAGAAATCTTGTAAAGTCACGTTCTTGAATTTCTAATTTAGATAAAAAGAAAAAGTAAGAAAAAGTAAAAAGATGTATACATATTGAACAAGTTCATCTGCTAGCATTTCCTTTACTTACATATTTTCTAACTAAACATCTAGAAAAATGGCTGCCTCTTATCTAGTCCTACCTTAATTTTTAAAGTAATTTTTAATAATATCCCACACCAAGTTGCGCTTCCAGCACACAATATTATATGCTATTGGCATTGTACAGAAGCTGGTGGCTCCCTCAAAGAGAGTGTTTATTACTCTCTAGATTCCAAACTTCACTTAGAAATGTGGAAATGACATTTACTTCAAGCTGTGTATTTCCTACCTAACAAGTAAAACTTGGAAAGAACTTTAAGTACAAACAAACACGTTCTGGAGCATAGCGTTCTCAGCGTATAGGTGTCAGTGCACATTACACCTCAAGCTTACCTGAGGGTGGCTGTACAAAGTGTTCACCATCCCCTTGGGAATTACTCATTTTTTCAGCTTCACTAGTGTATACTGGCAGTTCTTCCATCTTAGCCTCTGATGACTTCCAGATTCCATAACATAATTTAAAAAGGAAAAAAATTAATGTTGATTAATTCAGTAGTTAAAGGACCCAAAGATTTTATTTAAAACATTACTATCACTGAACTAGATAATGAACAGGAGATTCTATTTTCCCGTTTTAAAGATGTTAACATTTTATAGCTCCTACTTAATTTTTTTAGATTTATTTTTATGTGTAATTTTCGTATGTATATGTTATATATACTACATGTGTGTCTAGTGCCCACAGAGATCAGAAGAGGGCATCAAACAACTTGGAACTGAAAATTCAGATAATTGTGAGCCACTGTGTGGGTGGTGCAAATTGAATTTGGGCCCTCTGGAAGAACAAGTACTCTTAACTGCTGAAACATCTCTCCACCCCTATACCTATTTTTTGAGGCAAGTAATACCCTGTTTCAAGTCATGCAATACTAATAGCAGTAGAATTTGGTAGTTAGAAGGAACTAGGTAGTCATGTGATTCAAAGCAAGCCATCAAAATATACAGAAAAATAAAACCACTGATTTAAATTTTTTTCTAAATAAAATGTCATGAATTTTGTGGCTTAGAAATTTTAATTCCTTTTTCATTAAAAATAGAAGAAAAATCATTTTTAGCTCTTTAGGTGACTCACAGATTTGTTTTCTTTTTTTGTTGTGTTTGTTTTTTTGGTTTCGAGACAGGGTTTCTCTGTGTAGCCCTGGCTGTCCTGGAACTCACTGTAGACCAGGCTGGCCTTGAACTCAGAAATCCACCTGCCTCTGCCTGGGATTAAAGGTGTGCGCCACCACTCCCGGCAAGTCAGATTTCTAAATCTGGTTACTGAGTGACAGATAATTGGAGTTCATTATATCAGGATATGTATTTTCATGCTTTTAAATTTCATAATGTTCTCAAATGAAAACAATTGTGCATCCCTAAAGTGTGATATTCAAGAAATAATATTTGCATATAAAATGAAAGTTAAAACCGTGTCCTCTCATAATTTTATACTCATTTCCCTTGACAATTTTACATTTAAAAATCATTAATATTCCAGGCATTTTCTTCATCTTTTACTAAAAAGTATTAAAAAAAAACATAACTCTCTTAACACCCTATAAGCATCCATTCTCTCTACATCAGGTACAGTGGGGTAAGGCAGGTTTTTGTAAGACTATGGAATACAAGGATAGATCATGGTTTTAGGGGACAGAGAAAAGGGAATGACTTTTCAGTGGTTTGTGTTGGGTTTCCTTCTCCCTTCTGAGAAATAGGGAGAAATTAGAGGCAGAGAACCAGAAAGCAGGAGCACAGAATGCGCTGTGTTCTCCTTCACTAGAGTCATTCTTAACCTATCCTTGGACAGAATAGACACAGAAATGGTTCTGAACGGACGCATATAGACCAAGCACTGTGATCCTGCTTCATAATGAAGCCTGTGCTGAAAGCCATGCATGCACTTTCAATAAAATAAAAGGAAAGTAAAAATCTCCTAATTTTCTTTCCATACAGGAAACTACAGGATTTGTTTAGTTTTCTTTGGTAGAGTGAACATAGATAAGTCAGAGCTCCAAAGAGTAGTAGGAGCTTTGTGGTGGTTTGAGTACTAATGGCCTCCATAGGCTCTTTGAATGCTTGGTTCCCATTTGCTGGCTTTGCTAGAGGAGATGTCACTTTGGGATTTTGAAAGCCCACACCAGGTCCAGTCTTATTCCTTGCCTGCTGCCTATGGAAAAGATGGAAGTTCAGCTTTTGCTTGGGCACTGTACCAATCTGCCTGCCTGCTGCCATGCTCCCCTCCATGATGGTCATAGACTCACCCTCTGAGACTGTAAACAAAGCCCCAGTTGATGCTTTCTTTATAAGTTGCCTTAGTCACGGTTGTCTCCTCACAGCAATAGAATAGTAGTAAAGACAAGCTGTAGTGGAGGACTACAATGAACTTTAAACAGAATTCTCTAATATAGTATATGAGTGATATTACTATTTTTGACATGATACTCTGGGCGTTTACTATGAAATGCAACCAATATGTTGCTCAACTACTATATAATTACTTTCTTTTTCCTTCCCCCTCCCCTTTTTATTTTTTATTTATTTATTTATTTATTTTTGGTTTTTTGAGACAGGGTTTCTCTGTGTAGCCCTGGCTGTCCTGGAACTCACTCTGTAGACCAGGCTGGCCTCAAATTCAGAAATCCGCCTGCTTCTGCCTCCCAAGTGCTGGGATTAAAGGCGTGTGCCACCACTGCCAGGCTCAGTAATTACTTTCTAAGAATGTATAAAGTATACTCTTGTAAGAAATTATGTATTGAGCCAGACATGGTGGTAAACACCTCTAATCCCCGCACTTGGGAGGCAGGGGCATGCAGATCTGTGAGTTAAGGGCCATCTAGGACTACATATTAAGACCCTGTCTCAAAAAAACATAAACAAAACAAAGTATCATTTTCTTACTCTGTGTCTGCAATACTGACCTGCCAGTCAAGATAAGCACTCTGGTGAAAGAGAGGCATGACTGTTCTGGTTGGATCTGAACCTACTCCACTGGGAATTCATGCCTGATAAAATAATCCTCTTCAAAAGCCCACAGCTAGGGAACCTACTCGTATCTTCCTGGTAAAACGGACAAGTTCTCAAATACAGCACTGGTTAAAGCTGCTCTCAGTCACAAAAGTGTTTTGGTTTTTGTTTTATTAAGGATTTATCTTGATTTTACATGTATGAGCATTTTGCCTGTATGTATGTATGTATGTATGTATGTATATATGTATGTATGTATGTATGTATGTATATATGTATGTATGTATGTATGTATACTCCATGCCTAGTATCCATGGAGGCCAGGAAAGGATGCCAGAAGAGATTCCCTAAAACTGGAGTCACAGTTATGAGCCACGGATGGTGCTGGGTACTGAACTTGGGAAGTCTGTCAGAGGAACAAGTGTTCTTGCCACTGAGCCATCTCTCATGCCCTGGGGTTCTTTCTGCAAATAGACAGTACTTAATGTAGAAGCATATGGCTAGTCCTAGTACTGAGAATAAGTGACTATTCAGTGTTCAACCTGAAACAGGATACCTGTATCATACTGCCAACCCCATCCCAAGGCTCAGAATGTAACAATTGGAGAACAGGGAGGAGTGCTGTGAAACTGTCTTCTAGATATAATGCGGCTGCTGCACGCAGGAACTCTCAGCAAGTGTGGTCATCTCAGCAAGTCTTGCACAAGAACAAATCAATATTCCAGCATGCAAAAGTGGAAGGCTCATGAGGACCTAGCCCTAAGTGAGGAGCTAAGGACAGTTAATGATTACTGGGTGTCATTTTCCCCCATTGGTGTAGAAGCCCATGATGCTCATGTAAGCAGTCCTAATTAAAGTCAGGAAATAGGGGGCTTGTTAAGAAGAAGGGGTTAGAGGGAGGAGGTCAAAGAAGATAAGGAGGTGAACATGATCAAAGGACATTCATGGGGGAAATTGTCAAAAAAAAAAAAAAAAAAAAAACAACTTTTTAAAAATGGACTGGGAAGACTGCCCAGTGCATAGTTCTCCCCACATAGCATGAGGACCACAGCTTTCATCCCCAAAACAGCACATATAAGGCAGATGTGCATGGCAGCTAACCTTCAATCCCTGAATAGAAGATGGAAGTTGTATTCGGATCTGGGCTCAGCAAGAGACCATGTTTCAATGTAATGTAAAGATCAACACACACACACGCACGTGTGCAGATACAAACATGTGTGCTCACATATGTAAACATTCATACATGCACACAAAACACACAACCTGCACAGACCAAAAGTTAAAAGGATAAAAATTTAAATATAAACTCTGACTTTCCAAGAAAATCTGACTACTCTGAGTTCTCTAAAAACTTAGATGTTAACAGTAAAAGACAGATGTAAACTTAGAGAGTGGCAATGGCAGTGAGATGCACTTCTGCATTTACATCCCCAGAAGCACCTGCTTTTTTCGTTTCCTTTCTTCCTCCTGGTCGTATTCTTCTTTTGATTTTCTGAAATATAAAAAAAAATTAAAAAGTAAATCTGTTTGGCCCTGGCTGTCCTAGAACTCCCTATGTAGATCAGCTTACCCTTGAACTCACATTGATCCACCTGTTTCTGCTGCCCAAATGCTGGGAATAAAGGTTTGCACCCCCACTGGCTGGCTAAAAAGTAAATTTTCTTCTTCATCAAAGAATAAATATGCAGCATGTTAACCTGACATTATAGTATAGGCAAGGAGTTATCCACTGGACTGATCCAGGATAGGTGATATGAAAATACTTTTCTCTTAATTAAATATAATACAAATTGGACATCAAACATGAAAATCTAAAATGTTCTAAAACAAACTTTGGCTCATCAGCAGAACATTCAAAATTTTGTAATATTTGAATTCCAAATTTTCTGGTTAGGGTTGCTCATCTGTGATCTGGGAACAGCCCATCTGTACAACCCTACTGTACAGTTACCTGCAACAGACAGCAGAATATCAATAGACTGTACAGTTTACCTTAGGAATTCTAGCTGAACAACGACCGACAGTTTTAAATCCTGAACGCTTTTTCTTAACGTTAGCATATAAATGAATGGTGTAAACCCACATTTTCATGGCTAACTCCACTAGGAAAGACTCATTATGGCCAGAAGTAGTAGGGACATGCCTATAAATCCCAATACTTGGGAGGCAGAGGTAGGAGGTTCCGGAATTTAAGGTTATCCTCAGCTATAGTAAGTTCAAGGTCAGCCTGGTCTATAGTCAGGCAATGCAATGAATCAAAACTTTACCAGTCCTCTAGACAAATAAATACCCTTCCCTTTGCACACCTGGAAACTCAAGCTACCATCTGCCCCTGCCACAGGGCAGGATCTGGCTGGAAAGGGTTATGTCACCCAAACCAGTCACATTCCCTAAAATTAAGCACTGAGCCTTGGAGCTGTCATGCATTCCCACTAGCTCAGTCTTTCTGACTATAGGCATCCTCTTCCTCTAAGCCAAACACATTCTCACAGATTTAAAAGTTACATGCTACTATGACTCTTCCCTTCCAAAATCCCAAAGTGACTGCAAGGGGAGATTATGCTCACTAGCCTTTCTTGATTAAAGAGTGGTACACTCCACGCCAAGCATCTGCTTGAGATGAAGAAATGATTGACAAGTACTTCTCTGAGCTCAATCCTTGGAGTCACTCCTCAGCTGCAGGTGGGGCAGTTAGGCCGGATGCCCAGCCTCCTTCTTGGCAACACCAGCATGAGTGGCCTCTAATATTGAGAAATAGCAGACAGGGAGAGCTCTGCTCTGCTCAGCTCAGCTCCGATCACACTTTACCCTTCCCCATCAATCATAGACTCTATTAAAGTAGTTTTTTTTTTTTTCCCCATTGGTGGCTAGTCCCTAAATCCTATGATAAAGGAAGGTTATGTGGGGTAAGGATTGGGAAATCCTCTACACTGGACTTATCCAGGATAAGTGATAAGATATTTTCCTCTTAATTAAATATAATACAAACTGGACATCAACCATGAAAATATAAAATGTTCTAAAACAAAACTTTGGCACATCAGCAGAACATTCAAAATGTAATGTGTAATGTTTGAATTCCAAATTTTCTGGTTAGGGTTGCTCATCTGTGATCTGTGCAAGTATTCCAAAATCTGAAACATTCATTCCTAAGCATTTGGTAAGAGTCACTCACTCAAGCTGTGTATACATGGCCCCTCCCAAAAAAAATCATTTTGTCGGTAGTATTTTCTAGGGAAAAGTTCAAATACATTCAGATCATATACAACACTAACATTTCATTCAAAAACAGTTGAAAACGCATACCTGAGGACCTCTCTTAGAATTTTCATCTCTTCCTGTTCAAGGTCACTGACCACATCTGCACCATCAGTTAAGCAGTCAGGTAACACACCTGTTCAAACACCACATGGAAGACCATCAACTCAACTGAAAACACTCTTCACACTGCTATGGTCCATGGGTACAAATTAGTTTACAATGTATCATTTTTAAAAATTCCAAGCCTTATTAGTTATCTTCTGCTTAACTTCCTTACATTTTAGGGATTAAGCCCAACAAAAACCAGTCTTGATTTTAGGTATAACTATCTCTCAGTGATAACTTGTGTTTACTATCTAAAATAGCAATGATTGGAACCAATATGTATAGCTCAGTGGTTGAGCCCTTAAAAAGCATGCATGGGCTCAATTCCCAGGACCAAAAAAAGTAAGTTTTCTTTGACCTCTACATCCTGGAGGCACTCATGTTTTCTCTATCTAGAGATTGACCTATTTCTGTCTCTCACACACTATTAATTTTTAAGAAAATAACTTGAAAAAACTGTATGCCAATAAAAATGATATAGACATTATGGTCTTCCATTGTCACACTCCATCTGAGGATATCCTACTGATACCACTTAGCCAGAGTTAACAGTGTGCTTTTAAAGGTGAGCCTTAAGTGAGGTTACAAAACAAAATGGTGCTTTGTTAGAGGGAGTTTCATGTTCTCCATTTGAACTGTGATGCTAGTGAAAAGGCCCTGCTTACTATGTGCAGTGACAGCATGTGCTAAACTTGTGAAGATCAATGATACTATCTCTGCCCTTGAAGCATGTTCAGTATAGACAACAGCTTTAAATCACAATTGTGCCAACCTCCACCCCACATTCCCCTCAACCCAGAAAACACAGATTCACGGGAAGTAATTTTAATTGTTGATTTAACTGACTTCTACCTCCCTGATAAGGCAGGCTCATTACAAGTGTCCATCTCTGTGTACTACAGCATGAAAAGAGTGCACCTTTATTTTACCCTCCATTTCTTTATGCAAATACATATACAATAGGATTCTAGATTAGCTCTAAAGTAGTTTTATCATTGCAGTTCCCTTGATGTTCATCTGCATTTGGGGCTAAACACTGTACTGAGTTAATAGCAGTCATTTGTAAAGAAGAAGCAGAAAAATGCATGTACTCTTCACCTGGAACCCACAGCACAGCATCACACCAGAAAAGTCACACCTGCACACTCATCACTCTGAAGCATAATTTTGCACAGCCAAAAGGTATAAAATCATTTTCCTCCTAGCAACCTTCCTATGGAGAATTAAAAGCAGTAAGTAACAACGCACTGTACGAAAGAAATCCTTTAAACCATCAAAATGCATTTTCTCCAAATTATTTGAGAACAAAAATCCAGAAAGCCTTTGAATTTTTCTTACAAAACATAAAATTTCCAAACATTCTGTTTTGAATACAATCAACACTGATCTACTACTCAGCCCTGGATGCAAATGTTAATTTAAATTTAGACATAGGGCAAACTGCCCGTATTGTGGGCTGACAGCAGTAATTATCCCACATCATCCATCCCTTCTCCAATAAAGCCTGAAACTATGCAGCCATCACTGAGAGATCAAACCCTCTCTCACCTCAGAAGAGTAGCACTTGATAGCTTAAGTCAAGCTGTCACAATGGTCCCAACTCCTTCCAGTTTAAGGCAAGTAACTTGACCCTGAGCAATAGGGCCTGAGCAAAGACTCTTGGAGGGCTCTCATGAAATGTTATCTTTCTTACAAAAGAAATTCACACAGGAAAACATCCCTTTCCTCACAAAACACTGAGTTTGCATTGGAAGCAGAAGAGGCTGGTAATGTCAGAGTATAAATATGGCAAGTGTCAGAGGCCTTGAAAACATCACTGAGCACTAGAGTGAACAATTCTGAACTTGTCTTCCTCATTTGAACTTCATCTGAGAGACTGTGCTACATAGTTTTATAGCAACTTGACACAGGCTAGAGTTAACTGAGAGGAGGGAATCTCAGTTGAGAAAATGCTAAGATCTGGCTGTAGGACATTTTCTTAATTAGTGATTGATGACGGAGGTACCAGCCCATTGTGGGTGGTACCATCCCTGGGTTCTATAAGAAAGCAGGCTGAATAAGCCATGAAGAGCAAGCCAGTAACCCCTCCATGGCCTCTGCCTCCAACCCATGTTTGAGTTCCTGTCCTGACATCCCTTGATGGTGAACAGTATTTGGAAGTATAAGCTGAATAAACCCTTTTTCCTCCTCAACTTGCTTTGTTCATGTGTCTCATCGCAGCAATAGAAATCCTAAGTAACAAGACAGAGACTGGTGTCTAACTGCTCACACCATTCTCACTGGCGTTCACTATTACTGGTGGTCTGAAGCATGAAGCTAATACAACTGCAGAAGTATTTGTTCTCTGTTTAAAAAATCAAGTTTCCTTAACTGCCAAACTGGAAAACTACAGTCCACTGGTCAAGTGCACTGTTTCTTTTATTAAACCTTGTCCTCTCAAAACAAGCCTTACAAATGTAAAGAGTTATCCCACAGAACAAATTAAAGCATAGTTTTGGGAGTATTGAGCATAGAGGACTTCACAAAACAAAGAATGGAAGAACAACAAAAAAGACACTCTTCCAAATGATTTACTTCAAAGTAACCACACTGTATCACACTCTTCCCGGTCAGGTCTCTTCACAACAGACAACAGCTCTAGGACCCACTGTGAAATGGAGCTTAACTTTAAGGCACAGCTAAAGTAGTGGCTGGCTTCAAAGGTTAAGGCGCACATGGTCACAAATCTACCACACTCTGATGTCTGTCTCATATCCACAGAATCCCTATTTGTTGGGGCTGGTGAGACAGCTTGTGACCTAAGTTTTATTCCTAGGACCCATTCCTGGAAGCTATCCTCTGAGCAACACATGTGCACCATGGCAGAGATGTTCCTCCCCCAAAATAAAAACAGGCCTCAGTTATTGCACATTCCACACCCTTAAAAGCAAACTTCACAACTAAATATAGCTCCCATACCTTCACAAAAACATCAAAGAAACAATCTTGCTGCCAGACTTGTAAAGTGCTGGCCTCTGCTGTGGCCAGGATCAACAGCTCCAGTAACATCTGGAAAACTGTTAAAGATACAGGTGACTAGGTCTCACCCTAGACCCGTAACAGCTGACCCAGTGCTTACTGACACCTGAGAAGCATTTCCTACTAAGGTCTTACTAATGACAAGCAGAAGAGTAGTCACCTGCTCCTAACAGTAACAGCCACTCGAGACATTAAACTTAACACCATGGCTGGGCAGAAAAGCAAGCGCTCACAAAACTAAAGCATTAGTAAATCAAATTGTCTTCTTTCTTTGAGATGCCACATGCTAAATTAGGAAACTTATTTTCTTAAATCCTCTTTTTAAAAACCTTTTTCTTTTTTCTTTTTCAAGATTTATTTATTTTATAAGTATACTGTAGCTGTCTTCAGACACACCAGAAGAAGGCATTGGATCCTATTACAGATGGTTGTGAGCCACTATGTGGTTGCTGGGAACTCAGGACCTCTAGAAGAGCAGTCAGTGCTCTTAACCGCTGAGCCATCCCTCCAGCCCTTCTTAAATCCTTTACAAAAACTTTCACGTTTGAAATAAATGGATAAAAGGTAGCTAACTATGTTTAAGACTGTTAGAATTAAAAAAAAAAACAAAACCACTTCAAAAACAAATTCAGTTAGTATTTAGATGCCTAACTCCAGCATTTTACCATTCCTCTCCTGGATTATTCGGATGGCTTGAAGCTGCATTTCAATGTTCTTCTGGACCATCATTGCTTTAAAGATAGTAAAATCTTCTGCTGCCAACACAGGCTGCAAAATGGCCTGTGGGAGGAAGTCTAGAGGTTAAATGAAGATTTAAGTTTGGAAACTATTTAACCCACATTGAAATCATCATTTCCATTGAAAAGCAGCATATTAATTCATGAATGTTACATTATTATTATGGTTAGGTGACTCAAGTAGACAATCTTAAGATTAAAAACCACAACAATAGGGTTTCATTATGTAGCTCTGGTTGGCCTTAAACTCCTAATTCTCCTGCCTTGGCTTTCTGTGGGGATCTGTTGAGATCACAGGGTATACAGCTATACCCTGCTAAGACTTTTGTTGGTTTTGTTTTGTTTTTTTTTAAGCCTTTAAAATAGGGTTCTCTAGAGCTACCTCATTCAACCTGCAAGCTTCCAGGAGTCAGATAGCAGACTCCTTTTCCAAACCAGCTAGTGTTAAATGGAACACACAACCATCTGGTTTACATTTCTAACGCTGTCATCTCAGTATCCAAGTGTGATTGTCACACAAAATATTTGGCTTATATCCTATCTCCTGAAATTTACTTTGGGTTTAATTCAGGAAATAAACAAATAAATGAAGTCTTATAAGCAAAAAAAAAATATGTATGTTAGATAATATATTACAATAGATTAGGAATTATGAAAAGTATAATAAATGAAGAATAAAAGTGAGGCTGGAGCAATGGCTCAATTATAAAGAGCACTACTGCCCTTGCAGAGGACCCAGGTTCAATTCCCAGCACCCACATGGTGGCTCACAGCATCTGTAACTCCAATCTTAGGGGATCTGATACCCTGTTCTGAGGGCAGCAGGTACATATGTGGTATAGACATACATACAGGCAAAACACCCTTACGTGTAAAATAAAAATAAATAAATCTAAAAAAATAATAAGAATATCTATCATTAAATTACATATATAAGTATTTCCTTAACTGTTAGCAATGTTACATATTGCCAAGAACAAAATAATTTCCAAGCTAATTAATAAGCAGAGTAAGCTTTGAAATGCATGGAAACATCCAAAGGAAGCACTCAGAAGGTCTTAGCAGAATTTAATTTTCAGTTCTACCTGAGATGAATGGAAAAGCTGACCACACAAAATCATGCAGAGGTAACTCAGAGTGTACTGCTTACTACAAGGCAAAGGCAGTGTTCTCACAAAGAGTACCAGACCAGACACTTCACCAAAGAATAACACTTGAAACAGATGAGCCTTTCCCCTAGCAACCAGGCTAACACATTCTAGATGTGCAGTGTAACAAAGATAAAAGCAGAGTGGTTCTCAGTGGCATCTACAAGGAGCACACTATGAATAAAAAATTAAAATGTTCCCTTAAATCTGCCTGGGTTTTCATGGATCTCAAGGCAGGGAATGGCAAACATGAGCTGAGACTGCTAAAACCAATATGGGCAGCTTCTGTCTGAGTCCCCTTTTGGGGGTTGGGCTTCCTATTACTAACAACAAGTACTTTATCCAACTTTAAAAATGGCAATGCTATTTCATTTAATTTTTGGCCTTTTGAGACAGGGTCTCACTCTGTAGCCTAACTTGGCCTCAAACTCGATTATAATTAAACTCCTGAGACAAAGTATTGGGATTACAGGTCTGAGCCACCACACCCAGCTATGGGCACTGCTATTGATAGCAATGTATCAAACAAATTTTCTAGTAGCTAGTTAGAGATTGAACTTGTCATCGTGACCTTTGACCTTACTTAATAAATCCAAGAAAAAAAAAGATTGTTAATAATGCATATTCCTGAGCCCTGTTTATCAGACATTAAAAACTATAATCTTTATAGGATGAGTGTCCACGTATCTCCAGATTAATTCTTAAAACATTAAGGTTTCCGAAACATTGGCATAGTAAGGAAGGAAAAGAATCTTGATATCAAAAGCCTACATCCAATGAAACTATAGGCACTAGTGGCTCTATGACGCTGGATATTATTTAATCCTTAGTATCAATAAAAATAACATAGCATTTATATAGTGTTTCATGAACTCTAAGATTCTGAAAAGTAGTAAAATAGGACACTGTTTTGTGTGTCACTTAGAAAAAACCTACCAATTAAATAAAACTTTTAATTATACAAAACAATCTCATTTTAAATATATTATGATATAAGAAATGTGTCTCTGGGGCCTAGAGAGATGGCTCCACAGTTAAGAGTACCCAGATTCAATTCCAAGCACCCATATTATGGCTGATAACCATCTGTGAGTCCAGTTCCAGCAACAGCCAATGCCCTCTTCTAGCCTCTGCAGGCACTGCACTCATGGGACACACATACACATAAAATCTTTCTTAAAACTTTTACTTCTGAATAAAACAAATATAGTAACAACTGTCTCACAAAATATTAAATGAATTAAGTAACATTTTATAATCTGAAAAGTAAACATAAAAGTAATTGTTCTGGTCTTTCTTAAAGTTTTATTTTTATTATTTGTAATAATGTGTCTGTGTATGCAAGTACAGTTATCCCTAGAGGCTAGAAAAGTGAGAGCCCCCTGGAGCTGGAATTACAGTTGTTGTAAGCCACCTAATGTGAATGCTGGGAATGAAATTTGGGTCTTCTAGAAGAGGTCTCCATTGAACCAGTGTTCTGATCCTTTAAATGCTTGTTGAAATTGACAGGCCCAGCTAAGAAAAAGCCAATCTGGGCTACATAGTGAGTTTGAGACCAGCCTAGACTACTCAAGACCCTATCTCAAGAAGACAAAAATAAAAAATAAAAACCACAGCTAACACTATACTTAAGAATTCCCACTAGGATCAGATATAAAAAAAAATGTAAGGAAGGCTATCATGTCACTATTGAACAATAAACATTAAAAGAATAATGAAGAAAGATGCAAACAACTCTGTGCCCAAACTTGTTGACCACAGTTTGCCAAACTCACACTATGACATAAGGTGATATGAACAGGTAAGTTTATTCATTATGCCTACGTAAAAGGTTAATCAGCCAGAGAGCAGTGGCACATGGCTCTATCCCAGCACCCAGGAGTCAGAGGCAAGAGGATTTCTGTGAGTTAGATGCCAGCCTGGTTTACAGGATAAGTTATAGGACAGCCAGGGCTACACAGAGAAACCCCATCTTGAAAAACCAAAATGAAGAAAGAAAAAGAAAGGAGGAGGAGGAGAAAAGGGAAGAGGAGAAAGAAGAAAAGGAGGAGGAAGGGGAAGGGGAGAAAGAAAAAATAACTGGTAACTGTACAAAACAGAAAAAGTCACGATGAGTTTAAAAACCAATTCCACCTAACATGTGAGCAGATTATACTGCCTCTCTCCAGTCTCTTCTCGAACACTGAGGCAGAGATAATACATATCAACTCATTACCTGAGGCAACAGTGCCCAACCCTAAAATCAGACAAAGACTTTACAAGAAAGGAAAAACTAAATGTCAGAGAATTTTAGCAAACTGAATTCAACAATGTATAAAAAGAATTACATAGCATAACAACCTGGGATTCTTTTCTCATTATTCAAAGTAGATCAACATTTAAAAATAAGTCACTATATCAGAGATTAACAGACTGGAGACTGCTATTGATCTTATCAATGAACATAGAGAAGAGCTTTGGTAGTTGGGGAGATGGCTCAGTGGTTAAGAACACTGGCTGTTCTTCCAGAGGTCCTGAGTTCACTTCTTAGCCCACCATGGTGGCTTAGGACCATCTATCAAGGGATCTGCTGCCCTCTCCGGCAAGTAGGTGTACATGCAGACACAGCATTCCTACATTTAAAAAATAAATGTGTAAATAATTTTTAAAAAAAAAGCTTCTGATAAAATTTGACCACCACTCATGTATTTAAAACATAGCAAACCCTTCTCAGCAAATGGAAATAGGCAAAAGTTTCCTCACCCTTGTAAAGATCATCTATTTTCAAAAAAAAAAAAAAAGTGTATGTGTGTATAAACTTGTATAAGTTCATTTTCAGCTACACAGTGAATTGGAGACTAGCCAGGGACACATGAGACATTCTAGGTCATTCAGGAGCCTGGAAAGACAACTCAATGAGTAAGAGCACTGTCTGGATTCCGATTTGGTTCCCAGAACCCACATGGCACCTCACAATTTATCACTCCAGTCCCAGAGGATCTGATGCCCTCTTCTGGACTCCATGGACACAAAGATACATGCAGGTAAAACAGACACTTGAAAAGAAATTCAAAAGCAAAAAGGACATTTGCCATGCATATAATTTTCCATTTGTTACACACTAGAGCAGATTTGCATACTAAGATGGGTGTGCTTATTTTACAAAAAGAATCATTGCTGAATGTTTGATACTAGAGGACATACAACTTCAGGATTTTTCAGAATTGGTGAACATTTTGATTTTATAATCATCAATGCTGAGAATACCACTCCACATAAATAAGTAGTACAAATGGCCCAAGGACCATTAGGGCCTATTTCAGAAGTTGTTGAAAATTCTGCCCTAATTTCAAGCCAAAATTCATTCAACAATATTTTTTATGAAATGTGAAACTGCAACTCTAAAGCAATCTTTAAAGTCAAACATTTTAAAACAATAAAATCTGACAATAGACTAATTTGATATGCTGAGAAATGACAATAAAAATATTATCTTTTCTTTCTATAAACTATTATATTTCTGTAAGTGCAGTGAGCATCTATTGACAGTAAAGATACTGCAATTCATAACATACAATAGTCTTCAATTTGGCCAAGGTGTTTGAAGCAGTGTTCTATGATGGTGCACAGCCTCATCCAAAGTGCAAAGTAAGCACTTTCAGGTTTAGAATCCTGGCTATAGTAAAGCCTTGTTCTATAGCTCAGCTTCACACAGCCATAAACACTTCAGTTCAGAAAACTTTAATATTGCCAACATTTCAAGACCCTCCACAATCAGTTACATAGGTCTCAACTCACTGCTGGGAAGCAGCGTGGCCAAACAGAACACAAGCCTTGAATACATACTGTAACTAATGAAAAAGCTTCTAAAAAGTCTACAGACCACAGACTATGGCTTCCACTTTAGTGGTTTTATGGGACTCCTGAGTGTGTGAACAAGTGAGTCTCTGATTTTTGTGCCAATTCTTGGGCTCTTTTCAAAACTTCTGTTGATTTTTCTTGTCCAACTTTGATGTGATAGTTTTTGTTTTCTTATTACGTTTTATTTTGTTATTTTTTTTTTAAAAGGAAGGGAGGCAGGCAGGCAGGCAGGCAGGCAGGCCGGCCCAGCCACTAGGGTGGATGTGAACAACTGAACTGTCTCTTAGACCTGCTAGGAGAGGGAACATCAGTTTCCTCCAATAGATCAACTAACAATGGACCAGCCACACCAGGACAGGCTCACCCATGTTCAGGAGTAGCTGGCCAACACATAATGAACTCCACAGATTTTTTTTTTGTGTGCTTTTATTTGGTTACAGTTTGGTAGAGGTTTTGTTGGTTTGTTTTCTTTCTTGGTGTAGTTTTATTTTGTTTTCTTGGTTTGGGGGGGCAGGGGGTTGTTGGTTTTTGATAAAGAACTTAAAGATGGGTGGATAGGAGGGGAGAAAAACTGGAAGGACTTGGGAGAGGGGAAGAATAGGATTCAAATATATGTAAATTTAAAATTGCCTTAAATTATAAAAAAATAATTTTAAAATGCTATGAAATAGAAGAAAGAAAGAAAGAAAGAAAGAAAGAAAGAAAGAAAGAAAGAAAGAAAGAAAGAAAGAAAGAAAGAAAGACAGGAAGAAAGAAAGACAGGAAGAAAGAAAGACAGGAAGAAAGAAAGAGAGAGAGAGAAAGAGAGACAGAGACAGAGAAGAAAAGTTATTGTCAAAAGACAGGGACTAGGTCAGGAGGAAAAAAATATGTGAAGCCAAAAAATGTTATTTTCTATGATAATGTGATTGTGGATATATGAACAGTATATGGCAAAACGACAATTACAGAACACAAAGTGTGAAATAATGTATCAATCTTGGTTCCATAGTATGTCAAACATATTACACTAATATAAGATCTTAAGAAATGAAACATCCATTCAATTTTCTATAAACATAAAATTGCTCTAAAAATAGTCTAATTTTACATTAATTAGCACTCATATATAATAGTGTTTGTTATGTATGCTTTTGGAAATTAAATGGAAATACTATATATACTATTATGTGTGTATATATATATATATTATATTATATATATTCTTTTTTTTTAAAGATTTATTTATTTATTATTATATGTAAGTACACTGTAGCTGTCTTCAGACACACCAGAAGAGGGCGTCAGATCTCATTACGGATGGTTGTGAGCCACCATGTGGTTGCTGGGATTTGAACTCTGGACCTTTGGAAGAGCAGTCGGGTGCTCTTACCCACTGAGCCATCTCACCAGCCCCTATTATATATATTCTTAATAATGTCAGTCACTAAAATTAAGCATGACTTTCCCAAATTATACTGAAATGCTTTTGCAACTATTAGTTTCCATCTGACAAAAGTAAAGTAAATCCACTAAAACATGAAAACAAAACAAACTTCTATTCTTTGCTATATAGAAGTCCCTGGCTTTTGCTATACTAAACCTGTTTATAACCTTTATATGCACACACACACACACACACACACACAATCACAAAATCACAAGTTTTTACAAGTTACACATAACAGAAAAGCAAGCTGTTAAAGGTGAGCTGGATAAAGCACTCTGGCAGAACCTGATGGCCTAAGTTCAATCCCTAGGGCCCACGTGGTAGGAGGACTGACTCCACCAAATGGTTCTCTGACTTCCACTTATATGTGAGCACGTACAAAATAAATGCAAATATATATAAAGAGGGGTGCTGTTTTCTTTTATTTTTTTTATTATTATTATTATTTTTTTTTTTTTGGTTTTTGGTTTTCAAGACAGGGTTTCTCTGTGTACCCCTCACTGTCCTGGGACTTGTTCTCCAGACCATGCTGGCCTCAAATTCAGAGACTCACCTGCCTCTGCCTCCAGAGTGTTGGGATTAAAGTTGTGAGCCATCACTTTCTGCCTGTTTGGGTTTTGTTTTTTTTTTTTTTAAGGCAAGTTGTTTTTTTTTTGTTTTAGTTTTTGTTGGGGAGGGGCATGTATTGTGTGCATGTGCATGCGCATGCAAGCTTTTGTTTTACTATTGTACCACCTCACTGGTATAATGCTTACCACACTTGCATGCCAGGACCAGTGTTCCAGGCCTAATGATGTTTGAAATGAGCCAAAAGCACTCTTCAGCAATGCACCCTTAGCAGTGCAATTCAATGAAAGCAGCAGCTAGTTTAGAAAATCAACACCAGATCAAGAAAACACAAAATACCTCCTAAACTACTCATGTTCCTTAAGCTGGATTTTAGGCACCCAGATTGGTGTACTAGAACCCACTTTCTGATTTCATGTGTGAAAATGCTGACTGGGAAGCACTCATCACAGTGCTCCAAGATGTATTTCAGGAGTACTGACAGTCCAGCGCTGAGTCACTGCTGCTGGTCAGCAGCAGGTGGCTGAGCTTGTTCTATAGAGGACAGTGCTGACCAGTCCACAGAAGATTGAACCCATGACCCTAGCTTGTCAGCACACTGCTAATCAACCACCAAAATAGCCACAGCTAATTAAGAAGTACTTCAATTTACTTAGAGACCACTTAACACACAATAGGCATTATATTAAAAGTTTGACATACATAATCCCTTAAGGTTCACAAAAACTCTTCAAAGGAAATACTACTGCAAATGTTGTATCCTGAATCTCTCAATATTTGCTGAAAGATGATGGGGAAAGACAGTATTGCAGTTATACCCTTCTAATTCCTTTGGGCTAAGAAAGGGATAGTAGTGTACTGAGAGGGTTGTACATTTTAGAGTAAGGGGTGGCATGGTGGTTTGAATATGCTTGGTCCAGGGAGTGGCACTATTAGGAGGTGTGGCCTTGTTGGGATAGGTATGGCCTTGTTGCAAGAAGTGTGTCACTGTGGGGATGAGCTTAGAGAGAGCTTCCTGCCTGAAGATGCCAGTCTCTTCCTCATTACCTTCAGATCAAGGTATAGAACTCTTGGCTCCTCCAGCACTATGTATGCCATGCTGCCATGTTTCCTGCCATGATGATAATGGACTCAACCTCTGAAAGTGTAAGCCAACTCCAATTAAATGTTGTCCTTTACTTATAAAGTTGCCTTGGCCATGGTGTCTCTTCACAGCAATGGAAACCCTAATTAAAACAGTTAGTATAAGCAAAGCCAGGTGCACGCATACTTATGAGGGGCCTGGATGGATGACAGTACATGACATATTAAAGAATTATAAAAGGACAAAGCTGAAAACAGAGCCTAAGGTAGCAAACTAGGCAATCCACATTGACATCTTACTAAACAAATGTAGTCCATTTACTAGAAGACAGGAAACAAAGCGAGCAAGGACATGAAGGTGGACTGCCTAGGATGTATGTTCACTCTCCTACAGCAGTGCCTGCTTCTATTTCTCTGATTTAGTTTCTTCAGTAATAGGTTGAAGCTAAGTAGTGCCAAGAAGATAAAGTGAGATAACACCAAGAGACGTCTAAAGTGTCAACTAGGAAACTGAGCAAGGTGATTGACCCTTGTAATCTAAAACCTCCGAGGGTAAAACGGGAAAAGTATGAGTTCAGGACCAACCCTAGCTACACAATGGGTTTGGAGCTGATCTGAATTACACAGCAAGTCCCTGTCTCCACTCCAAATAAATAAATAAATAAATAAATGTTTTAAAAGCATTTTCTTTAATGTACCTACTAGCCACTCGCCCAGTACTGCAATCTAAAGAGATAAGAAACCCAGTTTTATGAAGAAGTGGAGAGATGGTTCAGTTAAGAGCACTTGCTGCTCCTGCAGAGTCAGCACCCAGATGGCAGCTCACAGCTAGCCCTAACTTTCAGGGGGACCAAATCCCCCTTCTGGCCTTCACAGGCACCAGGCATGCACAGCTGTGTGCATACATACATGTAGGTAAAATGCCAATTCACATAAAAAGAAACAAAAATAGTTCCACAAGGAGGCTCCAGAACTAGAGACTGCACATTTGTTACACATAGAAAAAGGGCAACAACAGAATCATCAGGGTCCTACAGAAATGAAACCACACATGGATAAACTTTGTGATCTCAGAACTCTGGGATCAGAAAGCTTATTTTTAATTCCATCAGATCATATTATTTCTTAAAGTGGTTACGAGTGAACATGTCAGGTGATTGCCTCCACCTCACACAATGTCTAATTTGCTTAATGTCTAACAGTTCTTATATCTCCTCAATCAAACATATTTTACTTAAAGAAAGCTGTGGACTCCTTGTTACATCCCCATTTTAGCAGAGTAGCACAAAGCTGACACCTGTGATGTGCGCGTCTTCGCCAGAGGGGAAGTGCATGCTTCTTGAAACTGATCTTCATTAATTCCAATCTCTTTGAGGTAACTTTCTAACAGCTTTTCAACCTAAAAGGAAATGAATTCACCTTTATAATGTGCATAGGAAAATTCTAAATGTCATTCTGCCTGTTTAGAATGCTCTTTGGAATTACCATTATACAAGACACAGAACTAATAATGTCTTTCACCAATAAATTAACAACGAGAAGGTTCTTTTTTTTTTCTTGAAAAAAAAAATCACATAAAGTTTAATTTCCTCTCTAGAGGACAGCCAGAATTATGAAGGTGAACAGGGTACGACTCCTCTACCCATTGTCTTCTTTTTAAAATATGCAGAGGCTCTTAAAACTCCCAAGACAACTATAAATCACGGAGCACAGGCACTGGCCTAGAGGCCCCAGCTTAATAAAAATGTAAAAGTGAGACATCCCCACAGCTACGATAAATCATTACTTACGTCTAAAACAGAAGAGACAGAAAATCATTTGAAAAGATGCTCATGGAAATGACAAGGTTGAGAAAACTGTTAGTACTGTTGCGGGAGGAAGAACTCCTATAATGAAGGCTGCAGGGATGGTGTGGCAAGTAAGAGCACCTGTGCAGGTCCAGAAGACCCAGGTTCGATTCTCAGCACTCACACAGTGGCTCACAACCATCCATAACTCTAGTTACCAGGAACCCAAGCCCCTCTTTTGACTACCGTGAGAACAGGTACATACATAGTGCACATACATACAGAAAAAAAACACCCATGCACAAAAAATAAATAAATCTTAAAAACAATTTCAAAGAATTTTAACTTAAAAAAGCAGTTTTTTCACGATCTTAAAATCAATGAAAAGAGCCAGTGTGTTTGTTGGCACACACCTTTAGTCCCAGCACTGGGGAGGCAGAGACACAGAGATCTCCATGTGATCTAGGCCAGCCTGGTCTACATAGTGAGTTCCAGGCCAGTGATGACTGCATAATGAGGCCCCATCTCAAACAACAAAAATCAGGGGGAAAATACTCACCAGCTCTTTGTATTCTTGATGGATTTCTGTGTAGGTCAATTTGCTTTCTTCTTCATCATCAAAAACTAGATTTATAAGAAAATAATAAAACAGTATAAAAGAACAAATCATTTAATTAAGTACAAATATAGAAATCTTATAAATGTCCTTGCAGGCACCTGTTCTCTCTCCCCTTCCACCATGTGGGTTGTGGGTTGACTCAACTCATCAAGTTTACCAACACTCTTGCCCCTAAGCCATCTTCTCAGTGCCTTTATTTTTAACACTTATGTACTTGCACTTGACACTTTATATTTTACTGTTTACTTGTGCACCTTCTATGGTAGACTGTAAACTTTTTAAGGATAGCATATCTATCCCCAGTGTCTGCTCTAAGATAACTCAGTGAATACTAAAAGGTTGATATCACAGAGCTGTCCAAACTAATCGTTGAGCATTCTGAGGCAGAGAACAGCACATTGGCAGCCCCACATCAGTGAGGGATAAAGTTATTCCAAGTGTTCTGACTTCAATTCTCTTTACATTGCATTTGGTCTCTGTGACACTTCTCATGCATTCAATACAAGTGCTAATTAAATTCTTTTCAGTTCTAAAACTACATCATTGTGGTGTGTTTGTAAGTCCTAGCTTTGCTTCTATGTAAAAATGCACAATTAGCTGTTAGAGATGTAGCCACTCTTGACACCTGTGGATAGAAGGCATACCATACCCCACACAATTTCTATTAAGGATTTAGTCTCAAAAATAAATGAAAATCAGTGGGAGTCATAATCCCTCCTGCAGGAGGTCAGGCTATCCCCATGCTTCATCAACCTTTTAACAGCACTCTAAATTCTACAGAGGAACACAAGTCAATTGCTTTGCTTTCTGAACCTTCATAAAAGTTGCCTACCAAAACACTTAACTAGTGTTTGAATTTAACAGGTAGAATAAACTAAAAGGTTCAGTGATCAAACAAAATTCTTTCTTTACTAGATTCATAGAATCTTGGGTTTGAGAGAAGTCTTGCAAGACAATTCAGGATAAGAACCCTCTGTTAGCTGAATCTCAAACAAGCTGCATTGCAGTACAGTCACTGTCAGGTGTATGCAGATACTTCAAATGCCAGGGAACCCATTACCTTTTCAAGCAGGCTACCTCATCCTAGAAAAGTGTATAAAAGATTTCCTTCACTGAAATGTGTTCTCTGCTGCTTGTATTCACTCACCCCAGCTCTATTGCACCGATCTTTACAAACAAGTCTGTCCCTCTAACCTAAGACACAAGTTCACACGATGTATATTGCTACCCTCCAAGTATTGCCTAGGCAAAAAAAGAAAAAGAAAAAAAAAAGATAAAGGTTGAATAGGACATCGTTTGTGATTGCTTCTCTATGAACAGAGTCCAATTCGTCTTATGAACTCGGATATGAGCATGATATGAACCGATCAGAAAGCACTGATGCTGGTCCTTCAAAAGAATGCCATATTTGTCTTTCTCGTTTGTTAGAAAGCTCTTCCTCCCCATCTCCTGCTTTGGTCCTGCCGGAGTAATCGAATGCCCCCCTTTGCAGATAAAATGGCCAGAGTGAATTTGTCATTTCGTAGACTGAGTCCACAGGGCGACATCTCAGGGGTCAGAAGCAACTCGAAGAAAAACGACGTTTTTCCCAAATAACTGGGGAAGATGCTGGTTACCCAAACGGTCCACTTGCACGGGGTAGAAAGATGCGGGGTGAAGTGACAGGCCGAACATGGGATTAAAGTCTAATGTGTTCAAGACAGGCGCTCGGGCAGAGTGGGTGAGAAGTCTTGGTGAGCAATTTCACGGCTGCAAACAAACGAGCCACTCGGGAAGGGATGTACGTAATTCCTTCTACAAAACTGTCCTAGGCCCGGCAGGCAGAGACAGTAATATTTGGCTTGTTCAGGGTCCGGTTCTTACCTTCGCATTTCTGCTCCACAAAGTCCAAGATGGGGATAGACCAATCCGGGCCCCGCAGGAACCCAGCGATGCTCTCCACCACCCATTCCACTTCGTCCTCTTCTTCCGCAGCCATCCCGCTCGCACCCGGCGACGCGGACGCCTAGGCCGGATTCCCCCAGCCCTGTCTGGCCTTTCGGCCGCAGGAAGCGACGGAGAATGCGGGCAGCAAGGTCCCCGCAATCGCCGGGCCCCCGGGTTAGACACTACAAACCAGTTAACGTAAAATGGTCGCTATGACAACGTACGCAGCAGCCCGGAAGTGAGGCCTGAGTCCTGAGCTCCTGGAGGGGGCTGGGTTAGGAACGCTTCCTATTGGCTAGAAGAGAACGGGGCAAACGATAGCCCTCCACTCATTGGCCCGTAGTTGCTAGGCTGAGAGCAGACGCGCGGGCATTGACTACTGCGCCTAGAGACGGCGTTCGCGCTCCCGTGTGCGCGCGCGGCCCGTCTCAAAATGGCGTTCTGAAGGCGTGGCTTCCCTGAGGACCTCCTCCCATCTCATCCCTAGCGGTTTTCAGACCCCCTTGCCCTTGAAAACAAAACTGAGAGAAATATGCTCTGTGAAGTTTACTGATTGGTTCTGCAAGCCGTTTGCTTGCTGTCTAAGGATAGGTCTAAGCTTAGTTAACAACAACTAAAATTAGGACAAGTATAAAATCAGTTAATCTCCATTTAAATAGGCTTTCATAGACAGTATTTAGAAAGTATCAAGGTTGCTCTCTTCCTACTTAAAAGCCAGAGGACTCCCAAGAATCTTATAACTAGATATGGTGGCCTACACCTTTAATCCCAATACTCCTGATAGCCACAGGCAGACAGACCTGTGAGTCCCAGGCCCACCAAGGCTATATAATGAGAATCTATCTCAAATAAATCTTGACAGCAAACTTGCATTCAAAAAGCCAAGGCCGGTGAACCTTAGAAAGTGCCCTCACCCACTTTAAGGTCTAGAGGAGCACAATTTCCAATCTAGCAGTTAGAAGTCTCTGCCCTCGGCACACCACTCTGAGAGCGGCGAGGAGCTGGAGAAGCGGAGTCTACAACTTCAGTTTCATGAAAGTGGAAGAGGAGGACTCAGTGAGAACCAGAGGTGACTGTGTGTTGGGCCGGCAGCACAGTACCAGGTCTGGTTGGGGGCAGGAGCTACAGCAAATGTTAATGGAAAGCTCAGGAGGAACTAAGAGGGTATTAGAGGCAGAGGACCCTGAAGATCTTAACGTTTCAGTGGTTCTCGACCTTCCTAATGCTGCAGCCTTTTAATACAGTTTCTCGTATTGTGGTGATGCCCAACCATAGAATTATTGCATTGCTACTCCATATTGTAACTTACAACTGTTGTAAATCTGGTGTGCAGGATTTCTGATCCGTGGCCCACAGGTTGAGAACTAGTACAATATATACTAAAGTTGTTGATAGAGAGAGGACCCAGCTCTCAAGTCAGCAATTAGTATGTTAACCAGTTAATCTTATCTTCTGTCCAAGAATTTTCTTATGGACAGAAAGGTCATTTCTGTGGGGATTTGTCTGGTTGCCCTGTCTCATCATTGAAGTCTCTGAGGACCACAAAAGCTGCTGAGCCACAAAAGTCATCAAAGGGGCTCCAGGCCCCTCCTTGCCGCCCTGCCTATGGCTCCTCAGGAGCTGTCCAAAATGGCGGCTTCTCTCAAAAATGGCGGCATCACAACAACTCAGCCTACAGCCATCATAAGAGCTGTAGGAGCGGTCCACAGTGGCACACTGCTTTTCTCACCTCATCGGGAGCTGCCCCTCAGGAGCTGTTCACAATGGCCACACTTTTCATGCCTCAGCCTACAACTTTCATGAAACACCACTGCAGGAGCTATGCCACAGAAGCTGTCCACCGTGGCAGCACCTCCTCTCTAGACACACACACATACACACACACACACACACACACACACACACACACACACACACACACACCAGCCCCACAGAGATTGAGCCTCAGGTAAAGCCAGCTACATCCAGGAAGGACTTCTCACCCTAACCCATGGGCCCGATGCAGGGAAATGGGGTGAAAAAAAGCCACCAATTCCTGAGCCACCCCATATTCAAGACTTGAAATTCCACCAATTCTCACACTGGAAATCTCTGCCATGAGAAGTTCTGCCCTTCAGAAATCCTATATAAGCACTGCCTCCTTTGTCCAGGGCTCCTGGGTGCAGAGGGCAGCCATCCCTAGATTGTCACTCCATATCCTGGACCTTCCAATAAATCTCTTTCATAAGATTTCCTGCCTGCTGTAACTCACCAGTCTGAAGAATCCAAGAAGAAGGGAAGCAATGAAGAGAAGATTCTAAGAAAAGGAGCTGGGCTGAGGCTCCTGAGCCCCTCAGGTCACCTGGGGATCCCCTGCGCTGAGAGCTGCAATGTCTCTGATGAGGAGGCTTCCTCGCAAAGCTGTAAGGTTCCATCCACTAGGATGATACCCTTCCACTGGAACACTGTCCCACCTCAGAGCTGTGTGGTTCCTGGGCTTCTGAATCCGAGAATACCCTTCCATCCAAGCAGAAACACTTACAGTAATCCTTCACAATTTTACTGTGTCATGGAGATGTGGAGTCTAAAGAGATCTATCCCAACCAAACATAAGTTGGTAATAAGGTCACCACCTAGCCTCAGTATTCACGAGGGAAACCATTCATCTTCAGACACTGGTCAGGAGTGAGCACTGAGACCCATGTGCAAGGGTTCCAAAAGTCACCTACTGTGGTCTTATGAGTGAGATTGTCCTCCATAAAGTCAAATGTTTGAATACTTAGTCCCTAGTTCTTGGCACAATTTGAGAGGATTAGAAGGTATAATGTTGGAGGGAATATGTCACCAGAGATGGGTTTTGTGAGTTTAAAGAGCCATTTCAAGTCAGTACTGTTTTCTGCTTGCAGTTTGCGATGTGAGCCCTCAGTTTCTGCTTCATCTATCAAGTCTGCTGCTTAGCCCATGCTTCTGAAGCACGGCAGACAATTATCCCTCTGGGACTGACTGTACACCAAACAGACCCTTCCTTTTATAAGATGCATTGACCATAGTATTTCATCATGGCAAAAACAGCTGACACACCTACATTAGGTTATGCTTATTTTCTGGCAGAAAATCCATATGACGCAAGAACTGGTAGTCCCACTCCATCTCAAAAGGGATCTCAACACTAAGTAGTGTGGCCTTGTTAAATGTTCTATTTCCAGCCTGGGAGATGCCATGGATATTCAGTGTAAGCCATTGGTGTTGAAGGAGGAGATACAGCAAGCTTAGACAATGTTTCTGTTCAGAATGGAAGAGCACTAGTGCAATGGCTTCATACCTGCCTCTGCTTCCACCTGCTATTCAGCTGCACAGTCTTTGCTAGTGATGCCACTAAGTTCAAGTATGCAGACATGGGGCTTGCTGAGAAAGGAAATAGTAAGAGTATTGGTCCCTTATCTAAGACAAGCAGTTCATTAATCCCTTGGAAGTTCTAAAATAATAGATGCATTATGATGGCCAACTGAACACTGACAGGAAGGGTCAACCAACATGCAGTAGTTTTCAAACAGTCTCCACACACCCTGACTTAAAGTCAAAGGGTGGAGGAAGGAAGTTCTAAGTTTGAGCTATCCTTTCCAGACCTTAGAGGTGTTTAGGGCTTCCAGAGAGGAGAGATGCTAGTGTTATATAAAATTGGAAATATCACAGAAGAGAAGGATTCCAGGATTGCTTCCAGCATATTCACAGTGAATCTAGAGACCAGCTAGATTAGAAGTGGCCAAGGTGGACCAATCATCTGGTCTGTTTCCCATCATCACCATCACCTGACAGCCAGGCAGGCATCCAATAACCAAATTTTATGTCAAATAATTCCACTCAACTTTTGGATCAGAGTTCATTATACAATGGGTCTCCATCTTCAAAGATCATTCATTGTTAAGGTACCTGAAGCCACAAAGTACCCTGAAGCAAGCAATACATACTTACATAAATGGTGCCACTCTATGCACAGTTATGAATTTTTTCTCTTAATATATCTTTTGTTTGTTTGTAGTTTTGTCTTTAAGGAAGGGTCTCATGTAGTATAAACTGGTCTTGAACTCCGGATACACGTATACCTCCTAAGTGCTTGGATTACAAGTGTCTACCACCACACTTGGCTTTTTTTATATAAAAATATAAAACTGAATAGTATTCTAATAATCCAACCTTTATTTTGTAAATGTACACATAGTTGATATACATGGACATGACTGTTAACATGTAGATTTTATTTTACTCACTGTGTGATTTGTGTGTACCACAAATCATTTAACCAATCTTTGCCTGAAATCAGCACCTTTGTGTTTGTAAGAATAGTTGGTTTTATTTACAATGCTAGGGTATTGAGCAGAGTTGAGAGAGAGAGAGAGAGAGAGAGAGAGAGAGAGAGAGAGAGAGAGAGAGAGAGAGAGAGAGGCAGAGGCAGATAGGTCTTCATGAGTTTGAGGCCAGCCTAGTCTACAGAGCAAGTTCCAGGACAGCTAGAGCTACACAGAGAAACCATTTCTCAAAACAAAACAAAACAAAATTCATAACAAACATGAAATTTGCTGCATGGTATTTTTATTTTGAAGTTTGTTTTGTTTTCCTTTGATGTTTTAAGATTTCACATTGTATCAGATCCCTTGTATGAGAATTTAAAATAAGTTTTCTCCTCTCCTAAAGAATACAAACTCTAGCCTTAGTGAATCTCATCTTTCCCTATATGTGAGTTCCTGACCTCAGAAGACAATGCTTTGAAAGTGTAGATCATGTCAAGACTTGAGCCACTTCTCCACACCCTGCGAGCTCTACCCGAGCCTTTGAATTTTGACTCCAGCCTCAACACATCACTGCAGCCTGAAGAAACCTCTTGGGTTGTCACATCTATTTGGTCCTTCTGCTCATCTGCTCTAGTGGAAGCAAGAACAGGAGACACAATCTAATGCTTGCTACCTGTACTTGTCTGAATTGTTTTAAGATACTGTGATGGTTTGTATATCCTTGGACCAGGGAGTGGCACCATCTGAAGGTGTGGCCTTGTTGGAATAGGTGTGGCCTGGTTGGAATGGGTGTGTCACTGTGGGTGTGGGTATAAGATCCTCACCCTAGTTGCCTGGAAGTCAGTCTTCCACTATCAGCCTTTGGATGAAGACATAGAACTCTCAGCTTTTCCTGTGCCATGCCTGCCTGGATACTGACATGCTCTCACCTTGATGATAATGGACTGAACCTCTGAACCTGTAAGCCAGCTCCAAGTAAATATTGTTTTTTATAAGACTTGCCTTGGTCATGGTGTCTGTTCACAGCAGTAAAACCCTAACTAAAACAGAAGTTGGTACCAGGAGTGGGGTATTGCTGTGATAGGCTGACCATGCTTTTATTTGAAAGAATGTGGATTTGGGGACTTTGGATTTGGAAAGCAGTGGAATGCTTTAAATGGGGCTTAGTGGATCATCCTAGTAGGAATATGGAAGACTTTGTTGCCGGGAGTGATTTGAACTGTGTTGACCTGGTCCAAGAGATTTCAAAAGAGAAGAATTTCAGAATGTGGCATAAAGATGGTTTTTGTGGTATTTTGGTAAAAAATGTGGCTACTTTTTGCCCTTGTCTGAAAAGTCTGCCTGAGGCTAAGGTGAAGAGACTCAGATTAATTGCATTGACGAAGTTTCAAAAAAGCCCAGCAGAGACTTTGTTCTCTGGTTAAGTCTTATGAAGAGAAGTTTGAACAAGCATAGCAAGCTTAGAAAGGAAAAATATAAAATACATGTTTTGAGTATTAAAGGAGTACCAGGAAGTGAAATGGAGCAAAATCCTGTGTTCTAGGAGATAACAGATTAAGGGAGTGGGACTTTGGGACAAGACCCTACCCAGCTAAATTTAGATCCAGGCATGGTGGTATACACCTTTAATCCCAAAAGACAGGCATGCTGATCTCTGCATTCAAGGTCAATATCCAGAGCAAGAACCAGGATAGCCAAGCTTAGGCACTGAAGGATTTTGAAAACATAAAGCCAGTGATAATATAATAGTAAAAGGGAGTCATGTTCTAGTTCCTGCAAGCAGCAGAGCTCTGCAGCTTCAGCCATGTGGCTCTGGATCTAGAGTTAAGAATGGAAGGAACTACTGGGAAAATTGATGCTTGTTGGCAGGAGCTAAGGAATTAGCAGTGATTAAGAAGAGACCAGCATCACTGAGGTGAAATCTTCTGGAAACTGTTTTCTGGGAGCACAAAGAAGCTGTGTTCCAGACGTACCCAAGGTTGTACCTCATGCTGCGGCTGGACTTGGTAATGTGTAAGAGTCACTCAGGTGGTACTGCTTGTGAAGGAATGAAGGGATCATGGAGAGAAGCTGAGGCTTAGCACTGTGAGAGGCCAGGGAAGGCCATTGGAGAAGGTGAAGCCTCAGCTGTAGTTGATGGCCCAGGACTGAAGGGGTCATGCAAAGGATTTGAGGCTTGGCACCCTGAAGAGAGCCTATGAGAGGCTATTGGTGAAGCCTAGTTGGAGTGGAATACCCCAGTGTATTGGAGATGTCAGTACCATGGGATGATCACCAAGAACAGCAGCCATAGTGGAGTGGATCAACCTGAGCTTAGAGTGCTACAGAGGGCAGAGCTGGAAAAGTGATGCCAGCCCTTAGGAGGAGTCCAAAAGATCAAGTGGAATCCCAGACACTGAAACAAGAAGCTGTAACATTGAAATTGCCTTGGAGACTTAAAGATGTTAAAGATGCAAAAGCCATGGGATACATGCTGAGGAAAGCTGCTAACAGGGAGTGGAACCAGCCCAGGATTTGTTGCCGTCAATAAAGATGAAAAATGAGTGGAGATCTGAAGACTGCTTTGACATCAGTCATGGAGATGCAGAGTTTGGAGTTTGCCCAGCTGGTTTCCTGCCTTGCTTTGGGGATTACAGTTAATTAAGTTGAATGAATCTCAGAAGAGTCCTTGAACTTTGAACTTTTAACATTGTTGCGACTGCTAGAGACTATGAGGACTTTGAAAGTTGGACTAATTGCACTTTGTATTATGCTATGTTTAAGTATGGCCCCCATAGACTCATGTTTTTGAACAAGTCTATGGGGACCAGGAAGTGGAATGTGATGGTTTGTATATCCTTGGACCAGGGAGTGGCACCATCTGAAGGTGTGGCCTTGTTGGAATAGGTGTGGCCTGGTTGGAATGGGTGTGTCACTGTGGGTGTGGGTATAAGATCCTCACCCTAGTTGCCTGGAAGTCAGTCTTCCACTATCAGCCTTTGGATGAAGACATAGAACTCTCAGCTTTTCCTGTGCCATGCCTGCCTGGATACTGACATGCTCTCACCTTGATGATAATGGACTGAACCTCTGAACCTGTAAGCCAGCTCCAAGTAAATATTGTTTTTTATAAGACTTGCCTTGGTCATGGTGTCTGTTCACAGCAGTAAAACCCTAACTAAAACAGATACCTTTACTTGAATGAAGTTAGGATCTTCACTAGAAAAAAATTTTCAAGACAAATCAGTATGAAGTAAACTTTGAGCTTATTAAAAAACAGACTCGATATAGTCATTTAAATGTGGGTTTTATATAAGCAGGCACACATTCTACCACTAAGCTATATGCCAAATCCTTAGTTCAAGGTCAGCTATTGTAATTCTGACTTAAACAAAATTGAGAAAAGGATTTGGGATATAGCTTAACTTAACTCTGTACCCCAAGCCAGAATTTTTCTGGTCTTCTTTTTCTTGGAAGTCCTTCTTCTCAGACTTCAAAGCAGCTGACCAGATCTGTTCCATTAGGCCAAATTTGACGACTTCTGATGTGGCCTTGTTCAAAGGACCTTTAAGAAACTTTTTCTCCTTTTAGTAAATTAAATCACAATGTGGTTTTGAGGAGAATTGGGTGGGAGTCTGTTAGAGTCCGTCAAAAGAACTTCACTCACAAAGACCACAGAGATCACCATCGCTGCAAAACGCAAGAGGTTTTTTTTTTTTTTTTTATTAATCCAACGCATTGGGGGCCCTCCTCTCAGCATGCAGGCTAGAAGAGAGACCCAAAACAAACAAAGAACATACTTTTTATGCCTTGTAAGGGGCAGATTTAGAAAACAGGGCTATCTGGCTTATTCTCATTGGTGTAGCAAGTAACCTTTTCAGGCATTGGTTGGTTTGCATAGGGTGACTACCTTTGGCCTAGTGACTCACTCTGCCTGCCCTTATGGTGGATTATCAGCAAAGCAGCAGTATATCTTGAACTTATGGGTCAGCTATTAATATCACAGCTATTAATGTCACAGGGAATTCTAGCAACAAGATCTGGGCAGTTTGTAGTTTTTCTCAGAATTTAGTGGGGGGAGGGAGGGCAGGGAAATTTCTCTGGGAACTGCTATCTTGTTGTGGTTATTTTTATGAGAACAGCTCATTTTGTTTTGGCAGCTGTAGACTTAGTCATTTTGATCGCTATGTTTCTAAAGTCCCTTCAAAGCAGGGGGAGGAGGCTAAGTGGTCTTGAATTTATTTTGGCTTATACAAGTCCAGGACAATACGCTAAAAACATAGATCACAACACTCAAAGGCATTCTGGCTATCCATGCTCACAGAGAACCCAGGGTATATTTGTCACGTCAAGAAATGATGAGGTGGAGGTGTGAGGGAATGGACAAGTATTTGCCTCATTAAAAAAATGGTATTAAAAAGTTTATGCAGGGTATCTTTGGAGGACTCTTCAAGATATCATGGAGGTGGCCACCAGCACCTGTGAGGCTAAGGCCACTGCGAGGAGCCTGAGAGACCCACAGAGGTTTTGAGGAGAGGCTTGGCAGCCAAGGATGAACCTGCAGAGCATCAAGTATCTTTGGAACAACTGAAAAGTAAAGGTCTTATGGGAAGAATCTTTAAAAATAGGTTTATGGACTCGGAAAAAAAATGGCAGACTCAGCAGTGTAGAAGGCCAAGAGAAGCAGAACTAGAGATGCAGAGGCAGCAGCCGGGAAACAGTGATGGGTAGAGGAGTGTGTCTTTGACAGACAAATGAGCATGTTGTTGCCAAGTAGAGCATGTACTCTGGTGGCTGCGAAGCTTGGGACACTACCAAGTTCCTTCAGCTGCTCTCAGGGAAGGAGAGCATGGGGCTGCCTTACTGCCTGCAAGCTGGTCGAGCCCTGGGAACCAGGTTGGGGGCTGGAAGGTAAGCAGCAACCTGAACTCTGGAAGGTACTGCCCCATAAGAGATACCAATCAAATGATCACCTTGACTCAGAGCAACAAGATATTCACAATAAAGAAGGGTTCATTTTCTGACTCCCCAAAAGACTCCCACAGTCCATGCTGCCATCAGAGGCCATGTGGGTACCTGTAGTCCTGTAGTCTGCAGGAGGCAAGGTTGATGTCTGTGGCAGTGCTGCCAGTGGAATTCATGATCCGTGCTGCCACTGGTTGCTGTGGAGAAGGAAACTTATTTTGCAGTGGTATCCATGACTGCTGACTCATAACTGAGAATGACACTGAAGTTTCCTGTGACATGCCCACCACCACCACCACCACCATCACCACCACCACCACCAAAAGAAACAGTCTAGATAGGAAGCTATAGAAGAGAGTCCTTAAAAATTCCAATAAAGAGCCAGGCAGTGGTGGCACATGCCTTTAATCCCAGCACTTGGGAGACAGAGGCAGGTGGATTTCTGAGTTTGAGGCCAGCCTTTTTACAGAGTTCCAGGACAACTAGGGCTATACAGAGAAACCCTGTCTCGAAAAACAAACAAACAAACAAACAAACAAACAAACAAAAGTTGTGATAAAGATAATGGATTGTGGGTCTTCTCAGCTGAGGGCTTCTGTGTGGGAGTGGGGAAGAGGAAAGATATAACTCAGTTTTCTTTTAAGGAACTTGCCACTTGGAGTTTGACCATGCTCCATTGAGGCTACGGGCAATACTAATTGGACTTGGGTGGTTTTGTTTGTTTGGTTGGTTGGTTGGTTTTGGTTTTGGTTTTGGTTTTTTTTGTTGTTGTTGTTTTTTGTTGTTGTTTTGGCTTTTTGTTTGTTTGTTTGTTTTTGTGGGGAATGACAGATGGGGAAATAGAGTGAAGAAAGCAGACCAGGGAGGAATGGGAAGTAAGTGTGATAGAGGTGATCTTAGGGTCTCTATTGCTGTGAAGAGACACCATAACCACTGCAACTCCTATAAAGGAAAACATTTTATTGGGGCTGGCTTACAGTTCAGAGATTTAATCCATTATCATCATGATGGGAAACATGGTGATACACAGGCAGTCATGATACTAGAAAAGGAGCTGAAAGTGCTATATCTTGATCTGCAGGCAGCAGAAGTGAACTGTGAGCTACACTAGGTGTAGCTTGAACATAGGAGAACTTGAAACCTGCCTGCACAATGACACACTTTCTCCAACAAGGTCACACCTCCTAATAGTGTCACTCTGAATGGGCCAAGCATTCAAACACATGAGTATATGGGGGCCTAACCTATTCAAACCACCACAGATGTGTTGTATGAAATTCTCAAACAATCAATAAAAAGCTTGTGTTGGGGAAAATGTTTATGTAGAATGAACGCTAAGTCAGTGATATAGCTCAGTTGGTAAAAGGTTTCAGTTCAACCTGAGTTCAATACCCAGAATCCATGTGAAGGTATGAGGAGAACCAACTCCACAAAAGTCCTCTGACCTCCAAAGGCAATATGGCACATCTGTCCCTTCATGTGTGGGCTGTACCACACATGTATGTACATGCGCACTTGCATGCACACACCCACACACATCATATGTACACATAATAATAATGCATAACATTTTAAAAGTGTATGTGGTGTAGAAGAGACAGAAACACAGCAGGCAAATTCTCCAGGAAAATCATCACACCTTAATCCAGAGGGAATGGAGATAAGGAAGTTATTATCTTGAGTGACACTTGTATAGAGTCATACCTAGATAGATAAGTGAGCATTTCATTATCTTATTAAGAAGTGCACGTTATGCATTTGTCTTCCCTAATGCTGGCTGCTCTGAGTGAAGGCCACAGATCATTAGAAGTTAGAGTCTGAGTTAGTTACTTGTTATAGGAAAACATACATGACAAAGGCAACTTAAAGAAGGAAGAGTTTATTTTGGCTCTCAGCTTGAGTATATAGTCCAGCATGGTGGTAAGGCCATGGCAGCAGGAGCATGAGGCTACACTCAGAAGGCAGAGATTGCTGGATACTGATGCTGTCCTATTTTATTCAGTTGAACCTGGAGCCCTCTTGTGCTGGCTACACTCAGTGTTGGTCTTCTGGTCAGGCTGGCAATCAAGATTTACTATCACAGTATCTAAATATTTATACAGGAGCCAAGATGTTGTAGGATGTCCGATCCAGCCAACAGAATTCAGAAAGAACTAGAAAGAGTGAGCATATTGAATACTAAATCTCAGATGCTGAAAACATTCTAGGATGAGGAATGAAGGTCCTTTTTATTCTGGAGCTGCTTCAGGACTGAGAAGGAGCACCAAGGGCCTCTGGTTGGTGGTGCTGATCTGCCATAGAATGGTAGAACTGTAAGGCATAAAAAGCTTGAGTTGTACTTTGAGAGAGGATGAAATGCTTATCATAAGAGGTTGAAGGGCAAGTTTCGGCATCACTTGGATGTCAAGAGATCCTTGGTAAGAAGCAAGCACCAAGATGGGTGGTTGTGGTGCATGCTTTTAATCCCAGAATTTAGGAGGCAGAAGCAAGAGGATCTTTGTGAGTTTGAGACCAGTCTGATCTACAGAGTGAGTTTCACAACAGCCAGGACACAGAGAGAAACCTTGTCTCATAACAAACAAACAAACAAAGAAACCTTGTCTCATAACAAACAAACAAACAAAAACAAAAACAAAAACAAAACCCAACAGTGTTGAAAGTAATGTTTGTATCCCTGAGTGAATATTAGTTCAATGGTCTCTAATCTGAAAGAAGGCAAACCAAGTAAGAGATGAAAAGAGGGGAAAGAAATGTGCCAGGGAACAGGAAAGCCAGCTCCATGTGTGTGCCCTTCATAATCACCCACTGGAGGCACTCCAGTAGATGTCTGTTCTTTAGTCCTCTAGCTGTATTTTATACTACCCTCAGTTTGTTGGCATAGACACAACAGTCTGCTTCCAAGGACTTTTTCCTGTAGCCTGTAACCCTTAATTCAAACCTAGACCTGGATCAAGAGTCTGTCTTCTGACAAGACTGCATTCTTAACTGGTAGGCAAGGAAATATGAGAAAGCAAATCCGTGCTTATGTTTGGCAATGAGAGTGTGAGAAGGAGTAAATCCAGAGAGATGGGAGATCTATTTGAAATGTGAATGGAGGGAGATTTAATCAGATTCATTCAAATGGAGTCAAGGGGTAAGTGTTACCAGTCCAATTAGTGGTATACCCATACAAAGGCAAAGTGGTTTTATGACCTACAAAGTTCTCAGCAAGAAGTGAACTATGTTGTCAAAGAAGATTGTAGGCTGCTATAGAGGCTGGTAACAGGAATAGAAAAAAATCATGGAAGTCATAACATTTAAAAGTGACACCTTAGAGTGATTTTAGGAAAGCACATAAGAAATTGTATTGGCTAAGTTTCTGTTCCTGTGATACATCTCCCTGACCAAGGAAGGCACCTTACAGAAGAAACAGTTAATTTTGACTTATGGTTGCAAAGAATGGGAGTCCATCATGGCAGGGCAGAGGTAGTAGGCAGAGATGGTGGCTGTAGTAGAATATATGTACAAAGCAGAAAGAGTAAATTTAAATTAAGGCAAGGCTTTAAGTTCTTTTTTTCCTTTAATTTATTCACTTTACATCCTGATTGCAGCCGCCTCCCTCATCTCTTCCCAGTCCCACCTTTACATACTCCTCTCCCACTTCCCCTTCCCTTCTCCTCAGAGAAGAGGAAACCCCGATGGGTACCAACTTGCCCTAGCACAAGTCGCAGCAAGACTAAGTGCATCCTCTCCCACTAAGGCCAAACAAGGCAGCCCAGCTAGGGGAAGGGGAATCCAAAAGTAGGCAATAGTCAGAGACAGCCCACACTCCAATTGTTAGGGGACCAAGCTGCGTATTTGCTACAAATCTGTACAAGGCCCATGTATGCTCTTTGGTTGATGGTTTAGTCTCTATGAACTTTCATGGGCTCAGGTTAATTGATTCTGTAGGTCTTCTTGTATGTCTCCCTAAACTTTGCCTAGTGTTTGGCTGTGTATCTCTTCATCTGTTTCCATTAGCTGCTGGCTGAAGCCTCTCAATACAGTTATACTAGGCTCCTGTCTATAAGCATAGCAGAGTGTTGTTAACAGTGTCAGGGATTGAATCTCTCCCAATAGTTTTATCTCTGTTCCTCTTCTATCTCTTATCTTAATTACCCACTTATTTTATTCTAAGTCATGCCATGGATGGTTACCTTGTCCTCAGTTTCATACAACCATCTTCTTCTGTGTCTGAGGGAAATCTCCCATGCCTGACTATTTTCCCTGAACTCCTCTTTTTATCTCAGATGTCCTACCTTCTAATCTTTCCTCACCTCACTGGCCAACAAGCTTTTTATTCAGTACAAAAAAATGATCTCTACAGAGGAGTCCACTTATAAATGAATATTAGCTATAAAGTACAGGATAACATGATACAATCCACAGACCCAAAGAAGCTAAATAACAGGGAGGGTCCAAGGGAGGATGGTTGAATTCCACTCAAAAGGGGATATAAAATAGATATTAGAGGTGTGTGGAAGTAAGGAGCTGGGTGGAATCAGGGAAGTGGAACCGGGATGGAAATCAGGTGTGGAGAGAGCAGGGGTGGGGTATAGGAGTTGGAGAGGGCTAAAAGAGAAAACAGAAATAGATAGGAAGCATTTCTGGGACAAGCTTGAGACCTGTTCCCAGTAGTCTATGTGAGTGACCCTAGCTGAGACTCCTAGCTGCTGGGGATACAGAAATTTTAAGTTCTTGAAGCTCACCTCCAGTGACGCACTTCCTTCAGCAAGGCCATACCTTCTAAACCTCCACAAACAACACCGCCAACTGAGTACCCAAATGCTTGAGACTATGGGGCACCATCACAGAAATATAATACTAAAAATACTGCAAATGAGAAGAAATTCTGTCTGCTATGACAAAAATAGTCATGTTAGGCTAAGTGGGTAAAGATGGGGTCATAATTCTAGGTAAATGGCTTTGATCAGGAATAGTCTAAGAAGTCTTTACCACAGAGTTGAGTAATGGCCCTAGCTAGCATTCTCCTCTTTACTCAACCAAAGACCCATTCATGGAGTACTGCAACCCACACTTAGTGTGGAATCTCATTCCTCAATTACCTTGTATACAAACTCCTCCGGAGGCATGCACAGAGGTTGTCTCCTAGATGATCCTAGCTCCTCTCAACTTGACAATACAAACAATTTCAGGAACTATAGAGTGAATTGAGACACAGCTTCATTCCTGACCTTCAGACCTTGGACTAGTCTGTAGGGTCCATCTCATTTCTTTACTACCAAAATAGTTTTGCTGCACAGATTGTTCATAGCCATGAATTTCTCAATGATAGGCTATCAGCTTTTATGTCTTTCAGGACCATTGAAGAATGTCTTTAAGGACAATTGTAACCATTAGTGGAATTCCTAGCAAGATATGTATTCCAAGTTTTGGCAGAGTGGCGGCTTGTTAGGTAATTTAAGTGCCTATGAGAGAGAGAGAGAGAACATTTGAGGCTCTAAGACAGCTCCAGGCCTTTATAGGACAGAACATTTTGTATCAGAAATACCATAAAAGCCTGTGGAGTTAGCTGGTCCAGTGGCATATACACTTTAAGCCCAGCACTCTGATGGCAGAGGAAGATGAATCTCTGAGTTTGAGGACAGCCTGGTCTTCAGAGAAAGTTTCAGTACAGCTAGGCTACACAGAGAAACTTTGTCTTGGAAAACAAAAACAAAAAACCTCCAGAGTCTAAAAAAGCCTCAGCAACTCTGATGTTTAAATGTCATGTCCCGCCTAGGAGGGGAAGGGAACACCCATGTAGGTAGGGTAAAAAAAGAATGACTAAAAATATTTATCTAGTATACATATTAAGGAGGCTGTGGGCTAAAGTGATGGCTCTGTGGTTAAGAGTGCTTGCTGCTTCTTCCAGAGGTCCTAAGCTCAACTGTCAGCACACAGCCCTCAATAAGTCCAGTTCCAGGGGATCCAGTGCACTCTTCTGACCTCTTCTGACACTAGGCATGTATACATTGGCAAAACTGTCACACAAATAAAATAATTTTTTAAAAAAAACTTCAAAAAAGGAGGGTGTAAATTGAACTTATTGGGACTTGCTATTGATAGCAATGAGAAGGACCAGGGTTCAGAAGTTCTAACAAGAAGTGGTCAGGGCAGAAAAATCACTCCCATATTGATATGAAATATAATTGTGGTCCCTGCTATTCTGAGAGTCAGTAGGTGCTCATTCATAGAGATGGAAAATGCAAGAGCCTGTATGGCACCCGGGACCCATCAATTCTCAAAGCAGAGGGGCCTCTTTCCCTCTGGAGCATTTCACAGTCCAGGAACAAAGTTGGGAGCATTTGTTCTTTTTTCAGGGTTGAAGTGAGCATGAGGTCCTTGGATGGAGATTGGGAGAGTGGACATTCTCTTCCAGTATGTTCCCACTTTAACAGACTGGATATGGTTCTTGGATGGGGGCATCGAATCCAGTGGATTTGGGAATATCTTGGCTACTTAAAGATACCTTTGATTCAAGGCTAGCATGGTTCTGGTTCAGTGAACTAGACAGCCACTAGATGGAGCGCTAGGTTTTCCTGAGATGGCATGGAATTCGGCAAGGGTCCTGACCTTTTTCTCTTTCTAAACTGTCCTGGTCTTTTCTCTTTCCTTCTCTCCAATTTGCCCATTCTGACTCTTGAGGTTTCATCCCTGTTTTTAAGTACCTTGAGGCCACATCTAATAAAGTAGTGAAAATACCCTGGGGTTAGAGGGAGCACTTCATTTATCTTTGAAGTTTCTGCTTACTAGCTGGAGAGGCTTGTCTTTAAACATGTACAGCTAGGATTTTCCAGACTCACACAGTCTAGAGTATATGTGATCTTGGTTTGAGCCAGCCTAGAGAGCACTGTTTCCAGAAGCTCACTGTGTCTTTCCCATCACTTTAGCCCTTTCCATCTGATAGTTTTGGTAAGTCTTTCTCCCGTCATTACTTTTGTCAGTGTAATAAACAGAAGTCTGAGTGAGGCATGGGACAGAGCCTGGCCAGGCCATATTAAGTGTAGCCTCATCAGCCCAGGCTAAAGACCAATACACAACATGGAGGAGGTAGTAAGGATGGCACTCTTAATAGTGCCAGATTAGGTAAAATGCCAGAATGAGTTTTTATGAATCTTTAATGAAAGTGGAAGTATGCTGGCTAAGTGACCCTTGTGTGGATTATATTATGGGCAAGTTAGACATGGAGAAGAAGGTGTGTACTCAGATGATGTCCCTGTCTTAGGGCTTTACTCTTGTGAACAGACACCATGACCAAGGCAACTCGGCTTTTTTGTTTGTTTGTTTGTTTGTTTTTAAGATTTTTTTTTAATTTTTAATATTTTTATTACATATTTTCCTCAATTACATTTCCAATGCTATCCCAAAAGTCCCCCATAGCGCCCCCACTTCCCTACCCACCCATTCCCATTCTTTTGGCCCTGGCATTCCCCTGATTTATTTATTTCTTATATGTAAGCACACTGTAGCTGTCTTCAGACACTCCAGAAGAGGGCATCAGATTTCATTATGGATGGTTGTGAGCCACCATGTGGTTGCTGGGATTTGAACTCAGGACCTTCAGAAGAACAGTTGGCACTCTTAACTGCTGAGCCATCTCACCAGCCCCCCAAGGCAACTCTTATAAGGACAACATTTAATTGGGGTTGGCTTACAGATTCAGAGATTTGGTCCAGTATCATCAAGGCAGGAGCATGGCATTGTCCAGGCGTGCATGGTGAAGGAGAAGCTAAGAGGTCTACATCTTCATCTGCAAGCCTCTAAGAGAAGACTGACTTCCAGGCAGCTAGGACTGTTGTATTAAAGGCCACACCCACAGTGACACACCTACTCCAACAAGGCCACATCTAATAGTGCCACTCTCTGGCCCAAGCATATACAAACCACCACAGTCCCTATCCTCAGCACCTTGCAAAGGAAAAGGATGTTTTCTGAGGGAAAGGGGGTAGCTTGTTCCATACAAAGTTTGTGAGTGAGTATGTGAGGTAAAGTGCATAGCTGTGTGCTAAGGGAGTGTTGGGAGGGAAGAGGAAGAGAGAACAAAAATGAAGCAGGGAGAGGCACAGGTATTGGGTGCAGGAAGCTAGACCAGGGGCTAAGCAGAGATGGACCATGTCAGGAACATCAATAATAGGGCATCTCATGGTGTGTAAAGAGAGTCTAGTGGGGCACACATGCTATTCCTTTTACACCTAGGGGTGAGAAGTCCTGTGAAAGGCCATGAAGCTTTGATATGAGGAATCTGAGTCCTTTCCTAAATTATGACAAAGAAGTCTAATTGTAAGGTAAAATTATAGCTTGTGACATGAACTAATAGGCTATCTTGATCTGGAGTGGGTTTAAGAACAAATTCTATTACAAACAAAAAAATGAGTCTTTTCTTTTTGAGAATCTGAACATCAGATTTAAAGCCATAGGAATACATTCCAGGAGTCAGAGGAGACAGAGAGCATAAAACCATCAAGTGCATCCTGCCTAACATTGTTCCACCTCTGTTATTGGTCTTCCCTGCCTTACATGTACTTTAGTCTGGAAGCCTTCCTGGCTAGCCAAACCCACCTAGTTGGTCAGGCCAGACTAACCTGGAGGGGAAACCTTTCAAATAAAAACTGATGTAAGGTGGGGGAGAAGACCTCTTTGTTCTGGGGAAAGCAAAACCTGGCCATGTACAGATCTATGGGATTAGGAAGTGGATCTGTAAGGGAATTCCAGGCACAAAAACCATGTCTTGTGTTTTGCTTGCTCTCACTCTGGAGAGTCACACAAATGCTGGGCTAGAAAAAGAGAGTGAGCAGGAGAGAAAAATGCATCTGTACAGATGCATCCTGGACATGCTACCAAGGCCAGATCTTCAATGTTTCTAGTGGGGCTTCAAAAAGGAAGAAAAGTAACCCCT
The DNA here is from genome assembly GCF_978045245.1 of Mus caroli. Lineage (NCBI taxonomy): Eukaryota > Metazoa > Chordata > Mammalia > Rodentia > Muridae > Mus > Mus caroli. Next base: position 94,072,206 of record NW_028227268.1, on the reverse strand, counting down.
TTCCCTTTCAGCCCATATAATTGGGCATCTTCCCTTTACCTTGCTTCAGCCATGGGTAGAATTATCAGTTTCTAAAGGAAGGTAAGATTTTCTACAAGTGCTTAACTCCTTAGCATGTATTTTTCTGGTGACAAAGATCCAGAATCACAAACAAAAAAAACCTTTGTTATTAATGGAGAGCCACCATATCCAGGGGCTTCTGTTACCTGCCAGCCTCTTAAATTTTATTTTATGTGTATGGGTGTTTTGTCTTCATATATGTCTATGTACCACATGCATAGTGCCCTCAAAGGCCTCAGGAGAGGGTATTAGATCCCCTGAGACTGGAGTTACAGACAGTTGTGGTCAACAACATGATTGCTAGGAATTTAAATCCGGTTCTTTGGAAGAACACCCAGTGCTCTTAACCAATGAGCCATCTCTCTGGCCCATACCAGCCTCTTAGCCCACCACAAGTAGCAGAAAGAAAAGAAGCTAAGGAAAAGAGGTCAGGCAAAACAGAAAAAGTATTTACTAGACCAGACTGATATAAAAATTATAATAAAGAACATACAGGGGGGGGGGGCTGGAGAGAGGGTCAGTAGTTAAGAACACTCACTGCTCTTGCAGAGGATCTGGGGTTGTTTTAACACCCATGTGGTGACTCAGAGCACTTGAAACTGCTATCCAGGGGATCTCACACTCTTTTCTGACATCCACAGGCACTAGGTAGGCACATAGTACACATACAGGCATGCAAACATATATAAACATACAGATAAGCATTTTCTACCATGAGCACACTGGGGGCCAATGAGACTGCTTAGTGGGTAAGGGTGCTTGCTGTGTAAGCCTGGTGATTCAAGTTTGATGCAAGAACCACAATTAATGTGGAAAGAGAGAACTGACCCCACAAAGGTGCCTGATTTCATATGATCTGTTATCTCCTTGCAGAGTCCTGCATGGCTGTTGTGGAAGGGATGGTATGACATAGTTACCACACCTGGAGCAGAGCTAGTATACTTGGGGCTTCATGGGTGTTGACAGTTGCTAGGAGTGAGGCTTTCTTTGTATAATAATGTACATAATTTACTTTATGTTCCTCCTTCAGGATATATTCCTCCTGCCAAGGTATCTGGGAATGTTCTCCCTGCCAAGGTTAGTGATTCCACGATAATTAGAAGCAGCATAAGTCCAGAAGACAAGAATGCGTCTGTGTCCTTAGCAAAAATGGTAAATGCTGTAACCTCTAGGACAGCCCGTAAGGCTGTAGGAAAGAACTCTGAAAACATAAGTTCAAAATTATATAATTTCATAACTATGAAAATATAAGGATGCAATATGAATGTTATGAGTGGCTTCACAGACCTAAAAGAACAAAGACAGTTGCACTAATAAGGCAGCTAGTCATCACAACACAGAGATAGGCAGATTCCTGAGTTCAAGATCAGCCTTGGACAGAGTGAGTTTTAGGTCCAGGCATGGTTGGAATGGTAATTTCAGGACAGGATTCCACCTAGCTTGCTTATTGTCTGTTGCTGAAAAGGCAAGCATATCTCTGGATTAATTTGCTATGTTAAAAATCTACTTGCTGACTTTCCTAAGAATCATTTTACGGCTAAGGTCCATAAAATGCTGATTCATGGGATAATCAAAAAGGAAGCTGGAATGGATGATTGAAATGACATACAAATAAAAGACTGTGATGCAAGTGACCGTGCCTTCAGACAGAAAAACTGGTAAGGTTGAAACAGGTTCAAAAAGCCTGGGGTTTTAAATTTTAAAACATCATGTGTTGGAACCTGCTCCTGGCCAGGCTCTACCTGTCCTGGAACATGTAATCATGACACCCCAGTAAGATGACCATGAAAACCAGTCACATAGCATAAAAAACTAGAGTTCTACATGCTAATGAGGTATCTAGATAGGCCCTGAGTGTTTAGCCAAAGAGTGTCTCTTCCTGCAAAAGGTTTATCCTTAGTAAGATGTATACATTCACACCTACCATAAATAAAGCAGTTTGGACAAGCAAGGACCATCTCTTTCATCAAGGATTGCCTCAGGTGGAGACCTTCTTCATAAAGAGCCTCGCCTATATCTCCTAGAGAAGGTCTGCTCTCTTCCCTCAGTACTATCTGCACTCATTCTGAACCAGACTACATTCTTCCCAGTGCCAAGCTCAGCCATCCGCTTCCCACTAGGGGCATAGGGAAAGTGCTGACCAGCAGACCACTGGTCTCAACTCTGTATGGTCCCCAACAGCATCTGAGTAAAACAGAAGACTGAGAATCACTGCATCCATCTCAGCCCACACTGTTTCTCACCTGGGGAAACACGGGCTAGGACCGCTATTATGGATTAGAGTCTGCATTCCCAGAGCATCCCAGAGCTGTTCCAGAATCCCAGCAGTAACACAGGCACACAGCCCAACAAAAGACTGGTCTTTGGTATGTAATGAGTCATCTGAAGATCTCTTTGTAGCGCTGTCAGCTTGTACCCAAGATTGGCTTATAGTAGTTTCTTTCACCACTCCCAAACATCACTTCCTCAGGACCTCCACTCCAAGCCGAGGCTTGTCCTTGGCACCTTCTTCTCTGGAGAACTGTGGCAAATGCTGAGACAGGAAAAGTAGTGAACAGAATATGAAAGGAGTGTGCATGGGTGTTGGAGAAATGGCTCAGCGGTTAAGAGCACTGATTGCTCTTTCAGAGGTCCTGAGTTCAATTCCCAACAACCACATAGTGGCTCACAACCATCTATAATGGGATCCAATGCCCTCTTCTGGTTTGTCTGAAGAGAGCTGCAGTGTACTAATATACATAAAATAAAAAATAAATCTTTTTTTGAGACTTTTTTTTAATTAGGTATTTTCCTCATTTACATTTCCAATGCTATCCAAAAAGTCCCCAATACACTCCCCCACCCCACTACCCTACCCACCCACTCCCACTTTTTGGCCCTGGCATTCCCCTGTACTGGGGCATATAAAGTTTGCAAGTCCAATGGGCCTCTCTTTCCAGGGATGGCCGACTAGGCCATCTTTTGATACATATGCAGCTAAAATCAAGAGCTAAGGGGTTAGTTCATAATGCTGTTCCACCTATAGGGTTGCAGATCCCTTTAGCTCCTTGGGTACTTTCTCTAGCTCCTCCACTGGGGGCCCTGTGATCCATCCAATAGCTGACTGTGAGCATCCACTTCTGTGTTTGCTAGGCCCCGGCATTGTCTCACAAGAGACAGCTATATCTGGGTCCTTTCAGCAAAATCTTGCTAGTGTGTGCAATGGTGTCAGTATTTGGAAGCTGATTATGGGATAAATCCCTGGATATGGCAGTCTTTAGATGGTCCATCCTTTCTTCACAGCTCCAAACTTTATCACTGGAACTCCTTCCATGGGTGTTTTGTTCCCAATTCTAAGAAGGGGCACAGTGTCCACACTTTGGTCTTCGTTCTTCTTGAGTTTCATGCGTTTAACAAATTGTATCTTATATCTTGGGTATCCTAAGTTTTTGGGCTAATATCCACTATCAGTGAGTACATATTGTGTGAGTTCCTAAGTGATTGGGTTACCTCACTCAGGATGATGCCCTCCAGGTCCATCCATTTGCCTAGGAATTTCATAAATTCATTCCCTTTAATAGCTGAGTAGTACTCCATTGTGTAAATGTACCACATTTTCTGTATCCATTCCTCTGTTGAGGGGCATCTGGGTGCTTTCCAGCTTCTGGCTATTATAAATAAGGCTGCTATGAACATAGTGGAGCATGTGTCCTTCTTACCGGTTGGGACATCTTCTGGATATATGCCCAGGAGAGGTAATGCTGGATCCTCCAGTAGTACTATGTTCAATTTTCTGAGGAACCGCCAGACTGATTTCCAGAGTGGTTGTACAAGCTTGCAATCCCACCAACAGTGGAGGAGTGTTCCTCTCTCCACATCCTTGCCAGCATCTGCTGTCACCTGAATTTTTGATCTTAGCCATTCTGACTGGTGTGAGATGGAATCTCAGGGTTGTTTTGATTTGCATTTCCCTGATGATTAAGGATGTTGAACATTTTTTCAGGTGCTTCTCTGCCATTCGGTATTCCTCGGGTAAGATTTCTTTGTTCAGTTCTGAGCCCCATTTTTTAATGGGGTTATTTGATTTTATGGAGTCCACCTTCTTGAGTTCTTTATATATATTGGATATTAGTCCCCTATCCGATTTGGGATAGGTAAAGATCCTTTCCCAATCTGTTGGTGATCTTTTTGTCTTATTGACGGTGTCTTTTCCCTTGCAGAAGCTTTGCAACTTTATGAGGTCCCATTTGTCAATTCTCGATCTTACAGCACAAGCCTTTGCTGTTCTATTCAGGAATTTTTCCCCTGTACCCATATCTTCGAGGCTCTTCCCTACTTTCTCCTCTATAAGTTTCAGTGTCTCTGATTTTATGTGGAGTTCCTTAATCCACTTAGATTTGACCTTAGTACAAGGAGATAGTAATGGATCAATTCGCAATCTTCTACATGATAACAGCCAGTTGTGCCAGCACCATTTGTTGAAAACCCTGTCTTTTTTCAACTTGATGGGTTTTGCTCTCTTGTCAAAGATCAAGTGACCATAGGTGTGTGGGTTCATCTCAGGGTCTTCAATTCTGTTCCATTGGTCTACTTGTCTGTCACTATACCAGTACCATGCAGTTTTTAATCACAATTGCTCTCTAGTACAGCTTTAGGTCAGGCATGGTGATTCCACCAGAGGTTCTTTTATCCTTGAGAAGAGTTTTTGCTATCCTAGGTTTTTTGTTGTTCCAGATGAATTTGCAGATTGCCCTTTCTAATTCCTTGAAGAATTGAGTTGGAATTTTGATGGGAATTGCATTGAATCTGTAGATTGCTTTTGGCAAGACAGCCATTTTTACAATGTTGATCGTGCCAATCCATGAGCATGGGAGATCTTTCCATCTTCTGAGATCTTCTTTAATTTCTTTCTTCAGAGACTTGAAGTTCTTGTCATACAGATCTTTCACTTCCTTAGTTAGAGTCATGCCTAGGTATTTTATATTATCTGTGACTATTGAGAAGGGTGTTGTTTCCCTAATTTCTTTCTCAGCCTGTTTGTCCTTTGTGTAGAGAAAGGCCATTGACTTGTTTGAGTTAATTTTATATCCAGCTACTTCACTGAAGCTGTTTATCAGGCTTAGGAGTTCTCTGGTGGAATTTTTAGGGTCACTTATGTATACTATCATATCATCTGCAAAGAGTGATATTTTGACTTCTTCCTTTCCAATTTGTATCCCCTTGATCTCCTTTTGTTGTCTAATTGCTCTGGCTAGGACTTCAAGTACAATGTTGAATAGGTAGGGAGAGAGTGGACAGCCTTGTCTAGTCCATGATTTTAGTGGGATTTCTTCCAGCTTCTCACCATTTACTTTGATGTTGGCTACTGGTTTGCTGTAGATTGCTTTTATCATGGTTAGGTATGGGCCTTGAATTCCTGATATTTCCAAGACTTTTATCATGAATGGGTGTTGGATGTTGTCAAATGCTTTTTCAGCATCTAACGAGATGATCATGTGGTTTTTGTCTTTGAGTTTGTTTATATAGTGGATTACGTTGATGGATTTCTGTATATTGAAGCATCCTTGCATCCCTGGGATGAAACCTACTTGGTCAGGATGGATGATTGTTTTCACGTGTTCTTGGATTCGGTTAGCGAGAACTTCATTGAAGATTTTTGCATTGATATTCATAAGGGAAGTTGGTCTGAAGTTCTCTATCTTTGTTGGGTCTTTTTGTGGTTTAGGTATCAGAGTAATTGTGGCTTCATAGAATGAGTTGGGTAGAGTACCTTCTGTTTCTATTTTGTGGAATAGTTTGTGAAGACCTGGGATTAGATCTTCTTTGAAGGTCTGATAGAACTCTGCACTAAACCCATCTGGTCCTGGCTTTTTTTGGTTGGGAGACTATTAATGACTGCTTCTATTTCTTTAGGGGATATGGGACTGTTTAGATCATTAAACTGATCTTGATTTAACTTTGGTACCTGGTATCTGTCTAGAAACTTGTCCACATCATCCAGGTTCTCCAGTTTTGTTGAGTATAGCCTTTTGTAGAAGGATCTGATGGTGTTTTGGATGTCTTCAGGATCTGTTGTTATGTCTCCCTTTTCATTTCTAATTTTGTTAATTAGAATACTTTCCCTGTACCCTCTAGTGAGTCTGGCTAAGGGTTTATCTATCTTGTTGATTTTCTCAAAGTACCAGCTCCTCATTTGGTTGATTCTGTGAATAGTTCTTCTTGTTTCCACTTGGTTGATTTCACCACTGAGTTTGATTATTTCCTGCTGTCTTCTTCTCTTGGGTGAATTTGTTTCCTTTTGTTCTAGAGCTTTTAGGTGTGTAGTCAAGCTGCTAATGTGTGCTCTCTCTAGTTTCTTTTTGGAGTCACTCAGAGCTATGAGTTGTCCTCTTAGAAATGCTTTCATTGTGTCCCATAAGTTTGGGTATGTTGTGGCTTCATTTTCATTAAACTCCAAAAAGTCCTTAATTTCTTTCTTTATTCGTTCCTTGAACAAGGTATCATTGAGAAGAGTGTTGTTTAGTTTCCACGTGTGTGTTGGCTTTCTATTATTTATTTTGTTATTGAAGATCAGCCTTAGTCCATGGTGATCTGATAGGATGCATGGGACCATTTCAATATTTTTGTATATGTTGAGGCTTGTTTTGTGACCAATTATGTTGTCAATTTTGGAGAAGGTACCATGAGGTGCTGAGAAGAAGGTATATCCTTTTGTTTTAGGATAAAATGTTCTGTAGATATTTGTCAGATTCGTTTCATAACCTCTGTTAGTTTCACTGTGTCCCTGTTTAGTTTCTGCTTCCATGATCTGTCCATTGGTGAAAGTGGTGTGTTGAAGTCTCCCACTATTATTGTGTGAGGTGCAATGTATGCTTTGAGCTTTACTTAAGTATCTTTAATGAATGTGGCTGCTCTTTTATTTGGAGCATAGATATTCAGAATTGATAGTTCCTCTTGGAGGATTTTACCTTTATTGAGTATGAAGTGCCCTTCCTTATCTTTTTTGATGACTTTGGGTTGGAAGTGGATTTTATTAGATATTAGGATGGCTACTCCAGCTTGTTTCTTCCTACCATTTGCTTGGAAAATTGTTTTCCGGCCTTTCATTCTGAGGTAGTGTCTATCTTTTTCTCTGAGATGAGTTTCCTGTAGGCAGCAAAATGTTGGGTCTTCTTTGTGTAGCCAGTCTGTTAGTCTATGTCTTTTTATTGGGGAGTTGAGTCCATTGATATTAAGAGATATTAAGGAAAAGTAATTGTTGCTTCCTGTTATTTTTGTTGTTAAAGTTGGCTGGCATTCTGTTCTTGTGGCTGTCTTCTTCTTTTTTTTTTTTTAATTAGGTAATTTCCTCAATTACATTTCCAATGTTATCCAAAAAGTCCCCAATACACTCCCCCCCCAGTCCCCCACCCACCCACCCCCACCCCTTGGCCCTGGCATTCCCCTGTACTGGGGCATATAAAGTTGGCAAGTCCAATGGGCCTCTCTTTCCAGTGATGGCCTACTAGGCCATCTTTTGATACAAATGCAGCTAGAGACAAGAGCTCTGGGGTACTGGTTAGTTCCTAATAATGATCCACCTATGGGGTTGCAGTTCCCTTTAGCTCCTTGGGTATTTCCTCTAGCTCCTCCATTGGGGGCCCTGTGATCCATCCAATAGCTGACTGTGAGCATCCACTTCTGTGTTTGCTAGGCCCCGGCATTGTCTTACAAGAGACAGCTATATCTGGGTCCTTTCAGCAAAATCTTGCTAGTGTATGCAATGGTGTCAGCGTTTGGAAGCTGATTATGGGATGGATCCCTGGATATGGCAGTCTTTAGATGGTCCATCCTTTCTTCACAGCTCCAAACTTTATCTCTGTAACTCTTTCCATGGGTGTTTTGTTCCCAATTCCAAGAAGGGGCACATTCTTCTTGAGTTTCATGCATTTAACAAATTGTATCTTATATCTTGGGTATCCTAAGTTTTTGGGCTAATATCCACTTATCAGTGAGTACATATTGTGTGAGTTCCTTTGTGAATATGTTACCTCACTCAGAATGATGCCCTCCAGATCCATCCATTTGCCTAGGAATTTCATAAATTCATTCCTTTTAATAGCTGAGTAGTACTCCATTGTGTAAATGTACCACATTTTCTGTATCCATTCCTCTGTTGAGGGGCGTGGCTGTCTTCTTTTAGGTTTGTTGAGGGATTACCTTCTTGCTTTTTCTAGGACATGGTTTCCGTCCTTGTATTGGTTTTTTTGTTATTATCCTTTGAAGGGCTGGATTCGTGGAAAGATAATGTGTGAATTTGGTTTTGTCGTGGAATACTTTGGTTTCTCCATCTATGATAATTGAGAGTTTGGCTGGGTATGGTAGCCTTGGCTGGAATTTGTGTTCTCTTAGTGTCTGTATAACATCTGTCCAGGCTCTTCTGGCTTTCATAGTCTCTGGTGAAAAATCTGGTGTAATTCTGATAGGCTTGCCTTTATATGTTACTTGACCTTTTTCCCTTACTGCTTTTAGTATTCTGTCTTTATTTAGTGCATTTGTTGTTCTGATTATTATGTGTCGGAAGGAATTTCTTTTCTGGTCCAGTCTATTTGGAGTTCTGTAGGCTTCTTGTATGTTCATGGGCATCTCTTTCTTTAGGTTTGGGAAGTTTTCTTCTATAATTTTGTTGAAGATATTTGCCAGTCCTTTGAGTTGAAAAATCTTCATTCTCATCTACTCCTATTATCCATAGGTTTGGTCTTCTCATTGTGTCCTGGATTTCCTGGATGTTTTGAGTTAGGATCTTTTTGGATTTTGTATTTTCTTTGATTGTTGTGCGGATGTGCTCTATGGAATCTTCTGCACCTGAGATTCTCTCTTCCATCTCTTGTATTCTGTTGCTGATGCTTGCATCTATGGTTCCAGATTTCTTTCCTAGGGTTTCTATCTCCAGCGTTGCCTCAATTTGGGTTTTCTTTATTGTGTCTACTTCCCTTTTTAGGTCTTGGATGGTTTTATTCAATTCCATCACCTGTTTGGTCTGGTTTTCCTGCAATTCTTTAAGGGATTTTTGTGCTTCCTCTTTAATGTCTTCTACCTGTTTAGCAGTGTTCTCCTGCAATTCTTTAAGGGATTTTTGTGTTTCCTCTTTAATGTCTTCTACCTGTTTAGCAGTGTTCTCCTGTATTTCTTTAAGTGTGTTATTAAAGTCCTTCTTGATGTCTTCTACCATCATCATGAGATATGCTTTTAGATCCGGGTCTAGCTTTTCCGGTGTATTGGGGTGCCCTGGACTGGGCGAAGTGGGAATGCTGGGTTCTGATGATGGTGAGTGGTCTTGGCTTCTGTTAGTAAGATTATTATGTTTACCTTTCGCCATCTAGTAAAAATAAATCTTTTTAAAAAGTGGACTAGTTTTTTAAAAATAAAGGAGTCTGCACATATGGTAGGAAAAGGAGTGAACAGAAGATGAAAAAAGGAGTCTGCACATATGATATGTGGAGACATCATAGATACACACCAAATGACCTTCACATGGGCACCATAGGGTATATACACAATAATAGTAGTAAACATGACAATACTATATGTACTGGCTGGTTTTATGTGTCAGCTTGACACAGGCTGGAGTTATCACCAAGAAAGGAGCTTCAGCTGGGGAAGTGCCTCCATGAGATCCAGCTGTGGGGCATTTTCTCGATTAGTGATCAAGTGGGGAGGGCCCCTTGTAGGTGGTACCATCTCTGGGCTGGTACTCTTAGGTTTTGTAAGAAAGCAAGCTGAGCAAGCCAGGGAAAGCAAGCCAGTTAGTAACATCCCTCCATGGCCTCTGCATCAGCTCCTGCTTCCTGCCCTGCTTGAGTCCTAGTCCTGACTTCCTTTGGTAATGAACAGCAGTATGGAAGTGTAAGCTGAATAAACCCTTTCCTCCCCAACTTGCTTCTTGGTCATGATGTTTGCCCAGGAATAGAAACCCTGACTAAGACGCTATATTATAATAATATATAGTAATGTACCTGACCTTATGTCCCCAGCCCAAACTGATATATTTGTGCCAAGAGACTATTTTTAAACGATGTATAATTTTATTTCATATACCTTTCTTAAAATAGAGAAGTTTCATATCTTTTGACTACTTTTTTCCTTTAGCTGAGACAGCAAGAAAGATGATTACATAGTATACATGTTAAACTTGGCGACAAGTGAGAACAGATCTAGCCCAGAATGTCACAGGTCCAGGGCAGAGGATCAGTGGGAATTCTGTTCTTTGTGAACAAGGCAGTCTCTCAGGGATGACCTCTGTGTTGAGGGGGTGAAATTCTAGATCCTTTGAGACCTACTACACACAGTAGCAAATAGGCCAACTTGCCCCAGCATCCAGGCCTCCAGCAGCCTCAGTTTGTATCAGCTGATTTGCATGGGCCCCTGCCTTTGGAGTCTCATCTCTCCACTTTCCTCTCATCCACAAGAGTTGCAAGAATATTTATGGGGTTAGGTTTTGTTTTCTCATGAACCGACAATAGCTTTTTATATAATATTAGAAGAATTTTGGTCAATATGGCACATACTTATAATACTTGGAAAGTAGAGGCAGAATGATCAGAGGTTCAAGGAGAGCTTTGGCTATATAACAAATTTGATTGTTTGCTTTAATTTTTATTTTTATTTATTCATTTTTGGGAGACACTGTGTAGTTTAGGCTAGCAAGAAACTCACTATATTAGCCCAACCTGGCCTCAAGACCACTGCTTCCAAGAACTAGGATTGTAAACGTGCATCACCAGAGCTGGCACATACAGCAGGTGTGAGGCCAGCCTTAGCTACCTTGTCTCACAACCAAGCAAACCAAATGGATTCTTTTCATATGTTACAATAACATTTATCCTTTTCTTTGAAAACAAACAAGTTTTGAGCTGAGTGCCTTAGTATTTATTTGTAACCTTTCTTGGGAAGAAAGATTACTCCAAGTTGGAAGCCAGCCTTGGTCATATAGTGAGTTCAAGCACAGCAAAGTGACTAAGCTAAATAACATATTCACCACTTCCTTTGTTTTCTGAGGTACCTTTTAATTTATTCCTTGCATCTTTCACTTATTGAAGTTTTGTATTTACCTGAGACTTTAAAACAGAAGTCAATAAGTTAATTACCTCCTGCTGTGGACACCTGTGCCAGACAACACTTGGATGTATGTGGTAAGGGGGTGCAGGTTTTTAATTACTAAGAAGAGGTAAGCAAGAGGATGTTATCATTTTAGACTAATATACTACAACAGCTGAAGTGGATTAGTGTCATTTATTGTTCTATTTTTTTCGTCTTCAAAACTAGCTCAAAATAGAAGTCCCCTAGTGTTCTTAAGCTGTTTCTACTTTTATAGAAAGCTGTTGGTGGGTTTTTAATGAACTGTGAGCACAAAATGCTGTCTAGATCTCTCTGAAATATTTGGCATTAGAATCTTACCTTTATCTCTTCCAAGTGCTTTTGAGTTCTGTTAGAAGCAGATAACTGAAGCACAGGCTCTCTTTTTTCTTAAATGTGGGCAGTGAGGATTCTTCTGGCTTGTACATGGTTATATTATTTCAAATACTTGAATTTGGTTTTCTCCTTAAAACATGAGGTTTAGCCGGGCGATGGTAGTGCATGTTTTTAATCCTAGCACTTGGGAGGCAGAGGCTGGTGGGTCTCTGTTAGTTCAAAGCCAGCCTGGTTTACAGAGCAATTTCTAGAACAGCCAGGGCTACACAGAGAAACCCTGTCCAGAAAAACAAAATAAAACAAACAAAAAAGAAAATGAGGCTTTTCTTTGTATTCATTATTTGTGATTCTTATAATCAGGATGCTCACACCAACAATGTGTTTATTACGAAATAAAACATAACTGAGAAAAGATGTACACTTGCATGTGAATGCTATGGGGTAGGAGTAGGAACATGTCATGGTGTGTTTTAGCATTTTCAGTATTTCAACAGCAATGGCAAGCAGATGTCTCTCCAAGTGTCACAGTTCAGTTTGGCGACTGTTATACTCTTCCTAGTACACATGAACACAATATCACATTAAAGATACAAGTAACAGAAGAGATCCAGGATACAACTAAGAACACACTCATCCACTCAACTACAGTTCCTTTACTATAGGGCTGACATGAGGCTTAATTAGAATATAAAAACTACTTCATAAGCTTAAGTTTTCAAAGAAACTTAAGGGTTCTTTGGAAAGCCAGTTGTGTTAGATGGTGTTTTGCTGGAGCAAACACATGAAGGAGTGTTTTCCTAAAGCAAACACAGGTGAAAGGTTAAGACAGAGTCATGAAGGAACATTTGACTGAAGCAGACACAGGTGGAAGGATGTTCTGCTAAAGCAAGCACGTGAAAGGACATGTGAGGAAGGAGTCTTCACTAACAACTTGCATGTATCGGTCCACCTTACATTGTGTAATTGAGCTGTATTTGTTGGGATGCCATAGAGAGAAATGTACCAAAAAAACCTTCTGGTGGTGTGTCTCTGCTTTTTTGCCACTTCTGTGTACTTGGGCCAAGTGGCAAAGTGATGTCAGCTGAGGCAAGAGACTTCTGAGGCCAGACCCAGACATGTGATGTTTGAAGAACATTTAGAAAGGACTGGACACAGTGTCAAGAGGCTGGGCTAGGCTGGCTTAAAGAGCTAGCTGTGCAACACTTGTGAGTCTCAAGTCTTCACTGATCTTTGCGTCGCTGAGGCACAGTCAAGAACTTCTCCTGGCATTCCTGTTGGCCCCGGTTCTTCCTGCTGATTTCATGCGGAGGCTGAGGCCTGGCTATCCCTGCTAGGTAGTGCCACTGCTGGTAGTTCATGTTTGCAGACTGCTGGTGTATCTGTGAAGTGTTTGTGAGTGGATCGAGCTACCAATACTTACCTGTGAACTGAACTACCAATTTCCAGACAACATGGACAGAAGTTTCTCCAAAGAATAATTTCTAAACAGGTCCACTTCCCTCTTATCCTTTCTTTTCCATTACCTCTGTTGGGTGATGGGCTAAAAGAAAGGTTAAATTATTTAAGAACCATCATTAAAAATAGATGTTGAAAAAATTAAATTTACAACTTCACACTATGATAGTGTGTATTTAGCATTTGCTAAGTACTGAGCATGGTGACAAGTATCTTTTATTCGTGTTCTGTGATAGAAATGTGTGTTGACAGGTATCTAGACTGATGCCAAACATTGGCTACTGTGAGTAGTGCCACAATAAACATGACTATGAAGGAATGTGTTGGGCATACTGATTTATTTCCTTCAGATGTGCACCTAGAAATGTGATTGCTGGGTCATATGGTACCTATACTTCTAAGGACTTTGTTGTTTTGTTTGTTGGAAGCAGGGGTTCATTTAACTCCAACTGGCCTTGAACTGACTACATAGCTAAGGATGACTTGAATTCTCCAGCCTCTATTTACCCATTACTAGCAGAACCACTATGCTCTGTTTCTATGATGTTGGAGCCATGGCTTGTAATGGTAAGCAAACATTCAATCAGCCAAACTATATCCTGGCCTATGCAACACCTTTATTTTTAACTTAGTGAAATGTTACAACTGTGGTTAAAATTCTTTCTATGCATATGCGTGTTTTGTCTACTGCATGTACTCTGCCTTTGTGTGCCTAGTGTCCACTCCAGGCCAGAAAAAATATCAGATCCCTGCAATTGAAGCTACAGCCAGGTTTGAGCTGTCATCTAATTGCTGGGAACTGAGCCTCAGTCCTCTGTAAGAGCAGCAAGTACTCTTAACCACTGAGTCATCTTTGCAGCCCCTTGTATGACTTTTTTCTTGTATGTATGTATGTATGTATATACATACATACATACACACACACACACATATATATATATTTGGTAGGTATACATTATATATATATATATATATGTATATATATATATATATATATTTGGTAGGGTAATTCACTATGTAGCCCTTTCCTAGCTTGGAACTCACTCTGTGCACCATACTGACCTCCAACCGTCAGTTTCTCTCCCTCCAAAGTGCTGGGGGATTACAGGGCTAAGCCAGCCATGTCTAGCTCTCATCTTCTAATTGTAGTATTTACACCCCTGGTGTAAATGTGTTCATATTTTCACATTCTCTGAGGTAGATGTGAACAAGCTCCTCTCCCTCATCAGGTCCTAACAATAAGCCCCAGAGTACAATTTCACTACAGTTTACCCGGGAAACCAATATATTTATTAAGCTTACTTATAGATGTGAGTGAGGGGTTATTGTCAGGTGTGTGGGTGATCCCACTAGAAGGTCTATGGATACTTTCCCATAGTTGCATAGATGGTCCTGCTTCTTCTACTCTTCCCAGGACCCAGAGGTCACACAGTTATCTCAGAATTGCAAACAAATGGCTGAGAGGAGGGGCCAGACACTCAAGTTCTTTGGAGATTGCCATATTAGTAAAGGACTGAGGAAATTCTTGTGATTTTTTTTAAAAGGAGTTAGTCTCCCTACTTTCATAAACGAGCCTATTCTCTTCACAATGTTTGGCATTAAAAGACTGTTGGAATTTGGGTCAGAGCTAAGCACATGCCTTAAATCTCAGCAGTCTGGAGGTAGAAATAAGAAAATCTCTGTGAGTTTGGGGCCATCATGGTCTACATAGTGAATTACAGGACAGTCAGGACTACACAGCAAGACCCTGTCTTAAAAACAGCAGCATTAAAGCATTTGGATCACACAACAAATTATTTGATGTAACAAACTTGAAGAGAAAAAGATAGTCTAAGGTTTCAGTCATCCTTCACTCTGTGAAGGCAGGGCATCATGGTGTGACAGGCTATTCTCCTCATAACAGGAAGAAGAGGAAAAGGAAAGCCTCCCAGAGACAGGCTGCAGTGACCTATTTCCTCCAACTAGGCCCCACTGCCTGATTTATACCTCATAAAAACACCATTAGTTATGACCCCATCAAGGGATTGAGCCAATGATAGCTCAGGCCCCCAGAATCCCACCATCTTCCAAAGGCCCATGATCTGGAACTAAGTCTCCAGAGTAACTTCTGCCAGACATCTCATATTCAAACTATAAAAGACTCTGTGAACATTTGATGAATAAATTAATGGTGACCTAGTAAACAGTGCCTCACATTTGCCTAAAAATAAAGCATTGCTATTTTCTGATCCCAGGGAAATAGTAGAGGTGGTGTTGTCCTGACAGAATAGGACTTGTTTTTAATCCAGGAAAAATATGCTTGAATTCTAGGTCAAATGCCTTAAAATTATTATTAGCGATAGATTTAAAAATGCCAGAGAAACAGAAGTGCCATTTCAAAATATAATTTATTGTCCATGTAGAGTGTCACTAATTAACTACTTATTGCTTCTCCAAATGATATGAACTCTGCTTTCAATAGAGGGGGAAGGTCCATGTTATGATGCTGTAAGTTGCTTTTATTGAAGCTATAGACTTTTTTCAAGTTCTAAATTATAGGTTCTTTGTAAAATATTCTTACTCTGCTATTTCATTATATAACAGCAAGCCATGGGTTGGCAAATAAATAATTACCTGACATCTTAAGATTCTCCCAAAGTCCTACGTTTTTAGCATTTGTGAATACAGTATATCATAATTTCCATTATCTTTTGTTTTTGTCTTATTTTTCCTAAAAAATGTATAAAATATTTTGCAACTCAGTTTAAAATAGAGGAGAAGAAATAGAACTATGTGTACGTGTGTGTGTTGTACATGTGTGTATGTATGCATGTTTGCATGTGTGTGTATGTGGTGTACCCACCATTTACATGAGACCTATGGGTTAGAATTCTGGTCCTCACACTTACATGACAACTGTTTTACTCACTAAGCCATATCTCTAGTCAAGATGTTTATATTTTGTAGAATCAAAATTGTGTATTTCACTTCTACTTTTAATCTTTAATATGAAAACTTGCAAATATGTACAAAAGAAGTGCTCTTTCAGCAGTTTTCAACATTATTTTGCAACTGACATACCATGACAACATGTATAGGAAATACTTAAAGGGGATTTCTAGGCCAGGTTAAAGACAAACCTGACTCTCCAATGGCTACAAGAAAGAAGTGTAAACTAAAGAAGTCAGCAGCTGACTCTAGGCACTTTGTGGTGAAATATTATTGAGGGTGGCCACCAGACAACAGACCGTGAAAAAGAAAAAGATGGGACACCAAGGCCGAGCTTGAGCATGGTCTAGCCAGCCCCAGGAAACTTACCTTCTTATTAATATTGAAGGAGAAAGGGGAGAAACATTGTTTTAAAACATAGTCATATATTTAATTATATGATAGTATTTTATTATGAGATAGATTACCTGTTATGTTTTTCTTTTTTGAATTTTAAATCTATTTTATTATTTTAAGGCCTTCAAAGTACTATTTTGATTATGTATCAATTTATAAGATAATTAATTTGAGGAAAATTGAGATCTTAATATACTCATTTTTCCAGTTGAACAGTATGATGCTTTAGCTAAATATGCAGTTCAGTTGCCAGTGCTCCTTGGGAGATATCCCCAGAACCACGTAAAATTGGTGTGCAGTACATGCTTTTAACTTTTACACTCAAGATATAGGGGTAGGAAGATCAGAAGTTCAAGGTCTTTCTTGGATACAGGGTATGTTCAAGTCTAGCCTTGTTTTCTCCACTCACTAAAGTCTTTGTGTCTCTCTTTAAAAATTCTTAGACCTATTTATTTTATTTTATGTGTGTTTTGCCTTCATATAATTATATACACATACATCATATACATATACATCATTTACATATGTACAGTACAGGGGAACACCAGGGCCAAGAAGTGGGAGTGGGTGGGTAGGGGAACAGGGTATGGGGGAAGGTATAGGGGACTTTTGGGATAGCATTAAAATGTAAATGAAGAAAATATCTAATAAAAAATTGAAAAAAAAAAGTAAGTTTTACTATTCTCAACAATACTGACCTCAAGCTGTAGTACAGAGCAATTGTTATAAAAACTGCACGGTACTGGTACAGTGACAGACAGGTAGATCAATGGAACAGAATTGAAGACCCAGAAATGAACCCACACACCTATGGTCATTGATCTTTGACAGAGGAGCTAAAATCCTCCAGTGGAAAGAAGACAGCCTTTTCAACAAATGGTGCTGGCTCAACTGGAGATTATCATGTAGAAGAATGTGAATTGATCCATTCTTATCTCCTTGTACAAAGCTCAAGTCTAAGTGGATCAAAGAACTTCACATAAAATCAGAGACACTGAAATTTATAGAGGAGAAAGTGGGGAAGAGCCTCGAAGATATGGGCACAGGGGGAAAATTTCTGAACAGAACAGCAATGGCTTGTGCTGTAAGATCAACAATCGACAAATGGGTCCTCATAAAATTGCAAAGCTTCTGTAAGGCAAGGGATACTGTCAATAAGACCAAAAGGCAACCAACAGATTGGGAAAAGATCTTTACTAATCCTAAATCCAATAGGGGGCTAATATCCAATATATATAAAGAACTCAAGAAGTTGGACTCAAGAAAACCAAATAACCCTATTAAAAAGGGGTACAGATATAAACAAAGAATTCTCAACTGAGGAATACCAAATAGCTGAGAAATACCTAAAGAAATGTTCAACATTCTTAATCATCATGGAAATTCAAATCAAAACATCCCTGAGATTCCACCTCACACCAGTGTCACAACAGGTGACAGCAGATGCTGGCTTGGATGTGGAGAAATAGGAACACTCCTGCATTGCTGGTGGGACTGCAAACTGGTACAACCACTCTGGAAATCAGTTTGGCAGTTCCTCAGAAAGTTGGACAAAGTTCTACCAGAAGATCCAGCAATATACCACTACGGGGCATATACCCAGAAGATGTTCCAACTTGTGATAAGGACACATGCTCCACTATGTTCATAGCAGCCTTATTTATAATAGCCAGAATCTGAACAGAACCCAGATGTCCCTCAACAGAGGAATGGATACAGAAAATGTGGTACATTAACACAATGGAGTACTACACAGCTATTAAAAACAATGAATTTATGAAATTCTTAGACAAATGGATGGATCTGGAGAATATCATCCTAAGTGAGGAAACCCAATCACAAAAGAACACACATGATATGCACTCACTGATAGGTGGATATTAGCCCAGAAACTCAGAATCCTTCTTAGAAGGGGGAACAAAATACCCATGGAAGGAGTTACAGAGACAAAGTTCGGAGCAGAGACTGAAGGAACGACCATCCAGAGACTGCCCCACTTGGGGATCCATCCTATAAATAACTACCAAACCCAGACAGACACTTTGGCAGATCACAAGAGCCTGCTGACAGGAGCCTGATATTGCTGTCTCCTGAGGGGCTCTGCCAGTGCCTGGCAAATACAAAAGTGGATGCTCACAATCATCCATTGGTTGGAGCACAAGGTCCCCAATGAAGGAGCTAGAGAAAGTGCCCATAGGAGGAGCATCAATATGAACTAACCAGTATTCGCAGAGCTCCTTGGAACCAAACCACCAATCAAAGAAAACACATGGTGGAACTTGTGGCTCTAGCTGTATATGTAGCAGAGGATGGTCTAGTCAGTCATCAATGCGAGCAGAGGCCCTAGGTCCTGTAAAGGTTCTATGCCCCAGTATAGAGGAATGCCAGGACCAAGAATGGGAGTGGGTGGATTGGGGAGCACAGGGATGAGGGAGGGGATAGAGAATTTTTGGAGGGGAAACTAGGAAATGTAAATAAAGAAAATATCTAATAATTTTTTTGAATACAACTTCAGAGATGATTATCAAATACCTTAAAACTATGAAGAATCCTATTTTTTTTAATATTTTACTTATTCTGTATATTTGGTGGTTTTCCCAAGTTAGGAAAGGAAAAACACTGAAAAGGGAAAAAAAGTAAGTTTAAAATAAAATCTAAGCCTACAGGTATCCCTTGAACTGGAGTTACTGATGGTTGTGAGCCACGATGTGAGATGAAGTTTGGTCTTCTGTAAGAATAACATGTAAACTTAACTGCTGAGCCAGCTCTCCAGCCCCTTGGTTTTGTCTCATAAAGCTTGATGCAGTTTACCTTTAGACTGATAAACATCATTCATTAAACATTTTATGTAGAGGGGCTGGAGCGATGACCTAGAGATAAAGAGTACTTCATGTCCTTGCATAGGACCCATGTTCCATTCCCAGCACTCATAAAAGACCAGGTTGTCTCTAATTGCAGATCCAGGGTATCCAGTGCCCTCTCTGGCCTCCAAGAGCATCAGACTTGAACTTGTTGCAATTATGCATGTGAAGGCAAACATTCATACCATAACACTTTTTTACATAGAAATTATTTTAAAATATAATTATTCTAGGTGGATTTCAATCATTTTAAAGATATATATTGATTTGTGCAGAAAGACCTTTAAGCTCCACTTTTTCTAAATTCTGTTATTATTTCTTCATTTATTTTTGGCTTTTGAGACATACTGAGGCTGATATCTAACTCATATGTAGCTAAGGCTGGTCTGGAACTTTTGGTTCCCATGTGTTCATATTAAGGCATGCACCATGATGCTTGGCTTCTAATTCAATACTGATTTTATAGACACATACTGGGCTTTGTAGTTAACATTTGTTTGCTGTGTTTAATTAATTCTGATGTCAGAGTTGATCCTTTTGTCCCACCTCCCAAGTGCTGGCATAATAAGCTTGTGCTAGCTTGCCTAGTTTATGTGATGCTAGGACTGAATCCAGGACTTTGTGAATGCTAGGCAAGCATCCTACTCACTGAGCTATATCCCCAGCCTCCTAGCTAATTCTTACTCATTTCCTTTCAGAGCAAATCTATAATATAAAAAAACATAACCTTTTGTTTTGCCTTTATAATGTTTTGCTTTTATCATAAGTTATTACATAGTCTAAAATCATTAGGCAATATAAAATATTTAAAATGATAAATATTACATTTTTCAAGGTTCTGACTTTTTGTTTGTAATCCTCTTTGTTTAACTTTATGCAACGATACATTTTTATTGAGAATATAAGTGTAAGATTTCATTTGGTAACTTTTCAACATTTATTTAAAAGAGCATGTAATTATTTTGATAAGTTAATAAAAAATAAAACTTAAAAATTTTTTTGAATGGAATATGTTTGTGTATTAAGCCACTACCAGAATCCTTATGTTATTAAATGAAATTTCACTGCTATGGTGGGATAATCTTATACATTAATGTGGCTATTTTACTAATGTTTCTTCATAATTAAAAATTTTTCAATATGGAATAATTTTCTGGGATCTCTGAGCTTGAGTTCCAATATATTACTGAGCTATCTTGGTGAGTATTGTGTTTTGGGACTTACAAAGTTTGCTCTCCTTTTTACAGTCTTTGCTATTCTACATCTTTGTTAGTCTATCAGACTTAGGTTTAGCTCATCAAAGCCAAGAAAATATCTAATTATTTCTGTGTTTTTGTGTCCCAGAATAATGATTTTATGTTATTATAAATGCTCCTGAGAGACTTCCCAAAGAATTCTATATCTTAAATGTTAAGAGGAAAATGTTCATATTACAGCAGAGGGTAACTTAAAACCTTGAAGGCCTGTTAAATACAATGGTTTTTTTCTACCCTAATGTGTTATAAAAATGCCTTCTAAAGCTAAATGCAAAACATGATTTCCTGAGTGTGTCTAAGATTTTTCTGTGGGCAGAGCAGAGTGCCTGACCCCCTGAGCCCCATGGCCTGCCTGTCTCCCAGGAGGTCTGCCTTAACCAGGAATATGGGTGAGACCTCCACCCCAATATCTATACCAGCAGGAATGCCTACAGAGCCCAGCAGACATGGGATCTATCCACTCTGCCTGAGCCCCATCACACTTCCAGTCTGCACCAGTGGCAAATCATCATGTCTTCCCCCTGAACCCCCAACCCACAGGCTGCCTGTCTCCCAGGAGGCCTGCTCTAACCCAGATCACACAGCTTCACCTGCCTCCAAGGAGGTCAGCTCCTGTCAGAAACACCCAATCCAGTTAACCGCAGAGATAACCAGCTGGCAAAAGGCAAGCACAAGAACATAAACAACAGAAGCCAATGTAATTTGGCATCATCAGAACCTAGTTCCCCTACCACAGCAAGCCCTGGATACACCAACAATACCTGAAGAGCAATATTCTGAGATAAAATCCCATCTCATGAAGATCATAGAGGCCTTAAGGAGGATATAAATAACTCCCTTAAAGAAATACAGAAAAACACAGGCAAACAGGTAGAAGTCCTTAAAGAGGAAACAAATAGATCACTTAAAGGAATAAAGGAAAATACAATCAAACAATCAAATGAATTGAACAAAACAGTCCAAGACCTAAAAATGAAAAAGAAACAATAAAGAAATCACAAATGTAGGCAATCCTGGAGATGGAAAACATAGGGAAGGGATCAAGAACTACAGATGCAAGCGTCACCAACAGAATACAAGAGGTGAAAGAGAGAATCTCAGACATAGAAGATACCATAAAATATATTGACATAACGATCAAAGAAAATACAAAGTACAAAAACTCCTAACTCAAAACATTGAGGAAATTCAGGACACAATGACAAGACCAAACCTAAGAATAACAGAAATAAAAGAGGGTGAAGATTAGCAGTTCATAGGGCCTGAAAACATCTTCAACAAAATCCTAGAAGGAAACTTCCCTAACCTTAAGAAAGAGATGTCCATAAATGTATAAGAAGCATACAAAACACCTGATAGTTTGAATCAGAAAAGAAAATCCTACTGTCACATACTAATCAAAACATTAAATTTACAGAACAAAGAAAAAATATTAAAAGCTGTAAGTAAAAAGCCAAGTAACATATAAAGGCAGACCTATCATAATTACACCTGACTTCTCAACAGAGACGCTAAAAACCAGAAAATCCTGGGCAGATATCATGTAGACCCTAAGAGAACACAAATGCCAGCCCAGGCTACTATACCCCACCCAGAAAATTCTCAATAACTATAGATGGGAAAAAAGCACAATATTCTATGACAAAACCAAATTTAAACAATATATTTCTACTAATCCAGACCTACAGAGAATATTAGAAGGAAAACTCCAATACAAGGAGGGTAATTACACCCAAGAAAATGCAAGAAATTGTCTCATAACAAAACCAAAAGAATAAAATCACACACACACACACACACACACACACACACACACACACACACACAATACCATCACCACCAACAAAATAACAGGAACTAGCAATCATTGGCCATTAATATCTCCCAATATCAATTGACCCAATTCCCAATAAAAAGACACAGGCTAACAGACTGGATACATAAACAGGATCCAATATTCTGCTGCAAACAAGAAACACACCTGAGTAACAAAGGTAGATATTAAAGTTTTCCAACCAAACAGTCCCAAGAAACAGATTGGAGTAGCAACCATTCTAATATCCAATAAAATAGACGTTCAACCAAAAGTAATCAAAAGAGAAGGGGAAGGACACTTGATACTCATCAAAGGAAAAAAATCCACCACAATGAAGTCTCAGTTCTGAACATCTATGCCTCAAATTCAAGGACACCCACATTCATAAAAGAAACTTTACTAAGGCCCAAAACACATATTGAACTTCACATAATAATAGTGAGAGACTTCAACACCCCTCTCTTACCAATGGACAGGCCACTGAAACAGAAACTAAACAGAGACACAGTGAAATTAACAGAAACTATGAACCAAATGGAATTAACAGATGTCTACAGAACATTTTACCCCCAAACAAAAAAAAAATACCTTCTTCTCAGCACCTCATGGAACCTTCTCCAAAACTGACCATATAATTATGCACAAAGCAAGCCTCAACAATTACAAAAGATTGAAATAATCCCTAGCATTCTACCAGATCACTGTGGAATAAGGGATGCAGAGATGATTCTATATACAAAAACCTATCAACATAATCCACTAGATAGTCAAATTCAAGGGGGAAAAAAGGCACATGATCATCTCAATAGATGCTGAAAAGCCTTTGACAAAATCCAACACCTCTTCATGTTAAAAGTCTCAGGTAGATCATGAATTCAAGGCACATACCTAAACATAATAAAAGCAACATACAGCAAATCAACAGCCAACATAAAATTAAATGGAGAGAAACTTGAAGCAATCCCACTAAAATCAGTGACTAGACAAGGCTGCTCACTCTCTCCCTATCTATTCAAAATAGTACTAGAAGTTCAAGCTAGAACAATTAAACATCAAAAAGAGATCAAGGGGACATAAATTGAAAAGGAAGAAGTCAAGGAATCATTATTTATGGATGATACGATAATATACACAAGCAACCCCCAAAATTCTACCAAAGAATTTCTACAGCTGATAAACTTCAGCAAAGTGGCTGAATATAAAATTAACTCAAACAAATCAGTAGCCTTTCTTTATACAAATGATAAATGGACTGAGAATGAAATAAGGAAAACAATGTCCCTCACAATAGTTACAAATGATATAAAATATCTTGGTGTAACTCTAACTAAGCAAGGGAAATATCTGTATGACAAGAACCTCAAGTCCCTGAGGAAAGAAGTTGAAGAAGATCTCAGAAGATAGAAAGATCTCCCATGCTTATGGATCAGTAGGATTAACACAATCAAAAAAAAAATGACCATCTTAACAAAAGCAGTCTACAGACCCAATGTAATCCCCATCAAAATTCCAACACAATTCTCCACAGACATAGAGCAATTATCAACTTCATATGGAAAAAAAAATCAGAATAGTGAAAACAATTTTCAACAATAAAAGAACTTCTGGGAGGAGTCATCATTTCTGACCTCAATCTATACTACAGAGCAATAGTGATTAAAAACTGCATGGTATTGGCACAGAGACAGGCAGGTAGATCAGTGAAATAGAATTGAAGACCCAGAAATAAACCTACATACCTATGGTCACTTGATCTTTGACAAAGAAGCCAAAACCACTCAGTGGAAAATAAACAGCATCTTCAATAAATGGCACTGGTCTAACTGGTGATCTACAAGTAGAAGAATGCAAATTTATCCATATTTATCACCTTGCACAAAGCTCAAGTCCAAGTGGATCAAGGACCTCAACATAAAACCAGATACATTGAGTTTAATAGAAGAAAAAGTGGGAAATAGCCTAGAACGCTTTGGAGTAGGGGGAAGTTTCCTGAACAGAATATCAATGGCTCAGGCTCTAAGATCAACAATAGATAAAGGGAACTCTTAAAACTAAAAAAGTTTCTGTAAGGCAAAGAACACTGTCAATAGGACAAAACAGCAACCTACAGATTGGAAAAAGATCCTCACTAACCCTATATCTGATAGAGGACAAATATCCAAAATATATAAAGAACTGAAGACTCAGCTATTAAAAAGAATGAATTTATGAAATTCCTAGCCAAATGGATGGACCTGGAGGGCATCATCTTGAGTGAGGTAACACAATCACAAAGGAACTCACACAATATGTATTCACTGATAAGTGGATATTAGCCCAAAACTTAGGATACCCAAGATATAAGATACAATTTGCTAAACGCATGAAACTCAAGAAGAATGAAGACCAAAATGTGGACACTGTGCCCCTTCTTAGAATTGGGAACAAAACACCCATGGAAGGAGTTACAGAGACAAAGTTTGGAGCTGTGATGAAAGGATGGACCATCTAGAGACTGCCGTATCCAGGGATCCATCCCATAATCAGCTTCTAAACGCTGACACCATTGCATACACTAGCAAGATTTTGCTGAAAGGACCCAAAGATAGCTGTCTCTTGTGAGACTATGCAGGGGCCTAGCAAACACAGGAGTGGGTGCTCACAGTCAGCTATTGGATGTATCACAGGGCTCCCAATGGAGAAGCTAGAGAAAGTACCCAAGGAGCTAAAGGGATCTGCAACCCTATAGTTGGAACAACATGATGAACTAACCAGTACCCCGGAGCTCTTGTCTCTAGCTGCATATGTATCGAAAGATGGCCTAGTCGGCCATCACTGGAAAGAGAGGCCCATTGGACTTGCAAACTTTATATGCCCCAATATAGGGGAATGCCAGGGCCAAAAGAATGGGAATGGGAGGGTAGGGAAGTGGGGGGCGGTATGGGGGACTTTTGGGATAGCATTGGAAATGTAATTGAGGAAAATATGTAATAAAAAATATTAAAAATTAAAAAAAAAAGAACTGAAGAGGTGAGACTCAAAAAAAAAAAGGCCAAATAAATCTATTGAAAAATGGGATACAGAGCTAAACAGAGAATTCTCAGCAGAGGAATGGCCAAGAAGCACTTAAAGAATTGTTCAACATCCTTAGTCATCAGGGAAATGCAAATCAAAACAACCCTGAGATTCCACCTCACACCAATCAGAACAGTTAAGATCAAAAAACTCAGGGGTCAGCATATGCTGGTGAGGATCTAGAGAAAGTGGAACACTCCACCGTTGCTGGTGGGATTGCAAGCTGGTACAACTCTGGAAATCAATCTGGCAACATCTCAGAAAACTGGAAATAGTTATACATGAAGACCCAACTATACTGTTTCTGGGCATATACACAAAAGATGCCCCACCATACCACAAAGATGTGTGCTTCATCATGTTCATAGCAGCCTTATTTTAAATAACCAGAAGCTGGAAACAACTCAGATGTCCCTCAACTAAAGAATGGATACAGAAAGTGTTTTTCATTTATACAATTGAACAATATTCCACTATTAAAAATAAGGAGGAACTTAGTCTGCACAGGTGAGAGTGTGCACCACAGAAGCAGACAGCTTCTGGGACAGGCGGGAGCCACAGAGCCTCTGAGGCAGCACCTTTTCGGGCCACAGACATCGGACCACCCTCCCGGCCAGAGGACAGGTGTCCACCTGGCTCGGAAGCCCTCTGCCTCAGGAGCAGTGGGCACCATCTTGGTTCCGGGACTCCGCTAAACTTAGGAACTTAGTCTGCACAGGTGAGAGTGTGCACCACACAAGCTGACAGCTTCTGAGACCCGCCAAAGCAACACAGCTTCTGGGAAAGGTCCTGTTTTGGGCCTTCTTCTTCGGCCTGGAGGAGGTCCAAACGCAAGATATCTGTGCACCTTCCCTGTAAGAGGAGAGCTTGCCAGCAGAGAGTGCTCTGACCACTGAAACTCAGAGGAAAGAGCCTGTCTCCCAGGTCTGCTGATAGATGGTAACAGAATCACCAGAAGATCAATCTCTAAACAGAGTCAACTATAAAAACTAACTCCAGAGATTACCAGATGGCAAAAGGTAAACCTAAGAATCTTACTAACAGGAACCAAGATCACTCACCATCATCAGAACCCAGCACTCCCACTTCGCCCAGTCCAGGGCACCCCAACACACCTGAAAAGCTAGACCTGGATTTAAAAGCATATCTCATGATGATGGTAGAGGACATCAAGAAAGAGTTTAATAACTCACTTAAAGAAATACAGGAGAACACTGCTAAAGAGTTACAAGTCCTTAAAGAAAGACAGGAAAACACAACCAAACAGGTAGAAGTCCTTAAAGAAAAACAGGAAAACACATCCAAACAGGTGATGGAAATGAACAAAACCATACTAGACCTAAAAAGGGAAGTATACACAATAAAGAAAACTCAAAGTGAGGCAACGCTGGAGATAGAAACCCTAGAAAAGAAATCTGGAACCATAGATGGGAGCATCAGCAACAGAATACAAGAGATGGAAGAGAGAATCTCAGGTGCAGAAGATTCCATAGAGGACATCGGCACAACAATCAAAGAAAATGGAAAACGCAAAAAGATCCTAATTCAAAACATCCAGGAAATCCAGGACACAATGAGAAGACCAAACCTACA
The DNA here is from genome assembly GCF_978045245.1 of Mus caroli. Classification (NCBI taxonomy): domain Eukaryota; kingdom Metazoa; phylum Chordata; class Mammalia; order Rodentia; family Muridae; genus Mus; species Mus caroli. Next base: position 94,045,357 of record NW_028227268.1, on the reverse strand, counting down.
GATAATAGGAGTGGATGAAATGAAGATTTTCAACTCAAAGGACCAGCAAACATCTTCAACAAAATTATAGAAGAAAACTTCCCAAATCTAAAGAAAGAGATGCCCATGAACATACAAGAAGCCTTCAGAACTACAAATAGATTGGACAAGAAAAAAAAATTCCTCCCGACACATAATAATCAGGACAACAAATGCACTAAATAAAGATAGAATACTAAAAGCAGTAAGGGAAAAAGGTCAAGTAACTTATAAATGCAAGCCTATCAGAATTACACCAGATTTTTCACCAGAGACTATGAAAGCCAGAAGAGCCTGGACAGATGTTATACAGACACTAAGAACACAAATTCCAGCCAAGGCTACTATACCCAGCCAAACTCTCAATTACCATAGATGGAGAAACCAAAGTATTCCATGACAAAACCAAATTCGCACATTACCTTTCCACGAATCCAGCCCTTCAAAGGATAATAACAGAAAAAAACGAATACAAGGACGGGAACCTCGCCCTAGAAAAAACAAGAAGGTAATCCCGCAACAAACCTAAAAGAATACAGCCACAAGAACAGAATGCCAACTTTAACAACAAAAATAACAGGAAGCAACAATTACTTTTCCTTAATATCTCTTAATATCAATGGTCTCAACTCCCCAATAAAAAGACATAGACTAACAAACTGGCTACACAAACAAGACCCAACATTTTGCTGCTTACAGGAAACTCAGAGAAAAAGATAGACACTACCTCAGAATGAAAGGCTGGAAAACAATTTTCCAAGCAAATGTTATGAAGAAACAAACTAGAGTAGCCATTCTAATATCTGATAAGATTGACTTCCAACCCAAAATCATCAAAAAAGACAAGGAGGGGCACTTCATACTCATCAAAGGTAAAATCCTCCAAGAGGAACTACCAATTCTGAATATCTATACTCCAAATACAAGGGCAGCCACATTCATTAAAGAAACTTTAGTAAATCTCAAAGCACACATTGCACCCCACACAATAATAGTGGGAGACTTCAACACACCACTTTCACCAATGGACAGATCATGGAAACAGAAACTAAACAGGGACACAGTGAAACTAACAGAAGTTATGAAACAAATGGATCTGACAGATATCTACAGAACATTTTCTCCTAAAACAAAAGGATATACCTTCTTCTCAGCACCTCATGGTACCTTCTCTAAAATTGACCACATAATAGGTCACAAAACAGGCCTCAACAGATACAAAAATATTGAAATGGTCCCATGCATCCTATCAGATCACCATGGACTAAGGCTGATCTTCAATAACAAAATAAATAATAGAAAGCCAACATTCACCTGGAAACTGAACAACACTCTTCTCAATGATACCTTGGTCAAGGAAGGAATAAAGAAAGAAATTAAGGACTTCTTAGAGTTCGATGAAAATGAAGTCACAACATACCCAAACTTATGGGACGCAATGACAGCATTTCTAAGAGGAAAACTCATAGCTCTGAGTGCCCCCAAAAAGAAACTAGAGAGAGCACACATTAGCAGCTTGACTACACACCTAAAAGCTCTAGAACAAAAGGAAGCAAATTCACCCAAGAGGAGTAGACAGCAGGAAATAATCAAACTCAGGGATGAAATCAACCAAGTGGAAACAAGAAGAACTATTCAAAGAATCAACCAATCGAGGATTTGGTTCTTTGAGAAAATAAACAAGATAGACAAACCCTTAGCCAGACTCTCTAGAGGGCACAGGGAAAGCATTCTAATTAACAAAATCAGAAATGAAAAGGGAGACATAACAACAGATCCTGAAGAAATCCAAAACACCATCAGATCCTTCTACAAAAGGCTATACTCAACAAAACTGGAGAACCTGGATGAAATGGAGAAGTTTCTAGATAGATACCAGGTACCAAAGTTGAATCAAGATCAGGTTAATGATCTAAACAGCCCTATATCCCCCAAAGAAATAGAAGCAGTCATTAGTAGTCTCCCAACCAAAAAAAGCCCAGGACCAGATGGGTTTAGTGCAGAGTTCTATCAGACCTTCAAAGAAGATCTAATCCCAGTTCTTCACAAACTATTCCACAAAATAGTAGTAGAAGGTACTCTACCCAACTTATTCTATGAAGCCACAATTACTCTGATACCTAAACCACAAAAAGACCCAACAAAGATAGAGAACTTCAGACCAATGTCCCTATGAATATTGATGCAAAAATCCTCAATAAAGTTCTTGCTAGCTGAATCCAAGAACACATCAAAACAATCATCCATCCTGACCAAGTAGGTTTCATCCCAGGGATGCAGGGATGGTTCAATGAACGGAAATCCATCAACGTAATCCAGTATATAAACAAACTCAAAGACAAAAACCACATGATCATCTCATTAGATGCTGAGAAAGCCTTTGACAAAATCCAACACTCATTCATGATAAAAGTCTTGGAAAGATCAGGAATTCAAGGCCCATACCTAAACATGATAAAAGCAATCTACAGCAAACCAGTAGCCAACATCAAAGTAAATGGTGAGAAGCTTGAAGCAATCCCTCTAAAATCAGGGACTAGACTAGGCTGTCTACTCTCTCCATACCTATTCAACTTTGTACTTGAAGTCCTAGGCACAGCAATTCGACAACAAAAGGAGATCAAGGGGATACAAATTGGAAAGGAAGAAGTCAAAATATCACTCTTTGCAGATGATATGATAGTATATATAAGTGACCCTAAAAATTCCACCAGAGAACTCCTAAGCCTGATAAACAGCTTCAGTGAAGTAGCTGGATATAAAATTAACTCAAACAAGTCAATGGCCCTTCTCTACACAAAGGAAAAAAAGGCTGAGAAAGAAATTAGGGAAACAACACCCTTCTAAATAGCCACAAATAATATAAAATACCTAGGCATGACTCTAACTAAGGAAGTGAAAGATCTGTTTGACAAGAACTTCATGTCTCTGAAGAAAGAAATTAAAGAAGATCTCAGAAGATGGAAAGATCTCCCATGCTCATTGATTGGCAGGATCAATATAGGAAAAATGGCTATCTTGCCAAAAGCAATCTACAGATTCAATGCAATCCCCATCAAAATTCCAAATCAATTCTTCAACGAATTAGAAAGGGCAATCGGCAGATTCATCTGGAATAACAAAAAACCTAGGATAGCAAAAACTCTTCTCAAGGATAAAAGAACCTCTGGTGGAATCACCATGCCTGACCTAAAGCTGTACTACAGAGCAATTGTGATAAAAAACTGCATGGTACTGGTATAGTGATAGACAAGTAGACCAATGGAACAGAACTGAAGACCCAGAGATGAACTCACACACCTATGGTCACTTGATCTTTGACAAGGGAGCTAAAATCATCCAGTGGAAAAAAGACAGCATTTTCAACAAATGGTGCTGGCACAACTGGCTGTTATCATGTAGAAGATTGCAAATTGATCCATTACTATCTCCTTGTACTAAGGTCAAATCTAAGTGGATTAAGGAACTCCACATAAAACCAGAGACACTGAAATTTATAGAGGAGAAAGTAGGGAAGAGCCTCGAAGATATAGGTACAGGGGGAAAATTCCTGAATAGAACAACAAAGGCTTGTGCTGTAAGATTGAGAATTGACAAATGGGACCTCATAAAATTGCAAAGCTTCTGCAAGGCAAAAGACACTGTCAATAAGACAAAAAGACCACCAACAGATTGGGAAAGGATCTTTACCAATCCCAAATCGGATAGGGGACTAATATCCAATATATATAAAGAACTCAAGAAGATGGACTCCAGAAAATCAAATAACCCCATTAAAAATGGGGCTCAGAACTGAACAAAGAATTCTCACCCGAGGAATACCGAATGGCAGAGAAGCACCTGAAAAAATGTTCAACATCCTTAATCATCAGGGAAATGCAACTCAAAACAACCCTGAGATTCCACCTCACATCAGTCAGAATGGCTAAGATCAAAAACTCAGGTGACAGCAGATGCTGGCGAGGATGTGGAGAAAGAGGAACGCTCCTCCATTGTTGGTGGGATTGCAAGTTTGTACAACCACTCTGGAAATCAGTCTGGCGGTTCCTCAGAAAATTGGACATAGTACTACCGGAGGATCCCGCAATACCTCTCCTGGGCATATATCCAGAAAATGTCCCAACCGATAAGAAGGACACATGCTCCACTATGTTCATAGCAGCCTTATTTATAATAGCCAGAAGCTGGAAAGAACCCAGATGCCCCTCAACAGAAGAATGGATACAGAAAATGTGGTAAATTTACACAATGGAGTACTACTCAGCTATTAAAAAGAATGAATTTATGAAATTCCTAGGCAAATGGATGGACCTGGAGGGTATCATCCTGAGTGAGGTAACCCAATCACAAAGGAACTCTCACAATATGTAATCACTGATAAGTGGATATTAGCCCAGAAACTTAGGGTACCCACGTTATAAGATACAATTTGCTAAACACATTAAACTCAAGAGAACGAAGACCAAAGTGTGGATACTTTGCCCCTTCTTAGAATAGGGAACAAAACACCCATGGAGGGAGTTACAGAGACAAAATTTGGAAGTGTGACGAAAGGATGGACCGTCTAGTGATTGCCATATCCAGAGATTCATCCCATGATCAGCTTCCAAACGCTGACACCATTGCATACACTAGCAAGATTTTGCTGAAAGGACCCAGATATACCTGTCTCTTATGAGACTATGCCAGGGCCTAGCAAACACAGAAGTGGATGCTCACAGTCAGCTATTGAATGGATCACAGGGCCCCCAATGGAGGAGCTAGAGAAAGCACCCAAGGAACTAACAGGAACTGCAACCCTATAGGTGGAACAACAATATGAACTAACCAGTATCCCGGAGCTCTTGTCTCAAGCTGCATATGTATCAAAAGATGGCCTAATAGGCCATCACTTGAAAGAGAGGCCCATTGGACTTGCAAACTTTATATGCCCCAGTACAGGGGAACCCCAGGGCCAAAAAGGGGGAGTGGGTGGGTAGGGGAGTTGGGGGGTATGGGGGACTTTTGGTATAGCATTGGAAATGTAAATGAGCTAAATACCTAATAAAAAATGGAAAAAAATAAACTCAAAAAAATAAATAAAAATAAAAATAAAAATGAGGAGGACATAATGAATTTTGCAGGCAAATGTATGGAACTAGAAAATAGCATCCTGAGTGAGGTAATCCAGACCATAAAAAACATGCATGGCATATACTCATTGATAAATGGATATTAGCCAAAAAGTACAGAATACCCATGATAGAACTCACAGACTATATGACATTTACAAGAACGAAGGCCCAAGTGAAGATACTTCAATCCCATTTAGAAGGGGGATATTACAGGAGGCAAAATAATTATAGGAGGCAGAGGGAGGGAGGGAGGGATCTGGGTGGGAGAGATGAGAGAGAGGGGATAGAAGGCAGGATAAGGAAAGTGGGGAGACAGGAGAGAGATTCAGAAGGCAAGAAGAATGAATGGAAATATGCAGTTGCAGGGGTTGGGGGAGACCTCTAGAAAGTCCCACAGAACTGGAATGTGAGAGGCCATCAGGACTCAGTGGGGTGGTGACTTTATCCAAAATGCCCAACAGTGGGGAGATGGAGCCTGAAGGGACCACCTCCAATAGATAGACAGGATCCCAAGTGGAAGATGGGGTCACCAACACACCTTCAAAATTTTTAACCCAGAATTGTTCCTGTCTAAAAGAAATGTAGGGACAAAGCCAGAGTAGAGACTGAAGGAAAGGCTCTCCAGTGACTGGCCCAACTTGGGATCCATCTCATGGGCAGGCACCAAGCCCTGACACTATTACTGATGCTATGCTGTGCTTGCAGACAGGAGCTGAGCATGGCTGTCCTCTGAGAGGCTCTATCAGCAGTTGACTGAGACAGATGAAGATACAGCCAACCATTAGACTGAGGTCGGGGAACTCTATAGAAGAGTTAGGGGCTCAAAAAACCGAGAGAGAGAGAGAGAGAGAGAGAGAGAGAGAGAGAGAGAGAGAGAGAGAGAGAGACAGAGAGACAGAGAGAGACAGAGAGAGACAGAGAGAGAGAGGAAGAGAAGAGGAGAAGAGAAGAGAAGAGAAGAGAAGAGAAGAGAAGAGAAGAGAAGAGAAGAGAAGAGAAGAGAAGAGAAGAGAAGAGAAGAGAAGAGAAAGAAGAAAAGGAGGAGTTAGGGGAAGGACTGAAGGAGCTGAAAGGGATGGCAACCCCATAGGAATGCTAATAGTGTCAACTAACCTAGACCCCTGGGAGTCTCCAGAAACTAAGCCATGAATCAAACTCTGGCACAAATGTACTTTTGTGAGGACTGCTTTGTCTAGCCTCAGTGGGAGAATATGCACCTTAACCTGATGCCCCAGGGAATGGTAATGTGGGAAGGAAACACTCTCTCAGAGGCAAAGGGAAAGATGGAGTGAAGAACTCTAGGAGAGGGAAACAGAAAGGAGGAAACACAACATTTGGGATGTGAAAAATAAAATAAAATAATTAATCTTAAAATCAAGTCAAAAGAAACAAACAAAAAAGCAAAACAAACAAACAAAAACCCCAAAGATTTTACTGTATCATTTATGAGACAAATCTTTTCTCTCTGTTGTCCTGCTCTATCCAGGAAAAATAGAATAATGCATGCCACATGTGGATAGATAGATGGTAGATAGATAGATAGATAGATAGATAGATAGATAGATGAGATATGTCCATATATACATCATATATACATATACGTATATGTAAATACATACATATAGATACATACATATATACTTACAAACATGTATACATATAACATATACACATATACATATATAGACATACACACACACTATACACACATATACACCTATGTATGTGTGTGTGTCCAATGACTCCTCAGGATGTGAAATGTGGCTAGTATAACTGAAGAGCTAAATTTTCTTCTAATCTGACCTTAATTATTTTAAACACAAATACTTATATGTAGCTCATACCTACCTTATTAGACAAAACAACTTCAAAGCACAAACTGCTTTAAACCTTGGGTACATTTGTAGCTGTAATGGCAGGGCTGCTTCTATGTAACACTGGGGGCCATACAGCTGCAAAAGCATCTCCTGCAGGAGGATGTAATTGAGGACTACCTGAGAGAGCAAGGATTGCTGGTGCAAATAATGCCAGCCAATCGGGAACTGCTGTTTAGAATAGGTACTTTCTTGGAACCAATGGAGGCGTGTGTGGAGGTACTAAAGGAGCTTGCAGCAGTGCTCAGATGAGCTTGCTGCAGCATTTCTCACCTGTTCCTGGAGTCTGTATCATTGACAGTGCACCAACTTGCCCCCCAACCCCCAAGAGCAGGTAGGGTCAGTGGAGAGCTGTCCAGGGCACAGGCAACATGCATCAAGATTATCTTTCGAAGAGCAGGGAGCGCCATCTTGGGTCCGGGACTCCGCCGAACTTAGGAACTCAGTCTGCACAGGTGAGAGTGTGCACCACAGAGGCAGACAGCTTCTGGGACAGCTGGGAGCCACAGCGCCGCTGAGGCAGCACCCTTTTGGGGCAGCAGACATCCGGCACCCTCCCAGCTGGAGGACAGTGGCCCGCCCTGCACAGGAGCCCTCTGCCTCAAGAGCAGGGAGCGCCATCTTGGATCTGGGACTCCTCCGAACTTAGGAACTTAGTCTGCACAGGTGAGAGTGTGCACCACAGAAGCTGACAGCTTCTGTGACCTGCCAAAGCAACACAGCATCTGGGAAAGGTCCTGTTTTGGGCCTTCTTCTTCGGCCAGGAGGAGGTCCAAACACCAGATATCTGTGCACCTTCCCTGTAAGAGGAGAGCTGGTCAGCAGACAGTGCTCTAACCACTGAAACTCAGAGGAGAGAGCCTGTCTCCCAGGTCTGCTGATAGACGGGAATCAGAATCACCAGAAGAACAATTTCTAAACAGAGACAACTATAACGACTCCAGAGATTACCAGATGGCGAAAGGTAAAAATAAGAATCTTACTAACAGAAACCAAGACCACTCACCATCATCAGAACCCAGCACTCCCACTTCGCCCAATCCAGGGCACCCCAACACACCGGAAAAGCTAGACCTGGATTTAAAAGCATATCTCATGATGATGGTAGAGGACATCAAGAAGGACTTTAATAACTCACTTAAAGAAATACAGGAGAACATTGCTAAAGAGTTACAAGTCCTTAAAGAAAAACAGGATAACACAATCAAACAGAAAGAAGTCCTTAAAGAAACACAGGAAAACACATCCAAACAGATGATGGAAATGAACAAAACCATACTAGACCTAAAAAAGGAAGTAAACACAATAAAGAAAACCCAAAATGAGGCAACACTGGAGATAGAAACCCTAGGAAAGAAATCTGGAACCATAGATGCGAGCATCAGCAACAGAATACAAGAGATGGAAGAGAGAATCTCAGGTGCAGAAGATTCCATAGAGAACATCTGCACAACAATCAAGGAAAATGTAAAACGCAAAAAGATCCTAACTCAAAACATCCAAGAAATACAGGACACAATGAGAAGACCAAACCTACGGATAATAGGAGTGGATGAGAATGAAGATTTTCAACTCAAAGGACCAGCAAACATCTTCAACAAAATTATAGAAGAAAACTTCCCAAATCTAAAGAATGATATGCCCATGAACATATAAGAAGCCTACAGAACTCCAAATAGACTGGACCAGAAAAGAAATACCTCCCGACACATAATAATCAGAACAACAAATGCACTAAATAAAGATAGAATACTAAAAGCAGTAAGAGAAAAAGGTCAAGTAACATATAAAGGCAAGCCTATCAGAATTACACCAGATTTTTCACCAGAGACTATGAAAGCCAGAAGATCCTGGAGAGATGTTATACAGACACTAAAAGAACACAAATTCCAGCCCAGGCTACTATACCCAGCCAAACTCTCAATTACCATAGATGGAGAAACCAAAGTATTCCACGACAAAACCAAATTCACACATTATCTCTCCATGAATCCAGCCCTTCAAAGGATAATAACAGAAAGATAACAATACAAGGACAGGAACCACACCCTAGAAAAAACAAGAAGGTAATCCCTCAACAAACCTAAAAGAAGACAGCCACAAGATCAGAATGCCAACTTTAACAACAAAAATAACAGGAAGCAACAATTACTTTTCCTTAATATCTCTTAATATCAATGGACTCAACTCCCCAATAAAAAGACATAGACTAACAAACTGGCTACACAAACAAGACCCAACATTTTGCTGCTTACAGGAAACTCATCTCAGAGAAAAAGATAGACACTACCTAAGAATGAAAGGCTGGAAAACAATTTTCCAAGCAAATGGTATGAAGAAACAAGCTGGAGTAGCCATTCTAATATCTGATAAAATTGACTTCCACCCCAAAGTCATCAAAAAAGACAGAGAGGGGCACTTCATACTCATCAAAGGTAAAATCCTGCAAGAGGAACTATCAATTCTGAATATCTGTGCTCCAAATACAAAGGCAGCCACATTCATTAAAGAAACTTTAATAAATCTCAAAGCACACATTGCACCTCATACAATAATAGTGGGAGACTTCAACACACCACTTTCACCAATGAACAGATCATGGAAACAGAAACTAAACAGAGACACAATGAAACTAACAGAAGTTATGAATCAACTGGATCTGGCAGATATCTACAGAACATTCTATCCTAAAACAAAAGGATATACCTTCTTCTCAGCACCTCATGGTACCTTCTCCAAAATTGACCACATAATTGGTCACAAAACAAGCCTCAAGAGATACAAAAATATTGAAATGGTCCCATGCATCCTATCAGATCACCATGGACTAATGCTGATCTTCAATAACAAAATAAATAATAGAAAGCCAACATTCACCTGGAAACTGAACAACACTCTTCTCAATGATACCTTGGTCAAGGAAGGAATAAAGAAAGAAATTAAGAACTTTTTAGAGTTCAATGAAAATGAAGCCACAACATACCCAAACTTATGGGACACAATGAAAGCATTTCTAAGAGGAAAACTCATAGTTCTGAGTGCCTCCAAAAAGAAACTAGAGAGAGCACACATTAGTAGCTTGACAACACACTTAAAAGCACTAGAACAAAAGGAAGCAAATTTACCAAAGAGGAGTAGAGGGCAGGAAATTATCAAACTCAGGGGCGAAATCAACCAAGTGGAAACGAGAAGAACTATTCAAAGAATCAACCAATCAAGGATTTTTTCTTTGAGAAAATCAACAAGATAGATAAACCCTTAGCCAGACTCACTAGAGGGCACAGGGAAAGCAATCTAATTAACAAAATCAGAAATGAAAAAGGAGACATAACAACAGATCCTGAAGAAATCCAAAACACCATCAGATCCTTCTACCAAAGGCTATACTCAACAAAACTGGAGAACCTGGATGAAATGGAGAAGTTCCTAGACAGATACCAGGTACCAAAGTTGAATCAAGATCAGGTTAATGATCTAAACAGCCCTATATCCCCCAAAGAAATAGAAGCAGTCATTAATAGTCTCCCAACCAAAAAAAGCCCAGGACCAGATGGGTTTAGTGCAGAGTTCTATCAGACCTTCAAAGAAGATCTAATCCCAGTTCTTCACAAACTATTCCACAAAATAGAAGTAGAAGGTACTCTACCCAACTTATTCTATGAAGCCACAATTACTCTGATACCTAAACCACAAAAAGACCCAACAAAGATAGTGAACTTCAGACCAATATCCCTTATGAATATTGATGCAAAAATCCTCAATAAAGTTCTTGCTAACCGAATCCAAAAACACATCAAAACAATCATCCATCCTGACCAAGTAGGTTTCATCCCAGGGATGCAGGGATGGTTCAATATACGGAAATCCATCAACGTAATCCAGTATATAAACAAACTCAAAGACAAAAACCACATGATCATCTCGTTAGATGCTGAGAAAGCCTTTGACAAAATCCAACACCCATTCATGATAAAAGTCTTGGAAAGATCAGGAATTCAAGGCCCATACCTAAATATGATAAAAGCAATCTACAGCAAACCAGTAGCCAACATCAAAGTAAATGGTGAGAAGCTTGAAGCAATCCCTCTAAAATCAGGGACTAGACAAGGCTGTCCACTTTCTCCATACCTATTCAACATCGTACTTGAAGTCCTAGCCAGAGCAATTCGACAACAAAAGGAGATCAAAGGGATACAAATTGGAAAAGATGAAGTCAAAATATCACTTTTTGCAGATGATATGATAGTATATATAAGTGACCCTAAAAATTCCACCAGAGAACTCCTAAACCTGATAAACAGCTTCGGTGAAGTACCTGGATATAAAATTAACTCAAACAAATCAATGGCCTTTCTCTACACAAAGAATAAACAGGCTGAGAAAGAAATCAGGGAAACAACACCCTTCTCAATAGCCACAAATAATATAAAATATCTTGGTGTGACTCTAACTAAGGAAGTGAAAGATCTGTATAATAAAAACTTCAAGTCTCTGAACAAAGAAATTTTAGAAGATCTCAGAAGATAGAAAGATCTCCCATGCTCATGGATTGGCAGGATCAATATAGGAAAAAATGGCTATCTTGCTAAGCAATCTACAGATTCAATGCAATCCCCATCAAAATTCCAAATCAATTCTTCAACGAATTAGAAAGTGCAATCTGCAAATTCATCTGGAATAACAAAAAACCTAGGATAGCAAAAACTCTTCTCAAGGATAAAAGAACCTCTGGTGGAATCACCATGCCGGACCTAAAGCTTTACTACAGAGCAATTGTGATAAAAACTTTGTGGTAGTGGTATAGTGACAGACAAGTAGACCAATGGAATAGAATTGAAGACCCAGAAATGAACCCACACACCTACGGTCACTTGATCTTCGACAAGGGAGCTAAAACCATCCAGTGGAAAAAATAGACAGCATTTTCAACAAATGGTGCTGGCACAACTGGTGGTTATTATGTAGAACAATGCGAATTGATCCATTCCTATCTCCTTGTACTAAGGTCAAGTCTAAGTGGATCAAGGAACTTCACATAAAACCAGAGACACTGAAACTTATAGAGGAGAAAGTGGGGAAAAGCCTTGAAGATATGGGCACAGGGGGAAAATTCTTGAATAGAACAGCAATGGCTTGTGCTGTAAGATCGAGGATTGACAAGTGGGACCTCATGAAACTGCAAAGCTTCTGCAAGGCAAAAGACACCATCAATAAGACAAAAAAAAAAAAACAAAAAAAACCCACCAACAGATTGGGAAAGGTTCTTTACCTATCCTAAATCAGATAAGGGACTAATATCCAATATATATAAAGAACTCAAGAAGGTGGACTCCAGAAAGTCAAATAACCCCATTAAAAAATGGGGCTCAGAACTGAACAAAGAATTCTCACCTGAGGAATACCGAATGGCAGAGAAGCACCTGAAAAAATGTTCAACATCCTTAATCATCAGGGAAATGCAACTCAAAACAACCCTGAGATTCCACCTCACACCAGTCAGAATGGCTAAGATCAAAAATTCAGGTGACAGCAGATGCTGGCGAGGATGTGGAGAAAGAGGAACACTCCTCCATTGTTGGTGGGATTGCAAGCTTGTACAACCACTCTGGAAATCAGTCTGGCTGTTCCTCAGAAAATTGGACATAGTACTACCGGAGGATCCAGCAATACCTCTCCTGGGCATATATCCAGAAGATGTCCCAACCGGTCAGAAGGACACATGCTCCACTATGTTCATATCAGCCTTATTTATAATAGCCAGAAGCTGGAAAGAACCCAGATGCCCCTCAACAGTGGAATGGATACAGAAATTATGGTACATTTACACAATGGAGTACTACTCAGCTATTAAAAAGAATGAATTTATGAAATTCCTAGCCACATGGATGGACCTGGAGGGCATCATCTTGAGTGAGGTAACACAATCACAAAGGAACTCACACAATATATATTCACTGATAAGTGGATATTAGCCCAGAAACTTAGGATACCCAAGATACAAGATACAATTTGCTAAACGCATGAAATTCAAGAAGAATGAAGACCAAAGTGTGGACACTATGCCCCTTCTTAGAATTGGGAACAAAACACTCATGGAAGGAGTTACACAGACAAAGTTTGGAGCTGCGATGAAAGGATGGACCATCTAGAGAATGCCATATCCAGGGATCCATCCCATAATCAGCTTCTAAACGCTGACACCATTGCATACACTAGCAAGATTTTGCTGAAAGGACCCAGATATAGCTGTCTCTTGTGAGACTATGCCAGGGCCTAGCAAACACAGAAGTGGATGCTCACAGTCAGCTATTGGATGGATCACAGGGCTTCCAGTGGAGAACCTAGAGAAAGTACCCAAGGAGTTAAAGGGATCTGCAACCCTATAGGGGGAACAACATGATGAACTAACCAGTACCCCGGAGCTCTTGTCTCTAGCTGCATATGTATCGAAAGATGGCCTAGTCAGCCATCACTGGAAAGAGAGGCCCATTGGACTTGCAAACTTTATATGCCTCAATACAGGGGAATGCCAGGGCCAAAAGAATGGGAATGGGTGGGTAGGGAAGGACGGGGGGTATGGGGGACTTTTGGGATAGCATTGGAAATGTAATTGAGGAAAATATGTAATAAAAATATTAAAATATAAATAAATAAAAATAAAAAAGATTATCTTTCATCACTAAATGTTCTCTCATCCAGAAATTTTACTATAGTGAGAATTTTGTTGTTTTTTTTTATTAGATATTTTCTTTATATACATTTCAAATGCTATCCTGAAAGTACCCTATACCCTCCCTCTGCCCTGCTCCCCTACCCACCCACTCCCACTTCTTGGCCCTGGCATTCCCCTGTGCTGGGGCATATAAAGTTTGCAATACCAAGAGGCCTCTCTTCCCAGTGATGGCAATCTTCTGCTACATATGCAGCTAGAGATACGAGCTCTGGGGGTACTGGTTAGTTCATATTGTTGTTCCACCTATAGGGTTGCAGACCCCTTCAGCTCCTTGGGTGCTTTCTCTAGCTTCTCCATTGGGGGCCCTGTGTTCCATCTATAGATGACTGTGAGCATCCACTTCTGTATTTGCCAGGCACTAGCATAGCCTCATAAGAGACAGCTATATCAGGGTCCCTTCAGCAAAATCGTTCTGGCATATGCAATAGTGTCTGGGTTGGTGGCTTTGGTTTCTTTGAAAAACTCAAAGTGGAAATGGGCTTTTGTTTTAATCCCTAGTATGGGGTATGGGTCTGCTTCAAATTGTGACTTATGCTTGGAACCTTTCCCCCCTTTTTTTCAGATTTGTTTTTGTTTCACAAATGTTTTGCCTACATGTTTGTATTGGCACAACTTCTGTGCAGTGGCCGCAGAAGCTGGAAGATATGTGGACACCCCTAGAAATGAAGTTAGCTGCAGACTGTTAGCTGCTGTGTGAGTGCGGAAACCCAAACCTGGGATCTCTGCTCTTAGCTGCTGAGACATCTTTCCAGTTTCCCAAATATTACATGAATAATTCTGTCAATAAAATTGCCATAGATGAAAGTGATTGAGAAGAGATGGCGAAAAATTTTATGAGAACCACAAGTAGAACTGAAAAGGTCAGCTCAGGAACTTTGGGAAGGTCATGAAACACTCGCCCCCTCTGGAAGGGAGAGGCTAATTAACATTTTTCAGACCACAGGGTGGGACTGACCTTCGGGTGGGACACATTGCGAAGGACAGACCCTTGCTCACCTTCAGACAAGGGAAGCCCTTGACACTGTAAGATTTGTGGTAGCTCAAAATGACCACGGTTGTAAAAAGTTCAGTAAATGTGTTCTTTTCCCAGAATTTGCCTCACTGTAAAGTGTGCCAAGAGGTAGTCCTCTGATTGTATAGAAAAGCCCACACAATGTCTCCGGTCCTTAAGTCTGCCCCTTAATGTAGCTAAAGGTTAAACAGTGATGAACTGCCCCCTAAAAACTGTATAAAAGGTGTGTGCTTTAGCTACTCGCGGTCGCTTCTATCCCGATTTCAGGACAACCCCAGCATGCTGGATTAATAAACCTCTTGCTTTTTGCATCGATCTCTGTCTCTGCGTCTTTGTGAGTGGGACATCCTGGACGTAAGACTTTTCGGGTCTTACATCACCTCATACCCTATAGACCAATCAGTTTCTATATGGTGCACTGTTCTGCCAATCATATTGTGCCTAGTTGCTGATGCTCTATTCTGCCCCTGGAAAACATAAAAACTCGCCAAATAGTCTGCCTTCTCCTTCGGGTCTGGAACGACCCCAGTGCACTGAAACAATAAATTCCCGACTCCACGTGGTTCACTTGGGGGTTCCCAGTAAGCTAAGGCTCCCTGGAGTCTTACAGAACCAGGACTTTAACATGGAAATTGCAGCGATATCATTGGACTGCTTTTCAAAGAGGCATTTGTCTCCCTGAATCTATTACTATAATTATATTTTAAGCTTGCTAAAAAATCTTCACTTCAATAAACAGAAGTTTTATATGTAGAGGCACATCTTTTCAGATGAGAAGGCTAGGCTGACTCCATGACAGGCTTCAAATTGGCAGTTTAGGAGACTAGGACTAAGAACTGGGCAAGTGTAGGCAAACCCAGGCAAGTCAGTTACTAGGAAAAACAAAACAAAACCCAGGCTCAGGCAGCTAGTCAGAAACTGCCCTGCCATCAGAAGCTGCCCTGGCATCTGACCTGAGGCAAGGACAGTGGGTCAGCAGCAGTTTCCCTGACTTCCTCAGCAATAGTTTCCACCACTGGGATGTCCATAGAGATGGACCCAACAGATTAAGATAGAGGTTGCCTACCCCAGAATTCCCCTAATGCACTTTAAATCAGTCCCACAAGCTTACTTGGTTGTCACTCTATCTTGGTAATGGGAGACCCTAGCATGCTGGACTTCTGCAGAATAAAACATCCTTTGCAAATGCAATTTGCTTGCTATTTGAGTCCAGGGTATCATTCTTCTCGAATCATGAGTCCTTACACATCCAGACCCATTGTTATAAAATTTTAAGGTTTGGTAGTTGTGTTTTGCAAAGTGCTATCATGCACACTTTGCTCCTGTACTCAGTGGGAGCAATGTGGATGCATATTTTAAAAACAGCATTTCAAATGACCTAGCAAGTCAAAGAAGTCAGTGAATTCTCTTTGGGTTAATGGAAACCAGAGTACTATTTTTAGAGATTGGAACAGACATTCATCTGAAGCTAAATCATCTTTAAGAATTCATATTTTAAGACATAATTGCCAGTAGTTAGGATTAATGGTAGTTGCCTAACTACAGAAGCCAAAAAACTAATTTAAAATGAAATTGTCTACGACCAAAATAAAGGCAGTGAAAGTTTTAAAATATAGGGTCAGTTGAATACTTTAAAAATTCAATTTCAAGTTTTGAAATATATATTTTTCTATCATGGAAAAAATTACCCACCGAGATGCCAAGTATGGTGGTAGAGGCCACTGCAGACAGTGCTGACTGTCCAGGAAGGGTAAGCAGGGAGGCTTATTCACTTAGATCAGAATTGAGCTGCTTGGGCTGGTATCTTGGTAAGCTAGAATCTTATTGTCTTAGTATTCACCAGTCCACAATTTATAATTTAAGCTGTGTTTTTTTTTTCTCAAGAAACATTTTGCTAAAAGAAACATTTTGCTAAACTGCAACAGTTTGAACACATAGTAAAGAATGACCTGGGGCTACTGAGATGGCTACACAGGTGAAGGTGCTCACCAGGAAGCCTGCTTGCTTCAGTTCTGTCCCTTGGAATCCTCCTGGTGGGAGGAGAGAACTGATACACTTAGATCGTCCTCTGACCTTAACATGCTTAGTGTGGTGACGTGTGTGAATACACATATGAGAGAGAGAGAGAGAGAGAGAGAGAGAGAGAGAGAGAGAGGAAGGAAGGAAGGAAGGAAGGAAGGAAGGAAGGAAGGAAGGAAGGAAGGAAGGAAGGAAGGAAGGAAGGAAGGAAGGAAGTGATGGAAATTTAAAATAATGTATTTAGCGTTTACTGTATTTCTTTCTTTTTTTAGTTAAAGGCTTTCCCACAGGAATGCACTGATTTTATACATGAGTGTATTATATTTGCATCCTTTCCATCTTCCCTCCCCTGTTCTAATATCTTGTACATTTATTTCTGTTGCACACACACACCACTTGTATATTTATTTTTGCTACACACACACACACTTGTATGTTTATTTTTGTTTCATACACTCTTGAATGTTTATTTTTGTTTTACACACACACACACACACACACACACACACTCCAATTAGTGTTGCCCTTATTTGCATGTATTTCCAGCTGACCACTTAGAATTGGGATCTCATCCCAGAAACAAACTTCAAAGCAAACAGATTTGTTCCCCTCTCCCTCAGCAGCCATTAACTCTATGGAGCTTTTCATCTGTATGGCGCTTGTGAGATTCTCCTCCATCTATGTTGACTGGGGTGGGCTTTGCAGATCTTGCACAGCCATATCATTGAGAGTTTATAGCAGCAATATTGAGAGGGGAGGGGGGATAGAGTTCTTAGCTTTGAATAGAATGTGGCCTGCAATCACAATCACTAGCCCAGTCAACAAAACAAAACATTCTGCGTAATTCAAACAGAAAGAAAAGCTTCATTTTGTCTGCTTTGTGTTGTGTTGCTTTGTGTCTGATTTGAGCTGGAGTCTCTCTGGACCCTCCTGGGTGCCTGTGATTATGGGCACACATAACTGCATTTGGCTTAGAAAGAGATTTTAATTCTGGAAAATGTTTGCAAAGATGTTAGGAGAACTGGAATACAAAGCATGCACCTGTTATCAAGCAAACATTTGCTTCTGGTAGCTTCTGTGTGACCAGTGCAGGAGCTCTGCGTTCACAGAGAAGCACTTTATAACCTGCATGACTCTGCTGTCGAGACACCACTGCCATCGTGGCACGCCTGAATGTTCTGTACTGTAATGGAAACTAGTTGGCAGAAGTTTCTGGAAAAGGAGTGTGCAGGCTTCTAGCCCTTGCTTTACAGTATAAACTATAACACCAGAGAAGAAAGAGTTGAAATATTAAAAAGTAATTGGTACAAAAATGGTATCAGTTAATTAGGTGGATGTTAAATTATTTAAATAAGTTACATTTGTTACAAAATTACTTCTGAATGGTTTGGGTAATTGCACTAGCTTTTCTTCTAGCTAATCATCTTTTGTCAATTTCTGCTGTTGAAACTAATTAGGATGTCAGTCAGGAGACTAGCCAGGGAGTGAGAGAACCGAGAAAAGGGGAAACAGTCTGTGCAGAACAAGTCCAGGACAGACGCAAAGCAGATAGCTTGAAAGCCAGTGTAAGCTTTGAAAAATAATTCACCCTTCCAACTAGAAAACATTGAAAATGGGTGTGGGAAATGGGTACCACAATAAAAGGAAAGCCCTTTGTGTTATGAAACAAGTCTGAGATTTACAGAAGAAAAACAATCTATAGTTACAAATTTTAAGCAAAATCTCCTTTATCATGAGAGTAGAATGAGTCCACCCAAAATGCAAAAGTTGCATAAAGAACACCTTCTTATGGTAGCAAACAATGTGGTGAACACCAAACAGCAATTTGGTTTTTCCCTTGTGCCAAATGGAGGAATGTTTCCATAGACACTTTTCTTAAGTTTGTACACAACTCCCTCCCAGTTCTTGGTGTAGAGAAAATCAGCCTACTTCATAGTCACACCTCAAGGAACACGGATTGTAGCTCAACCATCCTGCTTGCAGGTCATACAAACATCTGAAACACACCCCTAGAATACACAGACTCTTGAGGATCAGTTCACAGAGCCGCTCTTCAGGGAGTTTGCAAACAACATCCAAAGACATCCATTCCTGAAGCTTCTGGAGTCTGTATGTTTAACCAAGGGACTTGGTGCATGCGATTAAGATTAAAGTTTTGGAATGCAGACAGTGCTCTGGATCATGAGGAAATCAATATGATCACTCAAATCCTTGGCAGTGAAAAAAGAGCTTTCTGACTTCTATGGGAAGAGACATGGCCTTGGAACACAAGCCAAGGAAGGACCACTGTTACTGCTTTGAAGACCAATGGAGATGGCTACGAGTCAAGGGATTTGGACCAAGTTGAAAGGCCAGACACAAGAAGATTCTTGAAGCTTCCACAAGAGAATATGTGTTGATTTGAACTTGGACCTATTTCTGATGTGTACCTTAGCCATAACTTAATATATTCATGTTACTTTAAGCTACAATCTTGAGTCATTTGATACTACAGCAATGGAAAACAAAGACACTCACCTATCACTTTGGCCTTTCACTTCAGACACAGCCCAGCATAAAAAGAACCCCTGGCATAGCAGCTTTCTAATACTACAGCTAGCTTTAGAGCTAACTGCTCTGAAAGCTTTACAAGTCGTGAAATATTTTGAACAAATCTTCTGATTACAAGAGCCTAAATCATTGGGTTTCACGAGCGCGCGTGTGTGTGTGTGTGTCTGTCTGTCTGTCTGTGTCTGTATGTGTTGAGTGTGTATGTGTGTGCCTGTCTGTATGTAGTATATGTGTGGTATATGTATGTGCCTGCGTGCATGTATCTATGGAGGCCAGAGATGGACTTCAAGTATCTTCTTCAATCACTCTTCACATTTTTTTGAGGCAGAATCTCTCATCAAACCTGAAATTTGCTGTTTCTGTTAGACTGGTTAGCCAGTATGTCCCAAGTATCCACCTATCATTTCCCTCACAGAGATGGTCACTGGAGTGGAGAGCCACAATTAACTTTTATGTGGGATCTGGGAATCTGAACTCAGGTACACCAAGCACTTTACCACTGAGCTATCTCTCCAATTTATTTTGTATTTCAACCCACCACTTGTAAGATATACATTTTAATATCAGTTCACATGTGCAATATTTCATGAAGCAGTACTTACCTTTAAGCACTGTACTCTGATATCCTAGTTGTATTTATTTTCATTACTATATGCAAATTAAAATCCACTAGAACTGATCTAGGGTTTATTAATGGATAATAAGCCTCAACTGAATAATATTTAGTATTATTTAGAAGACTATTACTCAACTGAGCAATACTACTCATTCAAAATGTAAAATTTCTGATAGAATATTTTTCTGTTTTATTTTTTATGGAACTTTACCCATTCATCCACAATATATACAACAACATTTCATTAAGAACACTTTTAAATATTCTTTATTAATATGACAAAATGTATTCATGTATTCAAAGTGAACCTTGAACCCAAAGACAATTTGGAATTGAGGAATTAGCATTAGCAAGAGAGGTGTCTCAGAAATGAGTAGAATGGATCCTTGGGTAGTTTTCTGCTTTTCTATTAATCAGTTTGGTCATTTCTCCTTTTTATTCTTTTTTTTCCGAGACAGGGTTTCTCTGTGTAGACCTGGCTGTCCTGGATCTCCTTTTTATTCTTAATATTTCACTTTTTTGTGTGTATAAGAAATTACTTGTTCCCCCCCCCATAGTTAAGGCTCATTTATTATCATACTTCTACCCCACCCTGGCCTCTCTGGCTACTATTTGTAGTTGGAGAATTGTTTCAAAACTTAAGATATTTTGCTTCACAATCCACTTCTTATATAGGTCTAAGGAGATTTTCACAACATTTCAAAGAAATTTTTCTGTTTAAGATTATGTCTGTTACACTTTATCTAGTTTTTTGGAGGTTGCCAATGAATGAATATTGAGATTATAAATTATCTTTTGTTCTATGTGTTGTAAAACAAACACCCTGCAATCGCAGTGACTTGAGAACAAAGTTTATTAGTTATTTGTTGTGCATGTTGGTTAAAGTTCTATTCCTGAATCTGAGTTCTAGCATATAGGCTGAAAGAACAGAACCCACAGAGGCCATTCCAGCTCATAGCTAAATCACAGATTTTTCTTTCCAAATATGGGAGGTACATCAATTCTACACACATTCCAAAGCCAAAGAAAGTCCAATGCTAAACATTTTTAATAAATTTTTTTCTTACAATATATTCTGATTGTTTTCCTTCACCCAAATCCTCCCAAATTCTCCTGATCTCCCCATATCTATACTCTTTCTCACATTAGAAAACAAGTAGGAATATAATAATAATAATGTAAAATAAAAACAAGCAAGAATAGAACAACAGAAGAAGGAAAAAAGCACAAGAAACACAAACAGAAGCAGAGGTATATACACTTGCATTCACAGAAATCCCATAAAAATCACAAACCTGGCCGGGCGGTGGTGGCGCACGCCTTTAATCCCAGCACTTGGGAGGCAGAGTCAGGCAGATTTCTGAGTTCGAGGCCAGCCTGGTCTAGAAAGTGAGTGCCAGGAAAGCCAGGGCTACACAGAGAAACCCTGTCTCGAAAAAAACAAAAACAACAAAAAAAAAATCACAAACCTGAAAACCATGGTTTTATGGATTCTTTTTCTGTTGGCCGTCTACTCCAAGGCATGGGGCCTTCCTTCAAGTGTGGTTTCAATACCAGTTAGAACCTCTTAGAGAAAATTAATTTTTTCAGTTGGAGATTGCTTCTGGGTTAGGGATGGGGGCTGTGGTGGTTTAAATAGGTATCGCCCAGATACTCATGTTTGAATGCTTGGCCCATAGTGATTAACAGTATAAAGAACTGAAGCCTTGGTGGAGGAGGTATGGACTTGTTGGAGTAGGTATGGACTAATTGGAGGAAGGTATCACTGTGGAGGCAGGCTTTGAGGTCTTATATGTGCTCAAGATTTAGCCAGTGTGGACACAGTCTCTCCTTTCTATCTTCAGATAAAGATGTAGAACTGTCAACACCTCCAGCACCATGTCTGCCTGCAACCTCCCATGCTTCTCATCATGATAATAATGGTATAAGCCTCTGACACTGTAAGCCATACCCAATTAAATGTTTTCCTTTATAAAAATTGTTGTGATTGTGTTACCTCACTAGGATGATATTTTCTAGTTCCATCCATTTGCCTGTGAATTTCATGAAGTCATTGTTTTTAATGGCTGAGTAGTATTCTATTATGTAAATGTACCACATTTTCTATATCTATTCCTCTGTAGAGGGACATCTGGGCTCTTTTTAGCTTCTGACTATTATAAATAGGGCTGCTATAGACATAGTGGAGCATGTGTCTTTGATATATGTTGGAGCATCTTTTGGGTATATGCCCAAGAGTCATGTAGCTGGGTCCTCGGGTAGTACTATGTCCAATTTTCTGAGGAACCACCACACTGATTTTCAGAATGGTTGTACCAGCTGGCAATCCCACCAGCAATGGAGGAGTGTTCCTCTTTCTCCACATCCTCGCCAGCATCTGCTTCTGAGTTTTTGATCTTAGCCATTCTGACTGGTGTACAGTGACATCTCAGGGTCATTTTGATTTGCATTTCCCTGGTGACTAAGGATGTTGAACATTTCTTTAGGTGCTTCTCAGCCATTCAGTATTCCTCAGTTAAGAATTCTTTGTTTACTTCTGTAACCCATTTTTAATAGGGTTATTTGGTTATTTGGAGTCATTGCAAAACACATGAAACTCAAGAAGGAGGAAGACCAAAGTGTGGATACTCCGTTCCTTCTTAGAATGGGGAACAAAATACCATAGAAGAAGTTACAGAGACAAAGTTCGGGGCTGAGACAGAAGGAAGGACCATCCATAGATTGCCCCACCCGGGCATAAACAACCACCAAACCCAGACACTACTGCATATGCCAGAAAGATTTTGCTGACAGGACCCTGATATAGTTATCTCTTGTGAGGCCATGCCAGTGCCTGGCAAATACAGAAGTGGATGTTCACAGTCATCTATTGGATGGAACACAGAGCCCCCAATGGAGGAGCTAGAGAAAGTACTCAAGGAGCTAAAGGGGTCTGCAACCCTATAGGAGGAACAATAATACAAACTAACCAGTACCTCCCCCCCCCCAGCTGTGTCTCTAGTTACATATGTAGAAGAGGATGGCCTAGTCGGCCATCAATGGAAGGAGAGGCCCTTGGTCTTGGGAAGATCATATGCCCCAGTACAGGGGAATGCCAGGGCCAGGAAGTGGGAGTGGGTGGGTTGGGGAGCAGGGCAGGGGGAGGGTATATGGGACTTTCAGAGAGGAAACTAGGAAAGGGGATAACATTTGAAATGTAAATGAAGAAAATATCTAATTTAAAAAAAGCTGGAGTCAGATGAAGTTCCTAGTTGAGCTTCCTTCCTTTCTTTTTTTTTTTTCTTTTTTTTTTTTTTTAAAGATTCATTTATTTATATGTAAGTACACTGCAGCTGTCCTCAGACACTCCAGAAGAGGGCATCAGATCTCGTTACGGATGGCTGTGAGCCACCATGTGGTTGCCAGGACCCAAACTCCAGACCTTCGGAAGAGCAGTTGGGCGCTCCCACCCACTGAGCCATCTCACCAGCCCCCAGTTGAGCTTTCTTACTATGGATAAGCTTCCATGAATGAAGTCTGGCTTCTTTTTTTCTACTTTAGGCATGATTTAATATTTATTTATCTGTATATGTATGAGTGTTTTGTCTGCATGCATATACATTCATTGAATGTATGCCTAGTGCCTAAAGAAGCCAGAAAAGGGCATGTAACTGGAGTAACAGTTGGTTGTGAGCCACCATATGGGTGGTAGGAACCTAACCTAGTTTTTCTGTTCACAGCAAATACTATTATCTGATATCTTCCTAACCCTCTGCTCTAAGCACAGAATAAAGGATAGCAACATCTATTGGAAACAATCTACATTCTCCCTGTTCTCAAAGACACACTACTTTTACTCTCAGGCTGTTTCATTCATTATTCTCTTCCCTCCCTGTCACAGAGTTAGAGGATCCAGGCCATCTCCAGATAGGGACTTCTAGAGGATAGTTGGAGAAAAAAAATGCTTGACTATGAAATGGGAGGTAATGACCTCACTTCTAAAGTCAGCTTCTCAGTGAATTCAAACCACTTGTGACAATTTACTAAATATAATGTACATTACAACTATTCACTCAAAAAATGTATGAAGGTTTGTCATTTGTCTGAACACTGAGAGAACTGAAGGCTGTTAACCGAAATGTGTGAAATATGAAAACTAAGTGCACCAAACAGTGGAATTGAGGTGTTAGAATGCTGGATGCAATGGCTCATGACCTGTAACCTCCACTGGCAAGTGGAGCCTGGAGAATCAAGTCAAGATCATCCTCAAACACACTGTAAGTTCAAGGCCAACCTAGGCTGTGTGATATCCTGTCTTAAATAGGCAAAACAATTGAATGCACAAACAAACAAACAAACAAACAAAAGAATATGGTTACTAGAGACTAGGGAGAGTGTGACAGGCAGGGAGAGATGGGAAGTTAATCCATAGGTACTCAGCTGCAGTGCGTAGTGATAAACTCTGCTGCTGTACTATTTAGTGGGTCACTATAATTCAGACTGCATACTTTTGTTTTGAAGAATGGATATTTATTTCTACTTTTCTTTTTTTTATTAGATATTTTCTTCATTTACATTTCAAATGCTATCCCCAAAGCCCCCATACCCTCCCCCTGCCCTGCTCCCCAACCCACCCACTCCCACTTCCTGGCCCTGGTGTTCCCCTCTATTGGGCATATGATCTTCCCAAG
Organism: Mus caroli; assembly: GCF_978045245.1. Lineage (NCBI taxonomy): Eukaryota > Metazoa > Chordata > Mammalia > Rodentia > Muridae > Mus > Mus caroli. The sequence continues at coordinate 94,020,751 of NW_028227268.1, read as the reverse complement.
ACCTAGGGCCTCTCCTCCCATTGATGGCCGACTAGGCCATCCTTTGCTTCCTATGCAACTAGAGACACAGCGGGGAGGGGGGGGGGTACTGGTAAGTTCATATTATTGTTCCTTCTATAGGGTTGCAGACCCCTTTAGCTCCTTGAGTACTTTTTCTAGCTCCTTCATTGGGAGCCCTGTGTTCCATCCAATAGATGACCGTGAACATCCACTTCTGTATGTGCCAGGCATTGGCATAGACTCACAAAAGAGAGCTATGTCAGGGTCCTATCAGCAAAATCTTTCTGGCATATGACTGCATACTTTTTATCTCAAAAAAATAGATGAAAGGGTTTTGAATATTAGTTTTGTCATAAAGAGGTGACTAGGTGTTGCAGGCACTACCCTCTCAGGGGTTAATATATCTCTTACAAGATTGGTTTAGGAGTAGTAAACTATAAAGACTAGTTACCATGGAAGCAGGTTGCTATAAAAAAGATTTGACTTCTAGACTAGCTATTGTTACACTCTTTTTCATGTGTACTCTCCCTTATGTACTGCTCCACCGTACTGGGATGCAGACAAAGGTACTTGTGGTGGTTTGAATGAGACATCCCTCACTGTCTCTGACATTTGAATGCCAGTCCTGTTTGGGAAGCTGTATGAGGTGGCCTTGCAAGAGGAAGCATGCTACTGAGGTAGACTCTGGGGATTCACAACACTCATGCCATTTCATGTTCTCAGCTTCCTGTAGGCAGTTTGAGATGTGAGATCAGCTCAGTCACCATTGTCTGCCCTGCTGCCACACTTTCCTGCCACAATGATGATGGACTTTGATCCCTCTGGAACTGTAAGTCTCAAGTAAACCCTTCCTTCCTGAACCTTGTCAGTCATGGTGTTTTAGCACAGCAATAGGAAATTAACTAAGACAGCCTCTATCAAAAGCTAGCCAGATATGGCCTCCAAAACTCTGAAAGGGGGATAGGGAGGTAGCTCTGTTAGTAAAATTCTTTCCACATAAATCATGATAAGCTGAGTTTAATCTCTTGAACTCAAGTAAAAAAATGCCACACATGATGATGCATGCTTATGATCTTAGCACTGGAAGGTAGAGAATCTGTTGGGATGGGTATTGGTGCCTAGTCAGTCTAACATAATTGGTGAGCTCCAGGCCAGGGAGAGGCCCAGTCTCAAAGGAGGTTGCTAGCATTTCTGAGGGGGTTGTCTTTTCTGATCTCCACATGTACATAAATGTACAGACAGATAGATACATACATACACACACAGAGAGAGTTTTAAAAGTGAGCTAAATAAACCTTCTTTATGAAATACTCAGTCTTGGATCTTTTGTTATAAAAACACAAGAGACTAAACTATTCACCAATGCTTTCTTTCTATAAATGTTCTCATTATCAAATATGCTGTATGGAGTATTTCCTGTTTGAACAAAGAAAGTCATTTATTAGCTCAACATCTCTCCTACTCAGGACCCCACTTGTGAGCTATACTTCAAAAGTTTGATATAAATCTATATTGATGTTTCCAATTTATCTTCTCTGATTCTTTTCTGAACCCAGTATTCATTCACAAAAAGAGCTTTGGTCAATGGCCTCCATGTTTCTTCCTCACCTTCCCTGTCATGTAACCCATCCTCATCATCTGATAGTTCATCACTATTATTTGAGTAATAACTTCCCCCATAGACTCACATATGTGTACACTTGGTCTCCAGTTGGTATAGCTGTATAGAAAGGTTATCTGAGCATTGTGGGTGGGGAGTCTTGCTGGAGGACATGTCACTGGAAATAGTCTTTGAGAGTTTACTTTTATAAGAATTACCTGGTTCATGAAGTGCCTTCACAGCTATGGAAACTATAACTGAAACAACACAACTTTCTCCTTTAAGTTGATTTTGTAAAGGTATTTTATCACCGTAACTGAAAAGTAACTAATACAGAGGAATACATCCTTTATCCCACTCTCTGTGTACATGGTACTCAGAGAGGACCTTCTGAGTATCCTGGCTTAAATAACCCAACTGGCTTCTGCTTGGCACTGTTTACCCTTTCCCCACCTGCAATACCTGATATTGATTTATATAACTTTATTTTAGTGATCATACCAGGATGTTTTCAAATATGTATTATATGCATGTTGTGGCATACATGCACCCCCACACACAAATAACAAAACAAAAAATTGAAATAGAGGAGGATGATCCAAGCTTATCCAAAGCATTCCTAAATTTAAAAATGATGGGAAGTGATCATAGAATTGGAAGGTGGAGCCACAGAGATGAGAGTAAATATGAGTGTCCAAGAGCTGAGCAAAAACCCCACCTCCCTGCTCAGATCTCAAAGAATGGTTTAAAATATAAATGTACAACCAATGGATTTAACAAAAGAATTTAATTCCCTACAACAAAACATACAACTTCAGAGAATTGTTATGGAATGTTGGGACTTTTGTGGTAGTGTTTTAGAATCTTTAGAATAACATACCCATTCTACACAAATTATGGTTGGAGTGTTGCTAAATGCTGCTAATAATCTCAGGATTTAATTCTCTTTGTATTATTGTAGTAGGTAGTAATGTTCTCCATCAATAGTGATTCTATTTTCATCTCCCATTGCTTGGGATCTCTTGCTGTTGTGCTTCATTGAGAACAAATCCAGGCAACCAAGAGCTACCCCTACTAAAGTGTGTACCCCCCCTGCCAAAAGGTAGCTCAAGTCCTCATTAAATGGCTGGCTGAGGGCAAGAATACTGCAGCCTCTTGGCCTCTGTTTGGGACAAATCTGAAGGATTGTTTCTACTCCAGAATGGCCTCACATGACTACTGAGGCCCCAGCTGAAGCCCCCCAGACTCAGCTTTCCTAATATGGCAACTGCTTCCCTTAGAGAGGTAGAAGTTTGCAGACAACTTCTGCATTCAAATCTCTACTCAGAATATTTACCTATGGAGAAATTAAGCCTCAAACAATGTCCTAACAGAGGGGGCACTGTCCTCCACTGCATTTGTGACATCTGCAAAATAATTCTAGAGTGTATTTCTTGTGGAAAAAACCAGGTCATCTGTTCTGAAGAATTTTCCATATTCTAGATTTGGCTGATCCAGCCCTGTGTGCATTTCTTAGCTGAAATTTTTTGTAATCTGGTACAAGAGTAGCTTCATTAAAGCCATCTCAACCCATTAAGCCTGGCACTCTGACATCCTCTTTTACTTTCTTTTTACCTTGTAAAATGTACAGTTGACTGCCCTCCCAAAGATGCAAGAAGCAGCTGAAAGAGTCAGATGCAGATATTTGCACCCAACCAATGGACAGAAGCAGCTGACTGCTGTTGTTGAATTAGGGAAAGCTGAAAGAAGCTGAGGAGAAGGGTGATCCTGTAGGAAGACCAGCAGTCTCAATTAATCTGGAACCCCGAGATCTCTCAAACACTGGACCACCAAAGAGACAGCATACACCCGCTGATATGAGGCCCCCAACACACATACAGTAAAGGGCTTCTGGGTCTGTGTTCATTCAGAGATGATGCACTTAACTATCAAGAGACTGGAGGCCCCAGGGAGTTTAGAGGTCAGGTGGGCTGGGGGCATCCACGTGGAGATGGGGTGGTGTGGGGAGGATGTATGGGATGTGTAACAGTTGGAGGGTGGATGGGGGGGGGCAGGGAATGAAATATGGAGTGTAAGAAATAAATTAAAAATAAAATATTTTTTTTAAAAATTAGATATTGATTTCTAATGCTAAGGGGGGGGGAATCAAAGCTCCTAATATCTCAGATTATTACTTATGGTTGTATAGGCATTTCCTCCGACCCACCACCATCAGAGAGGTATTTGTAACAAAAAGGCAGTGCCATTACCTTTGTTTCTGCCTAAATACTGTTTCCCTTCCTCCCAAAGCAGACTTTGATTATCTTGTCATCAGGAAAGGAAACCAAGGGCCATCTACAGACCATTTGCATGGAGAATTCCACGTTGTTACTAATTTTAAAAACCAGCCTGGATCTTGTCAAATGCTTTTTCCGCATCTAACGAGATGACCAGGTGGTTTTTGTCTTTGAGGTTTTTTTTTTTGATTTTTAATATTTTTATTACATATTTTCCTCAATTACATTTCCAATGCTATCCCAAAAGTCCCCCATAGCGCCCCCCACTTCCCTACCCACCCATTCCCATTCTTTTGGCCCTGGCATTCCCCTATATTGGGGCATATAAAGTTTGCAAGTCCAATGGGCCTCTCTTTCCATTGATGGCCGACTAGGTCATCTTTCAATACATATGCAGCTAGAGACAAGAGCTCCGGGGTTCTGGTTAGTACATCATGTTGTTCCAACAATAGGGTTGCAGATCCCTTTAGCTCCTTGGGTACTTTCTCTAGCTTCTCCATTGGGAGCCCTGTGATACATCCAATAGCTGACTGTGAACATCCACTCCTGTGTTTGCTAGGCCCCGGCATCGTCTCACAAGAGACAGCTATATTTGGGTCCTTTCAGCAAAATCTTGCTAGTGTATGCAATGGTGTCAGCGTTTAGAAGCTGATTATGGGATGGATCCCTGGATACGGCAGTCTCTAAATGGTCCATCCTTTCATCACAGCTATGAACTTTGTCTCTGTAACTCCTTCCCTGGGTGTTTTGTTCCCAATTCTAAGAAGGTGCACAGTGTCCACACTTTGGTCTTCATTCTTCTTGAGTTTCATGCGTTTATCAAATTGTATCTTATATCTTGGGTATCCTAAGTTTTGGGCTAATATCCACTTATCAGTGAATGTCAGAGACCATCCCGTGAGAAGATGATCCCTTCTCAAATCTCTTTAACAAATCAAATGGCCTTGTGTTAAGAGCTGGTTGCCACCCCCCTTCCTCCTTATTCCCTTCCTAACACCTAAGGCTGTAAAGTTGAATAATGGTCCCCTCTTCCTTATCTCTTCCTGAGTTCCCATGACATCCAAGGACATGAGTTACGCCTGAGCCCAGCCTGACACCCAAGGCTGTCAAGGAGGATCTATGTTCCAGAGATAAGATGCAGAGTGCCCGCAAGTTTGGCGCCTGACCTCAGCCCCCATGTCAGCAGATGCCCACTTCTTTGTTCTTTGTATAATTCCCCCTCGACCCCTCCCATTTTCTCCGCGATGTATGCTTTAAAAAGAAGGCACCTCAGCTTAATAAATGAGACCTTGATAGGTACAATTCTACTTGGTCTCCGCCTCTCTTTCTTTTCCTCCCATTTCCTTCCAGGTTCTTGGTCCCCCTCGCACCCACGAATAACTGAATCCCGCGGGACGGGATAAGTGAATACATATTGTGTGAGTTCTTTTGTGATTGTGTTACTTCACTCAAGATGATGCCCTCCAGGTCCATCCATTTGGCTAGGAATTTCATAAATTCATTCTTTTTAATAGCTGAGTAGTACTCCATTGTGTAAATGTACCATAATTTCTGTATCCATTCCACTGTTGAGGGGCATCTGGATTCTTTCCAGCTTCTGGCTATTATAAATAAGGCTGATATGAACATAGTGGAGCATGTGTCCTTCTGACCGGTTGGGACATCTTCTGGATATATGCCCAGGAGAGGTATTGCTGGATCCTCCGGTAGTACTATGTCCAATTTTCTGAGGAACAGCCAGACTGATTTCCAGAGTGGTTGTACAAGCTTGCAATCCCACCAACAATGGAGGAGTGTTCCTCTTTCTCCATATCCTCGCCAGCATCTGCTGTCACGTGAATTTTTGATCTTAGCCATTCTGACTGGTGTGAGGTGGAATCTCAGGGTTGTTTTGATTTGCATTTCCCTGATGATTAAGGATGTTGAACATTTTTTCAGGTGTTTCTCTGCCATTCGGTATTCCTCAGGTGAGAATTCTTTGTTCAGTTCTGAGCCCCATTTTTTAATGGGGTTATTTGACTTTCTGGAGTCCACCTTCTTGAGTTCTTTATATATATTGGATATTAGTCCCTTATCTGATTTAGGATAGGTGAAGATCCTTTCCCAATCTGTTGGTGGTTTTTTTGTCTCATTGATGGTGTCTTTAGCCTTGCAGAAGCTTTGTACTTTCATGAGGTCCCACTTGTCAATTCTCGATCTTACAGCACAAGCCATTACTGTTCTATTCAGGAATTTTTCCCCTGTGCCCATATCTTCAAGGCTTTTCCCCACTTTCTCCTCTATAAGTTTCAGTGTCTCTGGTTTTATGTGAAGTTCCTTGATCCACTTAGACTTGACCTTAGTACAAGGAGATAGGAATGGATCGATTCGCATTCTTCTACATGTTAACAACCAGTTGTGCCAGCACCATTTGTTGAAAATGCTGTCTTTCTTCCACTGGATGTTTTTAGCTCCCTTGTCGAAGATCAAGTGACCATAGGTGTGTGGGTTCATTTCTGGGTCTTCAATTCTATTCCATTGGTCTATTTGTCTGTCACTATACCAGTACCATGCAGTTTTTATCACAATTGCTCTGTAGTAAAGCTTTAGGTCCGGCATGGTGATTCCACCAGAGGTTCTTTTATCCTTGAGAAGAGTTTTTGCTATCCTAGGTTTTTTGTTATTCCAGATGAATTTGCAGATTGCACTTTCTAATTCGTTGAAGAATTGAGTTGGAATTTTGATGGGGATTGCATTGAATCTGTAGATTGCTTTTGGCAAGATAGCCATTTTTACAATGTTGATCCTGCCAATCCATGAGCATGGGAGATCTTTCCATGTTCTGAGATCTTCTAGAATTTCTTTCTTCAGAGACTTGAAGTTTTTATTATACAGATCTTTCACTTCCTTACTTAGAGTCACGCCAAGATATTTTATATTATTTGTGACTATTGAGAAGGGTGTTGTTTCCCTAATTTCTTTCTCAGCCTGTTTATTCTTTGTGTAGAGAAAGGCCATTGATTTGTTTGAGTTAATTTTATATCCAGCTACTTCACCGAAGCTGTTTATCAGGCTTAGGAGTTCTCTGGTGGAATTTTTAGGGTCACTTATATATACTATCATATCATCTGCAAAAAGTGATATTTTGACTTCATCTTTTCCAATTTGTATCCCTTTGATCTCCTTTTGTTGTCCAATTGCTCTGGCTAGGACTTCAAGTACAATGTTGAATAGGTATGGAGAAAGTGGACAGCCTTGTCTAGTCCCTGATTTTAGAGGGATTGCTTCAAGCTTCTCACCATTTACTTTGATGTTGGCTACTGGTTTGCTGTAGATTGCTTTTATCATGTTTAGGTATGGGCCTTGAATTCCTGATCTTTCCAAGACTTTTATCATGAATGGGTGTTGGATCTTGTCAAATGCTTTTTCCGCATCTAACGAGATGACCATGTGGTTTTTATCTTTGAGTTTGTTTACATAGTGGATTACGTTGCTGGATTTCGAATATTAAACCATCCCTGCATCCCTGGGATGAAACCTACTTGGTCAGGATGGATGATTGTTTTGATGTGTTCTTGGATTCGGTTAGCAAGAACTTTATTGAGGATTTTTGCATCAATATTCATAAGGGATATTGGTCTGAAGTTTTCTATCTTTGTTGGGTCTTTTTGTGGTTTAGGTATCAGAGTAATTGTGGCTTCATAGAATGAGTTGGGTAGAGTACCTTCTGTTTCTATTTTGTAGAATAGTTTGTGAAGAACTGGGATTAGATCTTCTTTGAAGGTCTGATAGAACTCAAGATCCAACACCCATTCATGATAAAAGTCTTGGAAAGATCAGGAATTCAAGGCCCATACCTAAACATGATAAAAGCAATCTACAGCAAACCAGTAGCCAACATCAAAGTAAATGGTGAGAAGCTTGAAGCAATCCCTCTAAAATCAGGGACTAGACAAGGCTGTCCACTTTCTCCATACCTATTCAACATTGTACTTGAAGTCCTAGCCAGAGCAATTGGACAACAAAAGGAGATCAAAGGGATACAAATTGGAAAAGATGAAGTCAAAATATCACTTTTTGCAGATGATATGATAGTATATATAAGTGACCCTAAAAATTCCACCAGAGAACTCCTAAGCCTGATAAACAGCTTTGGTGAAGTAGCTGGATATAAAATTAACTCAAACAAATCAATGGCCTTTCTCTACACAAAGAATAAACAGGCTGAGAAAGAAATTAGGGAAGCAACACCCTTCTCAATAGTCACAAATAATATAAAATATCTTGGCGTGACTCTAACTAAGGAAGTGAAAGATCTGTATAATAAAAACTTCAAGTCTCTGAAGAAAGAAATTCTAGAAGATCTCAGAAGATGGAAAGATCTCCCATGCTCATGGATTGGCAGGATCAACATTGTAAAAATGGCTATCTTGCCAAAAGCAATCTACAGATTCAATGCAATCCCCATCAAAATTCCAACTCAATTCTTCAACGAATTAGAAAGTGCAATCTGCAAATTCATCTGGAATAACAAAAAACCTAGGATAGCAAAAACTCTTCTCAAGGATAAAAGAACCTCTGGTGGAATCACCATGCCGGACCTAAAGCTCTACTACAGAGCAATTGTGATAAAAACTGCATGGTACTGGTATAGTGACAGACAAATAGACCAATGGAATAGAATTGAAGACCCAGAAATGAACCCACACACCTACGGTCACTTGATCTTCGACAAGGGAGCTAAAAACATCCAGTGGAAGAAAGACAGCATTTTCAACAAATGGTGCTGGCACAACTGGTTGTTAACATGTAGAAGAATGCGAATTGATCCATTCCTATCTCCTTGTACTAAGGTCAAGTCTAAGTGGATCAAGGAACTTCACATAAAACCAGAGACACTGAAACTTATAGAGGAGAAAGTGGGGAAAAGCCTTGAAGATATGGGCACAGGGGAAAAATTCCTGAATAGAACAGTAATGGCTTGTGCTGTAAGATCGAGAATTGACAAGTGGGACCTCATGAAACTACAAAGCTTCTGCAAGGCTAAAGACACCATCAATAAGACAAAAAAAACCACCAACAGATTGGGAAAGGATCTTCACCTATCCTAAATCAGATAAGGGACTAATATCCAATATATATAAAGAACTCAAGAAGGTGGACTCCAGAAAGTCAAATAACCCCATTAAAAAATGGGGCTCAGAACTGAACAAAGAATTCTCACCTGAGGAATACCGAATGGCAGAGAAGCACCTGAAAAAATGTTCAACATCCTTAATCATCAGGGAAATGCAAATCAAAACAACCCTGAGATTCCACCTCACACCAGTCAGAATGGCTAAGATCAAAAATTCAGGTGACAGCAGATGCTGGCAAGGATGTGGAGAAAGAGGAACACTCCTCCATTGTTGGTGGGATTGCAAGCTTGTACAACCACTCTGGAAATCAGTCTGGCTGTTCCTCAGAAAATTGGACATAGTACTACCGGAGGATCCAGCAATACCTCTCCTGGGCATATATCCAGAAGATGTCCCAACCGGTCAGAAGGACACATGCTCCACTATGTTCATAGCAGCCCTATTTATAATAGCCAGAAGCTGGAAAGAACCCAGATGTCCCTCAACAGAGGAATGGATACAGAAATTATGGTACATTTACACAATGGAGTACTACTCAGCTATTAAAAAGAATGAATTTATGAAATTCCTAGCCAAATGGATGGACCTGGAGGGCATCATCTTGAGTGAAGTAACACAATCACAAAAGAACTCACACAATATGTATTCACTGATAAGTGGATATTAGCCCAAAACTTAGGATACCCAAGATATAAGATACAATTTGATAAACGCATGAAGCTCAAGAAGAATGAAGACCAAAGTGTGGACACTGTGCACCTTCTTAGAATTGGGAACAAAACACCCAGGGAAGGAGTTACAGAGACAAAGTTCGTAGCTGTGATGAAAGGATGGACCATTTAGAGACTGCCGTATCCAGGGATCCATCCCATAATCAGCTTCTAAACGCTGACACCATTGCATACACTAGCAAGATTTTGCTGAAAGGACCCAAATATATCTGTCTCTTGTGAGACGATGCCGGGGCCTAGCAAACACAGGAGTGGATGTTCACAGTCAGCTATTGGATGTATCACAGGGCTCCCAATGGAGAAGCTAGAGAAAGTACCCAAGGAGCTAAAGGGATCTGCAACCCTATTGTTGGAACAACATGATGTACTAACCAGAACCCCGGAGCTCTTGTCTCTAGCTGCATATGTATTGAAAGATGACCTAGTCGGCCATCAATGGAAAGAGAGGCCCATTGGACTTGCAAACTTTATATGCCCCAATATAGGGGAATGCCAGGGCCAAAAGAATGGGAATGGGTGGGTAGGGAAGTGGGGGGCGCTATGGGGGACTTTTGGGATAGCATTGGAAATGTAATTGAGGAAAATATGTAATAAAAATATTAAAAATTAAAAAAAAAAAACAGCCTGGCTTTCTTCTGTTAAGCCGTTTGATTGTGGATTACGCTCTTTCCCTGGCAGCTGGTGAGTTGTAAATCAATTAATCAACAAGCATTTATCAAGCACCTGCTGTGTGATCAGTGTCATACTCAGAAATTCATGCTGATTAAATTCTCTGTAAAACAATTAGGAAATCCTATCTTGTCTCCACTCCTCCTCACCCCCAATTCACAGGAATGCATTCCAAAATCAAACACTCCATTTTGCTGTTTTGAGTTAGCTACACTATGGTCTGTTCTGTGGCATATCAATAACACCCTAGACAATTACAATTTTTTTAAGGTAGTCAAAGCAGTTTTGTTCTTGTTCTTGTTTTGTTTTGTTTTAGTTCTTCTTTGAAGGTCTGATAGAGTTCTGCATTAAACCCATCTGGTCCTGTGCTTTTTTTGGTTGGGAGACTATTCATGACTGTTTCTATTTCTTTAGGGGTTATAGGACATTCTCACATGTAAGGACATTCTCACAAATAAATAAACAAACAAATCGATCAATCAATCAGTCAATAAGAATATCCTCACAAACAAACTCAAAAAAGAGGAGTGGGTATTTCCACTTATATTTTTTGCTATGATTCTACAAATTATATAGGATGACTCAATATTTTCTGTTTCTTCATTCAATAATGTTGCTCCTTGTAGTTACATTTTTTTTAAAAAAAAAACCCTCTTTACTTCTTGCTCTATCTTATTTTTAAAAACTAAAGGAAGTGTGACAAAATAATAAAAATATTATGAAAAAGATAGTTGAAAAAATAAAGCTAGAACCATCATTTCCCTTCTTAATGGGAATCTTTAAAACAAATTTTGAGCTTTATTTATTTTTTTATTTTATCTATGTGGATGATTTGTCTGCAAATACATCTGTGAATACCCTTTGAAACTGGAGTTGCAGACAGTTGTTAAGCTTTGATGTGGGTGCTAGGAATCAAATCTGGGTCCCATGGAAAAACAACCACCACTCTTAGCTGAGCCATTTCCATTTCCATTTCTAGCCCCAGTTAATTGGAATCTTAAACTATGTGAAGTGTGTGCATGTATCATTGTGTGTTGTGCATCATCTACGCACATGAGTGTGAGAATTCATATAGAGGAGAGAACAAATGATCTAGTGTTTCCTGTATTAATGTCTAATTTACTATTTGCGGCTGCAGCCTTTGCTGAACTGGAGCTCCCTGTTTCAGCTGGCCAGCAAGCTCTCTGGGTCCATCTGTCTTGATTCTCAGGTACTAGGGTTTGAAGCATGAATGATCAGACCTAACTCTTTACATAGATGCTAGAGATATGCACACAGGTCTTCATGCTTGCAGGGCCAGTGGTTTTACTCACTGAGTCATCTCTTTGACCCCCAAATGCTAAAAAACAACTGAATTATAGAATTTAATTATTTCTTAAGGCAGTTAATTTTATTTTGCTCATGATAGAAATTTTTGAAACATTTCAGAATTCTTTAAAAATTTCTCCAGTACAAAAGTTAAACAATTCATTCTATTACTTTAACACATAAAGAAACCAATATCCATGAAACTTCATAACATCATGAATATAGATACACAAATTCCTAGAGCTTACTCATATATATATTCATATATATGTATACATATATGAGATCAGTACCACTTTTTAATATATTTCTATCGAGTTTTTAAATTTCATACATGCATAAAATGTATTATAATCATACTCACACCCTCACATCTCCTCTGCCTCCTCTCAGATCTATCCCAACTCTATGTCCTTTTTTTCCAGTCCACCAGTTCTGATTTGTGCTTCCCATAAACTCGTGAGTGTGGTACCATCCCACTGGAGTATACTTAAATTAACAAAGCCACACCCTTAAATCAAAATGACTCTTTTCTGTAGAGAGAATCTCTTGTGTAATTTACTGAAGCACATGGCCTATTTGATTAGGCAGAAAATACAGAAATGGAGTTCCAGAACAGAGAGAGGATTTCTGTGATAGAATCAGCTTGGGAGGAGATCCACCTCAAACTCTGAGGAGACAGACACATGAAACTGAGAAGAGGTATTCAGCCATGTGGCACTCCCAGAATAGGATAAATGAGTTAATTTAGTTATGAGCAAGTTGGAGAATGAGCCCAAGCTTATGACCTAGGCATTTATTCATATATAATTAAGTCTCAGAGTCATTATTTTGTGGAACTAGGGTGTGGCTACACTTTTCTTAGAAACCATCAACTGTCAGAAAGCTCCTCTACTTGGGCCTGGTTTGTGAGCCCCTCCTCTCATTGTGGGAGGCTGTGATATAGACATCTCACTTGTAGCTGAGCTCTCCACAAACATTATTCTCTGTACTTAAACCAATTGTGGGTTTTTCCATTAACAACCATCCATTGCCCCAAAAGACTCCTCTGATGGTGTCCGAGAGCTGCATTAACCTGTGGGTGCAGAAGTGTGAAGGCATTTGATACCTTCTGTCTTGCTCAATCTGCGTTCTTATATACGGGAGGACAGTCTACCCAGGGACAAATATTACTATTTGTCTACTAACAAAATAGTAATAGTAGCTTAACTTCTGGGGTATGTGAATTCTCCAGCCATGGGTTCTTGGCCAGATTTCAGCACCAGGCATGAGTATTCCACCATGGAGCAGGCCTTAAATCCAATCACAAAGTGAGTGGTTACTCTTGTATCACCAGTCCCACTATTGTACCAAGGTCCACAATCTTGTCGCTTTTAAAGCTTACATCAAATGTCATTTACCAATGACTGTGTTAACTTACTGAGACCTTAACAAATAACAGTTTGGGTAGCTTGAACAATAGAAATTTATCTTCATCGCTTTGAAGATTACAGTGGCTCAGGCTTGGTTTCTTCTGTGCACATTCCTAAGTTGTGTTGTCTACATTTTCTCTTTCTTCAAGGTTATCATTCTGATTAGGACTAGTGGCCTAATTTTAGTCAGATCACCTCTTTCAAGGAACTGTCTACAAATGCCCTTTCTGAAGTCCTAGGGCTAGGGTTTTAACAAGTTGGGAGTGCAAGCTCAAGCCATAATATTGTGACTTAGCATAGAGATGTAAAGATGAATAAGATGATGTTACTAATGAGGTAACAATATAAGTTTAACATGAATGTGCTGGTTAGTATTTGTCAACTTGACAAAGCTAAGGTCATCTGGGAAGAGGGAACTCCAAATGAGAAAATTCTTCCATGAGATTGGCCTGTAGGCAAGTCTGTGAGATTAATTATTAACCTGGAACCAGTTCATCATGAGTGTTGGGTAGATTGTCCTCTGGTATATAAGAACACAGACTGAGCAAGACAGAAAGAGCAACCCAGAAAGCAACATATTTTTCATGGTCTCTGTATCAGCTATTGTCTCCAGGTTCCTGCCTTGATCACTTGCCCTGACTTCCCTTAGTGATGGATTAGGACCTAGGAGTTATAACACAAAATAAACTCTTTCCTCCCCAAGTTGCCTTTGAGCATGTTTATCACAGAACAGAAACCGAGCCAGGGCAATGGAAATAATGTGGAAGTTACTGATCCTCTGTGTTCCTAAGAGAGTGTAGACCCTGCCTAATGCAGGAATTGAGGAAGGGGAGTAAGAGAACTCCAAGGAGGTTTCATTGAAATAGGCTCAGAGATGAAATAGACAATACTTAAGTTGTGCCAATAGAGTTAACTGTTTTAGAAAATGTCTATGAGAAAGTGATTAAGAAGCAATATGTAATTTTTTTCATGTTTTTCTGATTCATAAGATGAATTTTTATTTCTCCAGAAAGCACAGACGGTGTGCTTCCTTTATACTTGTGGTAGTTTAAATATGCTTGGCTCTGGAAGAGGAACTATTAAGGGGTATGGCCTTTTTGAGGTAGGTGTGACCTTGTTGGAGGAATTATGTCACTATGGGTGTGGGCTTTAAGATTGAGACACTCTTCTCCTGGTTCCCCTCAGAATAAGATGTCTCAGCTCTGTCTCTAGCACCATGTCTGTCTGCACACTGCTATGCTCCCACCTTGATAATAATAGGCTAAACCTCTGAACCTGTAAACCAGCCCAACTAAATATTGTCCTTATAAGAGTTGCCTTGGTTACTTTGCCCCTTCTTGGAATTGGGAGCAAGGCACCCATGGAAGGAGCTACAGAGACAGAGTTTGGAGCTGAGATGAAAGGATGGACCATCTAGAGACTGCTATACCTGGGGATCCATCCCATAATCAGCCTCCAGACACTCACACCATTTTATACACTAGCAAGATTTTGCTGAAAGGACCCTGATATAGCTGTCTCTTGTGAGACTATGCTGGGGCCTAGCAAACACAAAAGTAGATGCTCACAGTCAGCTATTGGATGGACCATAGGGCCCCCAATGGAGGAGCTGGAGGAAGTACCCAGGGAGCTGGGGAGATCTGCAACCCTATAGGTGGAACAACAATATGAGCTAACCAGTATCCCCCCCCCCCCCAGAGCTCGTGTCTCTAGCTGCATATGTATCAGAAGATGGCCTGGTCGGCCATCAGTGGAAAGAGAGGCCCATTGGTCGTGCAGACCTTAATATGCCTCAGTGCAGGGGAACGCCAGGGCTAAGAGGTGGGAGTGGGTGGGTGGGGGAGTGGGTGTGGGGGACTTTTGGGATAGCATTGGAAATGTAAATGAAATAAATACCTAATAATAATAATAATAATAATAATAATAATAATAATAATAATAAAAAGAAGTACAAATGGCCAATAAGTATAGGCAAAAGATGTTGACTGTCCTTAGCCATCCTGGAAATGCAAGTCACACTTAGGTTGAGATTGCATCTCACTCTAGTCCAGAATGGCTTTCTCCAAGGCCACAAACAACCACAAGTGTTGGTGAAGATACATGGGGAAATGGAACACGTATTCGCTGTTGATGAGACTGTAGACTGTACACAATAAAATCCATTGTTTACACTAATAAAATGTTTCAAAGTCCCCCCCCCAAAAAAAAGTTGCCTTGGTCATGGTGTCTGTTTGTAGCAGTGGAAACCTTGACTAAGACAATACTCCACTCTTTGGAAACACCTTGTTGCTCCTTTCTGCGTTCCTTCTGCCTCTTGTTAATTTGGGATCTACAAAACAGCTGAGCTAAGTCTTGAAAACTTTTCCTGAGATGGAGAAAGTAAGGGAAGAATGCATGTTCAGTAAGATTTTTCCATGTAATTATGTGATTGATTACAGTACCTGAGGGTAGATATTATTTGTGGCAGGAATTGGATGGAATATATTTCTCTATTATGCTTTTGGGTTGAATAAATCTGGAGCACACATCAAGTGGAATTCTTCATGACTCTTTTGTTTTAATGCCCCAATGCCTAAAATGTTGGTTTCAAAATAAAAAATGTGTAAATTTATTTTACAATTTAAAATTAAACATATATAGTAGAAAGTATTCTATATATGTTAATATAGTAGAAGTATATTTCTAACATAATAAGCTATACATGAAAAAAATGTTATGGTCTCATATATGACAACCTCCATAGAGTGGTAATAGCTTCCTTTCAAAAGACTTTATCGTTCTTTCTATTTATATGTATGAGTGCTTTATATATATAAACATATGTGTGTACTGTGTACATTCCTGGTGTCCATGGAAGCTATAAAAGAGCACTGGACCCCTGGAATTGGAGCTCCAAATGGTCATGAGCTGCCATGTGGGTACTGGAATCAAACCAAGGTCCTCTGTAAGAGCTGCAAATGCTTTTAATCACTGAGCATCTTTCCAGCCTTTAGCTGTCAGAGTTTCACTGAAAATGGCAAAGTAGTTTTCATTGCCCTCTCCCCAGGTGCTTAGGTACCGTTTACAGAGAGAGCATTTCAGTTGATTGGCAAATGTCTTTTTTTCCCTGGAGAAGCAGGTTGGACAAGAATCGGGTTGTGAGGTCTTTGTGGTTTCTGTGGCTCAGACATGTTAATAAATTATATCCATTCCTATGACCTGACATGGGAATTAACCCGAGTCCACCAATTATATTAGGAAGAGCAAGATTGCTGTCAATTAAAAGTTAATGTGCCTTTTGTATTTCTTATGCTTCTTCCAACCCTCACTACTGTGTAAATTACATCCTGTAGATAATGCATGAAGCTGTGTTTCGCTAGAATGTGCCAAAGAACAAAACCTCCTGGAAGCATATAAGTGCTCCTTGACTATTTTCATTCCTTTGATAATGATTGCTCTGTCTTAAACACTAAAATACCACAGTCCTCATGACTGTCATAGCTTAACTGGAAGTAACTTGGGACATGATTTGTTTTTAAAATTAGCAGCCTAAATGTAATGTTCTCTGTTGGATTGGATTCTGGAATAAAAAGAAATCCTGCCATTCATTTAGTAATGATATATAAATGTTAATTGTCTAGTTCTGACAAGTGTACCCTGGCTGAGCAAGATGTCCCCCTTAGGGGACACTGGATAGATGCTATATAGAGACTCTGTGCTGCCATTTCCTGCAAACATAAAAAGACTGAGGACCAGTAGGCCTTTTAAGTGAAGATGTTGAGAAAGTTCTAAACTAGGAAAGAACTCCCTGGGTGAGGATTATATGTATTCACAAAATAGTAATATAAGCCTAAAAATGGGATTTTAAAAGCATGTTGTTATAGAAACAAAACACATGTGTAAATGAAAATGATGGCTGTAACAATAATAAGACATCTTCCAAAGCACTTTTGAAATTAAAATTCTCTGTGTTAAGTATTTGGAAGCTGCCAACAGCAACTGAAGATGTTTCTGAACACTCAAAGGATTGGCACTTGCATTCCTGATGGGATGAAGTTGGGAGACTGTCCTCTGCTGTGTTCTTTATCCCCAAGTCTTTTCATTCTTTGATCACCTTATCATTCTTAAAGATTAGGGGGTGATCCTAAAGATCTTTTTAATTCATACATCCAAAGTTTCAGCTTCATTGATTTTTACACCAAGCACAAGACTCTTAAAAATAAAAGCTATCCCGTGGTTTGTGACCTGCTTTAGAATACATACCCACTCCTCTCCCTTCAGTAAATGCACCCCTCCCATCCAAAAAAGGGCATAAAACTCTGGTCCAGTCAAATATGGTACCTCTTCCATTGAACATACTGCTCAAAGTGGGATGGTACAAACAAGCAGTATCCAAGGAGAAACCATGTGATCTAAGGAAGTGAGAATCTATGTTCACTCTCACAGTAAACAGGCACCAGCAGCCAGGAAGCCCATCCTGCCTCTAGCCAACATCCAAGGTCTACTGAAAATCAGATAATAATTCTTCTTGCTGAATTCTGAAAAACTGAATTTTGTGCTCCAATATGAAATCAATACAAAGGAGGGAAGAGGGAAACACACTGGAGGCTTGGTAAGAACCCACCAATTAGGGAACCCTGCCTCTTCCTCTCAGCTTTGTTATCCCTACTAAACTAATAAAAATTCATACCTGCAGCAAAGCACTACCCACTGGGATGTAGCCAGAGTGTGTCAGCTGTGATGAGGGGCTATAGGATGTGCAAAGCTAAGGTCTGTTGCTAAGGGACAGAAACTGCAAGGGTAGGGTGAGATCTCTGATGTTGGTGACTGGTTTATAAAACCCCTAGGTATAAAACTAGCAAAACTCCAGCTGAGGTCTGAAGGGAATCATAGCACCAGAAAATCCAGCTTGGCAATAAGCAAGCCTGTGAATGTTTATAACTGAGGGCTACTCGGGCTCAAAAACAGTCGTCTCATGAACGGTATGGTCCTGGCATGTTATAGCCAGTCATTGTTTGAGGAATAGTATGGTCCTGGCATGTTATAGCCAAGGGTGCCTTACTTTTCCTATGTGCATACCAAGACTGAGTCGCAAAGCTCTTATTTCACAGATAAGGAAGAAAATTTAGATAGCATTTGAATTGTTAGACCAAGAGAAGCCCAAACATCAACTAAAAAGAGAAAAAGCATACACCCCAGAATTCCCAGATGTGAAATCATTGGGATGAAGCCTGCATGAGCCTGCATTGTTTTACTGGAAGATGAGCTGTATGAAGAAATGTTGCATTAAATTCGACAAAGAGGACTTTTGGAATGATGTATATGAAAAAGCAAGGGTGTAGATGATAACAGTGAATTGTGGTAGTCTGTTGCTTTGGCACACATCTGTAATCCCAGCACTCAGGAAGCTGAGGCAGAAGAATAATCAAGAGTTTCCACCAGCCTAGGCTCCAATATGAAACTCTATCTCAAAAATATAAAACAAAACAAATAACAGTAAAAAAAAGTACTCTGCAGCATGCTCTGATGTCCTGGGTCTGTCTTTCTTTTCTTTTCCTTCCTTCCTTCCTTCCTTCCTTCCTTCCTTCCTTCCTTCCTTCCTTCCTTCCTTCCTTCCTTCCTTCCTTCCTTCCTTCTCTCTCTCTCTCTCTCTCTCTCTCTCTCTCTCTCTCTCTCTCTCTCTCTCTCTCCCCTTCCTCCCTTCCTTTCTTTCTATCTTTCTTTTTCTTTTTTCTTGGATATTTTATTTATTTACATTTCAAATGACGATATCCCCTTTCCCGGTTTCCCCTCCACAACCCCCCTATCCCATCCCACCATCCTGCTTGATGAGGGTGCGCCCCCACCTTCCCACCCACTTCTGCTTCACTGCCCTGGCATTCCCCTACACTGGGGAATAAAGCCTTCAGAGGACCTCTCCTCTCACTGATGCCCAACAAGGCCATCCTCTGCTACATATGCAGCTAGAGCCATGGGTCCCTCCACATATACTCTTTGGTGGATTAGTCCCTGGGAGCTCTGGAGGTGGGGGGGAGGGGGGTCTGGCTGGTTGATTTTGTTGTTCTTCCTATGGGGTTGCAAACCCCTTCAATTCCTTCAGTCATTTCCCTAACTCCTCTATTAGGGTACTTGTGCTCAGTCCTATGGTTGGCTGCAAGCATCCTAACTTGTATTTATCAGTCTCTTGCAGAGCCTCTCAAGAGACAACTGTATCAGGCTCCTGTCAGCAAGCACTTTTTGGCATCAGCAATAGTGTCTAGGTTTGGTGTCTGTATATGGGATGGATCCCCCAGGTGGGGTAGTCTATGAATGGCCTTTCTTTCAGTCTCTGATCCACATTTTGTCCCTGTATTTCATTTAAACAGGAGAAATTCTTACTTATTATTAGATATTTTCTTCATTTACATTTCCTGTGCTATCCAGAAAGTCCCCTATAACCTGCCCCCCCACCTGCTCCCCAACCCACCCACTCCCACTTCCTGGCCCTGGCATTCCCCTGTACTGGGGCATATGATCTTCCCAAGACCAAGGGCCTCTCCTTCCATTGATGGTCGACTAGGCCATCCTCTTCTACATATGTAACTAGAGACACAGCTCTGGGGGGGAGGGGGGCAGGTACTGGTTAGTTTGTATTATTGTTCCTCCTATAGGGTTGCAGACCCCTTTAGCTCCTTGAATACTTTCTCTAGCTCCTTCATTGGGGGCTCTGTGTTCCATCCAATAGCTGACTGTGAACATCCACTTCTGTATTTGTAAGGCACTGGCATGGCCTCACAAGAGATAACTATATCAGGGTCCTGTCAGCAAAATCTTTCTGGCATATGCAGTAGTGTCTGGGTTTGGTGGTTGTTTATGCCAGGGTAGGGCAGTCTCTGGATGGTCCTTGCTTCCGTCTCAGCTCCGAATTTTGTCTCTAAACAGGAGAAATTCTGGGTTAAAATTTGAAGATGAGTTGGTGGCCCCATCGCTCAACTGGAGGACATGCCTAACCTCTGGATATAGTCTCTACAGGTTCTCCTTCCCCTTTGTTGGGTATTTCAGCTAATGTCATCCCTGTTGGGTCCTGGGAGCCTCTTGTTTTTCTGGAATCTGGGACTTTCTGTTGGCTACTCCCAGTTCCCCATCCCCCATTGCTCTGTTCAATTTTCTGACCCTCTGTCTATCATCCCTGTTTCCTCCCATACCTAATCCTGCCCTGCCTCCTTTTTTTCTCTTCCCCCTCCTCTCTTCCTGTCAAGTTCCTCTCACCCTCAACCTCCTGTGATTATTTTGTTCCCCTTTCTAAGAAGGACTGAAACATCCTCACTTTGGTCTTCCTTCTTGAGCTTCATATGGTCTGTGAGTTATACCATGTGTATACTGAGCTTTTTGCCTAATATCCACTTATCAGTGAGTACATATCATGTGTGTTCTTTTGTGACTAGGTCACCTTACTCAGGGTGATATTTTCTAGTTCCATCCATTTGCCTGTGAATTCCATGAAGTTATTGTTTTTAATGGCTGAGTAAATGTACATTTTCTGTGACCATTCCTCTGTTGAGGGATCTGGGTTGTTTCCACCTTCTGGTTATTATAAACATGGCTGCTATGAACATAGTGGAGAATGTGTTCTTATTACATGTTGGAGCATCTTCTGGGTATATGCCCAGGAGTGGTATAGCTGGGTCCTCAGGTAGTACTAGGTCCAATTTTCTGAGGAATCATCAGACTGATTTCCAGAGTGTTTTTACCAGCTTGCAATCCCACCAGCAATGGAGGAGCATTCCTCTTTCTCCACATCCTCACCAGCATCTGCTGTCACCTGAGTTTTTTTTTATCTTAGCCATTCTAACTGGTGAGAGGTGCAATCTCAGGGTCATTTTAATTTGCACTTCCCTGATAATTAAGAATATTAAACATTTCTTCTGGTGCTTCTCAGCCATTCAAGATTCCTCAATTGAGAATTCTTTGTTTAGCTCTGTACCCCATTTTTAAATAGTTATTTGGTTTTCTGAAGTCTTACTTCTTGAGTTCTTTGTATATATTGGATATTAGCCCTCTATCAGATGTAGGATTGGTAAAGATCTTTTCCCAATCTGTCTTTCTTAACTTGGCTGGCACTAGTCCTTTTCTCTCTTTCAGTGTTAACACATCTCTTCTGGGACAGATGAGAGCATATGTCACAAGCCCACCTGGTCATAACATTCCATTCTCCAGACTCTGTTAGGGATTGAGCATGTGGCCCAATTGAGAATCCTTCTCTGGAACTGGTGAAGGGAGAGATAGGACTTGCTGCAAAGATCCTCAAAGCAGACAGTGCAAGCCTATCGCTGTGAGCAACCTACTTCTCTGGCAGCATGGAAGATGGAAGAATATGATTTCATACACAGAGGAATCTGAGCCGAGACTAGAAGAGGGAATTGTGAAAGACCCAATGAGGTAACTTCTATCTAGGCCCAAAGACAAACCTATCCAGGAACCTCATTCATTCTTATCCTCATTTTCCCTCTCTTTCCCTCTCTCCTTCTTTCCTTTCCTCCATCCCTCTCTCCCTTCTTTCATTTTCTGACAGCCCATTCTTGTTTAATGGGAAAAAACAAAAACAAAAACAAAAAACCCAAAACACTGCAACAATAGCAACAGACATTTCTTCCAATCCAGAAAGCTCTGAGTTTCTACCTTGGGAGGTGGTCTGTACACACCTAAACCATAGCGTGGCCTTGTTCATAAGGCTATTTGCCTGCTCCTGAGGCTTCATGTTCTCCTGCTGCATCTTCTTCTCTTCAGATGCAAACACAACTTCCACCAAGTCTGTGGAGTCAATGTAGTTGGCCTTAATGGAGATCACAAAGTGTCCTCCATTCCAAAGGAAGGTGCGGTATTCAGGGCCACAATCTGGGTTTGGTCTGGCTAGGCTACATCGACCAAGATCGCACTCCCCATTGCAATAAACATGTGGAATTCGTGTGGGTGCTGAGCTTCTTTAATCACAGGAACAATGTCTTCTTCTTGGCCAAATTGATGACGTCCCAGCTGAAGTAGTAGGATGCACTCAACCAGACCATCCCAGCCAATATCAGAGACATGGGAGACTGTGGTACCTGAGGCTGCCCCAGGGTAGAGCAACTTGGCTTGGTGTGAATCTGGTCTATGCTGCCCAGGATTACTGCTGCCAGGTTGGAGCCAAAGAGGTTCTAGGCTTGGTACTCAATTTTTTCATCTCCTTCTGAACTAGAGACTTTCTTTTCTCCATACACAGATTCTCCAGGAGACATATTCTTTCTGACAAGGGATATTCTTTCTGCGAAGAATAAAATATCTTCATGCAAATGAGGTTCCATCATCACTGTTCTTTCCTAACTGGCTTTCTTTTTTGCCTCCCCAGCTGTCACATCAACCCCGATTGCCCCCAGCTTGGAAGTCTCCACCTCGGTTACCTCCTCCTTCACCTCCTTGGCCCCTGAGCCCACCACCTCCACCTCAACTTCAACCTCAACCTCCACCAAAACCTCCTCATCCACTGCCAAAACCTTCTCTGCCACCAAAGTCTCTATTTCTGGTTTTCTACACTTATAGTAGTAATACCCATTTACTGAGGAAGAAATTTGGAAAGTATAGATAAGTATAAAGTAAAAGGAGAATCATCAATAGATTCTCTTATTTATTTTTAGAAACAGGTTAGCATTTAGAGTTCTTCAGAACTTTAAATACTAATAATCGTCATAATAGATTTATTTCACATATCTATAATTATAATAACTATTCTACATGGTTCTGATTTTAATGAATATTCAAGTTTGTATGGTGGTGTTTATTTATTTACTTTCAAGACAGGGTTTCTCTATATAGTCCTGGCTGTCCTGGAACTCACTCTATAGACCAGGCTGGCCTCGAACACATATATCCACCTAACTCTGCTTTCTTAGTACTAGGATTAAAGGTGTGCAACACCACCACTTGGCTATATGGTGGATTTTTAAATTAATGTATTTATTCACTTTATATCCCAATATCAGCACCCCCTCTCCTCCCAGTACCCCCTCACACATATCCTACCCCTATCACCCCCTTTCCTTGAAGGAAAATGGAGACCCCACTGTGTTCCCCCTCAGGATGGTGGATTTTTAACATTAGAATTTTTACATGTTCTTAAACCACCTATAAAGTAATTTTTTAATTTCATTTTCTAGTTAGGTGACTTTGAAATATTAAAGCCATGTTGTTTGAAAGGAGAGAAGGTTGCCACTTCCCCTGACAAAGATGGAAGAGGCCCTTTGGCCTAACAAAGCAAATATAGTTAAGGCATTGCCACCTACTTCGTTACATCTAACCACTAGTTTTTACTTGTTTGTTTGTTTGTTTGTTTTAATTAAAACCATTTTGAACTATATCTCTAGTAATTATTTTCAGAAATGTAATTATTGGGCTCAAATATTTAAACTTCTAAAGACATCGGACATATTTTAAATATGACTACCAATTTAGATGAATACATCTCTTCACATGTGAGAAACTAGACCTTCATGGGTAACTAGAGTTAAGGTAATCAAATAAATAGGGTAAATAGGGTTAAATAAGAACAAATAAAATATCATCAGGCCTTCAGGAAAAAAAGGTCTCCAGAATTACCCCCAAAATTAAAAATTGATTTTATTATAATAGTATAAAAGAACAAGATGTTGATATCTGCCATGGTACATGATAGTTGTAGCTGTCCAGCAGCCATGGATGAACTGGGTTTATCTGAAAGTAGGGCTGGAAATGAAAAAGAGACAGGAGTGTCGGGGGGGGGGGGGGCTCGAGAGAAGAATGAAGCCAAGACAAGGTTCTGATAAAGGCTCCAAGTTTAATATTCAGCACTGTGTTTATATAGGGCAAGCCCATAGACCCCATCCTTTGTTTCAGCTGAATTATGTTGCAATGCAAGGTCAGAGGGCAGTCTGTTCTTCTAAGTTCCTGTAGGAACTTGCACATGTAACTTAGGAAGATGACTTCACCAAGGTCGATAAGGTCTATTGTGGGAAGCACTCAAGGTCAGTTCAGGCTGCTCAAGTCTGGGAAGTCCACAGATAGTCATCTCTGCTGACCCCCTTTCCTTGAAGGAAAATGGAGACCCCACTGTGATCCCCCTCAGGATGGTGGATTTTTAACATTAGAATTTTTGCATGTTCTTAAACCACCTATAAAGTAATTTTTTAATTTCATTTTCTAGTTAGGTGACTTTGAAATATTAAAGCCATGTTGTTTGAAAGGAGAGAAGGTTGCCACTTCCCCTGACACACACGTGTGTGTGTGTGTACATATGTACATATGTATCCATATATATGTATATATGTATGCATATATATGTGTGCATTTAATTTGTGTGTGTAAAATAAAAGAACACAAGATACAATTGATAGCTGTTTTTTGTTTTGGTCTGGTTTTTTTTTTCAATTTTTATTAGATATTTTCTTCATTTACATTTCAAGTGCTATCCCAAAAATCCCCTCTACCCTCCCCCAACCCTGTTCCTTTACTCACCCACTCCCACTTCTTGGCCCTCGAGTTCCCCTGTACTGGGGTATATAAAGTTTGCAAGACCAAGGGGCCTCTCTTCCCAATGATGGCCAACTAGGCCATTTTTTGCTATATAGGCAGCTAGAGACACAGCTCTGGGGGTACTGGTTAGTTCATATTGTTGTTCCACCTATAGGGTTGCAGACCCCTTCAGCTCCTTGGGTACTTTCTCTAGCTTCTCCATTGGGGGCCCTGTGTTCCATCCAGTAGATGACTATGAGCATTCACTTCTGTATTTGTAAGGCACTGGCATAGTCTCACCATAGACAGCTATATCAGGGTCCTTTCAGCAAAATCTTTCTGGCATATGCAATAGTGTCTGCATTTGGTGACTGATTATGGGTGATTATTGGTGCCCCAGATGGGGCAGACTCTGGATGGTCCTTCCTTCTGTCTCAGCTCCAAACTTTGTCTCTGTAACTCCTTCCATGGGTATGTTGTTCCCCATTCTAAGAAAAAAACGAAGTGTCCACGCTTTGGTCTTCCTTCCTCTTGATTTTCTTGTGTTTTGCAAATTGTATCTTGGATATTCTAAGTTTCAGGGCTCATATCCACTTATCAGTGAGTGCATATCAAGTGAGTTCTTTTGTAATTGGGTCACCTCACTCAGGATGATATCCTCCAGATGTATCAATTTGTCTAAGAATTTCATGAATTCATTGTTTTTAATTGCTGAGTAGTACTCCATTGTGTAAATGTACCATATTTTCTGTATCCATTCCTCTGTTGAGGGACATCTGGGTTGTTTCCAGCTTCTAGCTATTATTAATAAGGCTGCTATGAACATAGTGGAGCCTGTGTCCTTATTACAAGTTGGAACATCTTCTAGGTATATGCCCAGGAGAGGTATTGTGGGATCCTCTGGTAGTACTATGTCCAATTTTCTGAGGAACCGCCAGAATGATTTCCAGAGTGGTTGTACAAGCTTGCAATCCCACCAGCAATGGAGGAGTGTTCCTCTTTCTCCACATCCTTGCCAGCATATGCTGTCACCTAAATTTTTCATCTTAGCTATTCTGACTGGTCTGAGGTGGAATCTCAGGGTTGTTTTGATTTTCATTTCCCTGATGATTAAAAATGTTGAACATTTTTTTCAGGTGCTTCTCAGCCATTCAGTATTCCTCAGTTGAGACTTCTTTGTTTACCTCTGTACCCCATTTTTAATAGGGTTATTTGATTTTCTGGAGTCCACCTTCTTGAGGTTTTATATATATATATATATATATATATATATATATATATATATATATATATATATATATATGATATTAGGCCCCTATCTGATTTAGAATAGGTAAAGATCCTTTCCCAATCTATTGGTGGCCTTTTTGTGTTATTGACAGTGTCTTTTGCCTTACAGAAGCTTTGCAATTTTATGAGGTCCCATTTGTCAATTCTCGATCTAACAGCACAAGCTGTTGCTATTATGTTCAGGAATTTTTTCCCTGTGCCCATATCTTTGAGGCTTTCCCCCACTTTCTCATCTATAAGTTTCAGTGTCTTTGGTTTTATGTGGAGTTCCTTGATCCATGTAGACTTGACCTTAGTACAAGGAGATAAGAATGGATCAATTCACATTCTTCTACATGATAACTGCCAGTTGTGCCAGCATCATTTGTTGAAAATGCTGTCTTTTTTCCACTGGATGGTTTTAGCTCCCTTGTCAAAGATCAAGTGACCATAGGTGTGTGGGTTCATCTCAGGGTCTTCAGTTCTATTCCATTGGTCTACTTGTCTGTCTTTGTACCAGTACCATGCAGTTTTTGTCACAATTGCTCTGTAGTACAGCTTTAGATCAGGCATGGTGATTCCACCAGAGGTTCTTTTATCATTGAGAAGAGTTTTTGCTATCATAGGTTTTTTGTTATTCCAGATGAATTTGCAAATTGCCCTTTCTAATTCATTGAAGAATTGAGTTCGAATTTTGACGGGGATTGTATTGAATCTGTAGATTGCTTTCAGCAAGATAGCGATTTTTACTATATTGATCCTTCCAATCCATGAGCATGGGAGATCTTACCATCTTCTGAGATCTTCTTTGATTTCTTTCTTCAGAGACTTGAAGTTCTTATCATATAGATCTTCCACTTCCTTAGTTAGAGTCACACCAAGGTATTTTATATTATTTGTGACTATTGTGAAGGGTGTTGTTTCCCTTATTCCTTTCTCAGTCTGTTTATCCTCTGTGTAGAGAAAGGCCATGGATTTGTTTGAGTTAATTTTATATCCAGCTACTTCACTGAAGCTGTTTATCAGGCTTAGGAGTTCTCTGGTGGAATTTTTAGGGTCACTTATATATACTATCATATCATTTGCAAATAGTGATATTTTGACTTCTTCCTTTCTGATTTATATCCCCTTGACCTCCTTTTGTTGTCTAATTGCTCTGACTAGGACTTCGAGTACTATATTGAATAGGTAGGGAGAAAGTGGGCAGCCTTGTCTAGTCCTTGATTTTAATGGGATTGCTTCCAACTTCTCTCCATTTACTTTGATGTTGGCTACTGTTTTGCTGTAGATTGCTTTTATTATGTTTAGGTATGGGTCTTGAAATCCTGATCTTTCTAAGACTTTTTATCATGAATGGGTGTTGGATTTTGTCAAATACTTTCTCCGCATCTAATGAGATGATCATATGATTTTTGTCTTTGAGATTTTATATAGTGGATTACATAGATGGATTTCCATATATTAAACCATCCCTGAATCCTTGGAATGAAGCCTACTTGATCATTATGGATGATTGCTTTGATGTGTTTTTGGATTCAGTTAGTGAAAATTTTAGCGAGAATGTGTCCTTATTACAAGTTGGAACATATTCTGGATACATGCCCAGGAGAGGCATGGCTGGATCTTCCGGTAGTTCTATGGCTATGAATCTACAATTGCAATGGTTGCAAATTCCAGTACAAACAGCTCCCCAAGTGAACTTGCAGATGAACTACCAGATATGACTCTAGACAAAGAAAAAAATAGCAAAAGACCTGTTGTTGAGCGATGATGAGGAAACCCAGCCTTCTGCAGATGATCTGACACCATATGTAACTTCTCATGAAACTTCTGATTTCTTCTCTCGGCCTTCATGATCAAACACTATGTGTGATGGAGACAAGAAATCAGAAATCAAGGATGTTGAAATGGACAGTGGTAACACACCTGAAGATTTGAGAAAGGAAATAATGATTGGTCTACAGTATCAAGCAGACATTCCCCCTTTTCTTGGTGAGCACAGTAGTAATGAGAGAGCTTATGAAAATGAAGACCAGTTACTGTGGTGTCCTGATGTGGTTTTGGAGAGCAAAGTCAAGGAGTACCTTATTGAGACCTCATTAAGAACTGGAAATGAAAAAGTCCTAGACAGAATTTCTTCAGGCAAACACACCAGGGATAATGAACAGGCATTATATGAAGTGTAACCACAATATAAAGGAAGCAACTGAAAGGTACTGCTGCAATGGAAGGCATCTCAAGAAGGAATGACAGTATGGACAGAAGAAGAGTACTGAAACTTTGAACATGCTCGAATGCTTTATGGAAAAGATTTTCCTCTCATTCTGAAAAATTAGGTGAGATCTAGAACTGTTGCCAAGTGTGTAGCCTTCTACTAGATGTGGAAGAATTTGGAGCATTATGATTATTTTGCTCAACAGACAAAATTTTGAAAGAGATGCTATAACCATCACCCTGGTGTTATGAACTATATGGATCATTCCATAGATGAAACAGAGTTTCTGGGTGGTACAGTCAGTTCTTCAGCCTTAACTTCTAACTAACCTGAGCCCATTCCTGATCAGCCACTGAACATTTTCAGCTCCTTCACTGCCAGTGACTTGACAGCTTTGACCAACAGTATAGTAACTGTCTGCACCCCCACAGATGTGAATTATCTGAATGATAGCTTTCCTCCCCTCAGAAACATGCCTCATGGACAAGTCAATCATGTGCCTGTTGTAATGGAAGAGTTACTCACCCTGCCCAGCTTCGGTGAAAGTGATTGTTTTAATTTATTGAAGACTGGATTTTATCACTCAGAGTTAAACCCCATGTGCAGTGAAGAATCGGAAAGAGCAGCAAAGAGATTGAAAATGGGCATTGCTCTCCCTGAATCCTTTATGAATGGTTTCTGTAAATAACCTGGGTGTAGATTTTGAAATTCATACACATCACATCACCAGTGCCAAATGGCTGTCTCTGTGTCTGACTTTGTCAGTTTGTCTGCCAATGAGACCAATGGATTCATCAATGCCCACACTCTGCATCAGCCTTTCATTGAGAGTGACATGAATGTGAAGCCCAGAGACAATGGGTATGCAGTACCAGTAAACTCGAGAGGAGTTATCAGGTTTGCATAGTCTTTCACTGGAAGTTTGAACCTTTTTCACAATGACATCAGTGATGTCACTATGTATAAAATCATATCTTGATTATCAAGAGTATTTTCATTTTTCAATCCATAAATGTGGAAATGAACTATGATCCGCAGAGTTGGGAACTAAAATGGAGCTCTGTGGTGCAGTTTTAAGCTCTGCTTCTCTTCCTCATCCCTTAATACCTCTTCCCACATCCTCCTTCTTTTCTGTTTCCATCACCCTCACCCCAGATTTAAACCTGTAGATAGAGGCCACCAGCTCAAACAGCACAGATGTTCTGAACTGATATGTGTTTTCTTTTCATGTCAGCTCCTTTTGCCATAACAGTGCAGTGGGATCAATGTTTAAAAATTGGCATTTGAAGATATGGGGTTTTGTCCACCATTGTCAAGATTGTAATATTAAAAATCATACTGGTCACTGGTAATTTAGTTTATTCTGAGGCAATTGACTTGCAGAAGCAAGGGTTGTGATTGGACCAATGAGTGTAGGTCCAAACAAGATATTCAAGGTAATTTCTTACATTGAGTCCCTCCAGCAAAAAAAGTATGAATACCATTTCTTTTGTCTGTCTGGTAACAAAGTCGCACATGCCCTACACCATAAAGTAAATACAAAGGAACAGTTGAATCTGGCCTTAAAGTCTTCTGCAAGGCAAAACCATGAGAGACAGTTCATGTCTCCTTCACCTTTGGGTCTCTAGGCCTTTGCTATCTAGTGTGACAGCCACTGAACAGATAGTCTGAATACATTTAAAGAATGAAAATACTTAGAACAACATAAAGACAAATAGTTTAAAAATGGGCAAAGGAATCAAACACATATTTCTCCAAAGAAGACACACACAAGCAGGGCATGGTTGCTCATGCCTTTAATCCCAGAACTTGGAAGTCAGAGGCGGGAGGATTTCTGAGTTTGGGGCCATCCTGGTCTACATCATGAGTTCCAGGACAGCCAGGGCTATACAGAGAAACCCTGTCTTGAAAAAAAAAAAAACAAAAAACAAAAAAGAAGAAGAAGAAAAAGAAGTAGAAGAAGGAGGAGGAGGAGGAGGAGAAGGAGGAGAAAAGGAGAAGGAGAAAAGAAGGAGAAGGAGAAAAGGAGGAGAAGGAGAAGGAGAGGGAGAAAGAAGGAGGAGGAAGAGGAGGAGGAGGAGGAGAAGGAGGAGAAAAGGAGAAGGAGAAAAGAAGGAGAAGGAGAAAAGGAGGAGAAGGAGAAGGAGAGGGAGAAAGAAGGAGGAGGAGGAGGAGAAAAGGAGAAGGAGAAAAGAAGGAGAAGGAGAAAAGGAGGAGAAGGAGAAGGAGAAGGAGAAGGAGAAGGAGAAGGAGAAGGAGAAGGAGAAGGAGAAGAAGAAGAAGAAGAAGAAGAAGAAGAAGAAGAAGAAGAAGAAGAAGAAGAAGAAGAAGAAGAAGAAGAAGAAGAAGAAGAAGAAGAAGAAGAAGAAGAAGAAGAAGAAGAAGAAGACACACACAAGCAAAGATACCCAATATCATTGGTCAATAAAGATATACAATTCAAGCCTATTGAATTCAATTCAAGCCTATCGTGACACTATTTCACGCTCACAGGATTAAATGAAGCTTATAAAACAAAACATTGTTTTATTTTATGTGTATAAGTGTTTTACCTACCTATGTGCTTTTGTACCATGTGTATGCTTGGTGCCCTCAGAGGCCAGAAGAGGTTATTGGATCCCC
The DNA here is from genome assembly GCF_978045245.1 of Mus caroli. Lineage (NCBI taxonomy): Eukaryota > Metazoa > Chordata > Mammalia > Rodentia > Muridae > Mus > Mus caroli. Next base: position 93,990,054 of record NW_028227268.1, on the reverse strand, counting down.
TACAACTAGAGTTGCAGGTAGTTGTGACCCACCATGTGGATGTGGGAATCAAACCCATCCTCTGGAAGAGCAGCTAGTGCTCTTAACTGCTAAGCCATCTCTCACTAGCTTTTTAATAGAAAAATAAGAGTTGATGAGGGAACTTGGAATCCTCATAAATTTGTGGTAGAAATGTAGAATGGTGTGGCTACTGTAGAAGACAGTTTTTGTTTTTTGTTTTGTTTTGTTTTGGTTTGGTTTGTTTTTTTTGGTCTTTGAAAAGTTAAACATAGACTTATTTAATAACCCAACAATTCTATTTGTAAATGTAGGATTTAAAGAATGAAGAAAAGTATTCATGGGCTGAACAGATGGCTCAGAAATTCAGAACATGCACTTGCATAGCTAGCTAAAGAGGACTTCAGCCATGAAGTCATTTATACATATCTCCCTAGTATGCAAGTCAAGCCTTCAAAGAGTGGATTTATGGCCATGTAAACATCATCAGGACCACCAATATTTGCCCCAAATGGCAAGAAAGGCATGTGGGAGGTCAAAGTGAGGGCACATTCAGGTCGGCTGGACCCCTGAGACTACAAGAAGTCTCACCCATGTTGTCCAGAAGCTCCATGATTGAGTCTAAGTGTCTACAGATATAACCAGCAGCACTCTGAGGGCCACTGTATGACCCTTTCCCACAAGTCCTTTAGGATTTATGCTCTGCTGTGCGTATGCCCAAGGGACATTGGGACATAAGCTGAAGAGGGTGATGGGAGTTCTACTGATAGTTCCAGTATCTGAGAATTAAGTGATGAGTGTGTGGGGGGGGGGCTTATCAAATCTTTTCTCTAGAAGGACCATTAGCAGGAACACCAGAGGAGTATCCTTTAGCTCACCCATTCTGGTGGGGGTCCTCAAAACCAGGAGTGAATTGTAAGAAGAGAACATGTTGCTGTGGGTAGCTGTGCCCTGCCCACAGCTTATGGAGCATCCATGTACAAAGCTTGTTCTGTCACTGATTCTAGTAGGACAACACCCCAAACCCAAATCAAGTCTCTTGTGCAAAATTCCCAACAGATGTTAACAAACCAGGCCTGATGCCCTGAGGCTTTATATCAGAAGCAAGGGAAAGGCCAGAGAGCATCCAACACCATGGGTGTGCACGGAAATAGGAAGGAGCTTGTATTTTCTCTAGTACATGCTCCTGCCTCCATCTCAGAGCAGCAGGTACTAGCTCCCTCCTCCCCAGAAAACATTTCCCACTGGATATTGCATACCTGATGATCTTAATCGTCTTCCCTACCTGCAGACTTCATCAACCCCATTGTCTGTACACAATCCAAGCTTTACATCCACAAACATCAGTAAAGAGTTATTTGAGATTATTTCACCCATGACTACACCAATGTGCTCGGTTGTGGTTTGTACCCCAATGTCTCATGTGATGGAGACTTGTTTTTTCATCATGAAAGGTGGTGAGATCTCCCAGAGGAGGTCTCATGGATGGTGGTACCACTGTCATTTGAAAGAATTAATAGAATTTTCTCAGAACCTGGTTAGTTCTCCGAGCTCTGGCTTCCCTCTCGGAGTTCCCATTTCTACCCTGCATGATTACATCCTTTATCTAAGAAAGACTTTACCAAAGCCAATACCAGTGTCATATTTATCCATTCAGAGTAGTGAGCTGAACATGCCTTTACTTATAAAGTTCCCAGCCTCATGAATTTTGGTATAGCAACAGAGAACAGACAAGACAATGGTCACACAAGATCTCCCTACTCTTATTATCTACATTTTCAATCCTTCCCTGGGCTCTGTGGACTTGAAGCCCTTCAGTAGTCACTGATAACACTTGTAAGTAAAGAGATGATCTAGAGCAAGACCTTTTTAAACATTTCACTTCCACTTGCCCAACACTTCATACTCAGATCTACCTGTGACATGTATGCTTTGATATGTGAATTCAATGAACACATTTCTGAGTAGGTTTTGAGCAGCTGCCTGTGAGGATTGGTTATTCTCTCTTTGTAGTTGGACATGAGCTATTAACTGCTTCAAATGTGACTAGTATGAGCAGTTGTTTGTTATAGGAATTTTGTGTATAGTCTAAATAGTGGATTGTTTTTCATATAAATAATTTACTAATATTTCCCCAAACCAGGGAATTTTTCTTTATTGTAGAACAATTTAAAATGTGATGAAATGCAGTCTGTTGTTGTTTGTGCATTTGGTGTCATAGTTAAGAATGTATTACCAAGTTCAAGCCCATGAAGATTTCCCCTTATTTCATCCTGAGACTTTTATGGTTCTTATATCTAGGTCTCTAGCCTTTTTTTTTTTAAGGTAGGGGTCCAGAATTACTCTTTTTTTTTTAATTAGGTATTTTCCTCAATTACATTTCCAGTGCTATCCCAAAAGTCCCCCATACCCTCCCCCCAACCCCCCACCAACCCACTCCCACTTTTTGGCCCTGGCGTTCCCCTGTACTGGGGCATACAAAGTTTGCAAGTCCAATGAGCCTCTCTTTCCAGTGATGGCCGACTAGACCATCTTTTGATACATATGCAGCTAGAGTCAAGAGCTCCGGGGTACTGGTTAGTTCATAATGTTGTTGCACCTATGGGGTTGCAGATCTCTTTAGCTCCTTCGATACTTTCTCTAGCTCCTCCATTGGGGGTCCTGTGATCCATCCAATAGCTGACTGTGAGCGTCCACTTCTGTGTTTGCTAGGCCCCAGCATAGTCTCACAAGAGACAGCTATATCAGGGTCCTTTCAGCAAAATCTTGCTAGTGTATGCAATGGTGTCATCATTTGGAGGCTGATTAATGGGATGGATCTCTGGATATGGCAGTCTCTAGATGGTCCATCCTTTTGTCTCAGCTCCAAACTTTGTCTCTGTAACTCCTTCCATGGGTGTTTTGTTCCCAATTCTAAGAAGGGGCAAAGTGTCCACACTTTGGTCTTCGTTCTTCTTCAGTTTCATGTGTTTTGCAAATTGTACCTTATATCTCGGGTATAATAAGTTTCTGGGCTAATATCCACTTATCAGTGAGTACATATCATTTGAGTTCTTTTGTGATTGTGTTACCTCACTCAGGATGATGCCCTCCAGGTCCATCCATTTGCCTAGGAATTTCATAAATTCATTCTTTTTAATAGCTGAGTAGTACTCCATTGTGTAAATGTACCACATTTTTTTTTGTATCCATTCCTCTGTTGAGGGGCATCTGGGTTCTTTCCAGCTTCTGGCTATTATAAATAAGGCTGCTATGAACATAGTGGAGCATGTGTCCTTCTTACCAGTTGGAACATCTTCTGGATATATGCCCAGGAGAGGTATTGCTGGATCCTCCGGTAGTACTATGTACAATTTTCTGAGGAACCGCCAGACTGATTTCCAGAATGGTTATACCAGCTTGCAATCCCACCAACAATGGAGGACTGTTCCTCTTTCTCCACATCCTCGCCAGCATCTGCTGTCACCTGAATTTTTGATCTTAGCCATTCTGACTGGTGTGAGATGGAATCTCAGGGTTGTTTTGATTTGCATTTCTCTGATGATTAAGGATGCTGAACATTTTTTCAGATGCTTCTCAGCCATTTGCTATTCCTCAGGTGAGAATTCTTGGTTTAGCTCTGAGCCCCATTTTTTAATGGGGTTATTTGATTTTCTGGAGTCCACCTTCTTGAGTTCTTTATATATATTGGATATTAGTCCCCTATCTGATTTAGGATAGGTAAAGATCCTTTCCCAATCTGTTGTGGCTTTTTTGTCTTATTGACGGTGTCTTTTGCCTTACAGAAACTTTGCAATTTTATGAGGTCCCATTTGTCAATCCTCGATCTTACAGCACAAGCCATTGCTGTTCTATTCAGGAATTTTTCCCCTGTGCCCATATCTTCAAGGCTTTTCCCCACTTTCTCCTCTATTAGTTTCAGTGTCTCTGGTTTTATGTGGAGTTCCTTGATCCACTTAGATTTGACCTTAGTACAAGGAGATAGGAATGGATCAATTCGCATTCTTCTACATAATAACCACCAGTTGTGCCAGCACCATTTGTTGAAAATGCTGTCTTTTTTTCCACTGGATGGTTTTAGCTCCCTTGTCGATGATCAAGTGACCATAGGTGTGTGGGTTCATTTCTGGGTCTTCAATTCTATTCCATTGGTCTACTTGTCTGTCACTATACCAGTACCATGCAGATTTTATCACAATTGCTCTGTAGTACAGCTTTAGATCAGGTATGGTGATTCCACCAGAGGTTCTTTTATCCTTGAGAAGAGTTTTTGCTATCCTAGGTTTTTTGTTATTCCAGAATTACTCTTTAGCTTGAAAATACACAGTTATTCAATTTCACATTTGTTGAAAAGATTATTCCTATCCAGAATGAATTATTTTGGCACCTTAAGAAAAAGAAATTTGGAAACAGAGATATAACTCAATGGCTAAAGGCACCTACCTCCAGACCTTGTGAGCTAAGTTCAGTATTTGGGATCAATACAGTAGAAGGAGAACTGACTTGTAAGGGGAGGTTCTGATACTAAGGTCTAGTTCCCTAATTGTTTCTTGATTTGTCAATAAAGATGTTTGTGAGCCAATAGCTGAGCAAAAGGTACAAGTGGGACTTTCGGTCCCAAGAGAGGAAGGAGAGAAGGGGCTTTTCCACCATGCTTTCGAATGAGAAGCATGCAGCAATGATGTAAGATCTCAGAGCAGCTAGGGCCTGAGGCCTCCACTTCAGGCAGATGGCCAAAAATGTTGACAGTGACTAGTTGATACAAGCCACTACATTTAGGGCAGAGGGAGAAATTGAGATAATAAATTGGTAAGCACATGCATTTCCAAGTGACTCAGCGATTGTGTCACAGAAGGCAAGATGTAAAGTGACTTTTATCTTTGGATTCAGGGGTCTCAGGAGTGGGCTGGTAGAGTAGTCACCTCCTGGAGCTAAAGGCAGATTCAAAAGGAAGGTGGGTTAGAGATGATTGGGAGTGATTCCAGAGCTAAGTCAGGTGGAACAAAAGGGAGCCAGGAGCCAATCCAATTGCGTGGGACCTGAGACTGCATTAGTTAGGGAAGCAGAAACCGGCCTGAGTAGGGCCACAGGCCTCATCAGGCCGGATCAGCGCCGGGGTAGCGGGAGCGCAGGGTTGCCTGACACCCGCCAGCTACCCACGACCCCCGCCGCAGGATTTTGGGACTGCTGGTGAGTGGAACACAGCTTCTGCTCCAATCCAATTGCGCGGGACCTGAGACTGCATTAGTTAGGGAAGCAGAAACCGGCCTGAGTAGGGCCACAGGCCTCATCCGGCCAGATCAGCACCGGGGTAGCGGGAGCGCAGGGTTGCCTGACACCCGCCAGCTACCCACGACCCCCGCCGCAGGATTTTGGGACTGCTGGTGAGTGGAACACAGCTTCTGCTCCAATCCAATTGTGCGGGACCTGAGACTGCATTAGTTAGGGAAGCAGAAACCGGCCTGAGTAGGGCCACAGGCCTCATCCGGCCGGATCAGCGCCAGGGTAGCGGGAGCGCAGGGTTGCCTGACACCCCCCAGCTACCCACGACCCCCGCCGCAGGATTTTGGGACTGCTGGTGAGTGGAACACAGCTTCTGTTCCAGTCCAATCATGCGGGACCTGAGACTGCTCTGGTTGGGGAGAGAGAAATCCGGCCTACATAGGGCCACAACCCTCTTCCGGTCAGAAAAGCACCGGGGCAGCTGGGGCGCAGGGTCGGCTGACACTCACCAGCTACCCACAACACCCACCAAAGGATCTTAAGACTTCTGGAGAGTGGAACACAGCTTCTGCTCCAATCCAATTGCACGCGGGACCAGAGACTGCATTAGTTAGGGAAGCAGAAAAACGGCCTGTGTAGGACCACAGGCCTCTTCCGGCTGGACCAGCACCGGGGTACCGTCAGCTACCCACGACCCCCGCCGCAGGATTTAGAGACTGCTGGTGAGTGGAACACAGCTTCTGCTCCAATCTTTAAACAGTGACAACGATAACAACTAACCCCAGAGATTACCAGATGGCGAAAGGTAAACGTAATAATCTTACTAACAGAAACCAAGACCACTCACCATCATCAGAACCCAGCACCCCCACTTCGCCCAGTCCAGGGCACCCCAACACACCGGAAAAGCTAGACACGGATTTAAAAGCATATCTCCTGATGATGATAGAGAACTTCAAGAAGGACTTTAATAACACACTTAAAGAAATGCAGGAGAACACTGCTAAACAGGCAGAAGACAATAAAGAGAAAGCACAAAAATCCCTTAAAGAATTGCAGGAGAACACTGCTAAAGAGTTACAAATCCTTAAAGAAAAACATGATAACATAATCAAACAGGTAGAAGTCCTTACAGAAAAACAGGAAAACACATCCAAACAGATGATGGAAATGAACAAAACCATACTAGACCTAAAAAGGGAAGTAGACACAATAAAGAAAACCCAAAATGAGGCAACACTGGAGATAGAAACCCTAGGAAAGAAATCTGGAACCATAGATACGAGCATCAGCAACAGAATACAAGAGATGGAAGAGAGAATCTCAGGTGCAGAAGATTCCATAGAGAACATCGGCACAACAATCAAGGAAAATGTAAAATGCAAAAAGATCCTAACTCAAAACATCCAAGAAATACAGGATGCAATGAGAAGACCAAACCTACGGATAATAGGAGTGGATGAGAATGAAGATTTTCAACTCAAAGGACCAGCAAACATCTTCAACAAAATTATAGAAGAAAACTTCCCAAATCTAAAGAAAGAGATGCCCATGAACATACAAGAAGCCTACAGAACTCCAAATAGACTGGACCAGAAAAGAAATACCTCCCGACACATAATAATCAGAACAACAAATGCACTAAATAAGGATAGAATACTAAAAGCAGTAAGAGAAAAAGGCCAAGTAACATATAAAGGCAAGCCTATCAGAATTACACCAGATTTTTCACCAGAGACTATGAAAGCCAGAAGATCCTGGACGGATGTTATACAGACACTAAAAGAACACAAATTCCAGCCCAGGCTACTATACCCAGCCAAACTCTCAATTAACATAGATGGAGAAACCAAAGTATTCCACGACAAAACCAAATTCACACATTATCTCTCCACGAATCCAGCCCTTCAAAGGATAATAACAGAAAAAAAACAATACAAGGACAGGAACCACGCCCTAGAAACAACAAGAAGGTAATCCCTCAACAAACCTAAAAGAAGACAGCCACAAGAACAGAATGCCAACTTTAACAACAAAAATAACAGGAAACAACAATTACTTTTCCTTAATATCTCTTAATATCAATGGACTCAACTCCCCGATAAAAAGACATAGACTAACAAACTGGCTACACAAACAAGACCCAACATTTTGCTGCTTACAGGAAACTCATCTCAGAGAAAAGGATAGACACTACCTCAGAATGAAAGGCTGGAAAACAATTTTCCAAGCAAATGGCATGAAGAAACAAGCTGGAGTAGCCATTCTAATATCTGATAAGATTGACTTCCAACCCAAAGTCATCAAAAAAGACAGGGAGGGACACTTCATACTCATCAAAGGTAAAATCCTCCAAGAGGAACTATCAATCCTGAATATCTATGCTCCAAATACAAAGGCAGCCACATTCATTAAAGAAACTTTAGTAAAGCTCAAAGCACACATTGCACCTCATACAATAATAGTGGGAGACTTCAACACACCACTTTCACCAATGGACAGATCATGGAAACAGAAACTAAACAGGGACACAGTGAAGCTAAGAGAAATTATGAATCAAATGGATCTGGCAGATATCTACAGAACATTCTATCCTAAAACAAAAGGATATACCTTCTTCTCAGCACCTCATGGTACCTTCTCCAAAATTGACCACATGATTGGTCACAAAGCAGGCCTCAACAGATATAAAAATATTGAAATTGTCCCATGCATCCTATCAGATCACCATGGCCTAAGGCTGATCTTCCATAACAAAATAAATAATAGAAAGCCAACCTTCACGTGGAAACTGAACAACACTCTTCTCAATGATACCTTGGTCAAGGAAGGAATAAAGAAAGAAATTAAGGACTTTTTAGAGTTCAATGAAAATGAAGCCACAACATACCCAAACTTATGGGACGCAATGAAAGCATTTCTAAGAGGAAAACTCATAGCTCTGAGTGCCTCCAAAAGGAAACTAGAGAGAGCACACATTAGCAGCTTGACAACACACCTAAAAGCACTAGAACAAAAGGAAGCAAATTCACCCAAGAGGAGTAGACGGCAGGAAATAATCAAACTCAGGGGTGAAATCAACCAAGTGGAAACAAGAAAAACTATTCAAAGAATCAACCAATCAAGGAGCTGGTTCTTTGAGAAAATCAACAAGATAGATAAACCCTTAGCCAGACTCACTAGAGGGCACAGGGAAAGCATCCTAATTAACAAAATCAGAAATGAAAAAGGAGACATAACAACAGATCCTGAAGACATCCAAAACACCATCAGATCCTTCTACCAAAGGCTATACTCAACAAAACTGGAGAACCTGGATGAAATGGAGAAGTTCCTAGACAGATACCAGGTACCAAAGTTGAATCAAGATCAGGTTAATGATCTAAACAGCCCTATATCCCCCAAAGAAATAGAAGCAGTCATTAATAGTCTCCCAACTAAAAAAAGCCCAGGACCAGATGGGTTTAGTGCAGAGTTCTATCAGACCTTCAAAGAAGATCTAATCCCAGTTCTTCACAAACTATTCCACAAAATAGAAACAGAAGGTACTCTACCCAACTCATTCTATGAAGCCACAATTACTCTGATACCTAAACCACAAAAAGACCCAACAAAGATAGAAAACTTCAGACCAATATCCCTTATGAATATTGATGCAAAAATCCTCAATAAAGTTCTTGCTAACCGAATCCAAGAACACATCAAAACAATCATCCATCCTGACCAAGTAGGTTTCATCCCAGGGATGCAGGGATGGTTCAATATACGGAAATCCATCAACATAATCCAGTATATAAACAAACTCAAAGACAAAAACCACATGGTCATCTCCTTAGATGCGGAAAAAGCATTTGACAAGATCCAACACCCATTCATGATAAAAGTCTTGGAAAGATCAGGAATTCAAGGCCCATACCTAAACATGATAAAAGCAATCTACAGCAAACCAGTAGCCAACATCAAAGTAAATGGTGAGAAACTTGAAGCAATCCCTCTAAAATCAGGGACTAGACAAGGCTGTCCACTTTCTCCATACCTATTCAACATTGTACTTGAAGTCCTAGCCAGAGCAATTCGACAACAAAAGGAGATCAAAGGGATACAAATTGGAAAAGATGAAGTCAAAATATCACTTTTTGCAGATGATATGATAGTATATATAAGTGACCCTAAAAATTCCACCAGAGAACTCCTAAGCCTGATAAACAGCTTCAGTGAAGTAGCTGGATATAAAATTAACTCAAACAAATCAATGGCCTTTCTCTACACAAAGAATAAACAGGCTGAGAAAGAAATTAGGGAAACAACACCCTTCTCAATAGTCACAAATAATATAAAATATCTTGGCGTGACTCTAACTAAGGAAGTGAAAGATCTGTATAATAAAAACTTCAAGTCTCTGAAGAAAGAAATTATAGAAGATCTCAGAAGATGGAAAGATCTCCCATGCTCATGGATTGGCAGGATCAACATTGTAAAAATGGCTATCTTGCCAAAAGCAATCTACAGATTCAATGCAATCCCCATCAATATTCCAAATCAATTTTTCAACGAATTAGAAAGTGCAATCTGCAAATTCATCTGGAATAACAAAAAACCTAGGATAGCAAAAACTCTTCTCAAGGATAAAAGAACCTCTGGTGGAATCACCATGCCGGACCTAAAGCTTTACTACAGAGCAATTGTGATAAAAACTGCATGGTACTGGTATAGTGACAGACAAATAGACCAATGGAATAGAATTGAAGACCCAGAAATGAACCCACACACCTATGGTCACTTGATCTTCGACAAGGGAGCTAAAAACATCCAGTGGAAGAAAGACAGCATTTTCAACAAATGGTGCTGGCACAACTGGTTGTTAACATGTAGAAGAATGCGAATCGATCCATTCCTATCTCCTTGTACTAAGGTCAAGTCTAAGTGGATCAAGGAACTTCACATAAAACCAGAGACACTGAAACTTATAGAGGAGAAAGTGGGGAAAAGCCTTGAAGATATGGGCACAGGGGAAAAATTCCTGAATAGAACAGTAATGGCTTGTGCTGTAAGATCGAGAATTGACAAGTGGGACCTCATGAAACTACAAAGCTTCTGCAAGGCTAAAGACACCATCAATGAGACAAAAAAACCACCAACAGATTGGGAAAGGATCTTCACCTATCCTAAATCAGATAAGGGACTAATATCCAATATATAAAGAACTCAAGAAGGTGGACTCCAGAAAGTCAAATAACCCCATTAAAAAATGGGGCTCAGAACTGAACAAAGAATTCTCACCTGAGGAATACCGAATGGCAGAGAAGCACCTGAAAAAATGTTCAACATCCTTAATCATCAGGGAAATGCAACTCAAAACAACCCTGAGATTCCACCTCACACCAGTCAGAATGGCTAAGATCAAAAATTCAGGTGACAGCAGATGCTGGCGAGGATGTGGAGAAAGAGGAACACTCCTCCATTGTTGGTGGGATTGCAAGCTTGTACAACCACTCTGGAAATCAGTCTGGCGGTTCCTCAGAAAATTGGACATAGTACTACCGGAGGATCCAGCAATACCTCTCCTGGGCATATATCCAGAAGATGTCCCAACCGGTAAAAAGGACACATGCTCCACTATGTTCATAGCAGCCCTATTTATAATAGCCAGAAGCTGGAAAGAACCCAGATGTCCCTCAACAGAGGAATGGATACAGAAATTATGGTACATTTACACAATGGAGTACTACTCAGCTATTAAAAAGAATGAATTTATGAAATTCCTAGCCAAATGGATGGACCTGGAGGGCATCATCTTGAGTGAAGTAACACAATCACAAAAGAACTCACACAATATGTATTCATTGATAAGTGGATATTAGCCCAAAACCTAGGATACCCAAGATATAAGATACAATTTGATAAACGCATGAAACTCAAGAAGAATGAAGACCAAAGTGTGGACACTGTGCACCTTCTTAGAATTGGGAACAAAACACCCAGGGAAGGAGTGACAGAGACAAAGTTCGTAGCTGTGATGAAAGGATGGACCATTTAGAGACTGCTGTATCCAGGGATCCGTCCCATAATCAGCTTCTAAACACTGACACCATTGCATACACTAGCAAGATTTTGCTGAAAGGACCCAAATATAGCTGTCTCTTGTGAGACGATGCCGGGGCCTAGCAAACACAGGAGTGGATGTTCACAGTCAGCTATTGGATGTATCACAGGGCTCCCAATGGAGAAGCTAGAGAAAGTACCCAAGGAGCTAAAGGGATCTGCAACCCTATTGTTGGAACAACATGATGTACTAACCAGAACCCTGGAGCTCTTGTTTCTAGCTGCATATGTATCGAAAGATGGCCTAGTCGGCCATCAATGGAAAGAGAGGCCCATTGGACTTGCAAACTTTATATGCCCCAATATAGGGGAATGCCAGGGCCAAAAGAATGGGAATGGGTGGGTAGGGAAGTGGGGGGCGCTATGGGGGACTTTTGGGATAGTATTGGAAATGTAATTGAGGAAAATATGTAATAAAAATATAAAAAAAAAAAAAAAAAAGGGAGCCAGGAGGGGCCAGAACACAGGCTGAGGTCACAGGCAAAGGTGTGTGTTCTTAAAACTACATTAAACACTGACTTCTCCCTCCAAGTTGCCATGAGGTTTCAGGGTTCTTGCCTATGTTTCAGAATAGCTTGGGGATTGGCATTAATGCTTAGCAGAAATTAATAAACAATTTGGCTCTGCTTGTAGGGAATTTTACTCCTTCTTGAGTGTTTTGGGGAATTGGGTGATTTTAGGAATTTGTCTATTTTCTGTAGGTTATACATTTTGATCCTTCTTTCTTTCTTTCCTTCTGTTTTTGTCTATCTCTGTCTCTCTGTCTCTGTCTCTGTCTCTCTCTCTCTCTCTGCCTGTGTAGCCTAGGCTCAGCTTCAACCTCTGCCCCTCCAGCCCCCACCTCTTGAGAGCTAGGATTGCATGTGTGCATCTCCATAACTTATTTACATAAGGAATTGAACCCAGGGCTTCTTGCATGCTACTTAGCTACATCTCCAGTTTGATTCTTAGTTATATAAATCCACAAATTTTGAAACTATATGGCCAAATTTTCTAAATTCACTCGAAGGCAAATAGATAAAAAGTGCAATCAACTTTCACCTATATGTCACCAAGACAAGCAGCAGTCAGGCTCTACCACACTCTTTCATAGCGTTTCTTTCCTTTTCTCATGTTACCCAACCATGAGTGGGCCATGCCTGTCTGTGTAGAGAAGGTATTTAAAAAAAAAAAGCATAGAGAACAAACACATGTATGTGAAGCTAATGGCTGACTGTCACAAGATATTCTGTGATTTTCCATCTCTTATTCAAGATCAGGTTCCCACTCAAGGTTCTGCTGAAGCATGATTGCCAGCCAACTGGAGGCACCTGGGAGCTTTAAAATGTATTAGTGTCTGGGTCCCACCCCAGAGGTTCTTATTTTATTGGTCTGGAATATGGTCTGGGCATCAGGAGTTTTAAAAAGCTTACTCTAATATATAGCCAAGATTGAGAACTTCTGCTCTAAAATATGAGTCCTTTTTTTTTCTATTTTTCCATTTGTAATGCATTCCTGAGTAGTTCTTAGGGGGAAAAAAGTCCCTAAGAACATCTGCTGTGAGCCATAACTGTCTACTTTCATGGGTATTTACAAATAAGTAATGAATTTAAAGATGACGTTAAACTAAAACCAGAAATAAGTCCTGAAGTTATGTCTAAAATCAGTTGAGTTCACAATAGTCAGTCTTTTGTGAAAGAGACCTGAACCAGAAAATGGGGTGTAGCCAGGTGTGAGGAATGAAACCTTAGTCAACTAGGAAGTCTTTCAAGTTTCTTGGGGCTTCTGTTCAAAGCAGTGCTCTGGAGGTTGGCTGTGCCTTAGGAGCACCAGAAGCAGCATATTTGCTTGTGCCTTACCTCCAGCATTCTCATTTGATTTACCTAAGCAAACATTCATTCTCTCTCTCTCTCTCTCTCTCTCTCTCTCTCTCTCTCTCTCTCTCTCTCTCTCTTTCTTCATTCAGCTTACACCCTGATTGCAGCCCCCCTCCCACCTCCTTCTCCTATTCTCCCCACCCCTTCTCCTCTGAGGAGTGGGAGGCCTCCTCTGGGTACCAACTCACCCAGGGATTTCAAGTCCCATCAGGACTTAGCACATCATCTCTCACTGAGGCCAGACAAGGCAGCTCAGCTAGGGGAAAGGGATCCAAAGGTAGGCAACAGAATTCAAGTCAGAGACACCATCTGCTTCAATTGTTGGGGAATCCACATGAAGACCAAGCTACACATCTACTTCATAGATGTAGGAGGCCTAGGTCCAGTCCATTCATATTCATGCTCTTTGGTTGGTGGTTCAGCCTCTGTGAGCACCCATAGGCCCAAGTTAGTTGACTCTGTAGGTCTTCTTGATACCTTCTGCTCCCTTAATCTGTCACCCCCAACCCCACACCCAAGTCTTCGGAAAGACTCCCTGACTCTGCCTAATGTTAGGCAGTAAACCAAACATCCTTAAGCTTTAATGAAAATCTAAACCACCCAGAGGGCTTTTAAAATGCAATTGCTGGCCACACCCTCAAAATATCTACAGTAGGTCTGAGGTGAATTCAAAATTTTGCATTTTTAGAAAATTGTTGGGTAATGCTGTTGGTATGTGAACTATATTTGAGAGTACCTGGCTTAGCTCGAGATCCAAACATTAGTTTGTTGGGGAAAAATATGTACAGGTGTTGTGGTTTGAGTAGAAATGACCCCCCATAGACTCATATATTTGAATGCTTGGCCCATAGGGAGTGACACTACTAGGAGATGTGGCCTTGTTGGAGGAAGTGTGTCACTGGGTGGCTTTGAGGTCTCAGAAGCTCAAGCTGGGCTCAATAGCTCACAGTCCTTCCTACTATCTGAGGATCAAGATGTAGAACTCTCAGCTCCATCTCCAGTACTATGTGTGCCTACAAGCCACCATTTCCTGCCATGAAGATAATAGACTAAACCTCTGAACTATAAGCCAGCCCCAATTAAGTATTTTTCTTTATAAGAGTTGTCCTATACATGGTGTCTCTTCACAGAAATAAAATCCAAAGTAACATGCCAGGTAACTTCAATATATATCAGGACAGAAAATTACTGCCCTAGAATTTTAAAACCTGGTCCTTTTGAACCTGGATACTTCAGAGCATGAGCAATTTCAGACAGTCCTGAACACAGTCAGTGAAAGTCAAACTCTGTGACAGGGGAAAGAACAGTTGGCTTTAACTCCTGAATTTTATCAGCAGAAGAGACACAGCTGACGAATGGTTTTCCCCTCTCACAAACTGTCTCAGATCATTGAAGCAGCTCTTATAACACAGGTATATACATGTAAATAACAGTGTTTGTGTGGTATATTGAGGCACAAGGAGAAGGCTGCTGATGGCTGGTAACTAGCAGAGCTGAGCAGCTAATTCTTCTGAGGACAGAGGGCAGTCAATACCACAATATCAAGAATGAATCAAGCATACTGCTTTAAGGAACTGATGCTGACAAAGTCCTTGTCTGCTTCATTCAGATGGAGCCTTTTGTGACACAAGATTTTCAAAGACAATATCTCAAAGAAGCCATTCTTACGTTAATATATTGTAGGTGGTTTGCTTCAGCGTTTTAAATTGTGAATTCATCCCTAAAAAATTAACTCTGTAATACAGTTGTTTACTGCCACAGCAGCAGTGACAGAAGGACACATCCTGGGACAATTTGGGAGGAACTCTGGTCTTCAAGTCACTGGTATTTCAGTGGCACTTCATGCTTCATCATCACCCATGTGAGTTTGAGGGCTGCCACTTCCACTCACTTTTTCCTCCCCATGCCCATGCCAGTCTTGGCTTTGGCCATTTTTTCAACTGCTCATAAGCCACAGCACCTCTTACCTCCTGTCTTAAAAGGCCAGTTTTCCTCAGCCTTATGGGACACAGGCCTATACAATACAACATCCTTCTCCCCAATGACTTGAGTACAACTCTAACTCCCCATTGGGTCTTTATGTTCTACTCTGCAAGCTAATCCAATGAATGTAGAAACATGCCATGTTAGATAAAAAAGGACAGACATGTGGTTTGCCTGATAGAAGCAAAATTACCTTTCTACTCTTTTCAACCACCAAAGTGAGTGGCTGAGAGTTATGATTGTGGCAGAAGCTCAAGAACGTGACAGTGCACACCAGTGGGACCATGGCTGATGAGAAGGAGTCACTGCACAGCATTGCTAACAAGAAAATGACAGTGTGTAGGTTTACATTTTTCTCAACCATAATTTTAAGAACAGTTCTTAAATGCATTAACACCCCTTCTCGCCCACTACCCACTAGAGGTAGTAGAAAAGAAAGATTATTTAGGATACGGGGAAGTGGACCTGTTTTAGAAATAGTTCCTTGGCGTGATTCCAATCTTTGTTGTCAGGAAATCAGCAGTTCAGTTCACAGGAATCAGCAGTGACAGTTCAATCCACTCTCAAATACTTCACAAATACACCAGCAGTCCAGTTCATAGTGTTGGAATAGCAAACATGAATCAGCAGGGTTGGCATGACCTAGCAGAGACAGTCAGTCAGGCCTCTGCTGAATCAGCATGAGTCAGCATGAGGAATCAAGACCACTAGGGATACCAGGAGAAGTTCTTAGCTGTGCTTCTCTCAACGAAGTGAAGATCAGTGAAGATGAGAGACCAAGAAGCATTACAAAGCTAGCTATGCAAGCAAACCCTCATCACTGTCCAGAGACTCCTATTTATACTCCCTTCAAACATCACATGCCCTCCCACAGGTCTTACCTCACCACATGAGTCTGTCTTTGCAAAACTCCACATGAGTCTATATCAGCTTACATTACTCTGCCAATCTGTGTGAGTGCTTGAAATCAGCAAGAAAGCCGCCAGAACACCACCAGAAGTTCTACCTATGGAGTCACAACAAATGTAATGCAATGTAAGTTGAACCAATACATGTGTGTTGTTATCAAAGAATCCTTCATCACTTATTCTTCCAAGTGCTGGCTTTAGAAAAACATCCTTTCACCAGCGCCTGCTTCAGCAGAACACTCCTTTATGTGCTTGCCCCCAGCAAAACACCATCCAACATAACTGTCTTTCCAAAGAACCCATAAGTTTCCACTTCAACAGTGCATTGCAGCGCTGTAAAAGTTGAGGTCTGGTTCTTTCTTCTAGCCCCATGCTCCCAGAAATAAGACTTTGGTTCAAAATACATTTACCTTGGCCATATAGCTAGGCTCTTCTCTGACTAGACCATGACTTATTATGAGCCATTTATTTTAATCTACAATCTGTCATGTGGCCAGTTACCACCAGTCAGTCTTGCCACATCTTGGGCAAATCTCCCACGCCTCAGTCTATCCCAGAATGTCCCACCTTCTAGTCTATAAAGAACCTTTCTTAATGCTTAATGACCATAGGGTTGTTTTTTTTTTTTTGTTTTTTTTTTTACTTTACTATATTTTTTATTAGATGTTCTCTTCATTTACATTTCAAATGCTATGCCCAAAGTTTCCTATACCCTTCCTCCACACTGCTCCCCAAGCCACCCACTCCCACTTCCTGGCCCTGACATTCCCCTATGCTGGGTGGGGCATATGATCTTCGCAAGACTAAGGGCCTTTCCTCCCAGTGATGGCCAACTAGGTCATCCTCTGCTACATATGCAACTAGAAATATAGCTCTGGGGGGTGCTGGTTAGTTCATATTGTTGTTCCTCTTATAGGGTTGCAGACCCCTTTAGCCCCTTGGGTACTTTCTCTAGCTCTTTCATAGGTTTTTTTTTTAAATTGATCCATACAATATACAAGATATTCTCTCTATACAATGTGATGATTGCTAACAAAAAAAGTGCAGTATAGAGCAGGGTGACAAAAGCCAACCATAATTTATTTTGCATTCCAAAACAGCTGAGAGAAAAAACTGATGATGCTTTTAGAACAAGAATGAAAAACATTCGAGGTGATGGATATGCCAAATTATCTTGATTCTATCATTATATATCACATACTATGTGTCAGATATCAACTACTTATATATCCTTGAAAAATAGAATAAAATTACGTTATCAATATGATTTATTACAATGAAAACTAGTGTCAGGCCTAAATTTTCTATACATCTGTACATACATTAGTGAAAGGGCCAATTGAGAGCAGCCAGGCAGCAGCTGCCATAGACTTGATAAATTCAACACTGCCTGTTCCTGATGCTTTATTGTACACTCTTCAGTGAAGACTCTTGGGGGTTGATGCAACCTTATACTGACAGAGGACAAATTGGTCTTCCAATCAGTTCAAGAAAAATAATTCTGTATGGAGAAGGCCACCCAAAGTAAGCAAGCAAGGCATGGGTGCTGCTGGAGAGTTGATTTTGCTGCTAGGCTGTCATGGTCCTAGGCTCTGTTTGTGTAGAGTGTAAACACTTGCACTATGGAACTCAACCATTTCACTGTGAAAATATACAGGGACAGATATTGCCATTTGACACTGTACTAGCTGCCTTGGAGGGTAGCCTACTGACAAGGGCCCTTAACAATTCATCCTATCTTGAGTGTGAACTCCTGATCAGCAGTGTCAAAAATGTTAAAAATTTGTCATTGTGGATTCATTTACTACATACACACACAGACTACATACATACACACATATATACATACACACATAGATACAGACCACAGACACACATGCACACAGACACCTTCACACACACACACACACACACACACACACACACACTCACAGACTCTTAGTACATTTTCAAGCAAACCCCAGGTAAATATTTAGCTAAAGATACTTTATCATATACTTTTTTTTGTTGCCAGGGTATTTTTATCTCCTGAATGTAGAAGTGAGATTGACTTTAAAAATTGGTGCATTTCATAAATTCATTCTTTTTAATGGCTGAGATGGACCTGGAGGGCATCATCCTGAGTGAGGTAACCCAATCACAAAGGAACTCACACAATATGTACTCACTGATAAGTGGATATTAGCCCCGAAACTTAGGATACCCAAGACATAAGATACAATTTGCTAAACGCATGAAACTCAAGAAGAATGAAGACCAAAGTGTGGACACTTTGCCCCTTCTTAGAATTGGGAACAAAACACCCATGGAAGGAGTTACAGAGACAAAGTTTGGAGCTGTGATGAAAGGATGGACCATCTAGAGACTGCCATATCCGGGGATCCATCCCATAATCAGCTTCCAAATGCTGACACCATTGCATACACTAGCAAGATTTTGCTGAAAGGACCCAGATATAGCTGTCTCTTGTGAGACAATGCCGGGGCCTAGCAAACACAGAAGTTGATGCTCACAGTCAGCTATTGGATGTATCACAGGGCCCCCAATGGAGGAGCTAGAGAAAGTACCCAAGGAGCTAAAGGGATCTGCAATCCTATAGGTGGAACAACAATATGAACTAACCAGTACCCCCCTGGAGCTCGTGTCTCTAGCTGCATATGTATCAGAAGATGGCCTAGTCGGCCATCAGTGGAAAGAGAGGCCCATTAGTCGTGCAAACTTTATATGCCTCAGTACAGGGGAACGACAGGGTCAAGAAGTGGGAGTGGGTGGGTGGGGGAGTGGGTGGGGGAGTGGGTGGGGGAGTGTGTGTGGGACTTTTGGGATAGCACTGGAAATGTAAATGAAATAAATACCCAATAAAAAAATTGGTGCATTACTCAGAAATGGGGCAAAGTGTCTTTCTATTACTTAAAGAGCAGAAAATCTCACCCAGTCATTTATGCCAAGAATGGAATTAAGCATTTCATATTCTTGGGGATAAGAGGGAAAAGGCTTTATCCATATGTACACTAAACCCAGGGATTCAGAGAATTGTAAATCTCTCACCTCCTTTTCCCTCCTCCCCTTCTTTCTCTGTGTCTGTCTATCTCCCTCACAAGTCTGTTTCTTTCCATGCACTGGTGTGATTCTCTTCTGTGATACACCTTTTTACAAAATGTGCAAACGCCTCCAGTTTTTTGTCCTTTTAGTCCCATCAGGTCCCAGAGCCTAGGAATCCCCTTCAAGAACCTGCTTTAGGAAGATGTGGATGATCTGTTTGTGTCACTTACTGAGCAAGCTTTCCAGCAAAGTGTTCTGGTACTCTATCCAACTCTGGGTCACTTCATTTGTGTTTTGTCCACGATAGAGAATTATTATAAGAAGAGGATAAGAAGCTTGCTTCTGCGGCACATATACTAATAGGATACAGAGATTAGTGGGATCTTTGCATGAATGGAATGTGTCTTTATGAGTATTCCCCAATTTGTTTGCTTATTTGAGACTGGGTTTTGGTCTGAAATATTGAACATAACCCAGGGAAGCCTCTCACTTGGAATCCTCTGTCCTCAGCCTCTTTTGACCTGGTTTTACAGACATTCATCACCATATCTAGGCACATTACCTACTGTTTGTTTGTATATTAAGAGTTTACTTTTTTTTAAACCTTGAGGGGGCTGGAGAAATGGCTCAGCGGTTAGGAGCACTGACGGCTCGTCCAGAGTTCAAATCCCAGCAACCACAGGGTGGTTCACAACCATCTGTAATGAGATCTAATGCCCTCTTCTTGTGTGTGTCTGAAGACAGCTACAGTGTATTCACATAAATAAAATAAATAAATAAATAAATCTTTAAAAAAAAAAACTATGAGGCTGTGGGTTAGTTCACTAATTTCACAATGTATATGCCACACCAGAAAGGTATATAACTTAAGTTTATGTGATTTTAATTTATCACTTATACACCCCCAAATGAAATAACAGGACTGGCTCAGAAGATGACTGTTTGCAACACACACAAAAGCCTGGATCCACAGTATAATGGCTAAAGGAACTCTATTTTATACTAGGCATCCATCTTGGTACCCTTTAGTCATTTGTCTCTGAGTCTAATCCCTGGAAAATAAGTTCCAAGTTACCCTGACTCAGTGACCCACCCAAAAATGTACAGCTGTGACTACTTGTTATGCTATGAGTAACTGCTTTTTTGCTTCTGTAACTTGCTTACTCAGATACCCAAAGATTGTTTTGTGTTGCCTTAACCACTTAATTTTGCAGAACAGACCAGTTTTTGCTTGTTTGCATAAAATTGAAGGCCTTCTTGTGATTTTTCTCCTTTCAAAATCTTTCTCTCATCTGCTTCTCATAGCAACCTCAAGTTTGGCTCAGAGACTGTTCGTACTGCTAGGAGCTAATCCATAAATCTTTTAGTTTTAATTGGACTGAGTCTATGGGCTTTTTCTAGGGGGTCACAAACTCATAACACCAGCACCCATGCAAAAACCAAGAGATGTTACATTAGACCGGTAGTGTCATTGTGGAGTGGCTGGAGACAGGTACATCACTAGAGTTTGCTGACTAGCTAGTCTAGACAAATATAGGCAGACTTCAGATTCATCCAGGTTCAGGGAGAGACCTTGTCTAAAAAATAAGATTGATACAGTAGAGGATGACAGCCCCCAGCATGTCTGTAGACACAGAGAGAGAGAGAGAGACAGAGACAGAGACAGAGACAGAGACAGAGAGACAGAGAGAGACAGACAGAGAGACAGAGAGACAGAGGGAGACGGACAGGGAGAGGGAGAGGGAGAGGGAGAGGGAGAGGGAGAGGGAGAGGGAGAGGGAGAGGGAGAGGGAGAGGGAGAGGGAGAGGGAGAGGGAGAGGGAGAGGGAGAGGGAGAGGGAGACAGGATATAAAGAATGAATAGTACCACCACCTTCTCCCTAGCTACAGTTGCCACACCTCTACAGCCCCTCATGTTCTCCTTGCAATGTCTTTCCATACTTGGGGTCTTCAGCATATATGCATTAAGCTGAATATTATGAAAGTTAAGAAAGGTGAGAAATATTAAAACTTTCTATATATCTTAAGTGAAAATTTAAAATATAGTTATTTAGTTTTAGTTAACGTCTGTGATTTTAGAATGAAAGCCAGAGCCTTGTTCATGGGCTGATGTGCTTTACCCCCGAGCCTCTCACCCAGCTCTGACACCTTGATTTTGGCCTTCTGCCCTGCTTTCTGTGTTTTAGGGTTCTGTATCCTGTAAACATTGGTCTATATCAGGTTTTGTAGAAGATAGAACCATGGAGAACAGGTGGCATAAGAACTTTCTGTATTTCTTTCTAAGTGGTTGATTATTTATTTATTTATTTATTTCATTTGTTTTTCAAGGCAAGGTTTCTCTGTGTAGCTCTGGCTGTCCTGGAGCTTGCTCTATAGACCAGGCTGGCCCTGCCTCCCAAGTGCTGGGATTAAAGGTGTATACCACCACCGCCCAGCCCCTTCAGTAGTTATGATGAGCAGATGTGGGTTGACCTGAAAAGAGGTGTAAGTGAATTTCACTAACAAAATTAATTTCCTAATTTAGTGCACTCATTTGAATTTGAGAGTATAAAAACAGCTTATTTACATACTTATCTCCATGTACAGGAGAGGAACTCAAGAATTTTCCATGTGAACAATGTTCCTAATGAATTTATCTCTAGCTGTGGACAATAACTGATTCAACAAATGCCATATGCAATATTTAGCTCTCAAGGAGACATATGGCCTAGTTGGACCACATCAGACTCAGTGTGCCTACTGTAGGGTATAGTGAACAGATTGTCGCTAATAGCTGCCTCCACGAAGTGTCTGCCAGACATGCAGTGCCAGGCCAGGTACTGACCACACTCAGTATGGACATCATTTTTCTCCACTATTATCAGCCAGCAAGGAGCTTCAAAGAGAAACAAAGTGAACAGATTGCAAAGACACCATCAGACAATAATAAATTATGGTTTATCTGACCAAAATATTGTGGTGACAGTGCTAATTTAAAAATGGACAGTTTCAATTTTAACTGCCCATCACTGTATTACTTACTTTTCTCTTGCTGTGATAAAACACCATGAACAAGGCCACGTAAGGAAGAAAGAATTTATATTGACTTACAGTTTCATAGGTTTAGGGTCTATAATAGCAGGAACAGCATGACAGAGGCATCAGGTATGGTAGCTGAAGCTAGAAGCTGAGAGCTGAGAGCTTGTGTCTCAACTACAGCGTGAAGCAGTGAGAAGAAACTGGAAATGGTACGTCTTTAAACTCCTTAAGTCGACTACAGTGAAGTACTTCCTCCATCAAGGCCATACCTCCCAAACCTCCCCCAAAATGGTACCAAGTATTCCAATATGTGAACTGACAGGACCATCTCACCCATGCCACATGACAGGCACACAATAGTGTTTCATTAGTATCTTCTAGGATAAATTTTTATTACTGAATATATTCTGACAAGGAGGAAATACATCATTATTCTTATGTTACATTATTCTATGTATTTGGTATACATACATACATGTAGGCAAAACACTTCTACACATGAAATAAAAATAAATACATCTTTTAAAAAATTAATAGTCTAAGACCTTGAGGTTAGAACTGGTAGAGGCATTTTATATATATTTGGTATCAGACAGAAATGTCTGGTGTATCTAATGGAACTCCTAATTGGGAATAACTTTAAAACTGATATCTTGTCTTTTGGGGTTCCATTCAGTGTTTATCTTTTGCCTGTTGCTTTTTTTTTTGGTACCTTTTGTAGGAATAAGCTTTAGTCATAAGTATAAGCTGATATTAGGACTCATGAGTCTTTCTGATAAGTTGTCAAAATTTAGGTGGTTTTGTCACTCAAGCTGTACAGGAAAATTTTCTAAGCACACATGAATATTTTGGATGGATGCATACATTTGAATCTGGTGATAAAAGACAATTTTTGGTTGTTGTAGCTTTGTCAAAGATCTGTTGTGTTCATTACATTATTATGTGAAGTGTTTTGAAGACTTGAAAGTTTTCAAGATATAAATCTGTAGAAAATGATTGGATATGGGCATGAGGCAGCAGTGAAAAGAGCCAAGAGAATAATTACTAGGTCAGTTTCCTGTGGTGATTCTGCGTCAGTAGTGCCAAGACTAATACTCTTAGGTCAGGCTGCCAAATGCAGTCAGGACAATGAGAAGCACTTTAATTCAGAGCTGATTGATGTGACAGGAAAATAAGGTGGATAGCCGAACAAGATAAAGACAGAGATTCTTGAAATGATGCCTAGGGGGAAGAGAGGCTGGCACACCAGAGCCACTACAGGTGTGTCTGGAAACAAGTAACAAGGAGACATGGACAATGATATTTACAGTGTGTCACTTTCCTCTGGATGTATTAGTAGGTCACAGAGAGTAGCTAACAGTATTACTTGCCCAATAAAACTGCCTGGGGCCAAATTTTAGCTCCAGGACCTAACAATTAGCTCAGTTACTTAACTTAGTGGTGTCTCAGTTTCTTTACACAGGAAATGAAGATAAATTGTCACTTCCAGTAATGAACATACATAGTGCTCAAACCTTCGTTTTCTGTCTTTTATTTTAATCTCTCTCTCTCTCTCTCTCTCTCTCTCTCTCTCTCTCTCTCTCTCTCTCTCTTTCTGTGCGTGTATATGTGTGTTTGTGTGTTTTTGTGCAAACACACAAAATTCAATG
Source organism: Mus caroli (assembly GCF_978045245.1). Taxonomy (NCBI): domain Eukaryota; kingdom Metazoa; phylum Chordata; class Mammalia; order Rodentia; family Muridae; genus Mus; species Mus caroli. The sequence goes on along the minus strand of NW_028227268.1, from coordinate 93,966,276 downwards.
AATGCAGATGCCCGTAGAGTCCTGAAGAGATTCTTGGATCCCTAGGAGCTAGAGTTACAAACAGTATTGAGCTGACCAGGCCCTCTACAAAAAAGTTACATGCTCTTAATTCCTGAGCCATCTCTTCAGTCCTCTAAATACAATTTTCTGAGAGGCTTTTAGAAATTAATTAATTAAAAGGTCCTTGAAGAAATGAAAAATTACAGAGCTAACAGGGAATCACATCTTGTCATTTCTAAAATCAAGCACTCAAATCTCATTGAGGCACATAGAAAGAACACAGGATCTGTGATGATTCGAATAATGTATGTCCCTCATGTAGGCACATATATTTGAAAATTGACCCAGTTGATGGTGCCTTTTGGGGAGGCTATATAACTCTTAGAACATGAAACCTTACTGGAGAAAACACCCCACACACTGGAGTGGGCTTGGAAATTTTGTAGCCTCATCCCACTTCCAATTTGCTCTCTTCTTCCTGCATGTGGAAGGAGTAGTGACCTGCAGGCTTCCTGCTGGGACATCACCTCCAGTCACTTAGCTGAGGAGGCTCTTCTTGGTGTCTCTATGGCCCCAGCACTTTTCTCTTTATCACTACTAATTCTTTCCCTTCTGAGAAGATCCTTTAACACTATATAAAGATCCTATTTCTCCACTATGGTGGAGAATCTGCCAAAAGGTTAAAGCTGATTTTAATCATGAAGGAAAGTCAGACAAAGCCCACATGAAGGCCTTCCTACAGAATTGGTGGTATGTGCTATGCCAGTGCACTAGGTTATGAAAGACAAAGAAAGAGTAAGAAGCCACCCCAGATCAAAATGCCTTCAGAGACAAGTCAGCAAATGTGCTATGTGGCTTTGTGGCTATTCTGGCCAACAGTAAGATAGTTGACAAAATGCAAATGATGTCTGTAGATTAGTTGACTATGACTTTTCCTGTTTCTCAGACTGTTTCACTGTGATTATGTAATTGGTTTAACATGTGTTGAGTGAAGACTAGAGAATTCTTTGTACTGTTTTTTAGTGTCTGAGACATTTTCATAATAAAAAGGATAAAAGTAAAATGTATCCGATTCACAAAGCCTTTGAATGTATGTCACAGAGGTCTTTAATACAGGTATTAGCAATAGACCTATTTGATATAAACCTTTACTTTTTCTTGTTTTAAAGAAATGTAGTTGTCTCTGGGCTTGGGCTTACTTTCCTGTAACATGGTTCCTACACGAAGAGGGGCAGGCTCCTTCGGAAATAAGAAACAACTTATAGTGCCTCCCTCTGAAAAATGGTGAAAAGAATTGAAATGAGCCAGCAGTTCACGTACACTTGCTCCTTCTGTGGCAAGACCAAGGTCAAGAGATGAGCTGTTAGCATCTGGCACTGTGGTTCCTACATGAAAATAGTGGCTGGCGAGTCCTGAACCTACACTTCAGCAGCCACAGTCAAGTCTTCCACCAGAAGACTGAAGACCAGAGGAAACACTACTGTTTGAGGCTTGTCTAGCCTTCAATAAGTAGATTAATTTACACAATAACAATACAACAACAAAAAATGGGGTTGTATTACTGAGTCTTTTTTGTCTCCACTTAAAAATAGAGGTAGGCTCTTTTTCCATGTTGGCTCATTGCACAATGACCCTATTTGCTTCCTCTCCATTAAGCTGGGTTCCAGATAGTCTGTATCTTTGCTGTACTTCTTCACGCTTGGTCAAAGAAAATCAGACCACATATGGACTCATGACCCAAATGTGCATGTCAAATTCTTCCTACCAGAAACTTGAAATTGGAACTATACTTACTGAGAGTGATCTGTTCTCCTCGGTGAAGGAAAGTTAAAGCTAGAAATTAACATGATTCCTGCCTGAGGTACTTGTGTGGAAATGCCCCAGACACTTCATTTCTCTTCGGTGCTGGGAAAAGAGTGAACCGAAAGGCTTCCTGTTCATTAAGCAAGATCTATATTACAGTCTACTGTAAACATATTTGAGTTTGCTGTCCATGAACTAAATGCCGCCAGAGAAGCAGCAAATGCAGCAATCAGTTGCAAAGCCTTATCTTCAGAGCTAGAAGGAATAAAGGTGCACATGACTCTGAGAAAATGAGAACTTGGATGGCTCCAGTCCCAGCCTTATGAAGCTGGGTGTTAAGCAGAGGAACAGCATGTAGTCACTGTTCCACCAGATCAGGTCACTTTCTGATACTTGCAGACACGATTCTAACTAACAAAACAGATATTTTATGAAAGTTTAGCATGGCAATATATCTGGATTATTTTAAATGGATGCATAGTTATGGAAGCAATGTACTGCAACAATTCATAGGGCTCTGCTCTTAAATCTTTAGATACTCTTCAGTTTGTTTTATGTACAAGCCTACAGAGCATTGTTCTATATTCTTCTTTGTATCTCTATGCTGTAGCCACCAGTGGCCACGGGTTACTGAGTTCCTTAAAAGAAAGCTGGGGATGGATTGGAAGGATGGCGAGAGAAATAATGAGCCAAGACAAAGTTGTCTGATCAAGGCTCAATCTTTAATGTATGGCACTGAATATATATGGGAAAACCCAAGGACCCATCCCTTTGTTTCGGCATTCTCAAACCTTTTTTGTTGTTGTTGTTGTTGTTTTGAGACAGGGTTTTTCTGTGTAGCCCTGGCTGTCCTGGAACTCACTCTGTAGACCAGGCTGACCTCGAACTCAGAAATCCACCTGCCTCTGCCTCCCAAGTGCTGGAATTAAAGGCATGCATCACCACTGCCCGGCCGGCCTCAAAACTTCTAGATCAGAAAAATGCACACTTGAAAACAAAACTCCATAGAATGGAGAGTTTTAAATTTTGGGAAAATTACATGAACACATGAAATACCCTTTTGTTGAAACTTAACCTTCTATTATGAGAGTAAGCCTTGAGAGAAAACTAGGCTGAGATGTTGTCATAACCCTCATGAACAGGATCGGTGCCACAAAAGCTTGCTTTCATCAAATGCTGTGGATAAACCCTGTCCTCATGCACGCTAGGCTGATGCTTTAACTTTCATCTTGCCTCTTACACCAAGAGCTTGCTTCTTTTTGCTTTCTACCTGGTGAAAAACTGAGAGGTTGGTAATCTGAAACTCAAAAGTCCTCCCCAGCCTTGCCATACTAACTTACTGGCAACTTCTGAATCTGGGAGGAAAAAAAACCCTTCCATTGTTCATAAGCTATCAAGTTTGTGCTAGGTTTTAATAGAATCCCACACTAAGACAATAATATCTCCTGTTTCTGGCTTACACCTTTTCCCCATTCATTGTTCTTTCTTTTTCTCCTCTTCCTCCTACCCCCCCCCTTCTTGAACTAAGAATAATATACTGTCTTAGGGTTTCTATTACTGTGAAGAGACACCATGACTGTACTGGCTAGTTTGTGTCAACTTGACACAGCTGGAGTTATCACAGAAACAGGAGCTTCAGTTGAGGAAATGCCTCCATGAGATCCAACTGTAAGGCATTTTCTCAATTAGTGATCAAGGGGGAAAGGCCCCTTGTGGGTGGGACCATCTCTGGGCAGGTAATCTTGGTTCTATAAGAGAGCAGGCTGAGCAAGCCAGTAAGAACATCCCTCCATGGCCTCTGCATCAGCTCCTGCTTTCTTACCTGCTTGAGTTCCAGTCCTGACTTCCTTTGGTGATGAACAGCAGTATGGAAGTGTAAGCCGAATAAACCCTTTCCTCCCCAACTGGCTTCTTGGTCATGATGTTTGTGCAGGAATAGAAACCCTGACTAAGACAATGACCATGAAAACTCATATAATGGAGAGCTTTTAAGTGGAGGTGCCTCACAGTTTACAGGTTCAGTCCATTATCATCATGACAGGAAGCATGGCAGAACACAGGCAATCATCGTGCTGGAGAAGGAGCTGAGAGTTTTACATCTGGATCCACAGGCAGCAGGAAGAGAGAGTCACTGGGCCTAGCTTAAGCATTTGAAATCTCAAAGCCTGCCACCAGTGACACACTTCTTCCAACCAGACCACACCTTCTGACAATGCTACTTCTTATGAGCCCATGGACACCATTTTCATTCAAACCACAACATACATATATATTGATTTATTTTCGTCCTTGTTTTTTTATACAGAGAATAGTGTTCTATACATATTCTTTTATACTTTGCTTTTCACATGTAATAATAATACTTTGTGAAAATTAGGTTGTGTTCATTCATGGAGATCTGATTTTCCTTTTCAGCTCTGCAGTATTTCTTTCTGTTGCTGTACAATGGTTTATTTAATTATACCACTGGGAGTTATTTTTAAATTATAACAGCATGAGGTTGGAGAGGTGGTAGAATGGCTAAGAGCAAACATGCTTGTCTTAGTCACTATTCTATTGCTATAAAGAGACACCATGGCCAAGGCAACTCTTGTAAAAGAATTTAATTGAGAGCTTGATTCAGAGGTTTAGTCCATTGTCATCATGGCTTGATGCATGGCAGCAGGCATGGTGCTAGAGTTGTAGTAGAGGAGACACTTGTACTAATATGTGCTTTAGAAACCTAAGAGCCCACCCACAGTGACACCCCTCCTCCAACAAGTCTACACCTCCTGATCCTTCTCAATCTGTTCCACTCCCTGGTCTTATCTACCAGTAAAATTTATGTAGGGTATGTACATTGGATTTTCATATATACTGATATACAGTCTTAGGAAGCATCAGTGTACTATCCCATCAGCAGTGTGAAATATGCGTTGATTGGCATCTCTTCATTGGTATATCCATTTAACGTCCAGGTGGACGTGTAATGCTATTTGCTGTCCTTTCAGTTTGAATTTTCCAGTTAACTAATGAAGCTTAATATCTTTTCATATGGTCCTTGAGCATTTTGTGGAGAAACCCTGTTGCTCAGGTTGAAGTCTGATATTACCAGAAAGCTCAGTGCAAAACGGCAGACTCGCTTTGTCAGCAGAGCTTCTCCTTCTCTGAAGTGGTCTGGGAAGTTTGAAACCCCCAGACCCTCTACCTGCAGAATGTCATGTAGCCTTGGTTAGATTACAGGTTCAGCTTCCTTTCTCCTGATAGGAACCTGTTCAGCAAGCACTTGAGATTCCTGGAATGACTCCCCACTGTGATAAGGTATCTCAGTACCTTAGCCTTCAGTCAATGACCTTTGCCCATCCTGAATATCCTTACATGTGTCCCCAAAGGTATGGGGACTTGATTCATCCCAATTAAAGTTGATCTGTCTCCCCTAAGCTGATCCCAGAATGTTTTATCATTTCTGTTTATACTGCCCAGCTGTCTGAAACCCTCTTCATAGACACTGCTCCCTTCAACCTCATGGGCTGGTGGCCAACAACACTGGAGGAGAAGTGAGACCCACAATTTTGATAGCTTCTTTTACAAACTATTTATTGAAATATTTTGCCCATTATCTGATTAACTATCCCACCTGTCAGCATTTTAATACATATGGTATCTTCCTTCATCTTTAAAATCACAGATGTATCATCTTCAGTATTTCTCACACCTGGAAGGGCACACACCTTTTCAAGGTCTCTTGTAATAGCATTGAAGCCAACTGGAAAATATAACCTCATTTAAGGACCCTTAATTATCTCTGAAAAGTCTTTTTCAGTTTACAAGGTAAAATATTCACATGTTTCAGGGACTGGGTGGAGTACCTGTTTGTAGATCCATTATTCTGCCTACAACATATGTGTAGACATGGTAAAAGCTACCTGGGACTTATATTTCTTTGTGAAAAGGTTTACACTGTAAGGGTCCATGATTCACCAATGAATGATACTCAGTACTTAAATAGTATATAAATTCAAAGAGTGTTTTATTCTGCAGAACCAAGTGTGTTGGCAGGCCCTATTTAAAGCCCATTAAGGAATTATGGGGTAGGTGACCTCTATGTTAATCTGTTGAGTCCATCTCTACAGACATTCCATTACTGGGGTGTGGGGCTGCACACTTGCTGGGGAGGTCTGGAAACTGTTACTGAGGAAGTCTGGAAACTGCTGCTAATCCACTGTCCTTGCCTCAAGCCAGGTGGCAGGGAAGCTTCTGAGACTTGAACTTGCTTGGAATTGCCCAGTTCTTGGAATCAGAGTTTTAGGCCTATTCTCCTTAACTGCCAATTTGAAGCCTGTCGTGGAATCAGCCTAGCCTTCTCAACACTAATAATTTTGTTTTTGAGACAGTGTCTTGCTATGTATCCTGGGATGACTTGAAATACATTGCATAGAGCAGGCTGACCCCCAACTCTAAGCCCTCCTGACTCAGCCTCCCACGTCTTGAGGATATTGATATACTATTGGTATGTGCTACCATGCCTGACTAATACATTTCTTTAATACATAAAAGACTATTCAAGGTTTTTTTATTTCCTATGTCAGTTTTGCAATTTCCTCTGGACCTTAACCATTTCATCTAAATCAAATGCTAGGTCATTCATAAATCTCTTGGGGTCTGAGGCTGGAGAGATGGCTCAGGAGTTAAGAGCCCTTGCTCAGATTCTGGATTGAAGTTTGGTTCAAAGCACACAAATTATAGGGCACACAACTGCCTGTAACTCCAGCTCTGGAGCATTCTGACATCCTCTTCTGACCTATTTCTGTATGCTTCATTCACCCACACAGACACAGTCACATAAATTGAAACTGTATAAAAATAAATCTTTTGTTTGTTTGTTTAAAGACAGGCTAATTAATAACATTCTGTCTAAAAGAGCAGCCAGTGCTCTTAAGCACTAAACCATCTCTCCAGTCACATCTTCATTTTTGAAATAACATCTCACTTAGCCTGGGCTCTCATAAAATTCAAGACAAAGTAAAGGCTAACCTTAAACTCCTTGATCTCTTTTCTTCCATCTACTGAATCCAGGAATTAAAGGAGTTCACTACTATCCTCAACTCATACCCAATTGTTAGCAAGGGAAGACAAAGCTATTCAGTTGTGCCCTGTTACCTATACAATAAATTCATGGTGTTTGACTTTTCTTCTTATGTAAACTTAAACTTTCATTTCTCAACCATTGTCCACCTTTGACAACTACATGTCCATTGGTGAGACTGGTAAAGCTGCTCGGGATTGCTCAGTGCACTGCACCCTTCTATGTTTTCCTTCTATTTTCCTTTTACCTGAAACTTCCCCTACTTACCTCACCATCCAACATTGGCTTTTTTATGTGAGGGGTAGTCATGCTTTTCATGACTTCTCATTAAATGTGAACCTTGCTAGTCCTGCTAGAGCACATAACACTGCATTTTCTAGAGTGTGCTCCATGGGGGTTCACATATCAAAAAATAATAAATTGTCCTGTTGCTGGAGCCTGACTTACAGTAAATACTCGCATCGTGTGTTCTGTGAATGAACAAAGGAAAGAAGCTAACTAGTCAGTCCTCATATTGTTCTGACACATTTGCTAAAACTTTAGGTTGACATTGTAATTAAAGCTTGTGGACATGCTATTCACAGGTTCATTACCAAAAGATCACTTTTGGATTCCTTGGAATTTCTGTTTAAGTTTTAATTTCCTTATGACTTCTTAGCGGCCAGCATAATAGAAGATGGTGATGCTTTAGTGCAGATACATGATATTAGATTGCTTGGAGTTTTTCAGAAATGTGAGTAATACTCGGCCATTTAATTTCTAAGACAGGTGGAATTCTACTTTCCTGCCTCTCTGGAGACAGAGATGATCTATATTGTGTGTACTCAGTCTATTCAATAGCCAGTCTCAGTCTCAGTTAGGTCTGTCTGCTGAAGCTAGTTTTAGAGGGTACAGCTAAAGTAGAGGGACGTATTCCTGTCACAGTTCCACAATGCTCACACTGAATGTCTAAAAACATGCGATGTACATAATGAAAAGTAGACACAGGCGATATTTTGTCAAGGTGATCATTGCTCTACCATCTGCCAGATTTGCAGTTGGTTAAAAAGAAAGAAAAGAATTAGTTTGGCAGGATTTACTCTTACCAAAAAAAAATGTTGATTTTTGCCAGTTCTATGTAATTTGATATGCCTGTTGCAAATTGAGTTAGAGGAAAATGCTTTCACATTGCACTCCAGAAAAAAATACGACTATTGTCCTTATGACCCTTGGGGTGTGTGTGTGTGTGTGTGTGTGTGTGTGTGTGTGTGTGTGTAAGGGGGGCTTTAGGTAGGACCCTAGTAAACATAGGAGACTGAGACAGCTCATTAGTCAATTCAGAATAACTATATGTAACAGCCATCTGTGGCCAGAATTGTGTCATTGATATACTATCACATATCTTAAAAACAGGTGTTGAAACTTACATTAACAAGAGACTGCCTTCTGGAGTCAAAATATATTCGGTACAGACCCCGGCAGCCTGTTTACTGTACGTTGCCACATACAAAGAAAGCTTTGTATATATACATTTGTGAATGGTAAATTTTTCTTCCTCATTTAGAAATAAAACATTCACATAAATGATGTACTTTAAAACATTAATTGAGTCCGTTATTAGAAAAAGTAAGTAAATTTGCTGGCAGATACTGTCCATCTCAGTCAATATTCCAGCTATCTAGTACATTGCTGGCCTAAGTTTGAAGAGACTGGTTGGGTTTTATCAAATATAAGTAGAGGAGGGGCTGGAGATATAGCTCAGTGATTAAAAACAATCACTTTTCTTTCAGAGGACTCAAATTCGATTCCCAGGACCAACATGACAGCTTACAACCATCTATACCTTCAGTCCCAGGGAATTCCATACCTTCTTCTGCCCTTTGGCAGAACCAGCAGGGATGCAGAGAGTACTCAGACATAAATGAAGGCAAAATATTTATACACTTTTTTTTTTTTTTTGGTTTTTCATGTCAGGATTTCTCTGTGTAGCCCTGGCTGTCCTGGAACTTACTCTGTAGACCAGGCTGGCCTGGAACTCAGAAATCTACCTTCCTCTGCCTCCCTAGTGCTGGGATTAAAGGTGTATGCCACCACTGCCAGGCCACATTTTTAAAAGTTTAAAAAATGCAAGTAAAAGATATAAATTCCAATTTCTTACTGATTTTTTCTTTTATTACAGAGAATGGTGAATGACTTCAAATGGGTATACATTCTAAATGAGTGTGGGGGGCTATTTTTTCCTGCATATGGGAATACAGATAAGAGAATTAAACTCAAGTTAATTCCATACTCAAGTTAATATTATTTTGTTGTTTTCTTTATATATATATATATATAAAGATTTATTTATTTATTATATGTAAGTACACTGTAGCTATCTTCAGACACTCCAGAAGAGGGTGCCAGATCTCGTTACGGATGGTTGTGAGCCACCATTTGGTTGCTGGGAATTGAACTCAGGACCTTCAGAAGAGCAGTCAGTGCTCTTAACCGCTGAGCCATCTCTCCAGCCCCCTTTGTTGTTTTCTTGTTAAAAACAATATATTTTAGTAAATTAGACATTGTGGTACTTAAGTAAGAATATCAAAATTGGTTACTGTAGCAAATATATTCACTCTGTTGTTACAGAATATATATGAATGAAATACTGAAGGATACTGTTGTATTTGTCCATAAAATATAGTTAAACTGGATATGATGGTACACATTTTAATTCCAGCACTGGGTGGGGCAGAAACAGGTATATCCTTGAGTTTGAGGCCAGCCTAGTCTATATAGTGAGTTCCAGGCCACCCAAGTCTATATAGTGAGATTTTTTTTAAGTCACTTCTGTGCATTAATGTATTAATGGTTATAGACATCAAATGATATACCAAAAATTTAACATCAAGTTGTTAACATCAGTATCAGCTCCCTCTGCTTCTTCATGATAATCTGCCAAAAGACTGAAGCTCTGGAGGACTGAAGAGATGGCTCTCTAGTGAGCCCATTGGCTGCTCTCATGGAAGACCTGGCTTCAGTTCCCAGCACCCACATGGTGGCTCACAACATCTGTAACTCCAGTTTCAGGAGATCCTTCCTATTCTGGCCTCCAAGGGGCACCAATTATGCATGTGGTGCACAGATATACATGTAGGAAGAACACTCATACCTATAAAAAATAAAAATAAATAAATATTTTAGAAAGAAGTTTAAGCCTCTTTTAATCTGAAAAGCTGTGCTACTTGGTATGTCGGAAATCTATAGAAGGGGCTCTACATGTTACCCACAGTTGTCTCAGGCAGTTATCTGCTCTACCGTCTTTCCTTGGAGTTGTTTGTTGTTGTTGTTTATTTGTTTGTTTTGTTTTGTTTTTCTGAGACAGGGTTTCTCTGTGTAGTCCTGGCTATCCTGGAACTCACTCTGTAGACCAGGCTGGCTTTGAACTCAGAAATCCACCTGCCTCTGCTTCCCAAGTGCTGGGATTAAAGGCATGTGCCACCACTGCCCAAGGGAGCTTTTCATCCCATTCCCTGCTGTCTATGTTCCATAAGTTGCTCTCTCTACAAGCAGCACTGTGAACAATTTCTTCCTCTGTGCTTCCCCATAGGGCAATTAAGAACACACTGAAAAATACAGAGCTCCTTTAGACACAAGAGAAGTGTGGTTAGGAGCATAAGTAACTACAGAAGGAGTGGGCTATTTGCCTTTTTTCTGGGTCATGATTAGAGAATGGTTCTGTGATCTGTGGGTACAACTCTATCCCAGAGGCCTCTTTTCTAAGCCACTGGATGTTTCAAGTTTCTAGTAATAGTTTCTTCCTCTTATCCCTCCAGACTTAGGTTAAGAATAGTTTCCTGACATTGCTTATTACTGGGTAAATCTCTCACAAATGTCCTCACTGTTGGGGTCCAGGAGTCACCCCACAAACCACACAAACACTGATCTCAGTCAGATGGGGATGGTTTATTGAACACACACCTAAAGACTGATTGACCAGGGCAACAGCTGAAAGCTGTGTCCTGGACATTTCTCAGGGCCAGTTTATAAAGGCTAAAACCCCAAAAAGCACAGTGAGCCCATGCCCAGGTGCTGGAAGTGCTGGCTGGTGGTCTGCCCTGACTCAAGCCATTTTATACATAACAGTTCATGTTGACCTTTAATTTGATAGGTGGTCCTATGTGAAGCTTACAGTTGTGGAATTTCTTAAGATGAACAAACCTCATAACATATACAGCATGACCTTACTCTGAGTCAAGCTAGTTTTCCGCATCAATGACTGGCAGGCATATTACAGCAACAATCTGAAATGTCAGGCAGGCATGGAACAAAATGGCTACAGCCATGTTGGAGGAGGAGGACAGGTCTCAACATCCACATCTCTCTAAAACATCTTTTTATTAAATTCTCCTCAGTGAAACACCTTAACTAGTCTCTCCAGTTCCAAATAGAGCTCAAGAAGAAAAAAATAAGAGCCACTAAGAGAAAAGTTTTCAACAATATGATGGCTCCACTTTGTTGTTAACTTCATCAGGTTTACAATCACTTCTGAGTGTTTCCAAGACACTGTTAACTGAGGAGGGAAGAGCTAACTTGATTGTGGATAACACTGTACTGACGTACAGATGAATAAAGGGAGGGAATGGATGGATAGCGAGCACCTGTTGGTGTCCTGTCTGACTCCTATCCACATTCCTCCCCATAGTGAGCTAAGATCCTTTCTTAAAGTGTGAGCCCAAATCAATCTCTCTTCCCTTAATTTGCATCTATCAGATATTTTCCTCATAGTCATGAGAAATCTAGTACCAATGGTAGGTAATAGTGCCAGAAATTGAAAGCTGTTTGAACTATGGCTGGTATACTTGAATCATGGAATTCATTTTCCAAGCAACCTGTCTATCTCTGGAAAATAGCTACTCACTATTGTTGAGGGTTAATTTAGTTGTTGGCAGGATATTTGATCACATTGTGAAAATTGAGTTTTGTGTTATTTACTAGAAAAGCCTGTCTTTAGTTGTGGTGTGACTCGGCCTTAGCACACACTTTTAATCCAAGAGCTTTCTGCTTGAATATTGTAAACAGGATTAAATAAAGTCAACCATATGTCAAGAGACAGAGCAAGCAACTAGTTGACAGGAAAGGATTATAGGAATATTAAGAAAAAAACCATAGAGAGTAAGAGGGGATCAGGAGGACAGATAGACAGATGCACAGGAAGTAAAAGGGAAGGACATTCAGTTTGAAGGAGGTTTTTTGAGATGAAATGAGAGAAGGGCCTTTTGTCTGGGACCTCACTGTGGAGGAAAGTCAGCTGGGTGCTTACTCTGCCTCTCTGATCTAGCGTCTCCTTCCCAAGTCTTCATTGGTAAAATTGAACAATTGGAATTTTGTTTTAAAAAAAAGCATTTAGTTGTTTGTAAAGTTAACTGGTTATTTAGAGAATCAAGTCAACCCTGTTTGTTTTCTTTGCATTTAGTGCATTCAAGTAAGTTAGAAGTTGGTCTTAGAGACCAAACCCTGATCCACCCTGTCTATTGTAAGTAGAGTTTAGCTATGCTTATTTCTTATATTTTTAGTTGTGAGCCTAGCCTTTGACGGCTGAGCCATCTCTCCAGCCCACCTATTTCTTAATGTTATAGTTGATAGAGTTTAGTAACACAGGCCTTATGTCCCAGAGAGCCCCAAGTATTTACTATATGGCCTTTTACAAAGAAAGGTTACCGACGTCTGAACTAATTGGATGATCTGTTGTTATTTCCTTTTTCCATTTTTAGATTCAATTCTTTCTTTATCTTTTATGATGAACATATTTGTCTTGCACACATGTGATCATAGTAAGAAATGACCAGTAGAAAAAGCCAGGCTGTACTGACAAAGAGTTCAGAATCTCAATTTTAGTTTACACTCAGAGGATACATTTTGGTCTTCTATAGGACTTCCTATTCAAATTTAACATGATTGCGGGAATTTGCATCTAATATATTAAATTTTTCTCACTAGCAGCTGGGGAGATGGCTTAGGGGCAAAGACATGTCCCACTAAGGCTGATGTTTGACTTTAGGGACTCACATGGTGGAAGGAGAGAACTGGCTCCTACAGGTTATTCTCTGTCTTCTTTATACACACTGCCAGGGCACACCCACATCCACTCGTGCTTGCACTCACGAAGAAGCAAGTGTAATTCAACATTTTTCCAAAAGTTCATCAGGAATTCTACATATATAATCATTCACAAAATGGCATTAAAGTTTATTGAATAATTCAAACTGAGAAGTGTAATCTGATTTAGATCATTCCTGAATTTTCTAGTGATCTCCTGAGAGTAGTACAATTCACTTAAATATTATAGAAAATTGCAGGGTTTATCAACCTGAGAGTAAACGAATTATACATTGTTTCGTTGTTTCTTAATACATTACTGGTTTTTTCCAGATATGACAATAAAACATTATTCTTGTAACAAAATATAATAACTTGAGAGGCCATGCAGCATGTGTGGCAGGAAACAGTGATGGCAAGAAGAACAGCCTCATGTGAGTATCCTGCACTTGCACTTGAGGCCATGTTGATGTCTAGGACATGCTGCACCAAGGGACACATCTGGGTTCATGCCCTGCCACGGCAGGGGTGTGTGTGGATGTCCCTGTTACTACCAAAGGCCATGTAGATGTGTGTGGGCTGGGCTGCCTCCTGGGGCCGTGTTAGTGTCTGAGGTCTGAGCTGAGCTGGCCCTACCCTTTGCCTGGACAGCACAGGAGAGCTGCCAGGCTGACCAATTCAGCTACCACCCTGACCCAGATCCAGAGCTTTGAGTTGGTCCACCCCAACTGCTGGAGCTTGTGAAGGGGCCAGTCCTGCAGATTCTAAGCTTCAGAATTTCTATGATACAGGGCAATAGCAGGATATCTGAGAAGAGGATCCAGGATTGACAGTGTAGCAGAAGCCAGACACCTTGAACCAGACCAATGACTCATTGCAATGGATATTTGCAAGTGAATCTATATGGGCAAAGGGTTTACTGTGTAACACACCGTAATACACTGTAGTTTCCATGGAGAGGCTTTTTTTTTTTCTTTCCAGGGGGAAATTGCAAGGGCCCAGGGTGGTTTTGCAGCACTTGGGAGATGAGTGGGATAAAAGTGAAAGTGACAAAGAATCAATAAAAAATATAAAAATAAAATAACTTTAAATATATTAAGCACAGCTCAATTAACAGAATATTCTATATTATTAGTTTAGTTTTAGAAATTAAAAATTAATCTTTAGTTTACAAAAGTAGTGGGATAAAACTGAATCTAAGAACTCCTAAGATAATGTTTTAATAAAATAACCAACTGGTGAGTATAAATTAAAATTTAGAAAATTGTTCACTTCCAATTTTTGTTTGTTTGTTTGTTTGTTTGTTTGTTTTGAGACAGGGTTTCTCTGTGTAGCCCTGGCTGTCCTGGAACTCACTTTGTAGACCAGGCTGGCCTAGAACTCAGAAATCCACCTGCCTCTGCCTCCCAAGTGCTGGGATTAAAGGTGTGTGCCACCACACCTGGATCACTTCCAAATTTTTAAGGTTTCATCTGAAATTTTGTTTTTTTAACAGTATACTATCAAGTAAACCCTTACTTACTATATAGTATGAAGTGTGTCTCCTTATTGTTGTAGCTAGTCAACTAAGGAACAAAATGTCTTCAGATATCCTTATTTGTAATGTTTATTTAAAAAAATAATGTGTGTGTATGTGTGTCTGTCTGTCTCTCTGTGTGTCTGTATATCTGTGTGTCTGTGTGTTTGTATGCTGCATGTGTTCAGTGTTCACAAAGGTCAGAAGAAACTCAGATCCCCTGCTGGTCCTGGGAACCAAACTTGGGCTCCCTGGAAAAGCAAGAAGCACTTTTAATCTCTCAGCCATTTCCCCAGCCCTGAATTTTTTTTTTTAAATATAGAAGTAGGGCCTCATTCTAATTGTGATTAAAAGTACTTAGTTATTTTAATCTACACTTATTTTTAGTGCTTTAAAGTACAAGTGGTGGCTGGACAGGTGGTACATGCTTTTAAAATCTCAGCACTCTGGATGCAGAGGCAGGCAAATCTCTATGAGTTTCAGGCTAGCCTAGTCTACAAACAAACTCCAGGTCAACCAGAGCTGCCTAGGAGACCCAGTCTCAAAACAGAAACAAAGCCAAGATCTTTATGTGGAAATCTTACCTGCCTTTCCCTTCTCTTCTCTTCTCTTCTCTTCTCTTCTCTTCTCTTCTCTTCTCTTCTCTTCTCTTCTCTTCTCTTCTCTTCTCTTCTCTTCTCTTCTCTCCTCCCCTCCTCCCCTCCCCTCCCCTCCTCCCCTCCCCTCCCCTCCTCTCACCTCTCTTCTCCTCTTCTCTTTCCTCCCTTCCTCCTTTCCTCCCTTTCCCTCTCCTCTCTTTCATCCCTCCATTCCCCTCTCCTCTCTTTCATCCCTCCCTTCCTCCCTTGTTCTTTCCCTCCCTTCCTTTGCTCCTTCTTTCTTTCCTTCCTCTCTCTTTCTTCCTTCTTTTAAGGGGCTGGAAAGATGGCTTAGCAGCTAAGAATGCTTGCTGCTCTTGAAGAGGACCTGAGTTTGTTTTCCAGTGTTCCTGATGGGAAACTTAAAACTGCCTGCAACTCCAGTTCCAGAGGATTGGATGCACTTTTTACCTCCTTGGGCACTACATGCACACAGTACACAGACATACATTCAGGTACACACACACATTCATTAAATGCAGAAATATTAAAAAGAAAAATATTGTTTAAGCTGTTTTAATCATATGTGTGTTCCTAGTATTCTAAAAATACTTCTAGAAAATTAGAAATAATAAATTTAAATGGAGATATTGTCAGTTACTTCAAAGATTACATGATGCTTATGTATACATTTAAGTGCTATTTAGAAAAAAATTGCAGAGACTTGAGTAAGACTTTCTTGAGGGATTTTTTTAAATAAATCTGGTGTTTTGGGGCAAATCATTTGGTTCTCTAAATTTACTTGTAAGCAGTAATCTCTAGCTAATTTCTCCTCAAGGTCGTCAGCTAGATTCAAGAAGTCGCTGTGCTAAGAGGTTGTTATGATGCAGACCTTAAGGGCTTGTGAGGTGAATTAGCAGACAATGGCACTTGCAGTCAAGCCTCACATTGAATTCTGTCTCTAGGACTCACATGGTAGAAGGAGATAACCTATTTTTATAAGTTGTCCTCTGACACACACACACACACACACACACACACACACACACACCATCTACTAACACAAAATAATAAGCGGGTGGGTTTTTTTGTTTTTGTTTCTTTGTAGGGTGAGTCAGGGTCTTATTGTGTAGTTCTGGCTGACCTGGAGCTTGCTTTGTAGACCAGGCTGGCTTCAAATTCATAGAGATCTGCCTGCCTCTGACTACAGAGTTCTGGGATTAAAGCCATCACACCTGATAGGATGAATAAGGTACACACACACACACACACACACACACACACACACACACCACTTCAGATCCATGCAGCTATGGAAGAGAACTTTTCCCCCATTTTCAGTGGGTATTGTGTCACTAAGACAGAAAAACCAAATGACATAAAACTGGTGAATGTTAGGATTATTCTCCTCTTTCTCCTCCTTCTTCTTGTTTTGATTTTTGTTTTTTGTTTTTTTACAACAAGGTTTTGCTATGTAACCCAGAATGGTCTGGGACTTGCTATGTAGTCCAGGCTGGTATTAATTTCATGGTTTTCTGGCCTCAGGCTAACTATCGTGAATGGGAACTGACAATCCTGGTTGAAAAAGATGCTCTAATGATTTGGTGGTTTGAATGCTTGGCCATAGGGAGTGGCAGTATTAGGAGATGTGGCCTTGTTGGAAGAGGTAGAACTTCTGTAGGTGGGCCTCGAGGTTTCCTATACTCAGATTCAGCCCAATGTGGAAGAAACCCTCCTCCTGGCTGGCTGAAGAGGACAGTCTCCTGTTGTTGCCTTTAGATCAAGATGTAGAACTCTCTCTTCCAGCACCATGTCTGCCTGGATGCTGCCCTACTTCTCACCATGATGGTGGACTGAACCTCTGAAACTGTAAGCCAGCCCCAATTAAATGTTTTCTAAGAGTTGCCTTGGTCATAGTGTCTCTTTAAAGAAATGAAACCCTAACTGAGACAGATGCTCTGATGGAGATGCCTGTTACTGAAAAGCAAGACTTAGGAGAGCACAGGTAAGCAAAGTGGAGCCACTTAGGAGAAGAGCATGAACCACTCATGTGCCAAACACATGGCATTTAGAGCATTTTACAGAAATAAATCGGGGGTTAGTTACTATGTGGCTGCAAAGAGTGCTTCATTTCATAGACTACTTTCGGGAAAGGAGACCTTTGCTCTCAGAGGGTAGACAGGAGTTTCCCTGGCTAACAGGAACTGAAGGGCAGTCTGGAGCATGCACAGTGGTACAGGTGCAGGGGATGTTATACTGAATTTGAGACTGTTTGCTTTGGACCAGAAAATTAGGGCATTTGGGAAGGACAGCTGTCACTGGATTGAGAGGACTTCTCATTCCTTCTCTGTCATTTTTTGTTGCAGCAATAAGTTCATTGGGCTAAGCAGATGTGCGGCAGGATATGAAGCCAGGATGCCCATTTTACAACTGAGGGAACTGATGCTCAAAGAAGTTAGATAATGTGGCTAATTTTCATCTTTCTCTTTCAAAAATTGGATTGGATAGTTAAAAATATATCCCATATGTGTTGTTAGTTGAGCCTGAAAACTTGTTTCTTACATTAAAGGACTCTTTGAAAAGTCTACAAGAGACCTAATTTCTCCTCCTCTTCTTTTCTCTTTCCCTCTTTCCTCCCTTCTCTATTCTGTCTTCTCCCTCCCTCCCTCCCCCTCCCTCCTGTTATTTTTTGCCTCTGTCTCTTGCTCACTTTCTCACTCTCCTTCTTTCATAGGTCTTAACATGACATCAAAGATAGCTATAAACTCACTCTTGGACTCATATGATCTTGTTGCCTTAACCTCTCAGAATGTTAAGACCACAGACACAGCTATAATGCCCAACTTGAGAATGGGTTTGTTGATGATACAAACATTCCTCTCATGAGTATATGACACTGTTTTGTTTTAGAAAACTTTTTTGAGATGTAATTTATATCCCACACAATTCATTCATTTAAGCTCTGTAGCCCAATGACTTTTAAACATAGTTATAGAGTTACCTGTCTACTTCCAAAATTGATTTTCTGACAATTTCTTTTCTCAGAAGAAACATTGTACCTTCCCCCTTAAACACACCTCTTTCAGCCCCGGACAGCCGCTGGTCTTTAGAGCTCGGTGACTCTCTAGTGCTGTCTCTCCTGGACATTTTCACAGATGGAGTCATTCAATATAGTCATCCAATTTTCTGTGGCTGATTTTTCACTTAGCACAACACTTTCCAGGTTCATCCATGGTGCAGCATCTCTCAGTGCCTTATTTTATTTATTTATCAAGAGATTTGTGTTTCATTCACATATTCAATTGACATTTCAGATATCTCTACTCTGTAGAGAATTTTAAATAATGGTGACATTCTACTTCTTATGAAAGTGATTATTTCTTCAAATCTGTTTTTAAAAGTATTTGTTTCCAAGGAGGTATGTTGGGAGCAAGTCTGTTACTTCCTATAGTATATATCAAAATGCACATGGTTGTAGTAGGTATGGGATCTCCTGGTATATAGCGTGTGTTATAGATGTGTAAAATGTGATAGAACACTCAATTGTAGTACATAGGATAAAACTTTCTGTAGTGAGTTTTCAATGGTACACTTCTACTGTTTAGTATTGTGTGAAGAGAGCTGGTCAGGTAACTTAGATTCTAACCAGATGATGTTTTTCCTAATGTCTTTTCCTGTTGGATTTAATATTCTGAGAAAGGACAGATGGAAAATGTCTTCAAAAAATAAAACCAAAAGGACTTTTTAAGAACTTTGAAAAATCTCTTCCTAATTGAAAGGAGTATAGAAAACTTTTGGATTTCATCTTACAGGACATTGCAATGCAAAGACTATTAAATGGTGCGTAATGCACAATCTGTCTTTTGCCAGACAGAGAAGTTTCCTGATTGCACTCTTGAGATATTATAAAACATTTCTAAGGCTGCTGCTAAACTAGAGAATTATAAATTGGTAGGTTTTCAAATAAGTTCCTGCAGACCTCAGTCTGGTCTAAAGTTTCCTGTTTTTACAATTAACTCCTCATGTTTCTCTTTCTTTCTTTCTTTTTCTTTCTTTCTTTCTTTCTTTCTTTCTTTCTTTCTTTCTTTCTTTCTTTCTCTCTCTCTCTCTCTCTCTCTCTTTCCTTCTTTCTTTCTTTCCTTCTTTCTTTCTTTCTTTCTTTCTTTCTTTCTTTCTTTCTTTCTTTCTTTCATGTGTGTGTGTGTGTGTGTGTGTGTGTGTGTGTGTGTGTGTGTAAGCATCTGGGCTATCTGGTTCCAGAGGGGAATCCAGTTTTCTGTGAGGGATGGGTTGAATACTAAATGTAAACTGGATAAACAATGATAAGTTAATGTAATGTTCCTGTTTTAACCCTTCAGTCAACACTGTCCAGAATGTCTTTTGCCTGATGTGCTTGGTATTAGTTCTTTA
The DNA here is from genome assembly GCF_978045245.1 of Mus caroli. Classification (NCBI taxonomy): domain Eukaryota; kingdom Metazoa; phylum Chordata; class Mammalia; order Rodentia; family Muridae; genus Mus; species Mus caroli. The sequence continues at coordinate 93,946,847 of NW_028227268.1, read as the reverse complement.
TGGGTTTTCACTTTTAAGGGAAATAGATCCATTTGTCTTACAACAACCTTAACATAGGTGTGGGTACTTTCATGTTGTCAGGTTTCTGAGAGATTACAAAGACAAGGAAAAATGTCAGGTATTGGAGTTCCTAAAAGCCATGTTTTCATATGGGTGTCACCTCTCCCTCTATACCCCACTTGCTAATCGAAGAACTGTGATTAAGGAAGAGTCAGCAAGAGCAAAAGAAAAAGACTGTTTGTAACCAGGATGACTCAGGATTTCTGCATAGGCCAGGAAAATTCGAGGCTATGCTCTGTACTACATGGATTCAATCTAATCTGAAGCATGATGATTTTAGAAGGCCATTCGTTTGCAGATACTCCAGAAGCAAGACATTTTTTTTTTCCCTGCAACTGAATTCAAGTAGAAGCTGTAGTGTTTCAAGTTTTTTTATAAAGATTAGAATTCCGGGGAATAATGACCACAGTGCTACTGCTTGCAGTAACAGATCATTTGCAATGAACTGCCATCTCATGGGTCTTTTTTGTCTTTCTTGCTGTACATGGGAAGAGAGGGGCTCAGTAATGTGTCTAGGTTCACACAGCTAGTGAGTCTTGCTATCAGAAATCCTGAAGGTTCGTGCCCCACGTTGGACGAAAACAAACTTTTGCTGGGCATGGTGGTGTACATCTTAAATCCCAGCACTTGGAAGGCAGAGGAAGAGGCAGGCAGATTTCTGAGTTCGAGGCCAGCCTGGTCTACAAGTAAGTTCCAAGACAGCTACCCAGAGAAACCCTGTCTTGAAAACAAACAAACAAACAAACAAACAAACAAACAAAAGAAATCCTGAAGTCAGGCTCCAAGAAATTGTGGTGTTTAACTTAGTATATGATAAAGCATGTTTACTGTTAACTTAAATTATGAGAGCTGGAGAGATGACTCAGTGGTTATGAGCTCTGGTTGCTGGTGCAGAGGACCAGGGTTTGATTTCTGGCATTCAGTGGCTCATGGCTGCCTCTAACCTCTGTTCCAGGGGATCTAGTGCCCTCTTCTGACCTCCACAGGAACCAGGCACATAAGTGGGGAACGAACATACATCCAAGGCAAAAATTCATACAATCAATGTAAAATAAAACATACAAAAATAGACATCATTAAGCATATAAGTAGTCAAATAGGATAGGTACTTGTAAGCACTGTGCAAACATAAAATGCATTGTAATATCACAATACCATATTGTGTTTGGAAAAAGGTGTTTTCTATTCCATCTTATCCTGGGCATGCTATGAGTATGAGGAAGAATAACATTTAATTTGCTGTGGAACTGTCATATTTTGATGGGCCCACTAGTGCATAAGATAAATGATTTTTTTTTTTTTTTTTTGGTTTTTTCGAGACAGGGTTTTTCTGTATAGTCCTGGCTGTCCTGGAACTCACTTTGTAGACCAGGCTGGCCTCGAACTCAGAAATCCGCCTGCCTCTGCCTCCCGAGTGCTGGGATTAAAGGCGTGCGCCACCACGCCGGCGATAAATGATTTTTAACAAATGTTTGTCACACAACTTGGATGATTTCTAAATATTTTCTCTTGTGGCTCTCAATTTGGATTTTTTTTTCCCAATCACCAAGAAGTCAAAAAATAATGCCTGCATCATGGAAACTCCAGTCAGGAAATCCCATGTTGAAAGGCAGCTTTGGTTATTCTCAACTCTTATAAATATTTCATTCATAGATATATATGAAATATAAAGTATATAAATTCATATATATTATATCTATAAATATTTCATTCACATATATGTATGTATATACATACATACACACACACACATATATATATGTATATATGTATATATATATGTATATATATATATATATATATATATATATATATATATACATATAAAGACGGGAAAACAAAACCAACCTCCATCCCCCCAAGATGTGCTTTTGCTTTTTGCTTGCTGCAGCTTTCCTAGGCCTTTTAGGGGGCGAGAAAGCATGTTTAACAGAGCAAATCAAAGTGTCCGAAAGAGGATGTCTGCACCCCTCGTGTTTAAAAAAAAGATGGGTTTCGTTCCTTTTCCTTCACACATGAAAGAAGGCGCTCCAGGAGGAAAGAAACCATAATTAGGCATGAGCGAGCAAGCAGACAGACCCGGTTCCTCAGTCTTGCCCTTGCCCGCCCCCTACGCCCTGGCATCCGTCCGGGGCGCGGGCTCGACGCCGGCCCCCGCCGCAGCTGCATCGTCCGCGCGTCCACGCTCCGCCAGAATCTGGGCGGCGGCGGGCCGGCCGGGGGCGCGCTCGCACGGGAGCGCGCTCTTGCAGCGGTTTTCTTCTCCCACAATCCAGAGGTAGAGGCGCGGGAGGGCGGGGAGTCGGCGGAAGGATACTGGCGCGGAGGGAGTGGCGCGCTCGCCCGCCAGGCCGGCGGCGGGTGTGCTGCGGCACTGCGGTTCCGAGGCCGTTACCCTAGCTCCTCCAGAGGGCGGCGGAGGAGGCTGGAGCGCGGCAGCGGAGCGTCCGGGCGTCGCTGAGGCACACGGAGGCTGGCGGGGCTCCTGCAGCCGGACGGTCAGGGACACGCCTCGGAGCTCCGGGCCCCGGGCAAGGCCAGGGCGCTGAAGCGAGCGCGAGGCCGCGGAGGGATGCTGAGCGCCCGGCGAGGGGCGAGCCGCGCCTGAGGCTGTGAGGTTGCGGGCAGACGCTCCCAGCTCTCGGCGCCCGTGCCCGCTGGCGGCCGGAACGCCCAGAACCGCTCGCCCAGGTCCAGCCCGGCCCCCTCGGCCCCCACGTTGGGCTTGAGTTCTTGGCGGCCGCTGCGCTGGCCGGCTCCCCCCGGGAGCGGGGCAACCTTGACGGGCTTTTTGTCTCGTGCCCCGGCCGCTCTCCGCGTCCTCCTCCTCCAGATGCCTTTTTTCTGCCCCTCCTCACCGGGTGCAGACTGCCAGCATCGGCTGCGGCTCAGCGCGGGATTCGGGCTCGTTTTCCCGGGGGGGCTAAGGAGGGACAGTTCTTCCCCTTCTTCGATGGGATTTTCCTCTCCTGCCGGAATGAACTTTCATTGATTCCGTCTTCTACATTTACTGACCAATTCCCTGGGCGTATTTGTGGTACTTCCTCCCCCCGCCCCCTCCTGAATATATAATCTGTAAAATGGAGAACGAAATCTTTACTCCCCTTCTGGAGCAGTTCATGACCAGCCCCTTGGTCACTTGGGTAAGGAACATGTCCTTTATGGTATATTTGGCCGTGTTATTTGTGGCTGCAGAGATGGAGGTGGGCGTTCACGTCGTGATAATCCTTCTGTTCTAGGTTAAAACGTTTGGACCTCTGGCTGCAGGAAATGGGACTAACCTGGATGAGTATGTGGCTTTAGTGGATGGGGTATTCTTGAACCAGGTCATGCTCCAAATGTAAGTGTCTTCTTCTTTCTTGGTAACTTATTTTCTTTGAAACATTACATACTTTGAACTTAGATTTCAGGACTTAATTTGGTTCTTTGGCTAGAAAAAAAATCAGGTAGTTTAATTGGATCTTGGAAGGAGCGGTATTCTTATGTGCCTGCCCCATTTATCACAACCAAATAGTTATACCTGTTAAAATTAGTAAACTTTATCCGTGACTTTGCCAATTCTGTTTTGTCATTTATTGTCTTGACTGCTGAAATTCAAACTACATTGTGTCATCATCTTTGGTCATTTGGTAAAATGACGGAGATAGAGAAATCTTGTCTACCGTAGGGAAAAGACTTAACTGAAGTTATATATGTGTAAATATGTTTATTAACCTTTTTAGTATAAGAATAAATGGTTCAAAATGGAAATTGGTGAACTAATATGTTTCAGAAGTGAAAAATTCAGTTAACATTACAACTGGTCAGGAAACTTTGTAGCAAACAATTTAAATATCCAAGTTTGATTAGATGGCTTATTGTGTTATTGATGAATTATTAAATTGTTTAATATTTGGGGAGTTGTTTAAAGATATTTTGAGGTTTATAAATAACTGGAGTCTTGAGAGCTGGGTTAATTAGTTAAATCTTTTGTTTGTAATACTGAGCATCTGTTAAGTAGGAATGGTTTTTTTGAGCTAGGAATTGACTATTGAACGCATATCAGTACTTAGATGAGAGTAATACAAATGACTCCATTTTATTGTTACGGTATTGTAGTGCAGATTCATTATGAGTACTGAGGTGGTTATCAGTTGCTGAAGATTTAGACTTCTTTCCCCATCGAGTATCATTACAAGAATCTTGTACTTTTTGATTTGAAGATACTTCTTTTATATATGTGAGAAATTAATTTATCAATCCCGTTTTTTTTTTTAACTGGAAATTATTTTTCTTTTTATACTTTCTATTTTAAGAGGCTTGTGCTGGTTAGGTTTTTGTCACCTTGACACAGGGATCTTCAGGGAGAAGGAAACCCTCAGTTAGAAAATGCCTTTGCCCTTTCCACCTGCAGGCAAGTCTGTGGGGCATTTTCTTGGTTGCTTGATGTGGGAAGGCCCAACCCACTGCTGACAGTCCCGACCCTGGGCGGGTGGTCTTCGTGTGTATAAGCAAGCCAGAGGGAACTAGCTAGTAAACAGCATTTCTCTGGGCTCTCAGCTTTAGTCCTGCCAGCTCCTGCTGGGACTTTTTTTTTTTTTCCAGTGATGAACTATTACCTAGAAGTAAGAGGAAATAAACCCTTTCTTCCACAGTTGCTTTTGGTCATGTGCATATCATAGCAAAAGAAAGCAAGCTAGGGCAAGGTGAGGAGTGAAGTGCAGAAGGATTATTCCAGTGCTAACCTCTGTGCCTCAGAGGCTTGGACTGTTTTCATGTGTGTGTGACTCCATAGGAAATAGTGTTGGTTTATACCTTTTCCAAAGAAAACTTGTACACTTGGATATGTGGGTTAGCTAAAAATGTATGATTTTTCCCCCTTAGGAGGGAAAAGAGAGTGTAGACATTTTCAGGATTAGTGCATTCTTAGCAGATATTTATGGAATTACTTTTTGTTTGAAATACCTATTTCCTAAGCAAAATGATAAGATAATTTAACTACTTTTTAGGAATGAACCCCATTATAATACATACTCACAGTTTTCCCCTTATGTCTCTTTATTTGCTTAATTTTAGGCAGGAAAATTTGAATTTTGTGTACCAAATTAGGAAAATACATTACTTTTTTACCTTAATGTTTTTTTCTAAAGAATATTTCTGATTTTTTGAAGCCTGGTACTTGAGTTAAGAGTTAAAAACACATTAGCCCTGCCTTTTTCTGAAGAGACAAGAAGTGGAAGTGGGGAAGGGAAAGGGACTGGGAGGAGAGTAGAGAGGGGAAACTGCAGTTGGGATGTGATATATGAGAGAAGAATAAATACAGTTTGTTTGCTTTTTTTAACCATATTATCTGCACTTTGGGTTCACACTTTGATTTTAAAAGATATAGGAATATTTTGAAAATAGGAATGCTCCAAAAGAATAGTTACTAGGTTCTCCTCGAGCCTTGGGAGGGAGGACCAGCTGCTTTCTAAACCTCAAATGTACTTCTGTGTTTTCAGTTCCATCTCTCAGTTTCTCTAGAAGATTCTTTTAGTGTCCTAATTCTGTTCTGAATGACCTAAATGACTTAAATGAATAACTCGTTAAAATTGGGTCAACACAAATGTAGTTGGATGAATTATATACGTGGTAAAGCAACAAAATACCTAATTTTTTTTGATTGGATATTTTCTTTATTTACATTTCTTTTTTTCTTTTTCTTTTTCTTTTGGTTTTGTTTTTCGAGACAGGGTTTCTCTGTGTAGCCCTGGCTGTCCTGGAACTCACTCTGTAGACAAGGCTGGCCCTGAACTCAGAAATCCGCCTGCCTCTGCCTCCTGAGTGCTGGGATTAAAGGCGTGTGCCACCATTTCAAATGTTTTCCCCTTTCCAGGTTTTCCCCTTCGGAAACCCCCATCCCATACCCCTCCTCCTTGTCTCCAAGAGGGTGCTCCCCCACCCACCCACTTCTGTCCTCCTGCCTTGGTATTCCCCTACACTGGGGCAGTGAACACCGTCAGACCCAACAGCTTCTCCTCCCACTTATGTCCATCCTCTGCCACATATGTGGCCAGCACCATGGGTCGCTCCATGTATAGTCTTTGGTTGGTAGTCCAGTCCCTTGGAGTTCCAGGGGTTCTGGCCTGTTGACACTGTTGTTCCCTCCATGGGGCTGCACCACCCCCTCAGCTCTTTCAGTCCCTATTCCAACTCCTCCATCAGGGACACTCCCCCCCCCCCCCCCACCGCCCCAGCTCAGTCCAATTGTTGACTGTGAGCTTCCACTTCTGTCTTTGTCAAGCTCTGGCACAGAGCCTCTCAGGAGACAGCCATATCAGGCTTCTATCAGCAAGTACTTCTTGGCATCCACAAAAGTGTCTACATTTGGTGACTATATATGGAATGGATCCCCAGGTGGGGCAGTCTCTGGATGGCCTTTCCTTCATTCTCTGCTCTACACATCTAGTGTAGTCCATCTGAAGGATAAGACTTTAGGGGAGAGGTATTTGTAAGGTTGGCTTAAAAGTGTCATCTGCAAAAGAGGAGTTGGCTGTATTAGGTATGTATCACTTTGTTATGTGGACTTCTTGCTAAGTGGAAGTGTGTGGTCCAGTAAGGCCAAGAGTGGAATTCAGAGCAAAAATCTTTTGCTAGCAACCAGATAAAATACTGGGTGAGATGGATGAAGGAAGGGTTCATTTAAAGGTAATTTTAGTAAGTGGATAGTTTCTGAGTGCTGTCTCCTAGGGTGATAGGATATGGTGATTTTTCAACCAGTAAAGTCCTTTACACTGAGGAGAGAAGTAGGACTTTGATACAGTGTTAGCCTAAAGAGGCAAATGATGTCTTACATGAAAGAACTTTTATAGGGCTAGGATGTGGTTAGGTAGCAGAATACTTGCCTTCCATATAAAAGCCCTGAGTTCAATTCCCCACACAGCGGGGGTGGGGGGTGAGAGTGGGGGGCTTCCTAAAATGAACTCTGTAAAAATTTATTAGAAATGACCAGAGTGAACAGGAAGAGTCATAAACAGTAGAAGAGATGAATGGGAAGGCATTTTAAACATGTGCAATAAATGAAAAGCATGAAAATGTGAATGAAAGTTAAACCAATAGATTTGAGGAAAATGGAAAAATGTGCAAGACTATTGGTGAGAAATCATAAAGGAAGTTAAAGATGAATACAAGTACAGTCAGAGCAGGCCCATTTGAAGTTTGGAAATCACATATTCACATACATATTCACATAAGAAGAGCCAGTAACCATGGTTGGTTGAGCAATAATCTTACCTGCTCAGAAACTGAAAAAACATCTGTAAAATTTATTTAGAATGGAAATATGGGATAGAAGAAAATAGATTATAGATTCTAAAATGAATAAATTCCTTTTTATATATATTTTAGTTTTGGTTATCATACATCATGGATTTCATTATATCATTTTATGCATAATAAATAAAAATCATTGTACTTTGCTCATATTTTCTTCCCCACTACACTCCGTCATCCTCATGCCTTCCCTTTTACTTTTTCTGCCAGTTAGTTCTCCAGTAACTGGATTCCTTAGGAGTAGTGTGTGGGCATTAACTGAGGAAGAAAGTTGATGACATCAGAGGGAGACTGATAGACCAGAGCAGAGCTCGGACTTTTTCCACTCATGAACTCTTTCCACTTGAGAAGTTTTTCCATGAGCTTAGCTGTATAGCGTATAAAACAGGTATACAAACTAAGCATTTAAAAAAAGAATAAGTCATTAGTTTATTTTAAAGCAATTTTTTGATAGTAATATAACTATCAGTTATTAAAAACAAAAGCAAATTCATGTACTCATGATAAAGATCTGTTTACCTTTATATAAAGATTTAAGTCTTTGCTGAATATTTGATACTGTAGGTTGTAAAACATCTTTATTTTGATAGGACCATTAGAAATTCTGATTTTTATCCCAAGTCAAAATTCATTGAATGTTTTTTTTTAAATGAAACTCAAGTTAGCAATTTTTAAAATCAAAATTCTAACACAATACAACACAGAAATGCACTAATTTGATACATTTTGAAGAATCATGGTAGGAGAATGTGAATTGTATTTGTTTTCCACGATTAAATCATCATTTGTTCATAAGAGCAGAAAACATTGTATATCCACTCAAAACACAGACATTTATAACATAAATGTTTTGTATGTGACCTCAGATGTTGTAGGCAGTGTGTTCATTGGTATTGTGTGGTGTCACGGCATACACAATGCACACTGTATATGTTATGTTTAGAATCAAGGCTGAAGTACAGTTTCATAACACAGTTCAGGTAAGAGCTGCCAGAGACATCTTGGTTTCATTACACGTCTTACTTTGAATTAAGTTTTGAATGGTCTATATTCAGAAACCTTTTACCATTGGCCAGAATTTTTTTTTGACCCTATATTTAGTTGTGTGGCTTTCATATGAGGTTGCAATTCACATTTTTAAGAAGTTAGACTTTAGAAAACATTTTGACAGTTTCTAACAAAACTAAACTTTGTCTTACCATATGAACTAGCAATCCACTTGGAATTTGTCCAAATGAGGTAAAAACTTGCATTTATATAAAAGACAGAGAAAAATATTTATAGGACCTTTATTCATAGTTTGCCCAGACTAAAAATAACTATTATATTCTTTGAAAGATACATGGATAGGCTGTCTTGTATCCATGCAATGGAATACTGCCAATGATTTGCAGACCCTGCATTCAGTTTTATGATTGAACTGTAACTCACAGTTGAAGAAGTTGGGACTAGCTGTTGCAGTAAGAATGAAGTAGGTTTTAGAAGAAACAAAATGAAAGCAAGTAGAAAATTGAAGTCAGGAGAACTTAGAGAATTTGAAATTTGAGTAATGCTTAAGGCCAAAATCAGACAGTTGCTAATAGGTATATAAGTTGAGTAGAATAGAGATAACCAAAGTCAGAAGTGTAGGCCTGCTTTTTTTTTTTTTTTGCAACTTTATTGGGTTCTTATATCTACCACCCTTCTAAACCTTATTCCACCCTGATCCCTTCCAACCCCCCAGCACTAGGTAGGAGAAAAGAGGTGAGAGGGGAAAAGAGGCATAGACCTTTTCAAACTACTTCCTGCTGATTAGGGCTATCAAGTTCCTTAGGGCAAGTCCAGTCTTCATCATCAGGATATCCAACTTCTTGTCTCTTTGCTCATGACCACTTACTTGACAGACTGTAGCAGCAGGAACCAGCATCAGCCTCCTTGGTGTGTACCTCCTGCCCATCTCAGGGCCCTACTATTTATATACCCTCTGAAAAGTTCCCATAATTCCAAATGCCATACACTGGCAGAAACTATCTGAGGCTGCTGAAACCATGTGCCCGCTAGAGCAAGATCAAATCGTAGTCACCTGCTGTGAAGCAGCCTCTTACCCCACACCTGAGATTAAAACAAAAACATATTCATATAACGTAACTGGATTTTTAAAGAAACCAAAATTTTCACTACAGAGAAGGAACTAAGCTTATTATTCTTTATGAAGCCATGATCTCTTGGTTACCACTAGATGTAGAAATGAGTATGAGTAAAAGTTAAAATGGAAAACAAAATAATAATTAGCTAATGTAACAGTGTTAGTAAATTAAATTTGTATAAAAAGAAAAGTAGTAACATAGGTTTATAAACATCTTTATGTTGAAAAATAAAAATTTGCAGAATATTTCAGTAGTGCTTCAGGGAAAAAATGTTAACATAATCTTCTAATGTGACTTAATTTCCAAATAAAGGCTAGAGAAGAAGTTGAAAGTCACTATGCTGTTGGCAACGTAACCGTTTTCCCAGCATGGACACTGCAAGACTAGGAAAGATGCTTTAGGTTTAGGTGCTGGGTCTTAGTCTTTTACTAAGACTTGGGTTGTCTTCAGAGAATGAAGGCTAAGTTATATAGAAATGCATATTTACAAAGTCTGAATTAAAGAGGATGAATAAACTGTAGTAAAATGCCAGAGTATAGATAGTGGGAATAAGATTACTGGCCCTGATTTACAAGGTAGATTTGGCTTGTGGAGTGTGTATATTCATAAAGTCAACACATGGAAGAATTTAGATTTGAATCAATCCTTGAAGGATAACTAGATTTGGATAATTATAGAAAAAGAAGGGTATTTTACACACACACATATATAAAGTTGCATAGGCAGAATAAACTAGATTATGGTAAATTTGAAAATTAGTGTAGCTTTGGTTTATATGACAATCATTTGAGAACATTTGCAGTTTCTTAATAGGAGATTAAAGTATTTTGGAAAATCATTTCAGCCTTAATTTACAAAAATAGATTAAGTGTGTAATTTAGTATATACATCTGGTATTTAGTATATAACTTTATTTAATCTAACGGAATAAATCACTATTGTTAAGTACTGAGGCTGCATCAGTAAATGGGTTTGTTTTAAGTTGTAGCAGTGCTTGAAGCTGAGGTGGGTTCAGGTAAGAGCAAGCAAGAGGGATGGTGAGTAGTGTTGTGGTGGGAGAGTCCTAGATCAGGCTGGGATTGTGACTGGAGAATGAACAAATGAAGAGCCATGGTCAGGCAATGGATAACATTCTAGATCACCCGTGTAAGTAACAGTGTGAGAGATGATGGCAAGGCCAAAGTGCACAGGTTCTTTAAAGTATGTATCTACACAGGAAAACGTTAATTTTAAATCAAGTGTTCAGTTTGCCTTTGTTTGTTATAATTTGTAACTAAGAACATTTAAGTGTGTAAAACATCAATATCCCAAGTTTTCTTTGAGAATATTTCAGTAGCTGTGTGTCATAGTCAATATTCTATTGCTGTGAACAGACACCATGACCACAGCAACTCTTAAAAAGGGAAAACATTTGATTGAGGCTTGCTTACAGTTTCAGAAAGTTAGTCAGATATCCTCATGGTGGCATGTAGGCAGATAATAGCCACTGAGAGTTCTACATCCAGATGCTGGCAGCAGGAAGAGAAGATACATTGGACCTGGCTTGACCTTTTGAAACCCAAAGCCCACGCCCATTAACACACTTTCTCCAGCAAGGCCTTAACTGTTTCCCGAAAGGCCACACTCCTAATCCCTCTCAAATAGCATCATTCCCTAATGGCCAAACATTCAAATATATGAGCCCATGGAGTCCATTCCTCATCAAACCACTACCCTGCATATTTGCACATTTTTTTAAGCTTTCCTTTCTGATAAAAGTGCATATTTCACTTTTAAATTTATTTAATAAGCAAGAACTTTAAGAATGCCCTATTACAATTATTCTTTAGGATGTTGGAATACTTGTGTATCCCATTTATATAATATAATTTATCTAGGAGACAACAGTTTTTAGGAATTAATTTGCATTTTATAAAAATTAAGATATCATTATTGTAGAGGTTATAGGGCAGCTTTGTGGAGTTAGTTTCCTCCTTTTGCTTTTACATGGGTGCTTGGCATTGAACTCAGATTGTCAGGCTTGTGTTGTTGGCCAGCAAGCATTTCTGATGAGCCATCTTGCAAACTCAGTTCATATTTTAAGTTTGTAACTAGTGATCTTTGTGCTGTACTTTTAGATAATTGTGAAAATTCAAAGTTGTATCTATGCTAAGAGCTGTATTTCAGAGTTAGGGCAGTACTGATTGCAGTAAATTTTACTATATTGAAAGATTCAATCACTCTGTTTTATAATTATTCTGTAAATGGTATGTTGTATACTTTATTGGTTGTTGTTTTCAGAGAAAGTCTCACTGTGGAGCCCTGGCTGGTCTGGATCTCACTCTGTAGCCCTGGCTGTCTTCAAACTCATAGACATCTGCCTGCTTCAGTCTCTTAGGATTTACATATATACCTCCATACCTAGCCCATAATTATTTTTTGAGTTATATTCTGGAAGAAGATTCTGGTAGTTAACCAGAGGGTTGTTTTGTTTTTCTGCAATAGAGAAATTTGTTTCCATACTGAACATTAAAACTTTCAAAAAGCTGGGTGTGATGGTATATGCCTGTAATATCTATTAGAGTGTCTTATTCTTTTTTGTATGTGTGGTTTTGAGGCAGGGTCTTACACTGAGGTCTAGATGGTCCCAGATACTGGGATTTACTGGCATGAGCTATCACACCTGATCTTTTAAAAAGATATAGCCCAGGCTGTCCTCCAACTCATGATTTTCTTGCCTGTCTCCAGTAGTTTGCTTACTATCATAGCCAGCACATTCAAAACAAAACAAAAGGGGGTTTGTTGTAGTGACAATTTTGGAGTTTTGGTTTCTTTGAAAAACACTGAAAGATGGGACTGTTTTCATTTTAATCCAGGTATGAGATATGGGTTGCTTCAGAGTGTCCACAGCAGCTGACTCGTGCTCTAGCAGGGGCAGAATGTTGCCAGCTGCGAGTAGTTTCTTCAGTTGTGTGGCATTTGGAATTCTGGGAACTTTTCAGAGGGGATATAAACACTAGAGCCCCAAGAGATGGAGTAGGTTGTTGTTGGTTGCTGTAGGTTTTGTTGATTGCTGTTGGTCATGGTTTGTTAAACAGTTGTGTGCAAAGAAGAAACAAGAAGAAATTGGATACCCTGAGGGCAAAGATCATACTTGCCCCAAGGACTCAATGCCCCTAGTCAGCAGGAAATAGTCTAATGATAATGTCTCCCCTCCCCCTTATCCTTTTTATCTCCTGTCTAGTGTTAGGGGGTTGAAAGGGTGGAAAAGGGGTGGAGAAGGGTGGAAGAAAAAAGAACACACAAAGCAGCCAAAAGCTGATTGCAGTCTTTATCTGTGTCTGTGGATGCTCTCAGAGAACAAAAAATGATTTGGATTTTTGTGATGACTTACAGTGTGTAGTCAACTAACCCAACAATGGACAGCTGTGAATGGGAAGTGAAAGAGCCTAGTAGTTGCTCAGTCCCACGAGGCTAGTTGTTTCATCTGGTCTTCTGTAGAAGTAGGTTCTAACAGATGTGCTGGCAAGTGCAAGTGGTCAGAGAAGAGTGAATCTTCCTTCTTCCAATGTCCTTATGAAGGCCTCCAGCAAAAGAAGGTGTGACCCAGATTAAAGGTGTGTACCACCACGCCTGGTTCTAAAACTTGCTTTGTCCCAGGCTGACCTTAAACTCAGAGATCTGCTTGTCTCAGTCTGTGCACTACCTTGTCTGGGCCTAAGAGTTTCATGGCCACTATACCCCAAGATCTCCTTGTCAAGATCCAGGTCAGAAAGCACTGATCATAAAATAAAGGTTGGACTAGGTATGTGAGTTCAAAACACTTGAGACACCATGTGTACAAATATATGCACACATAGGTAAAAATTGTGGGTGAAGCTGTTGTCACCTTGACATGATCAAGGAATTATAGCACATTGTGATTATGTTTGTTAGATTCTTCACCTTATGTACTTGTTAAAATTTCTTTCACATAAAAATAATGAAGCAGTAAAAGTTACTTTTTAGAGTTCAAGCTTGTCTTTTGTTTGAGAGAGATTCTTGCTTTACAGCCCAGGCTGTCTTGGAACTCACTGTGTAGCCCAAGCTGACCTTAACTTTATGGTAATCCTCCTCTTTCCGTTTCTTAAAATGCTGAGAGTACATGTGTAAGCTGCTGTGCCTGGCCAAGCTTGTCTAATTAAAATAGATATTTTTAAAGATTTATTTTTATTCTGTGTGTGGTGGGTGTTTTTGTGTACATGGTGTGTGTGTGTGTTGCCCACAACAGTTAGAACAAGGTGTCTGGTTCCCTGGAGCTGAAGTGGCAGGCAGTTGTGAGCTACTGTGAGGGTATTTCACATCCTTTGAAGGAACAGTCAGTACTCACAACCATTGAACTATCTCTCTAGCCCCTAATTAATGTATGATATGTTTTTTAATGAAAACTATCTACAAAATACTTATATTACATAGTGAAGTATTGTTATCTCTAGGAAATACTTCATGAAATTTTGAATTGCAAACTGAACAAGTCCATATTTTGTGGAACAGTAATTTTTGCTTGAAAGAACAACTGATGGGTTGTGATTATGTGGGACAGACATATATTCCTAAATGCCTTAAACCAAGCTTGTCATTTTAAGGAGAAGAACTAATTGTATTTGTTGCTAAGATGAGGTTTGAGTTATAGAAAACATTGGCATCTCTATATGTCAATGTTAAAGACTTATTTGTTTGTTTACTTATTTATTTTTATGTTTCCTGAGTGTTTTGCCTCTATGTGTGCATGTGTAACATGTGTCTGATCAAAAGAAGTTGAATTCCCTGTAACTGGGGTTAATGGATTTTTGTAAGCTACCATGTATATGCTGAAAAGTGATCTTGGGTCCTCTTCAAGAACAAATATGTGAATTTTTAAAAGGTTTCTATTAAAATGTCTCACCATTTGTGCATCTCTAGATAGCACAGATTTGCCAAAATGATTTTCCTGTCTTAGCCTCCTCGGGCTAGGATTACAAGTGTGTCCCACTAGGCCCAGTTGGTATATTTAAAATCACCTGAGCTATAAGAAACCCACATATATACATGCACATACCACGCTAGATAGACAAGTGGCATTTGTTTTTCCTTTCTTTTCCTCCTTCCTCCTTCCTTCTACCCTTCCCTCCTCTGTTCTTTCCTCACTACTTTTACCCCTCTTTCCTTGCCTGTATTGATCCAGTGCATGGCATTGGACCAATAGGTTTTCATTTCAATGTAAGAAGACTTAAGTTTCATTATCCTTATTACAACTAAACTGGTAAGACAGTACTTCTTTTTGGATTTTGGGAGTATCCAATAATAATGTCAATAACAGTTTGAAAGCCTATAATATAACAGCATCCTTTTTCTGGGTGTCTATTTGCATGAAGATAGATCTTCTTTTTACACTTCAAGCAAAACAATGTATCAACACATTGAATACAGAAACAGATACAAGAATCTAGCTGTCTTCCATCAAGGCAAACTCTGAAGACATTTACAGAGATATACAGACTTGTCACCTTCTACTAATCGTATTTTTGTTTTAGAAAAACTAGTTATCAAGGGGGATAACATTTGAAATGTAAATTAAAAAATATCTAATTAAAAAAAGAAAATTGAAAAATACACCATCTGCAAAAGCAAAAAAAAAGAAAAAAAGAAAAAAAGAAAAAGTAGTTATAAATAGTATCATTAGTAATTGTGTTACAGTAAGTGCTGTTTTAGGTGAATTGATAGTTTTAAAAATGAAAGCATAATATTAGATATATAAATTAGTTATTTCAAATGTTTCATAATTAAATGTAAATATATGTATTTATAAAATGTAAAATTATCACAATAATGGAAAACAAAAATTGTAATCAAGTAATTTTAAGCTAAAGTGGCAGGATCAGAAATATGCACACATGTTGCTAAGTACTGATGGCTAAGCACCAAAGTTTAAGTACAAACACAGAACAGATGGACGGAGAGGAGACAGGCTTGGAGTCTGGGTAGAAGAGCATAACACCATTAGAACTATCAGATTTCTGTTTTCCATAGTTAATAGCCAATGAATAAATAAAGACATAATTCTGGTTTGTACCAGCACAGATTTTAAACTATTCATGTCACAAATTTGCCAACTTTTTCTTTATATTTTTAATAATAAAATTTATGTATGCAGTGGTAAGGTAACATATTTACCTACCTGAATATTCTTTAATTGGAGCTAATGCAACATGTTGTAAGTAGGTCATTTACAAATAGTTTATTTGAGGCTCTTTTTTACTGGTAAATTGTTTTAACCTCTTACTAGACAGATTTGATCTGTATTGCTAGGCTATTTGCAACCAAAATACTCTTTCTCTTCTTGTGAGAAGAACTGGTTGATTTGTGATTATGCTGGTTTGGAAATAGCTGTGTTTGATTAGAAAGGTACTTGGTTTTGCTCCACATGCATAATGTTTAGTAGCTAATCTTTTTTAAAATGCTTTTCCAAAGATACAAAAGGATCCTTCTAAAAATTTTTATGATTGTTCTAAAATAGTCTTTTTTACATTTGGATTATTAAAGGCAGACTGTTTAGAATACTTTATGGGCTATATTGTTTTCTTTTAAAAAATTCTAGAGTATTTTTAAGAATATTTTACTGAGATTTATATATGTGTATATATATATATATATATATATATTTATTTACACACACATACATACACATAATGTATATGTTTAAATGACAAACTGTACAGAGGAACAGGCATATTTATGTCTATTTAAGATACATTTAAGATACATTCTTTACAGGTTAATTTATTAATGTCTTGCGACTAAATTCCTAAGGTCAATAATCATAAGGCATAGTATAGTTTCATTAAATATGCACTTCAAATATATATCAGACAAAATTACTTGTATTTGCCCCTAGAGATAAATAAAATGGATAAGATTAATAAAGCAAAAAAGACTTTTTGGTTGCTTTTCAGTCTTTTAAAAATATTTTTACCTGGTTAAAGGTCTGTAGTGAAGACCGACCAGTGCACCTCCTTGCATCTCAGCTCAGTTCTCCAGCAAAAAAAGTTGTAGCTTTTTTTGTAAACAGTATTTTTTCTGTTACTAAACACACACAGATGTACACACACTCATCATGTACCATTTATAGACTTATTTTTATAGTAATAGATAATACATTTGTATTTCTGCTTACTCTGCCCTTCTAACATGGTTATCACAAGTCAATAATCATTATCTACATTATATTACTACACAATGTTTCATACACACCTGGGTATTCTTTTCCTGAAGTTACTGAAATCAATATTTTTTGTGTGATTCTCTGTAAATTCATCCTTTAATAGTAAAATATTTTTCATGGTTGTAGAATTTGATATTCTTGTAGGTTGTTTTCCCCAAGAGCAATGTCTATCACATAAAGATCACATCCTTGGATGGAAGGTTGTTTTCCCTGGCCCTAACATATGGCAGTATAACATGAAATTAGGCATTCATCACATCAGAAACCTGAGCCTTATAATTGAAAGTTTATTGTTCTTTCTACTCATGCCTAGAGGGCTATCCTATATTCCAAGTCCAGAAAATTTGATTTTAGAGCTGTGATATAATCCACTTTTTCTAACTAAGAAGGAACCTCTTAGTTCTATTTTCACAATAAAAAAGCATTCAGTTAGATACAGGATAGACTGGAAACTAAAACTGCTTGGGGTTCGGCGTGCCTAGGTTCTTGTTTATTCAAACAGTTCTACTTTCTTTTAGACTCTAAACAAGTTTTCTAGATGATAGAAATTTCCTCAGATCTCATGTGTGTACTTAAAAGATTTGTAGGTACAAAGCAGTTTTGATAAAACAAAATATTTTTTCCCGTTTCTTGAAGACCCCTGCTAAATATAAAGGTTAATTTTAAGTATTAAAGTACTTTCCCCTCATTCTTCCCCCCTCTTTTTTTCATTTTCTAGCTTAAGTTGTTTTCATTTTCCCTCTCGTTTCTAAAGTAACTTATATCTCATATCATTAATATATAAAAGTATTGGGCATGGCGAGACTCTGAGCACTCAGGAGGCTGCTATGGGAGGATTAGGGCTGCACAATGAGATCCGCTGTCACAAAGTCAACTCCTCTTTTGTATATCTAGAATTATCTTGATTGTTAAAAACAGTTTTGCTCAGAAGCTAATTTAAAAAAAAAAACCAATAACCTTAAAACCTTAAAGTTGTGTTTAATGTAAGTTCTTAAAAAGTTTTCCTCAGGGCTGGAGAGATGGCTCAGTGGTTAAGAACACTGACTGTTCTTCTGAAGGTCCTGAGTTCAGATCCCAGCAACCACATGGTGGCTCACAACCATCCTTAATGAAATCTGATGCCCTCTTCTGGTGTGTCTGAAGACAGCTACAGTATAGTTACATATAATAATAAATAAATCTTAAAAAAAAAAAAAAAAAAAGGTGAGGCCCCTTGGTCTTGCAAACTTTATATGCCCCAGTACTGGGGAATGTCAGGGCCAAGAAGTGGGAGTGGGTGGGTAGGGGAGCATGGACGGGGGAGGGTATAGGGAACTTTCAGGATAGCATTTGAAATGTAAATGAAGAAAATATCTAATAATAATAAAAAAAAAAGTTTTGGTCAAACCAAAACTGAAGGTGTGAATAGGTGCAAATTCTTAGAAGAGCAAAAGAATTTTGTATAAAGAGCCAGGCATATTAAAGAGGAAGTTTCAAACTTTGAGATGTGGGTAAATGCTATACTATAATGTATACGGGATTATATGCTAAGTATGTACGTTTATTTTACCATCTGTCTGTTTTCAGTGGTAATATTGACTTTATTGTTAGATTTAAGTGCCTATATTCATAATAAAGCACCACTGAGGTGAACTGGCAGGAAAAGCAAGTGCTTGACAAGTGCTTACTGTGAAACAGAATTGGAAGATCTCAAATAACACAATAGACAGGGATTTATTATTCACTTGGGCTTTATAGATAACACTGATGGAGCCTTCCTATTGGCCTGTTGTTTTCCTAAATGATCTTGTAAAAGACAAAACAAAGAGAATAAACGAACTTAGTAGATCTAAGCAGATTATAAGTTTGGAATTCAGCTTTCTGATTTATATTATATCTAGGTATCAATAAAATAGTTTCTAGTTTTAAACAATGCCAGTGTATAAATACAAACATATAAGAAATGTATAAAGGGCTCCAAATATATAATACAAATTTATATGAAAGATAGAAGGTAGCTAAAGAGCTATGGTATTTACTAAATGCTTATGATTTCACGTAAAATTTGTGTGTGTGTTTACCATCGGTATATCTAAACATTTTGTTACCAGGTTTGTTTCCTATTTAAAAACATACTTTTATACACTAAGTAATATGACCAGTATAGAAAGTATTTAAGGATTCTTTTTCTATCTTTTCTTTTTTAACTCACTGACTGAAAATGTTTTGGAGCTGAACACACAGAACAAGATTCCCCTCCAAATTTCTATGATTTTTACCAGTGACTTTCTGGTCATGTTTCTGTTTGTATTTGTTTGCTATGATATGTAATCTGACTTTTATGACAAAGCACCATTATTTTTTATAAACAACTAGTTCTTATTGTTATTTTTACTTCAGAGACTTAACAGCTCTTCTACTTAAATTCTTGTTTGCCTTGGGCTGTTTGACTATTCATTCTTTCCTCTGTAGTAAGCGTGAATCAGGCACAGTTAAGGCTTAGCCTGTCTTAGCACTATTCAGTATTTCCTTTGCAGATGCCATAACTGTGGTTTAGGAATCTTGTTATTCAGTGGAATAACTGTCTTTAACAATTACTTCGTGTGAGACAAAAACTTGAGGGGGAGTGACTGTTTCAGGCTGCCAAGTAGATTAAAGAACGGCAAATTAACAGTTGGTAATAAAAAAGCAACTATTGAAAAAAAGATTAAAAAGAAAACCCTATGTGGGGTGTGTGTGTGTATATGTGTGTGTGTGTGCGTGTGCATGCGTGCGTGCGTGGTGGTGCACACTTTTAATCCTAGCACTTGTGAGACAGAGGCAGGCAGATCTGAGTTTGAGGCCATCCTGGTCTACAAAGCTAGTTCCAACAGACAAAGCCTGTCTCAAGAAAACCAAACAAACAAAAATTAAACCCTGTGTGTCATCAGTGATTATTTATTTTTATTTATCTCATAATATTTGTGTCTGGAATTATGCTATCTCCTAAAAATAAAAGGTTAATAAGATACTTTGCTTCTGTCAAGAAGCTTTCCAGTTAAATGAGGGACCAAGAGTCAGAACAACATAGGATAAAATTATGTTTCAAATCAGGCAATAATTATTATACTATATATTAGACCTGAGAGAATGTATATTCTTGAGATTTTGAGGATGTGTTTTAGGAAATGTAACACTATAACTCTTCATATTAACATATAGGAATTGGAGAAGGCCCTGACAAAGAGAAGTCCTGGTTAAATGTGTGTTATTGGTAAGAGTTGGCCATGCCAAGAACCCTAGAGCCTCAGACCCATGGAGAAATGGCAGCACCTCTGATCTAAGTGTGGATGTTGACAGTGTATACAGAAAATGTCTTCCCTGGTTTTCTTCCCTTGGATGACTATGCCCTGAAGACTGTTTTCCTAAGAGCAGCTAAACCCCGCCTTCTTGTTTATCTGTATGTAATAACTCTACCTTCTTGTTCTGCTGTATGCAATAACCCTACTTCTGTAATAAACTCCATCTGAGATGGAGTGCTGACGTTTCTCCAGTGGAGGACCCAAAGAACCAGGTCTCTGTCTTTTACTCATTCTATTGTTGACCCTCCCCCAACACTCCTAGTTAGATCAATCCTGGCAGCCATGCCGAACATGGCAATAACACACAAAAATGAGAAGGATCAGACTAGATTTCAAAAATAGACCTACATGTGGGAGTTGGATATATCACTAATTAATAAATGGTCTTGAGGTAATTGGCTATCAATATAGAAAAGCTACAAATTTTCTTTAGGAACCTTTAAGAAGATTGACTAGTAGACAATGCTTAAGAATCAATTTAGCTGGATTGCTAAAGAACATTACACAAAATTTGATTGTGTGTGTGTATATATATATATATATATATATATATATATATATATATAGGGAGAGAGAGAGAGAGAGAGAGAGAGAGAGAGAGAGAGAGAGAGAGATTCTACTACCAAGTGTATTAATTACTTTTCTTTATTCTGAGACCAGTATACTCAAGGATGAAAAGATTTCTCTTAATTTATGGTTTCAGAGAGTTCTGTTAAAAGTTTGGTCCCGTGTTCTTAGGAAAAAGCATGGTACTGGGGGTATGTTGTAGATGATAGCATTTTATATGTTGAAGCAGAAAGATAAAACAGGTATAATATATATGAAAGGACCTACCCCCATTGACATAGTTCTTCAGCTATGTTTCACCTCCCAAAGTTTTCTGAACCTCCTAAAATACCATAATTTGCTAGGAATTAAGTGTTCAAAACACGATCTAGGGGAAACATTTCAGACTCAAACCA
The DNA here is from genome assembly GCF_978045245.1 of Mus caroli. NCBI lineage: Eukaryota > Metazoa > Chordata > Mammalia > Rodentia > Muridae > Mus > Mus caroli. The sequence continues at coordinate 93,925,870 of NW_028227268.1, read as the reverse complement.
TAACATTCTTCCATATGCACTCAATGGTACATGGTCATCTATCTCATAATGCAAAATGCATCTAATCTCAAATATCCAACATCATTCAAAGTTTCCTCTAATCCTCAAGGCAAGCATGCATAGAAAGATATAAAAGTGGAAGTACTTGTTGAGAAGGGTTTCCTAAACTGATTCCCTTACTTCACTCACTTGCTTTGTTTGAGTACTCTGTGTATTCAGCTCCTGGCCCCTTATGTGTGCCTGTGTGTTCGTATGCATGTGTGGGAGTAGTTTACCTACATGTATTATATGTACTGTTAGAGTCCGCCAAAAGACCCTCACTCACAGAGACCACAGAGATCGATCGGCATTGCTGCAAACCGCAAGAGGTTTTTTATTGATCCAACATGTTGGGGACCCCCCTCAGCACGTAGGCAAGAAGAGAGACTCCGAACAAAGAACACACTTTTTTTTTTTTTTTTTTTTTTTTTTTTGTGGTTTTTCGAGACAGGGTTTCTCTGTATAGCCCTGGCTGTCCTGGAACTCACTCTGTAGACCAGGCTGGCCTTGAACTCAGAAATCAGCCTGCCTCTGCCTCCCAAGTGCTGGGATTAAAGGCATGCACCACCACAAGAACACACTTTTTATACTTTGTAAAGGGCAGATTTAGGCAACAGGGCTAGCTGGCTTACTCTAATTAGTGTAGCTAGTAACCCTTTCAGGCATTGGTTGGTTTGCATATGGTGACTACCTTTGGCCTAGTCCCTCATTCTGCCTGCCCTTATGGTTTTTCTCAGCATTGTTTAGTTGGCCAGCTTCCTTATCTGGCTCTGCACTTGGCCTCCTAGTATAGTTTGGAAAGTCCCTTCAGAGGGAGAAGGGGCCAGATGGTCTTGAATTTATTTTGGATTCTACAATACCATGTCTATGGCTGGTGCCTACAGAGGTTAGAAGAGGGCATTAAGTTCCCTGGAAGTGAGTTACAGATAGTTGTGAGTCACTTCTATGGGTGCTGGGAACCAAACTAGGGTGCTCTGTAAAAGCATCAAGTACCCTTAACCAGTAAACACCTCTTTAGGCACTCAGTAATCTCATTTCAGTGGTGAAAAGGGAAGTGGGAAGTAGAGAAAAGGGTATAAAGAAAGACTTAGAAGTAAAATATTTGTGTTTTTTTTTTTTTTTTTTTTTTTTTTTTTTTTTTTTTTTTTTTTACTGGTCAAGGTGACTCTTTTATTTTTTTTTTTGAATTTTCTTCTTTTTTTTTGATTTTTAATATTTTTATTACATATTTTCCTCAATTACATTTCCAATGCTATCCCAAAAGTCCCCCATAGTGCCCCCCACTTCCCTACCCACCCATTCCCATTCTTTTGGCCCTGGCATTCCCCTATATTGGGGCATATAAAGTTTGCAAGTCCAATGGGCCTCTCTTTCCATTGATGGCCGACTAGGCCATCTTTCGATACATATGCACCTAGAGACAAGAGCTCCAGGGTTCTGGTTAGTACATCATGTTGTTCCAACAATAGGGTTGCAGATCCCTTTAGCTCCTTGGGTACTTTCTCTAGCTTCTCCATTGGGAGCCCTGTGATACATCCAATAGCTGACTGTGAACATCCACTCCTGTGTTTGCTAGGCCCCAGCATCGTCTCACAAGAGACAGCTATATTTGGGTCCTTTCAGCAAAATCTTGCTAGTGTATGCAATGGTGTCAGCGTTTAGAAGCTGCTTATGGGATGGATCCCTGGATACAGCAGTCTCTAAATGGTCCATCCTTTCATCACAGCTACGAACTTTGTCTCTGTAACTCCTTCCCTGGGTGTTTTGTTCCCAATTCTAAGAAGGTGCACAGTGTCCACACTTTGGTCTTCATTCTTCTTGAGTTTCATGCGTTTATCAAATTGTATCTTATATCTTGGGTATCCTAAGTTTTGGGCTAATATCCACTTATCAGTGAATACATATTGTGTGAGTTCTTTTGTGATTGTGTTACTTCACTCAAGATGATGCCCTCCAGGTCCATCCATTTGGCTAGGAATTTCATAAATTCATTCTTTTTAATAGCTGAGTAGTACTCCATTGTGTAAATGTACCATAATTTCTGTATCCATTCCTCTGTTGAGGGACATCTGGGTTCTTTCCAGCTTCTGGCTATTATAAATAGGGCTGTTATGAACATAGTGGAGCATGTGTCCTTTTTACCGGTTGGGACATCTTCTGGATATATGCCCAGGAGAGGTATTGCTGGATCCTCCGGTAGTACTATGTCCAATTTTCTGAGGAACCGCCAGACTGATTTCCAGAGTGGTTGTACAAGCTTGCAATCCCACCAACAATGGAGGAGTGTTCCTCTTTCTCCACATCCTCGGCAGCATCTGCTGTCACCTGAATTTTTGATCTTAGCCATTCTGACTGGTGTGAGGTGGAATCTCAGGGTTGTTTTGATTTGCATTTCCCTGATGATTAAGGATGTTGAACATTTTTTCAGGTGCTTCTCTGCCATTCGGTATTCCTCAGGTGAGAATTCTTTGTTCAGTTCTGAGCCCCATTTTTTAATGGGGTTATTTGACTTTCTGGAGTCCACCTTCTTGAGTTCCTTATATATATTGGATATTAGTCCCTTATCTGATTTAGGATAGGTGAAGATCCTTTCCCAATCTGTTGGTGGTTTTTTTGTCTTATTGATGGTGTCTTTAGCCTTGCAGAAGCTTTGTAGTTTCATGAGGTCCCACTTGTCAATTCTCGATCTTACAGCACAAGCCATTACTGTTCTATTCAGGAATTTTTCCCCTGTGCCCATATCTTCAAGGCTTTTCCCCACTTTCTCCTCTATAAGTTTCAGTGTCTCTGGTTTTATGTGAAGTTCCTTGATCCACTTAGACTTGACCTTAGTACAAGGAGATAGGAATGGATCGATTCGCATTCTTCTACATGTTAACAACCAGTTGTGCCAGCAACATTTGTTGAAAATGCTGTCTTTCTTCCACTGGATGTTTTTAGCTCCCTTGTCGAGGATCAAGTGACCATAGGTGTGTGGGTTCATTTCTGGGTCTTCAATTCTATTCCATTGGTCTATTTGTCTGTCACTATACCAGTACCATGCAGTTTTTATCACAATTGCTCTGTAGTAGAGCTTTAGGTCCGGCATGGTGATTCCACCAGAGGTTCTTTTATCCTTGAGAAGAGTTTTTGCTATCCTAGGTTTTTTGTTATTCCAGATGAATTTGCAGATTGCACTTTCTAATTCGTTGAAGAATTGATTTGGAATTTTGATGGGGATTGCATTGAATCTGTAGATTGCTTTTGGCAAGATAGCCATTTTTACAATGTTGATCCTGCCAGTCCATGAGCATGGGAGATCTTTCCATCTTCTGAGATCTTCTATAATTTCTTTCTTCATAGACTTGAAGTTTTTATTTTATTTTTTTTTTAAATTTTTTTTTATTACATATTTTCCTCAATTACATTTCCAATATTATCCCAAAAGTCCCCCATAGCGCCCCCCACTTCCCTACCCACCCATTCCCATTCTTTTGGCCCTGGCATTCCCCTATATTGGGGCATATAAAGTTTGCAAGTCCAATGGGCCTCTCTTTCCATTGATGGCCGACTAGGCCATCTTTCGATACATATGCAGCTAGAGACAAGAGCTCCAGGGTTCTGGTTAGTACATCATGTTGTTCCAACAATAGGGTTGCAGATCCCTTTAGCTCCTTGGGTACTTTCTCTAGCTTCTCCATTGGGAGCCCTGTGATACATCCAATAGCTGACTGTGAACATCCACTCCTGTGTTTGCTAGGCCCCGGCATCGTCTCACAAGAGACAGCTATATTTGGGTCCTTTCAGCAAAATCTTGCTAGTGTATGCAATGGTGTCAGCGTTTAGAAGCTGATTATGGGACGGATCCCTGGATACAGCAGTCTCTAAATGGTCCATCCTTTCATCACAGCTACGAACTTTGTCTCTGTAACTCCTTCCCTGGGTGTTTTGTTCCCAATTCTAAGAAGGTGCACAGTGTCCACACTTTGGTCTTCATTCTTCTTGAGTTTCATGCGTTTATCAAATTGTATCTTATATCTTGGGTATCCTAAGTTTTGGGCTAATATCCACTTATCAATGAATACATATTGTGTGAGTTCTTTTGTGATTGTGTTACTTCACTCAAGATGATGCCCTCCAGGTCCATCCATTTGGCTAGGAATTTCATAAATTCATTCTTTTTAATAGCTGAGTAGTACTCCATTGTGTAAATGTACCATAATTTCTGTATCCATTCCTCTGTTGAGGGACATCTGGGTTCTTTCCAGCTTCTGGCTATTATAAATAGGGCTGCTATGAACATAGTGGAGCATGTGTCCTTTTTACCGGTTGGGACATCTTCTGGATATATGCCCAGGAGAGGTATTGCTGGATCCTCCGGTAGTACTATGTCCAATTTTCTGAGGAACCGCCAGACTGATTTCCAGAGTGGTTGTACAAGCTTGCAATCCCACCAACAATGGAGGAGTGTTCCTCTTTCTCCACATCCTCGGCAGCATCTGCTGTCACCTGAATTTTTGATCTTAGCCATTCTGACTGGTGTGAGGTGGAATCTCAGGGTTGTTTTGATTTGCATTTCCCTGATGATTAAGGATGTTGAACATTTTTTCAGGTGCTTCTCTGCCATTCGGTATTCCTCAGGTGAGAATTCTTTGTTCAGTTCTGAGCCCCATTTTTTAATGGGGTTATTTGACTTTCTGGAGTCCACCTTCTTGAGTTCCTTATATATATTGGATATTAGTCCCTTATCTGATTTAGGATAGGTGAAGATCCTTTCCCAATCTGTTGGTGGTTTTTTTGTCTTATTGATGGTGTCTTTAGCCTTGCAGAAGCTTTGTAGTTTCATGAGGTCCCACTTGTCAATTCTCGATCTTACAGCACAAGCCATTACTGTTCTATTCAGGAATTTTTCCCCTGTGCCCATATCTTCAAGGCTTTTCCCCACTTTCTCCTCTATAAGTTTCAGTGTCTCTGGTTTTATGTGAAGTTCCTTGATCCACTTAGACTTGACCTTAGTACAAGGAGATAGGAATGGATCGATTCGCATTCTTCTACATGTTAACAACCAGTTGTGCCAGCAACATTTGTTGAAAATGCTGTCTTTCTTCCACTGGATGTTTTTAGCTCCCTTGTCGAGGATCAAGTGACCATAGGTGTGTGGGTTCATTTCTGGGTCTTCAATTCTATTCCATTGGTCTATTTGTCTGTCACTATACCAGTACCATGCAGTTTTTATCACAATTGCTCTGTAGTAGAGCTTTAGGTCCGGCATGGTGATTCCACCAGAGGTTCTTTTATCCTTGAGAAGAGTTTTTGCTATCCTAGGTTTTTTGTTATTCCAGATGAATTTGCAGATTGCACTTTCTAATTCGTTGAAGAATTGATTTGGAATTTTGATGGGGATTGCATTGAATCTGTAGATTGCTTTTGGCAAGATAGCCATTTTTACAATGTTGATCCTGCCAGTCCATGAGCATGGGAGATCTTTCCATCTTCTGAGATCTTCTATAATTTCTTTCTTCATAGACTTGAAGTTTTTATTTTATTTTTTTTTTAAATTTTTTTTTATTACATATTTTCCTCAATTACATTTCCAATATTATCCCAAAAGTCCCCCATAGCGCCCCCCACTTCCCTACCCACCCATTCCCATTCTTTTGGCCCTGGCATTCCCCTATATTGGGGCATATAAAGTTTGCAAGTCCAATGGGCCTCTCTTTCCATTGATGGCCGACTAGGCCATCTTTCGATACATATGCAGCTAGAGACAAGAGCTCCAGGGTTCTGGTTAGTACATCATGTTGTTCCAACAATAGGGTTGCAGATCCCTTTAGCTCCTTGGGTACTTTCTCTAGCTTCTCCATTGGGAGCCCTGTGATACATCCAATAGCTGACTGTGAACATCCACTCCTGTGTTTGCTAGGCCCCGGCATCGTCTCACAAGAGACAGCTATATTTGGGTCCTTTCAGCAAAATCTTGCTAGTGTATGCAATGGTGTCAGCGTTTAGAAGCTGATTATGGGACGGATCCCTGGATACAGCAGTCTCTAAATGGTCCATCCTTTCATCACAGCTACGAACTTTGTCTCTGTAACTCCTTCCCTGGGTGTTTTGTTCCCAATTCTAAGAAGGTGCACAGTGTCCACACTTTGGTCTTCATTCTTCTTGAGTTTCATGCGTTTATCAAATTGTATCTTATATCTTGGGTATCCTAAGTTTTGGGCTAATATCCACTTATCAATGAATACATATTGTGTGAGTTCTTTTGTGATTGTGTTACTTCACTCAAGATGATGCCCTCCAGGTCCATCCATTTGGCTAGGAATTTCATAAATTCATTCTTTTTAATAGCTGAGTAGTACTCCATTGTGTAAATGTACCATAATTTCTGTATCCATTCCTCTGTTGAGGGACATCTGGGTTCTTTCCAGCTTCTGGCTATTATAAATAGGGCTGCTATGAACATAGTGGAGCATGTGTCCTTTTTACCGGTTGGGACATCTTCTGGATATATGCCCAGGAGAGGTATTGCTGGATCCTCCGGTAGTACTATGTCCAATTTTCTGAGGAACCGCCAGACTGATTTCCAGAGTGGTTGTACAAGCTTGCAATCCCACCAACAATGGAGGAGTGTTCCTCTTTCTCCACATCCTCGGCAGCATCTGCTGTCACCTGAATTTTTGATCTTAGCCATTCTGACTGGTGTGAGGTGGAATCTCAGGGTTGTTTTGATTTGCATTTCCCTGATGATTAAGGATGTTGAACATTTTTTCAGGTGCTTCTCTGCCATTCGGTATTCCTCAGGTGAGAATTCTTTGTTCAGTTCTGAGCCCCATTTTTTAATGGGGTTATTTGACTTTCTGGAGTCCACCTTCTTGAGTTCTTTATATATATTGGATATTAGTCCCTTATCTGATTTAGGATAGGTGAAGATCCTTTCCCAATCTGTTGGTGGTTTTTTTGTCTTATTGATGGTGTCTTTAGCCTTGCAGAAGCTTTGTAGTTTCATGAGGTCCCACTTGTCAATTCTCGATCTTACAGCACAAGCCATTACTGTTCTATTCAGGAATTTTTCCCCTGTGCCCATATCTTCAAGGCTTTTCCCCACGTTCTCCTCTATAAGTTTCAGTGTCTCTGGTTTTATGTGAAGTTCCTTGATCCACTTAGACTTGACCTTAGTACAAGGAGATAGGAATGGATCGATTCGCATTCTTCTACATGTTAACAACCAGTTGTGCCAGCACCATTTGTTGAAAATGCTGTCTTTCTTCCACTGGATGTTTTTAGCTCCCTTGTCGAGGATCAAGTGACCGTAGGTGTGTGGGTTCATTTCTGGGTCTTCAATTCTATTCCATTGGTCTATTTGTCTGTCACTATACCAGTACCATGCAGTTTTTATCACAATTGCTCTGTAGTAGAGCTTTAGGTCCGGCATGGTGATTCCACCAGAGGTTCTTTTATCCTTGAGAAGAGTTTTTGCTATCCTAGGTTTTTTGTTATTCCAGATGAATTTGCAGATTGCACTTTCTAATTCGTTGAAGAATTGATTTGGAATTTTGATGGGGATTGCATTGAATCTGTAGATTGCTTTTGGCAAGATAGCCATTTTTACAATGTTGATCCTGCCAGTCCATGAGCATGGGAGATCTTTCCATCTTCTGAGATCTTCTATAATTTCTTTCTTCATAGACTTGAAGTTTTTATTTTATTTTTTTTTTAAATTTTTTTTTATTACATATTTTCCTCAATTACATTTCCAATATTATCCCAAAAGTCCCCCATAGCGCCCCCCACTTCCCTACCCACCCATTCCCATTCTTTTGGCCCTGGCATTCCCCTATATTGGGGCATATAAAGTTTGCAAGTCCAATGGGCCTCTCTTTCCATTGATGGCCGACTAGGCCATCTTTCGATACATATGCAGCTAGAGACAAGAGCTCCAGGGTTCTGGTTAGTACATCATGTTGTTCCAACAATAGGGTTGCAGATCCCTTTAGCTCCTTGGGTACTTTCTCTAGCTTCTCCATTGGGAGCCCTGTGATACATCCAATAGCTGACTGTGAACATCCACTCCTGTGTTTGCTAGGCCCCGGCATCGTCTCACAAGAGACAGCTATATTTGGGTCCTTTCAGCAAAATCTTGCTAGTGTATGCAATGGTGTCAGCGTTTAGAAGCTGATTATGGGACGGATCCCTGGATACAGCAGTCTCTAAATGGTCCATCCTTTCATCACAGCTACGAACTTTGTCTCTGTAACTCCTTCCCTGGGTGTTTTGTTCCCAATTCTAAGAAGGTGCACAGTGTCCACACTTTGGTCTTCATTCTTCTTGAGTTTCATGCGTTTATCAAATTGTATCTTATATCTTGGGTATCCTAAGTTTTGGGCTAATATCCACTTATCAATGAATACATATTGTGTGAGTTCTTTTGTGATTGTGTTACTTCACTCAAGATGATGCCCTCCAGGTCCATCCATTTGGCTAGGAATTTCATAAATTCATTCTTTTTAATAGCTGAGTAGTACTCCATTGTGTAAATGTACCATAATTTCTGTATCCATTCCTCTGTTGAGGGACATCTGGGTTCTTTCCAGCTTCTGGCTATTATAAATAGGGCTGCTATGAACATAGTGGAGCATGTGTCCTTTTTACCGGTTGGGACATCTTCTGGATATATGCCCAGGAGAGGTATTGCTGGATCCTCCGGTAGTACTATGTCCAATTTTCTGAGGAACCGCCAGACTGATTTCCAGAGTGGTTGTACAAGCTTGCAATCCCACCAACAATGGAGGAGTGTTCCTCTTTCTCCACATCCTCGGCAGCATCTGCTGTCACCTGAATTTTTGATCTTAGCCATTCTGACTGGTGTGAGGTGGAATCTCAGGGTTGTTTTGATTTGCATTTCCCTGATGATTAAGGATGTTGAACATTTTTTCAGGTGCTTCTCTGCCATTCGGTATTCCTCAGGTGAGAATTCTTTGTTCAGTTCTGAGCCCCATTTTTTAATGGGGTTATTTGACTTTCTGGAGTCCACCTTCTTGAGTTCTTTATATATATTGGATATTAGTCCCTTATCTGATTTAGGATAGGTGAAGATCCTTTCCCAATCTGTTGGTGGTTTTTTTGTCTTATTGATGGTGTCTTTAGCCTTGCAGAAGCTTTGTAGTTTCATGAGGTCCCACTTGTCAATTCTCGATCTTACAGCACAAGCCATTACTGTTCTATTCAGGAATTTTTCCCCTGTGCCCATATCTTCAAGGCTTTTCCCCACGTTCTCCTCTATAAGTTTCAGTGTCTCTGGTTTTATGTGAAGTTCCTTGATCCACTTAGACTTGACCTTAGTACAAGGAGATAGGAATGGATCGATTCGCATTCTTCTACATGTTAACAACCAGTTGTGCCAGCACCATTTGTTGAAAATGCTGTCTTTCTTCCACTGGATGTTTTTAGCTCCCTTGTCGAGGATCAAGTGACCGTAGGTGTGTGGGTTCATTTCTGGGTCTTCAATTCTATTCCATTGGTCTATTTGTCTGTCACTATACCAGTACCATGCAGTTTTTATCACAATTGCTCTGTAGTAGAGCTTTAGGTCCGGCATGGTGATTCCACCAGAGGTTCTTTTATCCTTGAGAAGAGTTTTTGCTATCCTAGGTTTTTTGTTATTCCAGATGAATTTGCAGATTGCACTTTCTAATTCGTTGAAGAATTGATTTGGAATTTTGATGGGGATTGCATTGAATCTGTAGATTGCTTTTGGCAAGATAGCCATTTTTACAATGTTGATCCTGCCAATCCATGAGCATGGGAGATCTTTCCATCTTCTGAGATCTTCTATAATTTCTTTCTTCAGAGACTTGAAGTTTTTATTATACAGATCTTTCACTTCCTTAGTTAGAGTCACGCCAAGATATTTTATATTATTTGTGACTATTGAGAAGGGTGTTGTTTCCCTAATTTCTTTCTCAGCCTGTTTATTCTTTGTGTAGAGAAAGGCCATTGATTTGTTTGAGTTAATTTTATATCCAGCTACTTCACCGAAGCTGTTTATCAGGCTTAGGAGTTCTCTGGTGGAATTTTTAGGGTCACTTATATATACTATCATATCATCTGCAAAAAGTGATATTTTGACTTCATCTTTTCCAATTTGTATCCCTTTGATCTCCTTTTGTTGTCGAATTGCTCTGGCTAGGACTTCAAGTACAATGTTGAATAGGTATGGAGAAAGTGGACAGCCTTGTCTAGTCCCTGATTTTAGAGGGATTGCTTCAAGCTTCTCACCATTTACTTTGATGTTGGCTACTGGTTTGCTGTAGATTGCTTTTATCATGTTTAGGTATGGGCCTTGAATTCCTGATCTTTCCAAGACTTTTATCATGAATGGGTGTTGGATCTTGTCAAATGCTTTTTCCGCATCTAACGAGATGACCAAGTGGTTTTTGTCTTTGAGTTTGTTTATATACTGGATTACGTTGATGGATTTCCGTATATTGAACCATCCCTGCATCCCTGGGATGAAACCTACTTGGTCAGGATGGATGATTGTTTTGATGTGTTCTTGGATTCGGTTAGCAAGAACTTTATTGAGGATTTTTGCATCAATATTCATAAGGGATATTGGTCTGAAGTTTTCTATCTTTGTTGGGTCTTTTTGTGGTTTAGGTATCAGAGTAATTGTGGCTTCATAGAATGAGTTGGGTAGAGTACCTTCTGTTTCTATTTTGTGGAATAGTTTGTGAAGAACTGGGATTAGATCTTCTTTGAAGGTCTGATAGAACTCTGCACGAAACCCATCTGGTCCTGGGCTTTTTTTTAGTTGGGAGACTATTAATGACTGCATCTATTTCTTTGGTGGATATAGGGCTGTTTAGATCATTAACCTGATCTTGATTCAACTTTGGTACCTGGTATCTGTCTAGGAACTTCTCCATTTCATCCAGGTTCTCCAGTTTTGTTGAGTATAGCCTTTGGTAGAAGGATCTGATGGTGTTTTGGATGTCTTCAGGATCTGTTGTTATGTCTCCTTTTTCATTTCTGATTTTGTTAATTAGGATGCTTTCCCTGTGCCCTCTAGTGAGTCTGGCTAAGGGTTTATCTATCTTGTTGATTTTCTCAAAGAACCAGCTCCTTGATTGGTTGATTCTTTGAATAGTTTTTCTTGTTTCCACTTGGTTGATTTCACCCCTGAGTTTGATTATTTCCTGCCGTCTACTCCTCTTGGGTGAATTTGCTTCCTTTTGTTCTAGTGCTTTTAGGTGTGTTGTCAAGCTGCTAATGTGTGCTCTCTCTAGTTTCCTTTTGGAGGCACTCAGAGCTATGAGTTTTCCTCTTAGAAATGCTTTCATTGCGTCCCATAAGTTTGGGTATGTTGTGGCTTCATTTTCATTGAACTCTAAAAAGTCCTTAATTTCTTTCTTTATTCCTTCCTTGACCAAGGTATCATTGAGAAGAGTGTTGTTCAGTTTCCACGTGAAGGTTGGCTTTCTATTATTTATTTTGTTATGGAAGATCAGCCTTAGTCCATGGTGATCTGATAGGATGCATGGGACAATTTCAATATTTTTGTATCTGTTGAGGCCTGTTTTGTGACCAATTATGTGGTCAGTTTTGGAGAAGGTACCATGAGGTGCTGAAAAGAAGGTATATCCTTTTGTTTTAGGATAGAATGTTTTGTAGATATCTGCCAGATCCATTTGATTCATAACTTCTGTTAGTTTCACTGTGTCCCTGTTTAGTTTCTGTTTGGATGATCTGTCCATTGGTGAAAGTGGTGTGTTGAAGTCTCCCACTATTATTGTATGAGGTGCAATGTGTGCTTTGAGATTTACTAAAGTTTCTTTAATGAATGTGGCTGCCTTTGTATTTGGAGCATAGATATTCAGGATTGATAGTTCCTCTTGGAGGATTTTACCTTTGATGAGTATGAAGTGTCCCTCCCTGTCTTTTTTAATGAATTTGGGTTGGAAGTCAATCTTATCAGATATTAGAATGGCTACTCCAGCTTGTTTCTTCATACCATTTGCTTGGAAAGTTGTTTTCCAGCCTTTCATTCTGAGGTAGTGTCTATCTTTTTCTCTGAGATGAGTTTCCTGTAAGCAGCAAAATGTTGGGTCTTGTTTGTGTAGCCAGTTTGTTAGTCTATGTCTTTTTAACGGGGAGTTGAGTCCATTGATATTAAGAGATATTAAGGAAAAGTAATTGTTGTTTCCTGTTATTTTTGTTGTTAAAGTTGGCATTCTGTTCTTGTGGCTGTCTTCTTTTAGGTTTGTTGAGGGATTACCTTCTTGTTGTTTCTAGGGCGTGGTTCCTGTCCTTGTATTGGTTTTTTTCTGTTATTATCCTTTGAAGGGCTGGATTCGTGGAGAGATAATGTGTGAATTTGGTTTTGTCGTGGAATACTTTGGTTTCTCCATCTATGTTAATTGAGAGTTTGGCTGGGTATAGTAGCCTGGGCTGGAATTTGTGATCTTTTAGTGTCTGTATAACATCTGTCCAGGATCTTCTGGCTTTCATAGTCTCTGGTGAAAAATCTGGTGTAATTCTGATAGGCTTGCCTTTATATGTTACTTGGCCTTTTTCTCTTACTGCTTTTAGTATTCTATCTTTATTTAGAGCATTTGTTGTTCTGATTATTATGTGTCAGGAGGTATTTCTTTTCTGGTCCAGTCTATTTGGAGTTCTGTAGGCTTCTTGTATGTTCATGGGCATCTCTTTCTTTAGATTTGGGAAGTTTTCTTCTATAATTTTGTTGAAGATGTTTGCTGGTCCTTTGAGTTGAAAATCTTCATTCTCATCCACTCCTATTATCCGTAGGTTTGGTCTTCTCATTGTGTCCTGTATTTCTTGGATGTTTTGAGTTAGGATCTTTTTGCATTTTACATTTTCCTTGATTGTTGTGCCGATGTTCTCTATGGAATCTTCTGCACCTGAGATTCTCTCTTCCATCTCTTGTATTCTGTTGCTGATGCTCGTATCTATGGTTCCAGATTTCTTTCCTAGGGTTTCTATTTCCAGTGTTGCCTCATTTTGGGTTTTCTTTATTGTGTCTACTTCCCTTTTTAGGTCTAGTATGGTTTTGTTCATTTCCATCATCTGTTTGGATGTGTTTTCCTGTTTTTTTTTAAGGACTTCTACCTGTTTGATTGTGTTATCCTGTTTTTCTTTAAGGACTTCTACCTGTTTGATTGTGTTATCCTGTTTTTCTTTAAGGACTTGTAACTCTTTAGCCATGTTCTCCTGTAATTCTTTAAGTGAGTTATTAAAGTCCTTCTTGATGTCCTCTACCATCATCATGAGATATGCTTTTAGATCCGTGTCTAGCTTTTCCGGTGTGTTGGGGTGCCCTGGACTGGGCGAAGTGGGGGTGCTGGGTTCTGATGATGGTGAGTGGTCTTGGTTTCTGTTAGTAAGATTATTAGGTTTACCTTTCGCCATCTGGTAATCTCTGGGGTTAGTTGTTATCGTTGTCACTGTTTAAAGATGGAGCAGAAGCTGTGTTCCACTCACCAGCAGTCTCAAAATCCTGCAGCGGGGGTCGTGGGTAGCTGGCGGTACCCCGGTGCTGGTCCAGCCGGAAGAGGCCTGTGGTCCTACTCAGGCCGGTTTCTGGTTTTCTGCTTCCCTAACTAATGCAGTCTCTGGTCCCAAATGCAATTGGATTGGAACAGAAGCTGTGTTCCACTCACCAGAAGTCTTAAGATCCTGTGGCGGGTGTTGTGGGTAGCTGGCGAGTGTCAGCCGACCCTGCGCCCTAGCTACCTCGGTGCTTTTCTGACTGGAAGAGGCTTGTGGCCCTATGTAGGCCGGATTTCTGCCTCCCCAACCAAAGCAGTCTCAGGTCCCGCGTGATTGGACTGGAGCAGAAGCTGTGTTCCACTCACCAGCAGTCTCAAAATCCTGTGGCGGGGGTCGTGGGTAGCTGGCAGGTGTCAGGCGACCCTGCGCTCAAGCTACCCCTGTGCTGATCCGGCCGGATGAGGCCTGTGGCCCTACTCAGGCCGGTTTCTGCTTCCCTAACTAATGCAGTCTCAGGTCCCGCGCGCAATTGGATTGGAGCAGAAGCTGTGTTCCACTCACCAGAAGTCTTAAGATCCTGTGGCGGGTGTTGTGGGTAGCTGGCGAGTGTCAGCCGACCCTGCGCCCTAGCTGCCCCGGTGCTTTTCTGACCGGAAGAGCTCATCTCTCTACCTCCCATCCATTATTATTTCTTGTTTTGAGAACTTTGTTCAGCTGCACAGCCTCTCCCTTTTTGTGTATGTAATTCATTTTTTAATTGGAAATATTGTTTTCTTGCAATATGTTCTGATCAGTTTCTCCTTCTTCATCTCCTTTCAGAGTCTCCCCCACCTCCCACTCATCCAACTCCATGCGGTTTCTGTTCATGAGTCCATTTATGCAGTGGATTACTTTATTGATTTACAGTTGTTGATCCATCCTTGCATCTGTGGAATGAAGTGACATGGTTCATAATCTTTTTGTGTATTTTTTAAGACAAGGTTTTACGCTGTGGAATTCATGGAGCTCTATCTGCCCCTGCCTCCTAAGTACTAGGATTAAAGGCATACACCAACAGGCCTAGCTTGATATGTTCTTGAATTCTGTTTATAATAAGAAATTTTGATTTGTATTTGTCAAAGAGATTGCTTATAATTTTGGCTGTATTTTTATCTGGTTTTGCTATCAGTCTAATGCTGGCTGAATTTGTGTAAAAGTATTTCTAATTCTCCTAATGTAATTTTCATCTCTGGGGCTTACTACCTCAGTCTGCTAACCTACTAGGCATCGGCCTGGAAACTCTGTACAATCTTATCTAGGCCTAGAATGTTTTCAGCCACTGAGACTTACTGCTGAGTAAGTTCACCCCTTCCTAGTTTTTCTGGACTCTGATTCAACTCAGCTATACTGACTCAAACTCTTCTCCAAATGTAGCAGGAGCACGCTCCCATCTCTCTCTCTCTCTCTCTCTCTCTCTCTCTCTCTCTCTCTCTCTCTCTCTCTCTCTCTCTCTCTCTCTCTTCCCCCTCCCCCTCCCTCCCTCTCTCTTTCTCCTGAATTGTTCTCCTTTACCTCAAACTAACTCTAGCAATCTCTTCTTATCTTTGGGTTCCTCATTCTCTGACTTTCTGTCTTCACCTCTGTCTAGCTTGTTCTCTCTCTCTCTCTCTCTCTCTCTCTCTCTCTCTCTCTCTCTCTCTCTCTCTCTCTCTCTCTCTCTCTCTCTCTCTCTCTCTGCAACCTGCCTCTGAACAACTGTCCCATTAAAACTGCCTCCTTCCCCCACCCCCAACCCCCTCTCTACACTGCTCTCTTAAGTAGCTTCCCTTTCCTCTCTCTCCTCATAAGAGTTGGGCATATCCTATTCTGTCAAATCTTTCTCTGATTTGTCACTTTGCCTGACACTCAATTAGGCTTTACTTTCAAACTTGGATTCTTCCCTCTACAAACTAATTTTACCTTCGTTGTTTAGGATTACATGTGTGTACTAAGGGTGTGTCTATATTCCAGCCAGTGGGATTAAAGGTGTGTGTGAAGGACTGAGCCACACCATTAGAAATAGGTATTTTCAGGAAATAACACAATCTTGGGGTTCACAATGTGATCAAATACCCTGCAAGAAAATTGGAAGCTTTTCTTTTATTATGTACTAACATAGGAAGCATTACTTTTTAGTTCTTCTTTAAAGGTATGCTTCTGGGATGAACCCATCTCAACCTGGAGGTTATGCCAGTAAACCTATTGACAGTTTAAAAACCTTTTAATTGCTGCATCAATTACATTGTTTGTATTAGATCTGTTTATTATTATTATTATTATTTTCGAGACAGGGTTTCTCTGTATAGCCCTGGCTGTCCTGGCACTCACTTTGTAGACCAGGCTGGCCTCAAACTCAGAAATCTACTTGCCTCTGCCTCCTAGCAATTGAAGCCAGCTAGGGGCAGGCTTTGGGGAATCAAAATAAGACAAAGCATTAGAACTAATTCCTAACAGTAGGTCATATGCCTTTAGAAACTCATACATTTCTTTCATGTTTTCAAACTTGTTGGACTATACATTTAGTATATCCATCGGAATACAGGGCCCCCAATGGAGACGCTAGAGAAAGTACCCAAGGAGCTAAAGGGGTCTGTAATCCTATAGAAGGAACAGCAATGTGAACTAACCAGTACCCCCTGAGCTGCATGTGTAGCAGTAGATGGCCTAATTGGCCATGATTGGGAGGAGAGAGGCCCTTGGTCTTGCAAAGATTATATGCCCCAGTACAGGGGAATGCCAGAGTCAGAAAGTGGGAGTTGGTGGGTTGGGGAGCAAGGTGGGGGGAAGGTATAGGGGACTTTTGGGATAGCATTTGAAATGTAAATGAAGCAAATATCTACTAAAAAAATTGTTTAAAAAAAGAAGTATATCCATGATATCATTGGTATCATCTGTAGTGTCTTTGTCTCTAATCTTGTTAATTTGGGTGTTTTCTTTCTTGGTTAATTTATCTAAGGGTTATCAATCTCTCTTTCTTTTTTTTTTAATGAACCAACTTTCATTTATTTTTTTTTTTAAGAAATTGGATATCTTACTTGTTTACATTTCAACTGTTATCCCCTCTCCTTGTTTCCCCTCTGCAAAGCCCCTATCCCATCCACCTTACCCTGCTTCTGTGAGGGTGCCCCCCCCCCACTTCAGCCTCACTGCCCTAGCATTCCTCTACACTGGGGCATCAAGCATTCACAGAACCAAGGGCCTCCCCTTGCCTTGATGCCAGATAAGACCCCTTCAGCTCCTTCAATCCTTCCCCTAACTTCTCCATTGGGGTCCCTGTACTCAGTCTGATGGTTGGCTGCAAGCATCCACATCTGTATAAGTCAGGATCTGGCAGAACCTCTCAGGAGACAGCTATATCAGGCTCCTATCAGCAAGTTCTTCTTGTTATCCGCAGTAATATCTGGGTTTGGTGTCTGCGTGTGGGATGGATCCCCAGGTGGGGCAGTCTCTGGATGGCCTTTCCTTCAGTCTCTACTCCACTCTTTGTCCCTGTATTTCCTTTAGACAGGAGCAAATCTGGGTTAAAGTTTTTGGAAATGGGTGGGTGGCCTCATCCCTCAGCCAGGGGGCCATGCCTAACCCCTGGATATGGCCTCGACAGGTTTTTCCTCCCCTTTGTGGGGTGTTTCAGCTAATGTCATCCCCATGGGGTCCTGGGAAGTTCTTGCTTTTCTGGCATCTGGGACTTTCTGGTTGCTACCCCCAATTCCCCCCCCCCATTGCTACACACTATAGCTATACATTGCTATTCAATTTCCTGACCCTCTATACATCTCCTCCATCTCCTCCCATACCTGATTCTGCCCCTCTTTTTTTTCCCCTCCCCCTCCTCTCTCCTCCCAAGTCCCTCCCACTCTGTACTTCCCTTGATTATATTGTTGCCCTTCTAAGTAGGACTGAAGCATCCATGCTTTGGTCTTCCTTCCTCTTGAGCTTCATGTGGTCCGTGAGTTGTATCATGGGTATTCCATGCTCTTTGCCTAATATCCACTTATCAGTGAGTACATACCAGGTGTTTTCTTTTGTGACTGAGTTACATCAGGATGATATTTTCTAGATCCATCCATTTGCCTGCGAATTTCATGAAGTCATTGTTTTTAATAGCTGAGTAGTATTCCATTGTATAAATGTATCACATTTTCCATATCCATATGTTGAGGGACATCTGGTTTGTTCCCAGCTTCTGGCTATTACAAATAAGGCTGCTATGAATATAGTGGAGCATGTGTCCTTATTACATGTTGGAGCATCTTCTGGGTATATATGCCCAGGAGTGTTATAGCTGGGTCCTCAGGTACTACTATGTCCAATTTTCTGAGGACCTGCCAGACTGATTTCCAGGGTTGTTGTACCTGCTTGCAGTCCCACCAGCAGTGGAGGAGTGCTCCTCTTTCTCCACATTCTCACCAGCATCTGCTGTCACCTGAATTTTTGATCTTAGCCGTTCTGACTAGTATGAAGTGGACTCTCAGGATCATTTTGATTTGCATTTCCCTGATGACTAAGGATGTTGAACTAAGGATGGTGCTTCTCTGCCATTCGAGTTTCTTCCTTTGAGAAATCTCTGTCTAGCTCTGTTCCCCATTTTTTGATAGGGTTATTTGGTTCTATGGAGTATCCAGTCTGTTATTCTATGTCTTTTTTATTGGGGAATTGAGTCCATTGATGTTAAGAGATAGTAAGGAATAGTGATTGTTGCTTCCTGTTATTTCATTGTTGCAGGTGGAAGTATGTTTGTGTGACTATCTTCTTTTGGGTTTGTTGATAAAAATTACTTTCTTGCTTTTTCTAGGGTGTAGTTTCTCTCCTTGTGTTGGAGTTCTCCATCTATTATCCTTTTTAAGGACTGTGTTAATTTTCTTTCCAGGTCATAGGTTGCTTTTCTTTTTGTTGTATTTAGTAATTTTTTTTTTGTATGATGGATAGTAGGACCATTATATTTTGTCCCAAAAACCTTGTGGTATTTATAGACTTTGCCCTTCAATGAGTGATCAATGTCTTTCTTCAGGTTGTCTTACTTGCTCAGTAAACTAGCTTATAACTTCTGTTCTGTCCATAATCTACTCTAACAGAACCATTTTTTTTATGTGCATGGGTGTACCTTATATGTACTTGGCAGAGGCCAGAAGTGGGCATCTCTGAGACTGGAATTACACATAGTTGTGAGCTACCACTGGGTATTGGGAATCAAATCCTGGTTCTCTGGAAGAACAGCCCGTGTCCTAACTACTGAGCCATCTCTCCACCCCAGTCCCACCTTTCAGTTTCCCATTTTTAACTCTTTAACTCTGCTTTTCTACTATAATTTTTCTTTAAAATAGGTATTGTTTTGTTTTAATCAATTCAAACATTTACACAAGATAAAGATTCCAATTTCTGTTACCTACTTCATTCATTTTCAAAAAGTTTTTCTGGGTTATTTCCTAAAGAAATAGAATCTACATTACTGAGTGAGGATAAATAACCACTTGAGTTAATAACTTATATTTTGACTTCTTTGTTTAAGTGGATTTTTTT
The DNA here is from genome assembly GCF_978045245.1 of Mus caroli. NCBI lineage: Eukaryota > Metazoa > Chordata > Mammalia > Rodentia > Muridae > Mus > Mus caroli. The sequence continues at coordinate 93,906,805 of NW_028227268.1, read as the reverse complement.
GTGAGAATGGAATTAGGAGGCTATTTCTTCCAGGAATAAAAAGTAACAGAAAAACAGTTAAGGGTATTTTGGTTTCAGATGTATATTTCTACCAATTAAGGCATATTGGATATATCAATATTAGTTAGAAGCACAGAATATATAAGAAAGTAGTAATTTGTTGTTATGTATCACTCACTAGCACAAATGACTACATAATCTTTAAAAGAAACTTATATTTATGTTTAATTGTGTTTTTGTATAATTAAAATCTTCCCTCTAAATTTCTTTCAGTAATCCTAAGTCGGAGAGTCAACGAGTAAATAAAAAAGTCAACAATGATGCTTCCCTTAGAATTCACAATCTGTCCATTTTGGTGAAACAGATAAAATTTTATTATCAGGTAAGTGGCCTTTTCTTTTTAAAATAATATTTTAATAACAATGTACATATTTATATTTTAAAATTAATTCATTGTTGAGAACTTGCATAAATGTTAGCCCACTTGAGTTATATTTTTGATATATGCTTTTTTAACACTTTAAGTTGAATACATATGTCAGTTGTCAACTCTGAGCATTATTTTTTTAATGTTTGGATATTTTGCCTGCATATATGCCTATATACTATGTGCATACCTAGTGACTATGGAGGCCAGAAGGGAAATGATTCCCTGGAAGTGTAATAACAGATGGTGTGAGCCCACCATGTGGATGCTGGGAAATGAATCAGAGTACTGTGGAAGAGCAACCAGTGTTGTTCACCTCTCAGCCACAAACCTTAATCATTCATTCATTCATTTTTATGAATATGGGGTAGATATCTTCATACACTATATGAAGGCATCAGATCTCATTACAGATGATTGTGAGCCACCATATGGTTGCTGGGTATTGAACTCAGGACCTCTGGAAGAGCAGTCGTACTCTTAACCATTGAGCTATCTCTCCAGCCCCCAATTAATTCTTAATGCTGCTTAATGTCTCTTAAATTTTCTGTAGTTGCTTTACACAAATTTTTGCTTAGTAACTTATTTATTTATTTATTTATTTATTTATTTATTTATTTATTTTGGTTTTTCAAGACAGTGTTTCTCTGTGTAGCCCTGGCTGTCCTGGCACTCACTCTGAAGACCAGGCTGGCCTTGAACTCAGAAATCTGCCTGCCTCTGCCTCCCAAGTGCTGGGATTAAAGGCGTGCGCCACCAGGCTGTCCTCAAACTCAGCATGTTTCTGCCCCCTGAGTACAGTGACTAAAGGCATGCCCCATCATGCTCAGCTCTGAATTTGAGTTGAATATATAAATTTACCCAGACAAAAACAGACACTGCCCTACATGAGGCTCAAACTTACAACCCTGGGATTAAGAGTTCCATGCTCTACCAACTGAGCTAGCCAGGCCACTAATTACCTAGTATAGCTATTAATTTGCCTCTTGAACTCTTAAGTATTGAGAAAGAAGAGTTCAAGTGCTATTTTAAGCCAAAGAATTAATCAACTTTTCTTTTATATATGTTCAAGAGACTTTAGTAGGTGAAGATTAATATAAACTTATCTTGAAGAACTGCATCATTGTTTCTACATTTTATCCAGATTATTGGTTTAAATGTTTTTAAGAAAATCTTCTATTTCATGTTTTACAATTTCATACATGTATATACAGTGTATCTTAATTATATCCACCCACCCTTGACCCTGATCTGCCTTCCCACCTCTTCTGGAAGTCCCTTAAAATGTATCCCTCCCTCCCTTCTGGTAACCCACCAAGTCCTGTCAGTGCTGCCTGCTGGAACATTAGCTGGTCTTGCTGGCATGGTTTTATGCAGTTAACAGAGCTGCAGTGAATTCATTGGTACAGCAGCCATGCCATGTCATGTACCATCAAGAAGAGCTTTTGAAATCCTCTGACTCTTCAATTTCTTCTACCCCTGCCTCAATGTTTACCAAATTAAGTATTTTTATATGAAGTCTGTTATTTCTCCAAAATTCATTCTTAAAATACTTTAATTCTCATACAAAGGCCAAAGTTATCCTGTGTCTATATGCTTTTGTAGAGTAGTGCTATAACTTTAGAATAGATTAATTTTAAATAATTTTTGTAACTTTTAAACTCTGCTTGGGTTTTATTTTTACTCTAAAGACTTTATGGAAAAGAGTGTTTACTTAAATGAATGTGTATGTGCACCATGTGGCCTACAAAAGCCAGAAGAGGGTGTCTCATCCTCTAGAACTGGAGTTACAGATGGTTGTGAACTGTTGCATACATGCTAGAAATCAAAACCAGGACCTCTGCAAGAACAGCAAATGTTCTTAACCACTGAGCCATCTCTCCAGCTTCTCTGTTGTTCTTTTTCAACTCTACAAAGTATTTGCCAAATCAACCAGTGTTTCTTTAGGTCAAGCTACAGGTTTTCCTTTCTCTGGTGTATGTGCCCAGTAGACAAGGAGATCAAAAGAGAGTATCAGACCCCTTGCAGCTGGCGGTGCTGATGGTACTGGTTGTGAGACACCATGTGGATACTAGTAATCAAATGTAGGACTTCTGCAAGAGCAACAAGCACTTTTAACCACTGGCCAGCTCTCCAGTCCTTCTTAATTTTTTTTTTAATATATTTTTATTACATATTTTCCTCAATTACATTTCCAATACTATCCCAAAAGTCCCCCATAGCGCCCCCCCACTTCCCTACCCACCCATTCCCATTCTTTTGGCCCTGGCATTCCCCTATATTGGGGCATATAAAGTTTGCAAGTCCAATGGGCCTCTCTTTCCATTGATGGCCGACTAGGCCATCTTTCGATACATATGCAGCTAGAGACAAGAGCTCCAGGGTTCTGGTTAGTACATCATGTTGTTCCAACAATAGGGTTGCAGATCCCTTTAGCTCCTTGGGTACTTTCTCTAGCTTCTCCATTGGGAGCCCTGTGATACATCCAATAGCTGACTGTGAACATCCACTCCTGTGTTTGCTAGGCCCCAGCATCGTCTCACAAGAGACAGCTATATTTGGGTCCTTTCAGCAAAATCTTGCTAGTGTATGCAATGGTGTCAGCGTTTAGAAGCTGATTATGGGACGGATCCCTGGATACAGCAGTCTCTAAATGGTCCATCCTTTCATCACAGCTATGAACTTTGTCTCTGTAACTCCTTCCCTGGGTGTTTTGTTCCCAATTCTAAGAAGGTGCACAGTGTCCACACTTTGGTCTTCATTCTTCTTGAGTTTCATGCGTTTATCAAATTGTATCTTATATCTTGGGTATCCTAAGTTTTGGGCTAATATCCACTTATCAATGAATATATATTGTGTGAGTTCTTTTGTGATTGTGTTACTTCACTCAAGATGATGCCCTCCAGGTCCATCCATTTGGCTAGGAATTTCATAAATTCATTCTTTTTAATAGCTGAGTAGTACTCCATTGTGTAAATGTACCATAATTTCTGTATCCATTCCTCTGTTGAGGGACATCTGGGTTCTTTCCAGCTTCTGGCTATTATAAATAGGGCTGCTATGAACATAGTGGAGCATGTGTCCTTTTTACCGGTTGGGACATCTTCTGGATATATGCCCAGGAGAGGTATTGCTGGATCCTCCGGTAGTACTATGTCCAATTTTCTGAGGAACCGCCAGACTGATTTCCAGAGTGGTTGTACAAGCTTGCAATCCCACCAACAATGGAGGAGTGTTCCTCTTTCTCCACATCCTCGGCAGCATCTGCTGTCACCTGAATTTTTGATCTTAGCCATTCTGACTGGTGTGAGGTGGAATCTCAGGGTTGTTTTGATTTGCATTTCCCTGATGATTAAGGATGTTGAACATTTTTTCAGGTGCTTCTCTGCCATTCGGTATTCCTCAGGTGAGAATTCTTTGTTCAGTTCTGAGCCCCATTTTTTAATGGGGTTATTTGACTTTCTGGAGTCCACCTTCTTGAGTTCTTTATATATATTGGATATTAGTCCCTTATCTGATTTAGGATAGGTGAAGATCCTTTCCCAATCTGTTGGTGGTTTTTTTGTCTTATTGATGGTGTCTTTAGCCTTGCAGAAGCTTTGTAGTTTCATGAGGTCCCACTTGTCAATTCTCGATCTTACAGCACAAGCCATTACTGTTCTATTCAGGAATTTTTCCCCTGTGCCCATATCTTCAAGGCTTTTCCCCACTTTCTCCTCTATAAGTTTCAGTGTCTCTGGTTTTATGTGAAGTTCCTTGATCCACTTAGACTTGACCTTAGTACAAGGATATAGGAATGGATCGATTCGCATTCTTCTACATGTTAACAACCAGTTGTGCCAGCACCATTTGTTGAAAATGCTGTCTTTCTTCCACTGGATGTTTTTAGCTCCCTTGTCGAAGATCAAGTGACCGTAGGTGTGTGGGTTCATTTCTGGGTCTTCAATTCTATTCCATTGGTCTATTTGTCTGTCACTATACCAGTACCATGCAGTTTTTATCACAATTGCTCTGTAGTAGAGCTTTAGGTCCGGCATGGTGATTCCACCAGAGGTTCTTTTATCCTTGAGAAGAGTTTTTGCTATCCTAGGTTTTTTGTTATTCCAGATGAATTTGCAGATTGCACTTTCTAATTCGTTGAAGAATTGATTTGGAATTTTGATGGGGATTGCATTGAATCTGTAGATTGCTTTTGACAAGATAGCCATTTTTACAATGTTGATCCTGCCAATCCATGAGCATGGGAGATCTTTCCATCTTCTGAGATCTTCTATAATTTCTTTCTTCAGAGACTTGAAGTTTTTATTATACAGATCTTTCACTTCCTTAGTTAGAGTCACGCCAAGATATTTTATATTATTTGTGACTATTGAGAAGGGTGTTGTTTCCCTAATTTCTTTCTCAGCCTGTTTATTCTTTGTGTAGAGAAAGGCCATTGATTTGTTTGAGTTAATTTTATATCCAGCTACTTCACCGAAGCTGTTTATCAGGCTTAGGAGTTCTCTGGTGGAATTTTTAGGGTCACTTATATATACTATCATATCATCTGCAAAAAGTGATATTTTGACTTCATCTTTTCCAATTTGTATCCCTTTGATCTCCTTTTGTTGTCGAATTGCTCTGGCTAGGACTTCAAGTACAATGTTGAATAGGTATGGAGAAAGTGGACAGCCTTGTCTAGTCCCTGATTTTAGAGGGATTGCTTCAAGCTTCTCACCATTTACTTTGATGTTGGCTACTGGTTTGCTGTAGATTGCTTTTATCATGTTTAGGTATGGGCCTTGAATTCCTGATCTTTCCAAGACTTTTATCATGAATGGGTGTTGGATCTTGTCAAATGCTTTTTCCGCATCTAACGAGATGACCAAGTGGTTTTTGTCTTTGAGTTTGTTTATATACTGGATTACGTTGATGGATTTCCGTATATTGAACCATCCCTGCATCCCTGGGATGAAACCTACTTGGTCAGGATGGATGATTGTTTTGATGTGTTCTTGGATTCGGTTAGCAAGAACTTTATTGAGGATTTTTGCATCAATATTCATAAGGGATATTGGTCTGAAGTTTTCTATCTTTGTTGGGTCTTTTTGTGGTTTAGGTATCAGAGTAATTGTGGCTTCATAGAATGAGTTGGGTAGAGTACCTTCTGTTTCTATTTTGTGGAATAGTTTGTGAAGAACTGGGATTAGATCTTCTTTGAAGGTCTGATAGAACTCTGCACGAAACCCATCTGGTCCTGGGCTTTTTTTTAGTTGGGAGACTATTAATGACTGCATCTATTTCTTTGGTGGATATAGGGCTGTTTAGATCATTAACCTGATCTTGATTCAACTTTGGTACCTGGTATCTGTCTAGGAACTTCTCCATTTCATCCAGGTTCTCCAGTTTTGTTGAGTATAGCCTTTGGTAGAAGGATCTGATGGTGTTTTGGATGTCTTCAGGATCTGTTGTTATGTCTCCTTTTTCATTTCTGATTTTGTTAATTAGGATGCTTTCCCTGTGCCCTCTAGTGAGTCTGGCTAAGGGTTTATCTATCTTGTTGATTTTCTCAAAGAACCAGCTCCTTGATTGGTTGATTCTTTGAATAGTTTTTCTTGTTTCCACTTGGTTGATTTCACCCCTGAGTTTGATTATTTCCTGCCGTCTACTCCTCTTGGGTGAATTTGCTTCCTTTTGTTCTAGTGCTTTTAGGTGTGTTGTCAAGCTGCTAATGTGTGCTCTCTCTAGTTTCCTTTTGGAGGCACTCAGAGCTATGAGTTTTCCTCTTAGAAATGCTTTCATTGCGTCCCATAAGTTTGGGTATGTTGTGGCTTCATTTTCATTGAACTCTAAAAAGTCCTTAATTTCTTTCTTTATTCCTTCCTTGACCAAGGTATCATTGAGAAGAGTGTTGTTCAGTTTCCACGTGAAGGTTGGCTTTCTATTATTTATTTTGTTATGGAAGATCAGCCTTAGGCCATGGTGATCTGATAGGATGCATGGGACAATTTCAATATTTTTATATCTGTTGAGGCCTGCTTTGTGACCAATTATGTGGTCAATTTTGGAGAAGGTACCATGAGGTGCTGAGAAGAAGGTATATCCTTTTGTTTTAGGATAGAATGTTCTGTAGATATCTGCCAGATCCATTTGATTCATAATTTCTCTTAGTTTCACTGTGTCCCTGTTTAGTTTCTGTTTGGATGATCTGTCCATTGGTGAAAGTGGTGTGTTGAAGTCTCCCACTATTATTGTATGAGGTGCAATGTGTGCTTTGAGATTTACTAAAGTTTCTTTAATGAATGTGGCTGCCTTTGTATTTGGAGCATAGATATTCAGGATTGATAGTTCCTCTTGGAGGATTTTACCTTTGATGAGTATGAAGTGTCCCTCCCTGTCTTTTTTAATGACTTTGGGTTGGAAGTCAATCTTATCAGATATTAGAATGGCTACTCCAGCTTGTTTCTTCATGCCATTTGCTTGGAAAATTGTTTTCCAGCCTTTCATTCTGAGGTAGTGTCTATCCTTTTCTCTGAGATGAGTTTCCTGTAAGCAGCAAAATGTTGGGTCTTGTTTGTGTAGCCAGTTTGTTAGTCTATGTCTTTTTATCGGGGAGTTGAGTCCATTGATATTAAGAGATATTAAGGAAAAGTAATTGTTGTTTCCTGTTATTTTTGTTGTTAAAGTTGGCATTTTGTTCTTGTGGCTGTCTTCTTTTAGGTTTGTTGAGGGATTACCTTCTTGTTGTTTCTAGGGCGTGGTTCCTGTCCTTGTATTGGTTTTTTTCTGTTATTATCCTTTGAAGGGCTGGATTCGTGGAGAGATAATGTGTGAATTTGGTTTTGTCGTGGAATACTTTGGTTTCTCCATCTATGTTAATTGAGAGTTTGGCTGGGTATAGTAGCCTGGGCTGGAATTTGTGTTCTTTTAGTGTCTGTATAACATCCGTCCAGGATCTTCTGGCTTTCATAGTCTCTGGTGAAAAATCTGGTGTAATTCTGATAGGCTTGCCTTTATATGTTACTTGGCCTTTTTCTCTTACTGCTTTTAGTTTTCTATCTTTATTTAGAGCATTTGTTGCTCTGATTATTATGTGTCGGGAGGTGTTTCTTTTCTGGTCCAGTCTATTTGGAGTTCTGTAGGCTTCTTGTATGTTCATGGGCATCTCTTTCTTTAGATTTGGGAAGTTTTCTTCTATAATTTTGTTGAAGATGTTTGCTGGTCCTTTGAGTTGAAAATCTTCATTCTCATCCACTCCTATTATCCGTAGGTTTGGTCTTCTCATTGCGTCCTGTATTTCTTGGATGTTTTGAGTTAGGATCTTTTTACATTTTCCTTGATTGTTGTGCCGATGTTCTCTATGGAATCTTCTGCACCTGAGATTCTCTCTTCCATCTCTTGTATTCTGTTGCTGATGCTCGTATCTATGGTTCCAGATTTCTTTCCTAGGGTTTCTATCTCCAGTGTTGCCTCATTTTGGGTTTTCTTTATTGTGTCTACTTCCCTTTTTAGGTCTAGTATGGTTTTGTTCATTTCCATCATCTGTTTGGATGTGTTTTCCTGTTTTTCTGTAAGGACTTCTACCTGTTTGATTATGTTATCGTGTTTTTCTTTAAGGATTTGTAACTCTTTAGCAGTGTTCTCCTGCAATTCTTTAAGGGATTTTTGTGCTTTCTCTTTATTGTCTTCTGCCTGTTTAGCAGTGTTCTCCTGCATTTCTTTAAGTGTGTTATTAAAGTCCTTCTTGAAGTTCTCTATCATCATCAGGAGATATGCTTTTAAATCCGTGTCTAGCTTTTCCGGTGTGTTGGGGTGCCCTGGACTGGGCGAAGTGGGGGTGCTGGGTTCTGATGATGGTGAGTGGTCTTGGTTTCTGTTAGTAAGATTATTACGTTTACCTTTCGCCATCTGGTAATCTCTGGGGTTAGTTGTTATCGTTGTCACTGTTTAAAGATTGGAGCAAAAGCTGTGTTCCACTCACCAGCAGTCTCTAAATCCTGCGGCGGGGGTCGTGGGTAGCTGATGGTACCCTGGTGCTGGTCCAGCCGGAAGAGGCCTGTGGTCCTACACAGGCCGTTTTTCTGCTTCCCTAACTAATGCAGTCTCTGGTCCCGCGTGCAATTGGATTGGAGCAGAAGCTGTGTTCCACTCTCCAGAAGTCTTAAGATACTGTGGTGGGTGTTGTGGGTAGCTGGTGAGTGTCAGCTGACCCTATGCCCCAGCTGCCCAGGTGCTTTTCTGACCGGAAGAGGGTTGTGGCCCTATGTAGGCCGGATTTCTCTCTCCCCAACCAGAGCAGTCTCAGGTCCCGCGTGATTGGACTGGAACAGAAGCTGTGTTCCACTCACCAACAGTCCCAAAATCCTGCGGCGGGGGTCGTGGGTAGCTGGCGGGTGTCAGGCAACCCTGCGCTCCCGCTACCCAGGCGCTGATCTGGCCGGATGAGGCCTGTGGCCCTACTCAGGCTGGTTTCTGCTTCCCTAACTAATGCAGTCTCAGGTCCCGCGCAATTGGATTGGAGCAGAAGCTGTGTTCCACTCACCAGCAGTCCCAAAATCCTGCGGTGGGGGTCGTGGGTAGCTGGCGGGTGTCAGGCAATTATGCGCTCCCGCTACCCCGGCGCTGATCCGGCCGGATGAGGCCTGTGGCCCTACTCAGCGTCCTTCTTAATTTTTAAAAGACTTTATTTTATATGTGTTCATGATGTGCCTATATTAGTGCGCATGGGCATCAGTGAATGGCATCTGATCCCTTGGAGTTAGAAAAATCCCAGAAAGTAATCCACAGCTGCCTTGTGGGTTCTGGAAACTTAACCCAGGTCTTCAAAAAGCTGTGTCCACACACACATACACACACACACACACACACACACACACACACACACACACACACGATGTCCACTGAGCCATCTCTTCAGCCCCTAGAATATATTCTTTGTTTCTTTTCTTATAGCGATGTTCGTTTTATCTTCTGATTGCTTTTTTGCTTGATACCAACTTTGTCAAAATTACATATTGCTATTCTTTTTTTTTTGTGGGTCTTTTCTTTATTTACATTTCAAATGTTATCTCCCCCCGAAACCCTCTATCCCCTTCCCCCTCCTCCTGCTTCTGTGAGGGTGTGCTCCCACCCTTCTGCCCACTCCCACCTCCCTGCCCTTGCATTCCCCTACACTGGAGCATCAAGCCTTCATGGGACCAAGGGCCTCTTTTCCCATTGATGCCCGACAAGGCCACCATCCTCTGCTACATATGTGGCAAGAGCCATGGGTCCCTCTATGTGTACTCTTTGGTTAGTGATTTTGACCCTGGGAACTCTGGTTGGTTGATATTGTTGTTCTTCCTAAGGGGTTGCAGACCCCTTCAGCTCCTTCAGTCCTTTCTCTGACTCATATTGCTATTCTTTCTTTCTTTTTGGTTTTTTGAGACAGGGTTTCTCTGTATAGCCCTGGCTGTCCTGGAACTCACTTTGTAGACCAGGCTGACCTTGAACTCAGAAATCCGCCTGCCTCTGCCTCCGGAGTGCTGGGCTTAAAGGCGTGTGCCACTATGCCCAGTCATATTGCTATTCTTAATTCTCTCAGTTTTCACTTAACTCCATCTTTTCATTTTCAGTCTTTTTTGTAGAAAGAGAAGAGTAGGATTTTTCTTAATATAATAGCTATTTTTGTGTGCACATATTATGTATTGATACTGTGTATTGAGCCCAGGACCAAGTACTGCTATGTCCTCAGCTTTTTAATTTTAAAAGACAAGTCTGTTTGGATATAGTCATATTGACTAGTAGTTCTTTACTCTGGGTCCTTGGAATGTGTTGTTGTATACCTACCTGTCTAGGCTTTTCCACTGAGAGGCCTAATGTTATTCTGATATATATATATTTTTTTTTTTGTAAGTCAGTTGGCATTTTCCTTTGCAGCTGTTAAAATTGTTTAATTTTATGGTTTTAGCATTTTAACATGGAGAATTTCTTTTGTGGTCATGTCTGTTGATCTGTTGAGAGTTCTTAATGGATCCTGTACTTGGATTTTCACATATCTGTCTTAGATTTGGGGAATTTTCTGGTTATCTCTATAAATTGTTTTCTGTGCCTTAAGTTTGTGTTTGACATCTTTTTATGTACTCAGTGGAGTTCAGTTTCTTGGTTATGGCCTAAATTTCTTGATAGTTTTGATATTTTTTTTGAATGTGGATGTAATATTTCTTTTTATTGATGGATTTTCTTTTATTTGGTGCTGCTATCCACTGTGGTAGTTTTTGTTGTTATTATTGTTTTTTAAATGCATTGATTTTTTTTTCACATTTCTGCTTTTCTGGATTGATTTTTGTTGTTTGAAAGAAGGTAGAGGCTGTAGAAACTGAGTAGTGGGAGTCTGAAGAGCTGGCTTTTGCAGAGGGGTCACAACTCCATGTTGCCTTACCACTGCCTGTAATCCTATTTTTGGAATCTAAGATCCTCTCCTGGCTCCCATGGGCTTCTGTATACATGTGGTGCACACAATTCATGTAGGCACACACGTGCACATAAATTTGAAATTAATATTTAAAAAATTTAAAGGGATGAGGCTTAGTTGTTGTAATGTTTGTCTAGCATACACAAACCCTGGGTTAACTTCTCTAGTCCCACATAAACCAGGAGAGGTAGTAAAATGCTGTGAGAAAGCAAAAGTAAATAGAATTGAAGTAAGGCCTGGCAGCATCTAGGCTCAGAGCTCCCAGTCCTGCCTGGCAGCAGACCACATGTGGCAAGGAAGGTAAGCACTCTTAGTGGCCATCCACTTGCAGGAATGAGTCTTCTTTGTTAGTCTTCAGGTTGTGGAACTTGATGCTTATCACAGGGTGCAGAGCCACCGGTGCTTCTGTTTTTCATAGCCTAAGTCCACTGCTGCTGAAAATTCTCACTAAGTCCAACTATCTTGCCTCTCATGACCTCCCATCACCTAGACACAGTGGTAGGGTGTCTCCAAGCTCCCAGAGTTGTGATGGTTCTTTATTTTGAGGGCCTCAGAGTAGCAGTCTCAAAAAATAGGCCTCCTTTCAAAATGGCACCTGGACTTAGTTGAGATATAAGTGAAAAGTCAAGAAGAAGGAAAGACAAAGGATGTGCACATTGTTGACAATACAGCCTTTATTTTGGGAACTGGGGAAAGAGGGGTCTCTAATAATCAACCTGTTATCCACTTACAAACTAGGTTAGTTTTCGTCCAGAAAAGGGGAAGGCGGACAAGGAAGTTAAAAGTTTCCCTTTTTAGCCTGTGACTGTACATTACTAAGAGTAACCAATAAGTAGTCAGCTAAAGAAGGTTAGCTCATGGATAAACTTCTTTGCTGATCGGCCATTGCTTGGGTCAACAGGGCAAGCAAGACTTTAAAGACTCTAGAGAAACAAGTTAATTTACTTCTAAAAGCCATTACTGTAGTTACTGGAATTGTCACAATTCTACCAAAATTAAGTACTATACACTACCGTGTGGCCCTGGCTAACATTAAGGAGTGACAAAGTTGATTTTTTTTTTTCCTCCTGTTCTGGGTCATCATGCAGACAAAATTGCTGACATAGGAGTTCTTCCTGCTAGATTTAAGCTTCTGAAAGCTGGGCTAAGACTACCTGTGCTGCCTGGCTGCCATTTAGATTTAACTTTGGCCTTTTCTTCCCTGAGAGAAAGAGAAGGCTGGAGCCCTGATTTACAAAACAAAACAAAACAAAACAACAAGCCAGAGTTTTTCTGTTTTGTGTGATTTTTAGCTGTCCTCTTCCTTGTTTTTTTTAAATCTATCACTTTTATTGTTGTTCCTTTTCCAGGATAAACCTTTTTGTTACCTTGATTTCTTCTAAAACTCTGCCATCTTTTTTTTCCTCTATGTAGCCATGGCTGTCCTGGAACTCACTCTCACCAGGCTGGCCTCAAACTCATATAGATCCTCCTGCCTCTGCTTCCTGAGAACTGGAATTAGATGTGCGCCACCACAGCCTGGCCCAAACTGTGCCATCTTACCTCAAATTTTCTTTTTCTTTTTTTTTTTTCCTTGTGTTCATATCTGGTTTGGGTTTTGAGATATTACTACTTTCTTAGAATAAGTCTGGAAGTTTTACAAGATATTTTGTTGTGTCTTATCATGATACCAGGAAAATTAAAGTCTCAAGAACTCATGGGTTTCTTAATCTCATTAATAAAATAGCTTAAGAATAGATTCAGATGGAAGCTCCAGTAAAGTGAAATATACTCAAGGGCTAACAAGCTGTAAGTCTCAGCTGCTGCCTACAGGAAGACACGAGTGGAGAGAAGGAAGACATAGAAGTCAGGCACAGAGTGGAAAGTCATGGGTGTGGATGCTGTAGAAAAAACTGAAGCCTGAAGTGTTAGGGAGAACACACTTAGAACAAAGGAAGATGAAAAAATAAGCATTACACTTTACCAAGTAATTCAGAAAATAGGTCCAAACCATTTGGTTGTGCTCTATAAAGACTGCAGTTACAGGAAAAGTAATGTAAATAATGTATACTGTCTCACTAGAGGGTTAGTTTTTCTGCCTATTTTTTCAGCATGGATTCAGGTGAACCTGCTTCTCTATGGGTCTCCACCCAGACCAGAGATTATTCTTTCTTGATTAGAAGAATTTTTTTCTTTTCTTTACTTTTTTTTTAATTAGATTATTTTTAATTTACATTTCAAATGTTATCCCTTTCCTAGTTTCCCCTCCGAAAATCCCCTATTCCCTACCCCCTCCCCTTGCTCCCCAATCCACCCACTCTCATTCCTGGTCCTGGCGTTCCCCTATACTGGGCATAGAACTTTCACAGGACCAAGGATTTCTCCTCCTATTGATGACCGACTAGGCCATCCTCTGCTGCATATATAGCTAGAGTCACAAGTTCTACCACGAGTTTTCTTCGATTGGTGGTATAGTTCAAAGGAGCTCTGGGGTAACTGGTTAGTTCATATTGATGTGTTTCTCCTATGGGACTGCAAACCCCTTCAGCTCCTTGGGTACTTTCTCTAGCTCCTTCATTGAGAACCTTTTGCTCCGTCCAATGGGTGACTGTGAGCATCCACTTCTGTATTTGCCAAGCACTGGCAGAGCCTCGGCAGAAGACAGCTATATCAGGCTCCTGTCAGCAGGCTCTTGTTGGCATCTGCCATAGTGTCTGGGTTTGGTGGTTGTTAATGGGGTGGATCCCCAAATGGGGCAGTCTCTGGATGGTTGTTCCTTCAGGCTCTGCTCTGAACTTTGTCTCTGTAACTTCTTCCATAGGTATTTTGTTCCCCATTCTAAGAAGGAATGAAGTATCCACACTTTGGTCTTCCTTCTTCTTGACTTTCATGTGTTTTGCAAATTGTATCTTGGGTATTCTAAGTTTCTGGGCTAATACCCACTTATCAGTGAGTGCATATCATTTGTACTCTTTTGTGATTGGGTTACCTCACTCAGGATGATATTCTCCAGATACATCCATTTGCCTAAAAATTTCATAAATTCATTGTTTTTAATAGCTGAGTAGTACTCCATTATGTTAATTACCACATTTTCTGTATCCATTCTTCTGTTGAGGGACATCTGGGTTCTTTCTAGCTTCTGGCTATTATAAATAAGGCTGCTATGAACATGTGGAGCCTGTGTCCTTATCACAAGTTGGAACATCTTCTCGGTATATGCGCAGGAGAGGTATTGCTGGATCCTCCGGTAGTACTATGTCCAATTTTCTGAGGAACCGCCAAACTGATTTCCAGAGTGGTTGTACCAGCTTGCAGTCCCACCAACAATGGAGGAGTGTTCCTCTTTCTCCATATCCTCACCAGCATCTGCTATCACCTGAATTTTTGATCTTAGCCATTCTGACTGGTGTGAGGTGGAATCTCAGGGTTGTTTTGATTTGCATTTCCCTAACAGCATTTTCAAGAAATGGTGCTGGCTCAACTGGCGGTTATCATGTAGAAGAATGCGAATTGATCCATTCTTATCTCCTTGTACTAAGGTCAAGTCTACGTGGATCAAGGAACTCCACATAAAACCAGAGACACTGAAACTTACAGAGGAGAAAGCAGGGAAAAACCTCAAAGATATTGACACAGGAAAAAATCCTGAACAGATCAGCAATGACTTGTACTGTAAGATCGAGAATTGACAAATGGGACCTTATAAAATTGCAAAGCTTCTGTAAGGCAAAATACACTGTCAATAAGACAAAAAGGCCACCAACAGATTGGGAAAGGATCTTTACCAATCCTAAATCATATCGGGGACTAATATCCAATATATACAAAGAACTCAAGAAGCTGGACTCCAGAAAATCAAATAACCTTATTAAAAAATGGGGTTAAGAGCTAAACAAAGAATTCTCAGCTGAGGAATACCAAATGACTGAGAAGCACCTGAAAAAAATCTTCTCTTCTCTTCTCTTCTCTTCTCTTCTCTTCTCTTCTCTTCTCTTCTCTTCTCTTCTCTTCTCTCCTCTCCTCTCCTCTCCTCTCCTCTCCTCTCCTCTCCTCTTCTCTTCTCTTCTCTTCTCTTTCCTTTTCCATTTCAAATGTTATCCCCTCTTCTGGTTTCCCCTCTGCAAAGCCCCTATTCCATCCCCCCTTACCCTGCTTCTGTGAGGGTGCTCCCCCACCCACCTAACCACTCCAGCCTCACTGCCCTAGCATTCCTCTACACTGGGGCATCAAGCTTTCACAGAACCAAGGGCCTCCCCTTGCCTTGATGCCAGATAAGCCCCTTCAGCTCCTTCAGTCCTTCCCCTAACTTCTCCATTGGGATCCCTGTACTCAGTCTGATGGTTGGCTGCAAGCATCCATATCTATATTGGTCAGGATCTGGCAGAACCTCTCAGGAGACAGCTATATCAGGCTCCTATCAGCAAGCTCTTCTTGGTATCCGAAATAGTATCTGGGTTTGGTGTCTGCATGTGGGATGGATCCCCAGGTGGGGCAGTCTCTGGATGGCCTTTCCTTCAGTCTCTGCTCCACTCTTTGTCCCTGTATTTCTTTAGACAGGAGCAAATCTGGGTTAAAGTTTTGGAGATGGGTGGGTGGCCTCATCCCTCAGCCAGGGGGCCATGCCTAACCCCTGGATAGGGTCTCGACAGGTTCTTCCTCCCCTTTGTGGGGTGTTTCAGCTAATGTCATCCCCATGGGGTCCTCCCACTCTGTACTTCCCTTGATTATATTGTTGCCCTTCTAAGTAGGACTGAAGCATCCATGCTTTGGTCTTCCTTCCTCTTGAGCTTCATGTGGTCCGTGAGTTGTATCATGGGTATTCCATGCTCTTTGCCTAATATCCACTTATCAGTGAGTACATACCAGGTGTTTTCTTTTGTGACTGAGTTACATCAGGATGATATTTTCTAGATCCATCCATTTGCCTGCGAATTTCATGAAGTCATTGTTTTTAATAGCTGAGTAGTATTCCATTGTATAAATGTACCACATTTTCCATATCCATATGTTGAGAGACATCTGGTTTGTTCCCAGCTTCTGGCTATTACAAATAAGGCTGCTATGAATATAGTGGAGCATGTGTCCTTATTACATGTTGGAGCATCTTCTGGGTATATATGCCCAGGAGTGTTATAGCTGGGTCCTCAGGTACTACTATGTCCAATTTTCTGAGGACCTGCCAGACTGATTTCCAGGGTTGTTGTACCTGCTTGCAGTCCCACCAGCAATGGAGGAATGTTCCTCTTTCTCCACATCCTCACCAGCATCTGCTGTCACCTGAATTTTTGATCTTACTCATTCTGACTCAGGATCATTTTGATTTGCATTTCCCTGATGACTAAGGATGTTGAACTAAGGATGGTGCTTCTCTGCCATTCGAGTTTCTTCCTTTGAGAAATCTCTGTTTAGCTCTGTTCCCCATTTTTTGATAAGGTTATTTGGTTCTCTGGAGTTTTAACTCCTTGAGTTCTTTGTATATTTTGGATATTTGCCCTCTATCATATATAGGGTTAGTGAAGATCTTTTCCCAATCTGTTGGTTGCCATTTTGTCCTATTTACAGTGTCCTTTACCTTATAGAAGTTTTGCAATTATATGAGGTCCCATTTGTTGATTCTTTTTTTTATTTAATTTTATTTTTACCTCATTTTTTATACTCCACATTCCATTCCCCACCCTTCCCTGTCCACTCTAGACTGCTCCACATCCCACATCTCCTCCCCACCCTACACTGTCTCCACTTCCCACCCCACCTGACCTCTAAACTCCCTGGGGCCTCCAGTCTCTTGATTGTTAGGTGCATCTTCTCTGAATGAATACAGACCCAGAAGCCCTCTACTGTATGTGTGTTGCGGGCCTCATATGAGCTGGTGTATGCTGTGTATGCTGTCTGTTTGGTGGTGCAGAGTTTGAGCGATCTTGGGTGTCCAGAATAATTGAGACTGCTGGTCCTCCTACATCATCCTTCTCCTCAGCTTCTTTTAGTCTTCCCTAATTCAACCACAGGTGTCAGCTGTTTCTGTCCATTGGTTGGGTGCAAATATCTGTATCTGACTCTTTCAACTGCTTGTTGGGTCTTTTAGGGCCAGTCATGGTAGGTCCCTTTTTGTGAGCACTCCATATCCTCTGTGCCAGGCCTTGGGACCTCCCCTTGAGCTGGATCCCACTTTAGGCCTGTCACTGGACCTTCTTTTCCTCAGGATCCTCTCCATTTCCATCCCTGTACTTCTTTCAGACAGGAACAATTACGGGTCAGAGATGTGACTGTGGGATGGCAACCCCATCCCTCACTTGATGTCCTTTCTTCCTGCTGGGGGTGGGCTCTATATAAGTTCCCTCTCTCTACTGTAGGGCCTATCATCTAAGGTCCCTCCCTTTGAGTCCTGGGAGTCTCTCACCTGTCAGGTCTCTGGTGCATTCTGCGGGTGGGGGTGGGGAGGCCCAACCTCCTATTTACTGAGGTTGCCTGTTTATATTCTTTCTGCTGCCCCTCAGGGCTTGAGTACTTTTCCCTCACCCAATACCAGATCAGGTCTCCCCCACACACACACACTCCTCTCCACTACCCCATCCACTTTCCCTCCCTCCTTCCCCACTTTTGATTGCTTTCTTGATTTGTTGATTCTTGATCATAGAGCATAAGCATTGGTGTTCTGTTCAGGAAATTTTCTTCATGTGTTCCAGGCTTTTCCCCACTTTCTCTTCTGTTAGTTTCAGTGTGTCTGGTTTTATGTGGAAGTTCTTGATCCACTCGGACTTGAGCTTTGTACAGGGAGATAAGAATGAATCAATTCACATTCTTCTACATGTTGATCACCAGTTGAACCAGCACTGTTTGTTGAAAATACTATCTTTTTTTCTACTGGATGATTTTAGCTCCTTTTTCAAAGATCAAGTGACCCTAGGTATGGGGGTTCATTTCTGGGTCTTCAGTTCTATTCCATTGATCTACCTACCTGTCACTGTACCAATACCATGTAGTTTTTATCACTATTGCTCTGTAGTACAGCTTGAGATCAGGGATGGTGATTCCCCCAGATGTTCTTTTATTGTTGAGAATAGTTTTCACTATCCTGGATTTTTTGTTATTCTAGGTGAATTTGAGAATTGTTCTTTCTAACTCTATGAAGAATTGAGTTGGAATTTTGATGGGAATTGCATGGAATCTGTAGATTGCTTTTGGCAAAATGGTCATTTTTACTATATTAATCCTGCCAATCCATGAGCATGGGAGAACGTTCCATCTTCAGAGGTCTTTGATTTCTTTCTTCAGAGACTTGAAGTTCTTGTCATATAGATCTTTCGCTGTTTAGTTAGAGTCACACCAAGATATTTTATGTTGTTTTTGACTATTGTGAAGGGTGTCATTTCCGTAATTTATTTCTTAGCCTGTTTATTTTTGAATAGAAGAATGCTGCTGATTTTGATTTGTTTGAGTTAATTTTATATCCAGCCACTTTGCTAAAGCTGTTGGTCAGCTGTAGGAGTTCTCTGGTGGGGGTTTTGTGGTCACTTAAGTATACTATCATATCATCTGCAAATAGTGATATTTTGACTTCTTCCTTTCCAATTTGCATCCCTAGGATGAAGCCTACTTGTTGTGAATGGTTGTTTTGATGTGTTCTTGGATTCAGTTTTGAGAGTTTTATTGAATATTTTTGCATTGATATTCATAAGGGAAACTGGTCTGAAGTTCTCTTTCTTTGTTGGGTCTTTGTGTGGTTTGGGTATCAGAGTAGTTGTAGCTTCCTAGAACGAATCCGGTAGTATTCCTTCTGTTTTTATTTTGTGGAATAGTTTGAAGAGCATTGGTATTAGGTCTTCTTTGAAGGTCTGAAGTTCTGCACTAAACCCATCTATCGGTCCTACACTTTTTTTTGGATGGGAGAATATTACTGATTGCTTCTATTTCTTTAGGGGTTATCGGAATGTTTAGAAAGTTTATATGATCCTGATTAAATGTTGGTACCTGATATCTGTCTAGAAATCTGTCCATTTCATTCACATTTTCTAGTTGTGTTGAGCATAGGCTTTTGTAGTAGGATCTGATGATTTTTTAAATTTCCTCAGTTTCTGTTGTTATATCTCCCATTTCAGTTTCTTTTTAGAGGTACTCAGAGCTATGAGTTTTCCTCTTAGCACTGCTTTTATTGTGTCCCATAAGCTTGAGCATGTTGTACCCTCATTTTCATTAAATTCTAAAAAGTCTTTAATTTCTTTATTTATTTCTTCCTTGACCAAGTTACCATTGAGTAGAGTGTTGTTCAGCTTCCATGTGTATGTGGGCTTTCAGTTGTTTTTATTGCTATTGAAAACCAGCCGTAATCCATATTGATCTGATATGATGCATGGGAATATTTCAATTTTCTTATATATGTTGAGGACTTTCTGTGACCGATTATATGGTCAATTTGGGGGAAGGTACCATGAGGTTCTGAGAAGAAGGTATATTCTTTTGATTTAGGATGAAATGCTCTATAGATATCTGTTAAATCCATTTGGTCCATAACCTGTTAGTTTCACTGTGTCTCTGTTTACTTTCTGTTTCCCTGATCTGTCCATTGATGAGAGTGGGGTGTTGAACTCTCCCACTATTACTGTGTGAGGTGCAATGTGTGCTTTGAGCTTTAGTAAAGTTTCTCTTATGGATGTGGGTTCCCTTGCATTTGGAGCATAGATGTTCAGAATTGAGGGTTCATCTTGGTAGATTTTTCCTTTGATGTGTATAAAGTGTCCTTCCTCATCTTTTTTGATAACTTTTGATTAAAAGTCGATTTTATTCGACATTAGAATGGCTACTCTAGCTTGTTTCTTGGGACCATTTGCTTAGAAAAATGCTTTTCAACCTTTTACTCTGAGGTAGTTTCATTCTTCATCACTGCATTGCATTTTCTGTATGCAGCAAAATGCTGGGTCCTGTTTATGTATCCAGTCTGTTAGTCTGTGTCTTTGTATTGGGGAATTGAGTCCATTGATGTTGAGAGATATTAAGGAATAGTGATTGTTGCTTCCTGTTATTTTTGTTGTTGTAGGTGGAAATGTTTGTGTGACTATCTTCTTTTGGGTTTGTTGAAAAAAAATTACTTTCTTGCTTTTTTTCTTTTTCATTTTTTTTCAATTTTTTATTAAATATTTTCTTCATTTACATTTCAAATGCTATCTTGAAAGTCCCCTATACCCCCCCCCCCCCGCCGTGCTCCCCAACCCATCCACTCCCACTTCTTGGCCCTGGCCTCTGTACTGGGGCATAGAAAGTTTGCAAGACCAAGGGGCCTCTCTTCCAAATGATGGCCAACTAGGCCATCTTCTGCTACACATGCCGCTAGAGACACAAGCTCTGGGGGTACTGGTTAGTTCATATTGTTGTTCTACCTATAGGGTTGCAGACCCCTTCAGCTCCTTGGATACTTTCTCTAGCTCCTCCATTGGGGGCCCTGTGTTTCATCCAATAGATGACAATGAGCATCCACTTCTGTAGTTGCTTTTTCTAGAGTGTAGTTTCCCTCCTTGTGTTAGAGTTCTCCATCTGTTATCCTTTGTAAGGCTGGATATTTGGAGAGATACTGTGTAAGTTTCGTTTTGTTATAGAAAATCTTGGTTTCTCCATCAATGTTAATCGACAGTTTTGCTGGGTATAGTAGCTTGGTCTGGCACTTGTGTTCTCTTAGACTCTGTATGATATCTGCCTAGGATTTTCTAGTTTCCATAGACTCTGTTGAGAAGTCTTGTGTAATTCTGATAGGTCTGCCTTTATATGTTATTGGACCTTTTCCCCTTACTGCTTTTAATATTCTTTATTTGTTTTGTGCATTTGGTGTTTTGACTATTATGTGACAGGTGGAATTTCTTTTCTGGTCCAGTCTATTTGGAGTTCTGTAGACTTCTTGTATGTTCATGGGCATCTGTTTCTTTAGGTTAGGGAATTTTTCTTGTGTAATTTCGTTGAAGATATTTATTGGTCCTTTAAGTTGGGAATCTTCACTCTCGTCTGTTATCTTCACCTTACGTTTGGTCTTCTCATTGTGTTCTGTATTTCCTGGATGTTTGGGGTTAGGAGCTTTGTGCATTTTGCATTTTCTTTTGACTGTTGTGTCAATGTTTTCTATGGTGTCTTCTGCACCTGAGATTCTCTTTTTTATCTCTTGTATTCTATTGGTGATGGTTTCATCTATATCTCCTGATCTCTTTCCTAGGTTTTCTATCTCCATAGTTGTCTCCCTTTGTGATTTCTTTATTGTTTCTATTTCCATTTTTAGATCCTCGATGGTTTTGTTCAATTCCTTCACCTGTTTGGTTGTGTTTTCTGTAACTCTTTAAGAGATTTTTGTGTTTTCTCTTTTAGGGCTTATACCTGTTTACCTGTGTTCTCCTGTGTTTCTTTAAGGGAGTTAGTTATTTATGTCCTTCTTAAAGTCCTCTATCATCATCATGAGAAGTGATTTTAGATCTGAATCTTGCTTTTAAATCCTAATTTTGCTTTTCCGGTGTGTTGGGGTATCCAGGACTTGCTGTGGTGGGAGAACTGGGTTCTGATGATGCCAAATAGCCTTGGTTTCTGTTGCTTATGTTCTTGCCTTTGCATCTCGCTATCTGGTTATCTGTGGTGTTAGCTGTTCTTGCTGTCTCTGATTGTGGCTTGTCCCTCCTGTAAGTTTGTTAGCACTCCTGGGAGACCAGTTTCTCTGGGAGGAATTTGGAGAGCTGTGGCCCAGGGTCAGCTCAGGAACATAGAGGGAAAGTGAAAGGATCATGTCCCAGGCCGTTCCTTGGTTCCAGTGTCCTTGATGGCTCTGGGCAGGTCCCTCTTGGGTCAGGAATTTGAGCAGAAGTAGTGGTCTCTCCTGTGCTCTAAGGTGTGTCAGCACTCCTGGGAGACCAGGATAGTTGTTGTGTTAAAATATCATGACCAAGACAAGATAAGGTTGGTGTATGCTTTTAGTCAGATGAGTCCATCATAGCCTGGGAAGCATGGCAGTAAGCCGCAGGAGGCAACAAGAGCAGGAAGCTGAGACATCAACTCTTTTACTGCAAGCACAAAACAGAACTGGAAGTAGGGTAAGTCCACCTCAGTGACACACTTTCTCCAGAAGGCTACACCTCCCAAACTCCCCATGCAGCACAAAATGCCTGGGTATATGGAGACATTTCTCGTTCTTTGTCTTCCTGAACCCGGATTGTTTAATTTTAAACATCTTTTCCATCTGTTTTAGTGGGAAGTGTAAGATTTCATATTTATGGCTGACTCAAACTGCATTGTGTACATGTATGACATTCCATTATCCATGCATCTGTTGATAGCATATAGGCTAATTGCCTTTCCTCACTGTCTCAAGTAGAGCAGCAGTAAACATGGATAACATTAAGATATAGAATCCTTTGGTTCTATATTCAGAAGTGTTATATCTAGGTCATATGGTAGTTGTAGTTGTATTTTTAGCTTTTTGAGAAGCCTCCACAGTGATTTCCATAGTGGTATTACTTGAAAATGGCGTATTCCGGAACAGATCACACCAAGCCAGCACAGTTCACACTTTTGGAGGTCTTTATTGAAAGAAGGAAAGAAGCGAGGGAGGGAGGGAGAGAGAGAGAGAGAGAGAGAGAGAGAGAGAGAGAGAGAGAGAGAGAGAGAGAGAGAGAGAGAGATCCAGGCTGTGATGTAGGTAATGCAGGTAATGACTTGCAGGTGATGCAGGTAACACAGGGGGTGTGTGATGGTCGCCATGGCAACAGACGCAGGAGGGTCTTGTTTCCTAGGGATCACATCATCACTGGATTCAGAGGCTGGCTGTAAACAGCTTCTAATGCTAACATGCCTCTTTTTTCTTATCATAAATTGGGGGAGGGAGGAGGAGGCAAACCAATGCAGAAAGGGGAATAGGGGTGTCAGATCTCTTAAACTGCTTCCTGCTGTCTAGAAGCATCATCAATTTTGAGGTGTAGATGACTTTCACTATCAGGGCCCACTTTATAACAGGCTCCTCTGTGGACAGTGGCTGGTAATCCTGTAAAAGGAACTGATAGTTTGGTTAGACATTTTTGAGTTTGTCATTGAAGGAATGTGGAATGAGGCAGAGAGCAAAGAGTGTGTGAAGGATAAGGCTCCTCTAAGGTTTTAGTGCAGGAGTGAGATAGGAAGTGGTTAGTATGTGGTTGAGGGAGAAGATTGGAAATATTAAGAGGTAAGCATGATTTGGAAGGTCTTCTACTAGTGCTATCTGAAGAGAAAGAACCTTGGTGGGAAGTAGAGTCTGTAAGCCTTTGTAAAGTAGGAGCTGTGACAAGTTATGGGAAGGGAAGCCAGTTATAGGTAACTCAAAGGTTAGTTTTTTAGCCTCTAAAAATAAGGAGTTCAGTGGCTGCTAAGGTACGAATACAAGGTGCCCATCCCTGGATAATTAGATCTAGTATTTTTTTTTTTATCTTTTTTTAAATTTTTAATATTTTTATTACATATTATCCTCAGTTACATTTCCAATGCTATCCCAAAAGTCCCCCATAGCGCCCCCCACTTCCCTACCCACCCATTCCCATTCTTTTGGCCCTGGCATTCCCCTATATTGGGGCATATAAAGTTTGCAAGTCCAATGGGCCTCTCTTTCCAGTGATGGCCGACTAGGCCATCTTTCGATACATATGCAGCTAGAGACAAGAGCTCTGGGGTTCTGGTTAGTACATCATGTTGTACCAACAATAGGGTTGCAGATCCCTTTAGCTCCTTGGGTACTTTCTCTAGCTTCTCCATTGGGAGCCCTGTGATACATCCAATAGCTGACTGTGAACATCCACTCCTGTGTTTGCTAGGCCCCAGCATCGTCTCACAAGAGACAGCTATCTTTGGGTCCTTTCAGCAAAATCTTGCTAGTGTATGCAATGGTGTCAGCGTTTAGAAGCTGCTTATGGGATGGATCCCTGGATACGGCAGTCTCTAAATGGTCCATCCTTTCATCACAGCTACCGACTTTGTCTCTGTAACTCCTTCCCTGGGTGTTTT
The DNA here is from genome assembly GCF_978045245.1 of Mus caroli. Taxonomy (NCBI): domain Eukaryota; kingdom Metazoa; phylum Chordata; class Mammalia; order Rodentia; family Muridae; genus Mus; species Mus caroli. Next base: position 93,882,974 of record NW_028227268.1, on the reverse strand, counting down.
GTTCCCAATTCTAAGAAGGGGCACAGTGTCCACACTTTGGTCTTCATTCTTCTTGAGTTTCATGCGTTTAGCAAATTGTATCTTATATCTTGGGTATCCTAAGTTTTGGGCTAATATCCACTTATCAGTGAATACATATTGTGTGAGTTCTTTTGTGATTGTGTTACTTCACTCAAGATGATGCCCTCCAGGTCCATCCATTTGGCTAGGAATTTCATAAATTCATTCTTTTTAATAGCTGAGTAGTACTCCATTGTGTAAATGTACCATAATTTCTGTATTCATTCCTCTGTTGAGGGACATCTGGGTTCTTTCCAGCTTCTGGCTATTATAAATAGGGCTGCTATGAACATAGTGGAGCATGTGTCCTTTTTACCGGTTGGGACATCTTCTGGATATATGCCCAGGAGAGGTATTGCTGGATCCTCTGGTAGTACTATGTCCAATTTTCTGAGGAACCGCCAGACTGATTTCCAGAGTGGTTGTACAAGCTTGCAATCCCACCAACAATGGAGGAGTGTTCCTCTTTCTCCACATCCTCGCCAGCATCTGCTGTCACCTGAATTTTTGATCTTAGCCATTCTGACTGGTGTGAGGTGGAATCTCAGGGTTGTTTTGAGTTGCATTTCCCTGATGATTAAGGATGTTGAAAATTTTTTCAGGTGTTTCTCTGCCATTCGGTATTCCTCAGGTGAGAAATCTTTGTTCAGTTCTGAGCCCCATTTTTTAATGGGGTTATTTGACTTTCTGGAGTCCACCTTCTTGAGTTCCTTATATATATTGGATATTAGTCCCTTATCTGATTTAGGATAGGTGAAGATCCTTTCCCAATCTGTTGGTGGTTTTTTTGTCTTATTGATGGTGTCTTTAGCTTTGCAGATGCTTTGCAGTTTCATGAGGTCCCACTTGTCAATTCTCGATCTTACAGCACAAGCCATTACTGTTCTATTCAAGAATTTTTCCCCTGTGCCCATATCTTCAAGGCTTTTCCCCACTTTCTCCTCTATAAGTTTCAGTGTCTCTGGTTTTATGTGAAGTTCCTTGATCCACTTAGACTTGACCTTAGTACAAGGATATAGGAATGGATCGATTCGCATTCTTCTACATGTTAACAACCAGTTGTGCCAGCACCATTTGTTGAAAATGCTGTCTTTCTTCCACTGGATGTTTTTAGCTCCCTTGTCAAAGATCAAGTGACCGTAGGTGTGTGGGTTCATTTCTGGGTCTTCAATTCTATTCCATTGGTCTATTTGTCTGTCACTATACCAGTACCATGCAGTTTTTATCACAATTGCTCTGTAGTAAAGCTTTAGGTCCGGCATGGTGATTCCACCAGAGGTTCTTTTATCCTTGAGAAGAGTTTTTGCTATCCTAGGTTTTTTGTTATTCCAGATGAATTTGCAGATTGCACTTTCTAATTCGTTGAAGAATTGATTTGGAATTTTGATGGGGATTGCATTGAATCTGTAGATTGCTTTTGGCAAGATAGCCATTTTTACAATGTTGATCCTGCCAATCCATGAGCATGGGAGATCTTTCCATCTTCTGAGATCTTCTATAATTTCTTTCTTCAGAGACTTGAAGATTTTATTATACAGATCTTTCACTTCCTTAGTTAGAGTCACACCAAGATATTTTATATTATTTGTGACTATTGAGAAGGGTGTTGTTTCCCTAATTTCTTTCTCAGCCTGTTTATTCTTTGTGTAGAGAGAGGCCATTGATTTGTTTGAGTTAATTTTATATCCAGCTACTTCACTGAAGCTGTTTATCAGGCTTAGGAGTTCTCTGGTGGAATTTTTAGGGTCACTTATATATACTATCATATCATCTGCAAAAAGTGATATTTTGACTTCATCTTTTCCAATTTGTATCCCTTTGATCTCCTTTTGTTGTCGAATTGCTCTGGCTAGGACTTCAAGTACAATGTTGAATAGGTATGGAGAAAGTGGACAGCCTTGTCTAGTCCCTGATTTTAGAGGGATTGCTTCAAGCTTCTCACCATTTACTTTGATGTTGGCTACTGGTTTGCTGTAGATTGCTTTTATCATGTTTAGGTAAGGGCCTTGAATTCCTGATCTTTCCAAGACTTTTATCATGAATGGGTGTTGGATCTTGTCAAATGCTTTTTCCGCATCTAACGAGATGACCATGTGGTTTTTGTCTTTGAGTTTGTTTATATACTGGATTACATTGATGGATTTCTGTATATTGAACCATCCCTGCATCCCTGGGATGAAACCTACTTGGTCAGGATGGATGATTGTTTTGATGTGTTCTTGGATTCGGTTAGCAAGAACTTTATTGAGGATTTTTGCATCAATATTCATAAGGGATATTGGTCTGAAGTTTTCTATCTTTGTTGGGTCTTTTTGTGGTTTAGGTATCAGAGTAATTGTGGCTTCATAGAATGAGTTGCATAGAGTACCTTCTTTTTCTATTTTGTGGAATAGTTTGTGAAGAACTGGGATTAGATCTTCTTTGAAGGTCTGATAGAACTCTGCACTAAACCCATCTGGTCCTGGGCTTTTTTTAGTTGGGAGACTATTAATGACTGCTTCTATTTCTTTGGGGGATATAGGGCTGTTTAGATCATTAACCTGATCTTGATTCAACTTTGGTACCTGGTATTTGTCTAGGAACTTCTCCATTTCATCCAGGTTCTCCAGTTTTGTTGAGTATAGCCTTTGGTAGAAGGATCTGATGGTGTTTTGGATGTCTTCAGGATCTGTTGTTATGTCTCCTTTTTCATTTCTGATTTTGTTAATTAGGATGCTTTCCCTGTGCCCTCTAGTGAGTCTGGCTAAAGGTTTATCTATCCTGTTGATTTTCTCAAAGAACCAGCTCCTTGATTGGTTGATTCTTTGAATAGTTCTTCTTGTTTCCACTTGGTTGATTTCACCCCTGAGTTTGATTATTTCCTGCCGTCTACTCCCCTTGGGTGAATTTGCTTCCTTTTGTTCTAGTGCTTTTAGGTATGTTGTCAAGCTGCTAATGTGTGCTCTCTCTAGTTTCCTTTTGGAGGCACTCAGAGCTATGAGTTTTCCTCTTAGAAATGCTTTCATTGCGTCCCATAAGTTTGGGTATGTTGTGGCTTCATTTTCATTGAACTCTAAAAAGTCCTTAATTTCTTTCTTTATTCCTTCCTTGACCAAGGTATCATTGAGAAGAGTGTTGTTCAGTTTCCACGTGAAGGTTGGCTTTCTATTATTTATTTTGTTATGGAAGATCAGCCTTAGTCCATGGTGATCTGATAGGATGCATGGGACAATTTCAATATTTTTGTATCTGTTGAGGCCTGTTTTGTGACCAATTATGTGGTCAGTTTTGGAGAAGGTACCATGAGGTGCTGAAAAGAAGGTATATCCTTTTGTTTTAGGATAGAATGTTTTGTAGATATCTGCCAGATCCATTTGATTCATAACTTCTGTTAGTTTCACTGTGTCCCTGTTTAGTTTCTGTTTGGATGATCTGTCCATTGGTGAAAGTGGTGTGTTGAAGTCTCCCACTATTATTGTATGAGGTGCAATGTGTGCTTTGAGATTTACTAAAGTTTCTTTAATGAATGTGGCTGCCTTTGTATTTGGAGCATAGATATTCAGGATTGATAGTTCCTCTTGGAGGATTTTACCTTTGATGAGTATGAAGTGTCCCTCCCTGTCTTTTTTAATGACTTTGGGTTGGAAGTCAATCTTATCAGATATTAGAATGGCTACTCCAGCTTGTTTCTTCATACCATTTGCTTGGAAAATTGTTTTCCAGCCTTTCATTCTGAGGTAGTGTCTATCTTTTTCTCTGAGATGAGTTTCCTGTAAGCAGCAAAATGTTGGGTCTTGTTTGTGTAGCCAGTTTGTTAGTCTATGTCTTTTTAACGGGGAGTTGAGTCCATTAATATTAAGAGATATTAAGGAAAAGTAATTGTTGTTTCCTGTTATTTTTGTTGTTAAAGTTGGCATTCTGTTCTTGTGGCTGTCTTCTTTTAGGTTTGTTGAGGGATTACCTTCTTGTTGTTTCTAGGGCGTGGTTCCTGTCCTTGTATTGGTTTTTTTCTGTTATTATCCTTTGAAGGGCTGGATTCGTGGAGAGATAATGTGTGAATTTGGTTTTGTCGTGGAATACTTTGGTTTCTCCATCTATGTTAATTGAGATTTTGGCTGGGTATAGTAGCCTGGGCTGGAGTTTGTGTTCTTTTAGTGTCTGTATAACATCCGTCCAGGATCTTCTGGCTTTCATAGTCTCTGGTGAGAAATCTGGTGTAATTCTGATAGGCTTGCCTTTATATGTTACTTGGCCTTTTTCTCTTACTGCTTTTAGTATTCTATCTTTATTTAGAGCATTTGTTGTTCTGATTATTATGTGTCGGGAGGTATTTCTTTTCTGGTCCAGTCTATTTGGAGTTCTGTAGGCTTCTTGTATGTTCATGGGCATCTCTTTCTTTAGATTTGGGAAGTTTTCTTCTATAATTTTGTTGAAGATGTTTGCTGGTCCTTTGAGTTGAAAATCTTCATTCTCATCCACTCCTATTATCCGTAGGTTTGGTCTTCTCATTGTGTCCTGTATTTCTTGGATGTTTTGAGTTAGGATCTTTTTGCATTTTACATTTTCCTTGATTGTTGTGCCGATGTTCTCTATGGAATCTTCTGCACCTGAGATTCTCTCTTCCATCTCTTGTATTCTGTTGCTGATGCTCGTATCTATGGTTCCAGATTTCTTTCCTAGGGTTTCTATCTCCAGTGTTGCCTCATTTTGGGTTTTCTTTATTGTGTCTACTTCCCTTTTTAGGTCTAGTATGGTTTTGTTCATTTAAATCATCTGTTTGGATGTGTTTTCCTGTTTTTCTGTAAGGACTTCTACCTGTTTGATTATGTTATCCTGTTTTTCTTTAAGGATTTGTAACTCTTTAGCAGTGTTCTCCTGCAATTCTTTAAGGGATTTTTGTGCTTCCTCTTTACTGTCTTCTACCTGTTTACCAGTGTTCCTTTGTATTTCTTTAAGTGTGTTATTAAAGTCCTTCTTGAAGTCCTCTACCATCATCATGAGATATGCTTTTAGATCCGTGTCTAGCTTTTCCGGTGTGTTGGGGTGCCCTGGACTGGGCGAAGTGGGAGTGCTGAGTTCTGATGATGGTGAGTGGTCTTGGTCTCTGTTAGTAAGATTATTACGTTTACCTTTCGCCATCTGGTAATCTCTGGGGTTAGTTGTTGTCGTTGTCACTGTTTAAAGATTGGAGCAGAAGCTGTGTTCCACTCACCAGCAGTCTCAAAATCCTGTGGCGGGGGTCGTGGGTAGCTGGCGGGTGTCAGCCGACCCTGCGCTCTAGCTACCCCGGTGCTGGTCCGGCCGGAAGAGAGATCTAGTATTTTTTGACAGGTATGGTACAGGTGCCAAAGAGGGTCTGTCCCAGTTGGTGACCTAGGACTCCAAAGGCAAATCCCTCTTTTTCGGTTATGTAGAGGGAAAAAGGACAAGTCAGGTCAGGATCATAAGGAGAGCCTGTTGGAGCCTTTGAAAAAGCTTGGTAGCAGGTTTGAAAAGAGGTTCATGGGTGGGGTCTAATGCCTGTTTATATAAGGGGTGGGAAAGGAGGGAAAAGGAAGGAACTCAGGAACATAAAAAAATGGCTATTCCTGGGGATGAAAAATCTCTTCCTTTGCAGAGGCAACTGTTAAGAGACTGAATGAGATTCTTTCTAAAGTCATAGCCTAGTGGGTTGGGGTAATTGTTGTGCCAAACAGGTGACCTGAGGGGTGGACAGCTGGACTTTAGAAGGTGAGACCCTGTAGCCTTGACTGGACAGGAAATTTAAAAGAGCAAAGGTGTCATCTTGGCCAATTTCTAGAGGGACTACAGAGAAGAATGTCACCTATGTAATGAATGGGCGATTGTAGGGAGAGACAGAGAAAGTTAAGTTAGAAGCCAGGGCCCTGAGGTAGAATAGTCCAGGTAAGTTGAATAGAAAAATAGAAGTCAGAGTCAGTCCAGGTAAAGGCAAAGATGTTCTGTGACTTGGCATCTAGAGGAATAGAGAAGAACTCATCCTTGAGATCTAGGATGAGAAATGAGAAGTCCCCAAGGGGGTAGTAGAAAGAAGTGTATAAGGGTTAGCCACAACAGGATGGAGAGGAACCACTGCAGAATTAATGCACCTGACATCTTGAACTGGGTGATAGGTTCCATTAGGTTTCTTAACTGCTAGTGTAGGGGTGTTAAATGGGGAGGAGTTTCTTTTTCCTTATGAGATCAGACATGATAGGCTTAAGTCCCCTGAGGCTCTGGAGAGAGAAGGGGTATTGAGCTTGTGTTGGGAACTAAAGAAAGGGGGGCCCTGGGGAAGAGGGGGAAGGGAAGGGCCCAGGAGGTGCCCTGGGGAAGGGAAAACCCACGCCCCTCCAGAGTTTTACCCATTCTCTGGTCTGCAGGGCGTGGGAGGGATGCTATACACTTTCCACTCAGCCCCAGGTGGGCATTCCTCTGACCCACTCTTCAGGAGTTGGCAAAGGTGCAGCCCTACCTGGGAACCCCGGAGCTACTTTGCTAAAGCCACCAGGGTTATAGGAGAGAGGGATGAGGGAAGAGGTTCCCAATACTGACCAGAGTGAGTGCAGCGGATCTTGATGAGCAGAGACTCTATGATTTTAGAGCTTTATTATAGAAAGGCAGGGGGAAAGAGAAAAGGTAGAAAGAGAGGAGGGAAGGCTAGAGAGAAAGAATAAGAGGGAGAGAAAAGAGGAGAGGAGAGAGGAGAGGAAAAGACAAAGAAAAAGGAAAAAGGAGAGAGGAGTGAGAGAAGTGAGAGGTAAGAGAACAAAGGAGTGAGAGAGCACCGCTGGGCTGAGCAGCCCTTTTTATGGTCTTTACTGTTTGCTAGGTAATTGGGGAGGAGTTTAGCCTGAAGGTCAGAAGCTTGGGCCATTGCCTTTGGTGATTTCTAATGCTTCTCTTGTGGGGGCTGTGGGAGGTGGTAACTTAGGCAGGAGCCAGAGTTCCAGGAGCATAAGGGAATGCCTACCATGTCATGAAGGTGAATTATCACCGCCGGGGTTCAGAGCTCAGCTCAACTGGAGAGCAGCCTGCAATTTCCCAAAGCTTGGGTGATGTACCTGGTAGAATCCAGTAACTGAATGATAACAGAAGAATAATGTTTAGTAACAAAGAGGTTCTGGACATCCAAGATTCTGGGGTCTACTTGAGAAGTTGACAAATGAAACTACATGTTAGAGTTAGTAGGTTGATTGGCTAGGAGGAGGAGAGGGGCTGCTGGTGAGCTTGGGTTTAGGCAAATGGTAGGGGGCAAAAAAAATAGAGGCTCCCAACTTAGCTAGAAGATCCCTTCTCAGTATAAGGGGACAGGACACATTGTCACTACTAAAAAGGAATGGGTGAGAGAAACATCCCTAAAAGTGCAACTAAGTGGTGGGGTTTGGTGAGGAAGATAAGGTTTTCCTCCTACCCCCATAATAGAGGAACGAGAAGGAGAAGTAGGTCCTCAGAACTCCCATCAGGACTGAGTAGGTGGCCCTAGTGTCCAAGAGGAAGATGAGCCACCCAGATACCATGACGACTACCCAGAGCTCTCTGCTGTTGATGGAAGTAGTTGAGTCAAAGGAGCTCGAGCCTTTTCAGTTGGCCATAGCCAAGCCTAGGAGATCAGCTGAAGGATGACCTGGGAGTGAAGTCCCTTTGTCCTGAGTGGCATGAGGGCAATAGACAACCCAGTATCCCTCCTGATGGCATCTACAGCATGGCCCTTTTGGCTTGCGGGGGTTAGGGCAAGCCCTTGCCCAATAACCTTGTTGGCTACATTTGTAGCAGGAACCTGGTGGTCCCTGAGCCTTAGAAGCCCAGGAAGCCCAGCCAGTGTCTGGCTGGTCACATAGCCTTTGCCAGCATATGGTATTTTTGTCTGTGGGCCCTTCATCTCTCTAATGGTACATTTTGAAGGCCAGTGCCAAGACTTCTGCCTGTGGAGTTAGGAGTTCCCTCTCCAAACATCCAAGTTCGGTTTTAATGTCGGGGTAGCTCTGAGAAAAGAAGTAGGTCATCAGGAGTTGCTTACCTTCTGGTTTCTCAGGGTCTAGATTTGTATAAAGGAATAGGACCTTTGTAAGGTGCTCTAAAAATTGAAACGGGTTTTCTTGATAATCCTGGATGACCTCTTGGATTTTTTAAAAATTTACTGATACCGGCCAGGAGTTAGGTTATGACTATTTCTGGCTAAAGTACCATCGGGAAAATTATAATTCCATTGAGGATTCTGGTCAGGTATCATCTCAAATCCAATTGGATATGCTGGATCTGTTTGATGAGTCTCATCTGCATGTATTCTCACCTGTTCTCAAACTTGCCTGCATTCATCAGGAAGTAAATTATTACTGAGGATTATATGTATATCATGGAAAGTCAAGCTATAAAATTAAGTAACATACTGAAATTCTTTAATACAGGCAGAAGAATTAGAGGTATAGGAATCCAGTTTGTTTATTCTTCAAGATACATACAGTGTTTTTTAGATTACTATAGTGCTTTCTAGTTCTTTTTCAAATTTTTGTAGTTCTCTAAATCTTGACTGTCTTCATGCCAGAACTCAATTTTTTTCTTGGTGAAACTTTGCTTTTAATATCCTTGGAAATGCTCAAATTTTCTATATTTGAGTACTTGCATGTCTTCACAAATTTTCAGCAGTCTCACTTATACTAATACTTAATACTCTTCATACCTGCTTTTTGTTGTTTCACATTTAAATTTTTATTATGTGTATATGTGTGCCATGCATGTACAGATGTCTGTGTAGCCAGAATAGGATGACCCTTGGAGCCATAGTTAGAGGTAGTTGATAGGCACCTGATGTGGTGTTGGGATCCAAATTCAGATCCTGTGAATTAACAGCACATTCTCTCAGCCTCTGTATCATATCTCCAGCCCCTCCTGATATACTTTTATCTTTAGTCCTCATGACCTAAAGCACTTGTTCATTTATTTTCTGTTTACTCTTACTAAAATGTAAGATCCCTCAGAGCAAATACTGCTGGCTGCTGTATATTGCTTAGAATAATAAATGACAAATAATGAGCAGTCAGTATTTTTCAAACAAATGCCCCAATTTTCTGAAAAGTTTCTCTTTCAAATATATTACTGTTTTTACTTTTTCATAAATTTTATAGGTGTGTTTTAAATCTCTTATCAGTTTGTGTACATCTTATCCTTACCCTGTTTTATGATCCTTAGTAAAGTCAAGTTTATTTTGTGTTCATCCCCATATTCTTAAAGAAAAACTATGTATGTATGTATGTATGTATGTATGTATGTATGTATGTATGTATACACACCAGAAGAAGGCATCACATCCCATGATAGATGGTTATGAGCTACCTTGTGGTTGTTGGGAATTAAATTCAGGACCTCTGAAAGAACAGCCAGTGCTCTTAACTACTGAGCCATTTCTCTAGCCCTCGTTTCCATATTCTTGTTCCCACTTCTTTAATCAGGTTCTCATTTCTTTGACATGATTATCTTTAGAGCTAGGTGAAATTCTAGGGGCCTGGTAATAATGTAATAAAGCTTTATTCATGGCAGTAAATTTTTAAGCTTTTTACCTCCCAGATAGATGGATGGATGGATAGATGGATGGGTGGACGGATCTAACATTGACTCCTGAAACTCACTATATAGACCATGTAGTCTACAGAACTCAGAGCTCTGCCTGCCTCTGCTGACTGCTGGGTTAAAGGTATATACCACTAAACTTGGAACCCTTTTGAATAGGCCACGTTGGCCTTCAACTTTTACAGCAGTCCTCTGACCTCAAGTTTTGGGATTGCAGGCATGTGCTACCATCACAGCAACTAGCTTATTGTTTCATATTATTATTATTATCAAAGTTAACTTAAAATTAAGAACTAAATTTTCATATTTCAAGATATAGTCTTTGATTTAATGATTTTGTACTTTTGTTTCACTTTCTATCCTCTTCAACGAAAGTTTTTATAAACTTAAGGGTAGGAATTCAGATTCCACTGTAGCAGGAGACACTACATTAAACATTCACATTCTATGTTAAGGACATTTTACATGATACTACATTTGTTAGTTCTATAACTTGAAATGTAACTGGACTCGTGGTGTAAAGGTCAAGAAGGTCACTGATTTGTGGTGATAAGAGGATATGAAGCTGTCTTTTCATTATGGGAAGAATGACTTGGGAGAATTGGGAAACAGTAGAATGGAAGGGGTGAATTACTGAGAATAAAATTGGATAGGAGTTGACACAGAATGTCACGTGGCAAGTTAGTAGAATAATGTTTCTGGTTCATCAATATTGACTCATGTTAAAGTCTGTAAGACAAAACTTTTCCCTATCTTTCTTTATCAGGGTGAATTTAAAAGTTATTTATTCAGATGTAGGTTATTTTTATGAAGTATGATATAAACAAAATAGTGACTGTTTTAAAATCCTTTTTAAAACTTACTATGATAGTATTCAATTTGCTTCAATGCAAAAATATCTAAAACTCAAAATAAATAGAAAGGCTTTTTTTCCTTTTAAGTTATTTACTTATATAGAGAGATAGGGTTTCACTCCATAACTGAGCTATCTCACACTCAATATTTAACCCAGGCTGATCTCAAAACTTCTTAAAAAAACAAAAAACAAACAAACAAAAAATCCTTTCTAAGCTTAACAAATGTCAAGGTTACAGATGTGATCCATCATGCTTGATCTTTTAAGTCCGTTATAACTTAGAAATTTAATTTATTAAATGTGCAAAAGAGACCTCTGTACATTTATTTCTAATATAGCACACCCACAGAAGAGTGTGCAATCCTAAGTTATGATGTGGTGAGTGGTTACACAGTCAGCATCGACCATGCAGTTACTGACTTCTGAATATCATTTTACAGGAGACTTTGCAGCAGTTGATTATGATGCCATTGCCAAATATCCTAATCATTGGCAAAAATCCCTTTTCTGGTAAGTTTTAAGTCTGTATGATGTGATAATAATGCCTTATGTTTGCATAACACTTGTCTTGTTTACCAGGGCCTTAATTGTTTATCTCAGTTCTCAGGTTTTCCACAACCTCAATTGAAAAGTTGAGGATGATATCCCTGTTTGTAGAGAGAAAAGAAGCTTACAGTTTTTCAGTTGTTGGTGAGATGTACACACTCAACACTAAACTTTTTCTACTATATCCAAATGATACTTTTTGGTGATGGTTGATTTTATGATCTCATTCTAAGCAGTGGTGTTAGAAAAGGAATGATGTTGAAACAACCAAGCTTCATATTTACATGCCTGCTTACTATTGCCAAAATTGTTGGCACTATGTAGTTGTTTCCTTGTTTGTTTGCTAGTTCATTTTGTAATCATATGTAATGAATCTTGGACCTGATAACTACTAGCCAAACTCCTGTATTATTGAGCAGTCCTCCAACTGTTAAGTTGGAAGTTTTACTGATGAACATTAGTTTATATTAATCTATATCTTAGTGAAAAGATGAGTTGACACTTCATTTATTTAAATTATTATATTAAAAAGTTGTTACTCTTTTACTAGAACTCTATTTTACTTTGTATTTTGCCATTTATGGAACTTGATCCTAGGACCTCACCTACACCAAACATTCACTATAACCCTAGCCCTAGAATTTAAAATGTGAACAATTGAGTAACTAGCAGCTATAAAACATTTAAGCAAAGAACTTAATCCTTGTGGTTTACATGATATTTAAATTGAATATATCTTCTATAACCTGAGCCTTAGCCTAATTGAAACAAAAAGAAAATCCAAATAAAATGTAAGATGTAAGCAGTAGTTGTTGTAGAGGAAACTAACAATTAAATGTATTAATAGTGAACTCAGTTAGGAATTCACTAACTTAAATAATCTTTAGAGATACTCTAGGATATTTGGTTGTATAAGTAAAAAGAAAGATTAGCATATAAAATATGATTATTTCTGATTCTGTATCTAAATAGTAAGTAACTACCAAGTCAGAGAGTAGGCATGGTTCATGTGCTAGAGGTTCTTGTGGTTTGGTGAAAGTTCCAAAGATTACTGTGAGATCATTTAATTCATATGGCAAAGACATGTACCAAATACTAAGACATGGGTTAGGGTTACAAACTGTGGTGACTAGATCAAGTAAGACCAACAGATGTCAGATGTATCTAGAGTGATGGGAGTGATTGACTGCAGAACTGAGGGAAGGATAGCAATGTCTAACCAGAGTTAAGACAGAAGCCTCTGTGTACTTTCATGTAATGACTATTAAAATTGCTTTGTAGTCTGGAAAAATGGTTTAATGGGAAGTAAAAGGAAGTCTCTAATATAAAAATTTAAAATTCATCACAGGTACATTAACCTGATATTGAGAAATCATTCTGAATATTACATGTTTATGATAAGTTCAACTGAATATTTAAGGCAATCTTAATTGAATGCTGTTGACTAGTGTTGTTCTACAGTTCTGTTCTGGACTGATAACTTTTTATTCAGTTTTTTACATATATTTCTCTATTAAAATTTATTATTGTGAAATAGGATCTTACTCTGTAACCCCAATCTAGCCTGGAACTCGCTATGTAGTCCAGGCTAGCTCATATAGTAGTTCTCCTATTTTAGTCTCTTAAATGCTGGAATTATTGGTGTGAACTACTACACCCAATTAAACTTACTGTGATAGGCATTTAAGGTTCTGATCCTTAAGAACCTGTACAGTGAGAAACATATTTAAATTATATAGGTAGATGACCCCTAATGTTTGTATTTTAATAAGAAAACAATAAAGAGGAACCGTTTCATTAGCAGCCATTCTGGCAGGTCCTTCTATCAGCATAATGTAAAAGGCTGGTATAATACAATCTATAGGAAAGAAATAGATGCAGTTAGCATACTTAGCGTAAACTTACTTATGTGTACTGTTAACTCTTTAGAAGGAATATCCTTGTCATGTCATCACTTTGTGCACACATAAGCCACATATGTGAGTTCCACCATTTGTTTACAAAATTCATCTTTTCGTCAAGTAGTGTTGAACATTTTCTATAGGATTGATTGTTCCAGTGTTTGAAAGAATTGTAAACAAGGCTAAATGCTGTACTTACTAGTGTTTTTATTTCAGAACAAGGTACAGAAGAAGTTAAAAAGTTGCTTTTGCTCTTACTTGGTTGTGCAGTTCAGGTAAGTTAAAGTTAAAATATTTCTTCATATTTTCATTCTTTTAAACTGTTCTAGATGCTCTAGTTTTCTGAAAGATTAGGTAATCTTAACTATCACCTTATAAAGAAATTATATTGAAGATTTCTTTTATTTCAAAAAATCAATTATAGTATTAATGTATTTTAAATGCTTTAGTTATTTTTTTTTCCTATTTAGAGGCTTCTAATGACTCAGATCTTTATGCTTCTTTTGAGACATCTTCCATACATTTCTTCTGGTTTATGCTTTAGGGAAGGTAGGATTAGCAGGGAGAAAGGGTTTGGGGCTGGAGCTGTAAGTTAAGAGCACGGACTGCTCTTCCGGAAGGACCTACATTTGATTCCTAGCACCCACTGGTACTCATTCTCAGGGACCATAACAACCTCTTCTAGCCTGTGGGCATCAGGCACACCTCTGGTGCACAGAAATACATACAGGTGAATTTTGAACCCTCACATAAAAATAAATAAGCCGTAGAGAATTTGTGGGAAGTGTTTTTGTATGTAATGTTTGTGTATGTCCACAACTGGGAACGTATGTCCATGTACGTCTACGAGGGCCACATGTTAGTATTAGGTGTCTCCTTCACTTACCTGATTCCTTGAGAACCTGGAACTCCCTGATTCAGCAAGTCCCAGCAATCCTCCTGTCTCTGCCTCCCAGCACTGGAATTACAGGTCCAATGCACCCAGCTTTTGTTCAGGTGCTAGGGATCTGAACCCATCCTTATGCATATTCAGCAAGCACTTTCCTAACAGACTCTCCCTCAGCCCTATTGCTCCTTTATAGATGTCCATATCAATAATGATAGCCAAGGTTAGTTGAATGCATAGTTTTCCATGTGTTGTATTTTATGTAGTTTTTTCTTACAATCTTTTTCTCAAAAAGTATTAGCATTTGAGTAGATATTTAAGTTATTTAACAAATTGGATAATTGTGAGTTTAGTGTGCTGCTTTAATAATTACAGTGGGGGACTCTCTTCAACAAATTGAAATAGTCACTGTAGATTTAGTTCATTTTTCTAGTAGGCTAAAGAACACTAACCTGACTTTCAAATTTACTATACTAGATCTTCCATTTAATCAATTTAAAAAACAATGTGTGTGTGTGTGTGTGTGTGTATACATACGTGGAAATGCCATGACACCCTTATGGAAGTTAAAGAACAGCCTTGTTGAGACAGTGTCTCTAGGTTGCCTGTGCCTTTAATAGCATGCATTTGTTTATTTGTTTATTTGCTTATTTGTTTATTTATTTAAGTTTCTGGGAGTTCTCCTGTCTCTGCCACCAAAATCTGTAAGAGCACTGGGATTGCAAATACATACACACTATAGCAGATTATCACATTTTCATGGCAAAAGCACTTTATCCATTGAAGTGTCTCTGAAGCCCACTACTTTTTTAAACAATGAATTATTTCAATGTACAATTCTTCATAGAATGAAGTATTTTGGGTTTTGTTTTAGGGTATTTTTTTTTTTGCTTTTGTTTGTTGTTGTTGTTGTTGCTCGTTTGTTTTTATTTTTGTTTTGCTTTATTATGTAGCTCTGGTTGACCTTCAACTTTTGATTCATGTACTTCCACCTTCCAGTGCTGGGATTGCAGGTGTGCACCACCACTCCCAATGTATACGGTGCCTGGAATTAGACCTTTGTGTTCATGTATGCTAGGCAAGCACTTTACCAATTGAGCTACAGATCTACCCTATGAAATGAGATTTTTTTAAACAAATGAATTCACTAGTAATATTTCACATTTATTAACATAATTTTATATTCTAGAATTTGTTGGCTTCCTGACTGCTTCAGAGATATAATATTTAATTTACATACACTTTTAAACATGTATATGGATCAATATGACTGTGTATACATGTATTCAGTATAAACATATATATGACAGATAATAATCAATATAAACATATATATGACAGATAATAATCAGGTCACGATTATTGGTATACCTACTACCTCAAGACATTTATTTTGTTTTGTTTTGTTTTGTTTTAAGGACATACAAAATCCTTCTGTACTATATATGACATTACACCCTATCCATTTATCTGTGTAATAGTATCAATTAGTAGTCCCCTGTTCTAATCTATTTCTACTCTAACCCATCATCTTTCTCTTCTTAATATCCTTTCTAGCTTCTAGTAGCCACCATGGGGGCACTATTCATATATAAATTAAGTCATTACATTTCTATAATATGTTGTACATGATTGTTTATTTAACAACCAATTAAATATTTAAACATATGTGGTTTTTTTTATTGTTGCTATTCTAATTTGGTTATCAGGTCTTTGATTAAAAACACTTTCCTTACTCATTTATAGCTACTATATACTGCATTTGTATTTAATGCCTTAGTTCGAGCTAGAGAAAGTACCCAAGGAGCTCAAGGAGTTTGCAGCTCCATAGGAGGAACATCAATATGAACTAACCAGTACCCCCAGAGCTCCCAGGGACTAAACCACCAATCAGAGAGTACACATGGTGAGACTCATGGCTCTAGCTGCATATGTAGCAGAGGATGGCCTAGTCAGTCATCAATGGGAGGGGAGGCCCTTGGTCCTGTGAAGGTTTGAGGCCCCAGTGTAGGGGAATGCCAGGGCCAGGAAATGGGTGCGGGTGGGTTGGTGACCAGGGGGAGGAGGGAGGGGAGTGGGGAGGAATCGGGAAAGAGAATGACATTTGAAATGTAAATAAAGAAAATATCTAGTTAAAAAACTATCAAAAATATCTTAGTTTGTGGATGTTATAATAATCAGTGTAACAGAGTAACTATAAATGGTATCTCAAGGTGGTGCTACTGAAGAAACAGTGATTTGTAAGGCTTATAAGATGGAATGTATATTTCTTTTTTAAACCATTACAGAAAACCATAAGACAGTTGTATTAGGGTACTCTGAATGAATCTTAATTATTAAATTTCATAATAATCCTGCTATTTTATGTTCTGATTGGCTAAAAACTCTTCCTAAGTCAGTAAATACAGAAACGTTGAAAGGTTGGGATTGCTGTCCCTGTAAAGCTGCTTTATACATGCTGTAAGTATACAATTAGAAAATTAATCCACAATTGTTCTTACAAGACCTGTTTAATATTCCCGAGCCTGAAAAAGACTAGTGTTTTTAAGCATGTTGATCCCAATTCCATTCCCTCCAAAACTCTTAAATTTCTACTCATAATTAGAAATTGTGCTCTTCTGGTAATTTATTTGTAAAGATTTGTATATCAGCAATAGTTTAGTTTTCACTGAACATAGAACTCTAGATGAAGTATGGATTGTGTTCAGATGATTGTATAATGACAACAGTAGAGCATTAGAAACATAACTTGAATCAGAGCTTTGTTAAGTTTCTTAATGATCAAAAGAACCAGTTTTTCTTTTTGAGGGCTTATTGTCTTTTCTGGCTCTGTACTTGGCCCAGGAGATGCACAAGGCAGCGCTGTCTATTTTGTATGCACCTCTCATTTAGTGCATACAAAATAAGTTGGATTAGCAGCTATATTGCAATGTAAGAGATGTAGACAGGCAGAGATGAAGATGTGTGTTGTTATTTAATCCTTATTGGGAAAAGATATGGTTCATATTTTATGTTTCTAACTAAAATAAAACTTTTAAAAAATTAACAATAAGAAATGACTATTTGGTTACATGTATATTTATATACAGGATTAAATTTTGCTTTTGGTTACTTTGTTACAGTAGAAACAAACCAAATATTTATTGTATTACCTTACAAATGTTGAACTGGGTCATCAAAGTTAGTTTCTTTAATTAAGATTAATAGGATGAATATGAGAGAATAAATTATAAGCTTGAAGTAAAAATCGCCTAGTTTCTTTTCCTCAAGAAGAAAGGCAGTGTTGTTTGGTGACAGTTGGGGACTGACTGAGCATTTTGGCAGTATTCCGAATTCTGCCACTGACTCACTGTGGGTTTTGGCAAGTAATTTGTTCCCTCTGAAACAAGTTCTTGATTCTTTACTTCTCTGTTTGTAAAGTTAGCATAATAATATCCTGACCTCAGATGTGTTGTATAATATGTTCCTACTTTAGAACTTTCTAGCATAAAATAGTGTAGATTTCAGTCCATGGCTCTTAAATGTTTCAAAATATTGCATCTTCATTAGGTAAGTATATTTGAAAGGTTATCTAAATGGAGAACAAATCCCTCAGTGTGCTGTTCAAATATAATGCTTGCTGCGTTTTTATTTTTATATACATTTTAAGGACAATACAGAGTCTGAATGGTCTCTCCTCCTACTCCTCATTTCAGTGTCAGAAAAAGGAAGAATTTATTGAAAAAATTCAAGGTCTAGATTTTGATACGAAAGCAGCAGTTGCTGCACACATTCAAGAGGTAACCACTTATATATATTAATTTTTATGAAGTTTATGGTGTGTTTTCTAATATTATCTCCCCAAATACTTAGTTACAGGATAAACAAGAACAATTAAAGATCAAATATAAATTAACCTTTTATATTTATATCTTCTCTTTAGAGATAGATGATTTTATAAGTGAATTTTATTATGACACAGTGCTTACTACACATTTACTCTCACTATTGTCTATGAGGAAATGATAATCTTGGAGTGCAATTTTTGTCTTTATTAGGTAGCACAGAATGAATGATAGGGGTAAGATAATAGGCTTAGTCTTTTTGTGCTTTTTTTTCTTAAATGAAGATCATTTTTATTGAGCTGTTATTTGGATTACACAAGTACATTGATTTTAAAAATAGTTATATAAATATCTGAGTCATAATGTACTATGTCAAATTATTGATGATAATGTAATTTATTAAAATTTATTTTAAAATTGTGAAAATTGGTATTATTTTAAGTATTCTCAGAGGAATGTATTTACTTTATCATCCTTTTCTTAGTTAACTTAAGAGTCCAGGTGAGAATTTATTTAAATTTAGTTAAAATGTTTAGGGTGTCATCATTAATTTCAAAACTCCTTCTGTCTGCCTTTGTAGTTAATTTTGTTCTAAAATTAAATCAATAAGCATTAACCCTTCTTTGATTATTTTTCTTGCCTCTGTAAAGGTAACTCATAATCAAGAAAATGTGTTTGATCTGCAATGGATGGAAGTGACAGATATGTCTCAGGAAGACATAGAACCACTCTTAAAGAATATGGTGTCACATCTAAGAAGGCTGATAGATGAGAGAGATGAACATTCAGAGGTTAGTAAATTTATTTTATCATAAAACTTTGCTTTCTTTAAAAAAAAAGAAAAATTAGGTGGTGGTGGTGGCACATGCCTTTAATTCCAGCACTCAGGAGGGAGAGGCAGGTGTTTCTCTGTGAGTTCAAGGCCAACCTAGTCTACAGAGCAAGTTTCAAAACAACCAGGGCTGCACAGAGAAATACTGTCTCAAAAAACAAACAACCCTTCCCAAATAAACAAAAAAAGATAGGTTTCTAGAATTGATATCCTGTTTCTTTGGAAGAGGTAATAAACTATAATCTTCCTTTGGTATCTGTAGAGCATACTGGTTCTAGGACCTAGAACCTTCTAGACATACTGAAATCAATCCCAGCCCTTGGGAAACCCAGGAAGGCAGATCTGAGAGACCAGCCTGATCTAAAAAGTGAGCTCCAGGACAGCCATGGGTACGCAGAGAAACCCTGTCTCAAAAAGCTTTTCTTAAAGAAAAAAAAAAAAGATACTAAAACTGAATACTCAAAGTCTCTTTAAAAAAATGGTACAGTGTTTCCATATAAGCCTTCAAATAGCTTATATATGTTTATTTACCTATAATAATGAATAGTATGTAAATAATACACAGTTAGTTGTTATGTTGTATTACCTAGGAAGTGGTGACAAGAAAAAGTCTGTGCAGTGCAAACATCGGGATTTTTTCACCCTTATTATTTTCTGTCGACACTTCATTTAACTTGCAGATATGAAACCTACATGGTATACTTACTATAATGTCTTTCTTTTGTTGCTGTTAGTGGGAGGTGGGGCAGAAATTTAAAAGGAACTAAAAGAACTAGATTTTTAGAATAAACAAATCATTTTTAGTTCTTTTCTCTTTTTCTTTTTAAATTAGTAGTATTCTTATTTTGTTTCTGTGTGTTTTTCAAGTCACCCCTACTACTTTGGCAATAGTGTAGAAGTGTAAAACTGAATATATAGTTGATGTAAGTAGAAAAACCATTGCCTTGAAGCACAGAATTTGCTAAATTTCTTGGTTTGGCCTATCTGATCTCAAGTTAGTGGGGGAAGTGACAGGCAGTTAGGGAGTCTTGCACAAACAACTCTTTTGTTCTTGTTCTTTAAAATTATTTTACATGGAGTTCCTTAATCCACTTAGATTTGACCTTAGTACAAGGAGAGAGAAATGGATCAATTCGCAATCTTCTACATGATAACAGCCAGTTGTGCCAGCACCATTTGTTGAAAATGCTGTCTTTTTTCCACTGGATGGTTTTAGCTCCCTTGTCAAAGATCAAGTGACCATAGGTGTGTGGGTTCATCTCTGGGTCTTCAATTCTGTTCCATTGGTCTACTTGTCTGTCACTATACCAGTACCATGCAGTTTTTATCACAATTGCTCTGTAGTACAACTTTAGGTCGGGCATGGTGATTCCACCAGAGGTTCTTTTATCCTTGAGAAGAGTTTTTGCTATCCTAGGTTTTTTGTTATTCCAGATGAGTCTGCCGATTGCCCTTTCTAATTCGTTGAAGAATTGATTTGGAATTTTGATGGGGATTGCATTGAATCTGTAGATTGCTTTTGGCAAGATAGCCATTTTTACAATGTTGATCCTGCCAATCCATGAGCATGGGAGATCTTTCCATCTTCTGAGATCTTTAATTTCTTTCTTCAGATACATGAAGTTCTTATCATATAGCTCTTTCACTTCCTTAGTGTCACGCCAAGGTATTTTATATTTTTTGTGACTATTGAGAAGGGTGTTGTTTCCCTAATTTCTTTCTCAGCCTGTTTATCCTTTGTGTACAGAAAGGCCATTGACTTGTTTGAGTTAATTTTATATCCAGCTACTTCACTGAAGCTGTTTATCAGGCTTAGGAGTTCTCTGGTGGAATTTTTAGGGTCACTTATATATACTATCATATCATCTGCAAAAAGTGATATTTTGACTTCATCTTTTCCAATTTGTATCCCTTTGATCTCCTTTTGTTGTCGAATTGCTCTGGCTAGGACTTCAAGTACAATGTTGAATAGGTAGGGAGAGAGTGGACAGCCTTGTCTAGTCCCTGATTTTAGTGGGATTTCTTCCAGCTTCTCACCATTTACTTTGATGTTGGCTACTGGTTTGCTGTAGATTGTTTATCATGTTTAGGTATGGGTCTTGAATTCCTGATCTTCGACAAGGGAGCTAAAACCATCCAGTGGAAGAAAGACAGCATTTTCAACAAATGGTGCTGGCACAACTGGTGGTTATCATGTAGAAGAATTCGAATCGATCCATTCCTATCTCCTTGTACCAAGGTCAAAGTGGATCAAGGAACTCCACATAAAACCAGAGACACTGACACTTATAGAGGAGAAAGTAGGGAAAAGCCTCGAAGATATGGGTACAGGGGAAAAATTCCTGAATAGAACAGTAATGGCTTGTGCTGTAAGATTGAGAATCGATAAATGGGACCTCATAAAATTGCAAAGCTTCTTCAAGTCAAAAGACACCGTAAATAAGACAAAAAGACCACCAACAGATTGGGAAAGGATCTTTACCTATCCCAAATCGGATAGGGGACTAATATCCAATATATATAAAGAACTCAAGAAGGTGGACTCCATAAAATCAAATAACCCCATTAAAAAATGGGGCTCAGTACTGAACAAAGAATTCTCACCTGAGGAATACCGACCGAATGGCAGAGAAGCACCTGAAAAAATGTTCAACATCCTTAATCATCAGGGAAATACAAATCAAAACAACCCTGAGATTCCATCTCACACCAGTCAGAATGGCTAAGATCAAAAATTCAGGTGACAGCAGATGCTGGCGAGGATGTGGAGAAAGAGGAACACTCCTCCATTGCTGGTGGGATTGCAAGCTTGTACAACCACTCTGGAAATCAGTCTGGCAGGTCCTCAGAAAATCGGACATAGTACTACCGGAGGATCCAGCAATACCTCTCCCGGGCATATATGCAGAAGATGTTCCAACTGGTAAGAAGGACACACGCTCCACTATGTTCATAGCAGCCTTATTAATAATAGCCAGAAGCTGGAAAGAACCCAGATGCCCCTCAACAGAGGAATGGATACAGAAAATGTGGTACATTTACACAATGGAGTACTACTCAGCTATTAAAAAGAATGAATTTATGAAATTCCTAGGCAAATGGATGGACCTGGAGGGCATCATCCTGAGTGAGGTAACCCAATCACAAAGGAACTCGCACAATATGTACTCACTGATAAGTGGATATTAGCCCAAAACTTAGGATACCCAAGATATAAGATACAATTTGCTAAACGCATGAAACTCAGGAAGAACTAAGACCAAAGTGTGGACACTTTGCCCCTTCTTAGAATTGGGAACAAAACACCCATGGAAGGAGTTACAGAGACAAAATTTGGAGCTGTGACGATAGGATGGACCATCTAGTGATTGCCATATCCAGGGATCCATCCCATGATCAGCTTCCAAACACTGACACCATTGCATACACTAGCAAGATTTTGCTGAAAGGACCCAGATATAGCTGTCTCTTGTGAGACTATGCTGGGGCCTAGCAAACACAGAAGTTGATGCTCACAGTCAGCTATTGAATGGATCACAGGGCCCCCAGTGGAGGAGCTAGAGAAAGCACGCAAGGAACTAAAGGGAACTGCAACCCTATTAGTGGAACAACAATATGAACTAACCAGTACCCCAGAGCTCTTGTCTCTAGCTGCATATGTATCAAAAGATGGCCTAGTAGGCCATCACTGGAAAGAGAGGCCCATTGGACTTGCAAACTTTATATGCCCCAGTACAGGGGAACGCCAAGGCCAAAAAGGGGGAGTGGGTAGGTAGGGGAGTGGGGGGGTGGGTATGGGGAACTTTTGGGATAGCATTGGAAATGTAAATGAGGAAAATACCTAATAAAAAAAAAAGAAAAAAATTATTTTACAATGTCTCACATATCCCAAGCTGATCTCAAAGTTAGTATATATCTGAGGATGACCATGAATTTAATTTCTCTTCTTCTACTTCCTAAGTGGTGTGATTTTAGGTGTGAGCGACCAGGCTTTACCTAGAGACCATGTTGGTCAAATTTAAGCAGCTGACAGATTTAGAGGGAAGTCCTTAACCTGAGTTTACCTGGAATACATTTTTAAACTTAATCTTATCTCATCTATATGTGATGATTTTGTATCTCTGAATATTAACCAGGTGCTTCAGAAGTTATACTCCTGAAGAATATCAACAGAAATAGTTATAGCCAGAGAAAGTTTAGCAGTTCACAAAACAGTCTCATTCGTTTCATTGCATACATTATTATTATCGTCAGGACTCCTAGTGATCATTGTCTGACTGTTCAAGGTTTAAAATACTCAGCTATGTTTAATTACTTATATACAAAATGATGGTTATGATGTAATTGGGAAGGCACATAAATCTAAAAAGTTTGTCATTACTAATAATTTTAGTCTAGTTGATACAAGCTTGGTAAAGTATTCTAAAATCTGTAATTTAGGAAAAATGTATGGTGGAGGAACAAAGGAAGAAGCCATCAGTGTACTTAAGTTTTTGTGTACTTAGTTTAACTATCAAAAAGAAATTTGGAATCATAATAGGTTTAGACCTCTTACAAGTTTCAAAAATAGTTAAGAGTCACTGTAAATAACTTGTACTTGAACAAGTGTATCTCACATATACAATAGGAAAAACATGTATTTAATTAAAGCAAATGCATGTAGACCATGTTTCAAATAGCAGAACTAAGCAAATAATGCAGTCCTTTTAGCTGAATGGTAATGAATACAACTGACAGAAAGACGAAGAGCTTTAAGACTGTTTGAAATCTAGATGCAATGCATAGTATATGAAAGGAGCTCTTACCTTTTTTTTTTTTTTCCCTGTATTTTTTTCTTGGATATTTTCTTTATTTACATTTCAAATGTTTTCAGCTTTCCAGGTCTCCCCTTTGGAAATCCTCTATCCCATCACCCCACCCCTGCCTCTGTGAGGGTGCTCCGGGCTTGGCACTCCCCTACCCTAGGGCAGCTAACAGCCTCAGGCTCGAGTGTTTCTCCTCCCACTAATGTCCAACAAGGCCATCTTCTGTCACATATTTGGCCAGTGCCATGGGTCGCTCCATGTATATTCTTTGGGGGATCTGGCCTGTTGACACTGTTGCTCCCTCCATGGGGCTGCAAACACCCTCACCTCCTTCAGTCCCTTCTCCAACTCCTCCATCTGAGGCCCCAGGGCTCAGTCCAATGGTTGGCTCCGAGTTTCCTCCTCTGTATTTGTCAGGCTCTGGCAGAGCCTCTCAGGAGACAGCCGTATCAGGCTTCTATTAGCAAACCCATCCCTAAAACCATAATAATGTCAGGGTTTAGTGACTGTATATGGGATGAATCCCCAGGTGAGGCAATCTCTGGATGGCCTTTCCTTCAGTCCCTGCTCCATACTTTGTCTCCATATTTCCGCCTGTGTGTATTTTGTTCACCCTTCTAAAAAGCACTGAAGCATTCACATTTTGGTCTCCTTCTTCTTTGGCTTCATCTGGCCTGTGAATTGAATATCGGGTATTCCAAACTTTTGGGCTAATATCCACTTATCCGTGAGTACATACCATGTTTCTTGCTTTGTGACTGAGTCACCTCACTCAGGATGATATTCTCAAGTTCCATCAATTTGCCTGTGAATTTCATGAAGTCGTTGTTTTTAATGGCTGAGTAGTACTCCATTGTGTAAATGTACATTTTCTGTATCCATTCCTCTGTTGAGGAACATCTGGGTTGTTTCCAGCTTCTGACTATTATAAATATGGCTGCTATAAACATAGTGAAGCATGTGCCCTTATTACATGTTGGAGCATCTTCTAGGTATATACCCAGGAGTTGTGTAGCTGGGTCCTCAAGTAGTACTAAGTCCAATTTTCTGAAGAACACCAAACTGATTTCCAGAGTGGTTGTACCAGCATGCAATCCCACCAGCAGTAGAGGAGTGTTCCTTTTTTTCCACATCCTTACCAGTATCTGCTGTCACCTGAGTTTTTGATCTTAGCCATTCTGACTGGTGTGAGGTTGTTTTGATTTGCATTTCCCTGGTGACAGGGAACATTTCTTTAGGTGTTTCTGAGCCCTTCCTGTTTCCTCAGTTGAAAATTCTCTGTTTAGCTCTGTTTCCCATTTTTTAATAGGGTCATTTGGTTCCCTCGAGTGTAACTTCTTGAGTTGGATATTAGCCCTCTGTTGGATGTAGGATTGGTCAAGATCTTTGCCCAATCTGTTAATTACAGTTTTGTCCTATTGACAGTGTCCTTTGCCTTTGCAATTTAATGAGGGCCCATTTGTTTATTCTTGATCTTAGAGCATAAGCCATTGGTGTTCTGTTTAGAAACTTTTCCCCTGTGCCCATGTGTTCCAGACTTTTC
This sequence comes from Mus caroli, assembly GCF_978045245.1. NCBI lineage: Eukaryota > Metazoa > Chordata > Mammalia > Rodentia > Muridae > Mus > Mus caroli. The sequence goes on along the minus strand of NW_028227268.1, from coordinate 93,858,178 downwards.
GCCGCTTTCTCTTCTGTTAGATTCAGTGGATCTGGTTTTATGAGGAGGTCCTTGTTCCACTTGGAATTGAGCTTTGTACAGTGAGATAAGAAAGGAACAATTTGCATTCTTCTACATGCTAACCGACAGTCGAACCAGCATCATTTGTTGAAAATGCTGTCTTTTTTCCACTGGATGATTTTAGCTCCTATGTCAAAGATCAAGTGATCACAGGTGTGTGGGTTTATTTCTGGATCTTCAATTCTATTCCACTGATCTACTTGCCTGTCACTGTACAATACCACACAGTTTTTATCACTATTGCTGTGTAGTACCGCTTGAGGTCGGGAATGGTGATTCCCCAAGAAGTTCTTTTATTGTTGAGAATAGTTTTCACTATTCTGGGTTTTTTGTTATTCTAGATGAATTTGAGAATTGTTCTTTCTTGTTGTTTTTTTTTAAAGATTTATTTATTATTATATCTAACTAGACTGTAGCTGTCTTCAGACACACAAAAAGGGGGTGATAGATCTCTTTACAGATGGTTGTGAGCCATCATGTGGTTGCTGGGATTTGAACTCAGGACCTTTGGAAGGGTAGTCAGTGTTCTTAATCACTGAGCCATCTCTCCAGCCCAGAATTGTTCTTTCTAACTCTGTAAAGAATTGAGTTGGAATTTTAATTGGGATTGCATTGAATCTGTAGACTGCTTTTAACAAGATGGCCATTTTTACTATATTAATCCTGCCAATCCATGAGCATGGGAGATATTTCCATCTTCTGAGGTCTTTGATTTCTTTCTTCAGAGACTTGAAGTTCTTGTCATATAGATCTTTTACTTATTTGGTTAGAGTCACACCAAGAAACTTTATATTGTTTGTGACTATTGTGAAGGGTGTTGTTTCCTTAATTTCTTTCTCAGCCTGTTGATCTTTGAGTAGAGGAAGGCTACTGATTTGTTTGAGTTAATTTTATATCCAGCCACTTTGCTAAAGTTGTTTATCAGCTGTAGGATTTCTCTGGTGGAATTTTTGGGGTCACTTATATATACTATCATATCATCTGCAAATAGTGATGTTTTGACTTCTTCCTTTCCAATTTGTATCCCTATGATCTCCTTTTGTTGTCTAATTGCTCTGGCTAGAACTTCAAGTACTATATTGAATAGATAGGGAGAGAGAGGGTGGCCTTGTCTAGTCCTTGATTTTAGTGGGATTGCTTCAAGTTTTTCTCCATGTAGTTTGATGTTGGCTACTGGTTTGCTGTATATTGCTTTTACTATGTTTAGGTATGGTCCTTGAATTCCTGATCTTTCCAAAACTTTTACCATGAAGGGATGTTGAGTTTTGTCAAATGCTTTTCAGCATCTAATGAAATGATCATGGGTTTTTTTTTTCCTTTGAGTTTGTTTATGTAGTGGATTACATTGATGGATTTCCATATATTGAACCATCCCTGCATCCCTGTGTTGAAGCCTACTTGATTATGGTGAATGATCATGTTGATGTGTTCTTAGATTCAGTTGGCAAGAATTTTATTGAGTATTTTTGCATCAACATTCATAAGGGAAATTGGTCTGAAGTTCTCTTTCTTTGTTGGGTCTTTGTGTGGTTTAGGTATCAGAGTAATTGTGGCTTCATAGAATGAATTGGGTAGAGTACCTTCTGTTTCTATTTTGTGGAATAGTTTGAGGAGAGTTGGAATTAGGTCTTCTTTGAAGGTCTGATAGAATTCTGCACTAAACCCATCTGTTCTTGGGCTCTTTTTGGTTGGGAGACTATTAATGATTGCTTCTATTTCTTTAGGGGTTATAGGAATGTTTCAATGGTTTATATATCCTGATTTAATGTTGGTACCTCATATCTGTTTAGAAAATTGTCCATTTCATCCAGGTTTTCCAGATTTGTTGAGTAAAGGCTTTTGTAGTAGGATATGATGATTTTTTTTTATTTCCTCAGTTTCTGTTGTTATTTCTCCCTTTTCATTTCTGATTTTGTTAATTTGGATACTGTCTCTGTGCCCTGTGATTAGTCTGGCTAAGGGTTTATCTATCTTGTGGATTTTTTCAAAGAACCAGCTCCTTCTTTGGTTGAGTCTTTATATAGTTCTTTTTGTTTTCACTTGGTTGACTTCAGGCCTGTGCTTGAGTATTTCCTGCAGTCTACTCCTCTTGGCTATATTCAGGTGTGCTGTTAAGCTGCTAGTGCATGCTCTCCCGAGTTTCTTTTTGGAGGCACTCAGAGCTATGAGGTTTCCTCTTAGCACTACTCTTATTGTGTTCCATAAGTTTGAGCATATTGTACCCTCATTTTCATTAAATTCTAAAAAGTCTTTAATTTCTTTATTTATTTCTTCCTTGACCAAGTTACCATTGAGTAGAGTGTTGTTCAGCTTCCATGTGTATGTGGGCTTTCGGTTGTTTTTGTTGCTATTGAAAACCAGCCGTAATCCGTATTGATCTGATATGATGCATGGGATTATTTCAGTCTTCTTATATATGTTGAGGACTTTCTGTGACTGATTATATAGTCATTTTGGGGGAAGGTACCATGAGGTTCTGAGAAGAAGGTATATTCTTTTGATTTAGGAAGAAATGTTCTATAGATATCTGTTAAATCCATTTGGTCCATAACTTCTGTTAGTTTCACCGTGTTTCTGTTTAGTTTCTGTTTCCCTGATTTGTACATTGATGGAATTGGGTGCTGAAGTCCTCCACTATTATTGTGAGGCACAATGTGTGCTTTGAGCTTTAGTAAAGTTTCTGTTATGAATGTAGGTGCCCTTGGATTAGGAGCATAGATGTTTAGAATTGAGAATTTTTCTTGGTAGAGTTTTCCTTTGATGAGTATGAAGTGTCTTGTCTGATATTAGAATGGCTACTCCAGCTTGTGTCTTGGGACCATTTGCTTGGAAAATTGCTTTCCAGCCCTTTACTCTGAAGTAGTGTTTGTCTTTGACACTGAGGTAGGTGCGTTTCCTGTATGCAGCAAAATGCTGGGTCCTGTTTATTTATCCAGTCTGTTAGTCTATGTCTTTGTATTGAGGAATTGAGTCCATTGATGTTGAGAGATATTAAGGAATAGTGATTGTGGCTTCCTGTTACTTTTGATGTATTTTACTATTTGTGTGGTTATCATCACTTGGGTTTGTTGAAAGAAGATTACTTTCTTCCTTTTTCTAAGGTGTAGTTTTCCTCCTTATGTTGGTGTTTTCCATCTATTATCCTTTGTAGGGCTGGATTTATGGAAAGATACTGTGTAAATTTGGTTTTGTCATGAAAATACTTTTTTCTCCATCTGTGGTAATTGAGAGTTTTGTTGGGTATAGTAGTCTGGGCTGGCATTTGTGTTCTCTTGGAATCTGTATGACATCTGCCTAGGATTTTCTAGCTTCCATAGTCTCTGTTGAGAAGTCTTGTGCAATTCTGATAGGTCTGCCTTTATATGTTACTTGACCTTTTCCCCTTAGTGCTTTTAATGTTCTTTCTTTGTTTTGTGCATTTGGTGTTTTGACTATTATGGGATGGGTGGAATTTCTTTTCTGGTCCAGTCTATTTGGAGTTCTGTAGACTTCTTGTATATTCGTGGGCATCTGTTTGGTTAGGTTAGGGAAGTTTTCATCTATAATTTTGTTGAAGATATTTACTGGCCCTTTAAATTGGGAATCTTTGCTCTCTTTTATACCTATTATCCTTAGGTTTGGTCTTCTCATTGTGTTCTGTATTTCCTGGATGTTTGGGATTAGGAGCATTTTGAATTTTCTTTGACTGTTGTGTCAATGTTTTCTATGGTATCTTCTGCACCTGAGATTCTATCTTCCATCTCGTGTATTCTGTTGGTGATGGTTTCATCTATATCTCCTGATCTCTTTCCTAGATTTTCTATCTCCAGGGTTGTATCCCTTTATGATTTCTTTATTTTTTCTATTTTCATTTTTAGATCCTGGTTGGTTTCGTTCAGTTCTTTCACCTGTTTGTTTGTGTTTTCCTGTAATTCTTTAAGGAATTTTTGTGTTTTCTCTTTAAGGTCTTCTACCTGATTACCTGTCTTCTCCTGTATTTCTTTAAGGGAGTTATTTATGTTCTTCTTAAAGTCCTCGATCATCATCAAAATGTGATTTAAATCAAAATCTTGCTTTTCCGGTATGTTGGGAGAACACTATTCCAGGGCTCACTATGGTGGGAAAACTGGGTTCTGATGATGCCAAGTAGACTTGGTTTCTGTTGCTTATGTTCTTGCCTTTGCCTTTTGCCATGTGGTTATCTCTGGTGTTACCTAGTCTTAGTGTCTGTGACTGTGGTTTGTCCCTCCTGTAAGCCTGTGTGTCAGTATTCCTGGGAGACCAGTTCTCTCCAGGAGGAATTTAGGTATAAAGAGCTGTGGTATAGTGTCGGCTCTTTGGTGAAGACAGAAACCGAAGGATCCGGTCCCCAGCTGATCCTTGGTTCCTGCTGATGACTCTGGGAGGGTTCCTCTTGGGCCAGGAATTTGAAGAGAAGTGGTGGTCTTACCTCTGCTTTCAGGTTTTTAGGCACTCCTAGTAGACCAGCTCTCTCCTGGTGGTATATGATTATTGTAGTTCTGTGGCACAGGATTAGCTCCGGTGCAAAAGGAAAACAGAAGGCTCCTTTCCCAGTCTGCTCCTTGGTTCCTGTGTCTTGAAGTTTCCAGGTGGGTTCTTCTGAGCAGCAGAGGTGGTCTTAGCTGTACTCACAGACTTGTCTGCACTCCTGGGAGGGTAGCTCTCTCCTGGAGCTCTTTGGGTATGGAGCCCTGTGGCAGAGATTCGGCTCTAGGCCAAGCACTTACTTTTTATCTTTGTATATATCACACTTATGTCCCTCTAATGACAAATTTCCATAATGTCATGTGACAAAGCTTATTAAGCTTATTAAGCCTCAGATACAGACACATCTATAATTATATAGGTACAAGTATATAAGACATAAAGGTAGCAAATGTAATTCATATGTGTTCAACCAGTCTTAAAGATTTTAAAACAGGATTAAAATTAAAATCCCTTAATTAACAATTCTTAAATTTTTTTCTCTAAGTTATAAAAACCTAAATTTCTATGGGAACCAGAAGAAATTAACTTAATAAAGCAAATTTTGTGTTTATTAAGCTAGTTTATTTGTAAGTGCTAGGAGAATTAAACCAGTTTTTAAAGAAAACCTTGCTTTAAAGAGAACATTATATTCCTATTTGCATATTATTACAGTATATGTTGACTGTACTCAATAAAGCATAGCCTCAGGCTGCCCTGATCAGTTGATTATTGGTTATACCCCTCATGGACAGCTGTACTTTTCCTTGTTCTATATTACTTGTATATTACTTAATAATTTTTCAATACTTTTTCTTGTGCTCCATACTATGCTAGATGAGGGGATAAAAGATACAAAGAAGGAGTAATAGAGTATTTCTGGTTTATTGAGGGGAAAATCTTCATTATTTGCAAGTAGAAATAAAGCTTACTATATAATTAAGTACTAATATGTTTGTGTAGTAATCAAATGTTTGTTAAATATCATTTAATATAATAGTGCTATTAAATGTATATTAATTATATATATTAATTAAATATAATACTGTTATTAAAATCAGGAAATGTTAAGAAAATTAAAGATAGTAAAGAAAATGGAAAAATGAATAAAAATGTTGACTCTATAGGGCCACAAGCCTCTTCCGGTCAGAAAAGCACCGGGGCAGCTAGGGCGCAGGGTCGGCTGACACTCGCCAGCTACCCACAACACCTGCCACAGGATCTTAAGACTTCTGGTGAGTGGAACACAGCTTCTGCTCCAATCCAATTGCGCGCGGGACCTGAGACTGCATTAGTTAGGGAAGCAGAAACCAGCCTGAGTAGGGCCACAGGCCTCATCCGGCCGGATCAGCGCCGGGGTAGCTAGAGGGCAGGGTTGCCTGACACCCGCCAGCTACCCACGACCCCCGCCACAGGATTTTGGGACTGCTGGTGAGTGGAACACAGCTTCTGCTCCAGTCCAATCACGCGGGACCTGAGACTGCTCTGGTTGGGGAGAGAGAAATCCGGCCTACATAGGGCCACAAGCCTCTTCCGGTCAGAAAAGCACCGGGGCAGCTAGGGCGCAGGGTCGGCTGACACTTGCCAGCTACCCACAACACCCGCCACAGGATCTTAAGACTTCTGGTGAGTGGAACACAGCTTCTGCTCCAATCCAGTTGCGCGCGGGACCTGAGACTGCATTAGTTAGGGAAGCAGAAACCGGCCTGAGTAGGGCCACAGGCCTCATCCGGCTGAATCAGCACAGGGGTAGCTTGAGCGCAGGGTCGCAGGGTCGCCTGACACCCGCCAGCTACCCACGACCCCCGCCACAGGATTTTGAGACTGCTGGTGAGTGGAACACAGCTTCTGCTCCAGTCCAATCAGCGGGACCTGAGACTGCTTTGGTTGGGGAGGCAGAAATACGGCCTAGGTAGGGCCACAAGCCTCTTCCAGTCAGAAAAGCCCAGGGGTAGCTAGGGCGCAGGGTCGGCTGACACTCGCCAGCTACCCACAACACCCGTCACAGGATCTTAAGACTTCTGGTGAGTGGAACACAGCTTCTGCTCCAATCCAATTGCACGCGGGACCAGAGACTGCATTAGTTAGGGAAGCAGAAAACCGGCCTGAGTAGGACCACAGGCCTCTTCCGGCTGGACCAGCACCAGAGTACCGCCAGCTACCCACGACCCCCGCCGCAGGATTTTGAGACTGCTGGTGAGTGGAACACAGCTTCTGCTCCAATCTTTAAACAGTGGCAATGATAACAACTAACCCCAGAGATTACCAGATGGCGAAAGGTAAACGTAATAATCTTACTAACAGAAACCAAGACCACTCACCATCATCAGAACCCAGCACCCCCACTTCGCCCAGTCCAGGGCACCCCAACACACCGGAAAAGCTAGACACGGATCTAAAAGCATATCTCATGATGATGGTAGAGGACATCAAGAAGGACTTTAATAACTCACTTAAAGAATTACAGGAGAACATGGCTAAAGAGTTACAAGTCCTTAAAGAAAAACAGGATAACACAATCAAACAGGTAGAAGTCCTTAAAGAAAAACAGGATAACACAATCAAACAGGTAGAAGTCCTTAAAGAAAAACAGGAAAACACATCCAAACAGATGATTTAAATGAACAAAACCATACTAGACCTAAAAAGGGAAGTAGACACAATAAAGAAAACCCAAAATGAGGCAACACTGGAGATAGAAACCCTAGGAAAGAAATCTGGAACCATAGATACGAGCATCAGCAACAGAATACAAGAGATGGAAGAGAGAATCTCAGGTGCAGAAGATTCCATAGAGAACATCGGCACAACAATCAAGGAAAATGTAAAATGCAAAAAGATCCTAACTCAAAACATCCAAGAAATACAGGACACAATGAGAAGACCAAACCTACGGATAATAGGAGTGGATGAGAATGAAGATTTTCAACTCAAAGGACCAGCAAACATCTTCAACAAAATTATAGAAGAAAACTTCCCAAATCTAAAGAAAGAGATGCCCATGAACATACAAGAAGCCTACAGAACTCCAAATAGACTGGACCAGAAAAGAAATACCTCCCGACACATAATAATCAGAACAACAAATGCTCTAAATAAAGATAGAATACTAAAAGCAGTAAGAGAAAAAGGCCAAGTAACATATAAAGGCAAGCCTATCAGAATTACACCAGATTTTTCACCAGAGACTATGAAAGCCAGAAGATCCTGGACGGATGTTATACAGACACTAAAAGAACACAAATTCCAGCCCAGGCTACTATACCCAGCCAAACTCTCAATTAACATAGATGGAGAAACCAAAGTATTCCACGACAAAACCAAATTCACACATTATCTCTCCACGAATCCAGCCCTTCAAAGGATAATAACAGAAAAAAACCAATACAAGGACAGGAACCACGCCCTAGAAACAACAAGAAGGTAATCCCTCAACAAACCTAAAAGAAGACAGCCACAAGAACAGAATGCCAACTTTAACAACAAAAATAACAGGAAACAACAATTACTTTTCCTTAATATCTCTTAATATCAATGGACTCAACTCCCCGTTAAAAAGACATAGACTAACAAACTGGCTACACAAACAAGACCCAACATTTTGCTGCTTACAGGAAACTCATCTCAGAGAAAAAGATAGACACTACCTCAGAATGAAAGGCTGGAAAACAATTTTCCAAGCAAATGGTATGAAGAAACAAGCTGGAGTAGCCATTCTAATATCTGATAAGATTGACTTCCAACCCAAAGTCATTAAAAAAGACAGGGAGGGACACTTCATACTCATCAAAGGTAAAATCCTCCAAGAGGAACTATCAATCCTGAATATCTATGCTCCAAATACAAAGGCAGCCACATTCATTAAAGAAACTTTAGTAAATCTCAGAGCAAACACATTGCACCTCATACAATAATAGTGGGAGACTTCAACACACCACTTTCACCAATGGACAGATCATCCAAACAGAAACTAAACAGGGACACAGTGAAACTAACAGAAGTTATGAATCAAATGGATCTGGCAGATATCTACAAAACATTCTATCCTAAAACAAAAGGAAATACCTTCTTTTCAGCACCTCATGGTACCTTCTCCAAAATTGACCACATAATTGGTCACAAAACAGGCCTCAACAGATACAAAAATATTGAAATTGTCCCATGCATCCTATCAGATCACCATGGACTAAGGCTGATCTTCCATAACAAAATAAATAATAGAAAGCCAACCTTCACGTGGAAACTGAACAACACTCTTCTCAATGATACCTTGGTCAAGGAAGGAATAAAGAAAGAAATTAAGGACTTTTTAGAGTTCAATGAAAATGAAGCCACAACATACCCAAACTTATGGGACGCAATGAAAGCATTTCTAAGAGGAAAACTCATAGCTCTGAGTGCCTCCAAAAGGAAACTAGAGAGAGCACACATTAGCAGCTTGACAACATACCTAAAAGCACTAGAACAAAAGGAAGCAAATTCACCCAAGGGGAGTAGACGGCAGGAAATAATCAAACTCAGGGGTGAAATCAACCAAGTGGAAACAAGAAGAACTATTCAAAGAATCAACCAATCAAGGAGCTGGTTCTTTGAGAAAATCAACAAGATAGATAAACCCTTAGCCAGACTCACTAGAGGGCACAGGGAAAGCATCCTAATTAACAAAATCAGAAATGAAAGAGGAGACATAACAACAGATCCTGAAGACATCCAAAACACCATCAGATCCTTCTACCAAAGGCTATACTCAACAAAACTGGAGAACCTGGACGAAATGGAGAAGTTCCTAGACAGATACCAGGTACCAAAGTTGAATCAAGATCAGGTTAATGATCTAAACAGCCCTATATCCCACAAAGAAATAGAAGCAGTCATTAATAGTCTCCCAACTAAAAAAAGCCCAGGACCAGATGGGTTTAGTGCAGAGTTCTATCAGACCTTCAAAGAAGATCTAATCCCAGTTCTTCACAAACTATTCCACAAAATAGAAACAGAAGGTACTCTACCCAACTCATTCTATGAAGCCACAATTACTCTGATACCTAAACCACAAAAAGACCCAACAAAGATAGAAAACTTCCGACCAATATCCCTTATGAATATTGATGCAAAAATCCTCAATAAAGTTCTTGCTAACCGAATCCAAGAACACATCAAAACAATCATCCATCCTGACCAAGTAGGTTTCATCCCAGGGATGCAGGGATGGTTCAATATACGGAAATCCATCAACGTAATCCAGTATATAAACAAACTCAAAGACAAAAACCACCTGGTCATCTCGTTAGATGCGGAAAAAGCATTTCACAAGATCCAACACCCATTCATGATAAAAGTCTTGGAAAGATCAGGAATTCAAGGCCCATACCTAAACATGATAAAAGCAATCTACAGCAAACCAGTAGCCAACATCAAAGTAAATGGTGAGAAGCTTGAAGCAATCCCTCTAAAATCAGGGACTAGACAAGGCTGTCCACTTTCTCCATACCTATTCAACATTGTACTTGAAGTCCTAGCCAGAGCAATTCGACAACAAAAGGAGATCAAAGGGATACAAATTGGAAAAGATGAAGTCAAAATATCACTTTTTGCAGATGATATGATAGTATATATAAGTGACCCTAAAAATTCCACCAGAGAACTCCTAAGCCTGATAAACAGCTTCGGTGAAGTAGCTGGATATAAAATTAACTCAAACAAATCAATGGCCTTTCTGTACACAAAGAATAAACAGGCTGAGAAAGAAATTAGAGAAACAACACCCTTCTCAATAGTCACAAATAATATAAAATATCTTGGTGTGACTCTAACTAAGGAAGTGAAAGATCTGTATAATAAAAACTTCAAGTCTCTGAAGAAAGAAATTATAGAAGATCTCAGAAGATGGAAAGATCTCCCATGCTCATGGATTGGCAGGATCAACATTGTAAAAATGGCTATCTTGCCAAAAGCAATCTACAGATTCAATGCAATCCCCATCAAAATTCCAACTCAATTCTTCAACAAATTAGAAAGTGCAATCTGCAAATTCATCTGGAATAACAAAAAACCTAGGATAGCAAAAACTCTTCTCAAGGATAAAAGAACCTCTGGTGGAATCACCATGCCGGACCTAAAGCTCTACTACAGAGCAATTGTGATAAAAACTGCATGGTACTGGTATAGTGACAGACAAATAGACCAATGGAATAGAATTGAAGACCCAGAAATGAACCCACACACCTACGGTCACTTGATCTTCGACAAGGGAGCTAAAAACATCCAGTGGAAGAAAGACAGCATTTTCAACAAATGGTGCTGGCACAACTGGTTGTTAACATGTAGAAGAATGCGAATCGATCCATTCCTATATCCTTGTACTAAGGTCAAGTCTAAGTGGATCAAGGAACTTCACATAAAACCAGAGACACTGAAACTTATAGAGGAGAAAGTGGGGAAAAGCCTTGAAGATATGGGCACAGGGGAAAAATTCCTGAATAGAACAGTAATGGCTTGTGCTGTAAGATCGAGAATTGACAAGTGGGACCTCATGAAACTACAAAGCTTCTGCAAGGCTAAAGACACCATCAATAAGACAAAAAAAACCACCAACAGATTGGGAAAGGATCTTCACCTATCCTAAATCAGATAAGGGACTAATATCCAATATATATAAGGAACTCAAGAAGGTGGACTCCAGAAAGTCAAATAACCCCATTAAAAAATGGGGCTCAGAACTGAACAAAGATTTCTCACCTGAGGAATACCGAATGGCAGAGAAACACCTGAAAAAATTTTCAACATCCTTAATCATCAGGGAAATGCAACTCAAAACAACCCTGAGATTCCACCTCACACCAGTCAGAATGGCTAAGATCAAAAATTCAGGTGACAGCAGATGCTGGCGAGGATGTGGAGAAAGAGGAACACTCCTCCATTGTTGGTGGGATTGCAAGCTTGTACAACCACTCTGGAAATCAGTCTGGCGGTTCCTCAGAAAATTGGACATAGTACTACCGGAGGATCCAGCAATACCTCTCCTGGGCATATATCCAGAAGATGTCCCAACCAGTAAAAAGGACACATGCTCCACTATGTTCATAGCAGCCCTATTTATAATAGCCAGAAGCTGGAAAGAACCCAGATGTTCCTAAACAGAGGAATGGATACAGAAATTATGGTACATTTACACAATGGAGTACTACTCAGCTATTAAAAAGAATGAATTTATGAAATTCCTAGCCAAATGGATGGACCTGGAGGGCATCATCTTGAGTGAAGTAACACAATCACAAAAGAACTCACACAATATGTATTTACTGATAAGTGGATATTAGCCCAAAACTTAGGATACCCAAGATATAAGATACAATTTGCTAAACACATGAAACTCAAGAAGAATGAAGACCAAATTGTGGACACTGTGCACCTTCTTAGAATTGGGAACAAAACACCCAGGGAAGGAGTTACAGAGACAAAGTTCGTAGCTGTGATGAAAGGATGGACCATTTAGAGACTGCCGTATCCAGGGATCCATCCCATAAGCAGCTTCTAAACGCTGACACCATTGCATACACTAGCAAGATTTTGCTGAAAGGACCCAAATATAGCTGTCTCTTGTGAGACGATGCCGGGGCCTAGCAAACACAGGAGTGGATGTTCACAGTCAGCTATTGGATGTATCACAGGGCTCCCAATGGAGAAGCTAGAGAAAGTACCCAAGGAGCTAAAGGGATCTGCAACCCTATTGTTGGAACAACATGATATACTAACCAGAACCCCGGAGCTCTTGTCTCTAGCTGCATATGTATCGAAAGATGGCCTAGTCGGCCATCAATGGAAAGAGAGGCCCATTGGACTTGCAAACTTTATATGCCCCAATATAGGTGAATGCCAGGGCCAAAAGAATGGGAATGGGTGGGTAGGGAAGTGGGGGGTGCTATGGGGGACTTTTGGGATAGCATTTGAAATGTAATTGAGGAAAATATGTACTAAAAAATATTAAAAATCAAAAAAAAAATGTTGACTCTAGAAACCTTTGTCCACTATGGAGAACTTGGCATTGTCAAAAAAGGGAAATTGGGATGTGTTTCAGGGTGGGAGATAGGCATGTGTCAAGAACATGGAAAGTCAGTCACCTTCAGTAACAGGGAAGGGATTTTGTGTGTTTACATAGAAAAAAGCTGTGTAATACATATCTTTGAAAAACAGGAAGGAAAAATACAGGAAAGATATTAAAAATCCTGTAATGAGGAGTATGTTTTGAGTGGAAAATGTATAATAATGAAAGTGATTAGTTAGAGAAGAGGTCGTTTGTCAAGAAGAAATTATACCAGTTTTCAGTTTGAAGCTTAAACAGGGGCAAAGAGATCATTTACAAAGTCTCTATGGGGCAGTTTGCCCAAAAATCAATGTAAGTAAAAGGATCACTACAAAGTCATGAGATCTTCCTTGAAAGCAGGTGGTTCAATCTCATACCAAGCACTACTTTGTTTTTATCTTGTCACTTTAGAAGTCACACATGGTGCTGCACACCTATAATCTTGGAACAGTGGAGGTAGAGGTAGGACGTTTAGGAATTCACAGCCAGCCTTGGGTGTATACCAAGTTTGAGACCAGCCTGGGTTATATAAAACCCCTGCCTGCATACAAACAAAGAAGAAAACCAGAATGAAATATATGGCTATAGTCAGACTTGAATTTTATTTTGTAAAAATTTGTTTTAACATTTATACAAAAGTCACATTTAAAATACTTATGTCAATTTGAATCTAATTGTGATTGTACTATTGTACATATTGTATCATTGGTGACTCAGTTTCTTATGTCTAAATTAGATAGAACTTTATTGAAAGATATAGTGCTGGATGAGATCTTGTTGGAAAATATTACGGAAAAAAAGTGTAAGTCTACTACTCAGCTATTAAAAGGAATGAATTTATGAAATTCCTAGGCAAATGGATGGATCTGGAGGGCATCATCCTGAGTGAGGTAACATATTCACAAAGGAACTCACACAATATGTACTCACTGATAAGTGGATATTAGCCCAAAAACTTAGGATACCCAAGATATAAGATACAATTTGTTAAACGCATGAAACTCAAGAAGAACGAAGACCAAAGTGTGGACACTGTGCCCCTTCTTGAAATTGGGAACAAAACACCCATGGAAAGAGTTACAGAGATAAAGTTTGGAGCTGTGAAGAAAGGATGGACCATCTAAAGACTGCCATATCCAGGGATCCATCCCATAATCAGCTTCCAAACGCTGACACCATTGCATACACTAGCAAGATTTTGCTGAAAGGACCCAGATATAGCTGTCTCTTGTGAGACAATGCCGGGGCCTATCAAACACATAAGTGGATGCTCACAGTCAGCTATTGGATGGATCACAGGGCCCCCAATGGAGGAGCTAGAGAGAGTACCCAAGGAGCTAAAGGGAACTGCAACCCCATAGGTGGAACATTATTATGAACTAACCAGTACCCCAGAGCTCTTGACTCTAGCTGCATATGTATCGAAAGATGGCCTAGTCGGCCATCACTGGAAAGAGAGACCCATTGGACTTGCCAACTTTATATACCCCAGTACAGGGGAATGCCAGGGCCAAGGGATGGGGGTGGGTGGGTGGGGGACTGGGAGGGGGAGTGTATTGGGGAATTTTTGGATAGCATTGGAAATGTAATTGAGGAAAATACCTAATAAAAAAAAATTTAAAAAAAAAGTGTAAGTCATCGTCAGACAGTAAAAATGATATTTTAAAATTAAAAGTGAGAAAGGATACTTAAGAAAATTGTGCCAGATGGTGACGGTGCATGCCTTTAATCCCCACACTTGGGAGACAGAGGCAGAGGGATCTCTGTGAATTCAAGGAGAGAGAGAGAGAGAGAGAGAGAGATTAAAAAAGAGAAGACGAGAAAAAAGACTAGCTATAGTTCTAGACTGAGTAGGAACTATAGAGTAGTTAAAAATAAACTCTTAAATTGAACAAAGGAGACAGTTGAATGATAAAAAACTTCATTCAAGGGTAGGCATGGTCACATAGGAGCAATGATAGTAAAGGAAACATACTGCAAAGGGGTTGGTTTCTGTACTAGAGAAACTTAAATTTATTTTTTGAATAAATAGCAGACATGGACTTGTAGAGAGACAAAGAATTGGGACAGTACTCTCTGAAGTTTGTGAAAGCAGTAGTTGCAAGCTGGAAGTCAGAAATGCTGAAATATTTCCCAAGGACAAAGAAATGAATCCTGGCATGTGGTTTTACCAACAACAACAACAACAAAATCGAAACTAGAGAGATGGCTCAGCATTTAAGAGCACTTGTTGCTCATGTGGAAGACCCAGGTTTGAATCTCAGCACCCATATGGTTGTTCACATCTATCCATAACTTTCATTCCCAGGGAATCCAATGCCATGTTCTGGTTTCCATGGGCACTAGGCATGCAGATGGTACACATACATTCTGGCAAAACACTCACATATAAAATAAAATGAACAACTATCTAAAAAAATTAAATGAAGAACAAGTGATGAGGAATATAAGGATGGCAATTTCATGGTCCCAAAATAGTAACGCCACTCCATATGTATGTCTGGGGCACAGTTAAAATTGCCTTACAAGATGGGTTCATTTGCCTGAGAAGTTTAAAGTAAAACAAACTAACAAAAAATGGTCTAGAATAAAATAATTTACTAGTAAAGAAAAGGAAAATTAAAAGAATGGAGCAACATGGTTGTATAAAATATAAATTAGCTACATACTTAATCTATAAATGAGAGGTTTAGGAAAACAAAAGGGATGTGCCCCACTGGAACTCGTTGGAGAAAGGAATTGGGGAAACTTTGAGGTAAGAAGTAGTACAGTATTATAAACCACAAAAGGGACAGCTAGTGGTGTAGCATCAAAATGCTATTAGCTACTTGTGTAAGCATATATAATCTTTGTGCCTCAGTCGTCTGACCTCCAGAAAAACGACAACAACCTCTAAGATCTTATCTTCTCTAGAGATTACTTCTGCTAGGATTATACATTTCTATAACAGTTCTGCAGTGGTGGCAAGTTCGTATTCTAGGATGTCCAGTATTACAACAATTAGTAGACAGATAAATTTTTATTCAAAAGATGTGACTAAAGAACTGAATTTTGAGCTGTTTAAATTTTTATTAAATACCCATTTGTGCTACTAGCTATCATAATTGGATAGCTAGACAAATTACCCTTTGGGTTTTTTTTTCCTGTGTCTTTAATGGCTTTCCAACAGTTGTTATCTAATTATTTTGTCATAAGTGATTTATAAAAAAAAAAAAATCTAGGGAAAGAAAAGAATGCAATGATGTATTTTAATGTTATTGCTAAGTAGCTCATGTTTGAACTGTTGAATAAAACCTAAAATGGCAGGAAATACAACAAAGTTAAAATGTTTTTGCTATTGGTCTCAAACTCACATTGATCCACCTGTGTCTATCTCTGCCTCCCAAGGGCCAGGTTTAAGAGCTTGCACTCCCACTCTTGGCAAAGTTCAGATGCTTTTGATCAATGAGTTTTATTTTGTAAAATGATTAGTTTTGTGTATAGGTTATTGATGTGTAGAACACTAAAACTGATTCCGTGTTTACCCCTTTAATTTTTAGACTATTGTAGAACTCTCAGAAGAGCGAGATGGTGTTCATTTTCTACCCCATGCCTCTTCATCTGCACAGTCACCCTGTGGTTCTCCGGGAATGAAGCGAACAGAAAGTCGACAGCATCTCTCAGTGGAATTGGCAGATGCTAAAGCCAAGATCCGAAGACTTAGGCAGGAATTGTAAGTCTCTGATTTTCAGTGTTCATTGAAGTAATGTGGTCATAAGGATGACCTTAGTAGTATTTTAAGTATGGCAATAGACCAGTTGTCCTCAATTGTTAACCTATGTCACACTTTTTATTAGTGTTTCTCAAAATGAGAAAAATTTGCCCATAAGCCCAGTACTCAAGAAGTGTAAGGAGGAGAATCCCAGCAATTGATGGGCATACTCAGGTACAAAGTGTAAGCTTAGCCTAGTCTATGTGAAACCATGTCTCAATAGTAATAATGACATTGTTGTTTCAAAGGCTGAATTGTTGGCATATGATATTACAAAAATAATTTTATACATATTGCCTACATTAAGTCATTGAAATTCCAGCTATCTACTTAGTAAAATATTCAGAATTTATTAGCACTGAAAAAACTGTACTTAGTTATCAAAGCTCATTACAGAAAATACAGTATAAATTTTACATATTCATTCTTGGGTGAACTACAAGTAGAAGCATGACTGATCTTTACTGAAGATTTTGAATTTTGTTCTTTAAGGAGAACAAAAGATTTTTGATTTATGCATTTTCTCCTTTTAAAAATTTGTTTTCCTGGAATTTGAGCTTCAGAATGTAGACTTTAAATTTAAATATACAGTATAGTCATTACATTTTTTAAAAGATTATTTAAAGTAACTTATGAAAGTGAAATAGATATGAAAGGTAAAAAAGCATTAAATAGTCTGCTGTAAAAATTTTTGAAAAAAAATTCAGCTTGCTTTTGTGGATGTCTGCATTATTATGTATCTATTGAAGTGAATACGCCCAGGATATTCTATAAACAGCTGCACCAGGAAAATTAGGGAAGAGATTGCTGTTATTAGTTTGACTGGCAGCTAATGGATAGCCTAAACAGTGAACACTAGTTCTTTCCATATAATTTAGCCCAATCGTCTCTAGTCTTTAGCTGAAGCATGCAATTAGAATTGTAGTGATGGCTGTGAATTCATTTAACATTTTGCATTATGTTAGAATTTAATTTTCAAATAGAATTTACTTGTCCTTGGAATATATTAAAAATTCAAACAACCTTGAGAAGATTGACAAAAATTGGTTTCATGTGTAATGTTTGAAACATGTAAGTGGATATTGTAAAGTGAGTGAAGATACCAGATGCATGCAGCAAGCATGTTTAGTAACTAGCATTTCATAAAATCTTTATAAATGTATTCTTTTGTATATTTCTTAAGATGGCATGTCGTAAGGGTTTCTTTTGTTATAAAGGGGACAGATATTTCTTGCAGTGAATTAGCTGCAGAAATCTTGATTTAAAAAAAAGTCTAGATTGCTTTATACCTAATGGAAACTAAAATAATTAGAATATCATTTTTTTCTAATATTTACTAATATTTTAACTAATATTTAGTAACCAATACATGCTTATTTATATGATACCAAATAATGTAATTGATTTTAATTTATAAAGTACTAATATAATTTATGATTAGATGGAATAAATAATTCTTTATAAGTTAAACATTTTATACCATAGTTAATGTTATTGAAGACTTTGTTGATCTTTCTGGTACAGTTGATTCCATGTTTTAGAGTTTCCTTAATATGATTAATTATTTTGTTAAAAAGGAAAATACATTTTTACTAAGATGTAATTCAGTATCTGACCATCCATCCTTTTATAAAGTGCACACTTGAATAGGTTTTTAAGTTGTGTAGTAATTATGTGCAAAACCACAATAATTACACAATAATTACCCTCAGATCTTAGCAATATAATCTCTTATATTTTCATGGGTTTGTCTCTTTTTGACACTCATATAAATAAAACATACAATATATAGCCTTCTTGTTTAGCATAATGTCTTTCAGGTTCCTCTGTGATATAGCATGTAACTGATATCTTATTAATGACAAAAGCAGTAACTTGCAATCTATAAAAAGACAAACTTGCAGAAAGTTAAAGAATAAAAGGGCCAACAAGATGAAGCTTGCGGTTAAGCCTGACAAGCCGAGTCTGGTCAGAACCCACATAGTGAGAAGAGAGAACCTTTTCGTTCAAGTTGTCCTCTGACTTCATCTGTACATTGTGACACTTAGTCACCCTCTTTGAACAAATTGATAAACAGGACAGAAATTATAAGGGCTAGTAATTTACAAATAAGATATTTAAGTAGCACTTCTTAGTATTCGAAAAATAAAAACATAAAGTAATGACATTTTAACTTCTTAGTTTTGTATATAGCCACCTTTAAAAGAAATTTTATTATGAGTGTGTTTGTGCAGTGTATGCTGGTGCACACATGTGCCATAGTGTCCATGTGGAAATCAGAGGACGAGTGGGAGGAACTGATTCTCTCCTTTTATTGTGTGGTTGTTACACATGAGAGCAAGCACTTTTTGTTACCTGTTGTGCCATCTTGCCGGCCATATATAGGCACCTTCATTCTCTGCTTGATGTTAATAATCTTCTAGCAGGGCAGTTTGGCAGTAGATAGCAAGGAACTTAAGGACTGTATTTTCCTTTTAGAAATAATTTCCAGGCATATAATACATGCTTTTTAATAATGACTCCACTAAATAAAGCATTATAAATTATATTTCTTTTATCAAAGGGAATACCTCTACCATTAAGAGCTTTATGGGCACTTGGGAGGCAGAGGCAGGAGGATTTCTGAGTTTGAGGCCAGCCTGATCTACAAAGTGAATTCCAGGACAGCCAGGGCTATACAGAGAAACCCTGTCTCCAAAAAAAAAAAAAAAAAAAAAAAGAGTTTTATGGGTTTTGGATACAGGGAAGCATATGATCATATATAAAAGTAGGCTACTCTATACATGCATTTTATTATTGGACAACAGAAGGCAGAAAATAGCAAGTGCTGGCTTACTTTGAGAAGGTTGGCTCTGATGGAGATACATAAGAGATAAAGCAGTTAAAAGAGAAAAACTCTAGCAAACACAGGAGTGGATGTTCACAGTCAGCTATTGGATGTATCACAGGGCTCCCAATGGAGAAGCTAGAGAAAGTACCCAAGGAGCTAAAGGGATCTGCAACCCTATTGTTGGAACAACATGATGTACTAACCAGAACCCTGGAGCTCTTGTCTCTAGCTGCATATGTATCGAAAGATGGCCTAGTCGGCCATCAATGGAAAGAGAGGCCCATTGGACTTGCAAACTTTATACGCCCCAATATAGGGGAATGCCAGGGCCAAAAGAATGGGAATGGGTGGGTAGGGAAGTGGGGGGCGCTATGGGGGACTTTTGGGATAGTATTGGAAATGTAATTGAGGAAAATATGTAATAAAAATATTAAAAAAAAAAAAAAAAAAGAGAAAAACTTATTAAAAATTTAGATACATTGCCAAGCACAACAACGGTTCTCAACTGCTGAGCCATCTACAGCACTTCAGTTAAGAAACGGTCACCTGAGCCGGGCGTGGTTGGGCACGCCTTTAATCCCAGCACTCGGGAGGCAGAGGCAGGCGGATTTCTGAGTTCGAGGCCAGCCTGGTCTACAAAGTGAGTTCCAGGACAGCCCGGGCTATACAGAGAAACCCTGTCTCGAAAAACCAAAAAAAAAAAAAAAAAGAAACGGTCACCTGTGTGTACTAATGTTGTAATGATCATGGATTCAGTAACTAGTACATTTATTCTTTAATAAATATCTTTTGGCATTTAAGGGAAGAAAAGACTGAGCAGTTACTGGACTGTAAACAAGAACTTGAGCAAATAGAAGTGGAATTGAAGAGGCTGCAACAAGAGGTTTGTACCTAGATTGTTCATACTGGAGCATGAAGTAGTTGGAAATTGAGTTTCCTCCTTGTAATTTATAACTGTGACGTCGATACTTTAAGCTCAGTTACCTCATATATTTGCAGAAAATCAGGTAACTTTTTAATACTTTTATCAAAATGCAAAGCCAAAGCAAGAAATCAAGGTCTTTAGACTTTGGTCCTTACTATTCAAAATTTTCCAAGATTCAAAGTAGTCTTTTTGTACTGGGGCAGTTCCTCTTTTTTTATATATTTCTCTCCTATCATTGAATTACTTAAGCACTTCTGTAAACTATGAATTGATCTGTTTATTGGTTTTGGCTCTCCCATTGTGATTATATTAGGTTATATATATAAAAAAATGTTTTCATGTATTAGTCTCCTTTTTTTACATCATCCTGAATCAAGTGGGAATAAGAATTTTTTTGATCAATGGAGAAGAGAATAGAGTAGTGGTTATAAGAGTAAAAAAGACTGGAATATGGTCAAATTATAAACATGTATTTAAAATGTCACAACATAGTGGGCGGGAGGGGTGCAAGCCTTTTATCCCAGCACTTGGGAGGCAGAGGTAGATGAATCTCTGTGATTTTTAGGCCAACCTGGTCTACTGTGAGTTCCAGGATGGACAGGGGATACACAGAGAAATCTTATCACAAAAATACAAACAAATAAAAAAAAACTAAAATATCATAGTAAAATCGATTATTTTGTATAATTAACATGTTAAACCTTAAAAGCTAGTAAGAGCAGTTTGGGTTTTTTTTTTTTTTTTAAAGAAGTGATTAGACTTCTTTTAATTGCTGTTTTGTTGTTCTTCACTTGGATATCTGGGTCATAAATGCCAAGGATTGGAGTAAGGCTGGACAGTTATGTCTTTCCCCTAACTCACTTAGTCTGGCATTTTGATGTCAAGAGCTATATGTAAGATCATAAACTGAGATCACCCTAGATGAATGAGCCAGAAAGTAATACTTCTTGATAACAAAGGTGTGTGTGTGTGTGTGTGAGAGAGAGAGAGAGACAGAGAGAGAGAGAGTATGTGTGTGTAGTAAGTCACATATTTGGATAAAATCATTTCTCTAAAAATAGTGATTTATTTTATATCACTTAGCTCTTCTATATACTTATTATCTTGTATTTTAAAGCTAAAACTTTAATAATGTATTGCTAATAAAGAACATTTTGTAAAAATTTGTATATAAACATTTTTAAAACCCATTTGTACTTGATTCAAGAAAAAGGCTTAGCTTGTCTTCATTTTTCAGGAAACAATTATTCTTTATATACAATACAATTTTCTTTTAAATTTTTCTTTTAATATAATTTATTACATTTTATTAAATTAATGAAGTTGTTTGGACAAAGAATGGCTTTAAAGGGAAAGTTTATATTCAAGGCATTATTTATATTTATGTTTATATTTAGAACATGAATTTGCTTTCGGATGCTCGATCTGCTAGAATGTACCGAGATGAATTGGATGCCCTCCGAGAGAAAGCAGTCAGAGTTGATAAGCTTGAAAGTGAACTCAGTAGATATAAAGAGAGACTACATGATATTGAATTTTATAAGGCAAGAGTTGAGGTATGTTACATAATTATTCATACTTTAAAAGTGTTAAGATTTTAAAAATGCATTTTATAAACAAGGGAAATTCAATTTAGAGGTAACATAAAGTTTTTTGAGATGTTTATTTTAAATGTCTTCACACATTATGAAGTTTAATGAGTCTTTTACCCCTCCACCCACCCCACCCCTACAATTTAGCATTGTAGCCATGGAAGACTTTTGAAGATCACCTCTAACACTCAAAATAAAATACTTATCTCTGTTAATTTCAAGTTTGTTCCCAGAAATAATGAAAAGTTTTTGTTTGTTTGTTTGTTTGTTTGTTTGTTTGTTTCAAGACAGGGTTTCTCTGTGTAGCCCTGGCTGTCCTGGAACTCACTCTGTAGACCAGGCTGGCCTCGAACTCAGAAGTCTGTATGCCTCTGCCTCCCAAATGCTGGGATTAAAGGCGTGCGCCACCACTTCCTGGCTGGAAAATATATTTTCTGATTATTGTTTTCTTGGTATTAGGATATTGTGATCAATTAAGGCTTTGTATATACAAGTGAATAAGGAAAAAACACTCTTTTGTCTGAGTTTGACAGCCCTTGCATCTATTCCTCGTTTCTGTTAACTTCCTTATTTTCAGCAAACATGAGGTTTTGCTAAGTTTCTCTATAAGAATGAAAAAGAGAGTATGTGGAATCAAGAAATAAAAACAGGAAAGGGTAAGTCATATGGCTCAGTGGGTTAAAGACATCTGCTGTCAAGGCTCATAACTAGAGTTTTAAGTCCAAGGATCCACATGATGGAAAGCTAGAACCAACCACTGCAAATTGTTCTCTGAGCTCCATTTGGGTGCTGTAGAATGTGCCCATACACATACACTAATAAATAAGCAAATAAATAAGTGTAATTTCAATGTGAGAAAATAGAACATTTATTCATTTATTCATTTTACTAATACTTTATTCATTTATTGTTCTACTGAAACTTGAAGATTCTAAGATAAAATATACACGTGTATACACACATACAACAATGTATAATATTCATATTATACCTGTCATGGATATCATTGTATAAACCTGTAACCCCAGCTCAGGAGATTCAGATCACTGTTTGAGACCATTCTTGAATACATAGTGAAATCCTATCCCAAAACCCATTAGAACAATGTATTTTCTCTAGACTTTATAAACAGTAGACATTATTTAGCAAAATAACAATTGTGAATACATGCTTCAGAATTATATAAAAGGATCTCCTCAAATGGTTTATTTGAACATTTATCATAAGGACTGAGGATGAAGCTCAGTGTTGGATATCTTGCCGTACATGCACAATGCTCTGGATTTTAGCCCCCACACAAGAAAGACTTGAAAAGGCACAGTGATGCATGTCTTTCAACCTAGCACTCTAGAAACAGAAGCAGGTGAATCTTCGTGAGTTTAAGGCCATCCTGGTCTACATAGTGAATTGTAGGCCAGCCAGGCTACATAGTGAGACCCTGACTTAAGGGGGGGAGAGAGGGAGAGAAAGAGTCTGAGTGATTGCAGCAGGTCATGTATGCTTATAAAATCCCAGATTCTGAAAGGTAAACACAAGAAGCATCACAAGTTTGTACACTGCCTGGCTTATTGGCTATTTAAGAAGACTCTGCTTCAAAATAATTATAAATTAAATCGACCAGAGTCTTGTTTTATGTGAGTTGGTTCTTAGTTTTGTATTATAAAAACCTAGAACAAGTCACTTTCAAGTTATTCCTCTCTAGAGGTAAAATTTTAATTCTCTTTTAGTCCAAGTAAGTGTTAATTGTATGAACTATTTTGTCTCTCTGAACCCTGTGACCCACTTAAATGTATTTCATCAATTCCCTGTGAAGTTATAGTAGTATTACTCATTCTAAGGCTTACATATTTTAAATGTATAAAATGTTTAGTTCTGGGGTAGGGAGTAGAAAGTGGGTGAAGCCAAAAAAAAAAAAAAATCAACTGATTACTCCTACATGAAAATGTGATAAGAATGGCATAATGTGTTTATTTGTAATGATGCATTGTTATCATTTAGGCTTCAAAAAACAGTAGTATGTTTCTAATTAATTTTTAAAAGCCTATTTAAAATGTTTATAGGAATTAAAAGAAGATAATCAAGTTTTATTAGAAACAAAAACTATGCTGGAAGACCAACTAGAAGGAACCCGGGCTCGTTCTGACAAACTACATGAATTAGAAAAAGAGAATTTACAACTAAAGGCTAAATTGCATGATATGGAAATGGTAAGATTTAGGGAATTCATCAGTTTTCCTGGTTTCTAAGAAAGAATTCTGTGATTCAGATTCTATGATTCAGCTAGATTCCCTATAATGACAAGGATGGCTAGAGTCTTTAGTCTTTAGTAAGGCTTTAACATAGACTAGATAGCTCAATAATTTTAAGATATTTCCAACATTACATAAAATAAATATACAGTAGCATTTTCTGTTTCACTTATAGATGGATACTACATTCTAATTTTTGCCTTTATAAAAGAATAAATCTATTTTACAAACTTGTCTTTTAAAATGCAAAAATATTATAGCTATCTCATAAAATTTATCAGTGGCCATAACTATTTTGTTAAATGATTGAAATTGTTAGTATGAAGGAACATTTTCATTTTTTCCCTAAAGATTATTTATATCCGAGAATGTATGTGCAAATTGAACTTGATAGGTTAAAAAAAAAAAAAAAGGACACAGTCTTAGGCCAGTGGGTAAGAAGGAAGGGATTTAGGAGAAGGCAAAAGAGGAGTGAAGCCAGGCGTGGTGGCGCACACCTTTAATCCCAGCACTCAGGAGGCAGAGGCAGGCGGATTTCTGAGTTCGAGGCCAGCCTGGTCTACAAAGTGAGTTCTAGGACAGCCAGGGATACACAGAGAAACCCTGTCTCGGAAAAAAAAAAAAAAAAAGAGGAGTGAAAACAGCCAGAACATGTTGTAGAAATTCTCAAAGAACTAAGTTTTTAAAAAGATCATTTTAAAGATCATTATATATCATATCAGGTTTTTTTTTTTTTTTTGGTTTTTCGAGACAGGGTTTCTCTGTGTAGCCCTGGCTGTCCTGGCACTCACTTTGTAGACCAGACTGGCCTCGAACTCAGAAATCCGCCTGCCTCTGCCTCCCAAGTGCTGGGATTAAAGGCGTGCGCCACCACGCCCGGCTCATATCAGGTTTTAAAAGGATATCAATATTGATCAGTGGTGAATACAATAACTAAGTATTGCCTTCAGTGAGAAAGTTTTAAGGAGCTAAAAGCTTTCAGTTTAAAATTAGTAAAAATAAACGAATAATGGATGGAAATTACATGATTTCTTAGCTTTCTTTCCCTATTCTGTATAATTGAAAAGGAACGAGATATGGATAGAAAGAAGATTGAAGAATTAATGGAAGAAAATATGACTCTGGAAATGGCACAGAAACAAAGTATGGATGAGTCGTTACACCTTGGCTGGGAGCTGGAACAGATATCCAGAACTAGTGAACTTGCTGAAGGTAGTCTCAGTTTTGTTTCCTTTAAGTAGATTAATAAATAAATTAAGGTTATTTATATTTCTTTATTTTCCCTAGCTAAGATCCCACAAGAGAAACAGTTGTCTCCAAAATTATCTCACAAAGTAATGTCTTGTTTTACTTTTTTATAACTTAAAACTCAGTTTTACTTGTTGGGGAAGAAGGGTTTTTTAAAAACGTGAATCCCGGCCCTTTTCTGTTTAAAGTTGTATCAAATAATTCTATTATAGCTTCATTTAGTGTGTAACATAAAAATTCTACATAAGACAATGTTTAGCTTTTTAGAAATATACAAATGGTCTAAAGTAAAACTTCAGTTTTGTGAATTCATTAACAGGTTTGGATGGTTGGTTAGGCAATATTTCAAGTAACTTATCACAAGAGATGGAATATTAATTTATTGGTTTCTCCTGAGGAAAATAGTCTTCCATTAAGTAAAACAGTTTTATCTAGTCAATATGTTCTTTGAATGCAGAGAAATCAAACTAGGATAGAAACCTAGTAAGAAGATCCTAAGGTGAGTATGTACTCAAAATGAAAAGAGTCGAGAGTTTTCATGCCAACGGCTGTTTTCTTAACAAATACAAATAAATAAATTATCCCACCAGCCAGTTCGTTGCTGGGGATAATGAAAAACTACTAGATAAATTTGTAACTTCTTCCTGGGTGTGGTAGCACACACCTTTCTTTCATCCCAGGACTCACTAGGTAGATAGAGGGAGACAGATTCTGAGTCTGAGACCAACATGGTCTACATAGTCAGATCCTGACCACCCCCCCCCAAAATTGTATTGTGCTTCTTTTTTTCCCCTGACCCTTTCTTCAGTTGGGTCTTAAAATTATATTCATTACACTTGTTTGCATTATAAGCTTGGGTATACTGTTGCTGTTAATACATTTTGTTCATTATAGCCAATTCAAATTTATTCAAAATAAATTAGTTCTACAATTTCTAAATGACACAGTACTAGATTATTTTTACCTGGATTTTTTTGAGCAAATATTTTTTAAACACTTGCCAAATGTAGCACACTATACTGGATGGTGAATACATAGTTATCAGGTAACAGGTAAACAGAGTACATACATATAAGCTCTGAAAGAATTCTAGTTTAGTGCTTCCTGTATGTTATTTATTAAAGTTTTTCCATTTTTATATTTGAGAACCTAATACTAAAATCCTACTGTCCTATGAACTGGCTTAAGTAGTGACCTTGTGAAAATTTATTACTTAAGTATTTTAGTAACTTTTAATTGTACTTCTATAAATTGAGTTACAAAGAAAGCAGCTCAGACTTTAGTTTTCGGCTACTAAAAAAGCCTGTATGTATGTGTATGCGTACCTATATGTGGAGGACAGAGGATATGGTAGTTTGAATGAAAAGGTACCATAAAACTGTAAGTTTAAAAACAAAAAATTAGTTCAGTAAAGATGAAGTATATAAAGCCAAAATAGTATTTTCATACGTTAACAATCGATTATTGAAAAATTCAAGAAAAAAAATCACATTTGTAATATCTAGTAAGAACAACTAGTGGTGGTACACACCTTTAATCATAGCCCTCAGGAAGCAGGGGGAGGTGGAGCTCTGAGTTCGGGGCCAGCCTGATCCAGGACAGCCAGAGCTACACAGAGAAACCCTGTCTTTAAAAAAGGGGGATAATAGGAGAAGGGAGTCCTTGATTAGAGAGGAAGAGAAGGAGAAATAAACAGATTGTCATGATGGCTCAGTAGGTAATTGTACCTGCAACCAATCAATCCTAATAATGACCTGAGTTCAGTGGTTAAAAAAAGCAAAACAGCACACAAATTTTTAAACATGAGTTAGGGGTAAAGAGAAGGTGCAGTGGTTGAAAACACTGGCTGGTCTAGAGAAGCCTTGTTTGACTCCCACTACTACATGGCAGTTCAAAACCATCTCGTAACTCCAATTTCGAGGGATGTAATGTACTCCTCAGGCTTTCACAGACACCAGGAATACAAGTGGTTCACAGACATAGATGCAGACAAAATGTCCATACACAACATAAAATAAAAATAAATACTTAAATTACTAGCTTAAAAATACACATCTATGTAAACATATTAGCAACAACAAAAACAAAATAGTAGACACATAAAGAAATAAAACAGAATAGCAAGCCCAGAAATAAAGCTATGTATTTATGCTCAACTGGTTCTTTACGAACATGACAGAGAAGTGGTGTAGAAAATGATAATCCTTCCAATAAATGGTGCTGGGAAAATGCTGTCTGATTGTAAAAGAATGACTTAGACTCTGATTTTACACCAGTGCAAATAGATGAAAGATTTAAATGGAAGACCTGACACTATAAAACTACCAGAGAACATCATACTGTATGCTCTAAATATAAATTTTATTTTTCAGTTAAAAATATTCCAGTACTAACATGAAAACCAAAGTAACTTACATGAAAATGTACATTTAAGATTAACGTGAATAATTTCTATTAATTCCCAAAATTTTGTCATTCTTCAGTGACAATTATAGAAAATTATATGTATTATTTCCTAGGTCATATCCTTTTATAATTGAATAAACTGTACATAATGATATCAGCAAGTTTTTAATGCAACAGATGAGCTTGTTTTGTTCTTGTGAGGATATGTAATCCAGGTTGAATTGACAGAGGTGCTGTACTCAATGCTGTAGGACTAAGGTTACAGTTCTTGGAAAAGTGTTTGCCTGACAGTGCGAGCTGGTGAAGAGGAGTGACATAGTACATTGTTACCATGCTATGTTTTAATTTATGAGACAAAGCCAGATTTGCAAAATGATGATACTAATAGATTTTTATAATATTTTCATTATACTCGGATTATTCACTTAATTTTTTACCCAAAATGCAAAAGTTGATGTTGTATTTTCAGAAGTACATTTTAACTCTTCATTAGGTATCATTCTGAACAATTTATCTGTAAGTTTGCAGTTAAATTAAGTCATATTGTTTGTTTCCTTGAGTTAGTCTCATAAAGCACAGGCTAGAGTCAAACTCAACAAGTTAGCCGAGGAAGTCTTGATCCTATTGCCTCTACCTCTCATGTGCTGAAATTGAAATGTGTGCCACCACGCCAAGAATAAGTAATATTTTTGAGGAAGTAAAAGTATTGTAGACTGAAATATCAACAACAAAATACATGACAATGTAGTTCGATTTTAAAATTCTGTGATTCTATAGTAAACTTGCAATAGAAAGGTACCAATGTGATGTCCAGAACAAATAGTTTTTATTTATTTAAATATTAAGATTATTTACTGTATACCATTTTGACCAACATTTAAATTTGGTAGGGACATATACTTTTACAATGATATGACTACAGATGCACAGTTGAGAAATAGGTACATGGAAGAGTTCAATTACAACCCTACCTCCACCCCAACCCTGCCCATCCTCCCACCCCCCAAAATAGTAACAGCTTAGATAAGAAGACCTTGGAGAGAACTGGTAAGAACTGTGGTAGGATGCTGGGCTGTCCCCTCCATGGTAGATGCCTTCCTGCAGGGATATGGGAAGGGAGCTTCGGGGCAGGTCACAGAGAGTTTGATCATTCCCCAGGGAATCTATAGATAACACAAATTTGACTTTTGGTTTTTGTTTGTTTTGTTTTTTGCTGGAGCAGGCAACAAAGATTGAGGGGAAGCCAGGGCAGGACTGCATGTGACTTGTGTGTATGATATGAAATTTCCAAAGAATTAATAAAAATGCTGGGAAAGAAAGAGTGTTGTGTTAAAAGGTGCTTTCTCATGACAAAATAGACTAGATATTGATCTTTGTTCCTAAGTTGAGCATTGACTTTTTTTCAGAAGAATATGAACAGTGTATATGATCTTCAAACAATTTATAAGGATTCTTCTCTAGCTATCTTTTAATATTTGAAGTTACTTCAAAAATTTTAAGATATGCTTTTTATTTCTTGAGTTAGAGGGATCTTGTAATATTGCAAGGCAATACTTGTAATTTGTCAAATAACTCAATATCATCAACATGATGATTACCAAGTAATTTCCCATAGAACTAGAACTCTATAGTCTCTGAAGTTGAAGTTGTGTATGTTAGAAGCTCAACATTTAACTTCATTTCATTAGGTTTTTTTAATTGTATCTATCTCATATAACTTAAAATTTTAAGAAGTTAAAGATCAGTTATCAGGGTACATTAGAAGTCACTATTTTTAATAGTTTTATTAGTGACATTTTCAATATTACAGCACCACAGAAGTCCTTGGGCCATGAGGTAAATGAATTAACATCAAGTAAGTTATTAAAGTTGGAAATGGAAAACCAGAGTCTGACGAAAACTGTAGAAGAGCTCCGGAGCACTGCGGACTCCGCAGCAGGCAGCAGTTCCAAAATCCTGAAAGTTGAAAAGGAAAACCAGAGGCTGAATAAAAAGGTAAACGCAAATCTAATCTTTGTTGTAAAGTTAATTTGTATCAATAACTTGTATTTTTCATTCATAATGTATTCTTAATATTGTTTAAGCTTGTTTTTAAATATTAACTGGAATAAATGAACCAAACCCTATGACTCTCATTCAGGTTCAATAATAATGAACTTAATTTGGGGCTGGGAATATCACTCAATGGTAGAGCACTTGCCTGGTATATGAAAGGTTTTTTGGGGTCAATCCTCAGTACCTCAAAAAAATAAATTAAGAAAAACAAACTTGTTGCTGGTTTTACTACATTATTATGTCATGTGTCCTCCTTGTGGCCTTGGGATCAGTGTATCATTTCAACGACAAAACGTTAGCATATAAATCTCCAAAAGGTAAGGAATTTTTAGAACACAAGAACAATGTCATACCAAAAACTAGCTTATTGATTTTATTTTATGTATCTGAGTGTTTTGCCTGCATGTGTATCTGTGTAGTCCATGTGTGAGGTATATGCAGAGGCCAGAAGAGGGCATCAGATTCCCTGTACCTGTCTCTCATAGAGAGAAGATAAGAGTCATGTATATAAATTTTATACAATCATAGAATGCTACTTGAAATTTTATACAAGAGTCTTAATTTCTACCATTTGGATATTAAAATTATTTTATCCTTAATTAAATAGTCATCTTTTAATTTGACATATTTTGTCTGTTAAGTTTGTGATTTAATTTTCTCTAGGTTGAAATTCTTGAAAATGAAATTATTCAAGAAAAGCAAAGTCTTCAGAATTGTCAAAATTTAAGCAAGGATCTAATGAAAGAGAAAGCTCAGCTTGAAAAAACAATTGAAACACTCAGAGAAAATTCAGAGAGGCAGGTTGGTGTATCTATCTCACTTAAGCAGTTGTTCTAAAGTGAATGTTTATATGCCACTACAAGGACATCCACTACAGCTTTGTAGATTTCAAACTAACTACCATAGCTCCCCGTCATGTATAGGTTTGCTTCACTGTTACCTACAGTCCAACACAGTCCAAAAATGGTAAGTTATTTAATGTATGCAACTGTTTGCAGAAGTCAGCAATGTGTAAATTCTAAGTTGTCTGTCATTCTGAGTAGTGTCATAAAATCTTGTCTTTCCAGATCACACAAGTTCCTCCTGTTTCCACTACCTGCCTATTACTACTAATTACCCTTGTACCACATTGTTTTCATTCAAGTCACCTTTATTTTGCAATGACCCTAAGTTGCAATTCATATATATCAGAGAAACTATTAAGTGTTTCCTTAAGATAAAAAGTTTATAAAGAAAGAAAAAAAAATACACCAAGGTTTATGATAAATTTACTGTCCCTAATACTAAATTATCATCATCGCTGTGTGTGGAAACAAAACAGTACATATAAATTAAGAACTGTTTGCAGTCTTAAGTATTCATGGGGGATTCTGATATATATTCCATCTGAATAGGGAGGAATTGCTCTATCATTTTACATTTTCTATACCATATACTTAGAAAATTTGAAGAGAAGCTTAGAAAATTTTAAATTGCCACTTTAGTAATAATTCATTATAACTGTTCTTCAGTTCCTTCACTTTTGTAGAATAGCCCTGCAATTTTAAAGAGAAGTTGGAGAAAGTGCACAGTATTGCCACCCCAGTAACAAGGGAGCAATGTGATGGTAGCAAGTATCTTGAACACTTACAAGTTTGAAACTCATATCAGGTTATGCTATAAATTGGATAAATTTTGTTGTTTATATGTTACCCAATTAAATTAAATTTTTTCTTAGAAATGACGATACATACACATAAACACTTTCCATTGATCTACCCTGTATAAGGCAACATAAAAATTATTTAATGAAAATTTATACCTTAATGTCTTTAGGAACATTTGAAGTAGGTTAATTCTAAACAATCTGAAGATCATCTTAATTATAAATGCTTTTCTCTTAGCCATTCCTTCAGACTGTAAAATCCCTAAAAACATGAACTTTAGTGATTTAACAGTACATATACAAAGTGGTCTTTCAGTAAATATTTGTCACATTAGAGCAATAAGCCATACATTCTAGTATCCATGTTCTTTTCTTGTTAGTTTTTGAAAGTTTAGAGACTATATTTATTCATTGTAATTTTATATTTTCTTTATTTTTTCAAATTAGATTAAAATATTGGAGCAGGAAAATGAACATCTGAATCAAACAGTGTCTTCCTTACGGCAGCGTTCCCAGATTAGTGCTGAGGCAAGAGTGAAAGACATTGAAAAAGAAAATAAAATTCTCCATGAATCTATCAAAGAAACATGTGGAAAACTAAGCAAGATTGAATTTGAAAAAAGACAAATGAAAAAGGAATTAGAGCTTTATAAAGAGAAAGGAGAGCGAGCAGAAGAACTTGAAAACGAGTTGAATCATCTTGGAAAGGAGAATGAATTGTTGCAGAAAAAGATAACGAATTTAAAGATTACATGTGAAAAACTTGAGACATTAGAACAGGAAAATTCAGAGCTAGAAAGAGAAAATAGGAAATTTAAAAAAACTTTGGATAGCTTTAAAAACCTTACTTTTCAGTTAGAATCTCTAGAAAAAGAGAATTCCCAACTTGATGAAGAAAACTTAGAACTGCGAAGGAGCGTGGAGTCTCTGAAGTGTGCGAGCATGAGAATGGCCCAGCTCCAGCTAGAGAACAAGGAGCTGGAGAGTGAGAAGGAGCAGCTAAGGAAGGGCTTGGAGCTCATGAAAGCCTCTTTCAAGAAGACAGAACGCTTGGAAGTTAGCTACCAGGGGCTAGACACAGAAAATCAAAGATTACAAAAAGCTCTAGAAAATAGCAATAAAAAAATCCAACAGTTAGAGAGTGAGCTACAAGACTTAGAGATGGAAAATCAAACATTACAAAAAAGCCTAGAGGAACTGAAAATATCTAGCAAAAGACTGGAACAACTAGAAAAAGAAAACAAGTCATTAGAGCAAGAGACATCTCAACTTGAAAAGGACAAGAAACAATTGGAGAAGGAAAATAAACGACTCCGACAACAAGCGGAAATAAAAGATACCACATTAGAAGAAAATAATGTGAAAATTGGGAATTTGGAAAAAGAAAACAAAACTTTATTCAAAGAAATTAATGTATTTAAAGAGTCCTGTGTTCGTCTAAAAGAATTAGAAAAAGAAAATAAAGAGCTTGTAAAAAGAGCAACTATTGACATTAAAACCTTGGTTACGTTACGTGAGGTAAGTATATCTACCTAGACTTAAGGAAATCATTTTTTATATTTGCAGCCTACATTTTATTGAACCCATCAGTAACTTTTGTGTAGTTCAGTACAATTTTGGAACTAGAGCTAGAAACTACTTCTAAGTTTCCTATTCAGTTGACATTTTAAATTGTATTTTTAGAATTGTTAGTAATAAGGTATAAATGGTTAGAGCAAGTGTTTTTTACCAGGTACTTGGCTAAGGATACACATGTAAGTTGTAGTCAAGTAAATTTATGATTTTTCACAGCCAGTCATTTAAATATTATTTTTATCTTTCATATTAGCAAACAGGTTCAGAAATATTAACTTACTCAAAAACACACAGTTAATAAAAGGAGTGAATTTCTGCATTTAATCTCAGATCTTTCAAACTCCAAAGCTCTGTGATGTTTGAGAAGCCTGAGAATGAAAATCAGGTTTAACTTAAATTCCAACATTGAACTATTGAGAATTCTTTCATTAGTAAGATTTACTTTGTGATAGTTCCTGTAATATGTGATAGATTCATACATTAGATAATAGTTTACTTTTTTCCCCCACACATAAGTGCTCGTTAAAGTCCATGAGTGTGTTGGAGGTTCCGTTATGGTTTTCAAACCCCTGTTGTTTGTTTACCAGGAAAGAGTTTCTTGTAGAAACTCTTGTAGAAACTCTTTTATAACAGTAGCATTATAAAGAAGTAGCAACACACACACTCACACACACACCAGTTTATTTCTATTAAAAATGTTTTTTTCAAAAAATAATTTGAGCAAGAAATGATGTTTTTATTGGATATTTTATTTATTTACATTTCAAATTTTATCCCCTTTCCCAGTTTCCCCTCCAGAAACCCCCATCCCATCCCTCCCCCTGCTTCTATGAGGGTGCTCACCCACCCACCCACTCCTGCCTCCCTGCCCTTGCATTGCCCTGCACTGGGGCATCGAGCCTTCACAGGACCAAGGGCTTCTCTTCCCATTGATGCCGGACAAGGCCATCCTCTTGTACATGTGCAGCTGGAGCCATGGGTCCCTCCATGTGCACTCTTTGGTTGGTGGTCTAGAGTCAGCACTGTGATGTTCTTTCTATTCTTTTTTATTGTTTGAGTAATAGCCTCATGGTGCACAGACTGGTATCTAGCCGCCTCTGCTATGTTTGTGGCTAGAGCCATGGGTCACTTCATGTGTACTCTTTGGTTGGTGGTTTAGTCCAAGAGAAGATTTTTTTTTTTTTTTTTAGATTTTATTTATTTATTCTATGTATGTGAATACACTGTAGCTGTCTTCAGACACTCCAGAAGAGGGCACCAGATCTCGTTACGGATGGTTGTGAGCCACCATGTGGTTGCTGGGATTTGAACTCTGGACCTTCGGAAGAGCAGTCGGGTGCTCTTACCCACTGAGCCATCTCACCAACCCCCAAGAGAAGATTTTTAAGAAATGTTTTAGCTTGTTTATAATGTACTGCTTCACTGCTGGAAAGGGTCAGTCACACTTCTTACCTGGTTCAGATTACGTCTGGTTGGGTTGTAGTTATTAGAATCTTGACTGATGTTCTTTTCTTGATACTTGAATGAGTTGTACGTTCTTTCGTTCTTTTTAAAATAAGGATTTAGTCAGTGAAAAATTGAAGACACAACAAATGAACAATGATCTTGAGAAATTAACTCATGAGCTTGAGAAGATAGGTTTAAATAAAGAGCGGCTCCTACACGATGAGCAAAGCACTGATGACAGGTAAGTGGGATGTGGAGAAAGTTCTGAAAGATGTGGAGTGAAAGGAAAATATATTGAAATGCAATTAATTTATGAAAATGATATGGAAAGTAAAATTTTGACAAACTGCATAAAAATTCTTATTTAACTTTATTAATGGTTGATTCAGACTTATTTTACATTTCTGGTTTTTTGTTAATCATAGTCTTTTAATTAGGATTAATGTGATTTTTAAGAAGTATCTACAGAGCCACTTGTTTCACATAGACTAGATATCTACTCTTTTGTGGGCCAGTAAGATGGCTCATTAGGTAAAAGCCAAGGCCAAGCCTCATAACTTAAGCTTGAGTCTCAAGACATACATAGTAAGAAAAATTAAATTTTCCAAGTTTTCTTCTGACCTCTATATGCATGCTATGGCACACATGCTCCTACACATGTGCACACCATGTATGCACATACACACAAACACACATAAACATATACACAAACAAATATAATTAAATTTTTTCTATAAGAATATATAGAAAAACAAAAACCAAAGCTGGGTAGTGGTGCTATACAGCTTTAATCACAGCACTCAGGCAGGCAGATTTCTGAGTCCATGACCAGCCTTGTCTATATAGTGAGTTCCAGGACAGCCAAGGCTACACTGAGAAAACCTGTAACACTTGTTGACCTACAGAAAATAGGGGGTTCTCTTCCCAGCAACCCATCTGTTACTCTAGTTCCATGGATCTGACACTTTTCTGATTTCTGTGGGCACCAGGCATGGATGTAACTTATATTCAGGAAAAACATACATACCATAAAATAAATACATCTTAAAAATATTTAAATTTAAAAATAAGTCAGACAACTATTATTAAATTTCTAAGGAAATTTTGTATTCGATTTAATCAGAGTGTTAATTGCCAATTTGACTATCTTATTATAGGTATCAAATATGTATTGTTTTTTAATCAGATTACCTACTGTTTATGAAACATTTTATGTTGTTAGCAAAGCATGTATTGGCCTAAGTAACACTTTCATTAAAATTAATGAGCCCAGTTTAGACAGACCCTTTTTAAGACTTACCACCTCTTCCCAAGCTTTAATTCATATAGGTAGCCAGTATTGATTGATTCTTAGAACAATTTAAAACATGCAACCAAGATACAATAACATTCATTATCCCACATTTCTATATATAAAGAAAGATTTGGGGGATAGAAACCATATATTGTGAACTAAAACTTTTAGGAAATGGGATCAAAAATATTTAATAACTAATTAAATTT
The DNA here is from genome assembly GCF_978045245.1 of Mus caroli. Taxonomy (NCBI): domain Eukaryota; kingdom Metazoa; phylum Chordata; class Mammalia; order Rodentia; family Muridae; genus Mus; species Mus caroli. Next base: position 93,822,349 of record NW_028227268.1, on the reverse strand, counting down.
GGGCAAAATAGAAAAGAGTGTTCTGTTTTAAGCCACTAAATGTTTTCTTTCATTTGACTAGTAAGCTTTCATGTTAAAAATATAATAAAGGCTCACAGGTACAAACACTTTTTTTAGTCTTTCATCTTCTCCATTTTGGAATTTTTGTCTATCAATTTCAGGTGATGTTCCTAGTTCCTTTGTTTCTCTTCTATCTTTCTAATTAATGTCAGTACCACTTTGAAGATACTGTCATTAAAGCACATGTAGCTTACTGGTGGGATCAAGTATATAAATACATAACATTATTGTGTATTATCACTGTGCATACACATTTGCTGTAATGCTATTATAACTTTAGTGGTCTATATACAGTGCAGCACCTAGTCCTAGGCCCTCTACATTTCTAATTCCAATTTTCTATGAATAAAATCTGGAGTGTAAAATAAATAAACAAAAGAAAAAAAAGAAGTAAATTTTTTTCCAAAGATTCAGCAAATGAGTAAATCCCTTAAGAAAGAAGTGTCTATTTTCTCAGTTTTCCATGGATGCTGTTTAGCTGGTTCAACGTTAAAAGCTGTGAGGAGCCTATAGATATAACTCAGCCAGTGAGCACTACTTTAAACACAGAGGTTCTGATTTGATTCATGAAACCCACATTTTGGAAGGAGAGTTCTATTCTCAGAATTTGTCCTCTGATCCTTGGCATGCAGACACAGAAACACATAACAAATAAATAAAACGTAATTAAAGAGAAGTTGACTGGTAATATACAGTAGATATCAATATACAAGAGCTGAATTACTTTCAAGAAAACTGGTGTTAAACATTGGGGATTAAAATATGAAATCTAGCTGGGCATGGTAGCGCACGTCTTTAATCCCAGCACTCAGGAGGCAGAGGCAGGTGGATTTCTAAGTTCGAGGCCAGCCTGGTCTACAGAGTGAGTTCCAGGACAGCCAGGGCTATACAGAGAAACCCTGTCTTGAAAAACCAAAACAAAAAAAACAAAAAAAACAAAAAAAAATGAAATCTAGAGATAGCCGTAAAGGGACAGTACATATAGCCAATGCAGTGAATCCCAGTAGAAAATGTCCTGGGGAACTCTACAGACTTATGTTTCAGGCTTAATTGACCTGGAATAGCCGTGAATTAAGGGTTTAGCTAGACTACTCATTTGTTGTTGTAATTATTGTTATTATCATGAATATTTTTGAAAATGACATTATTTTTCATGTACATCCTTAAGTCCACGAATTTACAACATTTGTCTTCTCATGTGGAAATTCTTTATTTATTAATGCACTTTCTCAATGAATAAGCTCTGAGTCATCTGAACATACAGTGATTGTAAATAAACCAAGTTGTCTATGTAATTTTACTATTTAGTTTGAATTGCTAGAGAATAATAAGAAATAAGAAGAGTAAAACAAAAGATGGTTATTACATTCTTTAAATAGTAAGGTAAAAGTCAGAAATGTCTTTCTTTTAGTTGTATGATTATATCTAGAGCATTCTAACTATGAATATATATGGCACTTTACTGTTTTGCTAAAGTTACTATTGCACCAGGGTTTCAGATGTAATTCTTTTTGTCTCTTTATCCTGACTTCTTTTTCAATATAATTGTTTCTTTGGTTTTATATTTTCAAGAATTTTATATGCTCACTTGAGATTTTTATTTTTCTCTTCTTACAGTATAATACTACCAGAACTGTCTAAAGCAATTCAGACATCAAAAATTAAACACAGCTAAAATCAAACTTCGTGAATGTATTAAAAACCTATTATAGGGGCTGAAGAGATGGCTTAGTGGATAAGAGCACAGGGTGCTCTTCCAGAGGACTCGGGTTGAATTCCTAGCATCCATGTAGCAGCTCATAACTGTCTGTGACTCCAGTTCCAGGGATCTAATTACCCTTTGGCTTCTTCAGGCAGTGCACATGTAGCATATACACACTTGTGCACATAAATAAAAATAAGTCTTAAACTTTTAATTACAGTAACAGGCAGAAAGAAATAACATTTTCATATAAAATTTAGATTTATTTCTGTTTGGTTTTCTCTTTAGATTCAATTGGGGATACTGATGTAGAGTCCCTTGTAGCTCAGACTGTAGGTTTGTTTTTGTTTTTTATTATTTACTTTATGTATATGAGTACACTGTAACTGTCTTCAGATACACCAGAAGAGGGCATCCTATCCTGTTACAGATGGCTGTGGGCCACTGTGTGGTTGCTGAGAATTGAACTCAGGACCTCTGGAAGAGCAGTCAGTGCTCTTAACTGCTGAGCCATCTCTCCAGCCCCCTCAGACTGGTTTTTAACTCACTGTTCTTGATGTTCCTGCTTCCACTTCTCAAGTGCTGAGATGACAACTGTGTACTACTGAACCCAGCTCTCCCTTTACGTTCTTTAGTTATAAAAATTGCATGAACCAAAACCCTTATTTAATATGCACTCTGAAATTTCTGTGCAAGTGTGAGGACTTGAGTTTACATCCGTAGTACCTATGTAGAAAGCTATGTGTGCCTGCAACCCTGGGTTGGGGAGAACCAAGACAGCCTCTGGGATGTGATGGCTAGTCTGCCTAACTGAAAAACAATTAACTCCAGGTTTAGTAGAGACCCTGTCAAGGAACCAAGAGAGAACAACAGAAAAAGATACCTCTGTCCATCGTATGGCATCGTCTTTTTTTGTTGTTAAGAAACAACAACAACTTAGGATACTGAGAATGTTTTGTTTTAGACAGCGCCTCATTATACAGCCCAGACTGGCCTGGAACTCTGTGTAGATGAGGAATGCCAGTGTTTTCCAAGTGTTGGAATAAAAGGTGTATGTCACTGTGCCCAGTCTTAACTGATCATATAGGCTATTACATTAAAATGCATACATATTAGTATCACAGACATGTGTGTGATAGTAATGGATCCATTATATTCTTTTTTCTGGTTTAGTCTTATATAATCACGAGAAATATTTGGAGTTTAGCTATTCAGCTTATCTTTTTGAGCATTAATTGGTTTTATATTCTTTTTTCTGGTTTAGTCTTATATAATCACGAGAAATATTTGGAGTTTAGCTATTCAGCTTATCTTTTTGAGCATTAGTTGTTTTCTTTTTTTTGGTAGTCTTAACAATAAATCAGAGTTCTGTTTACTTACTAGTTTTTGTTCTGTGACCACTACTAAGAAGAAGATAATTCACATCTTAAACATGAATGATTTTAGATCTTATTTAATATATGAATGTATTAAATAAATTGTTTCCAAAATGTTTTGATATCTAGTGACAAACTATATTACTCTTATACTTGGATAGTAGGTACAAACTTTTGGAATCAAAATTAGAATCCACTCTTAAGAAGTCCCTTGAAATAAAAGAAGAAAAAATTGCTGCTTTAGAAGCTCGGTTAGAAGAATCTACAAATTACAATCAGCAATTGCGCCACGAACTAAAAACAGTAAGTTTTTTCTTTGTAATAGTTCTATAAGTAGTTGGGAAGAAAAAGAGAGAAAATACAAACTCACGTGTATTTATGTTAGTATTTTATTCTGTTTCATGTATCTGGTAGTATACTTACACAGTTACCTATCATAGGGAAGTGCTAGAATTTTCTCAATTGTTTTCAAGTATGTAATAGTTCCTCTTAAAGGTAGGGGCATGTGAAGGATTATAGAAGAGGGATGGACAAGAGATGACAAAAAACTCACTAGTTTTGAAGATACTGATACCTTTACTCTGGTGCATTTTTCCTGTTGATTCACCAGGTAAATTTTAATTTGTAAAGATAGGACTGTGAAAATGACATAGCAGCAGGGCTCTAGATCACCAAGTCAGTCAGCTTAGGCACTGTTTTCACTCAGTGCATGAATTGATTTCTGAGGTTGGTAAGTGATAAACCATAGAGCCTTGTTGTTTACTCTTCCTGTCTTCAGTCTTCTTGCCCCAATACTTGTCCTTTTTTTTTTCTTTTCTTTTTTAAAATATTTATTTATTTATTTATTTAATGTATATGAGTGTACTATAGTTGTACTGATGGTTGTGAGCCCTCATGTGGTTGCTGGGAATGAAGGTTGCTCACTCTGGTCTAAAGATTTACACTGAATCTGTCTTCAGACACACCAGAAGAGGGCATTAGATGTTATTACAGATGGTTGTGAGCCACCATTTGGTTACTGGGAATTGAACTCAGGACCTTCAGAAGAGTAGTCAGTGCTCTTAACCACTGAGCCATCTCTCCAGCCCCACAATACTTGTCTTATTTTTCTTTTTTCTTGACAGGCTCTCTTGTAGCACAGGGTAGGCAAGGGTGGCTTGAGCTGACCATCCTACTTCTTTCCTAGGCACAAGGATTGTAGAAGCATCCAAACAGGTAAAGGAGATTGTTGTAGGCCACACTTAGAACTATTCTATCCAGCATAACTTTAGGAAATACAAGTAGATGGCTAATCAGTGTTCTATCTCTCCATATAATTATGTGAGATTGAGTCTTTAATTTTTTTTCATTTACTTTTATTTGTGTTTGTATACACAGAAACACACACACACAGAGTGGAAACACACACAGAGAGTGCCTTTGGAGGTCAAAGGACAAGTTGAGAGGCTCTCTTTTCTGCATATTGGTCCTGGGAATCAAACTCGGGTCATCCTGCTTGGCAGCAAACACTTTGAACTACTGAGCCATTTCACTAGTCTATGAGACATATTCTTTCCAGGTTATGGTTCAAGGAAAATGTCAGACACACTGGAATAGAAGAGAGCTGCCAAGATTTTGAGACTTGGTGCTTCATTAAGTCATTTAACTTCAAAGACATAAATTTAAATTTTCCTAGGTATGCATACTGACTATAAGAGCAGCTACCTGTAGAGAAATCCAGTGAGTCTGCTTCCTATTGGGTCTTTAGTTTTCCTATTCCAGATGTAGTCTTCCAATCATCGGTCTTCTTTCCTCCATAAGCATTATTGCATAATAATACACTATTCTAATTTTACTATGCTTCTAGACTAGATAAAGAGTTAATCAAATTTTAGTTTCTTCTGCAAAAAGAGAAGACTTTTTGTTTGCCAGTTACCTACAGCATCTTTACTGATATTTGTCACAGATTTTGCCATGGAACATACACTGGTTGAGAGTTCTGCATAAAGTAGTTATTAATCACCTTTATGTCCTAAATTTTGTACTGTTAGAGAGTGTGAGTAATAAATACATCGCCATGAAGCTATTCAGCTCAAAAGAGAAAGCAGGTTTGAGCATGGGTTAGTTTGTGTGGTTTAAATTTAAATATTAGAGATATCAAATTCTATCATTGTCTTTAACTTCAGCTACTTTGTATAACTGCTATAAACTGGGTTACTCCTTTATACATGAATTCAAATGGAACTGTATTTTTCTAAGCTTTCAATACTGTATATTCAAAGAGGCATATAACTTGAAAATAGATTCTGAAAGGTAAAGATGAATAATATAAAGGCTAAGTTTTGACATAGAAGTATAAAAGAGAATTTAAACCATCCAAAGGGAGGCAGAAAAATAGAACAGAGGACAGATTAGACAAATTAAAATAAGTAGTAAAAGGGACATTTTAAACCAAATGATGTAGATATTTAGTTTAAAAAAAAAAACTTATCCTAAAGTAGAGATGACTGTATTCAATGAAAATGCCATCTACAGGGAAGTTTGATGAAAGACAGTGTATTATTGTAACACTTATTAAAAGATTGCTATTAAATAGTTTTAAAGCAATGACATCAGCTAAAAAGTATAAAATAATCATTCTAGCTTCATGATAAAGGAAGATTAAATGTTCTTGTATCTAACAACAGTTTCAAACTATGTCAATATTGATACAGTGATGTGGAGAATTATCTATCCACAATTATAAAGGATTTCATATGAATCACATATAAAATGAACTTTATTAAATAAAATGTTTATAGGAGCCCTACAATGAACATCATCCTTATAGTAAAAGAGTACTTACGTTTAGAAGGAAAGCAGAGGCACTGCTCTCTGTTTCTGTTACACATTGTATTGTTGGGCTTCACATGTGAGAAGAAAGGGGAAGAATTCTGATTTTTTTAATTTTGTTTTTATGTATATATATGTGTGGTATATGCCACCTGTGTGCCTGTGGAGGCCAGAAGAGTGTTGCATCCCCTGGAGCTATAGTTAAATGTGGTTGTGAACTGCTAGATGAGGCTGGAAGCCAAATTTGGATGTTCTGGAAGAGCAGTAAGTGCTCTTAACCACAGAGCCATTTCTTCAGCCCGAGAAATACAGATTGGAAAACATGAAATATTGATATTTTATAAACTTCTGACATGATTGTTTTGGATGGAAATTTTAAAGAATTTGTAGAAAACTTTATAAAGTATGTTTTATCAAGTGAAATAGGTTATAGATCAGTACATAAAACTCAACCATATCTGTATATTTTAACAATGAAAAATTAGTTTAAAATACCATAAAGAACTGCACTAATGAAATAGAATGTCTAACTTAGTAAATGAAAAGGAATACCATATCATCAACTGAAACGTTTGATATTGTTAAAATGACAGGTCTCAGGTTTGGACTTAATTTAGTAGTTCAGCACTTGTCTTGCATGCGCAAAGCCTAGATTCAATCCCTAGTACTAGAATAAATAAGATCACAAACGAATCTGTTAATTCAGTATAATCTGAAACATAATTCAAATTAGATTAGTAAATAAACTAATTAGCTGATTACAAAAATTTTGGTATAATATAGCCATTTTCAAAATATTAATTTTGATAGTCTGTGAATATGGGAGGTCTTTCCATCTATTAGAATCCTCATCTCTTCTGTAAAGCTTCTTCTTCTTCTTCTTCTTCTTCTTCTTCTTCTTCTTCTTCTTCTTCCTTCTTCTTCTTCTTCTTCTTCTTCTTCTTCTTCTTCTGCTTCTGCTTCTGCTTCTGCTTCTGCTTCTGCTTCCTGCTTCCTGCTTCCTGCTTCCTTCTCCTCCCTCCTCCCTCCTCCCTCTTCCCTCCTCCTTTCTTCTTTCTTCTTCTTCTTCTTCTTCTTTCTTCTTCTTCTTCTTCTTCTTCTTCTTCTTCTTCTTCTTCTTCTTCTTCTTCTTCTTCTTCTTCTTTCTTCTTCTTCTTCTTTCTTCTTCTTCTTTCTTCTTCCAGTGCTAACTCAATCTCTGGGCGCAACAACTAAGCCTTATTAAAAATCCGATTCCACCTGTGAATCTCCCAGGATACTCTAGCAGCTGCATCTTACCCCTCTACTGTCTCTGTTCCAAAAGCTCTGTAAAGGTTTCTTTAGCTTCTTAGATTTAGTCCTCTCTTTTTCTTTGAGCTATTGTAAATGGGAATGTTTTCCTAGTTTCTCAGTATGTTCATCATCAGTATACAGAAAAACTACTGATTTTTAGGTGATGATTTTATATCTGGGTATTTTGATAAAAGTTTCAATCAGGTCTAAGCATTTTTGATGGGACCTCTAAGGTCTTTTCCAGATAGGATCATATTCTCAAACATATAAATAGTTTGACTTGTTTTTCTGTTTATTCTTTTCTATTGCTTTACCTTGCCTTAATGTTATAGTAAAACATCAGGTCTAGATGTGTAACAGTGGAGAAGACAGTCTCGCTCCATCCCAGGGTTAGAAGGAACGGGCTCGGTTTCTCCCTGGGTACTAGAATGTTGGTTATAGGTTTGTTGCACATAACATATATTATGTTAAGGTATGCGTTTATATTCTGATTTCTCCAGGGCTTTTATCAGGACATGTTAAACTTTATTGGAAACCTTTTCTGAATCTAAGGGAATGCAGTGATTTGTGTCTCAGAGTGTGTTTGGGTGTTGCATTACTTGATTTATTTGTTTGACTTGTATATTTCAAAATACCTACACATCCCTGGAATGAAACCAATTTAATCATGTCTAATTTTTTAAATTACTTTTTAAATTTAACTGTATGTTTGTGTGTGGATGTCAGTGGAGGGGGGGTTACCTTAACTGGTGCCTGAGGAGACCAGAAGAGGATGTTGAAACCCTGGAACTGGAATTAAAGGCATTTGGTTGTTAGTGACTCATCAGGGGTGATGGGAAATGAACTTGAATCCTCTAAAAGAACAGCAAGTCACTCTTAGTTACTAAGCCATTAATTTTTCCAGCTCCATGTCTAATGTTTGCAAAGAGAGAGCAGTTGAGGAATACACTTCTGGTCTCCAAAGCCATATGCACACATGTGTACACAAACATCTTTACACATAGAGTTTTAATTAAAATTATTAATTAAAATTAAAATCTGTACACAAAAACTGATTAAAAATTAGAAATAACCCAGTGACCCTCAACTGGTAATTGAATAAGGAAATTTTGGTACATCCATATACTAAAAGATAGTACAAAAGTAGAAAAGAGAAAAATTACTGACTCATTTAATGTATTATTAAAGCTTAAAAATATGCTTAGAAAAATGTAACATAAAAAAAAGATTATACTGTGCAATTTATATAAAGTTATGCAAAACTGAATTTTAGTGAAAAAAAAAGCAAAATGCTGTTTTGTAAGCAGTAACCCTTCCAGGGTTATAGAAATACTCTGGTCATATTGATGTTATATGGTTATATATATATATTATCATATTCCATATATAACTCATAATACATATATTATTCTAAAAAGTAGACCAAAAATCTCTTATAATCAACATTAGTAACTATATTATATTACCTTTTATAGTCATTAAAAATTTGAATTTACAGTATAATTTACAATACTACTTTAAATTGCTTTAAACTTTAACTTTTTATGGTGGTATGTGTCTTGATTTGATTTGATTTGATTTGATTTTTATTATTTTTTAACCTTTTGTTACAGTCCAGTTGTTATCCCCCTCTAACAGTTCCTCATTCCATTCTCCCCGGCCCCTGTCTCTAAGAGAATGTCCCCACACCACCCTGGGGCCTCAAGTCTCTCCAGGATTAGGTGCATCTTCTCTCACTGAGGCCAGACCAGGCAGCCTTCTGCTGTATGTGTGTCAGGGGCCTCTTATCAACTAGTGTATGCTGCCTGGTTGGTGGCTCTGTGTCTGAGAGGTCTCAGGGGTCCAGGTTAGTTGAGATTGCTGGTCTTCCTATGATGTTGCCTTCCTCCTAAGCTTCTTCCTATTTTTTCCTAATTCAACCACAGGGGTCCCTGTCTTCTGTCCATTGGGGGTTGGGGAACAGGAGTGAAGCTCAGAGAGCCAGTAGAAAGAATGGAAACAGTCAACCTTAAGGGGGGGGGGGTGGTGCTCCAAAATTACCTTAGATCAAATGCTCACCAATGGGGAGAAGGAACTTGCAGAGTCTACCACCAGTAGAAGAGAGGGCATCAAGTGGAGGGAGGGGGTTGCCATCCCACAGTCAAAACCTTAACTTAATGGATTTTAAATTTTAAATTGGGGGCTGGTGAGATGGCTCAGTGGGTAAGAGCACCCGACTGCTCTTCTGAACGTCCGAAGTTCAAATCCCAGCAACCACATGGTGGCTCACAACCACCCGTAATGAGATCTGATGCCCTCTTCTGGTGCATCTGAAGACAGCTACAGTGTACTCATGTATAATTAATTAATTAATTAATTAATAATAAAAAAAGAAAAGAAAAACCAAAAAAAATTAAAATTAAATTTTAAATTGACTTTACGTTGCTTTGTTGTAGTGACTATTTATTCTGACTCAAACTTTATTCATTTCCTGTGAGTATATAAGGATTTTTATTAATGATATGTAAGCTAAAACTACACTTGAAGAAACTATAAATCAGAAGCCTTGAATTTTATTTCCAACTCTCCTATTTTTGGTTATCATTTTCCAATCTTGTTATCAAGTTTTTCATATTAGTAACAGTTAAAGTCTATATATTAGGCAGTCTTTTCTGGTGTTATTATAACCTACATTAAGTCATTTGAGGCCGAGGGTGGTAACTGAGTTTCTTAGCACTTAACAGGCGGTGGAAAGGCTTTTCTTAGAAACTAAGGAGTTAAAGGATAGCCTGGGGCTACATAAGACCTTATCTCAAGACAATAAACAACAACAACAAAAATCAACTAAAAAATTCCTGTAGAAGATACATCCTTGAATTTCTTATTACAATATAATTTACACTAATATGAATCAAGAGCTAAATAAATAAGTCGTATTTTATTAACATGGTTAATTCTAGGTAGTACATTATTCTTAGTAAGATTCCTAAAGATACCCAACCTTAGTTTAGGGATCTTTTAAAGCTAATGTTAACATATGGCAGATATTTATTTGCTCTTTATATAGGGATTTCTAAATAGGTTCAAGGTTGCTCTACAAGTAGTGGTTAGTACTAAGTAGTACATCAGTGTCTGGTTAATCTTCATGAAGGGCCATTTTCTTCTTTGCTCTTGCTATTTAGTTTATTATCTTCTATGGTTTAATCTTGATCGTATTTTATTAGTAGACATTAATTGTTCATATGAATGGAATTTGGTATAATGTTTCTCTATGTACATATAACCCAAAAATCTGTTCAGATTCCTTTAAAAAAGGCTTTGTAGGTCCATTTTCATTAAAAACAATAGCAAAGCATACTGACCTTTCTCTCCAGCCCCCAAATTTGCATTTCAAAGAGCTTTTGATCACATTAAGGGTAATCACACATTTATCCCATTTTATCTATCATATTCACTGGGCCAATACAGACCCAAAGTAACTGAGAAATAGAGAAATCCAGGTGATTTGTTTTCTTTCCATTAAAATATTTTAAACAATTTTAGGTGAAAAAAAATTATGAAGCTCTCAAACAGAGACAAGATGAGGAAAGGATGGTACAGAGTTCCGTTCCAGTCTCTGGAGAAGATGACAAGTGGGGACGAGAAAGTCAAGAAGCGACTAGAGAGCTCCTGAAAGTTAAAGACAGGTTAATTGAAGTAGAAAGAAACGTAAGTATTTAAAAATTTTAGTAGGAACAAAATTCTTCAAAAATATAGAACTGTTGGTTATATTTATCTTTGATAATTTTATTTTATACTTTCTTATCTAGTTTATCACATAAAAAAGACAGATCTAGATTTAGTGTGCTTTGCTCCTTACCATCTTATAAGTCAATCACAAACTTAATCAACACTCCCACCCTCATGTCTGCAAAACCACTATCATGTGGACATGCTATCAAGTTCTTGTGCCAGCTTAAGGTGTAACCTATAGGATTATACTTAGCCTTTGTATACTTTCCAGGCTGACTTGGGAGAACGACTTCCTTCCTTGATTGTTTTTTACCAAATCAAATCAGTGGTATTCACAGTTTAAACTCTCTCCTTTGAAATCATTACCAATTTTTGCGAAATGGAGTCGGATGGGTGGAATCTGGTATTTACTCAGGTCACCTTTGATGTTCCAGTGAAGAGCACAAGGCTAATCTCTTTAATAATTATGGCTGCTGCCGGGTGTGGTGGCACATGCCTTTAATCCCAGCACTTGGGAGGCAGAGGCAGGTGGATTTCTGAGTTCAAGACCAGCCTGGTCTACAGAGTGAGTTCCAGGTCAGCCAGGACTACACAGAGAAACCCTGTCTAAAAAGAAAAAATTAATTTTAATTATGGCTGCTGTCTCAGATCTAGTCTTACCTGCAACTTTACACCCTCTTCTTGTTGTCAGCCCCCCTTTTGTATATTTTTGTTCTGCTTATTTTTCTTTCAAATTGTAGACAGAATTAAATCAGTGAGCAGCAACCACGACACTGTGAGATTTTTCTCCACCAAGGCAATTAGTCCATGACTCTTTTAAGTTCAGTGTCCCAGTACATGGACGGAATACAACCGGGTTGGTACCACCATACAATGCAAATGGCCTCTATCCTAGTTCTCCATAGTTATTTTTTCCAGTGCCTTTGTTCCTCCAAAATCTAACAAGATTGGCCCTTGCTTATGTCATCCTAGCACTTTTCAAAGTTCCAAACTCTTCCATAATGTTCTTGGATTCTAATTCCAAAGGCCTGAGGACTATATGGCCAGATTCAGCCTCAGTTCTTCATAACAATATTCTCTATTAGTTATAAAGATACCTGTCAGAAGCAACTTATAAGGAAAAGAAAGATAGGTTCACAGTTCAAGGATACAGTCCATTAAGGCAGGGAAATCATGACAAAGGAGCCTTAGGCACTGTTCATATTACATCTGCAAGTCAGAAAGCACAGAAATAGTGTTGCCCAGCACAACTCATCTTTATTCAGTCTATACACCAGTCCATGTCATGGTACTATACACATCAGTAAACCCAATCTAGAGACCCCCTCACGGACATGCCCAGTGATTTATCTCCTAGACAGCCTAGATCCTATCAACCTGACATTCAATTTTATCCATTACAGTGTTTCTGAATGACTTGGCTATATGGTAAGTTCAAGACAAATTCTAGACTATATGATACCCTGTATTAAAACAACATGTGTGTGTGCTTGAACACAGCAGTATTTCATGTTTATCATCCTTTCAACAGATGATTTTTAAAAAGAGTACAGTATAATTATCTATCTTAGCTTCTCTGTGTGTTTACTAGTTGCTATTTTTGTTGTTTGAGACAAGTTCTCCACTTGTAGCTCAAACTGACTTGAAACTCATAGTTCTTCCTCCTCTTTTTTCTCCCGATTGCTGATGCTTTATGCTGTTAGTACAGCTTCCTTCCTCAGCTTTGACTTTTATGGGTCAAATCACAATCTCTGTTTAATACATTGTTGTATTGTTTATATAATATACAAATAAAGGTATCTTTGTCTTCTATTAAAGATACAACAAAATTTTGTGATTCATTTGTATCATTTTTCTCTTTAGTCAGTACTACGTATAAAGTGGTCAGCCTAATTAGAGTATTTTATATTTTCAAATTTTATTTCTATTATTTAGTTACACTTTTTAGTACAAATTTATATTTTATGAAATTTAATTTATAAGTAATCTTAAATGTGTAAAATTCATGCCTCACATTTTTATGCCCATGACTAATATTGTAACTATAAGATGAAAATATGGCTGTACATATTGGAAATATTGAAAATGATAAAATTTTTGAATAAACTTCAAGTCTTCATAGTTGAAATAGAGACTTAGTTTTATACCATGAAAAACAAAAGCAAAAAAACAAACAACAAAAGAATGTAATATCTGTGGAACTACATTTTCTAATAGATGACTAAAATTATTTGTGTAATTTTGCTTCTCTTCCAAATGTTCTGAAAGTACATATTTTTCCTCCTGTGCCCAGAATCACCATTCACCAATGTATACATTGAAAAGGTATACCTTTTTAATTGATACAACCTAGGAAAGCATTCGACCACTAACCTGCACCTTCAGCAAAGAAAGTATTTTATTTCAGGACATTATAAAGCAGACAGAACACAGGCACAATAGTATTTTAAGGTTATAGCAGTATTGCAGTCTTTTATAATGGATTAAATATTTGCAACTTGTGATTGAGGGGGGAAGACTTTCTTTTTTGAGATTGTTTAAGATCATTTTATTAAATACCATTATCTGTTAAAGAAAATATCTTAACGTTTATTTTTAATAAGTGTGATATCTTTTTCTTGTTTTAAGAATGCTACGCTGCAAGCAGAGAAGCAAGCACTGAAAACTCAACTGAAGCAACTTGAAACACAAAATAATAATTTGCAGGCTCAGATTCTTGCACTGCAGAGGCAGACAGTGTCATTGCAGGAGCAGAATACCACGCTTCAGACACAGAATGCCAAACTTCAGGTTGTACCAAACACTTTAATTATATACTTAATTATATACTGTTATAGGAGGGTATAGGGGACTTTCGGGATAGCATTTGAAATGTAAATGAAGAAAATATCTAATTAAAAAAAGCAAAGAAGTGAAGATGATCTTATATTTAGTTTTGAATCTTTCTATCCTTTCAACAAATTGACCCCTTGTTTTATTAGAGTATAACTGTAACACAATATTTCTTATTTCATTCTTAATGCTTGGTATTCTTCATGTGAGTCTTAAACAACTGGAGTGGAGCCTATCCCAAAAGCTGTTGCCTTTACATGGAATATGTTCTTCTAGCTGGACTGACTTGTCTTGCCTCAGTGGGAGAGGAAGCACTTAGCCTTACAGAGACTTGAAGTGCCAGGATAGAGGAATACCTTGGAAGGGGGAGCTTGGGGGATGAATAATGGAAAAGGGTGGTCAGAGGCAGGCAGTGAGTGGGATGTAAAAAGAAAAAAATAAATTTTTAAAAAAGAGAAATGGGGAATGCCAGGGCCAAAAGAATGGGAATGAGTGGGTAGGGAAGGAGGGGGGGGTATGGGGGACTTTTGGGATAGCATTGGAAATGTAATTGAGGAAAATATGTAATAAAAAATATTAAAAAAAAAGAGAAATGAATACAACATAGAAATTTTGCCTTTAGATTTTGCTGAAATCATTTGATGCAATCCAAATCATTCATCTTCAACTTAGCACACATGCCAATACCAGTTCCCACAGAACAGTCCAGGTGAAAGGAAGGGAGGAAACTGATTCCTCCTTTAAAGTTTTATTTTTTTCCAAATGGCAAAGTAAATGCTAATTTAGACTCCAAAAAGATCTTCCAGAAATAGTTTTTCAGGTCTAAAAATAGTTAAACAGGTAACCTTAATTCTTTAGGATTATTCAAGTTAACATTATAACTTTTTGTTAAAAAGAGCAACACATGGATTGGGGAGATACCTAGCTCAGTCAGTACCTAGCAGAAGGATCTGAGTTCAATCAGGTCACAAAAGAAGCCAGTCATGGGGGCAAATGCCTGTGATCCCAACACTGAGAAGCATGGACAAGTGAATCTCTGCAGCTCACTGACTAGCCAGCCTAGGCTAGGAAGAGACACTGTTTAAAAAAAAAAAAGAATAGGTCTAGCAGGATGACAGTCAGCAGTCAAGGATGCTTGCTGCTAAGCCTGGTGACTGGAATTCAGTCCTTGCAGTCTATATAGTACAAGCATGGAAGTAAATCCTACAGTTGTCCTCTGGCTTCCACACTCATGCCACCACAGACATGAACTCTCTCTTGCACTCACACTCACAAACTCACCTAGTAATTTGAATGCCTGCCTCTTCCTTTTAAATGCTGGGATTAAAGAAATGTACCACCATCTCTGGCAACTTTTTCCTAAGCCTGTTAATAATAGACACATTCTTACAGGTTGAAAATTCTACCCTTAATTCACAAAGTACTTCACTTATGAACCAGAATGCACAGCTTCTAATCCAGCAGTCTTCCTTAGAAAATGAAAATGAATCTATAATGAAAGAACGAGAAGACTTGAAATCTCTGTATGATGCTCTGATAAAAGATCATGAAAAGCTGGAACTTCTTCATGAGCGGCAAGCTTCAGAGTATGAATCTCTGATCTCTAAACATGGCACCCTGAAGTCTGCTCACAAAAATCTTGAAGTGGAACATAAAGACCTTGAAGACCGGTAACTTATCATACTGAGTTAATTTAAAACAAATTTTCTTTGTGTAGAATAATAAATTTTATATATTAGACCGATCTAAGAGATAATTTATGGAAGGAATTTATATGAATTTACATTTGATATTTGTTAAGAAATTACTTATTTCTTTTCTAAAACATTTTCTTTGTTAGAACTATTATAAACGAAATACCTAACTCCTTCTCCCTCCCAGTTACAATCAGTTATTAAAACAGAAAGGACAATTGGAAGATTTGGAAAAAATGATCAAAATGGAACAGGAAAAAATGCTGCTTGAAAGCAAAAACCATGAAGTGGTAGCTTCAGAGTACAAGAAGCTTTGTGGTGAAAATGATAGGTAATGATGTGTATTCATGTATTTAACTTGTCATGCCTTATCTGGGTGTGAGTGTGTGCGTGCGTGCGTGCGTGCGTGCGTGCGTGTGTGTGTGTGTGTGTCTGTGTGTGTGTGTGTGTGTGTGTGTCTGTGTCTGTGTGTGTGTGTGTGTTTAATAGCATTCACAATTTAGACTTACTAGGGAATTACTCTTATGCTATTTTGGTTTTTAGGAGCAGATATTTCATTGACTGGCCATCTTCCCAGCCCAGTATACGCGTGTTCGTGTGTATAGGTGCACGTGTACACAACTCAACTTTTTAATTACCTTGCCGTTTTCTAAAAGGCCCTAAATCACTAGAGCCATCTTCATCTTGATACTTTGCAGTTTTGAATTTAGTTTTCTAAAGTTATTATAACTAGATTTCTGAAGATGTTGAATTCAATAAGCACAATACATTGCTAAATAGGCTATGGTTTATAATGAGGATGCTACATGGACAGAACAAGCACTTGAAGACCATATTGTGACAAGTTATAGAACAGAAAGGAAGGGTTATACCAAACTTTGGAGAAGATATTTATTATAAAGATATTTATTGTAGCTGATCATTGCTGGCATTTTAAAAATGGCTAGAATAGTTCATGGACTTCAGTTGGGCTTCCCAGGCATCAAACTATACATTTCTATGGAGCCTCCAGAAAAAAAACTTGACTAATATGAATTAAATCCAGTACATTTTGACCAAAATAATGTCACAGGCTTGGAATGAGTTTTCTGTGTCTCTGGCCTGTTCTTGCCCAGTATTTATTTACTAATGGCCGTTTCCTATGACAAGAAAAAGCTTTAGTAAGTAAGACTTACTAAAGTAAAAAGCAATCACTGTCTATACATGTATGCACATGTGCACATATGGCTTTACCTGAAGACTGATAACTCTTAATTGCCTGGTTAATCACAAATAATACCGAAATTTCTTTTTTAGACTATGTTGTCTTGGCCTCTTCTGTTCACTTCATTAATTTGGCACTCTTGTTTTAAAGGACAGTATTTTAAAAAATAGAGAACTTGGGCTGGAGAGATGGCTCAACAGTTAAGAGCACTGACTGCTCTTCTGAAGGCCCTGAGTTCAAATCCCAGCAACCACATGGTGGCTCACAACCATCCAATATGAGATCTGATGCCCTTTTCTTGTGTGTCTGAAGACAGCTACAGTGCACGTACATATAGTAATAAATAAATCTTTGAAAAAAATAGTGAACTTATTTTAACACTTATGATTTAGGAGGTTTTTGGTTTGGGTGTGTATGTGGGGATATAGGCATTTATGTGTTTGTGTGCAAATGTGTGTGAACATGGAAGTAAGAGGTTGACATCGAATGTCTTAGACTGTACTTCATCATTTTCTCCATTTTTCGTGTGTGTGTGTGTGTGTGTGCACGCGCACAGGAGTGCCTTGAGAGTGTAGTGTGTATGTTGTATGTGCATGTGGTGTGCATGTTTGCATGAGTGAGACAAATATGTGGGAGTGCATGTGGAGGTCCAAGGTTGAGAGTGAAAATCATACTTTAATACTCTTCCACCTAACTTATTGAAGTAAGATCTCTCAAGTCAAAACCAAGTCATTGATTAGCTCGCTTTACTGACAGCCATCTCACTAATTCATTTTAGCATTTGTGATAAATTAGAATACTCCAGGTCTCTTTCTGATACCCACTTCGTGAGAAGTAATTGATGAGAATTTTTTTCATTGTCATAAATGTTAATATATACTATATATATATGAGTGATACTGGTTTTTTGTTTATGGATTTTTACCTTTTGGTAGTGCATTTGCCAGATATGTGAGGAAGTTTTCCATTTTTTTTTACTACTTTTGTTTTTTAAAAAGATTTGATTGCTCAGAATTTTGTAAGTTGAGTTGAAATTTTTGAAGAATCAATTGAATGAACTATTTTAGGTATTGTAACAAAGGCCACCTAGTCAAGAGTTTGTCTTGTTTACTGTGTTCTTTTTGTGGGCTCCTAATCTTAACAATATAAGCTTGGTGTAGATTAAATCCAGTTTAATGGACCAGATCCAGCCAACTATCTGTGGCATGTCAGCTCCTAAACTAAAAAATTCAATATTTTGAAGTTAGTAGGGTAGGGAAAGTAGCCTGCTACAGGGAATGCACGTGGCCTATCATGGCCTATTTTCTCTCTGGCTTTAAAAAAAAAAAAAATGTCAGTCTCTGTCTTTGAAGATCAGTTAAGACTTGTTTTGAAAGTAAATTGTGAGAAGGAGAAATAGCTATAGTTTGATTTTTACTGATAGCTATAGTTTGATTTTTACCAAGTAATAATAATTTACCACAGCTGCAAAAGTTACATATGTATAATTTGGCTGATGCCCATGTTTCTCAAGTTTTAGCCAGCACATTGGTGTAGTACTTAATACCAGGTTGATTGAGTCACTTAATTTGATCTTTGTTTATATTTAATTTAGAATGTGAAATTTCCATGTGTCTTAGTTAGGGTTTTCATTTCTGTGAAGAGACACCATGACCAAGGCAACTCTTATAAAGGACAACATTTAATTGGAGCTGGCTTACACGTTCAGAGGTTCAATCCATTATCAAGGCAGGAACATGGCAGCTGGAGAAGGAGCTAAGAGTGCGACATCTTCATCAAAAGGAAGCCAGGAGCAGACTGTCTTCCTGGCACTAGAAAGAGGGTCTCAAAGCCCACACCCACAGTGACACACCCACTCCAACAAGACCACACCTCCTAAGAGTGCCACTCCCTGGACCAAACCTATTCAAACCACTACACCATGAAATCATAATTTAATTGGTTCTTTTTTTTTCTTTTTCCTTTTAATTAAATGATTTTTGTAGAAAAACTGATTATTGATCAATTAGAGACTGGCAAATATGTCTGAATGCTAATAACAGAATTTTCACGTTGTGAGAACTTAAAATATTTCTTAATGATTTCTAATTGTAGGTTAAATTATACATATAGTCAGCTTTTAAAAGAGACTGAAATTTTACAAATGGACCATAAAAATTTGAAAAGTGTTCTAAATAATTCTAAATTGGAACAAACAAGATTAGAAGCTGAATTTTCAAAGCTAAAGGAGCAGTATCAGCAACTAGATATCACATCTACCAAGCTAAATAACCAGTGTGAGGTGAGTGTCAACAGACTTAATCATTGTTTCTTCCTTTATGTCAAGACATGCCTAAAAGTAATGATTCATAGCACAGTGGCAGCCTTAGTACATAGACTTACTGGTGTATGTGAAAGTCACAAGTAATTGATAAAAACTACATTTATTTCATCCTTTGTCATTAGTCATTTAAACTTATCTGTCCAGATGTGTTTTGTTTATTGAAAACTGTTTTTGAGCTTGTAGCATGAAATTATAAATTAGTAGGATGGAACATTAGTTTGTAAGCATGTATACTTAAATACTCAACAGAGCTCAGAAGGCATGGCATTCATTCTAGCTATGATTTGTAAAAGTCTAAACATATTTATACTGTTAGGATTTTTCTAGAAAGATAGAGTAAGGAACATGATACTAAATCAAGTCCTTATGAAAAAGCAAAACAATTGGGTAAAACTGTAAAAAAGGAGGGGAGGGCATATTTCCAGACTCTAGAATTCAAAGAATTGCATACTGAAAATCAAGATAGTTTTATTAAAAGAAAATCTTACTCTTGTTTAGTAGTTGGCTACAGGAGGCTTCCTTACCTTGTGATTTCTCTGCTTTGCTATTCTTTTCTCTGTCCCTCCTTCACACTGACTTGATTTGGAGCAGAAAGGTCATTGCAAGAGGGTGGAGAAAGGAAAGAGATTTAAGTGCGGTTTTTCTTTTATTATTTTATGTGTATGGGAGTTTTATCTTAATGTGTGGTGCCTGAAGCCAAAGGACATCAAATTGCCTGACAGTTGTGAGCAACCAGGACTCTGTTGTGCCATCTCTTCAGCTCCCATTTTTCTACAAATCTGCCACATAATATTAATTTAGCAAAGATGTACAATGTTGATAGTTGCTGAGTGGAGATGGTCGCTTATATAAATTCAGAATAAATAGCCATTCTCCCTGATTTTCTGAGGATTTTCCAGTGTTTACCTCTTTTTCCTTTTGGGCAAGGGTGGGCAGTGGTTATAAGGGATTGTTTACTGCTAGCTCTGCAAGAGCACAGGATACACAGCAAACAAGTTGATTTCTATTGGGAAGACTGACTCGATTTGGAAAAGCAGAGAAAAATAAAAATCCCTATCTCTGAGAGTCATCAAAAGTGAGCCTTAAGAGAGCCTGAGGTTGGAATATCAGTTTAGTCAGACCAATTTCTTAGGACTGGTGAAATTGAACTAGGAGTTCTAAGAAATGAGACAGCTGAAGTGAATTTGGTAAGTTAACACTTATCACTGATAGTCTGGAAGGCTACTCAGCAAAGATTAGAGAGCATGCTGGCTGTTTGTCACAATTTGAATCAAATATTAGCACTTGATTAGATGTGAAATCATATAATAAGATTTGGAGAGGATAGAGATTTAACCTATTGTAAGAGGATGGGATTGAGAGGTAACCTTGGTAGGGGGGGTTGGGAACTAGAGGCAGGGCAAAAGTGTTTCTGAAGTACAGTTAATGCTCTGTTTCTTGGCATGAGCACTAGTTACCTAAACACATTACCTGTGACAGTTGACTGAATTATGTGTATATTTAAATTTTTTCTCTTTTCTGACTATCTCTGGTCACCATAAGGATAAACAACAGTGGTGATGAGTAGTAACTCTTTCTTTTGGCTCAAGAGTGTGTGGTTGGGCCGAGAAGATGCTGATACACCACGGAAAATGAAGCCCAAGGGTGCACTCCTCTGAATCTTTTGTTGGAGGAGACTTGTAGGGCAGTTTGGTCTGTGGTCTTCTTGTGCACTCTCTCTCCTTTGTTGTTCATAATCTCCCATCTTCTAGCAGGCCCGTGTATACCGAATGAAAATACACACACTGCCAGGACTGGGGCTACCTGAATCCCTGTCTCAAAAACAAACCAAAGCTTTAGATAGGAAAAAAAATGAAGCTTTTGAGAAGTCTACCATGTTTTAATTTTAGAACTGTAAATAGACAAAACATGATACAGTATTGACAGTTGTTGTAACTGCATGTTTATGTATATTCATAAGTACCATTCTTCCTGGTACCTTTTGAGAACGTTTTAAATATTTACTTTCCCCTGTAGAAGGTAGTGAGCATAGTAGTTATTTGAGACTTGTGTTAGTTGTTTGTTATTGTTGCTTCTAATACAGATCTTGAGGCTTCGTTCTAGATCTGTTGAATCCTAGTGTGGAGACTCATAAATGTAATCTAGAAGAAATTACAACTTTTTTCAATATTTCCTTTGAGTTTTGTAAACTTTGTCATATCAAATCAAATTGGTGTATCTCAAATTTCTGCTGATGTTTTACATAAAGCTTAAAGTAACTGTTAGTACCTGTCTTAGTTAAGAGTTTTATTGGTGGGGGTGGTGAGATGGCTCAGTGATTAAGAGCACTGACTGCTTTTCCCAAGGTCCTGAGTTCAAATCCCAGCAACCACATGGTGACTCACAACCATCTGTAATGAGATCTGACTCCCTCTTCTGGAGTGTCTGAAGACAGCTACAGTGTACTTACATATAATAAATAAATCTTTTTTTTTTAAAAGAGTTTTATTGTTGTAAAGAGACATTATGACCAGCATTTAATTGGGGGTGGGTTACAGTTCAGAGGTTTCGTCCATTATCGATGATGGGAATCATGCCACCATGCAGATAGCATGGTGCTGGAGAGGTAGCTGAGAGTTCTACATCAGATATACAGGCAGTAGAAAGTAGCATCAACACATTGGCTGAGCTTCTGAGACCACAAGGCCTGCCTCTGGTGACACACTTCCTTCAACAAGACCAGACTTCCTAATAATGCCACTCCCTATGGGCCTATTGGGGCCATTTTTATTCAAATCACCACAGTAACAATCATTGATTAAATTATTTTAATCTCCTTGATCAAGCCAACCCAAACTATTCACAGACTTTTAAGCTGACTTGAAAACACTGCTTGGGAAAAGGGTGAGGTGTATTAACTACCGTGGTACAACCAGATTCTTTACCTAAGTTACTTAATCCTTGGAGCAATATTGACAGGACAGGAGCTATCCTCATTGTATAGATTTGAGCTTTAACTAACATGTTAGGCATTTATTTCTTAGCCATTTAAATAGAAGATTTGAATGTAGTTTTTCAACAGATCTGAAGATAAAAGACACTGATTTTGGAACTATATATATTTGACCCAATATTTGTAAGAATTAAGACACATGTTTATGGGCTGGGCAGATGGCTCAGAGGTTAAGAGCACTGACTGCTCTTGCAGAGGTCCTAAGTTCAATTCCCAGCAACCACATGGTGGCTCACAACCATCTGCAATGGGATGTGATGCCCTCTTCTGGTGTGTCTGAAGACAGCTACAGTGTACTCATATACATAAAATAAATAAATTTTAAAAATACATGTTTATAACAAGTAATTTAGCATAGTGTCATTGTTAAAATAAACATGTAGTGTTCTGATCAAGTCACTCTTCCTTAAATACTGTATGTTGTATATAAGTATAAATAATGCTTTAGATGTTTCAGATGATTTGTATAAAATGGAAATTTGTCTTCAAAAATAAACTTTGTATCTAAACAGTTGCTCAGCCAACTTAAAGGAAATTTAGAAGAAGAAAATCGACATCTACTTGATCAGATCCAGACACTAATGCTACAGAACAGAACACTGCTGGAGCAAAATATGGAAAGCAAGGATCTCTTTCATGTTGAACAAAGACAGTACATGTAGGTACCAAATAATTTTTGTATTCTTAAGTATTATACATTGATGTTACTGCTATACCTAGTGGTAGAAAAAAAAATCCATGCTCATTTTTCTTGATGTTTTTGCATCATTATTTCAGTATGTATTTTCTTATTTAAAATTATCTTACTGCTTGAGTGCGCAAGACAAATTTATGGTGCTATAGTGGACTGTATACAACTTGTATTTCCACTTGGAAAGGAGGACCTCCTTAATCTTACAGTAATAAACCAGTTAGTGAATCTGGAGCTCTACACAATGAGATGGAATTTAGCACCCTTATAATTTCTGTTCATTTCAAACTATTGTGAAACAGCAATTTCTTTCTCAGGGAGATCTAAAGATTCTCAAGATTCTATTACCAGTCACAAAACATACTTATACAACACCATATGAAACCCTCCGGACCATGCTGTAAGGGAATCAGGCCATTTTTTTGCCAGTTGAGAAATTTGCTCCTTCATGTCACCAGATACCAGTTGTCAGCTGGCTGAGGACCCTACCACAGTAGGAAGAGCTGACTGGAACAGGCCTTTCTTAGGAGTGAGCATGAGAGTCTTTAGGAGTCTGCCATCAAAGAAGTAACTTCAAGGAGGATATGCTGCCTTAAGAGGAATGTTCAAGTTTCTTATATTGTAAACATTCTGCTTGAATTTACAAGTTCAAGTCCAATGTGAACAAGAGAGATCTCATAAGCCTTTTCTCAGAAGGTCTAGGTCATGTTTGGCTACACTGGGAATCAAGATCAGCCTGGTCTACATCAGACCCTATCTCAAAAAATAAAAAGGCCCCATCTAGTATAAAGCAAAAAGTCAGAAATGTAGTATATATTTAAGTGTAATGATTCTATAATGAGAGATATATCTTAAGGGCTATAGAATGTAGTAAATACTAGGTTATCTGTGTCTAGGAGATGCAAAATGAATTTTTCAAAGATGAGACTTGAGTAAGCTAAGACTTAAAAGTGCTGTGGAAACTGGTTTGAGGTAGTACACTGGGCCAAGAAAGTACCAATGCAGAAACATGGAGATGTGATAAGTGTATATTATTATATAAGACCTAAAAAGCATTCTTTATAGAACCAAGTAAAAGAAACACAAGCAATAAATAATGGCTTAACCATAAAGAGGCACTTTACAAACTTTTTCTATGCTATAGAATGGAACTGAAACCAAATTACAAGAGAGCTATGATAGAAAAATTGACTGGCTTATTGATAAGTTGTACCTGTACAGAGAGAGAATCTGAAAAGGGTCAGAGTTGGGCCAGCAGCTCAGTGGGCAGTCTTTCTGTCATGCTATGATTTACCTTTACAGAATTCTTCCCTTTCTTTAACCCAATAAGGTAAGAAGTTCTCTAATACAACACAAATACCCAGATGTTAAAATTGAGCCTCCTAACTTAGTACTCAGCTCACAGGGTACACGCCAACGCACTTTATTTCCCTATCATTGGCAGTACCTTCTATAAAGAAGAGCTAGCTGCTGCTGCCAGGTTTATTTTAAGGATGATGCAAGACAAAGCATGTGAAAGCAGGATGCATACAATGTTTTTCTAAAGCATTAAATTATTGCTGAGTTTAGAGTGGTGAAACATCTATATTAATATACAATCATTTCATGGAACAAAGAGTTCACATGAACTTTTAAGATAAATGCAAACTTGCAAAGAAATCTCACTTGTAACTGGCCAATTTGTTCCACATCTCCAGTCTTTTAAGTGATATATATTCCTTCATTCAGCCATAAGAAGATATTTTAAGTTAAAAAATCCCAAGCAGATGTAACATTTTTGATATTTAAATTTTCTGTACCTTGGGCAGAGGAAAGCCTTCTTGTCTTCGTCTTAACTTTCACCATCAGTTAGTTCATTTCCAGATTTCAGTGATTTTTGGTCTATATGGTTGGCATTCAGATATTCTCTATTTTGACTTATTGAACTTAAGCTACAAATAACCACCTTAAATGTCAAGGCATTTCTAGCTAAATGTCTATCCTGTGGTTCTGGAAGGAGTGACAGCAAACACAAATTCTAAACTTAGTGATTTGTAAGAGACTTCATCAGATAAAAGGAGACTAGTACTGTGAGCTATGGTCCTCTATGGTTTGCCATTAGCTTCTCAACTCTCAGACTTGCATAAGCGTCAGTCCAGACATTAGCTCTCTAGCTTTTAAGCAGCATCTCTTCATAGAGCACCTTCTGTAGACTCTACCACACCCACCAACTCTACTGGCCTCATAGTGTTCTCTTCATCCCTAACCTTTAGGATAGATCCTATTCCATTTGCCACAGATTTCATATCACTTTATGGTTTTGTTTGGTTGATTCTGTTCTGTTTTAGGTTTTAGTGTTTTGTTGTTGTTTGGTTTAGTTTGAAACAGGGTCTCACTGTTTAATGCTAGCTGGCCTTAAACTCACAGAGATCTGCCCACTCTGTCTCCTGAGTGATGATGTTGGCCCATAATATCACATTGTAATAGGATTTAAAGCATCTTATTTCCTACTGAGGAAAATATAAACCTAATGCTCCCTTACTACTCCCCTTTGCCTACATTCAGACTTTAGACTTCTTATCTGTTTCATCCTATGTAATATATAGCCTTTTAAATTTTTAATTTTCACATCTTTTAATTTTGTATTTCATGTGTAATGTATGGGCATGCACTCACTATAGCATGTATTTGGAAGTCAGAAGACAACTTGAGCGAGTTGTTTTTCTCCTTCTACTGTGTGGGTTCCAGCAATCAAACTCGAATTTGATTGACAGACTCAAG
Organism: Mus caroli; assembly: GCF_978045245.1. NCBI lineage: Eukaryota > Metazoa > Chordata > Mammalia > Rodentia > Muridae > Mus > Mus caroli. The sequence continues at coordinate 93,796,921 of NW_028227268.1, read as the reverse complement.
GCTAGACAGAAAGGACTTTTACTTTTACCTACTGAACCATTTCATCAACCCTGTAATACATCCCTTTTGTTCTTCTCCCCACTGTCCTCCATTGTTTTAAGACAAGGGTATTGTGTAACCTTAGCTGACCTAGAACTCATTATGTACATCAGCCTGGCTGCAAATGTCTAGGTAACCCTCTTGCTCTACTTCCTGAGTGCTATGATTATAGGCATGAATTGTCACACCTAGATTAATATGGCCTTTGTCTTCAAGAAGACTTTTTTTGAATGTTTAAGATAGAAATATTTTCTCCTTTATAGGTGCCTGCTATATTTCCATAGTACTTTATTTGGTTATTTTTGTTGTTTTGGTATGTAATCGTCACTTTTGTGTATATGTTCTCTTTCCTACTATATTATAAGCGAAGCAACCTAACTTTTCATTGTTGTATAAACTCCATGTCTTCCTCATTATAAGTGAACATTAGTTAATTGTTGTGTAAATAGTATTTTTGGCATTGAAAGCTTTTTAAAAGACCTTGTTCTATAATCTATGATGTTTCTGTATGCAATAAATACTACTAAGAACATGAAATGAATATAGAATGTAGATAATAGGGCTGGTGAGATGGCTCAGTGGTTAAGAGCACAGACTGCTCTCCCAAAGGTCATGAGTTCAAATCCCAGCAACCACATGATGGCTCACAACCATCTGTAATGAGATCTGATGCCCTCTTTTGGGGTCTCTGAAGACAGCTACAGTGTACTTACATATAATAAATAAATTAATTGAAAAATAAAAATGAACTCTTCTGGAGTGTCTGAAGACAGCTACAGTGTACTTACATATAATAAATAAAATTAAAAAAAAAAAAGAATGTAGATAATAAAATATATTCATCCATTGAGAGAGGGATGTCAGAACTAAATCTTTGTAAGTAAGTGCCTTAATTGGGGGTTTATTGCTGTAAAGAGACACCATGACCACAGCAACTGTTACAAAAGAAAACATTTAATTAGGGCTGGCTTACAATTTCAAAGGTTTAGTCCATTATCATCATGGCAGGAAGCATGGTGGCTTACAGGTAGACATGGTGCTGGAGAAGTTGAGAGCTCCACATCTTGAGATGCAAGCAGCAGAAGGAGACGTTCAACCACACTGGGTGCAGCTTTAGCATATGTGATCTCAAAGCCTGCTCCCACAGTAACACACTTCCTCCAACAAGGCCACGCCTACTTCAGCAAGGCCACACCTTCTAATAGAGCCCACTCCCTATGGGCTAAGCATTCAAACACATGAGTTTATGTGGGCCATTGCTATTCAAAGTACCACATTAAGCTTGAGTAATTCAGACTAAAGGGAAAGAAATCTATCTTCATGTAGATGTGATTTCAAGAAGAATTGAAACTTATAAGTCCTATATCCTTTTATTTAAGTACATTTAAAGGAAAAATATGGAAGAAGATCACTGTTACTTCTTAATTAGTTCTCATTTATCAGTAATGGTTTCTGCATTTGTTTATGTTCTGGGAAGTAAGGTAATGGTCATAAAGTCATTGGATAAAATATGCATACTCTAAAATGTAATTTCCATTTTTATAGTGATAAATTAAATGAATTGAGACGACAAAAAGAAAAATTAGAAGAGAAAATTATGGATCAATACAAATTTTATGACCCATCTCCTCCTAGAAGGTAACACTAATCGAATTTAAGGATCTGTTTTAAAGAAAATGTTATTATTGTTGAACTTTAGACTAAGAATTCTTCTAATTCTATTAGGAGAGGCAACTGGATTACTCTAAAAATGAGAAAATTGATAAAGTCCAAAAAAGATATTAACCGGGAACGTCAGAAATCTCTAACACTAACACCCACCCGCTCAGACTCCAGTGAAGGATTTCTTCAGCTGCCCCATCAAGACAGTCAAGACAGCTCTTCAGTAGGATCAAACTCTTTAGAAGATGGCCAAACCCTGGGGACCAAGAAGAGCAGCAGTGAGTGCTTTAAACAGATTATTGATTTAGATTGCTCTTTTAAAAGACAATTTCTAGTAGTCTTAGTTTGATCAATGATATTTCATTTTAACTTTATGTTCATAATATTAATTGCAGACTACAATAGTGTAGAGGTAGAGATAAGAATCATTGTGCTAGTAAGGTAAACTATTGTAAAAAGAACATTCAATTAAGAATGAGCTTTTTGCTCATATTCTTTTATAGCATAAAATTGGAACAAAGTTATATTAGGGAAGTAAAAAAATAAATACTAATTTGAAGAGTTATTACAGAATTATTTAAAGATAACTGAAGTCTCAAAAATTATTGCGGGGTACTTGCTGAAGTTTTGGTTAAAATGAAATAAAGATGGGGAAATGTAAATATATAAACTTAAGATTTAGTTTTTATTACACTTAGAAGTCCCACAAAATGTGCCTGATACAATTTCTAGACTTACTACAATTTATACTTCACTTACTAGTATGTGTTTTAGCTAAATAGAAAGACCAAAGTAAGAGCCTGAAAAAGTATATATTTTAAGAAAAAGAGAAAACAATTCATTACTAAGCTTTTGAAGATGTCTACAAAGTTGGTTATTTGTGTTCTCATAAAGTACTTGAAAAACTATAAACTCTGATCACACCATTATCAGTGTCACTAAGTTTTAAAGACATACATGTAGCCAGATATGGTGATGCATACCTGTAATGTCAGTGTTGGGGAGAGTTCAAGGCCAGCTGGCTACATAAAACCCTCTTTCTAACAAACAAACTCCACTATTCTTTTGAAATAAAAAGTAAGCAAAGCAGCCTGTGCTTCCCTTAGGGGTTGCCTATCTATGTGGCTCTCAAAATACTCAAAAAATTGGTACAACATATGGCCTTGAATGAAATATCTCTGAAAGGAGGTAGTGTTTGCTCCTGTAGCATATTTTTCACAGAACAGTTTTAGCAGCCTAGATAGTCAATAAGTACAAAAAGTACAGATGCATATACAATATCCATAATAGTCTCTCGAAACAGTATAATTCTTTAGCTTCACATAGGATGATTATTATCTAGGATCTTTTTCCATCTAGCTTTCTGTCCACCTAATTGATAAATACTGATGTGGAAAGATCATCAAGTTTTCCTTTACAGGTGGCTAATAAGTCATTTGTATCTTCTACCTTTAAACACAATCTGTCATCCTACTAAGAAAATGTAAAGTGTATCCTTAATTATTTTAACTTACAGGAATATAGTTTAGACACACACATATACAGTCTTATTTTTTATGTCATTCTGTCTGTCTAAAGTGTAAGTCATTATTTCTTACCCCATCCTGGAACATTCAGGATAAAAATCAGAAGAAAACAATATTCTCTTTTCCTACAGTTGTTCAACTTTAGATTTTGTTTTTAAATAAACACAAAACTCAACAATACTAATATTGCCTTGATCTAAGTATCCTTCCGGAAAAGAACATTATATGTCTCCAAACATAATTGCCATGAGAAGAGTCACATTCCTGGCAATTTTAAAATTCTTTTTTTTCTGCCCATTTTGGAAGAATGTCTGTCTGTCATGTCAGTAAAGCAGTCTTTGAAAAACAGCTGAAAACAGAAAAAGGAAAAAAAAGAAAAGTATCTACATATGACATGTGCATGCTGCAACCATTCAGCTTTGTTTTAGCTCAGTGTCCATTTTACGTTGTTTTGATTCATTCCTGTTTTGCCATTGAAAAGAGCTGTGTTTACCAAGCATGAAAGGATATGTCAAATTAAAAAGCTTAAATGAGTCATGACTCTTCCTTACAGAAGTTAAAAAGTGAAAAGCTATTTTAGCTTGCACATCTTTCAGTGGATACTTACCAGTTTATCAAAAAAAGAAAAAAAAAAAGCTTTGATTATTTATATGCTGATGACACTTTTCTGAGAAAGAACATAGTTGTTAAGGTTGTGTATGTTTTCATGTTGTTTGCCTAAATGTATGGATTTTTATGTTAAGTCATAGTAAGATATAGCTTAGTTTTTGTTCTAATGATTCCTGTATTGCAGTAATAACCCTTTAATTCACACAAAAAAATTTGTGGAGTGCTTCATTTTTTTTGTTTGTTTACATAAACCCACCCACCCACCCTATGGGCCCTTCAAAATATGTGCCCTTATAAATTTGTTGTTTATTAGTATGTTATTTTATGTACATAAATGTTTTTGCCTGTCCTATGTCTAGTATCACATGCATGCTTGGCGCCCTCCTAAGGCAGAAGAGGGCATTGGACACCCTGGAACTAGAACTACAGGCAGTTGTGAGCTGCCATGTGGGTGCTTGGAATTAAACTTGGGTCCTCTAGAACAGCTGAGCCATCTCTCCTGGCCCCAAACATCTTTAAATATTATGTTTCCCTTCCATTTTGCGTTCTTTGGGGTTCATTTTTTTGTTAGCTTTCTCAGAACTTAGTGCTAACACTTACTGCTGATGTCAAACTATTCTTTTTCCCTCCTCTAAATCAACTTTTTGGAAAATGAGCCTAATATACCTGCTATTTAATCTTTAGGAAGACTTGTTGAAAGAATGTGTATTTCCACAGTGCTGCTAAACAATGCACTAGATTCTAGTTTAAATCAGTGTTTCCTTTATTAAATATTAGAAGACTAACAAAAAAAATTAAGGGTTCATTTTTTTAGTTTAATTTGCTTTAAATATCTGACCACCATAACTTTTGGTTGATATAGGTATATTACCTATATGTAAATATAGATATAGATATACACATATATATTATTAAAATTCTCCAGTGGGATATGGATTTACCTAACTTTTTTTTAAAGAAAGCCTTTAACTTAAAATGTTTAAATACAAAACAAAACAAAAAGATGGCCTGTGAACTTTGTAGGACTCATCCCTTATAGTATAAACCACCCATAGCCTAATTTTAAAAGTTTCCTTTTACAATTTAACTAGGGAATTTGGTTTCTCCCTAAGTAATTGTAATCAGTTCCTGTCTTTATAGGACTGACCCGTAGCCAGTGCTCTCAGAATACATGTTCCTCATCATTGTCTTCAGTGCTTTCCAAGTATTTACAGTACCAGGATGCATGCTTCCTGTTTCACTGCCTTCAGCAGCATGAGGGCATTAGCCGTAATGTAGCATACATAGCTGAGACCAACATTCATTCCTGTCCTTAATTTCAACATTTAACTCCCATCTGTTCTTCTCCCTTTTTTCTTTCATTTCCCTGTTTCTGTTTTTCCTCATGCTCTGACATTAAAGTGGTTGCACTGAAAAGACTGCCCTTTTTGAGGAACAGACCGAAGGATAAAGACAAAATGAAGGCCTGCTACCGTCGTTCCATGTGTAAGACTTTATGACAGCTCAGCTTCTTTCCAATGACTACACTGGCTTCCATCACTAATTTCTCACTAACTTTCTGTGGACTGTACTAATTTCCTATTTTGCAAAGTGCAGTCTTCCTTTAATATGAGGAGCTGGAAGAATATTTTTTCAAAGAAGGCATTGAATTTGCATTATATGTATACTGCTCATACATATATATGCATATGTTTAGTAACACATGCAATATACTTGTAAATTTCCAGTGCTTTCTTAAAACTGGCAGAAACAAACAAACTTAATTTTATATGCCATACAGATTTTCTCCCCAAAGAAGTTTACTTAAGGAAAAATATAACAAACCCTTTAGAAATAGGAACTTATTTCCTTAATGAACCTAATTAAATAAATGAATAAATAAATAAATAATAAATAAAGTGGCCTATAACCCTTGAAAATGTTTGTCATTCTTTATGTAATAAATAATCTTGGCTTTCTCTTTTGAAGTGATATGGGTAATGACATATTGTTACTTTGAGTATCTCTTTCAGGTTTTTACTTATTGGTAAATTTACTTGTTTTTTTAAAGATGATTTTATTCAGTAACCTGCTCTGACCAAGGACTCTTTTGTTTTCAATAATGAAACTGTGTAAAATTGCTCTCCATCTTATTTCATTCCATTTTTGTCACCATAAAGCTGCATTTGAAGGCTTCTAATGATATTTCACACCATATCACAAAAGCATGGCAATTGTACATAGTAAAATTCCTTTCTGTCTTTTAAAGGCAGTTGGGGCGTGGGTGTGGGAAGAGTATTGAAAATCCATCAGCCTTTGGCCTCATTTCATTCAGCTGAATGCATGTCATTACTTAAATGGCCTTATAGCTACAGTCTTGGGCCCATTTGCATTAATTCATAGACAAAACCAGATCATTTATAATACAAAATAGAAATAAAAGCCAGTCCATTAATCATGCTGATTCATTTGCTCTCATTTGCATCCCAGCCATGAATGACCTGGTGCAGTCCATGGTCCTAGCAGGAGGACAGTGGACAGGTAGTACTGAAAATTTGGAGGTCCCTGATGATATTTCAACGGGTAAAAGGAGAAAAGAATTGGGAGCTATGGCCTTCTCTACTACAGCCATCAACTTTTCAACTGTCAACTCTTCTGCAGCCTTCCGATCCAAGCAGTTGGTTAATAATAAAGGTATAGGCCGTCTGCTGTTTGCACTGTGCTGTGTAACTATTGGCATTGGGAGTTTTAATCTGACTTCCTTGTGACTTCTTTTTCCCCTAAACAACCTGAAATATCAGGCCATGATATAAATTTGAGTTTAGGAAAATGTCAAGTTTTAAGATTCTATGTAAATAATCATAATCTTTTCTAGGCCTCCTTGTGTAATAAACAACTTATGAACTTAAATGGAATGAAGAATATCAGATAAAGAGTGGAATAGAGGCCAGGTGGTGGTGGCGTACATCTTTAATCCCAGTGTTTAAGAGGCAGAGGCAGGCAGATCTTTGTGAGCTTGAGGCCAGCCTGATCTACAGAGTACAACCTAGGGCAGCCAAGGCCACACAGAGAAACCCTGTGTCAGAGGGAAAAAAAAAAGAGTGGAATAGAGGAGGGAATGGTATGTTTCTTTCTCAAAACCCCAAAGCACAACTTGAGAGCGCTATATAGAACAACACTGGTTTTTGCTTTGCTTTGCAGAGTCATGGGGAGATTATGTCATTGCCTCTAGTGTTTTCTTAAACTTTCATCAGAACTATTCTTTTCTAGTTCCAGTTTCTGCCTCAGTCTATGAATACATTAAATCAAGATGTACTGTGTGTGACTAAAAAGTTTCCATATTCTGTATAAATACTTATAATGAATTGTTTTAGTACAAAATATATTTATATCCATTTTGCTATTTCATGTAGATACTACATCCTTTGAAGACATAAGTCCACAAGGTATTAGTGATGATTCTAGTACGGGATCAAGAGTTCATGGTAAGCGATGAATGTAACTTAGATGGTATATATTAAATACTGAATGGAAGTGCTAAGATGAATGTGGCATTGTTTCATTCATTTCTTCCAAGCAAATACTGCAATTTTTCCGCTTAATATTATTGTTTCATTGGAGTATTCTCTTCTAACCAAGGTCATTTACAAAGTATGCCTACATTATCTTCAGGGGTAATTTTGCTGCCATTGTCATAAAAAGGTTAATTTTAAAGTTGCATTTCACCATTGGGTTTTATTTTAATGAAGGATGAATACTAAAAACCAAACTTTCTACAGTATAGAGTATTTTAGATTTTTTAATTCTATTTGAAAAATCATGTTTTACCAAATGAAATTATTACTAGTAACAAATAGATAGCATGCTAAAAAAAAACAAACAAAAAAAAACCTTAATTAGCAAGAAGTATCATGGAGCAGCGTTAGCTGTATAGCTTCCATAGTACAGAGAAGAATAAGACATATGAGGCTAAATATAGATAACTCAGCAGTTATAACTCAGAGTTCATACTACTCTTACAGAGGACCCATGTTAGGTACCCAGCATCCATATTAATTATCTAACAAACTGCCTATAACTCTAAATTCAGTGGAACTGACACCCTCTTCTGGCCTCTACACTCACTGCTTTCATATGCACAAACACATACATATATACATAATTTAAAAAAAAAAAAAGAAGCCCGCAGAGTGGCCCAGCAGTTACAGGCACTTGCCCACTTGCCATGGAAGGAAGCTCAGCAACCGGAATTCAGCCCACAGAATCCATTCAATGTGGATGGAGAGAAAACTCCACAAAGTTGTCCTCTGGTGCACATGCATTCAGGTACATGGTAAAAACTATAATTTTAAAAAAATGTTTTAATATACAGAATTCTAGGGACTAGAGAGATGGCTCAGCAGTTAATTTACTGCTCTCACAAAGGGACTGAATTAATTTCTCAGCACCACATGGTGGCCTACAACCATCTACAACTCCAGTTCCAGAGAATCTAATGCCCTTTTCTGAACTTTGAGGGCATCAGGCAGAAATATGGTACATATACATACATACACACAGGCAAACATGTATACACATAAAATTAAACCTTAAATTTAATTTAAAAACTAATGTGTGGCCAGGCAGTAGTGGTGCACGCCTTTAATCCCAGCACTTGGGAGGCAGAGACAGGAGGATCTCTGAGTTCGAGGACAGCCTGGTCTACAGAGTGAGTTCCAGGACAGCCAGGGCTACACAGAGAAACCGTGTCTCGAAAAATCAAATAATAATCATAATAATGTGTGTGATGTTAACGGTGGGGAAACGATGATCACATTCCTACACTTTATGGTTCCTTCTGTAATGTATAGCATGTGGTAGACACTAGGTGAGCAGCCACTTCTAGAAATCATATTCAGATGGAAATATGATCTCTTTCTTCCTCCCTCTCACTATTTTAATTTCAGCTGTTTTTTCAGAGGTGCTATGCTCCAAAGTATCTTACTAAACTACCTAAAAATGTTTTTGCTTTCTAACATGTATGATTCACTATCTGTGAGATGCCCAGGCTGAGAAAGTATGCATGATTGTTTCCTCAAAGCATTCTGTGACCAGAATGTAAAATTCAATACTCTCAGATGGAAGTTTCATTATACTGTCTCCTGATTTTTTCATTTAGCTTCAAGACCAGCCAGCCTTGATAGTGGCAGAACATCCACTAGCAATAGCAATAATAATGCTTCACTCCATGAAGTCAAAGGTATGCTGTAGGTACATTTATTGACGTATTCCATCCGATTTCCAGTATTGTTTACAAGTGGAAAGATAGAGTGCAGCTCAGTGGTAGTGCACCTTGTTCTTAGCATGAACAAGGTCCTGCCTGAGTTTCACTCCAGAACCATAGAGGGAAAAGTTGTAAATGGGATGATCTGGTGATAAAGTGCAAAATCCAAACCGTCTGTGTTTGAATCATAGTTTCTGGAATGCTTGCACTTGTGCATTGGGATAGAGATGTATGTCAGTGCACACAAATGTAAAATCAGGAGCGGTTATTTTCTTTCAGTTCTTCCTTTTCACAGATAAAATAAAACACAACTATCCATAGGTCCTTATTTTAAGTGACATTTTCTGCTTGACATCTAAATGGTTGTCCTTACATTTTTTCACAGTGCATGTATATTGCATGTATTACCTGTATTTTAGTAATGCTGTTAGTTTACTTTGTCAACAAAATATGTACCTCTTTTTAATATAAGAAACAATTATGTATGTTTATGTTACATAAAAAGTATATGGATACACATATGGCTTGTATATAGAATTACCCCAAGATTGTTTTCTTTTGTGTTTCAATGTGTATTCCAATGTGAGGTTTTAAGTAATAGCTATAATATATTTCTCTAAAATATATTACTGCCTTTACAGACTCTGGGCTTGTTAAACACTACCATAGTTCTCTGTACTCTAAAATTGTACAACTATAATGAATGCATTTGTTCTTTAGCTTTGGATCATAACATTATTTCTCTCACTCATGTTTTAATTAATTTTATAACTTTTTATTACAGTGATCTGAAATACATGATTTTGAGAGGAATTGATTTTTTTTTTGTTTTATAAATCATCAGATTAAAAAATGTAATCTGAACCCTTAGCCAGACTAACTAGAGGGCACAGGGACAGTATCCTAATTAACAGAATCAGAAATGAAAAGGGAGACATAACAGCAGAACCTGAGGAAATCCAAAACATCATCAGATCCTACTACAAAAGCCTATACTTAACAAAACTGGAAAAACCTGGATGAAATGGACAATTTTCTAGACAGATACCAGGTACCAGAGTTAAATCAGGATCAGATTAACAATCTAAAAAATGTAATCTGAAGCTAATGAAAAATTCTGATTTAAAAATAAAAGAAAATCTTAGTTCTGAAAAATAACACAACTTTACACAATCCTTCTATGATCTGTTTGTTTGTTTGTTTGTTTGTTTGTTTGTTTGTTTGTTTGTTTGTTTTTTGAGACATGGTTTCTCTATGCAGCTCTGGCTATCCTGGAACTCACTCTGTAGACCATGCTGGCCTCAAACTCAGAAATCCACCTGCCTCTGCCTCCCAAGTGCTAGGATTAAAGTCATGCGCCACCACTTCCCAGGGATCTATTATTCTTTATGATTGAATAATTTTTTGTCTTGAACTCTATCTACAGTTTATTATTGATAATCAGTCCTATAAAGGAATAGTGAACATTCTTAGGAACTTTGTTCTAGAATTAATATCCATTCTTTTATAAATCAACCTTAAGTAAAATTTTCAAGGTTATATGTTAGCAATATCAATAGTGAACATTAGAACCAGTCACATAATTCAGATACTGAGGAAAGAATAAGCCAAGCATGGTGACATATGCTTGTAATCCCAGCATTTGGGATGGCAAAGCAGGAGAGTTGCAAGTTTTAGGATAGTCTGGCCTACATACTAAGATCCAAACCAGACTAGGCCATACACGAAACCCTGTCTGAAATACTGTTTCATTTTTTATGGGACTTCTCTAATTATTTCATGTCTCCTTTCAACTTTCCTTTTGTGTATGGTATTAAGGGTGTTTTGGAACATGTTTAAGGTTTTTTATTTAGTATGAAATCTTTGAATAAGTAATTGAATCGAGACTCATAGAGACAGAAAATAAAGTACTTTTTGCATTTAAATGTTTTGGGTTTTAACATTCTGTAATAATTTAAAATATGTCTTTTTTTTCCAAATTGTGAGTTATTTTACAGTTATTTGAACCTGAATTGTTGTTTATTACTTTCTTTATTCATTCATTTAGTCTTCAATATATTGAATGACTGTTTAATGTGAAACTCTCTTTAGGATTTGACTTTGGTGATAAAAGTATATTTTTACTCTAATAGAACTTAAAATATTTGTTGGTTTAATAAAACCAGAAAAGCAGCTATGGTATCCAGTTGTTATACTGAGGAACAAGTAACATAGCTTACCTAAGTATGTGTAAAATGAAGTTTAAAGTCAGTGAGACTACTAATAGAGTTAGAAACCTGCTAACAAATATTACATAGTATTGTCTCATTTCTATTATTGAAGTTTCAACACACCATTTACTCCAAAAGCAGGTGCAGTTAATATCCAAAGCAGGCCACAAAGCCACAGCAGTGGAGATTTCAGTCTGCTTCATGATCATGAGACTTGGTCTAGCAGTGGTAGCAGTCCAATTCAGTATTTGAAAAGACAGACCAGGTCAAGCCCTATGCTCCAGCACAAAATATCTGAAACAATAGAGAGTCGAGCACATCACAAGATGAAAGCTGGCTCCCCAGGAAGTGAAGTTGTTACTCTACAACAGTTTTTGGAAGAAAGCAACAAGCTTACCTCAATACAGGTTAGTTCTTTATATGGTAAACTTGATTTAAATGAGCAACACTAGTTAAATGCCTTGTGACTGAATCTTAGGAGGGAAAAAAATTAAGTTATAGTGTACTAAGAGATAACACCACTGAACCACTGTGTAGTTCAGTTTATCAGGAGACTAAAAATGTCTATACTCTTGTCTATAATCTGCACTGTTTTGCCTTTTAACAGTTGAAGTCCTCGAGTCAAGAGAATCTTTTAGATGAAGTAATGAAAAGTTTGTCTGTGTCTTCTGACTTTCTGGGGAAAGACAAGCCTAGCTGTACCCTGGCCAGGTCAGTAAGTGGAAAGACTCCAGGGGACTTCTATGATAGACGGACAACTAAGCCTGAATTTTTGAGAACTGGTCCTCAAAAGACTGAAGATGCCTACACCATCAGCTCTGCAGGGAAACCTACACCAAGCACTCAAGGAAAGATAAAACTCGTAAAAGAAACCTCTGTGTCAAGACAATCAAAAGATAGCAATCCTTATGCCACTTTACCTCGTGCAAGCAGTGTGATCTCTACTGCTGAAGGAACAACTCGAAGGACGAGCATCCATGATTTTTTGAGTAAAGACAGTAGACTGCCCGTGTCAGTCGATTCATCACCACCTACTGCTGGTAGCAGCAGCACTACAGCATCTAGTGAGTACCATTTACAGCAGTGGTCCTCTGACATGCCAACACATTCTGAAGACACATCTGAGTCCGTTTATACCCAGGCTAGAAATTCAAGTTCAGGAAGGCCATGTTTTCTAAAACAAACTTTTGCCACTGTTAAAATGTCTAATGATACATTTGGAATATCAGGTAATGATAGCCATGAGACATTTAGTGTTGTTCATTCATCTCAGCCATTTCTATCCCTGAACACAGAACTAGTTAGTAACATAAGTGGGTTACCTCCCAAGTCACTCACTAGAATAACTGGCCAGACCTTTGCCTCTTTGGATAAAGCTGCACAGAAAGATAACAAACATTTTTCTGATAGTCAGAACCCCAGTCACAGTAAGCCACAGTTCTCTATAGATAGCAATCTTATCATTCCTGCATGCCTCTACCCTGATGACACAGACGTTGCATTATCAGTTTCAGAGGACAGTCAAATTGTTTGGTATGAATATGGTTGTATTTGATCATATGTTAATATTACTCATTAGGCGTATATTAAGATTGTTACAGAGTTCAGCTATATAAAAAGGCATGTATATAAACACCACACCAAAGTCTGCATGAAGTAGTAATTACATTGTGCATTTTTGCATGCCTTTAAAACCCCACCCACATTTCTTTTACATCTTTTTAATGCTTGATAAAGATGATAAAGACACTTCATGTCATGGATCATGTCCAAGTAGCTGCATGTTCTGTTATCAAGAAAACATATCCAAGTCATTGTTTGGCTGCTTCTAAAAAGCATGTTCATTCGCTCTTCCTGCTGCCTGCTCCCCCTACCCCTCTCGTTTGTTTCCTGAATGTGCACTTCATGCTGCACATGCACAGCATTAATAAGGAAAATGTTTTTGAAATGGTATTTTTTGTCACTTAATCATGTTATCTTTCCTGTTCTCTTTTCAAAGAAATAGTTAATAGTTCATCTTTATTTGAACTAATGCTTGCATTTATAAAACATTGTTCAAATTTAAAATACTGTTTATTCATAAATGTGTTATTCCTGGAGTTTCCTATCAAATTTAAATGTAACTTACACCGTGAGTAGGCGTGTTTGTATTACAGTTCTCTTCTTGGTGCTGTTCCTTTCCTGGTAAATGCAATAGCTTAACTACTTCCCCTTTAGTTTTGGTATCCTTTAACACAAATTTTTCCAGTTTTTTTTTTAAACATATAAGTCAAAGAGAAATAAACCAAGTTACTTATTACCTTGGGAATTTGTATTTTTACTTCAATTCAGAAGAATAGCAAGGTTTTTAAATGATGAAAAAATTAACTTCTGTCATTCATTTATTACTAAATGTAAAAAAACTTTTTAAAAATTAATACATTGCACTAGAGTATAAAATTGGGACTTGTGAGCATAAAAATGAAAAATATACTATGTAGTCTTTATTCTAAAATCTGTTGTATTAAAAACATAGTCTTGCCTGGTGTATGCCTTTAACCCTGGCACTTTGGGAGGCAGAGGTGAGCGGTTCTCTGAGTTCCAGGACAGCCAGGGCTGTGAACTTGGACACTGTCTCAAAAAGTTCAAACAAAAAGAAAACAAAACAAACAATAATAGTCTTTAGCTCCCCACGCTCTAAAACAGTCCACACACGATAAAGATAATATCCATAAACATGGACTCCAATTTCATATAGTTTTCAATTATCTTTCTGTGTTCATGTCATTCTACACCAAATCAGCTTCAACTCCTCAGGATTAAAACAATCTATAATCTTATTTCTGCAGGATATTTAGCTGTTTCAGGAATGTTTTAATAATTTTGATTCAGCCTAAATATTACTGATAAGACTCCGCCTTAGGTAAGCGCCATAAGAAGGAAGCTCTATGAGTGAAGGGATTAGTGCTTGTGTACTTAACCTCACTGAGCTGTGTTAATACCAGACGAAAGGGAAACTCTTCAGGCTTTGCCTAACTAAAGTTGTATCCTTTGTAAAAATCTCTCCCCTGGTACATTCCCAGGATCACCTTACAGGTAGATCCCTTTTGTTTATATTGCTGACCATATGTTTCTTTCCTTACAGCTATTCTTAAAATAGTTCTGAGACAAGTGATCAGATGAACACAAGCAGTATTTTACATATTTTAGTACCACCTAATAGGCTTACTGCATGAATATATCATTACCTTATACTATGGATTTTTTGTCTAGTCAGTCTTAATACTTCAGACATTTTTGTGCTGTTTTCCCTTTTGTTCATAGCCTACTAATAAATGGTAAGCTGAGACTGATGCAGCGCAATGACAGAAATGCTTTACGTAGCTTTGGACATCATGAAACAAACCTTACACTTTCTACACTTAAAAAATGTTGCTAATTTTGTTAATTCAAAGTATATTTTAAATTATGTATTTTATAAAAGCTATATTGTTTTATTTTATGAAAACAGACTTACAGAAGTATTTTGTCTCTAACATCTAAAGGATACACTGCATGTAAGAGAGGTAAATACTATGTCCATATTTCCTGTGGGCTAAGATTGCAGTGTAGAATTCTTCCAAATACATCACATACTATGGAGTCAAAGTTTCCTAAAACACCACTAATACTATGTTGCTTATGACTTTAAAATGTAAAAAAATAGGTTCCATGTAAAATGTCTGTCAGATTAATTTTCCACGTTTCAAATTCCTTTGTCCAACTCAGCTTAAGAGCTTTTTAGTTTATCTTCATGAATTTTGTTACTAAACTTTTGAGTAAATAACATGAACTACTTTTCTCCCACAGATGTGAACAAAGTACAAGAAAGCAGAAATTCAAAAAGCAGGTCTAGGGAGCAACAAAGCTCCTAATTCAGTGACCCACTGCATGACATGTGGGCCCTGGGGTGAGTTTGCTGCTTGAATCCTAAATGAGATTAGTCTCATTTGTCCAGACTAACAGAATTCAGTTTAACACGTGCACATTGCACTAACAGATTACAGTTTGCTTGCTGGATTCACTGACTTTCCTTCCTGCTTAATTAGTAAAGAGTAGTTGACTGCCATAGGTTTTTGCCTGTCTAATTGGGTAGCAAGCCTTTAAAAAGTATTTTCTCTCAATTGAAATGTAATTTTAGCAGTGAATAATCTAAAATATTTCATGCGGTTACAACCTCTAAGTAACTGGTAAGAATGCACTAAATACCTGTCTTATAAAGAGCAGCTCAGACGTTCCCTCTGGCTTTCTGTCACTCTCATTTCCATAGAAACACCTGTGCATGTTGTTCTTGCCGTAGCTTCCCGTAGTTTATATTCCTCTTATCTTCAAGCTATTCTTACATTTTCTTTCTTCTTCTGTCTTTCAACAAAATACAGAGAGAAAAGTGTCCTTCAGTTTCTCAGTGTGAAGACTTTATTTCTGAAGTAACAAGACACCTAGCAACTATAGGAACTATAAAAACAGTAAGGAGATTTTAACACATCCCTTCGTGATTAGAGCAGGGAAGAGATATAAACTTCATTCTTCCTTGAATCAAGGAGCACTACTGGATTCAACTGCCAAACGTTTTAGAAGGTTTTAGGACACTGTACAGTGCACTAAGCTCTACTGAATAAAGGACATTCTCTCACTAAGGACCGAGTGTTTTAAGGTCAAGTATGCTAAGGAACAGCCTACTTCTTTCAACATTTGTTTATTAATTTATCCATTTTTGCTTACTGCTTCTAAGTATTATCCAAAAACTAGTCATTTATATTTAGTTGTACAAATCTAAATTAAGTGTTGTAGTATTTTGTGGAATGTACTATATATCAAGATACAGAGAAAATTGTTCTGGCATGTCAGCCTTTTTTCATTAGCAGAGTGCATGTGTTGGTACGCTGGTTATTGTTTTTGTTTCTAGAGCCAATTGTTTGGATGCACTGCAAAGGAAGTGCAGTTCATAAGATATGCAGTAATTTCCATAATGAAATATAAGAGTGATAAAAATTATATATTAATCTTACCACTTTCCCTGATAAGCTGCACTAGGTATTCACAAATGGATCCAAGATAAAAATCATTTTTCTGAAACATTTTTTAGTGAGATGGTTTTCCAGCAAATAGCATTTACAAGATAAAGTGATTATGTTTTTAACTCATTTCCCTTCTTTGGTATTGGGTTATGTGTGTGTGTTTTTTTACGTGAGAGCTGATTATTGCTTAAGAAGTTTTCTTATGGCAAAACAATGTAAATAATTTCTATGACCTACATTTTTTTCAGAAACTCATTTACTATTAAGGTTGTCATTTATTACTAAGAATTTTTCTGTTTTTGTCCTTTATAATATTATATTAAACTTAATAACTATTATAGGTAATCTTGAAATATTTGTATGTGTTTGTTACCTTAAACATTTGAAAGAAGCACAAAAAAGTAGATTTAGTTATCCCAGAGAAACACCAGTTTTTTAGTAGTAGCAATTTTATATCACAGTTTTATTTTCTTATGAAGTCAAAAAAAAAAAACCACATTGCTACTCATTAAGGCAAGTTCATTATTTAACATAAAAACCAGAATAATCTTTTAAAGTGAAAAAAAGTACTATTTTTATTTTAACAGTATACTTCTTAAGCTCTTATTACCAGCTCTAGAGAACTTTTTGGAATAATTATGCATTCCCTAATGTGTGCTTTACAAACTGTGTATCATCACTAACCCAGTAGCCATGACAGAAATCTCTTTTCTTTGCAGCCCCATCCTCCTCTTTTTGTTTCTCTCTCGCCCCCACTCTCTGTAGTAGGTCACTAGCAGGTTGTGTTTATAGCAACCTTTGGAAAGACCGTCAATAAAAACGACAAAAAAACATTTAGTTGTTCAGAAATTGAAAGTTAGAGAACTTGGATTTATTTAACTCAGTGCTGCCAGAAAATAATGCTATAAAATTAAATTACTTTAAAACTCTTTAATGAAAGGTGCTATTTAAATGTAAATACTAAGGATTTACTGAAACACAATACACATACTAAAAATCTATTCTCTAGACTTTGAAATCTTCTGTGTGACTCCTTAGATTCAAGTCTCAAATTGGTAAATGGGTATCATGGAAGTCTAGAGACAGTTGCATGTAAAAAACATTGTAAATTCACTGTTGGTTGAGAAGTTGAAAATGAGTGTAGAATTATGTTTTAGCTTAATATATAAGAAAATAAGTTAGGTTTATATTAACTAGCATCCAATTTGCACAATTAGCACACATCCCAGGACAGTTAATGAATGAGTGTGAGGTGACCTAATGAGGGTAAGTAGTAAAGCAGGTTGAACCTGCTGAGGTAATCAGCACTTCAGCTAAAAATACTGTAATGTATTAACTTGGAGTAGGCCAACCCTGAGGAGAAAAAAAGAGAAAACTAAGAGAATACATGAGACTATTACATTATTCTCAATTATATTAATTGCCTTCCTCATACCAGTTCAAGAAAGGACTAGCTGATAACTGCATGAATTTTTTTTTCTTTGAAATCTACTTCAGAAGCAGACTTTGTAGGAATCTAAGCCAAATGGAAATTAATCCAAACCATTTTTCTAACCAAGCCTAAACCCAACTGTCTGGTGCTATTCCTAAACCTCCATAAACTTTAAAAATGAGAATAACAGCATCTGCCCAGAGCTCTAATGACATGCCTCCTAGCTGGCCATGGAAATGTTTTGGTTCAAGTTTTTTTGAGTTGGTGGTTACCAAAGAGTTCACGATACAGGTCCATGTGAAGCACCTTTCATGCAAGGCATGTTAAAAGCCTATTTAAAAATCACTGTGTATATTATAGAATTGTAACCACCTCACACATGGATTACTACAGCCTGAACTGTCGTAACAGTTTATGTCAGGAAGCAAAGTCAATACTGTACCAAATCTGGAATTGTGATGGGGAATTATGTGTTCTAAAGGACTTTTGTACTTTAAGTCACTTTTTATGAAAAAAGTGAATTGTCTTTCTTTTCAGCTATTTGTCCTGAGATGTATTTTTTTCTTTTGAGTCTTGAATATGAATAGTACAAAAAGAGCCCATTTTATAATTATAAATCTTGATATACAGGTTAAGCTATTTGGACAATGAAAACGCCTTAAATGGAATGCTTAATGGGTAATGTTGCACTTATAACATCCTTTGACAAAATCTGATTTTAAATTGTCTTTTTTCTACTAGTTTTGTTTTCAATGTTTGCCATTGTACTCACAACTGTTATTAAATACCAAATCAAATAATATAAAAAGATGTAACATTTCCTTTAAAATTAATGCTAATAAGGGAGGTAGAGTTGAATAACAAAACGACTTTTCCTCGTGGCACCTGATGTCTGTCACAGGAGTCCATGCACAACAAGATACCATTGTTTGAGATGTTTTTTATAGTCACTTTCTTTTTTTTTAATTTTCCTTAAAAATATTTATGTTGGACTAACTGATATAAAAAGAAATAAAAACAAAAGGTAATTTTTTAACAAATTGTTACAGTCATCTTAAAATTTATGTTGGCCAAGTGTTACTTTTTCCCTGGAGAACCGTTTTGGGGCTTCATAGACTTTATCCTAATCATTTTGGTCATTAAGATGTTTGGGTAGAGAGTCAGTTCTGTCAATCCTAAAATAAGTTTAAGTATGTTTACTAAGAGAAAGCTTAAATTATAAAGTAGATACAGTGAGAATAACAATGGTAGCTAATAATAAAATAGAACTATAACAATAGTTTGTTGTCCCCCTACCCCCTTCGAGTTTTGGGTTGGTAGGAAGGGGGTAACTACTGGAGATTTTACTCAGGGCCTTAATCGTGGTAGGCTGGCACTTTACTTAGCTGTAGTCTCAGCCCCTTTCTCAGTACTTCTTCTTGTGCTCTATGCGCTCTTTTTGTGATGTGAGATAAAATAACTAGGTGATGAATTGAGTGCAGTGATAGAGGAAATATATTAAGCTAGTCGATAGGGGTTGTCTGAACACCAGTGCTGTGACACCACATTCACTGCCACAAGTTTGGTAACCACAGGGACTAAGTGACCAACAGATAGGTAGAATATATGCTATGGATATGCCAGACAGTCATTCAGTGATGACATCTCCTGCTACTGAAACAGACATGTCGTTTAAAGCTTACGAATTTTGGAATTTCTCATGTAATAATTTTGGTTCATTTAACCACAGGTTACTGAAACTTCAGGACTTAAAACTCCTAAGAATGTGTGATAGGCTGCAAAAATTGTTGTCTTTGTGGGGCTGGAGTATTGGTTCAGTGGTTCAGCACTGGCTGCTCCTTCGGAGGAGCCAGGTTCCATTTCCAGCACTGTCCATGCTACAGTTCATGACTGTCTGTAACCTCTAGCTCCAGGGTAGCTAGTGCCTTCTCCTGGCCTCCATGAGCAATGGACACAGGTTACAGATCTACATGTAGGCAAAACACAAAATAAAAATAAACCTCAAAAAATTCATTCAGTCTTTTATTTTTACTTAGTAACTCGAGGCATCTTACCACATCATTCTTCTGGAGCCTGTTTTCACTATCAACACGATATCCAAGGTCTACAAATTCGGATTCTGGTCCTTCGTTTTATGTTCATAAGAACTTAGAACTGCCTGTTTATTGTAGAGATTGAGCGCAGAGCAGGTAAAGCAAGCATGGAACCTCGGGGCAAGGGCAATCATGAGTCTCATTTTGCCTCTCAGCAACACAAGCTGGGACAAATTAGTTTCTCTACTAGATGAAAAGCATTTCTCAAAGCTTGCACAGGAAAATACAGTTCTTTTAGAAATATCCTAGTTAACTGGAATGGAGAGAATGGCAAGAGCAATTTCTATATTCTAGCCTATGTCAGATCCTCAATGAATAAAGAGTTGACTAAATTGTTCCTAGATTTAATACTTCAGCTGCCATAACTGAAAGGAAATTATATTAACATTTTCTAAAGGAATATAACCAAGAGAATATATATTACAAAAGGGTTTATTAGACCAGCTCACACAGTTTGGGCTGGGTATTTGGAACAATGTCTCTTTTACATGTTGGAGATTCTGAGAACCTAGTAGGTTCAGTAGGCCTGGAGGATTCTTGAAGAGCCTCTGGTCTTCAGGCTGCGTGTGCACATGTCAATAAAGGATGGTAGTAGTAGCACTGGGACTCACCAGCAAGAAGCAATGAAGGCACAAAAGCAGCACAGCTCTTTCCTGGAACTTCATCCAAGCTGCTGTCAGAAAGTTCTGCCCACTGTGGCGTCTTCCTCATTTAGTCCTGCCTAGAAATGTCCACACAGATCTGCCCAGAGGAGTATTTTGTTCTAGATCAAATCAGGTTCCCAACCAGGACTCACCGTAACAAAGATGAATAAATTTATCATAAACTAGGATAGTAAGTTAGGGTAGAGGACAAAGGAAACTGCCTCTCTGTCATCTGAACCAGTCCTGATGCTATAAGGTATTTTGCAGCCGAGTTTTAAAATATAAATTTAATACTTTAGTGGAAACAATTTTCTACTTCTAGTTTTTCTACATTGAATTTAATAAGCCAGTTGTAATGGTACCTGGCTGTACTATTACATGCAGACAAAATGCTCATACACATAAATATCTTTAAGGTAAATAATAGTCTCCAAATGAAAGACACAAGAAATAAAAACAGCTGTCAGAATGAGTTTATTATGAATATTAACCAAATTGACTTTTGTTTGACACGGCAGCTGACTGTTAGATGTTAGCTGGCCTAGAACTCAGAGGTCAGCCTGCTCTGCCTAAAGTGCTAGGCAGATAGCATATGCCACCACACCTGGCTCCCAATCTTTTTTTTTTTTTAAGATTTATTTATTTATTTAATGTATAGGAGTACACTGTAGCTATCTTCAGACACACCACAAGAGGGCATCAGATCCGTTACAGATGGTTGTGACCCACCATGTGGTTGCTGGGAATTGAACTCAGGACCTCTGCAAGTGCAGTCAGTGCTCTTAACCCGCTGAGCCATCTCTCCAGCCCTCCCAATCATTTTTTAATTAAAGTTTAGAATTATGGGATCATGTCCTGTAGCCTTCACAAATATGAGAAAGTCTTCAGGACTTAACCCCATGGTTGCAGCATTAGTCATTGGGTGAAAGTACACTTTCTCATGTCCACCTTCCAGAAAAGCTGAATCCAAGACAAATTTAACATCTCCATCATCGCAGAAGAGTGACAAAGGTGTGGCACAGCCTTGACCAACTTTCAGTTTTTCTAGCATGGCTGTTTCATCAGCAAACCGAAGATTTCCACTCCCAACTCCTAACTGCTTGCCAAGATCATTTAAATTGATTTGTCTATCATGAAGAACTGTGACTAACCAATAGTTTTTCTTCTTTTTGTCTTTAAGAAATAAGTTCTTACTATGTGCTCCTTTCAGATGTTGAATATGAGGCATCATTTCTTCAATTGTAAACACCTGCAAAATATGCAAAAGAAAAAACAGTGTAAATTGCACACATACATATCCACGGTTGTACATATTTTGCATGGTGGATGCTCTGAATTTAACTGGTATTTGTTATAAATGTTTTATTGATAAGGGGTTGGGCCTTTTGGTGCTGAGGATAGGACCCAGAGTGCTATGCTTGCTAGGCAGGCAGAATATCTCTGAACTAAAACCTCAGCCTCCAAATACTTTAAAGGCCCGGTACCTGGAGTACTGGTTCTTAGAGCTGAGGCTGAGATCAAGAATTCAAGAGTGCAGCAAAATCCTGGTTGGGGTTCAGGGGGGAGCTTTAATCATCACAGTTGCAGACCTCAAGACCTCAGTTTTTGTTGGGCCAGTTTTCTATCCCAGTATGCTAACAAAGCCATCAGGTGCCTGAGAAGCTTATAACTTTTTAACTTTGGCGTAAAATTTGATGACAGTCCTTAATATTTATCTCCAGAGTCCCTGACATTCACTATAAGGACATCGATGAAGAACATAAGACCCCACGTTAGTACATAAAGAACATTTCTTTAATGTTCTAAGTACCAGTACTCCAGGGCCTTACAGTATTTGGAGGCTGGGAGTGTACACAGAATGTGACCTTTGTAAAAATGGGAAATAGTAAATATTAAGACAGGTGTTTTCTATCATAAAATGTGTCGTGCAAGCCTTACCAACCCTCATAATAGTTGCCACAAAAATTGTAAATCTCCAGTGTAGGTCATGTTAAAATTAAGGTACGTACTTTTGTTTGTGGCACAAGCCGAGGGAGGGGGCCAAAAGAGGAACTGTAGTTTTAAACAGCTCTCAGTGCGAGTGCTGGAATAAATTCGTGTCATCTGCAAGAGAAGTACGTGCTCTTAACCGCGAAAACAATTCTCCAGACTCGGGGGTATATACTTTTTGTAATTACTTGGGAAATGATCCTTGCCGTGCTGCAGTGGTAACGACTGTCCAAAGAAGTAAAAACCAAGCCACCTCAATGGCCTGCTGTGCCTTTGGTACCAGATACAGCCTAGGCGATTCTATAGGGTTGCCACGTATGTAGTGCCTTGCTCCTTAGTTTATCTACATAACGTATCAGCTATCCAACCCGCTTTTAAGTCACATCAGTCATCCCAGGACAAGTTTCCTCACGGCTGCCGCAGTTTTAAATAAACTTATAAGCCTCTGCTTGGACCCAATAAACACTCGCCCGAAGACCCTCCTGGGGCCGCAGTCTCACCTCGGGATGCTCCACGACCTCCGTGCGAATGGCGAGGGCGCTGAGCCTCTGCTCTAACTCCGCCCGCAGCTCTGAGCCTGCCATTTTTCCCTCTACGTTGGCAGGCTTACCGGAAGTGCCACGGCTTCGGGGGCGTGGTGATGGCTGCTTGCTCCGCCCTGGCATGGCTCTGTGGCCTGACTGTTTCATCCGTAGACCGCCGAGTGCGCTTAGCCACACCCCCAACCACCCGAGCTTCCAGTGTGGCGGGCGGAAAGCTCCGGGTTCCCTGTCTCGTCCAGAAGCCGCGGCAATGTTGCTTCATGCCTCAACAACTGTAGCTTGTAACTTCCGTCTTTCTGTTCTTTTAAATTTTATGTGTTATGGGCGTTAGTTACCTGCTTGCATGGCTGTGCACCACGTGTGAGCAGTGCCTGAGGAGGCTGAAAGAAGGTGTTCAATTTCCTAGAACTGGAGTGATGGTGAGTCATGTAGGTGCTAGGAACCGAACTCGGTCCTCTGGAAGACCAGCCATCACTCCCGCATATTATATTAGAAAACAGTACTGCGGGTGTAGTGGCGCACGCACTCCTTTAATCCCAGCACTTGGGAGGCAGAGGCAGGCGGATTTCTGAGTTCGAGGCCAGCCTGGTCTACAGAGTGAGTTCCAGGATAGCCAGGACTACACAGAGAAACCCTGTTTTGAAAAACCAAAAAAAATAAAAAGAGAGAGAGGGGGGGGGGGAGAAAGAAAAAGGAAGGAAGGAAGAAAAAACAGTACTGCGACAAATTACAGTGGTCGTTGTGATACTTATGGCCTGGAATTTGCAACCACGTTGGGACCACTTACTTTGAATAAGGTTCAAATTCCACATTAGTATTTCACTTAAACTTTGAGATTAAGGCTCACATCCAACATGAAATACTGATACACTCAGAGATGTTTAATATAAATTAACTATTTGAGAGTGAAGATCTGAAAAAGAACCCTTCTTAAGACACAGATGGTATGCTTTTTCTCTCCCTCGGTGACACAAATTAGAGCCAGATTAGAACATATTACATGTAGATAAAGGCAGGTTTACTAGGAGGCAGCTTTTGGGTGGGCTCACCAATCTCACAGGTGGAAATCAGTGCAGTCACTCATCTGGTCTTAAGAGGGTTTCACAGAGTTTTGGCAAGGAATGATGCCATACTAGCTAGGAGCTGGGATAGTGTCCATATATGGTCAAAAACTGAGCCCCTAAGCAGACACTCTTGGGTAGGTTACCACAAACACACCACATTAGCCAGGAGCTTTCTCTGCCTGTGCAGAAGAGGAAGGAGGGCAGACTGGGAAACAGGGATTTGTTCCAGCCTAACAACAGGTAAGTGACCTATGACTTACCCAGTATTGGAAGAAACTACAAAAGAGTAAGTCAGAGTTGTGTTCACAGTTTCACTCTGAACTCAGGATTTCAAATTTTTAAGACTTTTTAGTTTAACCTTTTTTTTAAAATGAATTATTGTCGGGCGGTGGTGGCACACGCCTTTAATCCCAGCACTTGGGAGGCAGAGGCAGGCAGATTTCTGAGTTCGAGGCCAGTCTGGTCTACAAAGTGAGTTCCAGGACAGCCAGAGCTATACAGAGAAACCCTGTCTCGAAACAAATAAACAAAGATTTATTTATTTTTATGTGCATTGGTTTTCTGCCTGCATGTCTGTGCAAGGGTGCCAGATCCTCTGGAACTGGAGTTACAGACACTTGTGAACTGCCTTGTGGGTGCTGGGAATTGAACCCAGGTCCTCTAGAAGAAAATCCAGTGCTCTTAACTACTGAGCCATCTCTCCAGCCCCCTTAACCTTTTTGTTGTTGTTTAATCTTTTTGCCTGTGTGTGTTTGTACCACTTTTGGAGACCAAAAGAGAGTGTAGGATCCCCTAGAACTGGAGTTAAATATGGTCATGAACTACTACCATATGGGTGCAAACCCAGGTCCTCTGGAAGATCAACCAGTGCTCTTAAACATAGAGCCATCTCTCCAGCCCCTTTAAAATCTCTCTTTCATTTTAAACTTTTTTTTTTTTTTTGGATATTTTCTTATTTACATTTCAAATGTTATCCCCTTTCCCGGTTCCCCCACCCACCTCCTATCCTAACCCCCACCCCTGCGTCTATGAGGGTGTTGCCCCACCCACTCCCACCTCCCCGCCCTGGCATTCCTCTATACTAGGGCATCGAGCCTTCACAGGACCAAGGGCCTCTCCTCCCATTGATGCCTGACAAGGCCATCCTCTTGTACATGTGCAGCTGGAGCCATGGGTCCCTCCATGTGCACTCTTTGGTTGGTGGTCTAGAGTCAGCACTGTGATGTTCTTTCTATTCTTTTTTATTGTTTGAGTAATAGCCTCATGGTGCACAGACTGGTATCTAGCTCATCTTGAACACTGCCACCATCATGACCACAGGAGCTCTCCCTATTTCTGCATTCATTTTTTCATTGTTTTGAATGTTAACGTGTTCATTAAACAATTGAAGTCTCATACAGAGACAATTTTGTATCCTGTTT
The DNA here is from genome assembly GCF_978045245.1 of Mus caroli. Taxonomy (NCBI): domain Eukaryota; kingdom Metazoa; phylum Chordata; class Mammalia; order Rodentia; family Muridae; genus Mus; species Mus caroli. The sequence goes on along the minus strand of NW_028227268.1, from coordinate 93,771,412 downwards.
TTTTATTAAACTGATGAACATTTTCCTATTGCTAACCTATTTCCTATTTTAATAAATATTTTATGTAGCTGGATAATAATCATTTGTTTATTGGTTGCAGAGAATGGAACCAGTGGTCTCAAGCATTTTACCAAGTTCCCCACCCTCAATCACAATTTTTAGCCACTTCCATATTGGAATACCAATCTTCATATTCTAAATTGTTTATGAAAATAACTACTATAAATTTATCAGCAATGAGTAAATTAACCTAGTGCACACCAACACTTCTCTCTGTATGTGTGTGAAGGCAACTTGTGGGAATCTGTTCCTCCTTTTAAACTGATGAGGTTCCAGAATCAACCTCAGAGCACAAGGCTTGACAGCAAGTGCCTTTACCCACTGAGCCATCTTGCTTACCCAAACTTTAATTACATTTTTGACAGGATTTTTAGGAGATAACTTTTGGTCAAATGCATATTGTTTAATGTGGATTTTCGGGGGGGGGGGGGGGTGTTTGAAAAAAATAACAAAGGCTTAACATTTTGGTTTGGTTTGAGGAAGGCATTTTGGTTTGGTTTGGTTTGAGACAGTGTTTCACTATAGCCCAAACTGGCCTGGAACTCTCAGAGATCTGCCTAATTCAGCCCCCAAGTGCTGGGACTAAAGAGATGTATCCACCACGCCTACCACTTTAATGGTCTTTGAGCTGTTCGTTTTTTTAGTTAGCAAATACCTAGACAGTTTTCTCACGATTATTATTTCCCTCCTCCCATTTTGAGCTAATTTTGTTCAAATTTTTGGTTCACATTAGACCAATGGTTCTCAGCCTTCCTAATGCTACAATGCATACAGTTCCTCATATTGTAGTGACCTCCAACCATAAAATTAATTTCATCGCCAGGCATGGTGGCACACGTCTTTAATCCCAGCACTCGGGAGGCAGAGGCAGGTGGATTTCTGAGTTCGAGGCCAGCCTGGTCTACAGAGTGAGTTCCAGGACAGACAGGACTACACAGAGAAACCCTGTCTTGAAAAACCAAAAACATAAAAAAATTAAAATAATAAATTAATTAATTTCAGGCTGGTGAGATGGCTCAGTGGGTAAGAGCGCTGACTGCTCTTCCAAAGGCCCTGAGTTCAAATCCCAGCAACCACATGGTGGCTCACAACCATCTGTAACGAAGTCTGATGCTGTTTTCTGGAGTGTCTGAAGACAGCTATAGTGTACAGTGTATAAATAAATAAATATTTTTTGAAAAAAAGAATTAATTTCATTACTACTTTATAACTATAATTTTTCTTGTTATGAGTCATGGTGTAAATATTTTGGGAAATACAGTTTTGTCAGAGGTGTTTTAACCTACAGGTTGAAAACTACTAATTTAAATAAAAATCTAATTGAAATATAAGAGAGAAAAAAAAAAGTAAGAGAGGAGCGGCTCCTGGCGTTGTTAACTTTCCTCCCTCCTTCCTCTCACTTTTTTCTCTTATTTTTAGATTGATTTTATCTACAGAAATTTCTCATGTAGCCAAATGTGATTTCTTTTTAAGTTTTCCTGGTCTAAGTTTAGAAATTTAACCTCCAGCAATAAACATCTGTTTTATTTTCTGAGCATGATGGCACATACCTATGATCCTAGCACTTAGGAGGCAGAGGTAGATATAGGTCTGTGAGTTGGAGGCCAGCCTACACAGAGTTCCAGGCCAGCCATGACAACAGCGTGAGAGCCTGTCTCAAAACTTAAAAAACAATTAAGGATATTTGTGTTAGTTAGGGTTTCACTGCTGTGAAGAGATGCCATGACTAAGGCAACTCTTATTTAATTGGAGCTGGCTTATCATCAAGGTGGGAACATGGCAGCATCTAGGCAGGCATGGTGCTGGAGAAGCTGAGAGTTCTACATCTTGTTCTGAAGATAAACAGAAGACTGGCTTCCAGACAGTTAGGAAGAAGGTCTCTCAAAGCATCCTTACAATGACACACTTCCTCCAACAAGGCCATACCTCCTAATAGTGCAATTCCCTGGGCCAAGAGTCTTCAAACCACCACAGTGTTTACTTCAGAGCTGGAATGATGGCTCATTGGTTAAGAGAGTACTTGCTGTACTTGCAGAGGACCTGCATTCCTAGCCCATATATGGCAGCAAAGTGATAGTCTTAGTATTGATAGTCACAAAATAAACCAAAATATTGATCAACTCTGAAAAACACTGAAGATTCTCCAACTCCTGCAGGATCAATTATTCCTACAAATTCAATCCCATATGTAAACATAAGTACATCTATTATATTGGTATATAACTTTTCATTCTTCATTAATAAGATATGTGCATATCAAAGTATTAAAATTTATTAACAGTAAGTATTGATTTGTATACCTGTCATATTGAAATCTCTTGGGTGAAAAGGAGTCACAAATGGAAAATGCTTAAACTGTGGTCAATCTGGCCATCCATCAGCTATGTAAGCTCAGAGTGCCTCCCTGAACACATCTATCCATCAGTTTAGTTTCCGAAATCCTTTACCCTGCCTGAACTACTACTTTAATCCTTTAGTCTATAATAATGACTTCTTAACTTTATTCTATCTGTAATTGGATGCCAATTATTTTGTATCAGAGCTTTACCACCAAAGGTTTATATTATGAAATAGAACTAACTTAAACTGTGTGTGTTGAAATAACTACATCATCATTCAAACCTTATTATACCTCAACACACATTTGTGTGAGAATTGCACTTAGTACAAAGAAACACTGTACTTAAGGCTGTTTGTCCTCAAGTCAAATTCAATATGAACTTTACAATGAAGTAAACATGAAGTGGTTAAACTGAAAAGTGTCTAGCATGAACTTGAGGAAATAGTTGCCCAGGAGTGATTATCTGGAAAGTAAAAGCTAAGATATTGTTTTTAAAGGGGGAAAAAAAGAGACTAAGTCTGTAGCATTTCCACAAGATGACATTAAGGGAGACTTGGTAATGTAACAGTAAGGACACTTTGTGGAAAGGAGCACTGAAGAGGTACAAGAATCAAAGGACCCTATTGTCTGTTTTTGGTGAAAGAAAAACTACAAATCTAGCCCTACCTGCCAAAGGAAATCAAAGGCACGAAAAGGTGTGATGTTTATAGACACCCAGAGAGTAGACTTCGTTGTTGTATTAGGTGAAAGGTCTTAATCCTGAGTACAAAATGAAATAAAGGGCAGTTCTGAGAAAGGTAGGTTGAAAACTGTCCTAACGCAGACAGCAAGTCAGAACTAGTTTTCAATGCTTGCTGTTATCTATTTCTTTTAAGATGTCTTTCAGTGTACTCTGGTAAGTAAGTTGTGTGCACATAAAATGTATTGTTTCTGCTCTCAAAACCTTAAAAGCTGGCTGGCATATGTGTGCATGCACGTGCACATGCGCCCACGCACAGAGAGAGAGAGAGAGAGAGAGAGACTGAAATAATAAGTATGGATTAGCTAGGCGTGGTGGCGCACGCCTTTGATCCCAGCACTTAGGAGGCAGAGGCAGGAGGATTTCTGAGTTCAAGGCCAGCCTGGTCTACAGAGCAAGTTCCAGGACAGCCAGGACTACACAGAGAAACCCTGTCTCGAAAAACCAAAAAAATAATAATAATAATAAGTATGGATTAAAGAACATGTGTCTAGTTATACTATCAGAATTTTTTGGGAACCCTGACTGGGAAATAATTAGGGGAAGATGATGTCATAAAGTTTGCCATTGGTCTAGCTGAGGGGAAGGTATAAAAGGCAGTGTGTCCTGTGGCATTATCAATGGATGTCTAGTAAAAGGACTAGTGAGTGGAGCCAGAAGGGAATGTCCAGGTGCAAGCAAATGAACAGGTGGTTGGATGTTAATTTTAGTAGGCCACACATTATTTTAGCTGGTTTCTCAATGCTTGCCAAAGCAAGTGAGAGCAAAGAACTGCTTACAGAAAGTGAACTTCAATACATGTTTATGAACGTGAGTCATTTTCAAGTGTGGGCTTAATGGAGATTCAGATAAAAAAGGTTTTTAGGAGTCTCTATAGTCATTAATACTGACTGAATCTTTGTGATGGAAAGGGGTAAGGGTAATGAGATGGCTAAGTGAATAAAGGAGCTTATTGTCAAGCCTGAGTTCCTGAATTCAGTGTGTGTGTGTGTACAAATAAAGACAAATTTTTTTAAAAGAAAATGAGTGGACTGAGGGACCTGAGTTTAGGGTAGAAAATGAGAGATAATGGTAAAGCGTGCTTTGGGATAAGAAACTTTTCAAGCCGGGCATGGTGGCGCACACCTTTAATCCCAGCACTTGGGAGGCAGAGGCAGGCGGATTTCTGAGTTCGAGGCCAGCCTGGTCTACAGAGTGAGTTCCAGGACACCTAAGGCTATACAGAGAAACCCTGTCTCGAAAAAAAAAAAAAAAGAAAGAAAGAAAAACTTTTCTATGCCATTCCCTTAATCTGTGGTAGTGCTAGATGTAAACGAGTTACCCTCAACGAGATGATGATGGCTGTGGCCAAAGAGGAGACCGAAAAACTCCAAAGTGAAGAACAACGAAAATCATAACGAAAAACGTTTACATGAATCGTACTCTCAACAAGTCACTGAAACCTTCCCACGATCTTATGAAGTCGGTACCGTGATTCCACACAGCAGATAAAGTCAAGGCACAGCGTTGACAACACACCTCTAAGTTCACTCTGTGAACCGGCTGGGCCAGCAGCCGGAGAACCCTGGCTCCACTACCAACCCTGCCCACCCCGTTAGAGATCTCTAGGGCCACCTTGCGCCGCTTCCTTCCAGCTAGATACACGCAAGTTTGAAGAACATGTCCTTCCTGGAGAAGGGAGGGAGGGAACTGCAAAGCGCCCCGTCCCCACTGCAGGCCAGCAGCCGAAGCTGTAAGTTTCAGGACCAGCCATAGCCGGCCTCTACCAGCCACAGACAGCCCAGAATTCCATGGGGAAGCTGCTTCCGGCCGCACCGGAAGCACGACGGGGACCTCACGGAAGGGACGGACTGAGTGACCCACAATTCTCCTGGGTCCGGAGGGCGACCTCGCCTGGGAGTTGAGTGAGTTGGGTCTCTGCGCTAGGGTGGTCGCGAGTGCCAGTGTCACTTGCCGCGGCTTCGGAGTCCACGAGCGCTCAGGTGCGCTCCCCAGAGGCCCGCGTGGCAGCGGCGGTGTTTGCTTTTTCATAACGATTTTTTTTTTTTTTTTTTTTTTTTGCATTTCCAAATCCTCTTACTGGTCTATTCAGACATTTCCGTTAATGCAGCTACGCATTTGCAGCATTCGCACGCCCTCTCCGCTATGGGAATTGCCAGCCTGAGTTCTCGGTTGCCGCTAACCTTATGGCAGTAGGAATGACCCCTTCTTGAGTCCACTGTCCTCTGTAAAGTGAGAGGCGTTGGGATATTTAACAACCAAGATTTCTTCCCAGGTTTGAGATTTGGGTTATTTTTCTCATGTGTCTGATTTCTCGATTATATATCTCAGTGTTGGCTTGTCTCATAGAGTCTCGTTTCATTATTCTGTGCCCTTGTCAAATCTGCTTCACAGCTCATTTAAAAATGATTTAAGTAAGATGGGCATAGTAGTGCACATCTTTAATCCCAGCGCTCGGGAGGCAGAGGCAGGTGGATCTCCAAGTTCGAGTCCCTCTTGGTCTACATAGTGAGTTCCAGGACAGCCAAGGCTACATAGTGAGACCCTGTCTCAAAAAAAAGGTTTAAGGAATCCTTATGCTTTCTGAGCACTTCCTTTTACTCCCTTGCATGGTTAAAGCAATGTATTCTCTCTTTCTTCTCTGTCTTCCCTGCCCCTTCACTCCATTTCCCTCCTCCTCCTCTTTTTTCTTCTCTTTTCTTTTGCATTTTCTTTTGAAAGGTGGTTTTCCTGATATACCTAGCCTGGCCTTGAACTCCCTATGTAGCTAAGACTGAAGACTGGCTTTGAACTTGGCATCCTCCAGCCTTTGCCTAGAGTTGCCTGTGCCAGCAGGCCTGGCTTGAATTTCTAAATCTTAGTTCATTTATTTGGAATGAAGTCAGAATTTCTTTTGATCCTTTCTTTCTTGAATGAGTCTTTTAAGGTAAAATACTATTAAACACCCACAAAGCCTCAGAATTATCTATAAATGAGGGAGATGGTGGCTTGTGAATGTTTGTAACATTCATGTTGGTGAATCTTCAGAGAATGTAAGGCATCAGTGAGAAACAATACATTCATCATCTCACTTTTTCTTTGTAACCTTGTTATAGAAAGGCTACAAAGAAACACTTCTTTCTTTTTTCAGAACTCAGGAAAACGGGGCTCATAGGACAAGAGTGACTGGTCTGTAAGAGGTGTCAAGGCTTTTTGTCACTGCATCAGGTCCTTTCTCTACTACTTTACTGTGTCACTTTCAGCTCTCAATTTTTTCCTTTTATTTGTATTTTTTGCTGTGTCTGTATGGTGTGTGTTATGTGTATATATGGGCAAATCATGTACATGTCATGGGCTACAGGGAGAGGTTTGAGAACAGTTTTGGGGAGTTGAACCTTTCCTTCCATCTTTTTCATGGATTCTGGAGATTGAACCCAGGTTGTCAAGCTTAAAAACACTTTTTCCTGATGAGCCTTCTCATAGACTGTGTGGTGTATTTTCATTTTTTTATTTGTTTGTTTGTTTGTTTTTGAAACAAAGTCCATGTAGCTTAGGTTGGCCCCAAACTTACTATGTAGCCAAAGTTGGCCTTGTACTTCTGACCTTCATTCCTCCACTTCCCAGATGGTAGGATTACAGTCACCTACACCATACTTGGCTGTCGTTTATTTCCTTTAAAAACAAATCAGCTAGGTGGTAGTGGCACACCTATAATGCCAGCATTCTGAAGGCAGAAGCAGGCAAATCTCTGAGTTTGAGGCCCACTTGGTTCTAGAACTGATAGAACTACACAGAGAAACCCTGTCTCAAAAAAAGAAAGAAAGAAAGAAAGAAAGAAAGAAAGAAAGAAAGAAAGAAAGAAAGGAAGGAAGGAAGGAAGGAAGGAAGGAAGGAAGGAAGGAAGGAAGGAAGAAAGGAAGAAAGAAAGAAAGAAAGAAAGAAAGAAAGAAAGAAAGAAAGAAAGAAAGAAAGAAAGAAAGAAAGAAAGAAAGAAAGAAAGAAAAAAGAAACCAAAAACACTGCTGGCAAGGCCTGGTGACATGGGTCTCATGCCAGAACCTAGGAGGTGGAAGCAACGGGATCATGAGCTCCGGGCCAGTGTAACAACACAGTGATGTCATGTCTCAACGCAAGCAGTTGAGCATATTACTGTGTCAGTACCATAAATACATGTGAGGAGGATGGATTGGCATGTTCCATTGAAGCTTTAGCTTTATTGCTAATGCTGTTACCCTCTAATACAATTCCTCATGTTGTGATGATGCCCAATCATAAAATTATTTTGTTGCTATTTCATAAGTATAATTTTGCTACGGTTATGAGTTGTAAAACATCTGATATTCAGGATATTTGCTATGCAACCCCCAAAAGGGTTGTAACCCACAGGTTGACAATAGCTGCCCTATATGATTAAGGTAGGGCTAGAGAGATGGCTTATCAGTTAAGACTGACTGCTCTTCCAGAGGTCCTGAGTTCAATTTCTAGCAACCACATGGTAACTCACAACCATCTGTAATGGGATCCGATGCCCTCTTCTGGTGTGTCTGAAGACAGCAAGAGTACTCATGTAAAATAAACAAGTAAATACATTTTAAAAAAATGATTAAGGTAAATTCAGTGCAATACTCCATAATGTTTATTCTTTTTAACATTCAAGAGCTTAATGTTATAAAACAGCAATGTATCCTCTAATGAAATTTTTAAAAACACAATGTAGGGGGATAAAGAGTCAGCTCAGCAGTTAAGAGTACTGGCTGCTCTTCCAGGAGACCCACCCGGTGGCTGACAGCCATCTGTAACTCCAGTCCAGGGTCTGATGCTTCTTTTGGCTTTTAGGAGCATTCCACCCACATGATACACAGACGTGTACAAGCAAACACCCGTAAACACAAAATAAGAATCAATCTTAAAAAACAGTGCAACTTCACTCATATAAACAAATATTAAGTATAGATAAAAGGCTTAAAATGAACATGAGAATAAGTGTGTGTGTGTGCGTGTGTGTGTGTGTGTGTATGTGTGTGTATGTGTGTGTGTGTGTGTATGTGTGTGTTCATGCGTACTAGGAATCAAACCCAGATTCGTGTGCCTGCTAGGCAAGTATTCTGATTCACAAGCCCCTGAAAAATAATAATAACAAATAGCCATTTATTGTTTTTAGATAGTGTCTTATATTGCCAAAGTAGGCCACAAACGCTGTTCGCTGCCATGTGCATGCTAGGATTACATGTGTGCCATATTCAAGCAGTATTGTGCATGCAAGGCAAATGCTCTGCCAAGTGGGCTAAGTTCTTGCCCCTATAATTGTTTCTTGTGGCCTATCAGTCTTAGTATAGTAACAACAAGAGCATAGTAATAGCTGTTGTCAGAATAGCACTTGGTATAACATCTCGTCTCTGACTAGACCATGAGTTCTTTCAGGACAAAAACCCAGCTTTATTTGTGTGATCTATCTGCATGTAGTAAATATTCAGTTGGTATTCATTAATTTGATGTAAATATTAACCAGAAATTTATTTTTAAATTGTTTTTTTTTTCTAGGAGAAATATGAACCAGAAGCTACTGAAGTTGGAAAACTTGCTACGGTTTCATACTGTTTGTAGGCAGTTGCACAACCCAAGTCAAAGAAGACTCTCAGCATGGTGTAAACATGGGTTTGCACCAGCTTCCCCAGTGTGGAGAGATCTGCTGGGTGCCCGGTCCTGGCAGACAGACATGCTCATTGGTTCAGCTTTGCATCAGCACAGACTTCTTGTAACAAAGAAGGTTGTTGCAGATTTATAGCTCCCACATTCCTTAATCTGAAGTCCAAGTTTATAGAACTATGTAGAGAAAACTTCTTTGAGTATTTTGTCCTTTACAGAATACTGTGTAAGCCTGTGGTATACACATATCTGTGTGAGAACAGCAAGTTTTATGGTTATTGTTTTCTAGTTGAAGAACTTAGAAGAGAGTTTGCTGATAGGAATAGCCATAATTGTGGTACATATTACAAAATGACCTAATTTGTTTCCTAAATTGTTCTTCCTTCAACCAGGAGTTGAGACTCACACCTTTAGTCCCAGCGCTGGGGAGGTAGAAGCAGGCAAATTTCTGAGTTCAAGGCCAGGCCAGCCAGGGTTACATGGAGAAACCCTGCTCGGGGTATATTTTTTCCTTCCTTCTCACTTATATGTTCTGTCCTTTTAATAGGAAAAAAGACCACCAAGATCTCAATTGTCTCCAGTAAAAACTAAAAAAGAGGTAGAAGTATGGGTTGGAATGACTGTTGAAGATCTAGCCAGTGCCATGGCAAAAGATATAGGTGAGCCTGATTAGTTCACAAGGAAAAACCCTGGGTCTTTAAAAGCTTAGGATTTTACTTGAAGTGAAAACATTAACCCATTCTAGGTAAGCTGGGCTATGTTTCAAATGTTAAATTATACTGATTTTTTTCATTTTAGAAATGACAAGCTCTAATTATTTCTTGACTCATTGCCAAGTGTAACTCTCTATGCTCTTTTAGTGAATATGTAGGAGTTTCTGTGTGGCACACACCTTTAATCCAAGCACTTGGGAGGCTTTAAATTTGAGGCCAGCCTGATCTTCATAGAGAGGTCTGGGCCAGCTAGCTCTCATACCATGAGACCCTTCCACAAAAATAAATAAATGAATAAAATAAAACCCTGGGTCTTGCAGAGGACACAGGTTTGGTTCTCAGCACTCACATAGTAGCTTTCAACCATTGTAACTCCAGTTCCAAGGAGTTACAATGCCTACTTCTAACCTCTGTGGGTATCAGACATACGTGGAGGCAAAACACCCACAAACATGAAATACAATTCAAATAAATAAAATTTAAATTCATAGCCAGGTGTGGTGACACACACCTTTAGTTCCAGCACAAAAGCCCGCACCTCTCTGTGAGGCCAGCCTGATGTCCAGAGTGAGCTCCACGACAGGCCCTCTCTCAAAGAGAACACTACATTCATAAAATTTCTGAACTGTTACTATAAATCCAGACTCTTTGATTTTTTTTTAAGACTGGGGATATTTTTACCAGTTTTTGTTTTCTTAAGATTTATTTTATGTGTATTTTATTTATATTTTGCCTGCCCGCTTGTCTTTGTACCACACACATGCTGAGTACCAAAGGAAGCCAGAAAAGGGTATAGGATTCCCTGGAACGGGAGTTATAGCAGTTACAGGTTGTCTGGAGGGTGCTGGTAATCAAACCTGGGTCCTCTGGAAGAATGCTCTTAACCACTGAGGTCTCTCTAGAACCTCATTTCCTTCTCTTTTTCTATAATTTTCTGATTTATTTTTGTCACTAATTTGAGAAATTGTTTAAGACCAGCAGAAATATATTTGTGGAGCCTTTCTTTTTTTTTTTTTTTTCTTTTTGGTTTTTCGAGACAGGGTTTCTCTGTATAGCCCTGGCTGTCCTGGAACTCACTTTGTAGACCAGGCTGGCCTCGAACTCAGAAATCCGCCTGCCTCTGCCTCCCGAGTGCTGGGATTAAAGGCGTGCGCCACCACGCCCGGCTAAAAATTATGCATTTTAAAGAATTTTGTTACAACTCCCTCCCTTTTCCCCTCCCTTCCTTCCTCTTCCCTTTCTCCCTCTGTTCCTCCCTCCTTCCTTCCCTGTTTCCCTCCCTTCTTCCTTTTTTCTAGCATTACAGATTGAACTCAGGGTCCTATGCATATTAGGACACAATTTTTTAAAAATTAAATCATGGGCTAGAGAGATGGCTCAGCGGTTAAAAAGCACTGACTGCTCTTCTGGAGGTCCTGAGTTCAAATCCCAGCAACCACATGGTGGCTCACAACCATCCGTAATGAGATCTGGCACTCTCTTCTGGAGTGTTCGGAGACAGCTACAGTGTACTTACATATAATAAATAAATAAATCTTTTTTATAAAAAATTAAATCACAAGGCAACTGTGCTGGCACATGCATGTTATTTCAGCAACTCAGGAAGTTGAATTGGAAAGATTAGGAATTCAACACCCACTTACATGAACTCTGGACTCTATAAATAATAAATAGAAAAATAGATAAATCATAAAATCACAGAGATAGTTAAGACTCATGAAAACTTTTCAAAATTGTTTTATTGCACTTATATATTTATTGTGTGTTAATGTCCACATGTATGTGCACTCTAGGTCTAATGCCTAGTAATTTCCTTTCACTGTTTGTGATTTTCACTGCCTTTCGGTTATTGATACCTATCATCTTTGTCTAGTAGAACGACAACCCAGTGGTGTTCTAGTATACAGCTCCCCATCTCATCCACTGCACCCCTGGTGATGTTTTGAAGGATTCTACAAAGGCAACTGGAAAGTGCTTTAAATTTCTTTATTGATTTTAATTGACAACTTCCCTGTTTACCAGAACACTACTGAAGTTAATGATCTTTGCTCATTGCTCTACTTTTGCTTTGTTCTTGAGAAAAGTCTTACTGTGTTTCGAAACACAGCTACATATTTCATCACCACCACAGATGGGTTTATTTTTACAGACTAAAACAAAACAAAACACATTCTTAAGTGATTTATTTCTATTATTTTACTTTTTTTTTAAACGTGCATGGGTATTTTGCCCACATGTGTGTCTGCATACCACAAGTGTGCCTGGTGTCTACAGAGGCTAGAAGATGTCATTGAATCCTCCGGAACTGGATAGTTGTAGATAGTTATAAGCCACCATGTGGGTTCTGGGAATTGAACCTCGGGCCTCTCCAACAGTAGCCAGTGCTCTTAACCGCTGAACCATCTCTCCAATACCAAGAACTCACTTTAAACCTTTAAATGTATGATTATAAAAGACTGCTTTATCTCAACCAGATTGTGTATACGAAGCTTTATTGAACACTGCCATTGACGTAGATTCATTAGAAGCAAACTCACATTTAGACGAAGTCTGGATCAAAGAAGTTATAAAGAAGGCAGGAATGAAGCTGAAATGGAGCAAATTAAAACAGGAGAGAATTAGAGAAAATAAAGATGCTGTGAGAAGGTAAAATTTAGCACCTATTAGCTAACACTTAACCATGTGGTTTTACTCAGTGTCTTATGGGAAGATTTGCTTAGAAATTTTGTTTGTAGTTAAAATGGATTGTGACTATAACATAAGCATTTATTAAAAGCACTGGAAAGTATATTCAGCTTTTTATGAAACTATGTGAATTTTCATAGCTTACAGGGTGTATATATTAGTCTGAATTTTAAATTTTGATTCAGCTCCACCCACTAATATGAAGATGCCAACTTCATAACAAATAGAGAGTCGCTGGCTAATCTACTAGGTTATTCTGTGTAAAAAGGGTAGAAATGGTTATGTCTAATCAAACCTGTTGTATTTTGTTATCAATGATTGCTTGTAGTGATAGCCGTGAACCTATCACTATCATTTCTGATATCTAAGAAATGAAACTCCTTTGCTATTAACTGTAGGCCTGGGACAGATCCAGCTTTATTAAAACCAAGGTCCCCAGTTGTTACTATAATGGGTCATGTTGATCATGGGAAAACGACCTTACTTGACAAACTTCGAGAAACTCAAGTTGCAGCGATGGAAGTCGGAGGCATCACTCAACACATTGGTGCTTTTCTTGGTATGAACACAAACACTGGTGTTCGTGGAAACGATGCTTGTTTTCTTTAATTAAATGTCATGCTGTGAAATAAACAGACTCAAACTAAAGAGACTGCTTAAAGCCACTGGAATGATCATGTGTAGAGCAGGCAGCTAAATGTTGTCTTAGACTTTCTGTAAAAACAGTTATTTTACTGATTTTGGTTTAATGAGCCTAACTTCTTTAATTCCCCTGGCACCTGGCTGGGTGGTGAGCACTTTACGTCCTTTCTCTTTTATCTTCACAACATCATGAGATAGGTATTATTATTTATTTCTTTTAAGATCTGTAAGAAGTGGGACTTCTTCAGGCTCTGTAACTTCTCCAAAGTACACAGCTGGTAAATAGCAAAGCTAAAATTTAAAACCTGTTAATATTGGGCTTAAATTTGGAGCTGCCAGCTATATACCAAAGTTGCCTTTTTGTGGCTTGAGATAGCTGCTGTACATAGCTGCAGTTGGGTGATGTACAAGTGATCACCTTACAACTATTTATGGATTCTCTCTCCAGAATGGTAATCAGTTGGTACATTTATCAAAGTTGCTTTATTCTAGAAATACAAAGAATTTTAGCATTAAATTAGTACATGAAAAGAAAGTATTTTATGATTTCTCTAGGAAATTTCAGACTGTGTTCTTCTGGTTAAAATTAGTGGAAGCAATAAAATTAAATTATTGAGCTGGGCATGGTAGCACACACCTTCAGTCTCAATACTTCCATAAGTTCAAGACCAGCCTCATCTACATATCGAGCTCCAGGCTAGCCAAGGTTACATAGAAAGACCCTGTCTCAAAAACAATAACAGCCAGTCGTGATGGCGCATACCTTTAATCCCAGCACTTGGGAGGCAGAGGCAGGCAAATTTCTGAGTTGGAGGCCAGTCTGGTCTACAGAGTGAGTTCCAGGACAGCTAGGGCTACACGGAGAAACCCTGTCTTGAAAAACCAAAACAAACCAAAAAAACAGTAACAAAAAACCCACACACATACTATGTTTAATGATGTCAAATATTCCTTTGTGTTAAAAAGTAAACTGGAATAATTAGTATTCTTGCATCTCTGTTTCCACAGTCTCTCTGCCTTCTGGAGAAAAGATAACCTTTCTTGATACTCCTGGACATGCTGCCTTCTCAGCAATGAGAGCCAGAGGAGCTCAGGTCACCGACATTGTTGTGTTGGTTGTAGCTGCAGATGATGGAGTAATGAAACAAACTGTGGAATCCATTCAGCATGCAAAAGATGCAGAAGGTATGGAAGGGTCTGTGCTGAACTCATGAAGTAGGAAGTGTCTTCTTTTTTTTTTCTTTTTAAGGGCTTACTACAGAGATTTTACTGGGCATAATGGTGCATGTCATTGCAGAGGCAGAGGCAGGTGGAACTGTTAGAGGCCAGCCTGGTCTATAAAGTGAGTTATAAAACAACCAAGGTTACACAGAGAAACCCTGTCTCTCTCTCTCTTTTTTTTTTTAAGATATATTTATTTATTTTATGTATATGAGTACACTGTAGCTTCAGACACGCCAGAAGAGGGCATCAGATTCCATTCCAGATGGTTGTGAGTCACCATGTGTTTGCTGGGAATTGAACTCAGGACCTCTGGAAGAGCAGTCAGTCAGTGCTCTTAACCTTTGAGCCATCTCTCCAGCCCACAGAAAAACCCTGTCTTAAAATGAAACATACAAAGCAGAATTGTAATTCTGGGAACAAGGGAGATGTCTCATCAGTTATGCTACTCTACCAGACAACCTGCTTTTTGTTTTACTGCTAAATAAGCTCACTGCTTTCTAGTTCTTTCTGAACTCCGGATAACTAGTTTTACTTAGCTGTTCAGGCTCAAGCTCCTCTCTAGGCTGACTGATTCAATCTGATTTCTCTCAGTTTCTTAACTGAATTCCTCTATTTGGCCTCAAACTAATTCTAGCAATCTATTCTAATCTTTTGGCTCCTTCTCATTCTCTGCTTGCTGTCTTCACCTGTGTCTAGCTTGTTCTCTCTTCAACCTGTCTCTGTATAACTGTCTCAGTAAAACTGCCTTCTCTCTCTCTGCACTGCTCTTACATAGCTTCTCTTTCCACTCTCTCCTTATCAGAGTTGGGCATATCCTATTTTGTCAAATCATTCTCTGATTTATCACTTTGTCTACCACTCAATTAGATATTACATTCAAGCATAGATGTTTCCTTCTACAAACTAACTTTACCTTCATTGTTTAGGATTAAAGATGTGTGCTAAGGGCTGAGCCACACCACAATTAGAAACTGTTTTTTGTTTTCTTGGGGTTTTTTTTGTTTTGTTTTGTTTTTTCTGTATTTAACACAATTTCAGGGTTCACAGTGTGATCAAATACCCTGCAACACAACAGAGTCTGGTAATGTAAGTCTAAAGTGGGTCTTTTCAGCCTTGATTAATTATATGAATCCATTGGATGAAGAGAAAACCAGAGCAGGTTGGTATTTCTCACAGCGAATGTCTGGAATTGAATGAGTTTCCGTTTGCACTTCTCATTACTTTCTCTTCTAGTTCCTATTATCCTTGCAATCAATAAGTGCGACAAGACAGATGCTGATCCTGAAAAGGTGAAAAAAGAGCTCCTGGCTTACGATGTGGTGTGTGAAGAGTATGGTGGTGATGTTCAAGCAGTGCATGTCTCTGCACTTACGGTAAGTTCCAGCATCTCAGGACATCACGCACAGTGCTTCATCCATAAGGACACCTTTTGGGGTTTTTTGTTGTTGTTGTTTTTGAGACAAGGTCTCTCTATGTAGTCCTAGCTGTCCTGGAACACACAGCATTCCCTTTGCCTCTGCCTCCCAAGTGCTGGAGTTAAAGCCATGTTCCACCTCGACTGACTACTTTTATTTTGAGGCAGTCTCAAACTACCTATGGCCCAAGTGTTAGAATTACATGAGTGTCTATCCACACTTGGTTTACACAGTGTTGGGGATCAAACCTCGACTTCATGCATGCTAGGTTACCAACTCAGCTGCATCACTAGCCCCTTTTAATGTTTTGAGATAAAAAAAAAATTGTTTTAAGTGATGGGGCGATGGCTCCATTGGTAAGGTGCCTACCAAAGAAGCTGAGGACCTGACTTCTGACCCACACCCGCGTGGTAGCTGTACACAGCACACATCAGTAACTGTAGCACAAGGGAGACAAGTATATGCCTGTAGCTTTCTGGCCAACCAGCCTAGCCAATCAGTGAGCTCTGGGCCCAGTAAGAGTCCCTATCTAAAAAAATAAGGTAGAAGTGTAGAAAAGATGGTTTAACTGTTAATACCATTTTTACTTTTGCTGAGAACCCAGCACCCACATGACATCTCACAACTTGCTATATAACTCTAGTTTCAGAGGGTGTCATGCCCTCCTTTGGCCTCCCTGGGCACACATGGTACACATACATACATGCAAGAAAAATAGTCATATATAGGAAAATAAACCTAGCTGGGTTTGTTACACACACTTTTAATACCAGCACTTGGGAGGCAGAGGCAGGAGGGCCTCTATGATTTTGAGGCCAGCCTGTTCCACAGAGTGAGTTCCAGGACAGCCAGCACTACAGAGAAACCAAGTCTCAAAAAACAAACAAACAAACAAACAAACCAGCCAGATGTGGAGAGACGGTGGTTAAGAATACTTGCTGTTCTTTCAGAGGATCTGGGTCTCATTCCCAGTATCCACATGATGGCTCACAACTGGCAGGATCCCATTCTTTTTTTTCTTTCTTTTTTTTAAGGATATTCTTTTTTTTTTTTTTTTCTTCATTTATTTATTTTATGCATGTGAGTACACTGTAGCTGTCTTCAGACACACCAGAAGAGGGCGCCAGATCTCGTTACGGATGGTTGTAAGCCACCATGTGGTTGCTGGGAATTGAACTCAAGACCTCAGGAAGAGCAGTCAGTGCTCTTAACCACTGAGCCATCTCTCCAGCCCCAGTATCCCATCCTTTCTTTGGCCTATGCAGCACCAGGACTGCACTTGGTGCATATACTTATATGCTTGCAAATACTAATGCACATAAAATAAAATGAATTAATCTTCTTTTTAATAGAAAAAGAAAGAAAACCACAATTGTGGAAGCAGATAGAGGAGACACAGCTAACTGAATGGAACATGTGCTTATCAAAGTCTAGTAGCTGCCTGTTAAAATTGTTCCTGTAAATATTTGTCCTCAGGTCAGGTTTTCTTGCTAAAGGCTTGCTGCTCCTTTTCATTTTGTAAAATTGGTCATTTCATGACTTTAGTTCTTAAGAGAAAACTGTAGCTGACCTAAGATTTATTTGGTCTTTTACCCTGAGATTTAGCAATATCATTTACTGATAATGTATTACTCTGTTGTTAAAGGGCGATAACCTGATGGCTTTGGCAGAAGCAACAATTGCTCTCGCAGAAATCTTGGAACTGAAAGCAGATCCCACCGGTCCAGTGGAAGGAACAGTAATAGAGTCTTTCACAGACAAAGGAAGAGGGTAGGATTGTACTAAAATGATTATTATTCTGTTTACTTTTGTGATTTGCTTGTATAGTTTTACTGCATACTCTTAATTTCTTAATTTTTTTAAGTGTGTTTTCCAAGTATTTCATTACACTAATACACTAAATAAAAAAATAAAATTGTTGTCAGGAGACCAGCCACATCAACTGTCTATATAAATCTAGTCACATTTTCATGGCTAAAGTAGTTAAATTGATTGGTTTTCCACCCACCACTGGCCCACATATTTGCATTTATAGGTAGAATAACAATGAAGTAAAATACCAGCTGTTGCATTTTAGTTTCTGATTCTTTGGCTTAACCCAGAAGGGTCTTTGTAATGACATGCTCTTCTTGACTATTCTGACCAGAAGCACAAGAGATTTTCTCATCCTTCCTATGCTGTTAAGAGCTATGAACAATTGCATAACCCATATGTAGAATGGGTTCAAAAGCAGGATAGGATTGAGCCAGAACAAACTGCCTGTGTCATTTTCCCCTTTAGATACTTAGTGCAGTCACATAGGACTTGTCCATTCGTGATCACCTTGCTTCAGTTAGCAGAGACAGGTTTCCCAAGAGTGTTCACCCAATTTTTCCTCTGTTGAAAGACCTGGGGCTGCTTCTATGTCTGTTTTTCTTCTACTCCTGGGCTGTTGTGAAGAATCCTTTGTTTTTATTTTGGTTTATGTCATGATGAGGACAAGCCTAAGACCTGGCCCCGTGTGGTTGCATACTTATGTAATCCCAACATTTTGAAGGTTGAGGGTGGAAGAGTCAAGGCCAGGCTGGATTAAGAGACTGTCTCAAGAAACCACACTGAGGGGATGGAGAGATGAATCAGCAGTTAAGAGCAGAGGATCTAGATTTAGTTCCCTGCATCTTTATGGTGCCTCACAGACTTCTGTAACTCCAATTCCAGGGGATCTGATGCCTTCTGAGAGCACCAGGCAAGCATATGGTGGACATATATACATACAAGTGAAACACTCAAGACACATAAATCTTAAACCACACTGAAAAAAATTAAAAAGCTATGATTTCCCATGTTAAGCAAGTATAATATGATAAATCCTTGGCTAAGTAAATGTCTTTGTATTTGAATTTGAAAATTTGAGAATTTGAAAGGGAACTTAATCCTGTATGTTCATAGGTGTATGTATATGTTTGTGTGCACATGCTTCATAAAGCTATTTTTGTTCTATTTAGGAAAGTACAATTGTGTCCTGATTAAGCTTTAAGAATACTTACTGTTTATATTCATTTTAGTCCTGTTACAACAGCTATAATTCAAAGAGGAACTCTGAGAAAAGGCTCAATTCTAGTTGCTGGGAAGAGTTGGGCAAAAGTTCGACTAATGTTTGATGAAAATGGAAAAATACTTAATGAAGCCTATCCCAGCATGCCAGTGGGAATCATAGGCTGGAGAGACCTCCCTTCTGCAGGAGATGAAATTCTTGAAGTAGAATCTGAGGTATTCAAGCCTAATTCCCTAATGTTAGATATTATATGATGGCTTTATGTACCAGTCTTTAATATTTAATGTTAAATAAGAATGCTGATATTGAAATAATTATAGTTTGTAAGTGACTGTGAAGAGAACAGTATATCATTTCAGAAACTGTAGTATTGTATTTGTCAGATAAAGTTTTAAAACTGTTTCAATTCTATTTAAAATTCCTAGAATTATAAAAATTAGTGGTTTCGTACATGAAACTAAGCTGATTTCATAATAGGGAAAATAGAAAGCTTTTAACCTAGCAGACACTGGTGTCTGTTTCATTAAATCATGCCAGTTTTTCCTATAAAGCCAAGGGCCCGTGAAGTTATTGAATGGAGAAAGTCTGAGCAAAAAGAAGAAAAAGGCAAAGATGACCTGAAAATAATGGAAGAAAAGCGAAAGGAGCACCAAGAAGCCCATCGGAAAGCCCGTGAGAAGTATGGCAGTCTGCACTGGAGAGAGAGATCCTATATAAAGTACCTTGAAAGAAAAGAACAGAGACCCTTAAAGCCCAAAGAAAAGGTAGAAAGGCAATCAAATGTACTTCCTATAATTATTAAAGGTAACTTTTTGAAAGTTTTACAACTATTTAAATGTTTTTTAATTCTCATAATTCATATAGGATCCCTCTCCTATAGTTTTATTTAGGGGTGAGGGGTGAGGAGTTACAGTCTTGCTCTCTAAGCCCAAACTAGCCTGGGCTTGCTCTAGAAGCCAGGCTGACCTTTTCGGCTGCCTAGCTTATAAATGTCCAGGTTACAGATGTGCACTGCCCCAGTAAATCCTTAATTAAAGAAGGAACTAGTTTGGTGGTTTGGTGTTCAAAAAATCTTTTTCTGAGCAAGCAGATTGCATTGCTTTCATTGCAAATGTATCTTTATTTGTATTTTATCTGTAAGTTCTTATAATGCTAAAGTTAAATAAGTGATTCTAGTGATGAAGCCATTCCTGTCTTAGCTTTAAAACAAACTGTCATTTTACATATCTGCCTTTTACAACCAATACATTTGAAACTCTTGCTGCACTTGTAGGTGACGTTGATGGGTCTGTGGAGGCCATCTTGAACCTTCTGGATACCTATGATGCTTCCCACGAATGTGAACTAGAATTAGTACATTTTGGATTGGGTGACATCAGTGAAAATGATGTTAACTTTGCTGAGACATTTGATGGTAAAGATTCTGTTGGCTGTATGTTAAACTGTGTTCTTTAGATCATATTTTACATGTTTTACCTGTTTTGTGTTTGGCTGATCATTGGCCAGCATTCTGCCCTGTGCAGGAATAATCATAGATAATCCATCTGTCATACCCACTGCAAACTTGGGAACTATTGCAAGACCAAGCAGTGTTCCTTGATTTTTTTTTTTTTAAAGCATTATTGCTATGGTCAAAGGGTGCGATTCCAGATACCTTTCTTCATCTGTTAGCAGTCTGTTTAGTACTTTATACCACCTTGTAATGCCAGTTCCAGGACAGTTGACTCTCCCTTCTAACCAACTCTGGCACCAGACATGCATACACATTATACATGTCAGCAAAACATTCAAAATAAATCTAAAAAAAAAAAAAATGGTTTTAAATCATGAAGAAAACATCTTTGTAAACTAGATGTAGTAATAATTTTAAATTTTACTAGTTTTCATGAAAGTCACAGAATTTCTCTATTGCTACGTAATTTACACAGAAGGAAATAAAAAACAAAAAACCACCACCAACAACAACAACAAAAAAGCCGGGCGTGGTGGCTCACACCTTTAATCCCAGCACTTGGGAGGCAGAGGCAGGCGGATTTCTGAGACCAGGCCAGCCTGGTCTACAAAGTGAGTTCCAGGACAGCCAGGTATACAGAGAAACCCTGTCTCGAAAAACCAAACAAACAAAAAAAACCAACAAAAAACAACAAGGAAGGAAATAAAACCATTTGGACTTGACTTTCTGCCTCAAAGCTAAGTAAGTGGCTGTACTGTAATACTTGTGTTAACAGAATCTTGTTTCTGCTTTCCAGGTGTTATTTATGGTTTTAATGTGGATGCAGGCAGTGCTATTCAGCAGTCAGCTGCACAAAAGGGAGTTAAGATTAAACTTCACAAAATCATCTACCATCTTATTGAAGATTTGCAGGAGGAACTAAGCAGCAGATTGCCCCACACACTGGAGGAGTACCCAATAGGTGAGTGCTGCTACTCTGCAACATTTGTACTATGGCACTGTAAACAGAACCAAAAAAAAGCAAAGCTTAGAGAAATAAATTCACTGTCCCAATACATAGTGTGTATTCTAGAAAAAAAATGACTCCCATGAGTGAGAATTCATGGTGACTTAAGTCCCATAAATGTTACCTTATGCCTAGAGGATACAAAAGCAAACACAGTGACTTAAGAAATTGGCTCTTGAAAGGACCCTGATATAGCTCTCTTGTGAGGCTATGCCAAGGCCTGGCAAACACAGAAGTGGATGCTCACAGTCAGCTATTGGATGGAACACAGGGCCCCCAATGGAGGAGCTAGAGAAGTACCCAAGGAGCTAAAGGGGTCGGCAACCCTATAGGTGGAACAACAATATGAACTAACCAGTACCCCCAGAGCTCGTGTCTCTAGCTGCATATGTATCAGAAGATGGCCTAGTCGGCCATCATTGGGAAGAGAGGCCCCTTGGTCTTGCAAACTCCCTCTGTAGACCAGGCTGGCCTCGGCGAAGTCAGAGATCCGCCTGCCACTGCCTCCCTAGTGCTGGGATCAAAGGCGTGTGCCACCACGCCCAGCTTGGAATAATTCTTGAATTTATTCTTTTGACCTTAACTTTGTTCTTTTATAAGATATGGTTTTGCAGCTTTTATTTAGGCTACTCTGACCTACCTGCTAAATATTATCACACTATACAAGAGTGTATTATGTTTTTGTTCCAAGAACAATCTGGGAAAGTCAATTGAGGTTTCCAGAAATAAGTGGGCACAACAGGTATCACTATTACACCCAGTCAGCAACACAAACTAGTGCTGCTCAACATATTTAAAAAAAAAAAAAACAAACCTGAAGTGACCTAGAATTCAGACTGCCTGTCTCCCAAGTGCTGGGAATAAATGCCTGGCAACAATAGGTTTTCAGAATAGATAAATAGAATCTTTTTCTGTATATGTACATGTGTGACCTGTGCCACTGGAGGTCAGAAGTGAATGCTAGATTCACTGGAACTGGGGTTTCAGATGCTCAGTAGCCACCATGTAGGTACTAAGAATCAAGCTGGGGTCCTCTGCAAGTCAAGTTACCTGTTGTATGTCTGTGTCTGCCTCCCAGCCATTATATCATTTTCTCCCTAAAGGTGAGGCTTCCATACTAGCTACCTTCACTGTAACAGAAGGGAAGAAAAAAATTCCTGTTGCTGGCTGCAGAGTTCAAAAGGGACAATTAGAAAGACAGAAGAAGTTTAAATTAATCCGAAACGGCCAAGTTATTTGGAAGGGTAAGCAATATCAAAATCCATTTCTAAATTGTGCAGCGCCCCCCTGTCTGTGTAGCCATCCTATGCTCTAACTGCTCCACCCCAATCAGTTCTGAAAACACCCCATAGTTTAAGTCTTATTTTTGCTCCCAACATTTAAGCTCTGTGTTGTTTTGTCCCCATAACGGAGGACTGAACCCAAGATCCCACACAATGCACACTAGTTAAGACTTGCCTGCCATCTTTGGACTTTTTTCCTGGGTACAACCTCAAAAATGATTTAGACTATCTTTAAAATGGGAGATTTCAAATGAAATCATTCTCCCAGAATTCGCTGGAAGGGTAGAGATGGAGCACAGCAGGTAAAGACACTTGCCACATAAGCCCCACAGCTTGTGTTTAATATCCCATGAAGGTAGTAACCAACCTGTAGAAGTCAGGTAGTCCTGACCTCTACAACTACCATGGCACATGGATCTTACATAATATATACAACTTTAGTAGGTAACTTGCTATTTGGTGAATATACTCACCATGACTTTTTTTCTTTTAAGGCTCATTAACCTCACTGAAACACCATAAAGATGACATTTCAGTTATAAAAACTGGTATGGACTGTGGTCTTAGTTTAGATGAAGAAAAAGTCGAATTCAAACCAGGAGATCAAGTCATTTGTTATGAAGAAAATAAAGTTCCAACTAAGACTTCCTGGGATCCAGGATTTTAAAAGCACACTAAAAATGGTAAATGGGCTGGAGAGATGGCTCAGCAGTTAAGAGCACTGACTGCTCTTCTGGAGGTCCTGAGTTCAAATCCCAGCAACCACATGGTGGTTCACAACCATCCGTAATGAGATCTGACACTCTTCTGGTGTGTCTGAAGACAGCTACAGTGTACTTACATATAATAATTCTTTTTAAAAAATGGTAAATGTTTCTAGCTACATATGTATCAAAAGATGGCCTAGTAGGCCATCACTGGAAAGAGGCCCATTGGACTTGCAAACTTTATATGCCCCGGGAACAGGAGAACGCCAGGGCCAAAAAGGGGGAGTGGGTGGGTATGGGGGACTTTTGGGATAGCATTGGAAATGTAAAGGAGGAAAATACCTAATAAAAAAAAAAAAAGAAAAAAAAATGGTAAATGTATTGTTTTTCCTTCAATTAAATACAGGGTCCTGCAATTAACTATGTACCACCATGCCTAGCTTGTATCTCTCATATAGAGGGAAAATTACCAATGAACACTGAAAACATTCAAGAGCTCATGCACATACCAATACAGTATATTTCCATATATTCCAAGCAGCTTTGACTTGGCACCTTCAACATATTTGTGAGACATACTATCATGTCTCTTAAAGCAAGATCAAAGGAATAAGGATGTAGCTTCTACTTCCAGGTCTACAGGATATTCCACAACCCCTTAAAAAGAATTCTGACCTTACTGCCTGCCAGGAAAATCAAAGTTTTATATTGGCTTAGACAGCTGCAGCTCATTGTCTCAGAAACAATGTCACACAGCCAAAGAAACATTGCTTAAATGTACAATAAAACACAATACTAAGTATGAGTTCCTTCTTTTTATTAGCACATACACAACTACTTGTCTTCTGGTTTGTTGAAGCAGTAAGTCAGACAACACTTGCCACAGTAGTGCCTGTCAAAGTGGCTTCCCATGAAAACTCCAGCACCACATTCATCAGAAGGACACTCTCGACGAAGTCGGCTAATTTTGCCATTTTCATCCACCTGAAAAATAAAAATTTACTGTAAGATGATTTCAAAAAATATATTCTGAAACCTGATTTAAGTGACTCAAGCTATTGATCTCACAGTACCAATTTTTAGTGCTTTAAGTCAGTTCTCCAAATTAAAAATCCTGTTTCCAATTATATATTCACTTAAATATCAAAGGGGAGTTCACTTTCACCTCCAAAAGTACTTCCAAAAGTTAATTGCTCAGATCTTATTCCAAGTGGAACCTATGTTTTGCTAACACTACACTTACCTTATAGTATTTCAGCACAGCCAACTTAACCTTCTTCCTCTTATGCTTGTTCTTCTTGGGGGTGGTGTACGACTTCTTCTTCCTTTTCTTAGCACCACCCCGAAGTCTCAACACCAGATGAAGGGTGGACTCCTGTTAGAAGATGAAACAGCAGCACTGTAGCATCAACAAGTTTAACTCCAGCCTGTCACCCCAGCACTAGGAATTAAGGAGACTCAGGAATCCAGTTCAAGTTGGCCCTGGGCTACAGGAGACTGTTCTCTACAAAAAGGGTCAACCCAGCACCGCATATTTTAAAATCATGGAACAGTTACAGTGCTCAGCAAGTGTTAGTGGATTCAGTATCTTCCCTATTTCTGCATGTTTTCCCTCAAACAAACCTTTTGAATGTTGTAGTCAGACAAAGTCCGGCCATCTTCCAGCTGCTTACCAGCAAAGATTAGTCTCTGCTGATCAGGAGGAATTCCTATTAGAGGAAAAAATACTGGGCTTAATACAACAAGGTACATGCCCCATTGTCGTGAATCAAATGATTGCTAAGAGTGGTCACAGACTTAGAAGCAACTTTTTCCAGAGTAAAAGCCCTGGAACTTTCTCTGTAACCAGACTGCCTCTGCCTCCTTAGTGTTGAGATTAAAGTGTGGACTGGGCCACTGCCCAGCCTGAGCATTTTATCGTCTTTGTGAATCAGTAAACAGTTCTAGTTTAACTTGTTAATAGTCACACATTTAAAAAAGTTATCTTGCAGAGTTTCCAGTTAACCTGATAGCCTGACACTACTGTCAGAAATATTTTACTTTCAAAAGCATCTAAATTTGTTAATCTCTTTTCTACCTTAAGAGCAAACGAGCCGGGCGTGGTGGCGCACGCCTTTAATCCCAGCACTCGGGAGGTTGAAGCAGGCAGATTTCTGAGTTCGAGGCCATCCTGATCTACAAAGTGAGTTCCAGGACAGCCAGGGCTACCCTGTCAGGAAAAAAAGAAGAAGAAAAAAAGAGCAAACGAGTCTAGGTCACACAAGCCAGAAATTTTTCTAGTGACAAAACTTTACTTGCCTTCCTTATCCTGGATCTTGGCCTTTACATTTTCTATAGTGTCCGAGGGTTCAACCTGCCAAGTTTTGATATATGTAGTTAATGTACGGTTACATAGTAAGTCATTAACTGCTAGCTTTATACAAAATGAGCAAGGAGGAGGTGAGCTACAGGTAATCAATTAAGATGACACCGCGCGCAAACTACCAAGAATGCTACAATCCAAATTAGTCCCCATACCAGGGCGAGCGTCGGCCGGGGAAGCACAGGAACGCGTCTGCCCGGAGAAAAGCGTCTCCCGCCACCTCCCCTACATTTCGCCACTCGGGATAGCAGGCGAAACCGTACCACACCGAAAACCAAACCTTGGTCTTGCTAAGCACCACAATCTCCTCAAAGCCAAGCTTCCAAACTCAAAACTCAGAAACCCGCTCTCAAACACTGAGGGCCTCAGTCAGGCCTTGGCTTCCTCAACGCCAAGGTGGTCCGTACCTCGAGCGTGATGGTTTTCCCCGTAAGGGTCTTCACAAAGATCTGCATCGTGGCGGCGGTTCCACCTGCATTCGAAAAGAGACGGATTAGATCCGACGACACCGGTGAGAGCGACGCGTAGGGCCACTAGCCAGAGCCGGGCCACAGAGCATACACTCACCCACGATGGCGGATCGGAAAGGAAGATCCGAGCGTGGCCGACCGGGTCTCCTGGCCGAAGGACCCGCCCCTTAGGCGGCCACACGCGTGCCTGCGCGCTGCCGCGGAATCGCGGCTGTCTAACGCAGTGCCAGACTTGCTCAGGCGCTCGGTTTCTTTACTCTCTTTTCTCGGTTTACCTCAGAATGGCCTCGAAATGGTCAACTAAAATGCCTCAAAAGGCTCTCTTATACAGCCGATGCGATTAAGAGGGGCTTTCCTTTAAAGGGGGCTTGTGGAACATAAGAAGAGAGAGGTAAAACAAGTCTATCTGGGAATTGTAGTTTTACACTGCTTTCTTCTTGCTAGAACTACTTGTCCCAGGATGCATTTCCACACTTCCGGGATCCCTGATTACACTGTCTAAGCTAGGGAGTGAGGGTTAGGAGAGAGTCAGGTGAGGACTCGGGGATGAGGCACAAGGATTTGCGCGTGGGTGGGGCCTCTCTGGAAATGCCCCGGAGGGAAGGCTTAAGGGCTAGAAAGGCATTTGGGGGCTGTAGTGTCTGTCACAATGAGCTAGCCACATCCAAGGTACAGTCGAAGTCTTTCTAAGTGCAGGTTTCTGCCCCTCCCGGTAGTCCCTTCCGCTACCCTTCATCGGATCGGAAGAAGCTTTTTGAGCCTCACGCGCCTCCCTAGTATGAAACGGTTAAATGTATTGGAATTTTCATCTTTCCAGGTTTTAAAAAACATACGATAAGAAAATCTGCAGAATGTTTAATTTCGACTATAAGTTTAAATGTGGAGAGTGTCCATCCTGGAGAAAATAGGAGCATGTGCCCTTGGAGAAACTTGAAGCTGTTCGAAGCTGGTGCCTTCTCTCAGTCCCTTCTCCACCTCACAAACCCAGTGCCCTTTCTAATGCACCCTCTCAATGTCTTTTCACCCTATCCGTAAGCGTAGGCGTGCTCCGTTTTCTTATAACGAGGATCCATAACTTCCTAATAATCTGTTTGCTCTTTCCTCATTTTAATATACTAGCTCTGCTGCCTCCAAAAGTACACATTTTGAAAAGTAAAAATGTAGGGCTGGGAGATGACACAGTAGGTAAATATTCGATATGCAAAACCCTGTGTTGGAACTCAAGCACCCACTTTAAAAAAGGTTGGTTTGCTTGGCGGAGTCTGTGACATGGTAGGCCAGCAGAGACAGGAGACTCCCTGGACCTCATTGGCCAGCAGGTTCAATGA
This sequence comes from Mus caroli, assembly GCF_978045245.1. Classification (NCBI taxonomy): domain Eukaryota; kingdom Metazoa; phylum Chordata; class Mammalia; order Rodentia; family Muridae; genus Mus; species Mus caroli. The sequence goes on along the minus strand of NW_028227268.1, from coordinate 93,744,325 downwards.
GAGATGGGGGCCGTCGACCCTACACCCACACATGACATACATATTTCTTAAAATAAGATAGGGCTTCCAGATGGCTCCATTAGTAAAGAAAATTTCCATCTGATCTAGAGTTCCAACCTTGAGATTCAATTGGTGGAGAAAACCAACTCTAGCAAGTTGCCCTCAGACTTTCACAGCGCCCCCTACCTAACGAAGTGCAATAAAATTTTAAAAATAGAAGGTAGACTGATTAAGAAGACCCACACACACACTCAATATAATTTGATCCTCCTGTCTCCACACATGTACCCACACGAATGTGAACATAAACAGAAAAGCAAAAAGTGAGGTGTCATTCCACGTCATTCAAATATTTTACTTTGGGGTTAAAGGTTATCTGAGCATGTGTGGGACCCTAGAATTGATATCCAACACTACAGGAATAAAATGTGTTACCTCAGGTAGGAACAAGGGCATAACATAAGAAGATAGTTTTGTCAGAATAAAAGTCCCTAAAAGGACATTAATCAGACACCAAAGGAGGAACTTGGGTTTCTGCCACTACTACTCCGATGTGTGCCCCAGTGACTGTGCCCTTCCCCTGTCTTTTGACTATTTGCAATTACGTCATCTGTGTCTTACCAAATTGTAAGCTCCAAGGAGCCAAGACCTTATTTTACTTATTGCTGAATCTCTAGCAGTAAAATATTAAATAGACATCCAATAGTGATTGAACTAATGAGTAAAACAAATTGATTTTATATTTAAGAACACTTTAGGCCCGTGATATGGGTCCAAGAGCTAATGCACTTGCTGCCAAGCCTGCTGATCCAGTTGCTGGAACCTCCATGGAGGAGGAAGAGGAACGGACTTCCATAAATTATCCTCTGACCTCTATGTGTGTACCGTGACAAGCATGTACCCACACACAGACACTAAGTGATTTTTTTTTTTTTTTGTAAAATTGGCACTTTAAGCATACATTGCTTATGGCTTTGCTCGGACTACTTTATGTCCTCTTGTAAATTATGTCCTCTTGACTTTTTGTTATCCAACTCATCAAAATTATAGTGGTGTCTCCCTTATTTTTTTTTTTTATTTTTAGTTTATTTATTTATTTGAGACAGGACCTTACTATGTAGTCTTGGCTAGCCAGGATCTCACTATGTAGACCAACTTGGCCTTGAACCCACAGAGGATTGTGGGTTCCCTTGTTTCCCTCTCAAGTGATGGGATTAAAGACATGCACCACTATGGAGACTAGTGTCCTGATTCATGTCTGTGGTATTTGAAGCTCAATACATTAGTTTAGATAACTGGTTATATAGCTATATTGCCAACATATCATAAAGTTAACTGAAACACTTCTTCAACACATCATCATTTATAGTAGTAAAAGTTCAATGACTAATGGGGATGATTAAATAATTAATGGAATCTCATACCATGAAAAACTATGCAATACTATCATTAGAGCTCTTTAGAAAAAAATAAATAAACATTGTTTTTTGACACAGAATCTAACTGTGTAGCCCTAGCTGGTCTGGATTTTACTATGTAGACCAAATTGGCCTTGAACTCACAAAGATCCAACTGTTTCTGCCTCCCAAATGCTAAGATTAAAGATGTGTCCCACCACAGCAGTAGTTTAAAATTTTTCTTCTTTGATAGCTTCATATACTTAGTGAGTTTTCGTCTTTTTCTCTATCACCCTGTCTCATCCCGACTCCTCCTACTGAAACCCTTCTTTCCAACAAGGCCTGTGTCTGTGTGTGTGTGAGTGTGTGTGTCTGTGTGTGTGAGTGTGTGTGTGTCTGTGTGTGTGTGTGTGTGTGTGTGTGCATGGGCTTTGCCTGGGTTTATGTCTGGTGTATCACTTGCATGCCTGGTGCCAGTGGAAGCCAGAAGAAACCATCAGTTTGCTGGAACTGAAGTTACAGATGGTTGTAAGTCACTACGTAGGTGCTGGAATCAAATCCAGATTCAATAAAAAAACTAACCAGTGCTTTTAACTGGGACCGTCTCTCCAGCCCCAGAAGTCATGTTTTGTTGTTATTGGGATTGATTTGTTTATTTAAGCATGTGGTGTGTTTTTGTCATCTGGGAAGTGAAGGCAGGAAGGTGAGGTAGTCAAGGTCATTCTCTGCTACATAGGAAGTTAGGGTTGCCACAAAGCCCGTCTTCAAACAACAGTTTAAAACAATTCAAGGGGGCTGGAGAGATGGCTCAGTGGTTAAGAGCACTGACTGCTCTTCGGAAGGTCCTGAGTTCAAATCCCAGCAACCACATGGTGGCTCACAACCATCTGTAATGAGATCTGATGTCCTCTTCTGGGGTGTTTGAAGACAGCTACAGTGTACTTACATATAATGAATAAAATAAATCTTAAAAAAAAAAAAAAAACAATTCAAAACTCAACTAATTACAGTCATTGTTTGATAGATGAATGCCACAGACACTGAGGTAGAGAAGTATTTGACCTTATTTGAATCAGCAAGAAGCATACACAGTCATTCCTCACATGAAAAAAAAGAAAATAAACCTTTTGGAAGAGTAAAATCTCAGCTACTTTCCATTTCACATACCTTAAAATAATTAAAATGTGATATAAAATTTTAAACAGAGGGCTGGGGTATTTCTCAGTGGTAGATAGCTTACTTACCATGTTCTAGAGCCTGATTTTATCCCCAGCGTTCTGAAATACATGGTGGGTTTGTTTTTAAGTGTTGAATTGAAACCTAAGAAGCTATCATTTAAATGATACACATGAGAGGAGTCAGCTTAGTTTCCAAAGGAAAGGGGGTTTTCTATTCATGATCAGCATTCTGGCAGGGTTTCTTGTGTGGAGGTCAGAGGACAGCTTTGTGGAGTTCGTTTTTTCTTTTCCCACCTTTGTTTTGGTTTCTAACTCAGGTCTTTAGGCTTTTGCTGCAAGTACATTTATCTGTTGTGCCCTAAGGGGAGGAGTTCTTTGTTTTTTTGTTTGGTTTGGTTTGGGTTTTTTTGTTTTGTTTTGTTTTGTTTTGTTTTGTTGGTTTTTGGTTTTTCAAGATGGGTTTTTTTCTGGCTGTCCTGGAACTCACTCTGTAGACCAGGCTGGCCTTGAACTCAGAAATCCACCTGCCTCTGCCTCCCAGGTGCTGGGATTAAAGGCTTGCACCACCACTGCCCAGCAGGTAGAAGTTCTTTTTTTTTTTTTTTTTTTTTCCAATTTGCCAAGCTGTGACTGTTTATTAATTTACCAGATTACAAAAATACCATGGGTGACACCTTAGTTCATCCGTCTAATCAGCCTGTTTATCTGGTCTTCTCTGTTGCCAGCATCTCCACCTTCTACAAAGTGAGTTATCTTTTTCTTCATTCCACCTCGTGGGGAAGATAATTTGAAGGGCAACAGGAAGTTATTTGCTTCCTTGAAGCATTTCCCAACTGTATAGATCTCATGAATTAGTTCCTCCATGCAGATGATGCCAAACTTACCAAGAGATCGAGCAATCAAGGAATTATCTTTTGTTGTTGTTTTTGTTTTGTTTTGGTTTTTCGAGACAGGGTTTCTCTGTGTAGCCCTGGCTGTCCTGGAACTCACTTTGTAGACCAGGCTGGCCTCAAACTAAGAAATCCGCCTGCCTCTGCCTCCCAAGTGCTGGGATCAAAGGCGTGTGCCACCACTGCCCAGCTAGGAATCTTTCAAGGCAATCCGCTTCTTGCCGTAGCCTCCCTTGTAGATGAGTTCGTTTACTGACTTCAGGTTGGGGTAGCCTCATACAATGTACGGTTCCACAATCCCCAGCATGTTAATTGAAGCCTTGTTGAGCTTAACAAAGGTGCCATTGAAGATCTGTCAAAGACGAAGAAGCTGCCTTGCAGACCTTTGGGCTTACTCCATTGATACCTCAGATTCTGATGACAAAGGCCAGTTTTGGTTCTGCGGGCACATAGAAGTCCCCAGCTTTCCTTGCTGTCCTGGCCATCCGAATCTCAGTGCGGTACATCTATCTGCCTGTACTCCTTGTGATAGCGCTTTGCCTTCTCATAGATGAGCTTCCTCCTTGCCTATCACAGTGTCTTCAGGGCAAACTTCTTCCTCAAGCGCTTCACCTTCAACTCTGCGAAATTCCTTTGCTTTTTCTTAAGGGTTTCTGGCACAGTGGCAACCTTCTTTTTCTTCTCTGGAACAGTCTCCATGGTTCCAGCTGGAAAAGAAGAAAGAGGGAGACCAGGGAGGTTTTTTGTGTTTTGTTTGTTTGTTTGTTTGTTTTGTTTTGTTTTTTTGTTTTTGAGACAGGGTTTCTCTGTGTAGCCCTGGCTGTCCTGGAACTCACTCTGTAGACCAGGCTGGCCTCGAACTCAGAAATCCGCCTGCCTCTGCCTCCCGAGTGCTGGGATTAAAGGCGTGCGCCACCACGCCCGGCTGACCAGGGAGTTCTTAATTGACATTTCATTTGTATTCTGTAGACTAGCATGAATGGGCATTTTAATTCATTGACTGGAATATTTATCTCAATATCAGATCTCTTAATTTTTCTTCTGACACATACGTATTTTTAAATTGACTTTTGACTTAAGAGGTTTACACCTACACATTAACTGACTATCATGTTTTCTTTCAGGCTCACTAAAGCTTTTGGCTTTATTGCAAAAGAAGGTCAAGGTTTAATTTTTCTCCGGTGAACAAGCTTACAGATTAAGATTTATGTCCGTCCAAGAAGTAAACAAACATGCAGTTCTCCCTCCTATCATTAGTAGAAATGACAAGGAGTTTTTGGAAAGCATACAAATATACATAACTACAGAAACCAAAAGAGTGGGTTGCAACGAGGAAGGACCTGCAGATGAATATTACACCATATACCGAAACGTTTTCGACAAGGTACCATGATGCTCTTGAGTAGGGCATGTTTCGAGAGGCTCTTTGTTACCTAGCTTAACTACCACCTCAGTAATGCTTCTTGCCTGCCTGGCCACTGCTTTCTGTATGCTAGTTTGGGGAAGTTCCTCCATTTTTGTTAAACCAGGATGAAGAGGGAAAGCTCAAGTGCAGAATTTACATTTCCTGATGGCTAGTTAGGCTAGTTAGAGTCAATTATTTTAGTTTAGCAAGCAGTATTTTTTCCCCCAATAACTGGTTTGTACCCTCTGGTACTCATTTATAACATTTCCAAGTGAAGGTGCTAATTTGCTAGAATTTGCACTGTGAACAAGAACTAGTATTTTATGTTCTGGGTTTGTTTGTGGTATCAGTAAAATCTTGGTTTAGATATGATATGGCATGTTAAATTGAGACCTCTTGAGCCAGGTGCTATGCCACATGCCAGTCATCCCAGCTGGTAGGGAGGCTGAAGCTGGGGAATCCTACACAGCCAGGAGTTGGCAGCCACCATGGACAACATTATGACATAAAATCAGTGAATGAATCAATGAATGAAATTTCATCTAAACAGTTTGAGCCCTTTTAGAGTGCTAGATATGGTGGTATTCCTTTGCAGCTTCCACTTTAATGCTTTTCTGTATAGTCTAAATGGTGTCCATCGGTGTTCTGTTGAGACCTGGTTCTTGTAGCACACTGGCATGATCATTGTTCATGGAGTTACTGTAGTCGTATTGACTACCCATTCATGTACCTGAGTTGGGTTATTAGAGCACACAACGGGAACACGTGAGCTAAAAGATGAACAAGTATCAGGTACTTAGTGTGGAAAGCTTTTCGTTATGAAAGGGCCCTCTTTGAGGTAGACAGGGTGTGGCTATGGCAAAAAATAAAAAAAAGCACTGTATTCCTCAGATGCCTTCTCCTGGTACTTGCTGCCGATTAGTGACCTCTCTAGATCACTTGTGATAAAATGGATGTCTTCCTGGATAACTTTCTCTCGACACTATTTAGTAAACAAACAAACAAACAAAGCCACTTGTACGGGATAACACACCCAAGAAATGTAGCAGAGAAAAACAAGCATAATTTCAGATTTCAGAGAAAATTTTGGATGGATTACTTTTATTCCCTATATATCATCAATATTTTAAAAACAATGTTTTTCTGTTTTGTTTCATAACCTATTTAATTTTTTTGATAATTTTTGTGTAGACCTAGTATTATATCAGTGATGGATATACAAGATTAAGAAAAAACAGCCCTAATAAAGGGGCATGTGCTGTGGAGCCACCTCCACCACTCCCTACTCCTCCCCTGGCTGTCCTGGAACTCACTTTGTAAACCAGGCTGGCCTCGAACTCAGAAATCCGCCTGCCTCTGCCTCCCAAATGCTGGGATTAAAGGTGAGCACCACCACCAGGCTTTGTTAACCTTTCTTCTGTTCTTTTTCTCTGTTACACTTCCTGATAGTTGCTTTGCTTACATATTATTGGAAATTATGACTATGTAGCGATGTGAACTGTTTTCCCAGTTGTTTTGACATGTTGAGACTAGAGATACAATTAGGAGCTCTGATCTGACTTTCCTAGTGGAGGTGAGTGAGTTCAGATTACAGTATCTCAGTGGGGGATAGAGAGATTGCTCAGTGGTTAGCTGGTGCGTAAAGTGCTCTTCCAGAAGACCTGAGTTAGATCCTTAGTGCCCACATCAGGTAGGTCATAACTACGAGGAACTCCAGCTCGGGGGGATCTGAAACCTCTGATTTCTGCAGGTACCTGCACTCACATGCACACACCTATACACAGACACACATACAAATAATTAAAAATAGTATCAAAATAATGTAAAAATTAAGTCAAGAGACTAGATTTCAAAGGAGTAAGAGATATATAATTTAAAGACCTACAGTTGAGAAATGTAAACCTAGTATTATATCAGTTCATGTCTCATGTATGAGTTCATACCAAGTATAAAAGCCCTTTTCATATCTAGGATCACAGTGTCTACATAGTGACCCATGGAGAGCATGTGCTTGGTGGTTATTGTTTTTAGTACCTACTCATGTTGAGTTTGTAAGATGCTTATATGTCTAATTAATAATTATGTTTCACCTAAAAATAGCCTGCTTAAAAGGCTTTTCATCACCATATTTTCTATTAAAAAAGTTCAGTGCCACAGACAGAAAAATCATATTTCAGGTAATAGACCATGTCAGTGCATACAAGTCCATTCTTACTTCAATCAAAAAAGAATATGATGCCTTTATTGAGACAATAAAGAAAGGACGAAGAACTGCTTTTTATCTTCATGGAAAACTTAAAGTTTTGGCAGAAGAGCCTACAGCATTGGTGTATCACCAGAGAAGAGCAATCCAACTTGAAGCAAAGTGAGTGTGTCAATAACTAACTAGAAAAGTGTCATGCTACTGGGTGATAATCAGTGAGTCTTTTATATAAAAAAAAAAATCACTGTTTTCTTGATGTTACTACTTTGAGATAGGGTGTCACATTTTAGTCAGAGCTAGCTGAATTCACCAGGCTGGTCTTGCTCAAGGCCTTCAGCCTTCAAGTTATAGGTTACAAGATTATTCCATGCCTGCCTTTAATTAAAATGTTATTTTAAGCTATATTTTATATTCCCTTCTACCAGTTACTCTATATTTCAAGTTAAACTTAATTTTGCTTGAGAATTTTTATGATCCCTCTTGATATTATGAAGTTACATTATGTTGTCATAAAAGGAAGAAAGTTATTTCATGCATGGAAGATTTGTCAATACAAGTTCATGCTTCCCACCTGAATGACAGCACTTAATCTCATGATTCCAGTAGTAAGAAACCCACCAAGGAGAACAAAATCCTCCTTGAAAACTACTTTTAAAAAATTAGATTTCACTATGTAGCTCAGACTTAGAACAATCCTCCTGGCTCAGCCTGCCAAATGCTCGTTTCTTGGCTACAGTGTGGTCTAATAATTCTACTTTCAATTTCTGGCCTCCAGAATGGTGAGAAGATAAATGTTACTTTAAGTCACCAAATGTGTAATAATTGTTGCAATAGCCCCCAGCAGAATGAGAGTTTCTTGTTTTTGTTTTTTTTTTGTTTGTTTGTTTTGTTTTTTGTTTTTCGAGACAGGGTTTCTCTGTATAGCTCTGGCTGTCCTGGAACTCACTTTGTAGACCAGGCTGGCCTCGAACTCAGAAATCCGCCTGCCTCTGCCTCCCGAGTGCTGGGATTAAAGGCGTGCGCCACCACACCCGGCAGAATGATAGTTTCTTGTTTGTTTGTTTGTTTGTTTAAAGCTTCTTTAAGCCTAGTGTGGTGGCTCATACCTGTAATCCAGCACTTGGGAGGCTGAAGGAGTAAGATAACAAATTCAAAGCCAAATTTAGCTACATAATGAGACCCTTCCAAAAGAAAAAAGAAAAAGAAAAGAAAAAAGGAAAACTAAAAATACATTTTCAGTTGTAACTGAATAGATGGTGTTTTTGGCTAGATAACATTTATTGATTTGAAATGGGGTTTGCATTATGCTTTTTTTGTTTTTCAAGACAGGGTTTCTCTGTATAGCCCTGGCTGTCCTGGAACTCACTCTGTAGACCAGGCTGGCCTCAAACTCAGAAATCCACCTGACTCTGCCTCCCAAGTGCTGGGATTAAAGGCATGCGCCACCACCACCCAGCTTGTATTATGCTTTTATTGGCGATCTGAGAGGGAATTTTTCCTTATTTGTGGTCTGTCGCCTTCTGAGTATGGATTTTAAACTTCTAGTTCATAATGGCTCAAATTATAATTAGCCAAATAAAACAAAAATCTAGTCTTTTTTAAAATATTGTGAATCAAGAATTAGATTGGTTGTGACAAGCATATGAAAACTTTTCTGTTTTGTTTTGAAGAATGAGGATTATTGAAAATAATTCCACAGCAATTCAATCGCAAATAGATCAGATGAAGCAGCTGAGAATGGAGTATGACAAGAAAGAAGTAAAGCTCTGTGCTCCCTCCAGACAGCTTTGGAGACCTATCCCAGGTGCAGTGTCTTGTGTACAGTTCTATTCCAGAGACATTCCCCAGTGTGTCCAGTTGGCTGTCTCTTACACAAGCTAGTATAAGATGCTCATATATGAATACATTCAGTTGTACAAGCAACTTTAGGCAGGGTACTGTGGATCCAGGATAGAGCAAACTTCAAGCAGTCCTGAAGAATGTGAAGACTTACAATCTGCCCAGGTCACATGGTGTGCAGTCAGAAGCTCTCATATCAATGTTGGCATCATTTGAGAACTATTAGAACTGGAGATCTGTGGAGTTGGTAAGATTAGTCAGTAAAGTGCTTACTGTGCAAACTCAAGGTTCATCCCATGCAAAAGCCAGTGCCTGATCTGTAATCCAGTTCTGGGGTGGACAGAGACTGGTGGAAACAAGTGGATCCCCAGAGCTCATTGGCTTGAGGAAGACAGCTGGTATAAACCATTCATATCCACACACTCTTGCTGAACATGTACAACACACACACACACACATTTGAGGATCTTATCTCAGACTTATAATGTCAGAAACTTGGTGATTGAGTCCAGTGGGTGATATCTGAAGTTCTGATTATTCTGATTGAGAGCCACTGGTGCATTAACAACTGTAGTGTAGTAAGTTTGCTGAAAGACATTCATGGTGATGTCTGAGTTTACTGGTTTCATATCCCAGCTTCATGTAGAATTTGGAGAGATTACTTTGATGAAGAGATTATGACTCATAAGACTAAGGATAGTAACTCCAGAACTTAAAGCGGTTTTTTTTTTTTTTTTTTTTTTTTTTTTTGCTCAGTATTTATCCAGAGACAGAACCGGTAGGTGGAAACTTTAGAAAGACATATTTCACCTATATTGAAGAAGCTGTGTTTTTATCAACCCAGGTTTTCAAATTCTCTGGCATTTGGTAATAGTAGGGTTACTTTCAAATGCAAAATCGTGACTAACAAATTCCAAATAATAAATGTGAATAAACATAGAATTCATGGCACATTGGTTTACTACCAACAAGAGTCATGGGGAAAGAATGCTTAAAATCTAAAAGGGTTATTCCTGAGGGTGGGGAAATTCTGGAGAGGGTAGATTTGAATGTGTGTCTTGTTTTTTTTTTTTTTTTTTTTTTTTTTTGGTTTTTCGAGACAGGGTTTCTCTGTAGCCCAGGCTAGCCTCGAACTCAGAAATCCGCCTGCATCTGCCTCCCAAGTGCTGGGATTGAAGGCGTGCGCCACCACACCCGGCTTATTTTTTATTTTTATTTATTTATTTATTTATTTTTTTGGCTTTTTCGAGACAGGGTTTTTCTGTGTCCCTGGCTGTCCTGGAACTCACTCTGTAGACCAGGCTGGCCTCGAACTCAGAAATCTGCCTGCCTCTGCCTCCCCAGTGCTGGGATTAAAGGCGTGCGCCACCACGCCCGGCGATTTTATTTTTTATTTTGATCTAAGATGGGTTCTTTCAATGTAACCTGGCTATCTTGGAACTTTCTATGTAGACAAGAATGACCTTGACCTCACAGAAATCCACCTGCCTCTGCCTTCCCCCTATCCTTCTCTGTACTAGAATTAAAGAGTGCACGCGTGCGAGACAGGACTTTCCCTGTCCAAATACATTAAAATAATTAGTGCAGCAGGAGGCCTGTGATTGGATAGGAAAAGGGGAGGCGGAGCTAAGAGTTGCAGAGACAGAACGTCTCAGGAAGGACAGAAGAACCTGAACCAGCTTGGCTTTAAATAGCTACAGGTATATCATAAAGGTTAGAATAATTTGGATAATTTGTCTAATTTAGGTGTCCAGCTTTTATTATTATCAGTTGGTTCTGAAATTATTGTATTGGCATCCTGTGAATTGGGAATTTATTGATACATAAATCTGATTGGTTAATTAAAAGCTTCAAGAGTTTTGATTTACTTGGCTACTGGAATGTGGGACCACCAATTACAGGGGTTTATGGCTGAGAAGGAACTAGAGGAGCCAGAGACAAGCGAACCAGAGCTGGGAACACAGCGATCGGTCACTGTAGGGGCTAGCTAGAGTCAGCTGGCGCACAGGAGCAGAGAGTTGTGGTGGCCGACCTTGGGGTAGACAGTTGCTGCTGGTGTGGCAGCGAAGGGAACTACGGAGCTCTCCAGGCCTGCCAGAGAGTTGGAGGGCAGAGAGTAGCCCAATGGGACCATTCGAGGTCAGAAAGTAGCTGGATGGTAGCACAGGAACTTGGTGGGTCATTTTTTAATATTTCCCTCAGTGTGTGTGTGTGTGTGTGTGATGCACACATAGGACATTTCAAGAGTAAGAGACGTCTCAAGATTTGATAGGCATCAGTTTTGTGTTGGAAAAAAAAAAATTGTCCCAGGTTAGCTCTTAGTAATGGAAGCTGTGGTGTGAGAGAAATCCATTGGCCTAATCCTCAGTTGTTAGATGCTCTGGTTTGTATTGAACTATTCTTGATGCTGTATAAAACGCAGAAGGGGTTTGAGAATTTGCCTGTTAAGTTTAGGGTTCTCAGTACCACAATAAACAAACAGATGTAAAAAAAAAAAAACCCTATTAGCATTAAAATTTTTGTGATAATGGTATTTATGCTTGGTAAGCTTCAAGTACCTGTTAGTATTTCTGAATTATTTTATAATACAGTGAACATTCCTACATAAGACTCAGGGTTTTTGTTTGTTTTCCTATAGGGATGACTCTCCAGGACTCTGTTAATCTGGAAGCACTCAATAAACATAAGCAGTATCTTGAAGACACATATATAAAACTTAAACAAGACATGTCAACAATGTATGTACCAGCCCAAAAGAAAGCTGAGCTAGATGAGGAAAAGGTTGTGTTACTAAACCGGAGAGATATGGCTGAAAATCTGAACAAAGACCTGCAGTTTCGGTATGAATGTTGGTTATTGTAGGTGTTTTCTCTCGCTCTGCCACGTGGCCCTACTCAGTGTGTTGTCCGTGCTCTTTTGCAGCCATCAAAGACTGCAGGTTATTTCACACACACTTACTTCATGGATGAAGCAGAACATGAGAATGTCGTTTCAAGACGTCATGGAGAGAATTCGGAAAACCAAAGCTATCTATGGTAGTTTATCTGTATCTTTAATTAGCAAGAATAGTAGAAGTCACTTTCCCCCAGAGCTAAAGGTTTTCCTAGGCTTAGTTTTAAAAATCTAAGCAAACATATACTTACCTCTGCATGGGATTAGATGACTGGGGAATGTAAAGCCCTGGAGAGGCAGTGAGAAAAACACCTGGGGGCTGGAGATGGCTCAGTGGTTAAGGCTTCTCTGTCAGGGGACCCACAGTCAGCTCTCAGCACCCATATGGTGGCTCAAAAATGTAACTCCAGTTCCAGAGAATGACACCCCCATGCAGACTATATGCATGCAGAACACCAGTGCACATGAAATATAAATGACTTTGTAAAGAGAGAAGGGAGAAAAATCCCTCATTCTTGATCAAGACTGAGGCCAGGGAGGGGAAGTGACTCACTTTAGGAAGGGGATGGTGCTGTGTGAAAGCAAAGTAAAGCATGTTGTTGGCTCTAAACATGTTTATTTCTATTGCTAAACAGGCTGATAAATCATCACAAATTGTCCTTTCAATATTTAGGCGATAACAACATTGTTGATGAGCTATTTGAAGATGACCCAAATAAGACAAAAGAAGCTATAGTTATGCTTCACTACATTGAAAGGTAAATATCATTTGTATTTTGGGTTTGCTTGTTTGTTTTGGGTGGATTTTGTTGTTGCCTTTCTTTTTGTTTGCTTGTTTATTTTGAGATAACATCTCACAACCCAAAAAGCCTCACTACCAAATACAGGATGGCCTTGAATTCCTGATCATCCTACTGCCTCCCTCCTGACTGCTAGCCTGCAGGTTTGTCTTTTCTAGTGTAAAAATTCTGTTCTAGTTGACAACTTTAAACAAAAAATTAGAAATTTCTTTTTTCATCAATTCTTATGATTTTTTTTCAGAAAATTGTAGAATACCCTAGCTACTTCAATCTTTTTATAATTATTTTTGTTCTATGACATTAAGTTACTTGTTACCATATATAAAATTTATTTTTAATTTTAACACTTTCTTTATTCTGTGAGGGTCATGGGGATAGCAGTTCAAGTACAACTTGAAAGAATTCTTGCATAAGTCCAGGTTACAGACCATCATTGTAGAGACTCTGAACCTGAAGCACCTGGTAGTATTACATTCATAGTCAAAACACTCTACATGGATATCTGAGATCCGTGAAAACATTTTAAAGCATTTACCTTCAAAGCTAATGTACAGGCTGCCAAGGTGACGTGTGATCATATGTAATATCTATGCTCTTCAATGATAAACAGTTTCCATTGGTTGGTTTGTTTGTTGTTGTACAAAGAAATGGGTACAGGTAATTTAAAGCACAAAAGACTCTTGTTTTCTTACACAGTATATTTTCCTGAGTCTAGCAGGACTTTTTTTTGTTTGTTTGTTTTTTCGAGACAGGGTTTCTCTGTGTAGCCCTGGCTGTCCTGGAACTCACTTTGTAGACCGGGGTGGCCTCGAACTCAGAAATCCGCCTGCCTCTGCCTCCCGAGTACTGGGATTAAAGGCGTGCACCACCACGCCCAGCTCAGGCTTTTTAAAATTTAGTATCACTTAAAAATATTCATTACTATTACTTTCTTTATGTCCATTGGTGTTTTACTTGCATGTGTGTCTGTGTGAGGGTATAAGAAGCTCTGGCACTAAAGATACAGACAGGTGTGAGCTGCCATGTGGGTTCTGGGAATTGAACAGTGTTCTTAACTGCTAAGCCATTTCTCCAGGCCCCCAAATATTATTTGTGTACATGAATCTTGGTGTCCACAGAGACTGGAGGAGTCAGGTCCCCCAGAACTAGAGTTACAGGTGACTAATGAGCCATCCAGTATGGATGCTGGCAACTCTCAGAGGTGGCTCTTCTGCAAGAGTAGTATGTGTTTTTAACCATTAAGCCATCTCCAGCCCAAATTTAGTATGATTTTTAATAATTTGGGTGTGTTTGTCTGTATATGCATGCACAGATGGAGTGATGCACATGCGTATGCAGACCAGAGGTCAGGGTTAAGTTTCATTCTCTGATTGCTTCTCTGTCTTATTTATTTACTTACGTACTGTTGAATTCACTTATTTAATATGAGTGTACACATGCATATACCACACTCAAGTCGGGTCCAGGGGCAATGCACCTACCTTTACACAGCTTCTGGAGGACAAGCTCATGTCGCCAGCCTTCACTGAACCCTGAGGGATCCTCTGCCTTGTCAGCACTGGTATGAGAAGCTTTATGCAGTGCCAAGGTGTACGTGGGTGGTGGGTATCGGGACTCAGGTCCTCAGATTTGAGTGGCAAACACTTCACAAGCCAAGTCATTTCTCCATCAGGCTCTAGCTACCAGTTTTCACTTGGTAGGAAAACCTTTGTTAAGATTTGAAGTCTTACACATTTTGCTCTTGTTTTTTCCACTTTATTCAACATTCATTTGAGGCACTGTGTGACTCCCCTTTTCCTAAGGGCTAATTTGAGAGATTTGCTGTGTGAAGGAGGCTTACATGAACTATTATCTCTTTGAACTAGTATCTCTGCTTGAGGCTTATGTGAAGTATTATCTCTACTTGTAGTGATGAGGGATTGATAGCTGATAGACCAGCGTTGGCTTCTGAATATCAGGAACATCTCTTGGTTCTGCAGCTTCGCTGCATGCGTGTTGGGTGATTTCTCCTAGGTCCAGTTTCTAAGCAGATACCTCTTTCCTGATGATCTGTGAGAAGAGAAGCCCCAGCTCACTAACAACTCACTGTCTATGTTCTGAGTGAGGATTGTAGGGACAGAGGGCAGGGTCAGGTTCAAAGTTCCTCAAAGGGTCAGAATTTAATCCCTTTAATCTAGGGTCAAAACAAAGCCTAGAATTCCAGAGAAACACTGAACATGGCACTGAGTGAATAAATTTGGTTAAAACGTACAGATTACCGTTTGTTTTGCACTATATCATTATACTTAATTTCTAATATTTGGGATTTGTGTATCTTTGTAATATGTTTTAAAATGCTATGGTTGTAGGTTCAATGACTTAATCTCCCTTGGTGAATATGAGAGGGCAGCTTGTTTCGCAGCAAACAGTCCAAAGAGAATTCTTCAAAATACTAGTACAATGAATAAATTTAAGGGTAAGCAAATCTCTCTGAAATAGATAGATAGATGCAAATTGTACTTTTTTTTTTCTTGATAGAATGAAAATAGTATTCCAAGAGGCTAGTCTTTCTTTGCCCCATCTTTATTATTTGTTGTTTCATTACCTGTAATATTAGGGGTTTCTTTTAATTTTCTAACTTAAATTATGAAACATTTCATACATAAGAAAGCATGAAGAAACAGTATTAATATACTCACATCAAGATTTCATAATATTAATTTTTTGTCAAACATGTTCCATATGCTTTTTCAAAGCTTTTTTTTTTTTTTTGGTAGAGTGACATCATAAAGTAAATTATACATTTTGGAGGCATGATGCTGAGTGTGAAATATGGGGGCTTCATACATGCTAGGCAAGTACTCTACCATGGAGATAGACCCCACACCCAGCCCAAATACTACATATAAAGTACATAATTTGCTAAGATTGACATATGTACATGCCCGTCACATTATTATATATACATACCCATGACCCCATCACCACAAAGCTCCTTCATGCCCACTGGCAGCTCTCCTCTCCACACACCTACCACTGTCTACAGACTCTCCTCCTACACTCCATGCAACTACGAGCTTGATTTCAGTTACTATAGGTAAGTGTTTTTCTGTAACTAGGACAGGCAGTAGGTGATGGCATTATTATTATGATTATGATTATTATTATTTGGGGTGCAGGGTCTCCCTATCAGGGGATATGGGACTAGCAGATAGCTGGAGAAGGAAGCCATAAATAAGTAACAAAATAGAATATTTGCAGAAGTAACACTTCCTCTCAGCTCCCTTCTGGGTGGCCAATCCCCGGGAGGCCTTGGAGGGTCTGCAAGCTAGTAAATCAACTCTGTCTATGTTGACCAACTCAAGAAGAGTGGAGGGGAGTCTATCCCAGGCCACGCGACTCTTAAAGCCTAGAGCTCTTCATAGAGATATTGGTTTCTAAATTCCCTTATATGGAATCTGTTCTTGTGAATATACAGGGGAGGGGGGGGAAAGATATTTAATTTATTCATCTGTTATTAGACATATCACATGATGAAAATAAATGTAAGGTGTGGGCTAAGACTAAGCCACGCCACAACTAGAAACAGTTTCTTTTTTTTTCTTTTTTTTGGTTTTGGGTTTTTTATTTTTTTAGTAAATAACAATCTCAGGGTTCACAGTGCGACCAAATATCCTGCAACACTAGACAACTTAGTATGACTCTTGTCTCAAAATAAAATTAAAACAGACTGGAGGTATAGTTCAATGGTAGAGTGCTTGCTTAGCATGTGGGAAGCCCTGGATTCAATTTCTAATACTGCAAAACCCTTTGACAACCCAGCCACACAGGCCAGTGATATTGAATAGAGAGCCAACAGATAAGCCAAACATAATGATGGTCAGTTAGTTTTCACAAAGACATCGAGAAAATACAATGACACTGATGAAGCAGCTCAGCAGGTCAGGCTTCGCCACCAAGCCTGAGGACCTGAGTTTATGTCTTTATTCTTGTATTTCCCTTCTTCTAAGAATGTGGGTGTGCCATTGTAAGGGGCGGGAAAGGTCTTCTCAATTACTGTAGTAATAGCTGGCCTCAGTGTGTCTTGAGTGTGGCCATGTTGACTGCTTTAGTCTTTGCTTTTTAGAACTTGTCTTTGCTAGCAACTTCTATCTTTGTGTTGTGTTGGTTCAGAAAGTACTGCTTCAGATGGCTTCTGAACTTAAAAAATTTTTAAAGACTTTTAAACATGAATACAGGAAATATTTACATCATTTCCACTCTACCTTCTCCCTTTTTCAACTCCTCCCATGTCCCCCCACTTTCTCTCAAATTCATGACCTATTTTTTAATTATTGTTGTTATAACAACACACACACACATATCCTATGAATCCATTCAGTGTTGCTCTGGTTGACTCCACTGCTGCTGCTCTTCTTGGTTGTCATCCCATGGTACTGGCATCTCCAACACGCTGGGGTCTTCTGCTATAACTAGGCTTCACCAATAGCCTCTCATAAGTTCTTTTCATTATGCCAAGCCTCGACTTCTTTGCATAACCCCTTTAGTCCTGGGCTGAACTGCAACTGAAGCTTCACCCTTCACCAATGGCTTTTCCCGGCCTCTCACAGTTCCAGTCCTCAGCTGCTCTTCATAACTCCTTCATGCTTTCAAAACCAGTGCCATTTGGGTGATTCTTACATACTACCAAGTCCAGCTACAATACAAGGTACAACCGTGGCTATCTCTGAATACAGCTTCTTTGTACTCTCAGAAAACACATTCCAGAAGATTTCACCTCAGTGATGCTGGTCTCTTCTTAATTACTGCTAATTTCATAGTTCCAGCTAACCAGCATCAATTATCCCAGTACCCCCCCCCCTTCTAGACTCTAAACCCATAGCTACATGGTTAGAGCTGCTGAGTTCCTGCTGGAACATGGACCCCTTGTTCTATTACATTATCACCAACTTTCTGTTTTCCAACTCCTTCACTGCCTAAGCTTGGCTGTCCTGGAACTTGCTCTGTAGATTATCCCCGAGCTCAGAGATCTTCATGGCTCTCTCTCCTGAATGCTGGGATTAAAGTCATGTACCACCATGCCTGGACTTAAACTTTTCTTTACCTGGAACTTGTTCTGTACCTGGCTGGCCTTGAATTTAGAGATCTGCTTGCCTCTTGTCTCCTAGGATTAAAGGCATGTACTACCATGCCTGGACCAAAGCTTTTTATTGTAGATCTTAGTCAAGTTGAAAATGGAGACTAGACATCACAATCCATCCCTTGTCAATTTGACACATAATTGTATCTGCTTATGTCCAATTGAAAATAACCAGGTCATAATAACACATAACATTCCATAATTCTCATACAACTGCAAATGGATAAGTTTAGCTATGTGGGATCACCCTGAGATCACCACTCCTTAATCTGTTTATCTCCTTGAACACAGAATTTAGTGTCATTCCACTTCTGATGCCCCTTTACTCTTTCAACCATCCATTTTGTAAATTTTTCCCTTTCTAAGCTTGCTATGGTCAAAATGTTCTTCATGAGAGAAAACCAGAGGACAAAGTCTATGCTGGGCTTTTTTGAGACTTTCTTTGTCAATGCAGTTAATCAAAATTTCTTTACCTTAGCTTCAGGTATAGTCTTTGGACAAGGGCAAAAGCAGCAACATCCTTCATCCAAAGCTTCCTAAGAATGCTCTCCAGAGTAAAACTCTTCATCAATCACCAGTGTCTTCCATATTCCTTCTAGGGTGGCCCTTTAAGTCCCACTTAAAGCGTTCTGTGGCTTTCCAAATCCAAAGTTTCAACAAAATCTACATTCCCCTAAACATGGTCAAGGCTATCACATCCATACCCAAGTCCCAAGTCCCAACTTCTGTTTTAGTTAGGACTTCCATGGCTATGAAGAGACATCATGATCAAGACCACTTTTTTTTTTTAAATTTAAGATTTATATTTATTTCATGTATATGGGTACACTGTCACTGTCTTCAGACACACCAGCAGAGGGCATTGGATCCCTGTTACAGATGGTTGTGAGCCACCATGCGGTTGCTGGGATTTGAACTCAGGAACTCTGGAAGAGCAGTCAGTGCTCTTAACCACTGAGCCATTTCTCCAGCCCCACAAGGCAACTCTTATGAGATCAAATATTTAATTGGAGTTGGCTTGCAATTTCAGAGGTGTAGTCCATTGTCATCATAGCAGGCAGACATGGTGCTGGAGAAGGAGCTGAGAGTTCTGCATCTTGATCTGAAGGCAACCAGGAGAGAATGGCATCCTCAGGCGGCTAGGAGGAAGCTCTCTTCTACAGTGGGTGGAGCCTTAGCATAGGAGGAGACCTCCAAAGCCCAAACCCACAGTGACATACTTCCTCCAACAAGGCCACACTTCCTAACAGTAACATTCCCCTATGGGCCAAGCATATTCAAACTACCACAGTAGGTTCTCCTCTAAGTCTGTCTGTAGCCTCTCCAGCCACTGATAGTTGTCTAGATTACACACAGGCATTGCCTTCTATTGACTAGGAGATATCTGACCTTCTGCTGGCTCTCAGCAATTTTTGGCATCCTTGAACTTGCAGACAAATTACTATACTCTGCCTCCATCTTTATGTGGCCTACATAGTGATACAATTATTAAAAATATAGAATTTATTCTATATCTACTGTTAAAGCTTTGGAAAATGTAAAGGAATTTAAAAAGTGATATGAAATATAAAAGGCAAACTAATTCTTAATGTATTTGACTCAAACTTTTCTTTTTGTAGCTATTGGAAAAATTAGAGGAAAGCCTCTCCCATTACTCTTGTTTTTTGAGGCTATATTTAACACCAGTCAAGCTTTCAAACGTCCTATTAATGCTGACCTAACCATGGAGGGAATCAAATGTGGATTATCTGAGGAACGGCTTGATTTAGTCACCCACTGGGTTACCCAGGAAAAGTAAGTAAAATTAGGCTACTAACTAAGCTACTAGCTTAATGTCAACATGTAATTAATAAGGTTGTTTTCCTCTGACTTGTAATAGTTGTCATCTGTGAGCTAGAGTTTCTCTGTGTGGCCTAGGTCTAATCCCTCTGCCTCAGTCCCTTACATGCTAGAATTATACGCTTGTGATACTACATTCAGCTAATGGTTTGTTATAAATATTGTATTTTAGGATTTACTTCAGTTCTGTGTTGAAATTAATTAGAAAGTATCCAAGAAGGCCCAGTCACTGAGAGCTCAGACTAAAAGTCAATTAACTGAAGTTTACAAAATAAAATATGGCAAGCTAGTGGCAGATGTAAGTTGAGTGACATGGACACAGAAGGATTGGTTGATAGCACACTTCTAGGGAGAGAAAAGGCAAGGAACCTGATTCTGAACAGGCTGTGGCCTGTGTGTTATAACCTAGGAGGTAATATGTACGGAGAAGGAACACCCCCATGGTTATACTGAGGAACATTTAAGCCAGCTGGTCACTTCTTGAAGCCAGCTCTTCTACAGACTGTCAGATTTGTGCTAATGTGTGTAGGGCTCACCAATCTAGAACCCAAATCTGAGAAGGGGTATGGGATGTGAGGGGAAGGTCACATGGGCTTCCTAGTAATCGGAGTGCAGCCATACAGGGAAGGGCCAGAGCCAAGCAGGGAAATAGCAAAGTCTTAGCCACATTTCCCAGACAAACCATGTTTGGAACTGCTCCACCTTGAGGGAAGGGCCCTGCCTTTCATGTCTACCAGCTTGGTTGGTTTATAAAAAGAGAAAAAAATTAAACATTCTGATTTTGAACCCCTCCACTTTTAACCCCAATAAACAGAGTTCATATTTACTGCATGTCCAATTCTGAGACATTTTGTAGAGGTATTAGAATTTAATTTTAATGTTAGCAGCATTTTGTTAGGTGTATAGAAACACCACTATTATGTGAGCCCTGCTATTTTGTAGCCATTAATTTAAAATATAACTAAAGCACAATTACCATATAAGCACCAATTAGACATGATTATTCTGATCATGCCCAATTTTCCTTTGGCTTATGCTGAAAATTTCTGAGTAGCATTACTGTGGTAGTACAGATGGTTGATTCACTGTCGTTGGGTATAAACAGGTACATTTAAATATTGGACCAAATGAGGTGATGCAGTTAAACTGTTTGGAGAGAACTGTTTCCTAAGTTTCTCCTCGTGGGTAGCTGTATCCCCTCGATACACTTTGCTTCTTATTATCTCTAACAGATTTAAACTAGCAGGTGCTCTAACTCTTAGAGCTGGGCCCTGGCATGGAGGGAGCACACAGAAGAACTTCGTGAAAACAAAGGATCTGATGATGAGATATAGCAGGAGGTTTTTAACACTGCTTTGTGTTCTGGCTGGTCAGATGTGCACAGCAGCCCAGGAGCTATCTTGGATCTGAGAATAGAACACACACACACACACACACACACACACACACACACACACGCCAGTTATTATTAAAATGCCTTGGCTAACTTAATGACTGGTCATTCATTCCTACATCTTTGCCTGCTACCCTAGATCCAGTCGAGGAAGTGACCAGTGGCCACTTAACCAAAGTTTCACAATCCTGGTTGGCTTTTCTCCTCTGCTACTGTGTCCCCTTCTCCCCTCCCCCAGTCTTCTGATTCTCACTGTGTCCTACCTGTGCAACTCTCAGTGCCCCACCCCATGCTCAGCCCCTGGCTATTGGCAGCATTATTGATAGATCATAAACCAATTGAGGGCAAGGACCTTCAGTGTCAGTAAACACAGATTTCTGATTAAATCAAAGCATCAGAACCGCCCTCTACAGGGAAATGTGGTTTTCCTTTTAGTGTGAATACTTGCAGGATCTAATTATGAGCCAAGATTGTTCCCACTAGCATTTGCCAACGTCTAAAAAATTGTTATATTCTGCAGACTCTGGGCAGACTCTAGGTAACTTATGAGAACATTGAGATCCCCAGGTGCATGCGGACCTTGCTTACCTGGCAGTTTCAGTTCTGTCAGTCTTGCAGGAGAGTGTCTTGCTTATAGACATTAAGACATTTGATCTCAATTTTCCCAAGATTATTTCCCCAAAGGAGAATTGTTTTTGGTTTGACCAATCTCGAATGTGTTTAATTTCTACCACATTATCAATTGTTATTGACTTACAATTTTATAGGTTATTTGTAATCCATTTATAGTCTTGAATTTTCAGATATTTCAGTCTCAGCCACTCATCAGCAGTTCTCTGACATATGCTGTAATGATCTGCTTGTTTCAGGCTGACATTTTCTGAGAAGGCTGGCGATATTATTTTTGCTTATGGAGAGCAGCACACATACCACAAGCCCAGATGCTTGGCGTTAGCTCAGATTATCTACAATGAGTGTGGGCTGCACAGGAAAGCTCTTCTTTGCTTGTGTAAACAGGGTCAGATTCATGAGGCTATGGAACACATACAACAGTCCAAGGACATTAACACTGGTAAGTAAAAAAGCCTAGTTACTAAATACACTTTAACTCTAACATCACTCATCGAAGCTGGCATTGTTTGAAACTTAGCTTATAAAATACTTTTATACATACTGATAGGAGATTTATTTTGTAAATTTTCATGAAAATAAGATAGAGTTATTTGAATTTCATGATACATATGATGCATTTTCTCAAAGGAAACATTTATATGTGGCTATTACTAGAATCATGTAGTATTAAAGACAAATTTATTTCATATGATAGACCATACTACATAAAGAATTTTTAAAAAATAACTATTTTTTATATATACTAATATACATATAGTACATATATGTATTATAACAATTATAAATGAAGTATTAGTAATTCTCATTTCAGAATTTTGAATACCTAGCTTGCAAAGGGATGTTATTTGAGAGAACTGTAAACACTTGACTGGCCCTAGTTCAATGGCCTTATATAGGTGACTGATCCTAGTTCAGTGGCCTGATACAGTTGACTGGCCCTAGTTCAATGGCCTGATATCTTAACAAGAATCTCAACAGGGTGAGCTTATGGAACTGCTGGCCAACAGCCCCATCCCTCAGGCATAAGCCAATCGCCATTTTTAGGCTGTTTGTTTAGTCTAAGAAGTGACAAAAAACTAACAAATTAGTAAATATAAAAAAATAAATAAATGAAGAAATTGTAAAACAGACCAAAACAGACATTTTAAGCCATATTTCTCAAGAAAAAGGATATGGGGCTGGTGAGATGGCTCAGTGGGTAAGAGCACCCGACTGCTCTTCCGAAGGTCCAGAGTTCAAATCCCAGCAACCACATGGTGGCTCACAACCATCCGTAATGAGATCTGGCGCCCTCTTCTGGAGTATCTGAGGACAGCTACAGTGTACTTACATATAATAAATAAATAAATCTTTAAAAAAAAAAAAGGATATTTGTGACTGTTGAATTTGATCATTTTCAAGTAGTGAATTGATGTTCACTTATGATGTATTTCTTAATGCTCTTAATGTCTTCATTCATTGATATCAACATCATACCTGACATTACTGTCAGAGCAGTAGCTAGCTGCTTACGTGCATTATTGGACTTAATCATTTTGTTGAGTCTGATGTAACTTTTGTTATACTATCTTCTTTATAGACAGAAACTGAGTGTGTTTGTTTTCCCAGAGGATAAGGCACAAAGGGACGTTTGCGTAGTTATACAATAACAGAGAGCCTGGTACAGTGGAATCACTCTACTAAAATTTGTTGAGTAAATTATGTATTGTATTATTAACTAAGGATACAGATTCAGTTTCTGTACTGGTTTTTCATGTGAAAGAACTATATTAGTATTTAGATGTGAAATATGGCTATATTCTGCTTGTATAGTAAGCAATAGAATGGGTCAGATTTGGAATTTCTAATTAGAAAATTCTGCAGATAATATTGTCAAAGAAATCAATCTATAGGAGAGAAGTTTGAATAGCTATTGAGTGTAATAGAGATGGGTTAACCTTAGATGTTAAAACTCAAGATGAGAGATTTAAGCCATAAACTTGTTACTTTTGTAAGAAACTTTTTTCCTATTTGTTTGCTTAATAGTTTGATTTAATTGATGTAGAATAATATTCTTCACTTCCTTCTCCCCATCTTCTCTCTTAACCTCTTTTTTCTTTATATGTATGTATGTGCATGTATTCATATATACATACATGCAGGCACATATAATAATAGATGGAGGAAAGGTGTGAGTACTGGGGACCAGGTAGACCATTTTATATTATATCATGTGTAATTCAGAGAAAATGAACATTTCTAAGCCTGTTTTCTTACTGGTAATACAAAAATGGTGATATATCACTAATTCTTAGTAGCAAAGTCAGTTTATTACTGTTAGTTCCTGGTACACAATACATTTGTTCAGTAAAAACTAGATTGCTCTGTATTACCTTTTAGATACAAATTACATTTATAATAGTTCACAAAAGACATAGAATTTATTTTGAAAATTATTTCTTGTGACCTAAAAGACCTTATGTTGAAAATTTAGGAAATTAGCTGGAATGTGGTGGTGCATAACTTTAATTCTAGCACTCAGGCAGAGGCAGGTAGGTCCCCAACTTTGAGGCCAGTCTCATTTGCAGAGTATGTTCCAGGATATCCAGGGCTACACAGAGAAATGCTTTCTTGAAAAACAAGCAAACAAATAGAAGGAAGGAAGGAAGGAAGGAAGGAAGGAAGGAAGGAAGGAAGGAAGAAAGGAAGGAGAAAATTTAGGAATGAATGTGAATTTTATAAATATAGAGCTGTAATTGTAGTTTTGGGTAGCTTAGTGTTTAGAGAGCATATGAAACATATGAACTTCCTTTTCTGGGGTTAAAAATGGCAAAATGTTGGCACAACAAGATGACTAAGTAGGTGAAGAAGCCCGGTGGCCTGGACTGGACGGAAAAGCAGAGAGCTGACTCCTGCAAGGTCACTCCTGGTGACGTCTGCTGTCATCAGCACCAAGTTGCCTCCCCACCCCCACCTAAAATAAGTAATAAAAAATGATTATATGCTGTCAGTTTCTAACTACTAAAAATAGTTATATTGAGCTTGCTTCTATGACTGATGATTTAAGTTCAGTCACAGGTGAAATGGAAGAGCCAACTCTCCCTTGTCTTCCTGTCTCACCTGTACACACGTCTATATATGTACACATACATGCATGTACACACATACGTGCACATATATATGTTTACACACATATGTGAACACACACACGTATTCACACATATATGCAACTGGACTCAACTGTGTACCAGTGCACACATCCACATACATGCAAAAACATAAATAAACAATTAAAAAAGCCCAAGTACATTGATTCATTACTTAAAAATAGGCTCTTATTATGTAGCCCAGGGCCTCAAACTCACAATTTTCTTTCCTCCAACTTGTCAAGTGCCAGGACTGCAGACATGTGTTATCATGGGCAACTTTATTGACTGCTTCTCAAGATATTCAGTTTTGAATTTTCAAGTACTTGATACTTTTAGGGAACTCATGACTAAATTCTATTTTCTGTACAACACACATAAAGATGAAATTATACTCTCTAGAAATTGGTCTGTATCTGTGCAACAAGGCATGCAGGTATCCACAAAAATAAATAATTTTTAAAAAACCAACCACATTGGTTTAATACTTTAAAACAGACAAGAAAAACTCAACCTAGTATTAGATAAAATCTTACGAATTCTCTCCAACTGTAGTGCTTTTCAGAGGTGAAAACAGTTACAAAGATGAAGTGACAAGTTCCTGACTGCCAACCCCTCCCTGTTCAACACAACACATCTCTGTTCCCGAATAGTATTTAACATACATTCCCTGATATTCCTTGTTCTGAGTTGTCCTTTCTTGCTTCTTATTGTGGCTAAAGTTGAAGAGAAGACTGTTTAGTTTATATTGGAATCATAGTGAGATGTAGAGGTATGGGAAAGAATGCAGGCTGGCAGTAGATATAGGTAGTTACACATCAAGGGAGTGAGATTTGTTCCAATGTTTCACTCACAGATGACCTGATACAACTCATAACAGCATGTCCCCAGATTGACTTAATTAGATGTCTTACTCAAGAAAGGAATGAGAAACCACCATTTTTATCTTTTGGGCTTGCTGTACTCCATATGTTTTCTGTGGATATGAAAAAAGTTGCCGTGAGGCTACTTCAAGAAGTCAGTAAAGGCGGGAAAGGTAAGTGTGTGCACACCACATTCAGGAGCAAAAGAGACTTCTGCTGGGAGTTAGATCAAGAGCAGGCCCAGCTCTCAGTTGCCCACTACTCTCCCTATGCTCTGTCTGTCTGTAGTTTGGTCTGTGACTATCACCTGTTGTGCCCTTGTTGCCCACCTGTCTCTGTATTTGTTGAACAACACAGAGAGCATGGTATGAGAGAGGGATGAAAACACCTTCCCACAGAAACCTTTTACAGTTTACAAGGGAGTAAGTTATGCTACTGACCCAGAACACAGCACTCAGACTACAGTCAGGAGCTATCAACCTATAGCTAAACATTGTTTCTAACATTCATGGGTTATTTGTTTTGTTTAAGGTTGCTTTCAACTGTTTTGCTGTTTTCAACAAGTAATTCTCTCTCTCTCTCTCTCTCTCTCTCTCTCTTATAGAAGAGGACATAGTTTAAGATTAAAGCTATGCATTTAGCTTCAGTTGTAAAAGGTAATTTAGTAGGTAGCCCAGGCATGGTAAATCGGTTACATACTTTTCTTAAAGGAGGGTTAAACTTAAAACAGGCTGAGTACACATTAGGACAGCAGATTGAGTTTTAAATGTCTTTAAAGATTTATTTATTTATTTATTTATTTATTTATTTATTTATTTATTATATGTAAGTACACTGTAGCTGTCTTCAGACACTCCAGAAGAGGAGTCAGATCTCGTTACCAATGGTTGTGAGCCACCATGTGGTTGCTGGGATTTGAACTCAGGACCTTCGGAAGAGCAGTCGGTGCTCTTACCTGCTGAGCCATCTCACCAGCCCCGAGTTTTAAATGTTCTTGAAGTATAGTATTAACTTGATTTTGAGTTCTGACAAAAGTTCATTCTCCTTGAAGGCAAGAGGTATTTTCAGAAAAAAAAAAAAAATTACCATAAGTAAGTACCCACAAGTGCTACAGGAAAAGAGATACTAATGAGCTATTTATGGAGTTCACGATAATTAAACTTAGCTCAAAATTTCCAGAGTTAACATTAGAAGTTTGTAAATGTGAAAATTACCATGTTAGTAAGTCTGTTGACAATGGGATATATTTGTTGAAGGAATTAGAATGACAAATCTTTACTAAGCTCAATGAGAATTGTAAGAGGTAGCACTCTTATAAAAGGTTGATGTAAGTGACCATATAAGTTAGCAATCATTTTACATGTATTTTAAATATTAATTAGCTATAAGCCTTATATAATTTAATTTCCAAATCCATTATATGCATATTTTCATATGATAGTTTCTCTTAATGTAACTTTGCAGTGACAGTGAGGAACTAATTAAATCTTACATTTTCTCCTTACATTAATTTAATATAGAAGCCTAAGCAAATACATTTTTAAATTGTTGTTTGAAGTTAAAGAAAGAATATTAAATTACCTGAAGAGGAAGATAATTTAATATTCTAAATTTATCTTACAAGTAGTAACTAAACTACTTGATAGGAAAATAACAATTGTGTTCAAAATTAAATAGTAATGAAGATATTAATCAAAGAAAAGTCTTAGCAAAGTTTTCTAAGTAATGCAGGTGGTAGGTAAGACATTAGTTCCATAAACTGATGGATACTGGGTTGGGAAGTAGCCCCATCAATGCTCAGTTCCCAGAGCACATATAATAAGTCAGGCATGGGGGCACACATTTGTAACTTCAGTACTGGGGAGTCAGGAAGGCAGGTCCTGGGAGGCCTGCTGGTCATCCACTATAGCCCACGTGGCAAGCTTTCAGGTTAGTAAGAGACCCTGACTCCACAATAGAAGATTAGTCATTCTTAAGGATTTCACTTGTGTATACTTCTGTGACCATACATCTACAACATCACATGTGTCCCCTCATACACAAAGCAAATACATAAACAAATAATTGATAAATACCAAAGAGAGTTACTATCAATTATCTTCCAAAAGTAAATCATACTAGATTTCTTTAAAAGAAAACCCTTTTGTTTCTTTTAGGAAAATATTAGTTATAGATACTAACTACATAGAGCATTCTCTATTTAGGGGAAGGGTTAAGGTTCGCAAAGGAGTTTCTTAAACTCTTGTGCAGCCCTACTAGAGCATTTATGAAGCTGTTTGAAAGTATTATGAAAATTCAAGCACAAGACTATCAGCCTCGATGGTTTCGAGCAGTGCCTCGTGCCTATAAGAAGGGGCTGTACTCTACACTTTCTGAGCTCCCTGCCTTACAGCCTTCAAAAAAGCTACCTGATACAAAGGAGATGACTGGGGAGCATGGACGGTGAATCATGTTCCAGGGGTGAGTTGACACATTAGCATTCAGGAACTTACAAGACCTGGGGCTAAGCACTCAACTTATCATAACATGAAACTTACTGGTCCAAGGCCTGGTTTGAGAGTAACTGTGTTGCAACGATGCCTATTTTTGAAGGATTATCACGTTAACAGGAAATTCTGTAATGTAATACTGTATTTTTTTTTCCAGATGTGATTGAGCATCTTGTGATGAGTGATTTATTTTGCTCCTTAGAAAAGTGGCAAGAAATAGCAAATATCTGTTTGCAGAATGGTTTTAAAAATTTGTCTAATGACATCATGTCCATTCTTCGATCCCAGGCTGGAGTTTCAGAAATTTCTGAAGATGATACCACCAACATAATGGAACATGTTTTTTGGTAGTTCTGTATTTTAACCCCTGAGGGCGCTTGTTCAACATTTTACAGGCATTAGCTGGGGAAGCTGGTTTTAGCATAATTAATATAAATAAATGTTGAGTATAAAGCTCTCAGCAGTAAATCACACTTCTAAAATGATGTTTACATTTGATCTTGAAACACTGAAACATTGCTTCACTCTATCATGTGGCTACTTCTTTTTATTTGTTTGTTTGTTTGTTTATTATATGTGAGTACAATGTTGCTGTCCTCAGACACACCAGAAGAGGGCATTGGATCTCATTACAGATGGTTGTGAACCACCATGTGGTTGCTGGGATTTGAACTCAGGACCTTTGGAAGAATAGTTAGTGCTCTTAACCGCTGACCCATCTCTCCAGCCCCCATGTGGCTACTTCTTATAGCGAATATTGAGCAAATCCAAGAGTATAACTTTGAATAAAATAGCATAGCATTTCTACCTTAGAACAAGCTGATGTCCAAATAGATACCTTTGATATCATCTGATCTCATACCTAGAACTGAAAGGGTGTGGGTAATGCTCTGCCAGTATGCTGGCTTTCTAAATGTCAAATATTGGAACTTTGCTTCGATAAGAAAAGTAGAATATTATTTAAAGACTGGACATGTTGAAAAAAAAAAACTAGACTAGCTTTGTTCTGCTGATTCAAACATGGCTCTATTCTTTGATATCTGTCCATATCCTTGGACTCACACACATGCACTTGCACACACACACTCACACACATACACTTTATATATAACCTTTGCCATTTATATACAGTGAAGGTCAGACTCCTCCTGAAGTTTAGAATCTTGGCATGTTTTGTTTTGTTTGTTTGTTTGTTTGAAGACAGGATTTCTCTACGTAGCCCTGGCTGTCCTGGAACTTGAGAGGCTGGGATTAATGGCATTTGCCACCACCACTTGGATCTATCTTTAAGAACAACAACAAAACTCAATCCACTTCTCTCTATTTCATATAATTCTAGGGGTTTCTAGATATTGAAAGAGCAGGTCTCGAGAAAGATCCTTTTTCTTTACTGTTTTTTGTTTTTTGTTTTTTTTTTTTAATCATGTAACACCCACAGTGGCTTAATTCAATAATGATTTCCTTATTTCCTATTAAAGTGAATAAGATAATATAATTTGTGAGTTCCTGAGATCTTGAAGTAAAGTTGCAAACAGTTATAACCCTGATAATAAGCATGAAAGGGGAAGCATTTTAGCCGGCATGGAGACGTGTCTGTGGGTAGGGCTCACTAGAATTTATTACAGATTTGACTTGACAGATAGCAGCAGAAATGACAGTAAACCCAGCAGTTCAAATTTTGCTTTGTTGAGATAGTCTTACGGTGTAGCTCAGGCTGGCTTCAAGCTCACCCAGTCTTCTTGCCTTAGCCTCCACAGTATTGATTATAGTTGTGAGCTGCATGGTTTGGCTTCTTGAATTTTTATAAGGGAAGAAATGAGTTCTTGTCACACATTTTAAATTTTTTATTTTAATATTCTGTGTATGGGTGAAATTTTGCCTCCATGTGATGCAGTACTCAAAGTGACCAGAAGAGGGTTCCAGATCCCCTGGAACTGGAATTGTGGGTGGTTGTAAACTGCCATGCTTCTGCTGAGAATAAGAACCCAGGTTCTCTTAACTGCAGAGCCATCACTGCAGCCCTTAGTAATTTAAAAGAAACATTTTATTTTATGTTTTGCCCAAATATGTCTGTGCACCATTTGCATGCCTAGTGCCTGTGGAGACTAGAGAGGGCATCAAATCCTATTTGCTGGAACTGGAGTTACAGATGTTTGTGAGCCATCATGTGGGTGCGGGGAATCAAACCCAGGTCCTCTGGAAGAGCAGGCAGTGCTCCTAACTGCTGAGCCACCTTAGTCATTTTTTGTTTTGTTTTGTTTTGTTTTTTGAGACAGGGTTTCTCTTTATAGATCTGGCTGTCCTGGAGCTCACTTTGTAGACCAGGCTGGCCTCGAACTCAGAAATCCGCCTGCCTCTGCCTCCGGAGTGCTGGGATTAAAGGCGTGCGCCACTACGCCCGGCTTCATATTTTTAATATGTGTTTCTGCCTGGGAGCTTGGACAGTGTAAAGACTATTCCTGAGGACTGATATCCTTAGGAAGTTGGTCCTTTAAAGAAAAAGGTTACACTATATTTAAATATTTTAGCATTCTTCTTTTTAAAAGTGTGTGTGTGTGGGGGTGTGCATTTGCACACACGAGCAAGCTCACGAGAACACGTGTGCACATGCCATGCCACAGTGTACTCGTGAAGGTCTCAGGACAACTTTGTGAAGTTTTCTCTTTTCTTCTTAGGTGGGTCCAAACTTGGGTTCTAAAATACTCAGTAGAAGCTGCGTCTCGGGATGGCAAGATAAGGAGCTTTACCTGCTGAGCAGCTCACAGGTGTCAAGCTTTGCCTTACCTCTTCTTCAGTCAAATCAATGATGGGAACGGGGTGAGTGGGGCAAACTCTCAGGAGGACTTTGGTTTCTAGATATTTCTTTTCAATGCACTTCAAAGGGCACATTGTCACTAATTCCCAGTCCCCATGTTGCTATTCCACAGTGCCACGGGCTCCTACTTTAGCTGACTTTATTGTTTGTGCTATTTGAGTTGATGCACACAGTCTGGCTAAAAAGTCACGTCATAACCATAGTACTAAAAGCTTTCACATGCTGTGCTGGATAGGTTTATGTCAATTTGACACAGGCTAACATCACTGGAGAAGAGGGAGCCCCAATAGAGCTATAGGTCTATGGGGCATTTCCTGCATTAGTGATTGAAAGGGGAGGGCTTAGGCCAATTGTGGAGGGCGGGGAGGTCACTCAGGCTGGTAGTACTGTTTCTATAAGAAAGCATACTGAACACGTCATGAGGAGTCAAACCATTAAGCAGCAACCCTCCATGACCCATGAATCAACTCAGCCTCCTCGTTACTGCCCGGTGTGAGTTTCTGTCCTGACTTCCTTCGGTGATGGGAGTGTAAGTCAGATCAACCTTTTCCTCCCCAAGTTGTTTTGGTCGTGGTGTTTTGTCACAGCAATAGTCACCCTAACTAAGTCACATGTCAAGTCTATTATTTAGGAAACAGCCACCACCACCCCCAACTCCCCACCTAACACAGGGTTCCGGAAGGAGTCAATAAACCAGGGTTAAACTTGTTATCAATTCACAGTTGGAATTTCACTTGTCCTCCTAGTCCTCATCTCTGCCTCCATCATGAACAAGAGAGTGAGTTTGTCATTTGAGAAGCTTGCCGCTTCTCCAAGTCATCTGAGTATTTGAAAGAGGAGAGATGGGGCTGGAGAGATGGCTCAGGGGTTAAGAGCACTGACTGTTCTTCCGAAGATCCCGAGTTCAAATCCTAGCAGCCACATGGTGGCTCACAACCATCCGCAGTGAGATCTGGTGCCCTCTGTGTACAGCCACAGTGTACTTACATATAATAAATAAATAAAGACAGTAAAAAAAAAAGAAAGAAAGAGGAGAGATAATAGTGCCCAGTGTTTCCTGGGAAAATGATGCATTTGAAAGAATGTGGGATGAGTTGTAAATTGAGGTTCTTCAACTTCACTATGACAGTTTAGCCCAGAAGTTCTTTACTGTGTGGGACTTTGTGGTCTATAGCATATTTTGCTAGCTGCATTTGGCTTCAATCTGTAAGACCCCAGTGTCACCCCCACCTCCCTATGCAGTATGTCCATCAAACAGTGCTATAGACCTTGTCAAAGAGTTTTTGAACATTTTGTGTAAATTTTCTCAATATATATAAACTCTTTACCAATCTACAGCTAAACATGATTTTTACTAGGTGATCCTTCTGCAAAAAGGAGTGAAAGATAGCAAAATAAGTGAATATGCCTTCTGTGTTGCTTTCTTTTACATTATCACTGTTGCCTAGTTCCAGAAAACACTGTAAGTTAAATGCTAGCAAGCAAACAAATAACCCACAACTCAAAAGTCCAAATATCTCAGAGATGCTTGTCAAGAGACAAGTAAGGCACAAGACTCCTCTGTTTACCTTTTTATCTCTACAGTTAAGTGCCACTCACAGTCTCTGGGCAGAGCGGTTTGTAAAAGGTGACTTGTTAGCACACTGGAGAGGATGACAGGAAGTGGCTGTGATAGGTGAGAAACTGGGAAGCCATTTTACTGACCAAATCAACCCATAGTTTGAAAGAGGCTCTTTTATGCTCTTCTCAGAAAGCAACAGAGGGGATACAACTCAAAAGGAAAGTGAGATCAGTGACCTGGAAGGAAATACTGTCAGTGAATAAAGCGTCTCTGTATGGAGAGCCAGAATGTTTTCTGCCTTTACTGTAGTTAAAAAAAAAAAAAAAGAAAAAAATTAACATGGGGTATGAGGAATTTAAGTTATACAGGGGAATACTTTTAAAAGATTTGTTTTTAATATTTATTTTTAATTATTGTGTATGAGTGTTTTGTCTGCATGTATGTCTGTGCACTTTCTGTGTGAAGTGCCTGCTGAGGCCAGAAAGAAGAGTTCAGATATTCTGGAACTGGAATAATAGGTGGTTGTGAGCCATGTAGGTGCTAGAAATTTAACTTGGGTCCTCTAGAAGAGCAGCAAGTGCTCTTAACCACTAAGCTATTACTCCAGGACCTAAAGATTTATTTTAAAGTAAGTGCAAGTACTCCTAGAGGCCAGAGGCATCGCAGTTCCTGGAGCTGGAGTTGCCATGGTAACACACTGGGCATGAGTACTTGGAAATGAACTCAAGTCATCTGCAAGAGCAGTATGTGTGCTTAACTTCTGTGCCATCTCTCTGGTCTACCAGGGAAACATATTTTATAGTTAAAGTTTATATTTGGTAGTTTGGAAGTCATCTGTTGGACCTTGCTATTAGTGCTGTAATCTACCATGTCCAGACAGCTTTCCTGAGCTTGACAAAAAAATGCAAGACTCCCTTTTAACAGGGCTTGATCTGGGAAGCCCAACCCCCAAAACCTTCTACCTAAGGAATCTCACAAAATCCTTGGCAAAATTATAAGTTCAACTTCCTCTCTCCAAATACAACCTGCTCCGCCAGCACCTGGGATTCCTAGAGTGTCTCTCCATGCAAATAAGGCATTCCCAGTATGTTAAGCTCCAGCCAATGATTTACATTCACCCTAAAAATCCCTTTCTACTCTCCAAGGTTTATTTTTTTTTAAAGATTTATTTATTGATTATATGTAAGTACACTGTAGCTGTCTTCAGACACTCCAGAAGAGGGAGTCAGATTTGTGAGCCACCATGTGGTTTCTGGGATTTGAACTCTGGACCTTTGGAAGAGCAGTCAGGTGCTCTTACCCACTGAGCCATCTCACCAGCCCCTCTCCAAGGTTTATATAGCTTTTGTTCATCCCAAATAAAGAGCACAAGCAGTTTCACTTAGTATCATCTAAAAGAGCTGTAACATTGAAATCCTCAGAAAAGACACCCCTACTCCCACCCAACTCCCCAGCTCTCACTGCTTGAACCAAGATCTGCCTGAACTCCAAGAGAGGAAGCAGAACTCAGAACCATAGTCATCTTTAAAGATCTTCTTCCCTGACCTCCAACCCCAGACAGAGACTCTCTGTGTCCCTGGCTGTCCTGGAACTCTATAGACCATACTGGCCTCAAACTCAGAGACCTACCTGTCTCTGCCTTCCAGTGCCGGAATTAAAGGTGTGTGCCACCATGCCTGGCTATCTTTAAAGATCTTTAAGAATTATCTGTACCCTTATCTGGCTGGTTGGTTAAGGCAGATGTGGTTCTCCAAGTGAAGGAATTACCTATTCAGCTCCTGTGCTCTGATGGCACATGCTGTGGCAGTGAGTGATATGACATCCAGCTACATTCTCTAAAGATAGAAGTTGTCTGACCAGGGCCAGCAGGTAAAGATCTCTCAATGGTTAGTAGCACTCTGTTGTAGCCACCTGGGGCCACACGAACTGGGTTTTTGAGTGGGAGGCTGGAGCTGTAAAGGAGGGAACAGTGAAAGAAGTAAAGAGATCAAGACAAATTTTTTGATCATGGCCCAATGTTTACTATCAGTCTGTGCTTATAAAAGGGGAAAACCCATCTCCTGCCACGCTAGGCTTCTTGGCTTGGTTGCTAAGTTGTTAGCACTAGTCTGTCAGAGCTGTTAGCATTAGGTCATCAATTCCACAGGTTGTCAGCTCTCTCAGGAATATCTCAGAAAGATAGGTTCAGCCTCTCAGTGGTAGTGGAGTCTTGGAGAAGAGCAGCAGCCAGTGACAGAACAGTAGAAGCATCTAGGTCAGAAGGCTCCACCCCAGGTGGTCTCATTCACAGTGGCAGCAAGGTCTGAATCAGCCTGCTCAAGGCTGTGGGAGGCTACAATTCCTCTCTAAATATATAATAAAAGTTAGTTGGACTGGGGCATGAAATTTATTTATGCTCCATGATCCTGCCTGGGAATTATGGTGGCTGGCGGCTGTGCCTGGCTTGGGAACTTAGATTTTCTATGAACTATTTCTATCCCTCAAGGAGAGTATGTGTAGATTGCTTGTGTTTATTTTGCACAAACATGGCTCTGTGGTGTATTATTGATAAATCACGGCCTCTTGGCACATACTTCTGTCTTAGATTTTGGAATAGTCCAGAAATCTCTGTGGCCTGTCATAGCACACCTTATTCCCAATCAGACCAAAGCCACAATATATATATATTCAATCTGTTTCTTCATATTGATGGATTTCTGCCACCTGTGCTTGCTGAAGGTAAGCCTACAGGATGGTTGAAGAGGAGCCTGTAGGGTGTTGACTGACCTGCTTGAAATACAAAGGAGAGAGTTCAAAGCAACAGGATAAAGGCTGTCTTTGGGGAAGTCCAGGTACTCTATTCAGTTGCAAATTAGCAATGATCAAGCTCAAACTCTGGCCTCGGGGTGTAGGAGAGGTGGCTGTTGAGTATCAACAGAAAGGCTGTTTCTCATGTAAATAGGCTAAGATCCAAGTTAACTCTGCTAGCTAATAAAGATTTTTAGCTATCTTCATAATAGGAATCTCTAATATTGGAATTATTACTAGACCAGTCCAAGATTGAGTTAGAGTAACTGGTCACATTAAAGGAAAGAGAAGAGTCATTGTAACTCCTCCTTATGATTAATTTTTCTAAGTCAGTTTCCCGGTCTCTAATGTTCTCTGTCCCATAAGGTTAAGAAGCTTGAAGCAAGGCAGTTTAGCTTGTCTAATCTGGGACAAAGGCAAACAAAGGTGGGTCAAGAACATATACCCAGATCAGCTTTCTTGTCACCATTGTCAGGGCATTCAGCAAACTCACAGGTCAGCCTGTCACAGGAATCATTCTGGCAGCTGTCATGTTCCCGCAGCATTCTGTGGAGAAAACACAAGCATGTCCTCTTCCTCATATTAAGTACCTGTTCAGGATCAAGCCATATGACAATAAGTAGACCCTTTTCATCTCACCTAGACATGAGTATACCTAGTTTTAAGATACTATAAGGCATTTAGTAAGTTCTTTGACATCCAAATTTTAAATTTTTTAAAATAAAAATGTGATTTAAATAATGAGCATGGGGATATAATTCCTCCCCTTCTTTGTTTTTTAAGAAGTTATAGTTTTTAAAATTTCACAATACTTTGTCTTTGAGAATTATATAAAAAATTTTCAGTAACATGGATAACATTAAATTGTTGATAAAACATGTCAAATACTTGACAGTTATAGCCAGTTCTAATATCTGTTTTAATCTGATTTGGAACACCAAGTATATTAAAAAAAATTTTTTTAACATAGGCAATGACACTTTTAGTTGTTTCTCTTTTTTTTTTTTAGACTGATTTTTTAAATTAATTTATCTATTATATATAAGTACACTGTAGCTGTCTTCAGACACTCCAGAAGAGGGAGTCAGATCTCGTTACGGATGGTTGTGAGCCACCATGTGATTGCTGGGATTTGAACTCTGGACCTTCAGAAGAGCGGTCGGGTGCTCTTACCCACTGAGCCATCTCACCAGCCCCTTAGTTGTTTCTCTTGTAGAGTAGTTGTAACTAGAAAGCCTGAAAAGGTATCAATAGTCATATGTGTATATTTTATATATTTATTTATTAATCAGAAATAAGAGTATCTATTTGCGACAATTAAGTATAAGTCCTCAAGAATTAACACCATTATGTGGAAACAGGTAGAAACTGAGGATACTAAACAAATTTTTACAATTTGACATGTACATTATTTAAAATAACCAAAATATTATCTTAAGCCATTACTATTTTGATGATGTAAAGAATGAGATTATATGGCCAGTTATTTTTGTGTAAGGTCTATAATCTGCCTGGGATATAAATCTTGTGTGGCATTGCCTTAAGAGGTCTTGTCCAAGCATCTAGAACAAAACTTTTAAATGTCCAAAGACAGTCCTTTTTTTTTTTTTTTTTGGTTTTTCGAGACAGGGTTTCTCTGTGTAGCCCTGGCTGTCCTGGAACTCACTTTGTAGACCAGGCTGGCCTCAAACTCAGAAATCCACCTGCCTCTGCCTCCCCAGTGCTGGGATTAAAGGCGTGCACCATCACCGCCCTGAGACAGTCTTTTTAAAAGAACAGCATTTTTTTATGAATAGTATATGCATAAACAATTGCAAATTTGAGAATTCATAGTATGTGAGGGACAAACAATTTTAAGCAATTGTAAGCGCTGATATATATATATATATATATATATATATATATATATATATATCAAATTAAAGATTGTTTATTTTAACATTTTAAAACACCATCTATAGCACATAATTTAATTATTTGTACTGAAGCAGGAGGAAACACAAAAGAATAAACATGATCCAATCACATACACTTTTTTCCCATAGAAGGCTGTTTTTAAATATAGTAAATGGGATGCATGCATGCATGAATTTATAGAAAATAAAAAAGAATGTATAAAAGAAATTTTAACAGCTTATCTTTAGGATAATGAATATCAATTTTATCTAAAAGTTTGTTATGCAATAGGGCAAATATCAATATTTTGCAATAACCAATTTAATTGCTGTTTGGAATAAGGAACAGATACTTTGTCAGGTTTTTAAGACACAATTTTTGTTATAGTTTTTTTTAAATACATGAATTTATCTTACAATTTTTTATTAGCACCACAGCAGCCTTATAATAGGATGTTAAAACTTTACTTGGAGATGAAGAAAGATGATTTTACATTAATTTTTTTTTTGTCAAAGAATTGCTGTGTGCACATTTAATAACCATAAATAAAATAAGTAGCTAATATTTAATTACCATTGATTATAATTGATAACAATTATAAAAGCTTTAAAAATTTTTTTTTTGTAAAATCTTTTGTTCTTTACTAGTTAATTTGTATCTCTCTTGATAACATCTAACAAAGGTTTAAGTCACTTTAAGACCTTAAGGTGAGGTCTTAGCCAATTAACATCTATCTCCTGGGAGCTTTTGAGAAAAAAAAAATTGAAGCAAATCAATTTTTTAAAAAAATTTTTTGGCCGGATGTGGTGGTGCATGCCTTTAATCCCAGCACTCAGGAGGCAGAGGCAGGCAGATTTCTGAGTTCGAGGCCAGCCTGGTCTACAAAGTGAGTTCCAGGACAGCCAGGGCTAAACAGAGAAACCCTGTCTCGAAAAACAAAACAAACAAAACAAAACAAAACAAAACAAAAATTTGTACCACAATTTTCTAGTATAACTAAAACTTTAAATATTAAAAAGATTTTGCCTCTGAATCTTTTTCTGGAGCAACGGCTACTCTGCAGAACTTTAAAGCTCATTGTGTGAGAGCAAAGATTTGAAGTAAACTTCCCTTTAGAGGCATTAGCTAATAAAATACTTTTCACTTAGGAAACAATATACACTGAAAGATTCAAACTCTTAGCTTCTTGTATTGAAGCAGAGACAATAACATTTTTTTTTTTTTTTACATAATGTAAAACTATATAAGCCATACCTAGAGGCAAAATTGTCCAGTGATCACCAGTTTACTAGGAGCAAACCCTTTACAATTATCAGGACGCAAAGGAAAAAACAAATTTTCAAATCTATAATAATTTTATATGAAGTAGGCAAGCCAGATTGTAATGCTTTTATAAGTTTTACAGCCTGATTGACTTTTTTTTTTTTTTTTTTTTTGGTTTTTTGAGACAGGGTTTCTCTGTAGCCCTGGCTGTCCTGGAACTCACCTTGTAGACCAGGCTGGCCTTGAACTCAGAAATCCGCCTGCCTCTGCCTCCCGAGTGCTGGGATTAAAGGAGTGTGCCACAATGCCCGGCTCTGATTGACTTTTTGTAAATTTTGAATTTAAACTTTATTTAGAACAACATCTGGATAAATCTGTAACAATGTTGTTTTAGCTAAAAAGAAATTCCCCTGAAGACAGGCAAGAACTTCCCCAGGCACAGTTTGCAAAACAAAAGAAACACTGCATAAGCCGCTGAGGCTGCTCTGAGCTTTGTATTAACTCAAATGTAAATTAATTAATTAATTTATTTATTTTAATTTGAGCATACTGCCTCCTGAGTCTTGGCCCTGTAGTGAGAAACAATTTCACTGTCGATTCTCCAATTTCGGACAGTCTTTATTAACATGATTATACTTAAAACATTTCTTATAACTTTAGTATTGTGAAAAAGTTGCTTGTATGGATGGTAATCCCCTGCAAGGCAGCAACCTTAGCCAAACTGATTGTAGGAGAGTCCAATTTTTGCACAAAGATGAATATATAGATAAGTCTGTCTTTGTTTTGTATGGCCGGATGGCTCCAGAGAGCTGCATTAGCACTCTCATAAGATGATTACTCTTGTAATCATCCTAATTACAATATATAGGTGAATTAAAGATCTTAAATTTGCAATTAAACTGCAAACTGCAGTCAATGGAACATTGGCAATTTTAACCATAATTTTTAAGTATTTTATGCAACGTTAGAATATATATATATATATATATATATATATATAACTT
The DNA here is from genome assembly GCF_978045245.1 of Mus caroli. Lineage (NCBI taxonomy): Eukaryota > Metazoa > Chordata > Mammalia > Rodentia > Muridae > Mus > Mus caroli. The sequence goes on along the minus strand of NW_028227268.1, from coordinate 93,704,934 downwards.
TTGGTAAGCAAAACCCAATTTTAAACAATTTATTATCTTAAAAATCAATATCAGAAACATCACTTTAATGTTATGAAGTTTGGCTGCCAATTTATACATATGAATGCATGACATTGTAAATTTTAATGCTTCATTAATATAGAGACATTGTTTTGTATCTCATCTCTTATAATCCACTTTTTTAGGATAAGAATTACATAAAATATCTCAATTTAGAAGTATCCTAGAGGCCTGGTTTTGGGGGCTGGCTTTTGCCACGTGTTGTTATTTAAAATGACTCTAACCCTGAGTGACCAATTTAAAGTTAACTTTCTGGTAACCAATGTTACACCTTTTTTTGTTTTGTTTTGTTTTTTTTTTTTTTTTTTTTTTTGGTTTTTCGAGACAGGGTTTCTCTGTGTAGCTCTGGCTGTCCTGGAACTCACTCTGTAGACCAGGCTGGCCTCGAACTCAGAAATCCGCCTGCCTCTGCCTCCCGAGTGCTGGGATTAAAGGCGTGCGCCACCACGCCGGGCTCTGTTTTTGTTTTTTAATTAGGTATTTTCCTCATTTACATTTCCAATGCTATCCCAAAAGTCCCCCATACCGACCCCCCCACACCTTTTTAATCATACCCAATAACTTATATAAGCCAATATTTCATGACCAAGACATGTAGAGCATATTTATACCTTTAAGACCAGTCAGAAACCAAATGAAATGGCTACACGAATCTTATAAATTTAGACCAATCAAAGAATTTTACTTTTTTTAGCTATAATTTTAAGATAAAAAGTGCTTTGTCATTTGTTGAACCCAATTGTAGAGATTTTTCTAGGAAAAAACAACTATTAGCTTTTTTGCCTTAGAGCTAAGAAATTGTAGACTCCTTTTTTTTTTTTTTAAGCAGGAGCTATCCTACTGTGTATAACTCCTGGCTACAGTGTAGGGCAAATTAAATCAGCCTCCACTGTGTAAACTGACTAAATCAAGAGATTGAAAGCCAGCAGATAAAGTTTTAACCTTTCTTTCTTTTTTTTTTTTTTGAAAACATGAAACATAGAACAACAGTCATTCATAAAGCAAAACAAAGACAGACATGAATTGACACGTGGACATATTGGTGCACCAAACACAGACAATATAGAGAAGGTAGAGAACTTGATGTAACCAGATCTAAGAGTGTCTCTTGTAGGGGCCAGAGAGAAGGCTGGACGTCTCCGGATTTCCCTCTGTCTCTGGGAGAGTTCTGAAATTCATTTTTTTTTTATTTTTTTACTCTTTTTATTTTATTTTATTTTATTTTATTATTTTACGCCCTATTTTTTTTTTTTTTTTCGCCTGATGCAGTTTTTGACTGTGGACAAATGCCTGTTTTCTTTTTCACTCCCATTTTTCACTGTCAACCCCTAGCTGATATCAGCGCTTGGGCCAACGCTGACTCAGTCTAGCCTGTATCCTTTTGCACCTACAGCAACAATTTCGAAAAGATGAAATTTAAAGCCAGCGCTATCATGAATACAAAGTGTTGCTCACTGTGCTGGATACATCTTCTTAATCTTCCTGTAGAGCTCTACCAAGACAGCGTTCTCTCGGTTGATCCACCCGTATTTAAGTCCCTGTTTAGTGTTCAGGCGCCTTCTGTAGCTGCCTGCGGGAGCTGTAAAGGAGGGAATGGCGAGAGAAGTAAAGAGATCAAGACCAATTTTCTGATCATGGCCCGATGTTTACTAGCAGTCTGTGCTTATATAGGGGGAGGCCCATCTCCTGCCATGCCAGGCTTCTTGATGCTTTGTTGCCAAACTGTTAGTACTAGTCTGTCAGAGCTGTTAGCATTAGGTCATCAATTCCACAGGTTGTCAGCTCTCTCAGGAATATCTCAAAAAGTCAGTTCAGCCTCTCAGCTGTAGAGGAGTCTTGGAGAAGAGCAGCTGCAGGTGGCAAAACAATAGAACCCTCTAGGTCAGAAGGCTCCACCCCAGGTGGTCTCATTCACGGTGGCAGCAAGGTCTGAATCAGCCTGCTCAAGGCTGGGGGAGGCTACACTCTGTAATATGTAATAGCTAGTGTGGAGTCAGGTGCCTTCAAAACCTACTTAGAGATGATGTGGGTGCAGGTTGTTCATTAGCAAGCTTTCTTGATGTTAGCACTGTGAACAAGGAAGAAAGGAAGCAGGACTGGACTTGAGAAAAGTTTAGCTCTGAAGTAGTTCCAACAAGGTGGATGTTTAGGGGCCTCTCTGAGGTGCCTCCAGATGGAGCTATGGGCTGGGCCTTTAGCCTTCTGTGCCAATGGATGGATCTGCCACCAGAAGTCATGGGCTTGAACAGCAATGCTTATGGGCAGTCTTCTTCCAGAGTCTTTCCAACCACTCAAGAGAGTGCATTCTTTGCTTATTATGGTATAATCTGAGGTGTTGGGTGACACTAGGATCTAGGGCACTGGAAGGCAGTCAGGTCTGCAAGTTCTGTTGAGCTGCTCTGGGTGTGCCTGCAGGCTGAAAGCGTGAGGTTAAGCTGGGGAGAACAGACTGGATTTGTACTGCTTTGAGAATGCTCTGGGAGCCTTCCTATTGTGCTGGACTCATTCTGTAATCCTTGGTTCCTTTTTCCTTTGCAGTGCTTGAGACAGAACCAGAGCCTTAGGCATGCTAGACAGGAGCTCTGCCACTAAGTGACACCCCCTCTCTCCTGTTTCCTTGATGGTAAAGTGTTCAGAGAGCAGTGGGGGCTTGTCTGTGTGAACGTGCTCCCTGCCCTAAACTGCTCCTGCTCAGGAGCATAGCGATCACCATCAGTGACCACCTCTCCATGACTCCCCAAAGCATCTGAATCCAAAAGGCCTGTTTGCCTTGAGGTCCTGAAGAGCTGAGACAGTGGTTGCTGTTGTTTCCCAGGCTCATGCCAGGCCTTCGGTAAATAAGCATGAGATGAAGTCATCAAAGGCACCAGTGTCATAGTGTATCCGAGAAGGCTGCAGTTACTAGAAGTTGGAGGGTAAAAATGAAAGAGTAGGAGGACCCTGGATCCCACACAGACTCTGTTCCTGTTGTGTATGTTCATTTAATGTCAAAAACTGGGGGGTGGTAGCAGCATTATTTTGAGGAAGGGGTCAGCTGGAGGCTACTGCTTGTGAAAATAACTCCCACCCAACCCCACACAACACAAACACACACCGAGCAACTCTTCCTCCAGACTCTTAGTGGGGCCCTACTTACTCAGCAAAAGAACAAAGAAGTGATTTCAGCATCTTGAAATTGGAATAGCAATCGCCAAACAGGATCAGCAGAATCGTTACATTCCAGAAAATTCGGGACCTCAGAGGTTTCTCTGTACTCTTGACAATGGTGGCAGATTGCTGACAGCCCACACTGAGTTGCTCTATAAGAGTGTGCTCCTGGGCCTGACTCCAGAAAGATGGAGAGGAGGAAGGATAAGACACTTTTGCCTGGAATTAGAAAGCATTGAACACTTTGGTCTCATCTCCTAGAGGGCACGGCCAAACTTTTCAGCTAATTAAAGGCAAACATTTCTCTATTGCCAAGCAAGGGAAGGACAGCAGAATGGTCAGGACCTGGAGGTCCTGAGGACATGTGAATATGTCAGTTAGGGGCCAGACAGGAAATGAGAATTTATCTCAAATGGGTAAAAAAGTTATAAAGGGATTATGGATAAATATAGTGATAAAGGAACAAATAAAGAATGTTTAAGGCCCAGAGACTTTATTTATCCGAAGCTAATTATTACCTTCCTGGGGGAAGGAGACCCTGAATTTGAGTTATGAGTATGGGGGACTATAGAAATAGAGACTGTGGACGCTGCCATAAATCAGGGACACACAGCTATGGGCTACTGTTGCAAACAGGGCACCCAGAGCAGGGAGGGGTTGGGAAGATGCCCTCCCCTCACTTTCCCCACTGGGTATCCCCCACTGGCCATCCCCCACTGGCCAAGTGGTAGCTAACTGTCAGGAAGCTCTGTATGACCAAGGACCAGCCTCCTGGGAGCTGAAGCTGCATAGATGTGGGTTGAATGAAAAAGCAGCCAGTCCTGGATGCTAGAGAAATGGTGCAGTGGCTGAGAGCATTTGCTCCTCTTCCAGAAGACCCTAATTGGATTCTCAGCACCCAAGTCAGGTGGCTCACTCTCACTATGGGATCCTCTGCAGGCATCTGCATGCATGTACACACACAGAGACACACATGTACACACGCACATGCCTTTAAGAATAACCAGTAGCGCCGGGCGTGGTGGCGCACGCCTTTAATCCCAGCACTCGGGAGGCAGAGGCAGGCGGATTTCTGAGTTCGAGGCCAGCCTGGTCTACAAAGTGAGTGCCAGGACAGCCAGGGCTACACAGAGAAACCCTGTCTCGAAAAACCAAAAAAAAAAAAAAAAAAAGAATAACCAGTAGCATACTGATGAGTTATGTAATTATTGTGTATTATTTATAGGAAAAAGTTTATAAATCAAGCCTGGTGGTAAAGATCTTTAATTTCAGTAACAACTTGGAAGGCTGAGATAGGAAGATTACAAATTCAAGGCCAATCTGGGATACAAAGTATTCTGGTTAACTTATTGAATCTGTCTCAAAATTAAAAAAAAAAAAATTAAAAGATGATATAGCTTAGTAACAGAATGCTCACCTAGCATCCACAAGATGATAGCACCAACACCAAATACATTCGCTCTCAGTATTATTTTGTAAAGGAGGCAGATCCAGGACTCTTTGGAATGCAAGAGGTTGATAAATAGAGCACACTCACAATGGTAGCATGCCAGGCTAATGAGCTGATGAAGAACCCAACAGAGGCCAACCCTGGACTACCAAGTAGAACAGACATCCCTGGGAGAGTGAGCACTTGTCCACTGTCTTCACACTCTCAGTCCCCCACATTTGAGCTTTCTTCCCACAAGGTGGTCACATGAGGAGCCCTGTGGAAATATGCTGGTTAATTTTCCTTGGAAGAGTGACCTATGGGGCATTTTCCTTATTAATGATTTCTGTGAGAAGATCCAGCCCACTGTGTGAGATACAACCCCTGAGTAGGTGGTATTAGGTTGTACAAGAAAGCAAGCTGAGCAAACCACAAGGAAGAAGTCAGTGAGTAGCCTTTCTCCATAGTCTCTGCTTCAGTTCCTGTTTTCAGGTTCCTGCCTTGGCTTTCTTCCCTGACGGACTGTAACCTGTAAATTAAAAACAACAAACAAACAAAACACCTTTCTTCCCCAAGATGCTTTTAGTCATGGTTTTATTTCAGCAACAGAAATATAAGTAGATCAGAGCTCTCAGAAGAACACATGAGCTCTGCAGTTGAGTACGTACTTGTGTCTCCAAATCTCCATTGATTATTTTCCTAACTCAGTACTCCATATGCAAGCTGGAGTGATGACCCCACCATGACCAGAGGCAACTAGGGAGCAGGAACCGACATGGGCATTAGCCTACTTTACTGTGAGGTAATCCAGGCAGGAGCAGACATTTGATCCAAAGTGCAAGGTCTTTCATATAAATACTTCATCACCCCAAGTCCTTGCTGAGCTGAGCAGGAACCAGATGTTGTTGCACCCTGAATCCTGTCTCCTCTCAGGGGAGTGGTGGCTGAAGTGGGAGAGTGCTTAGGAACCTGTAGTTAGGAGTCAGGGTTCCCTCCTCATGACTGCCATCTGCCTTCTGAGTCACTTTTCTTTGTTTTAATTTTGCCAACTACAAACTAGATATGATTTCTCAGCCTAGCTCCAATGCCCTTTCCTTGGTGCAAAGATCAAATGTGATGGATGACATGTGAAAAGGGAAAATGACACAGCGAGGCAGGAAGGGAATGTGCTGAGAGCACACCAGTTATTAGTACTGTCTGTCTTTTCAGAAAATGCTTGAAGGGACCTGAGCCATATCTCAGCTGCTTTTATGTGCTTATTATTTAGCAGATGTTTCATGAGTAACTGCTATTTGCCAGAAGCTCATTTTCTGCCTTATGGTTTGATAGGACTCTTGGACATTTTTCACTTTTCAGGTCTGACCTTCAGAGGTTTTGGTTTAGCCTCTTCTCTCTAAGGACAACAGGAGCCATAGAAGAAATTGGATGCCTGTCATAGGGTGCTAGGCATTGACTGAAGTCAGAGTCTCCCCACCCCCATTTGTTATCTCAAGTTTTATTGGCATTTTTGCCCTTTTTGCCTCGGGAGCTGCAGGCTGAGTTTGCCTAGGGAGCAGGGACATTCAGTAGCCATGTAGGGTATCATGGCAGCAGCATAAGCTGGTCACCAAGGAGTTCATGTCAGGTTGTACTTTAAAGCACATCTGCTGTGGCTGGTGGAACACAAAGCCTTCCCACTTGGTGATGAAGAGACATAGGAAGCTGGTCACCACTGTGGGGGACAGCCCTGGTGATCATCAGGGATTCATTGATCAATGGAGACTTTGTACTTTACCAACTGCCAGCCAGAAGCTGAGAAAGCCAGGCTTCGGAAGGAAAAAGGCACACGTGCATGGCAAATTTTATTAAATTCTCTTAGAATGTTAGATTCTGAGAAAGAATCAAAGGAGCCAAGAGCTCTCTCCTGGCAGAGCAGTTCAGGAGCCCTTGCCTGTCATGAAGGGGCTCCCTTCTGAGCTGGGTCTAGGCTAATGCCACACTGCCTCCATGTCCTGAGTCCATTGCCTCTGTGAAGAAGACATTTCTTTGATTCATTTATCAGGAATTCATGTTGCTAGGTGCCTACCAGATACTTGGCTTCTCTGATAGAATCAGCCTAATCCAAAAGAAAATTGTAAATGATTGCTAAGTAAATAGAGTGTTCCTTCTTACTGTGATGGAGAAAAAAGAAAGAGGTAAGGTGAGATCTTAGGAAGTTGACATCTCGGCACTTTCAAAATGTAACCCAGCTCCAAGGTTCCAGAAATAGGTCCTGGTGAGGATGCCATAGGGCCACCCTCCCACTATGCTCTTTCCTTTATATGACCAAGGACTCAGTGGCATCTCCAATACTTGGTAATCATTTCTGTATCTATCTCCACTCACCCTGCTTTCTTATTGTTCCCAGACCTACTCTCTTTATTTACTTCACACAGAGTGAATTAGGATGCTGAGCAGATGTGTCAAGTGTCTGGATGGGCAGTTATTGGATGTTGTGTAGGGCTGCAACAACCTGCTTCTCCTCACTATAGTTAGTGAGTAGGAGTCATAAGGGTGGTGAAGATGGACCACCTTCAGGGGCTTTGTCTTATTTTAGCTTCTCCTCCTCCTTTTCCTCCTCTTGTTCCACCTCCTCCTCCTCTTCTTCCTCCTTCTCTTCTCCTTCTCTTCCTCCTTCTCCTTCTCCTTCTCCTTCTCCTTCTCCTCCTCCTTCTGTTTTGCTTGCTTGTTTGTTTGTCTTTCAAGACAAGATTTTTCTATGTAGCTCTGCCTGTCCAGGAACTCTCTCTGTAGGCCAGGCTGGCCTTGAACTCCCAGGGATGCCCCAGCCTCTGCTTCCTGAGTATGCCAGCACCCAGCTGCTTGCTTCCTTCCTCCCTCCCTCCCTCCCTCCCTCCCTCCCTTCCTTCCTTCCTTCCTTCCTTCCTTTCTCTCTTTCTTGAAATGTATAGAGATGTTCCTGCCAGTTTGACTTTCATTGTCTCTCAGCCCCTGGACACTGTTTTGGTTTAAAGAGATCTATTACTAGTGCTGCAGAGGGTCATGGGTGCCAGATTCTTGAAGGAGAAGACCCATTGACTGGCTATTTTCATAGGTGCTATATTGGCTGCCCAATCAATATTGATTTTTAGACTCTCCTCTAATCACACTGCATTATGCTGCAATGGCTCAGGGCCCTTGTACAGATATTAACTTAAAACTATTTGTTTTCTGGAAGTGGCTTTTCTTATCTAGCTGACAACTGTCCTGGCTCCTCTTTGAGCTGTACCCCAGGTCCCTCGGGGAAGCTCCTCCCATCAGGTAAGCTCAGGGTAAATTGGCCATTATACTTCTCAGATTGATAAGAGATAAGTGTCTGTTTGCCCTGAGATAATACATACAGAAAGGTAAGCCCCAGCCAGTCAGTTTACCTACCAAACTGCTTTTCTGGAGCTGAGACTAGCTCAGCCTTTCTTCTCTTACTGCTTGCTTCCTGTTTTGCTGATTGTATGAATAACCATGTGGCCTTCCTGCTATCTCTGGGGACTGTTTGGCTTTTCCATGGCTGCTTTAATGCCCTGTGCTAGCATGTGGTCTTCTTCTTCTTCTTCTTCTTCTTCTTCTTCTTCTTCTTCTTCTTCTTCTTCTTCTTCTTCTCCTTTTGTTTTTTTTTTGTTGTTGTTGTTTTTTTTGAGACAGGGTTTCTCTGTGTAGCCCTGGCTGTCCTGGAACTCACTCTGTAGACCAGGCTGGCCTCGAACTCAGAAATCCACCTGCCTCTGCCTCCTGAGTGCTGGGATTAAAGGTGTGTGCCATCAACATGCTTTCTTAAAGGCCATGTTATGCTGGCTGAAGCAGAACCTAGGCTGCCAACAACAGCATCAGAATATACAAGCTATATGCAAGGGCATTATTTTTAGCTATCTCTAATGGCAGCTTTGATATCTGTCTGGCTCCTTTGCTGCTGTGTTTATAGCAAGTCACATAGATTCTGTTTCTCTCATTGATTTGTATCTGATTCGGAAAGAGCCCTGCCCTTACTTTGGTGTCAAGGCTTCCTGCTGTGAGTTCCCAAAAATTGTTTTAACCTAGATGAAGCATTCATTGAGCTTTGGTCTAATTAAGGAGATAAGATTTACACACACACAATAATATGCTTTTTATAGTATGTTAATTGTCAAGAGAACAGGTTTCTGTAGCATCTCAGGCACCTTGATTTTGGACCTGAGGGATTTCAATAAGTGAAATGGAGTGTGAGCATTGTTGGCAAGGAGCAAAGCTCCAGCAAGTATCAGGGGCAAGAATGTGTCTAATGAATTCTTGGACAGTGGGGACCAGTCAAGCACCGTCCTATGTGAGGCACATGGTAAATTCAAAGTAAGGGTGTCCACTGCTCTTGTCCTCAGTGCCTCCATAGACCAGACTGTGAAATGTCCCCCCAACACAATGGAAAGGCTTAGAAAAGCCTAAGACTTGAACTGAAACCAAGAACATGGTCCAGGGGTTGTCACCTCTCCTAGCATAGCACCCAGATGACATAATCCCAGTGAAGCTGCAGATTATGTTTAAAGAAAACACTTAGAAAGAAGATTGGCATGAGGAGTGTGCAGAGAGCAAGCGCTTCCATGCTGCAGTAGATTTAGAGAGCAAAATGGAAAGAGGAGAAACCAGGATGAAGCACAACCATGCTTTAAAAGCAAGCCTTCTAGCTCAGACTGCTGCTGCGTCTCCTATTGCCTTTGTGACCGTGGCAGCAGTCTTCAAGCCTATGAAATCTTCCAGGTTGGTAGATTCTTTGGCTCTTTTAACTTGTCCCAAATGCTTGCTTTGAGTTTCTTCTCCCTGTTTACAGAGAATCCATGACCCTTAGATGCTGTAACAGTTAACAGACTCCGAGTTATTTTTCAAGGACAAATGATTAATGAGACAGGTGTTTTGTTTCTACCTGAGCATGGCTGGAGCATGGTTAAGTTCTCGTGGCTTCTCTAAGAGAACTTGGATTGATTTATAGAGAAGCAGGTAAATAATCACCAGCACTTGGGAGGCAAAGGCAGAGGCAGGCAGAGGTCAGCCTGGTCTCCATAGAGACATCTAGGCCAGCCAGAGCAGCACAGTCTCAAAAAACAAACAAACAAAACCCCAAAGGTCCAACAATGAACATTTATTCACAAATTTTTTGTTCCGTGTTCAAATTACTCTCTGCTAGCTGTGATTAATAAGGATTGCTTATTATTATTAATTATTATTATTAATTATTGTCCCATCAGCACACACCATCAGGATACTACACACCTGAATCGAGAGGAAGTCCCAGATGCTTGTTCTAATAGAACCATGATATATCCATGTGATGGACCAGTTCTTCAGCAGCTTCTGCCAGTCTCTTGGCCATAGGCTTCAGCCTCCTTCTCCTTAGGACTTCATGAAGCTGTCTCATAGGAATCCTAGAGGGCAGTAGACCAGGAGAAGTGAGAGAATGATCTACAGAGTGGGGAGTAAAATCCGATGTGATTTTGTCCTGCCAGGGGGCTCAGACTGGCTTATCTCTGATGAAACTGGTCTTCTCTCTACAACAAAGAGGGGAACTCAGTCTGATTTGACCTAGGCTCCATTGACTTCCTCTGATTAGCTGAGTGGAAAGCTCAAGAACTAGCATGGGTTCTACGGGTAGTAGGATTTGAGGGATTGACTCCTGGAGTGGATATAGTCCCGAGGGCAGCAGCTATTGGTTAAGCTCAGGAGACCCTGCAGAAGATCATAAGCTGTGGGATTCTGTCTTTTCATGCTTCTGTGAGAATGGATGCAAGTAAGAGAGGAGGGACTGACACAGAGCTGTGTCCAACAGGGGCTTCTGGAGACTAGAGTCAGCTGTGGCAAGTTTACTTCCAGATTACAAAAAAACATAAGGGTGTACGCTTCTGGTATGCTAGCCTCCTCCTTCCTCACACTGAGGTTTCTACCAGTGTGAATCTTTTGTTACAACAGTTCCAGGCCAACAGGAGCAGAGAGCATGTTGCTCCTGGTTTTATTTGGGGAGGTGCCTCTGACTCACTGAGAGAATCGGTTGATCTTTTGTACCTCAGTTTCTCCTACTGAGAAAACAAGAGGATACTTGCCTGTTGCAGATCACAAGGCTGTGGGAAAGTAATGTAATGCAAATAAAGACTATTTACTCACAGCTCATCTATTTGTGCACAGTAGTATTTGGACCTGAACATTTATTGTGAGCGAGCCAGCCCATGGTGACCTGACAAATATTGCCAAGTGAAACCCAACTAATTGTTTCAGTCAATATTAGTTTCATTCTCTTTCTAAGTCATATTGCGTAACAGCTGGTTCTATTTATTGAGCAACTCTCATGTGTCAGTCACTCTGCTAGACATTATCTTTTTAGATATTTTACTTTATGGCATGAATGTTTCACCAGAATGTATGTATGTGCACCACATGCCTGCTGCCTGCAGAGGTCAGAAAAGGTTTCTGGGTCCCCTGGAATTGGAGCTACAGATAGTAAGTAGTACCAGGTAGGAGCTTGGAACTAAACCTACATCCACTGCAAGAGCAGCAAAGACTCATAGTGGCTGAGCCATCTCTCCAGCCCCTGTCTTGAATACTCAAGTATGGAAGATTGGTCCTCCTTTACACATGTGGAGGGTGGGGTATAGGCAGTCTAATAAAGTGAGGGACTAGAGGATTCTAAGTCAGTTCTATGTGGCTCCAAAATTATCCCATTCTATTGAGCCTCACTGGCTCCTGCCTTTACTTCTGAAATTTCTGAGGGAAAGTGAATGCAGTCTGCCCTGAAGAGGCAGCTCCTAGAAGGAAAGGCTCCAGCTGAGTTCAGTGCTAAGCGTCATCTTTCTCTGCTTCTGGCTGCAGCATCATCTGAAACTGAACTCCCTTGTCTGTGGAGAAGATGATATGTTTCTGGTTTCCAGCCAGCCCAGGAAATGAAAGGTTTGTGTGAGACACACTTGTTCCAATTGGGCTCTTCTCTCTCCACCCTTAAACTCCAGGAATGGGGTGAGTCCCTCTTACAGCCCCATCTGACAAAAATTTGGGGGGAAAGGGGAGTTTTGGATTTCCCAGCATGTCGGCTGCACTTGCACCCAGCAGAAGACCCAGTTTCCGGTAATATGACTTCCCTAGAAGCTATTAACTCTGCCCCAGTTCTTCTTATCACATGTATGTTTACCCTCCTTGGGATGTTTTCAGACAGTGGGTGTGGTGGTTGATGAGTTGAAACCTGTCCTGGTTATGCACTGAGACTGGCTCTTATTATTACTTGCCTAATGTGGCAGCTTGCAAAACAGTTTCCATGGCTCTCAGCATATCCAGGCGTGCACTGCCGTACATCTGTTCCTGCAAAAGTTTGCCATTCAGAAATGTTTGGATCTGGCAAATGCTATCCCAACATCCCCTAAATATCACTGCCAGGTGTTCTAGATTCTATCAAGTTGACAATCCTCACTGCTGTCACACTTGCTAGTTGTATTGCAATAGATTGAAGCCTCAGAAAAAGTCTCCAGTCACTTAGGCAATGTCATTGCCAGGCTCAGTATTGATCTAGCTAGTTATTTCAGTGGCTGAGCTGCTGGCAACCCCTTTATCGTCTACAGTAACAGCCTTTGGTAACTGCTGGTTTTATCGATGCATTCCAAAACTCAAATGCCTAGGAATTTAGAAAAGAAATTCTGTGTCATATGATCACCAGTAACATTGCATATGTGAGGACACATGTGTGTGTGGTAATTGCCACTCTGAGGGTTGTTTAGGGTAAACTTGCTCTTGGTGAGACCAATGTTTCATGGTACATCTTTAGTTATCACAGCACAAGAGGTTGGCTACCAGCTGTCTTAGTTTCTCTGACAAACTTCAGGAAGAAGAGGTTTACTATAGCTCACAGTTCACGATGCCATTGTCCACGTGGCAGGGCAGTGGAGGTGGCAGCAGCTTGGTCCAGCTGGTAACACTGCACCGACAATTAAGAAGCAGACAAAAAAGTGAATGCATTCAAGCCAGTGCTCAGCTTGCTTTTTCCAGTTTATATATTTCAGAATTCTGTGCTCAAGGAATGGTCTCCACCCACAATTAAGATGGGTCTTCCACAAAACAAACAAACAAACAAACAAACAAATAATAAAACAAACAGTCAATATAATTCCCCATAGGCATGGCCAGAGGGCCATCTTCCAGGTTATTCTAGATTCTGCCAAGCTGAAAATTCACACTTGCTAATTGGGCTGAAATCACAAAGACCCAGAAATATGCTCCTATCAGCCTTGCCCTAAAAAAATGCAGATTTTACCACACTAATGCCTTTCTTAAGGCTCAAACATCTGGTTGAAAGTCTTTGTCTACTGTACACTCTTGCAGGCTCTTCTGACAAAGCCATGAAGAGCCTTTCATACTTTATCTAAAGCGCGCACTCTCTCTTTCTCTTTCCTTCTCTCTCTCTCTCTTGTTCTTTGTTTTTTAGAGACAGGGTTTCTCTGTATAGCCCTGGCTGACCTGAAACTCATTCTGCAGACCAGGCTGGCCTCGAACTCAGAAATCCGCCTGCCTCTGCCTCGCATGCACCACCACCGCTGGGCAAATCAGGCTCTTAACACCAGGTGTATCAGGCTATTTGCTGACACCATGACTGTAGTGAGAAGACTTGGTCCTCAGTTTTCTGACACTCACAGCTGATTGTGGAAGACAGGTGTTGAATTGCATGTTGGGGCCTGGAAAGGTGGCTCAGTGGTTAACAGAGGACCAGGTTTCAAGTCCCAGCACCCACATATATGCAGTTCCAGGTGATGCAACACTCTCACCCAGACATATATGCAGGAAAAATACCAATGCATGTAAGAAGAAACATTGAGAAAATTAAAAAAGAAAAGAAAAGAAATTGCATTGTTACAAGGGCTGTTAAAGTCTCAGAGCTTAACAGTCTGAGACTTAACTCTGGGGTAGCCACCCTCTGCAGTATCATCTCAGAATCTCTTTCCCATCTAAGGTAAAACAGATTACACCCTAGGTGGGGAGGTAGCTTTGGGCTCAAAGGTTTAGTATTCTAAGTTCTTGTGAGTCATGTAAGATTCAGGGAGGATGGGGTATCCAATATCCATACTGAATGGAGACTCAAGAATCAAGGACTTCCAGTTTTGTTTCTTCAAACTGATATATAGAAACAGAATCAGGTGGAAGGCAGGCTTTTGTCTTTGCAGATAGAATCCCAGAGGATGGTGGCTAGGGATTGCACACAAAGGGAGCAAACAGTTTGACATTGACGAACCCCAGCGATGCTAAGAGGGACAATCATCTTTTCTCCTTGGCAGTCCCTTCATGTGTGTGATTGATAGTATGTTGCCACCTCTCAAAATGATTTACTTTTAGTTATATGTCCATGTCTATGTATGCATTGAAGGGGTGCCTCAGGAGGCCAGAAGAGGGAACTGGAGACCCAGGAACAGACAGAATTGGAGAACTGGAGTTACAGACAGTTGTAAGCTGCCTCACAAGGATGCTGGGAAATGAACTCAGGTCCTCTGAAGAGCATCAAGTCATCATAACCAATGAGGCATCTCTCCAACGTTTGCTTGTTTCTCTTTGTGGCTTGTATCTCTCAATAATGCAGATGACGAGATAAGGGCTGGACTTGCTCTTTCATTCTAGTTATATAAAATCTTTAGTCCCAGAGAGTGATTTTTATTAATAGAGATAATACTAATGGTAACTAGACGATTAAATGGTTTAGGTGGAAACCAGCTGTCCAAGGTGGATGGTTCTATGTCCGCTGCTCAAGACACTCAGTAAAGGTAATTCTTCATAGTGGTGTAGAATCACTGAGCACTGGCGGTCATATGCAACTTACCATGATATTGCATCCCAGTGTTCAAATTCAGGACAAGAACTCAGGCACACCTGCAAAGGCCATCAACTATACAGTAAAGCCTAGAGATGCTATCCTTCAGCTAGACTATTAAGGGCTCTGGAAGTTATTGAAAGATATACGCCACAGAACAAAACAGACAGGGGCTGGAGATGACTCTGTGCTTATGAGCACTTGCTGCTCTTCCAGAGGACCGGAGCTCAGTTTCCAGCACCCAGGGATATTTCTAGGCTGTTTTGCCTGAAATCATTTCTTCTTTTGTAGCCTGCACTTTTTTGTTAGAACCTTTTGGTGCTTTAAATACTGCCTCTGAAGATGTTTTTCAGCTTTAGAAGCTGAGATGATTGCCTCTAGTTGTTCACAAGCCCACTTAATCACCCTAATAGAACCCTAGCTGCTTGAAAGGGTTTCTTCAGGTGACAGTTTGCAAACAGCCTCTAATTAGCACATGGGTTAACTATCATTTGCACAATGTTTCCCTTCTGGGAGCTTGAAGGCAAGTGTTGTGATAGAATGGTCAGTCAACCTTGGTGGGAATACAGGATATAAAATGCAATATTACTGATATGAGCAATAAATAATAATGATAATCTATATGTAAGTGGTGTAATCCCTGACAATTATCTCTTGCAGTATCTTGCCTCCCAGGCCCAGAATATCCTGAGGATGAAAATCACATTCTAATATTTTCTGGAAAACTCTCTGGTAGGCTCATAAACAGTGTGTACACTGAGTACACAGGGTTCTTCTTAAAATTAATTTAAAATTATTGCTTGATAACTTCATACACATACATAATATATTTTGATAAGCCCCCAATTCTCCTCTTTTATTTCCTTGCTACTTCTGAAATCCTTCCCAACATCTCATTTTACTACTTTTGTGGCTTAAGAAAAAAACCAACTTACTCTGCTTAACTGTGGTTGTCCCATGTGCACAGTGGATGTGGAGTCTTTACTGGATCATGGGCAGCTTACTGGTGGCTTCACTTATGAAGCAAAAATCACTCCCACTCTCCCAGCAGCCATTAGCTACCAACAGCTTCTCAGGTAGGAGTGGGAAGCATGTGTCTCTCTCCCTTCTATGATGGGTTCCTTACTGTGTCAGATAATCATAGTGGCTTGTGAGTTCATGAGTGCTATGCCGTCCTGTGTTCAGAAGAGAGCATTTTACAGCACTTCTCCCATTTGTCTGCTCTTCTCCCATAATCTCTGCCCCCTCTTCTGAAATATCCTCTGGGCCTCAGGGTTCGGTGTGATATTCATATCTTGTTTAGGGCTGAATACTCAACACTGGTAAGTGTACAACATTCTAATTCCTTCTTCTAGGTTCTATTGGGCAAAATGACCACCTTGTGAGGACTTGAAAGAAATTTGGAGTGAAAATCCAAATATCACGTGGTCCCTACAATGAAATGATCAAAATAGTGTCTATCAATTCAACCTGTATTATCCTCAAGGTGTTACTCAAATACATGGGAAGCTACATGGGAAACATAGACATAAGTCTATGTTTTAGTTCATGTGGCCACTTACTATTGCAGTCATGTGGAACCTTGTACTATACAAATGAATGAAAATGGCTATCATCCTTGTTTCTCTGAAAACTCTGTTATGAAGGTCAGTAGGATCACAGGTGTCCTCTTATGTCAGGCAAAGATTGTCACAATGTCGTAAATACCAATATTGTTAACTACCGATTAATTAATAAGTCTAGCGATTGATTCAGGGTCTTGCCTCTGCTAAGGAAGCACCCTACCATTGAACTATATTTCCAGACCTTTTAAAACTTTTATTTGGGGCCAAGTCTCATACTTTAATCTGGTTGGTCTTGGTCTTGCAATTGTTTTTTCTCACAGTCCTTCCCAAGTGACTGGGATTACGGGCATGCACCGTAATATAAGTCACCTCTTGTGACTTATATTATTTCCATCATCCCCTTATTGCTGTCTACTCCAAAACCAGAAGCCACACAGCTTCATTTGAAAAATGGAAGGATACTTCTTATATCTATATTAAAATTGCCCAATTAATCCTATATTGTGACCTTTGGTGACTGGAGTTTGGTTGACTGTGGAAGTGACTTTAGGTATGATGGTATGGTGTTTGTTGAGCTGTGACTATGACATGGAAGGGCTTGAGGAGAACACATATGATTCAGGACACAAATCTTCCCCATGTGGACACTGGGCCACTCTCTTATTTACAGAATCACGGGTTCTTTGGATTGCAGGAGACTGTTTAGTTGAGCTATTTTGCATTTTCAGGCCTTTTAGAAACCCAGCCCATAGCATCTCTGACATATATTATATTCCTTGGACACATGGTTACATGAGCTTGTCCCCTCACTAGTTCATCCCTACTATTTGACATTTCTAGTTCTTGCAACAGTCTATCAACTTTTGATTTGTTTTGGCTGCCAATTGACTCTTCACTCTCCCTCTGCTCACTTATTTTTAAAATCAAAATATTTGTTTTTATTACTTTTAATTAGATGTTTGTGTCTACATGTAAGTGTACGCACATGAATGGAGGTGCTCTTGGAGGCCAGAGGTGTTGGATCACCCTAGAGCTAGAGTTATAGGTGGTTGAGTCACCCAACATGGGTACTGGGAACTGAACCCAGGTCCCCTACAAAAACAGTAGTTTCTATTTTTTTTAATTAATTTATCTACTTTACATCCCAATTACAGCCTCCCCTCCCTCTTCTTCTCCCAGTTCCAGCCCCATCACCACCACCACTATCCCCCTGTCCTCCCTGTCTCCTCAGAAAAGGCTCAGAAAAAGGGAGGCCTCCCATGGATATCAATCCACCCCAAGTTGTAATAGGTCGATGTGCATCCTCTCCCACTGTGGCTAGACAAGGCAGCCCAGCTGGGGGAAAGGGATCCGAAGCGGGATAAAATCAGATATAGCTCTCACTCACAGTTAGGAGTCTCACGTGAAGACCGAGCTCGAGCTACACAAATGTTACATTTGTGGGGAGCGAGGGCCTGGGTCTATCCCATGTATGCTCTCTGTGGCTCAGTCTCTGTGGGCCCCTAAGGGCCCATGTTAATTGATTCTGTGTTTTCTTGTGGTGTGCTTGACCTCTCTGGTTCCTTCAATCCTTAGTCCCTCTATTCTATAGAATTCCCCAAGTTCTGTCTAATGAAGTAGAGCACTGTTTAGTAATCACTAAGCGGCCTCTCTGCCCAAAGGGAAGCTGTATAACAGGCATTGTTCTAAACTTGCATCATTGAGAAGAGGCCAGGGTTAACAGCTGAACTAGTTTTCTAGCTGCCCCTCTTTAATATTTATTTAACTCTAGCTCTCTTCCACCCCGGTGGGGTGTGTGTGTGTGTGTGTGTATGTGTGTGTGTGTATGTGTGTGTGTGTGTGTATGTGTGTGTGTGTATGTGTGTGTGTGTGTCCCACAGTGAATATATGCATATATAAAGGTCAGAGGAAAACTTTCGAGGAAAACTTGCAGGAATTGGTTCTCTCCTTCCACCATATAGGTTCTGACAATATAACTCAAGTTTATCAGCAAGCTAATTCTTTTGCTTACTGGCCCTAACATAAAAATCTGGAGATGAGATCATCTATATCCAATGGAAAATGTCCTTTAAAGAATAGGAATAAGGGTTGGAGAAATGGCTCAGCAGTTAGGAACAATGGATGTTCCTCTAGAGGACTGGTGTTCAATTCCCAGGATCTATAGAGCCACTTACAACTGTTGGTAATGCCAGCTGCAGGGGATTCATGGCTCCAGGTATGGATGAGATGCACATGTATATGCATACAAGCAAAATACTCATACAAGTAAAGTAAATACATCTTAAACAAAAGAATAGGGATAAACTGGGCTTGGTGGCACATACGTTTTATCCTTACAGCTAGAGGCAGAGGTAAATCACTGTAAATTTGAGGCCAGCCTGATCTATATAGACAGTTCCAGGATAGCCAGAGCTATCCTGAAAGATACGTCTCAATACCAATCAAACAAACAAACAAAAAAAGAGGGGTAGGTTGTAGCTCAGTAGTAGAGAACATGCACAGCATAGCCCAAGGTCCTGGATGGGAAGGAGAGGGAGAAGGAGAAGGAGAAGGAGAAGGAGAAGGAGAAGGAGAAGAAGGGGAGGAGATACGGAGGAAGTGGGTATGTGACAAGGGAGACAAGGTTTTGAAGTACCAGTTAAAGATCACCAAAGATCCAAAGATGACCAGCAGCCATCTCTTCTACTACAAGTTAAAAAAGGGGCATGAAGCTGGGTCTCCCTCAGGGCTTACAGAAGGGACCAACCCCAACAATCCCTTGACTTAGCAGTTCTAGCTTCCATCAAGTGTAGGAAAAAGGTTCCGTTGCTTTAAGCCATCTAGATTGTGGGTAATTTGTGACAACCTGGGAAATGGATACAGTGCTGATTTGAGTGAACTTTGCAAAGACCAGTGATCTGAGCACACCAGCCCACTTCATTATCCTTCAACAGCCTTGCCTAGGCTGAGAGACTTTGAGGAAAACCATACTAGACCATGTACTGCCAACTATCAATCTTGGGATTTCTTTCCCTGAAGCCTAGAACTTGATCACACCAGATACCATGTAATTCTTATCAGCAGAGTGCAGTAAGAGAGCAGTCACTCAGCTCAGGGACCGCCATGCTGGATGCAGAAGGTGAAGAGGGTACTTCCCATTATTTTCCTGTCCCCCACGTCTTTACTGCAATGAAGACCTCTCTGTCAATACATTTGTGCCATGGTTACTTTCATAGGCATCTCCCTCTAGCCACTGAGAAGAGGAGAGCAAGTCTTACAGACATAGGCATGGAACACATGGGCGGACAGGGAAGGAACAGGAGAACCAGACAGAGAGATGGGTAAAGGATGGAAGACAAGTGGGAAGCAGTCTGAAACAGTGCAGGATCTCCATGGCCAGGATGTGGGCTGCAGGGACAAGCAGCTGGAGGAGAACGCTCTCTTCACTTCAAGAGGCTCCTTCAGAGACAGGTAAAATGGCAAGATCAATAAGACCCATGGACTGTGAAAAGTTCCCACCTGGAACCTGAACATTCAGCAAGACGTGGTTTTGAGGAAACTGTCTTTCACTACAACTGCCCAACATAACAGGGATTTGTAACACACTAGACAGCCTCTTTCTTGTACTGTGTCATTATACTGTAGGCCTGCTGGGCCAGTGGAGTCCCTTATGCTCATCAGCACTTTGGGATTTAGTTCTCAGGCACTGGGCAGCCTGAGTTTGTGGGTGTAACCACTCAGTTGCTATCCTCAAGAGGACCTGGCACTTCTACAGGGGGCCTGTTCTCAGCTGATCTAACACACCACATTTTTGCCTTTTGATTTGCACACATAAAATGAATCTCCCTCCTTTCTCTTGTTCCCAGGTTCTAATCATCAATTAGAACCACTTTGTTCTTTGCATCTTTCTGCTGACCAGTTTGGGAATTGGTGAGCAGAGAGAAGAAAGGGAGGTTGTGTTTGTGGGCAGTGGCACTGGATGGCTGGCTGCTAATGAAGGCTCCCTGAATGGTTTGATTGTGTTGCTGTTTATATAGTTTTGATTTTAATTTGCATCCGTACCAGGCTCGGCTCCCAAGAGTCATTCAGCCGTATTTGGAGGCAAACCTGCCAGTTTACTGGCCACTAGGAAACTGATGTGCCTCCCCTGCCCCCACTTTTATCATGTGCTGTTAATTGTTTATAGATCATGGGGAGGAAGAAAGACTCTACAGAACCAGAGAAGTTTCTTCTCTCACATGGCTGGATCATATGAGATGTAGCTTCTCTGTTAAAAGGCTGAGGTTAGGGTGGGGAGACGGAGTGTCAAAGAGCCAAGATGAGTCTCTTGAAGACAAGAGAACTCTACTGTGTTTTTCCTCCTCCAATGAATGCCCATTCCTTATTTTCTCCTTTTTCCTGAAACATGCCTGCAGACTTGGACTTAAGAACCAATTCTAGCCCACTATTCTCTTTATAAGTACATCACAATTAGCACCCAAGGCCCTGTACAATTCAGTAATCTGGGTCTTTCTGATGCCACTCTCAATTTCCTCTCCAGTGTTTCCCACCACTGTACACTAATTCTCTTCCATTCTGCTCAGGCCAGGACTCTTCCTGGAAGGCTGCTACTGCCTGTCCAGCACCTTGTCTCTATGTCTCAGTCCTCTTGAATGCTCCAGCTCACATTGTCTCTGTATGTGCTCCTTAAGAGTGGGTTCTGCAAACACTCAACGAGGCAGAATAAGGAGTTAATCCATGGTGTATGCCACCGGAGCCCAAGAAGATTCCAGAGAGAAGCAAGACAACGGAAGAACAAAACCAAACCTCTGTTTTTCTAGTCAAGGTCTAAAGGAAGAAAGCAACAGTGTCTGCTACAAAGGAGCCCAAGGCTGACTGCTCAAAACTGAATGTGCAGCTTGCAAAGGTACTAGACACAAGATGAGCCTCACCAGCTGTGATGAATATGGACTTTGCTATCATTCTCCAGCCTGTATTAATACCACTCCACCTCAAACCTACCTCTCTACAGTTCTAGACTAGAACCTGCTTGCTGCAGGGGATACCTCTATGCCTGTTCCAGCACATAGAAAACCCTTCCTCCACTGGCTTGGTGAGTTCTTATCCTCCAGCCTCAGCACAAGGTACATCTCCAGGAGGTGCTTCTCAAGCTCCCCAGGCAGCAAGAGCTTCTTTCCCGCTTCTCTGAAGCCCTCCATAGCTCTCCCAGGCTCTCCCTTTCTTCTCCTCTTGTGATCTAGGGACTGTTGAATGGAGGCTGGAGTCTTGCAGTACAAATGAAGGATACAGTCAGTGTTTTCCCTCTTTGGATCTTCACCTTTTGTAGCTACAGTTCCCTGCTATGTACTGGGCTCAGGGTCCCAGGTGATTGAATAAAGTCATGTTGGTAAAAAATTGAACACAGGAAAGTGGGGAACATAGTACATAAATGACATGTGCACTGACTAGCAGAAATGTAATGTGATCTGGGTGTGACAGCTCATACCTATAGCCCTGCACTTGAAAGACTGAGGCAGGAGTATTGCCCCAAATTCAAGGCCAGCTGGGGCTTCAAAGTGAGAGTCCACTCTTTTTTGTTTTTTGTATCTATCTATCTATCTATCTATCTATCTATCTATCTATCTATCTATCTATCTATTTATGTTATAGCCTGTCCTGGAACTCACTCTGTAGACCAGGCTGGCCTCGAACTCAGAAATCTGCCTGTCTCTGCCTCCCAAGTGCTGGGACTAAAGGCGTGAGCCACCACTGCCCAGCTCGAGAGTCTGTTTTTTTTTAAAAGGAAATATTAATATAACATGAGCCACATTTTAGATTTTCAAGCAGTCAGCTTTAAACTTAAAGAAGCAAATCCATTCATATGGATGTATAGTGGACTCAAACAGGAAACAATATCATCATCTCCTAGGCAGGTGTACTCACAGAATCCTGGAGGACATAAGAATCCGGGAACGAGCTGCCCAGACCCTCTGGTCTTTTAAGGAACAGTTGACAATCTGCTGCTGAGGTTTCACTGGGCAGTGACTCCAGAAAGCAGAGAGGGGGGCTCTGGTGGCCACATTCCCTTCTCAGATGCCCTTTGTGCAGTAAGAAGGCCTGAGCCTTCTGCAATCACGTCTTAGCATTACAAATCCAGGTCATTTATAGCACACAGGAGATAGGGATGTCCAAGGGTTTAATAGTGGCCCCTGAGACAGGTGGCACCTGCTCCTGTGCATGTGAGAAGTTTGCTTTGTTTCTGAGGTGGATAGAGGCTGAACGAGAAGATCAAAGAGACAGATCAAGCAACCAAAGTATGAGGGAAGAAGGAAGACACCATGGGGCAGAGTGACAGCTTACTTGACTAAAGCTAGTTATGTCTACTGCCTCAAAGGACCAAGGTGTCTGGCAGTAAAACAACAACTAAAAAGCTGGCAGGCAGGCTATCTTTTGTTCATGCCCATCAGTCTTCCATGAGTCTTTATTAAAGAATATCACTGTAATTAATAGACACCAATGCGGTCTTTCTATTTTTAAGCCACATAATATCTCAAATAAGAGTAAGGATCAACATAAACATGTACATTAATAAGCTGAAAAGGTTCTGATTGGGCAAACATTTAAAAAGTATTTTATACAGTTATAAGATATAAGAGGTCTTAATGTTCTCACTTATGACACAATAGTACACTGTTGTCCCCACCACCTAGCTTAAGGAGTACTATAAGTACAAATTGAAGTCTTCAAATTCCATCCTGTCCACCCTCTCCCTAGCTGACTATCTCTCTTCTCCATCTTCCTCTTTCCCCATTTGCTGTGTTAGAGATGTAACCCATTATCTTACATACTCTAGGCAAGCATTCTACCATTGAGCTATGTTCCCATCTCTTATTTGAGACAGGGCCTTATTGTGTATCTCTTAGGATGTCCTTGAACTTGTTGAATTGCCTCAGCCCACCAATTGGTAGATTACAGGTTGTTGTGTCTGGCCAGCAGATCACAGCCTGGGTTTTAGCCTGGAAAGGCATTTTGGAAACCTGGAAGAGAAGAGGGGCTAGGTGGCGAGAGAAGGGAATGAAGCTAAGACAATATTTTGATCAAAGCTCAATTTTACTATTTCCAGACACTCAGTTTTAAAGGAAGGGGGAGGGAACCCGATTTCCCGCCAAACAATCTCGGGGTCCAGTAGCAGGACAAACACGTGTGTGCCTCCAAGCAGCAAAGGCAGGGTCTAGCAGTAGGCGTGGCAGGACGAATGAGCAGGAAGCTCCACCCTTGAGCAAGCAGGTTCAAGCAGGTGGGAGAAGGGAGACCACAACAGGTGTCCACCATCGTGGGATGAATGGATAGATTAGATAGAAAGCTGAATGATCAAGCCTTACTATGGGAACTGTTTTAGACCATTATGGAAATTCCCAAGTCTAGTGATTAGCTGTCCAAGCTGACCCAGGTGTCTTAGTTTGTGTTTTATTGCTGTGAAGAGACACCATGGCCAAGGTAACTGTTATAAAGGTAAATATTTAATTGGGACTGGCTTATAGTTTCAGAGATCTAGTCCATTTTCATCCATGGCAGGAAGCATGGCAGTGTGCAGGCAGGTAGGATGCTAGAGGAGCCAAGAGTTCTATATCTTGAACCAAAGGCAGCGAGGAGGAGACTGGATTCCACACTGGGTGGAGCTTGAGCAAAGGAGACCTCAAAGCCCACCCCCACAGTGATGCACTTCCTCCAACAAGGCCACACTTCCTAATAAAGCCACTCCCTATGAGACAAGCATTTAATGCCAAGTCTGTAGGTGCCAAACCTATTTAAACCACCACACTATGAAAGTCAATGTTGCAATTCCAGTTTAAGTCCGAGACCTTAGGACAAGGAGCTCATATGTAAACCCCACTACCAATGTTTTTTTTTTTCCATAAGTTTGAAGGTAGGCATGAAGCAAAAGGGCAAATTCCTGATTCTTCTGCCTTTTGGTATTTAGTGTCGGAGCAAATAATAATTGCTGGCCCTGGCAAAGGCTCTATGTTACCTACACTGCTTCAAATACTAATTTCATCCAAACACACACACACACACACAGAAATAGTGCTTAATCTAGGATCCTCCCCACCCTTAAAATAATGTCTCATTAGACTGGCTTTGAGCCTACCATCTACCCACCTCTGCTGGAAGACAGGCATGCCCACCATCACTTGCAGGCTTTTTTTTTTTTTTTTCTTCAGAGTTCGTGGGAAAAGAGTAGTTTCTTTGTAAAGAGGAATAACATTAGAATAAACATTTCCATTCTTGTAACCATTGGATCATTCTGGGCTCGGCATTCAGGATGATGAGAGCCACTAACCCTCTGTGGAATGTGGACCTCATGCAGAAGAGCCTAAATTAAACAGAATGACAGGACAGGAATGGAAAATGCTACGAGGCTCAGTTACAGACAGCTGAGATAGCAACAGCAGCAGAGAAGGTTTTCCCCTCCCCATTTCTACTTTTTAAACAATGGATCTGATTTACTGTAATTAGGTTCTTTATGGATAAAGGTAACTTAAGACAGGATAATTACCCAAGCATTTAAGAATAAAACATAGCTGTTTGTAATTAAAACATCCTCCCTTCCCCCCCCTCCAATAAATTTCCCACCATTAAATATGGCATCGTGAATCCTATAGAGGGAGTTGATAATGTAGACATGATAGGAAAGGCCTGGGCTTGGCTGTTTAAGTCCATGCTTCTGTCTTGACTGACTCCCAGGATACACCTGAAAGCCCTCCCAGTGTCTTGGGTCTGACTTTGTGCTCCTTAGAAATTTCTTCTTCTCTTACAAATGGGCACTTACTCAGGTCCCAATTCCTCTGGACATGGTGTACTTTCCCCAGTTTCTCTTCAGGACTAAGGCATTTGTTGCCCCAGCTGCCACTGTATTGGCAACTAGTGGTTTTGTGATATCAAAACTAGATGGCATAGTGATATCTATGTCAGGATGGTCTCTTATACATGTGGTACACATACATATATGCAGGTAAAACACTCATACACATAAAGTAAAATAATAATATTTTTTGTAAAAGCACACATATTTTAAAACTTGACATGCTTTAATTGTCCTCCAAACTCCTAATTCGTGTCAACCTCATGACTGATGCCCAGTGTAAAATTGAATATAAGAATTATTAACCTTCTAGTATTTCAAAACAACATGTTTTTAAATTTTGTTTATTATATGTTTCATTATTCTGAATTTTAGATTACTATATCATCTGGGTTTTAGTCTTTTTCTTCATAACTTCTGGAATTTTATGCTCTTTTCCCATTTTTTAAAAAGTTCTAAATGTATTATTGCCATTCCATTCACGTATCTTGATCATCGACAGTTCCACCTCCCTGAGTCCCCCCCAACACCTTCCTTTATGCCATCATTTCCTCTTCCATCTTCTTTTTCTCTGATAACAACAGAGAACAATTAGTGTTGCCTGCATGCACATGGACGAGGGGCCATCCACAGAAGCATAAGCAACCTATCATTAGTCACAGTCCTTGGAGAAAAATGACTCCCTGTAGCTGAGCAGCCATCAATTCTAATATCTCCTCAGCTAGAGTAGAGCCTCATGATTCCCTCCCCCATCCATACTGGAATGTTGACTGCCCCAGTTTTGTGCCGGTAACCATAGCTACTGTTAGTTGATGAGTACAATAACCATGTTGTGTCCAGAAGATGACATTTCATGGTACCTCCTCCCCATTTGGGGAAGCTCTTATATTCTTCCTGTTCCCTCTTCTTTGATGTTACCTGAGCCAGGGAGTGTGAGGAATAGCTATGTCATTTAAGAATGAGCGCTCAATACTCACTCACTCTCAGCACTTAGACTGGTGCTCACTGTGAGAGGCAGCTTCTCTACTCAAGGCTGAGAGTCCACCCCAACATGCCCATTTATCAAAATAACACTTGCAGGAGCACCCCTACAGCCTGTGTCCTCCTGGGATTTTGAACAGGTTTATAGCACTAGGCATGAGTTTTCTCCTGTGGAGCGGACCCTCAAGTCCAACCACAAGTATTAGTTATTCCTGTAAGAGTCGGGCCACTGTTGTACCAGTTGGTACAGCTTGCCTGTCAGTGTTATAGAATGCAGGATCCACTCATGGATAACACTATTGATAACTTTACTCCTCCAGCAGAGTTTGTAAAACCTTTAGGCACTGTGAGAGTTACTAGCTAACAGGATGTGTGTGTGTGTGTGTGTGTGTGTGTGTGTCTAGGGCTTGTGTGCTGGAACCAAAGTGTGCTTTGTCTTTAGTGATAGAGTCTTACTACCTTGATATATTAAGCACTAAGGGTCATAATGTGTCATAATGTGTGCTTTTGGGTTTGTTTGTTTTGGGGACAGAGTTTCTAACTATCCTGGGACTTGCTTTGTAGACCAGGCTGGCCTGGAACTCACAGAAATCACCTGCTTCTCCTCCTAGTGCTGAGATTAAACGTGTGTGCCACCACTGCCAGGTGTTGTTGTTGTTGTCCTTGATGATGATGATGATGGTGATGATGGCGACAACGATGATGATATGTGAGGCATCTGGGGCCTCACTGACTTATTATCTTAACCACTAGAATCTAGTTGACTTTTGGGACTCAGAAAAGAAGTTGGAGTCTGGTGAAAATGTTGTGGGGGCTTAAGAACCCCACATTCTCTAAATTTCAGAAGAAAACAGGGCCCTCCCATGTACAAAGGGGTGATTCTAGAGTGAAGGCTGCTGTTTTAGAAGAGTTAGTGCCCTAAATAGGGCTGAGTAGAATGGACTCATGGGTCTCTGGTTTGGTTCCAACTCTGCCCTTTAGGAGCTGTGGAACTGTCAGTGATCTTCCTGAACTTTTAATCTCCTCCTCTGTGAAATGGGAATTATAGCTTGAAGGGTTACTCTTAAGACAGACAACTTATGTTGTTCTGGTTGTTGGGCAGAGACAGGAAGAGGAGAGTGTGGCTTTGTGTTCAAGAAACTCTTGTTGAGCAGAAAATGGCACAGTAAACTATCTAGCTGTGAAACTGTATGGTCGTACAAGTTGGAGAAAGGTTTAGTGGTAGGTGATGTGAATACAATCCTATTTATATTTTTATGAAAGTTGCTGAATGTGTGGAGTGGAGTGGAGTGGAGTGGAACTTTTCAGTCTTGTTTTCTGGGTTCTGTTCGGCCTTATTCTGAAATCAATGGGGCAGAGTCCTTGCTCCCAGCTGATGCTGACTCTTCCCTTTGATTTAGCCTCATTTAGCCTCATATACCTATAGGGCTTTATTCACTGCTGAGATACTAACAACTTTGACACATTAACCTGGGACATAGACCAGGAATCATCACGCAGGACTCAGGTGAGAAGTGGCTGTTTGAGTCTCAGTGTGTCCTGTCCTCAGTCCCTTCTTGAAAATTCAGGCTTTATCTATGGTGTATCTCCAAAGGAGTGCAAATATGGATGAAGGACAGGATTCTAGTGTGATCTTCTCCCCCAAGCCTCACTGCAGAGCCTGTCATAGAAGGCAGGTGGTTGCACTGAGGCCCATAGTAGAATCCTGAGACTGGCTTCTGTGTTAGGTTTACTTTTGTTCAGCTATGGATGGGCACAGTGAGTATACAAGTCCCAAGTCCGTCTCTGAATGGACTATTTTATTACCTAAAGCCAGCTGTCTGGTGGACCACCTCTAGAAAACAGCAGAGGGAGGCTGACTACACAATTTGCAGGGTCCATTACAAAATGAAAATGGGCCAGTGATCTAAAATTAGGCAAAAACTTCAGTTAAGGTATCATCCTCCTCAAAATGTCTTATTTTACAATGTAATAGGAATGATGTTGTTTGACTTAACTAAATGTAGGAAAGCAAAATATCATCGGACAGATGGACCAGAATCTTGTTCATCAGGTTTTTTCTGGCTCACTTGCTTTGCACATTCATTTACTACGTCCTAAGTTTTATCTCAGCAGCTTCCTTTTCAATTGATATCACTGAAAGTGATATTAGTCACTTCTTGGCAAGTGCAAGGTCTTGAATGATGTTTGGTAGATCTTAAGAAGGTGCATGGAAATCTGAATTTAATTTGAATTATAAATGTCTGCAATTGTGTTTTCGTGTTTTGGTCTTTCTTTTAAGAAATCCATAAAAGTTGCTGGCTGTGGTGGCTCACACCTTTACGTGTGAGTACAAAGCCAGTCTTGGTTACAGAGACCAGAACACACTGAATTCACAGATGATGTTTTCAAAAAAGAAGGGAAGGAAAAAAGGAACAAGCATGCAAACAACAAAAAAAGGTTTCATTATTTGCGTATAATTAAAGATGCCTGCTTAGGTGTAATTGCTTTATCTCCTATGGCATAAAATCCATCTTAATTTTATTTTTAGATAGGGTCTCAGTAGGTTGTCCACATTGGCCATTGAGCCCATGATTCTCTTTCCTGAGGCTGCCGCTACCCTAGCTTTAAATTATATTTCTTGCTAACTTTGTTCATGTGAAGCTTCATGTAAAAACTGTAGTGTTCTTTCATTTTAATTCCTCTTTCTAAGCCTGCAGATATTAGCATTATGGTGATGTGTCAGTTTCTGAAACCTGAAAATCTAAAGTCTTCAGAGGACTCTACTAACTCCCCTAGATTTATTAGAGTCTGTGCAAATGCTTCTATTTTGTAGCAATTAACCGACACATGCTTACTCAGAACACTGGCAGTTTCTACCCCATTATTCACACTAGGGACCCTGAGAGTTATTATTGATGCAGATGAAGCAAGGATAGACTCCTGAGGTATATTGCTTCCCTCTGTTGCCTGGGAACTTCCACATAAACTCCTTTCCCTTTCCTGGGAGAGTAGAGGTGGGTGGTCACTACTGCCACCCCATCCCACCCCACACCCCACTCCCATCACTAGCTGGGATTCAGGTTTGGGTCTAGCTCCATGTCAGCACTCTGTCCACTGTACCCACAGGACTGAGCCTGTGTCAGTACACTCAATTGTCTTCAGCTCACATACCTGTCTCCTCACCAGTCATCAGATCTCACTTACAGAACACAAGTTTGAAGAGAATCTATTAAGAATATCAAAATAATAATGTAAAATCATTCAACCAAAGGTGGAATTTACTCAGAGAGCTGAGCTTGCGTGACTCTGCAGTTTGTGGGCCACAGAGCCAGCTTTGACTCAAGGCATGTATTCAGATCTTAGTGTGGCCTCTTTGTATTGCAACTGGAAAGTATTCTCAGTCAGGGGACCCATAAAACTCTGGAGTATGTTCTAAAAATAGAAGCTCTGTATGCCTGATGTAAAAATGCAAGTATCTTTGTTTGGAGGGCTTATTGTTGAAATTCTTATTTTCTCCATCCTCAACCCAAGATCTGGTGACCTTGGCCTTGTGGGGGGCCACTCCAGCACATGGAAAGATCATTGTCAGGTTCCAGCTGACTCATCTCACTGATAACGATACCCTGGTGTTCATGCTGCCAACAGTGCAGAGGGGGCAGTGGCACTGGCTTCAGTGCACCCAACAAAAGAGATGAATGGACAGTGGAAGAACCCAGACCTGTTTTTATGTCTAGGCAAGACATTTGTTTTGGCTCTAAATAAGTGCTTTCTTCATCCTTACACTCAAAATCCCTGAAGACATTAGTAGAATTTGTTTCTTTCCAGGGTTCCAAAATAAATAAGGCATGTCCAGCTGTTAAGCTATAGCCTTGGAAAGATTCTATAACTATTTTTTTGTTACAAAATCAAATCATATTTTTAGATGTGTTTATTTAGAAATTAAAGATAAGGGAGAATAGAGCAGTTCACAGCTGTAATTTCAGTCTTAAATGACTGTCCCAGCCCCGGTGTGTAAGGCTTAGTCCACAGTCACTGAACTGTCGGGAGGTTGTGGAGCTTCAGTAAACAGGGTCCAGGAGAAGTCTTGGGTTACTGGGGTGTGCCCTCAGGGGGATCCTGTGGCTCTAGTTCTCTTGTTTGCACCCAATTCATGAAATGAACTGCTTTCCTATGTGTCCCCACCATGATGCTCCAGCTCTCTACAGAGCTCCAAAACTGTGAGCCAGAGTGAACCTCCTCTCTTTCTAAGTTGGTCCTCTCTTTACTTTGTTATAAGGACAGAAACTAACGCATCAGACAGACACACCTACCATCAGATGGACACACCCACCTGATGGAGATAATGCAGTTAACCTCGGGACAAGCTTCAGACTTCCCTTTTAGTTTTCTGTTTGTGCCTCAGAAAACAAATAGTGAGATACAAGGATTGACACAGTAAGCGCTCACATATCCAATACCTTTAATGATTAAATATTTTTTTATCTTATTTGCTTCAGATTGTTTTGTATAAAAAAAAGTAAAATGTAAATGATAAAGTTTATTTCCTGTTGGTACCTCACCTAAATCCCATTTCCCTTCTTTTCAAAGAATAACTTCTACTTTCAATCGCAGTCTGTTCCTCCCTCCCTCCTTCTTTCCCCCTCTCTCCTTCTCCCCGGTGAGAGCCATCTCTGCGGCCCCTGTGAGAGCATTCTTTTTGTTGTTTTCTCTTCACAGTATCATTTTTAGCTAAGAAAATTAACCCTATTTTGAAGCCAAAAGATAATCTCTTATCTAATTATATAAAGATCTTTACTGATAGGTAGGATGTTTAATCTATCTACAATTTTCTTTGGTAGAAATTAATTTTGTTATTTTTTTATGTGGAATGACCCAATTTCAGTATCATTTATGCAAGTGCCTTCCATCCCCCAACTAATTTCACATTTATTCAGCCAACAAATACTGGCCAAGTCTTCCTTGTGTATCAGGCACTGTTCCAACACTGATGATAATGCAGGATAGAGGGAGGACTGGGGAAAAGACATGATATCAAGGATACATTCCATGGCAATAAGAGAAACTAACAAGTATATAGCATGTCAGATGGAGATGCTCTCTAGGAAGACAAGTACAGCCCCCAAAAGAAAAGGGTTGTGTCAGGAGTTTCTTTTGTTGCTTTATTTATTTATTTATTTATTTATTTATTTTGGTTTTTCGAGACAGGGTTTCCCTGTATAGCCCTGGCTGTCCTGGAACTCACTTTGTAGACCAGGCTGGCCTTGAACTCAGAAATCCAACTGCCTCTGCCTCCCGTGTGCTGGGATTAAAGGTGTGTACCACCAGGAATGTTACCACTGTCAATATGATATCTGTGTGAAGACACGGCCCAGGTGAGAGAGTAAGTATGTGGGTGAAGGCAGGAAGGATGGGAATTCCATCTGAACTCTCAGAGAATGCAGTGCTCCTGGTGTGTTGTCTGAACACCGTCAAGGAGCTACATAGTAAGCCAGGAGAGCCTAGAAGCAGAGGAATGGAGAGAATTTTGTAGGGCCTCGTGAGTTGCTATCAGGACTTACAGTGGGAATGTTGTGATCAGAAGAGACTCTTGTCAGACCTGCCACCACGATTGCCACACTGACAGAAAAACTGGAGTACCTTTTCAACCTTCTATTAAAAATTTCAAAATCATACCTATAATCCCAGTAGGCAGATCTCTGTGAGTTCAGGACCAGCCTGGTCTACATAGTGAATTTCAGGCCAGTCAGGGCTATATAGTGAGACTGTGCCTCAACAAACAAACAAACAAACAAACAAACAAACCATTTATTTAGTGTACTTGTGTGCTTGTATGATGGTGTGCATGTGGAGGTTAGTGAAGAATTTGTCACAGCCAGGTGTCTTCATGTGGGTCCTGGGGCTCAAACTTAGGGCATCAGCCTTGGCAGCAAGCCCCTGTACCTGCTGAGCCTCATTCCTCTTCCTTCCTTCCTTCTTTCCTTCCTTCCTTGCTTCCTCTTTCTTTTCTTTCTTTCTTTCTTTCTTTCTTTCTTTCTTTCTTTCTTTCTTTCCCTTTCTCTTTCTTTCTTTTTATATTTCTTTTGTTGCTTGCTTTATTTATTTATTTATTTATTTATTTATTTATTTATTTATTTTGGTTTTTCGAGACAGGGTTTCCCTGTATAGCCCTGGCTGTCCTGGAACTCACTTTGTAGACCAGGCTGGCCTTGAACTCAGAAATCCAACTGCATCTGCCTCCCGTGTGCTGGGATTAAAGGTGTGTACCACCACGCCCGGCTGTTATTTATTTATTTTTGATGGCACAGTATATTGAGTCAAGGACAAGACAGGGTCTCACTAAAGTTCTCAATCTGGCCTTGAACTTGCAGTCTTCCTGCCTCAACTTCCCAAGTACCTGGAATTACAATCAAGCTTGGGCCACCAAGCCTAGCACATCACTCGTTCTACCCAGATGTTGTGGAATACTATCGAGTGAGTGTAACAGCCACCTGAACAGTGTGACTCCACCCTGCCACTGGATCTCAGCTGGATGCATTTCTGCCCCATCCACACATGGTTTGGGGAGGTACTAGAGAGCTAACTGAAGATTCTATCTACGCAGCTATGGGGAAGTAGCCATCTGTGCTGGTGGAAACTTTCAGTAGTGTGACTGCTCTAGGGGCAGTAAGTAGCCCCCATGTAATGTAAATGACCCCTTACCCATGCTCTGTGAGTAAGCCTAATAAAGTCATTGGTTTCCCAAGTTGAATTTTGGAGAAACTGTACTTTGGTACATATATCATTTGGTGCCCCTTCTGAGGGGCAAAGATATATTTTTAGTCTCCTTAGAAATAAGTTTGCAGAACACTAGGGGTTGAGGGTGCCTAACCAAAACTCTATTGATATAAAGATCAAAGAGGGCTGGACCTCCCTCAGGAGAGATTCCTTATGAATATCATTGTCAAGGGAAGAGCCAAGCTAAGGATCAACAAAGTACAATTACACTGGCCCCATTGCATGAGTGGGTTTACCATACTTCCCAAGGTATTCTGGGTACTTTGATGGATACTCTCTGGTTATAATTATTTTTTTCTCAGATTTTTCTGCTCCAGAGACTGATAATGAATTAAAACATGAGCCAGATGGGCAGATATTAACTGAAGGCTAAAAGGAAGATGAGATGGCCTGAGGCTGGCATCTTCTGAGATCCTAGTAGCATGGACTTCACAGTATCTCTCAGTGGTCGTTCACTGTCAGGTACTTATTTCTTGTCATTTTAGATTTCATTTGTGTGCATGGTTCCTGGACCTTTCCCTAACATTTGTGACATGATAACCAATCTAATTGCAGTTAACTTTCCTCTAAACTCAGTGAGAGCAGGGGTCTTGGTGCTTGCCTTGTTTCCAACCCCACAGTAGAGGTTTGCAGTGTGTGTTGGGTGAATGTAACCATTCACAAAATGGCTGCACATGAACATGTGTGGAGTTCGAGCTGGCTCAGGGTGCTTGATTTCATCCGTGGGAGTGGGCATTCTATGCTGTACTTTTGTGATGGTAATGTGTGGTTGTCTGGCCCCCTGGGAAGTTGCCCAGCTGTTTGGTGGCGTCCTTTGTTTCCTTGTGGGCTGAGTTATCCCCAAGACCCTGCAGTTGGATGCAATGTCTGCAGCAACAGCCGCTGTCTGCAGCTAGGTGGGTGTGATCTGGAGACCGAGTCTGTCTGATTCTCTGTTCCTGGCTGCTGACAATAAACAGGCTTTCCTCCACAGCTGTTGACAGTTGCCTCCCACACAGCCCACCAGAGCCCTGCCCAGGGATGGCATGACTCCCTCCCTCCCTCCCTGTTGCACTAATTATAACAACACTGTATTCTTACTCGTGCCTGAGAGTTTCACGCAGACATTGCCCCCCTGGACTTTGGAATGAGACTCAAAAAAAGCAGAACTGCTGAAAATGTATTCAAGTTAATGTGGTCAGGTTCAAGTTATCTAATATGACTTGCTGATCTTCTGTAGAGGGCAAGGAGAAAGGATGCCAGTTCAAGGCTGAGGAGAAGGCTTCTCAGGAATCCTGGATAGGAAGGAAGGTGGCACAGAGCCTGTGCTTTAGTTTTCCTGGTGTCCTCAGGATATCAGCCTGTACTTTCTTCCTAATTGTGCGCACCTTGGATTGGGAGAAAGAGTGTTGGGAAAGCCTCTTGGAAGAGCTGAGTACAAAAGCTGAGCAGGAAAGTTGCTTTCCTTCTGAGAGCATCTGCTTCTGGTGCCTGAGCCAGACTGTTCTTTCCCTAGGTGCTGCCATGCAGTTCTGCCCTCCTCAGGAGCTGCAGGGTAGGCTCTGAACACACAGCGGGTATGGGAATCATTCATCACCTGCGTCCCAGGCCCACAGGGCAGTCCAGGAGGCACATGGCCCACACCAAACCATAGGCTTGCTTTTAACAGCTACATGCAATGACTGTGCCAAAACTAGAGCCGGGAACAAAGCTGGGCTTTGGGACTCCCATATGAACCTTTCTGCACCTGAATCTGGTGAGTGCCTGGGAGGAGGAAGAATAAGAAGCCAACTAGGGATATGAACAGAGAACACTTACCTAGTGTCTTACTCAGTGTTGTATAGAGACTGTGGCTCTGTGGCTGTGAATGACCATGACCACAGCAACTCTTATAAAGGACAACACTTATCTGGGGCTGGTTTACAGGTTCAGAGGCTTAGACAATTGTCATAGTGGTGAGAAGCATGGTGGCACTCAGGCAGACATAGTGCTGGAAAAGTGGCTGAGAGTTCTACATCTGTTTAGCAGGTAACAGGAAGGAACAGTGCCACTGGGCTTGACTTGAGCATTTGAAACCTCAAAGCCCTATGCACAGTTTCTCCAACAAGGCCATACCTCCAATAATGCTGGTCCTTATGAGTCTATGCAGACCATTTTCATTCACACCACCACATGTTCACGCCTAACATGTTCAAAGTCCAGCACCGTGTCTAGCACTGCCAGAAAGAAAACGTCAACTCGTCATGAACCTGGCCCCCTCCACTTCTGTAACATTATGATTTGATCCCGTGGTCAATCTCATTTTCTCAGTAGTCTCCTATGACAGGACGAAGGGCGGAGGCAGCTGTTCAAAGCATTTGCCCTGGATTTCAGCAGCGCTCCACCTGCTTCCCAGCAGGGCCACCCTGGGAGACCCCTGAGCAGCTGTTCGCTTGTCTCACTAGCTTTTCATCCTTGGTCACCACTGCCTGGACTATTTCCTCAGCTATAATGGAATGTATGCATGGTTCCAAGTGGGGCTGGTTACTCTGTACAGAGAGAACATAAGTTCTGTGAAGAAAAGTGCCCTATCAATCCCAGTATTATTATATTTATTCCTCCTGTGAGGCATTTTGGTCATATCTAGTAAATGTGAGGGGTGAAGCCAGATATCTTGTGAGCTCCTTGTTCTTAAATAGACTCAACAGTTTCTCAAAAGTTTTCAGATGCATTCATTTAAAACTGCAGATTGCGCCGGGAGTGGTGGCGCACGCCTTTAATCCCAGCACTCAGGAGGCAGAGGCAGGCGGATTTCTGAGTTCGAGGCCAGCCTGGTCTACAAAGTGAGCTCCAGGACAGCCAGAGCTATAAAGAGAAACCCTGTCTCGAAAAACCAAAAAAAAAAAAAAAAAAAAAAAACTGCAGATTGCTTTCTGTTCGACAGTCATCATTAGCTAAGCACTATACAGAGACCAAGGCTGTAGCTCCCAATGCTGAAAACCAAACTACCTTGGGTAATTGTAAGAAATGTGACTGCAGTTCACAAAGAATGTGCTATGATGAATCAGGGTCAGGGAGCTTTTAAGGAACAAAAACCTCATACAGAGTCTCTGAAGATATAAAACTGGTTAGACTACAGCTGCCTGCCAGGCCCTTTCCTCCTCTGAGTCCTTCCTATCCCACTGCATGATCTGCCTTCCCCACACAGTGAGCCTTGCCAGCACCTTTGTTTCTAATTTTAGCTGCTGTTTTGCATTTTGTGTAGCATCTTGGGAAATACAAATGCAGACTTTAAACTGCAGAGGAGCCAGGCAGTTGCTTCTAGATAAGATGTCCAGAGTTGATGAGTGATAGAAAGGTTGAGGAGGAGGAATATCAGAGCAGAACAGTGATGCTCTCAGAATCCCTCACTTCTCTTGGTGCTGATGGATAGTCACAAGGCTTCAGAAACCATTAAACTTCTTCATGACTTGGCAAAAATTGAACTTGATATAGATCAGTGGTTCTTACCCTTCCTAACTCTGTGACTCTTTAATACAGTTCCTCATGTTGCGATGATCCCCCAACCATAAAATTATTTTCATTGCTACTTTATAACTATAATTTTGCTACTGTTATGAATCATAATGCAAATATTTTTGGACATAGAGGGGTCACCACCCACAGGTTGAGAACCACGGATATAAATGTTGATATGTGTGTGTGTGTGTATCTGTGTGTGTGTGTGTTGAAGGATGGAGAGGACTCCATATATAACCCTGAACTAGATTCAGTAATCAGCCCAAACTAGAAGTGGGGCAGAAGCTCATAACATAAGTCACATGGAATAAATCATTGGCTGTCTCTCAAGGTCAGGGAACTGGCAGCTTGTTAGAAATTTACTGAAACAAAACAAAATGATGATAATAATACCTTTGCTCTTTTGAAACAGAACACGCAGAAAAGTACATGGATTACATTAGAGGATTCTTATAGACCTGAGTGAGCTAACATGAAAGGGACTGTCTTAATGAGGGTTCCTATTGCTGTGAAGAGATGCCATGACCACAGCAACTCTTATAAAGGAAAACTAATTGTGACTGGCTTACGGGGGTTTAGTCCATTATTGTCACAGTAAAGGATGGTGGCATACAGGCAGATATGGTTCTGGACTATATCTGGACTCATAGGCAGCAAAGGAGAACCACTGGACCTGGCTTCAGTCTTTGAAGCCTCAAGCTAACCCCAGTTACACACTCCCAAGAAGGCCACAGCTCCTGATAGAGCCACTCCATGTGACTGTCTTAGTTAGGGTTTCTTTTGCTGTGAAGAGACACCATGACCACAGCACATTTAATTGGAGCTGGCTTACAGTTTCAGAGGTTTGGTCCATTATCATCATGGTGGGAAAGATGGCATCATGCAAACAGACATGGTGCTGGAGTTTCTGAGAGTTCCATATCTTGTTCCAAAGGCAAAGAGAAGACTCTGAAGCCTACCTCAACAGCAACTAACACACTTCTTCCAACAAGGCCACACTTCCTAATAGTGCCACTCCCTAGGCCAAGCATATTCAAACCACCACAGGGACCCAGTGCCATTTCTACCTAGGTCAAGGAGTATTGTCAACACACCAAGAAATCCCTTCCCAGTAGAATTCAACCCCTTTGTTCATCCAGTAGTAACTGACTAATGTGGTGATCAATTTTTTTTTCTCAGTTCCATTTTTGATTTCTAAAACTGCATCCCTCCATAGCACAGGCTAGTTCTCCCTGTGCTGTTTAGCTTCTACATTATCTAAGTGGAATTGCCAAGGCTCTAGAGTTTTATACTGACTTTATATATATATATATATATATATATATATATATATATATATAGTATTTGACTTAAACCTAGGGCCTCATGCTTGCTATGATAAATGCTTTATTACTAAACTATATCTGTAGACTCCACCTTTAGTTTTAATACAGAGAGTCTAACTAAGCTGCCAGGTTAGCTTTGAACTTCAGACCTTCCTGCATTCCAGGCCAGCAGACCCAGCTGTGTCTTTGTTTGTTTCTTTGTTTGTTTGCTGGCAATACTTTGTGAGATTTCATTAAGTTTTCAAGACAGCAATTCTTTCCCCTTGTAGAGTTATCACATCCCCTTACTTTCTAGACCTCAGAGAAGCATATTTTTTCCCTCTAAGTTATAACAAATTAAAGTAAACTTGGTGAGTAGAGATTTTGCAATATTTCTTGAGCCATCCCCTTCTTCTGGATGTTGCGGAGTCAGGACCAGGGTTACTGCTTCTGGCTGCAACTGTGTTTTCTCTGCCCTTCTGTGAGATGGGTGGTCCAGGGAACCCTTCATAGGTGTGTGTGTGTGTTAGGGGGGGTGCTTTGTTGAAGGAAATGATCTGAGCTATGAGCTCCCAGAAACACAAAACTAATGTTCTATGAATCTTGGATGAGGCATGGGGAAAGCCAGGACTCCTCCAAGATAATATGTGTGTCTCAGTCATTTCACTGAGGTTTTCTGGTCCCTTAGACTGTGCAAAAGGCAGTGACTAGAGTGTATAGATGAGATGGGACATTTAGCAGTATCTTTGATCTTTCCCCAAGCTGTTTATTCTTCACTCTTAGTTAGGCTTACTATTGCTGCAATGAGACACCATAACCAAAGCAACTTGGGGAGGAAAGGGTTTATTCAGTAAACACTTCCACATCACTGTTCATCTTTGAAAGAAGTCAGGGTAGGAACTCAAACAGAGCAGGAACCTGGAGACAAGAGCTGATGGAGAGGCCATGGTGGGTGCTGCTTACTGGCTTTTTCCCTATGGCTTTATACAGCCTGCTTTCTTATAGAACCCAGAACCAGCAACCAGTCCAGGGATGGCACCATCCACAATAGACTGGGCCCTCCCATATCAACCACTAATTAAGGAAAAATGCCTACAAGCTTGCCTGCAGCCTGATCTTATAGAGGCATTTTCTCAACTGACTCTCCCTCCTCTCTTAAGACTCTAGCTTGTGTCAAGTCGACAAAAAATTAACCAGAACAGCCACAGAAATTGAGTATGGTCTTTGAGTCAAACCAGCTTAGGCTCCAGGCTTACTGTGACCTGTGTTCTGTGACTATAGACTCCTCCTCACCTTAGGAATGGAATCTAATGCTAGGACACACCTTGTGGGGCTGTGATGGTTAGTTAAGAAATGCTTCAAAATTGGTTAGCATGCCACCTAAAGTAACCCCGGGCAACAGTGAGCAAAAGCTTCCAGTGGTCAAGATAATGGAATACTGTGGAGAGCCTTTTGAGGTGCCACTTGGCAGGAGTCTGACATTGGCCATGACAAGGAACTAAGCTCATGTAGGAATCTGACATTGGAGCAGGACAAAGAAGTAAGTACAGGCAGGGAAACGACATTGCCCAAGGACAAGGAAGTATGAATCTGATTTTAGGGTAGAACAAAGAAGTAGGCATAGATATCTTGATCATCCTTAGAAACAGTTATCACAGGAGTGATCAGGGGGGCTGTGTGTTTATTGTCTTTCTTGTTCCTTGACTATTGTCTTTTTAGTTCCTCATTGTACTGCTTGCCCTTAATACCTGCATGTAATTAAAATGGTATAAAAAGCTGATTGGGAAAATTAAAATTGCCTTCAGTCTCAGAATTGACTGGGGTCAATGTTTTGTTTTTTTTTTTCTTGAGACAGGGTTTCTCTGTGTAGCCCTGGCTGTTCTGGAACTCACTTTGTAGACCTGGCTGGCCTCGAACTCAGAAATCCACCTGCCTCTGCCTCCCGAGTGCTGGGATTAAAGGCGTGCACTACCACGCCTGGCAACTGGGGTCAATGTTGTCTGTCTTTTCTTTTTAATCTTCACTCCCACACTGGAGAACCCATTGACTGACTGAGGGGGCCTGGTCAGAATACAGTAATGATTTAGTCTATTGTCACCCTAATCTTCATGTGAGGGAACTGTGGCTCAGGAAAGCCAAATTGCCTAAGATCTGATGGCTTGTTTGTGGTGGAGACAATTTAACCTTCCTGATCATTATGTTGATGTATTTCTCTAATTTGCTTTTTTAAAAATAAAGTGCGTGCGTGTGGTGTGTGTGTGTGTGTGTGTGTGTGTGTGTGTGTGTGTGTGTGTGTTTTGAGGGGTGCTTCAGGGGATAACTCTACCGAGTCAGTTTTCCCTACTTGTCTTTATGTGGGTTCCAGGGATCAAACTCAGGTTGCAGGCTCACACTGCAAGTGCTTCTCTCTGCCGGGCTGCCTGGAAGACCCCTCTTGCTTGCTTTTCACCTGTCATGTAGCTTCTGATGTTGCCAGGGTCCTGTCAACTCCCTGTTCTACCTGATTAGAAATGAAGCTCGTTTGCAACTGGAGAACATTCAGAATGACTTACCTGTCACTCCAGCATGTGTGAGGCAGAGGCAGGAGGAGGAGGAGGAAAAAGAGGAGGGGGAGGAGGAGGAGGAAAAGAAAAAAGAGGAGGAAGAAAAGGAGGAGGAGGAGGAGGACTGCTTGCAGGTTGAGGCCAGCCTGGGTTGTATAGGTCCAGGCCAGCACAGGCTAAAGAGTGAAGACTCTGTCTCCAAACAAAACAAAAATAACATCAACAAAGGAGAAAACAAAAAACAAAACGAACAAACCAAGGTGAGCCTAAAAGTCAAGGAAAATAGAGTTTCTCAAAGTCAAAAAGACATGTAAATAGATTGTCTACCTCCTGAAAGGAGCATGGTCAAACTGGCATCTTGATTTTTAACTTGCATTATGTTAGATTTTTTTTAAAATATGTTGGTTTATTTATTTACTTAATATGTATGTATGTGGGCACACTACACATGTGGAGCCCAGTTCCGAGGATCAAAGTCAGGCTGTCAAACACGGCAGCAGTTGCCATCACTCACTAAGCCATCTTGCTTGCCCCCTGTTATATAGGTGATAGAAAAAGTCACTATGGTCATAACTGTGTGTGTTTTTTGTTTTTTTGTTTGTTTTTTCAAGACAGGGTTTCTCTGTATAGCCCTGGCTGTCCTGGAACTCACTTTGTAGACCAGCTGGCCTCGAACTCAGAAATCCGCCTGCCTCTGCCTCCCAAGTGCTGGGATTAAAGGCGTGCGCCACCACGCCCAGCTGTGTATGTTTTAAATCATCAATTTGTAGTTAAAAAAAAAAAAACAACAATAGAAAGCTACAATGCACAGTTTAACTGATATGGTAAGAATATAATTTGGTAGGTTTTTTTTTTTTTTTTTTTTTTTTCTGAAAACTGGATAAGCCACTTTAACTTCTATTTTTACAAAATAAGCAAATTGTATTATACAATAGATAAATCATGTGATTGTCTTAAAATTTAAAAGAGAATATAATTTGGAAAATCAATCAACTATAAAGGGGGATCTTTTTTTATTTTTTTCTCCCATTCTTGAATATATGGTCAGGCTCATGTGTAGGAGTTCTTGTGTACATGCTAGTGCGAGATGAAGAGGAGGAAAGGAGGGGGCTGGTGAGATGGCTCAGCAGGCAAGAGCACCCAACTGCTCTTCTGAAGGTCCTGAGTTCAAATCCCAGCAACTACATGGTGGCTCACAACCATCCATAATGAGATCTAACTCCCTTTTCTGGTGTGTCTGAAGACAGCTACAGTGTACTTACATATAATAAATAAATAAATTTTAAAAAAAAAAAAAAGAGAGAGAGAGAAAAGAAAAAGTTGGAAAGTCTTAAAAAAAAAAAAAAAAGAGGAGGAGGAGAGGAGTTAGATGCTCTCTTCAGCCATCCTTTACGCTGGCTGTCAGACGATAAACCCTCCCAGGAGGTGGAGAGTGGGGCTGCTACCCTTCAAGCTATGACTGTTCCTCAGCCTTTGCAGCTAGGGACTCTTCAGAGGACACACACAGCAAGTTTGCTTCCCATAGGTAGCCGAAATGGGCATGCTGCCCTCCCACTGCCTTTCAGTGAACATCCATCATCAGGGAATGACTTTTGGGCTTCCTTTCCCCTTCCAGCTCTAGCCCCTGCCTAGAGGAATGATTTTTTTCTACATACTGACTCGCCCCCAAGCTGCCAGGTGAAGCTGCACACCAATTTACAGCACAATGTTCTGTCTGTCACTCACAGACTGGAGTCTTCCCTCGCACCAGCCCTGGTGTTTCACTGGGTTCCTGGGGTCACTGTGTGGCCAGGGCTGCTGACTGTTGAGCTGCCCCCAGTTGTTCAGTCACCAATTTCCCTGTATCAGACATCACCAGCACTGCTGTTCCCGCCGCCACTGCTGCTGCCACTGCTGTCTGCTTCCTTTTTTTTTTTTTTTTTTTAAGTTATAACTCCACTTGAGGGTTAACAGAAAAAATAAAATAGAGAATCCAGTACTGTGGTGAATTAGAGAACTTTGCTCCTGTCATCAAGAGAGCTGAGGATTATCTGTTATTTTAATTATCTTTGATATTCAACCACTAATTATTTGGTTATAGGAGTGCAGACCTGAACCTTCAGGAAAAAAAATTTTTTTTTTTAGATTTATTTATTTATTTATTTATTTATTTATTTATTTATTTATTATAAGTACACTGTAGCTATCTTCAGACACTCCAGAAGAGGGCATCAGATTTCGTTACGGATGGTTGTGAGCCACCATGTGGTTGCTGGGATTTGAACTCAGGACCTTCAGAAGAGCAATCGGCACTCTTAACCACTGAGCCATCTCACCAGCCCAAAATTTTTTTTCATTAAGTTGACTCAAGCTGCAAGACTGGGCCAGGAACACATGGCAGCCTGGATGCAGGGAATTGCATGGTCAGGCTGAGAGCTGCTGCTGCTGCAGCTGGGGCAACCTGGCTCCTAGTTTGCAGGAGGGGAAGTATCTGGAAAGAGCTACTCTATATCAAGTGCAGAGGTCACTCAGAGGCTCTGCATCCCTCAGATCTGGAACAGCACTAGCCTAGAAAGTGTACCTTTCTGACACCCACCACCTGGACTCACACCTTGTAATTCACTGCTTGACTTGGTTCTGTGACTTTTGGTCCCTCACTTGTAAGGTGAGTCTTTAACTGCCCATTCCCCGCCACCACCCCCCCCCCCCCGGACTGCTATAGGAGACAAAAGCACATACCAAGGGCTCAGCACCTAAGTATTACTCAGTACACAACATCTTGTTCAGTATTATCTACTACTGTCATGGCCATCACTGTCACAGGTCCATATTCACAGGCTGGAAAACTTACCTACAGGAGG
This sequence comes from Mus caroli, assembly GCF_978045245.1. Taxonomy (NCBI): domain Eukaryota; kingdom Metazoa; phylum Chordata; class Mammalia; order Rodentia; family Muridae; genus Mus; species Mus caroli. The sequence continues at coordinate 93,662,203 of NW_028227268.1, read as the reverse complement.
AGCTTTGGAGGCTGACTTCCTGTAATCCCAGGCCTTGGAAGGATGTGTCAGGAGAATGGTGAGTTAGAGGTCAGCCTGAAGATCATACTGAGGACGCATTTTCAAAAAAACCTAAAAAGAGCCACTAAGCACTTCAGCTCTGGTGGGCTCCTGTAGCAGAAGGGTCTGTCCTTGTGGTCACTCCTTCTCAGTATCGGCATTGCAGCAGAGTCCCTGGGCACTCATCGCAATCAGCTGACTTGGTAGTCAAAGCAGGTTTGACAGTTCTGCATGCCCACAAAGTTAGATTCAAGTATGCTGAGTCATACTGCAAGGTCTGATGGCAAAGCCAGTCACTGAAGCAGACAGCAGGCCCCACAGCCATAAATTGCAGTGTTTGCTGAAGGCATGTGGTGAATGTTGGTTCCTATGTCTGGGTGAAGGGAAGGAGGATGAGTGCTAATGTTTACAGAGCACCACTCATCGGCTTGAACTTGTTGGACCCCACTCAAGTTCTCAAGAGAGACTCCTTCTCACACTGCTCCAGATCCCGCAGCCCAGGGTGTCGACCCAGCCCAGGGAGTCCCCACAGCCCAGGGAGTCCTTGAAATAGTTCTCTGTTTCTCAGTGGAGGGTGAGGGGCATTTGTGGACAGGAAAAAGCCCCTTCTGTGGCCCTGGTTAGGAGAATGTTCCCCCCTCCTCCACTCTACCCCGAAGTGCAATAGGTAAAGTTATGGGATCATATGTTTCTGCCAAGGTTGAGTGAGGTGTCACAAAAGAGAGGGGGTCACCGAGTATGCACTAAGATCTGTTTTCTATAAGGCCTATGGGCATTCATTTGTTTCTGCTGATCCTGCTGTTGGGGCATAGGATCAGAGAATGTCTTATACCCCAAAGGCTTCATCAGTCACCCCTGAACAGTGTTGTAAGATCTTGGAGAATAAGTTAAAGTGAAAAAGTTCCTTATCAAAGGGGTATTCTAAAATTTCCTCATAACTTATTGAAAAATAAAATTTTGGAAAACAGAAAGTAACAGGTTAGCAGATAAGTTGACAAGTTAGTAAAAAAAAAAAAAAAAGAAAATACATAAACTTTAGATCTGTGTCTTTACTGACTGAGGTTGCCTTTTGCATTTTATTTCTAGAGTGAATAGCATTAGCATCTATTTAAAGACTGCTAAACAAGTTTTAAAGGATCCAGATGGGTGAATAGCCTGCTGAGGTAGGGGACACTCATCTGCATTATTAATAAGGAGTCAGGAAGTGCTGCGTGGTGCTTGGCAACACTTGCTTTCATCCCAAGACCTTTTTCTTTTGAGCCTTTATTGACGGTAGTATTTTACAAGGTATTACTGATGGTTCTGTCTTGTACTTACTATCAGCTTGAGTGAACATCCACCATCATCAGAACACAGGAAGTGAGAAGGAAGGGACACTGGAGTCATCCTGGAGTCTGTTTCTTGCACATAAGCAATTGTACTTCGTATTGATGAGATATTTGAGATGTCAAAATTTTTCTCTTGTTTCACTATTTAGCATTTTTTTTTTAAAGTGAGAACAGTTACTATATCTCTCCAGGAGCCCAAGACTTTGCACCTCTTCTTTTTCAGAACTGTGAGGCTTTGTAGCACTTCTGTATAGCACACATGGAAGGTGGGAGGTAAAGGTGTTACCTCCATCGTGTGCTAGATGAGCCCCTGGCACAGTAATTTGCTTTTACTCCAAAGCATGGTTGTAAAATAACTACCCTGCTTACGTGCTTTCTCTTCTAGATGTTTCAGTAGAGTGGTTGAGGAATAGTAAGTGAATATTTTTTTTTTTTTTGTAATTTTAGAGTACAGAAATTCTAGCAATGAATATTCTCATCAAAACTGAGCTTTTCCTTCTGGAGGCCCATCTACCCTGATACTGAACGTGTGTGTTTCTCTGTAGAGTGTGAGGATTGAAGGACATTTGCTTTTGCAAGCACAGTTAATACTTGAGGTGATCAGTGGAATAAAACTGTGCTTGGCTCTCCCTCAGTAGTTATTATGGGTATTGACATTTTCTTAACTTTGCATCAATTATTGACATGCTAGAGCTGTGCAAAGGCTTTCTGCTCTGCAGGCCTCTGCTTGAGCTTTTTGTTATGGCTAGATTTTGGCCAACTAAAGTATTTAAAAAGCAATATAGCATTTATTTATTTATTTATTTATTTATTTATTTATTTATTTATTTATTTTGGTTTTTCGAGACAGGATTTCTCTGTGTAGCCCTGGCTGTCCTGGCACTCACTTTGTAGACCAGGCTGGCCTCGAACTCAGAAATCCACCTGCCTCTGCCTCCCGAGTGCTGGGATTAAAGGCGTGCGCCACCACGCCCGGCTACAATGTAGCATTTTAATATGTAGCTTTTTTTAAAATGTCAAGGTTTCAGGACCTTGTAGTTTGTCGGTCTTTAAAGATTGTGGTTTGACAAGGGAGATTGGCCCATAGATTTAATACAGCCTCACCTTCCCTAACTCAGAAATTTAACTTGGAGCAATGGTCCCCTGAACGTGTCATCACTGGCTCTCTGTGGTTCGTGGCCCTGAAAAAGCTTCCAGATGACATCTTTGCCATCTGTCCAGCCCTCTTAGGAACACAAAGAGAGCTGGACAGAATATGTAGATCCTCAACTTGTATGGTTTCCTGCAATTGTAGTCATTGGCATTGGTCACTGCTTCTTTGTGGGACAGAAAGAGAAACAGAAGACAAACAGAACATGGTGATTCTTATTTCTGACTAGTTCTGAACTAGTTCCACCATCTTTGATTAGCTCCTCCCCCTGCCTTCTCTATTGGAGCGCTCAACCCCTCAAAACACTGTTAAAAACTAAACTAAACTAAACTAAAACCTCTACCAAGGCTAGCAAGGATGTCACATTTGACCAGTTTGTGGTTCTTAATCTATTTATTGTTCTTCCCCGTTAGGCCTGTGGGCACACCACCCATGATGGACTTCCCTCCACATTCTGCCCCTCTCCCTTCTGACATGAGACAGGCATGTGTGCCCTGAAGTTATATCAAACTAAATCTAACATGGAGGAGAAGCATGTTTTACAGCTAAAACCCAGCCTCTAAAATCAGCAAAAGGATCTTCCAGAGCTAATGTACATTTACCTACCTACACCTTTCCTGTAGCCTTTTCTGAGTGCTGCAGTATTTCAGAATGTCTGGTTTTGTCATTATAACATCATAACCTGCTGTCTCTAACACTAACATTCCTGAAATTGACAGATATGAAGGCTCTGGATGCTCAGAGAGCCCTTTATCTGTCTAGAGCTTCTCTGACATTGCTCTCACCTTTCTATCTGCTTAGCCTGAAGTGTGTGACCTTGTTCTACAAATACCAACTTTATTCAAATAAGGGCTGCCTTAAATTCTCTATCATAAAGCCCCCATATGTACAAGGATGCTGGTTTCAACCTGCCTATAAAGTTTCAGCAGATATTTCTCTGCAGGCTGGGGGGTCCAGCAGTTCTGGGGTAGAGCCTAAAGCTGCCATCTCTTTCCTTTTCTTTCCACAATTATGTGAGGCCTCAGATGAGAACTTTGGAGAAAACCAAAGAAGAAGAAAAGAAGGAGTAGGAGGAGAAGGGGGTGGAGAAAGAAACGGAGGAGGAGGAAAATGAGAAGGAGGAGGAGGAGAAGAGGAAGAAAAAGGAGAAGGAGGAGGAGGAGGAGAAGGAGAAGAAGAAGAAGGAGAAGAAAACAACAACACAGTCAGAGCCCGTGTAATAGTTCTGGGGTTGAAGATCACACAGGAGGATGAGTGAGGTATTTAGAAAAGCTTTACTTTTTTTTTTTTTTTTTTTTTGGTTTTTCGAGACAAGGTTTTTCTGTATAGCTCTGGCTGTCCTGGAACTCACTTTGTAGACCAGGCTGGCCTCGAACTCAGAAATCCGCCTGCCTCTGCCTCCTGAGTGCTGGGATTAAAGGCGTGCGCCACCACGCCCGGCCCTGAAAAGCTTTACTTTTGACAACTGGTTTATATTAAATTCCAAATTCCAATCATTTACTGATATTTAAAAATAAAAATTTACCTATAGCAGAAAATATGATTGAATGGTAACATGATCTTGAGATAGGGAGATATGTTTTAATCCTGATTCTAGGTCTTTCTGTATAGTTTAGGCTGGTCTTGAATTGGAGAGCACCCCTCCTCAGCCTCCCGAGTGTTGGAGGATCCTTGCCCTCAATGTGACTTATGGAAAGTTAATTTTAAGTGTAAGAGAAAAGAAACAAGGTTTTTAAAAAAAGAAACAAAAGATTTATTTTGACAACAATGACTTAACAATGGATAAAGGACAGTATCATAAATCCACATAACTTGCATAAAACAAATTAGAAAATAAACATGATAATAGAAAGTCAAAAGACAATGAACAGTTCACCAAAAAAAAAAAGAAAGAAAGAAAGAAAGAAAAAGAAAAAAGATAAAAGCCTATGAAGATGAACAACATTTTCATCCAAAGTGTTGCTGAAAGCAAGAGCTATGGCTTCACACTGTCAGTGTGGGCATTTCACTCTTTTTCTTTCCAAAAAGAAAAGGAAAGGAAAGGAAAGGAAAGGAAAGGAAAGGAAAGGAAAGGAAAGGAAAGGAAAGGAAAGGAAAGGAAAGGAAAGGAAAGGAATGATTTCTCTTTAATATCCAGCAAAAAAAAAAAAATGAGGGATAGGCACCTCTTTTGCTTAAAGTTAACCTTTAAAACTCACTGCTTTTTTAAAAAACGTATTTTGTGAACTTGGTTTTAAATTGTTTTCCACTGAGTGTGATAGCACATACATGGAACCCCAGCACTCAGGAAGCAGAAAGCAGAGAGGATCCAGAGTTCAAGGCTGTAGTGGGCTTTGAAGTAAGTTCTGGGCTAGCCTGGGCAAAATAGGGCAAACCTTTCTCAATGGAACAAAGCAAAATATGTTCTTTATAATAGCAACTTAGAGTTAATAAAGGGATTATATTTCATTCTTTGTGGAAAACAATATTATGATGTTTTGTTTTATTAATCTCTTAGATTCCATCCCATCCTCTGCCTGTTCCCACCTCCAGCACCTGCTGACTCTAAACACCAAACATGAACTGACCCCGCTGCTGGCTTGGATCAAGTCCAGCCTGACACCATTTTGTTGTGAAGTTGGCCAGCCAAGAATCAATTTAATATTGTTCAATAATGGAAAGAGTAAAAAAGTAACAAAAAAAAAAACAAACAAACCTTGTAACATGGAAATTACATAATTATAATTTTCAATGTACATAATTTAGATTTTATTGAAGTATAACTATGTCCATTTGTTTTTGTATCTTTTGTGGCTACTTTTGCCCCACCACAGCAGTGTTGAGACTCTCAGGCCTATCTGGCCACACTCTGCTGCATTTTACTCGTTATTGGCATTGGTCCTCTCTACCTTTCCCCACATCCTCATCTGTTTCATGAAAGTACACATATCATTTGGACTGAAGGCTATGAAATAAAAATTTCATCTTTAAAGATGTTGATATGGATGGTTTTAAAGTGCTGACTTGGGGGACTTTTTGAATAGCATTGGAAATGTAAATGAAATAAATACCCAACTAAAAAAGAAAAAGAAAAAAATGCTGACTTTGTAAGTCAAAATAAAAGAGGTTTTTTTTATGGCTTTAGAACTTGAATATGGGGATAAAATAAATAATCTTTTCAAGCATTTATCTCTTATCAAATAACAAAATAATCTTAGCAGTAAAATTTTGATTAGAATTATAATTAATTTGCATGTGACTTATTCTTGTAAAGTAATCCTGTAGTAAATTGTCGCTGTGCTACAAAACACACTCAGTGCTGGTTCATAATATGAGAACAGCCCAAAAACTTAGGATACCCAAGATATAAGATACAATTTGTTAAACGCATGAAACTCAAGAAGAACGAAGACCAAAGTGTGGACACTGTGCCCCTTCTTGGAATTGGGAACAAAACACCCATGGAAAGAGTTACAGAGATAAAGTTTGGAGCTGTGAAGAAAGGATGGACCATCTAAAGACTGCCATATCCAGGGATCCATCCCATAATCAGCTTCCAAACGCTGACACCATTGCATACACTAGCAAGATTTTGCTGACAGGACCCAGATATAGCTGTCTCCTGTGAGACAATGCCGGGGCCTAGCAAACACAGAAGTGGATGCTCACAGTCAGCTATTGGATGGATCACAGGGCCCCCAATGGAGGAGCTAGAGAAAGTACCCAAGGAGCTAAAGGGAACTGCAACCCCATAGGTGGATCATTATTATGAACTAACCAGTACCCCAGAGCTCTTGACTCTAGCTGTATTTGTATCAAAAGATGGCCTAGTCGGCCATCACTGGAAAGAGAGGCCCATTGGACTTGCCAACTTTATATGCCCCAGTACAGGGGAATGCCAGGGCCAAGGGGTGGGGGTGGGTGGGTGAGGGACTGGGGAGGGGGAGTGTATTGGGGACTTTTTGGATAGCATTGGAAATGTAATTGAGGAAAATACCTAATAAAAAAAAGAAAAAAAAAAAAGATGAGAACAGAACCTAAGTACATCCTTTTCATCACTATTGAGTTAGTACTGCGATGCTTAGCACATTGCCTACTACATGCAAATGTAGCAAAGTGAATGTTTAGAGAATGAAAGTGGTCAGCCGGTTATTCTGAAGATATATACATATAAAGTTTTATGTATATATACATATGAATACATATATATATATATATAAAACTATATTGGAGTCAACAAAGAATAAATATACAGTTTTCAAATACTTTAGTTATATTTTAATCATAACTTCCATTTTCAGAAGATTATTAACATTATACAAGGTACCCAAGAAAGTATCACAAAAAAATCTCATTAAAATTGTTATCACAATAAGTAATATATGTTCTGAACAAGTTATAACAATAGTGAATTTACAAAAAATGTTTTGATCGAAAGAGTAATACATATTCATAAAAAAATAAAAAATATTTCAAAATAAAGATTCCAGCTCAACATGAAACCTTAACTCCTTGGTTGGTGCTCCCTTAGCTCTTCCTGCTCATTTACCCCTTTCCAGAGAACTCTAAAGAGCAGAAAATATCCTGGTCCTCAGGACATCTAAATACTTGCAATTCTGTAGAGCTGTAAAGCTTGGATTCCCTTCACAGGAAATGCTTTAATATGGATGTTCCTACTTATTTCCCAGAAATAGAGAGAAATTAACTTATGATAATTTCATCTCTGAAGACAACTTACTTTTATAAACTGCCTGGATTGTCTGCTGTCACAATTGTCTGTATAGTTTAGCAAGTATGACAATTATTTTTTCTAAAATACAATATTACTCTATAATAATGTTTTGAAATTTCTTTTTTTCTGAAAAAAAAGTTTCTTTAATGATACTCAAAGTCTACTTTATTATTTTTAATAACTGAAGAGTATTCATTATATGAATATGCCATCATTTCTCTCTGTTACAAACATTTGGATTACAATTAATTTTAAAGTGCTTTAAATTCCAAACAGTCTCACTGGCAAATAGCTACTTTATAAAAGATGTCAAGCGGGGAAAAGTACAGAAAACAGAAAAGTAAAAACTAAAGCAAGCCAGTATATTCTGTGGAAGCAATGAAAGGCCTAGGTGCTTCGGCAGCAAACTGCAGATGACTTTGTGGCTGGTGCAATGACAACACAGTGGATCAAGGAACTCCATATAAAACCACACATACTGAAACTACTAGAAGAGAAAGTGGGGAAGAGCCTTGAGCACATGCGCATAGGGAAAACTTCCTGAACAGAATACCAATGGCTTATTTTGTATGATGTTTGAAGATCAAGAATTGACAAATGGGACCTCATAAAATTACAAAGCTTCTGTAAGGCAAAAGACATGGTCAATAGGACAAAACAGAAACCAACAGACTAGGAAAAGATCTTTACCAATCCTTCATCCAATAGAGGGCTAATGTCCAATATATACAAAGAATATAAAAAATTAGACTCCAGGCAATCAAATAACCCTATTTAAAAATGGGGTACAAAGCTAAACAAAGAATTCTCAACTGAGGAAACTCAAATGGTAGAGAAGCACCTAAAGAAATGTTCAACATCCTTAGTCATTGACCTGTCCAGCAAGTCCAGTTATTCGAGAGTTTCAAGGTGACCTTCTCCTAAGAACCAAATCGGGGGAGGGAGAGACGAGAACCCTGTGCAATGAATGACACACAGAAGCAGTATGAGTAGCATCAAGGTCTCACTGTATTAGCAAGACTCAAGGCTTAAATGCACAAGCAAAAGGGGAAGTACTTTTCAGCAGGAGGGATGGGGCAGCAGAAATGCACAAGCAAAAGGGGAAGTACAAGTACTTCTCAGCAGGAGGGGTGGGGCAGTGGAAATTTTTCTTTTGACAGCTACACAGGGAAGCAGGAACTTGGTGGTATCAGGGTGTGGTCAGAACATCTGGCGCTGACTTAGGGCTGGAACATTCTGTGGTTGTTCTCGGAGCGGTGCATTGGTGGCCCGCTTTTGACCCCCTTTTCTTCTGGGGGGGGGGGGAGGTCCAATTCAGAGATCAGGACAATAGCGTTGTCTTAATAGCTCTCAACAAGACATCAGGGAAATGCAAATTAAAACAACCCTCAGATTCCACCTCATAACAGTCAGAATGGCTAAGATCAAAAACTCAGGTTACAGGCTGGAGAGATGGCTCAGCAGTTAAGAGCACTGACTGCTTTTCTGAAGGTCCTGAGTTCAAATCCCAGCAACCACATGGTGGCTCACAACCACCTGTAATGAGATCTGACACCTTCTTCTGGTGTATCTGAAGACAGCTACAGTGTACTTATATATAATAAATAAATAAATCTTTTAAAAAACCAAACGCACAAACAAACAAACAAACAAACAAATAAAAAACCTCAGGTTACAGCAGATGCTGGCAAGGATGTGGAGAAAGAGGAACACTCCTCCATTGTTGGTGGGATTGTAAGCTTGTACAACCACTCTGGAAATCAGTCTGGCGGTTCCTCAGAAAATTGGACATAGTACTACCGGAGGATCCAGCAATACCTCTCCTGGGCATATATCCAGAAGATGTCCCAACCGGTAAAAAGGACACATGCTCCACTATGTTCATAGCAGCCCTATTTATAATAGCCAGAAGCTGGAAAGAACCCAGATGTCCTTCAACAGAGGAATGGATACAGAACATGTGGTACATTTATACAATGAAGTACTACTCAGCTATTAAAAATAATGAATTCATGAAATTCTTAGGTAAATGGGGAACTAGAAAATATCATCCTGCTCTTGTTCTCTTGTTCTCTTGCTCTTCCCTTCTTGCTCTGGCTCTGTCCCCTCACCCTTTCCCCATTCCCTTCCTCTCTGCCCCCCCTCCCTGCCTCCATGTGTTCATGGCCTCTACTCCTCTACTCACTCTCTCTCTCTCTCTCTCTCTCTCTCTCTCTCTCTCTCCCTTTCTCTGCCTCTACTACTCTCTTGACTCCCCTCCCTCTGCCCTGAATAAACTCTATTCTATACTATAAAAAAAGAGAGAGAGAGAGAAAGAAAATATCATCCTGAGAGAAGAAACCCAAACACAAAAGAACACACATGGTATGTGCTGTGGATAGCCCTGGGGCTAATTATATTTGATGTTAATTCCATTCTCCTATGAGTGGCTTAGAACAAGGAATGAGTCAGCACTCAGGTGATTTCCTGTAAACCTGCTCCCCACCTTAATTTGTAAAATAAAGGAGAGCTAAAGATTGGGCAGTGACCAAGCCCACTCAGTCAGCCAACAGGTTCTCCAGCACAGGAGTGAGGATTAAAAAGAAAAAAGAGGTTAAGAGCACTGACTGCTCTTCCGAAGGTCCTGAGTTCAATTTCCGGCAACCACATGATGGCTCACTACCATCCGTAATGAGATCTGGTGCCCTCTTCTGGAGTGTCTGAAGACAGCTACAGTGTACTTACATATAATAAATAAATAAATCTTTAAAAAAAAAAAAGAAAAAGAAAAAAGACATTTAGACAACATGGTAGTGTGACCCCAGTCAGTTCTGAGACTGAAGGCAAATTTTTATTTTCCAACCCACTTTTTATACCATTTTAATTACATGCAAGTATTTTGGGCAAGCAGTACAATAAGGAACAAAGCAGCAGTATGATAAAGAATGACTAACAAAGCAGTCCTGTGATTACTCCTGATAGTTGTTTAAAAAGGGCTTATCATAATGACTGAAAAACTTGAGCCCACTTCCTCGTCCAAACTAGGCCTTGTCTCATCTGAGGCCTAGTTCCACCCTGAGACCAAAATTCCTGCCTTATCCTACTTCCCTATTACAGCCTAAAGTTAGATTCTTGCCTTATCTTGCCCTAACGTCAGATTCCTGTCTGAGCTTACTTCCCTGTCCTAGGCCAATGTCAGATTCCTGTCTGAAGCCCACTTCTTTGTCCTTAGCCAATGTCAGACTCCTGCCAAGCGGTACCCCAAAAGGCTTTCCACAGGGCAGATAAAAGGAAAGGTGGAAAGGAAGGTGAGGGAGAGAAAAGAAGGAGAAAATGAAAGAGGGAGAGGACACAGAGGAGGGGGAAGAAGTAGAAAAGCAGAGCAGAAGCACATGGCCTGGAGAAACTGCAAGTTCTAAGGGGTCTCATAAGCTGTGGAAGATGATAGTGTAGTGGTAGATCTGCTCAATCTAGGCGAACAGCATGTAATCATATTAACCGTGTTGTGTTTTCCTTGCCGGGGCATATTTGGGAGGAGATTTACCACAACAGGTATGCACTCACTGATAAGAGGATATTAGCTCAAAAGCTCAGAAATATCCAAGATACAATTCACAGACCATATGAAGCTTAAGAAAAAAGAAAACCAAAGTGTGGTTGTTTCAGTCCTTCTTAGAAGGGGTAACAAAATACTCATGAAAGCAAATACAAAGTGTGGAGCTGAGACTGAAGAAAGGCCATCCAGAGACTACCTCATCCATCCATCCCATATACAGTCACCAAACTCAGATACTATAGTGGATGACAAGAAGTGCATGCTGACATGAGCCTGATATAGCTGTCTCATGAGAGGCTCTGCCAGAGCCTGACATATGCAGATGCGGATACTTGCAGTCAGCCATTGAACTGATCACAGGGTCCCCAATGGAGGAATTAGAGAAAGAACTGAAGGAGCTGAAGGGGTTTGCAACCCCATAGGAAGAACAACAATACCAACCAACCAGAGCTCCTAGGGTCTAAACCACCAACCAAGGAGTACACATGGAGGGACCCATGGCTTCAGCCCCATATGTAGCAGAGGACAGCCTTGTCGGGCATCAATGGGAGAAGAGGCCCTTGGTCCTGTGAAGGCTCGATGCCACAGTGTAGGGGAATGCGTGGGCAGGGAGTTGGGGGTGAGTGGGTGGAGGCACACCCTCAGAAGCAGGAGGAGGAGGGATGGGATAAGGGGCTTCTGGGGGGGGCATTGGGAAAGGGGATAACATTTGAAATGTAAATAAATAAAATATCCAATAAAATTTTTTTAAAATGTGCAATTGCCAACAAATGCCGCTTTTAGGCCTGGGGGGGGGGTCCCACTTTTAGAGAAGTACCCTGGAACTTTCTTGAGATCTGATGGATCACATGAGTGCCACACCCACTCTGGTGAAGTCTGTGTGGCAAGTCCAAAAGCTTGGCTGCAGTCCTGAAGCAAAAAGTTTCATGGAAACTTGTCTCCTGGAGCCTTGGCATCCCATAGCACAGATGTTCCAGATATGCCTTTGCGATAGTCGGTGAAGGGTTTAAAGTGTTTCCTTTCAGCATTGTTTTATTATAGGTGCCCCCAAGGAATGATTTGACAAATAGCTAAGTTAGACTAAACTTTGCTTCCTGACCTTCACCAATGTCCTGATGTCCTAGGCAGTCTTTGAGCCTACCCTGGGCTTGGAATTTTCATAAGAATGTTACTCATTCAGACAAAATGCCTTCAGTGTTGATAGTTAGAAATCAAGCATTGCAGTTTGCTGGATAGGAGCTAGAAATCTCAGGACTAGTTCAACAAAGTAAACTTAGAATTCTCATTATCGACATGAATGGCAGCCTACATTACATAAAAGTAGAAAGAAGGTAGGTTGTGGTTTAAGGAGGAACTAGAGTATTGTATTATTCATGAAAAGGTTAGTAGAAAGGAACTTCACTGGTGCATGTTTTTCTCTAGGCCCAGAGGAATAGCATAATTAGGTATTTACTAAAGGGCCCCTGGTGGTGGGTTTAACAATAGACTAGAATTGCATCTGGGCATATTAGCCCTTTCATCTGGCTCCTGTGAATAGTTGACTTTAGATAGGGCTGATCTTATCTCAGTTGTAAACATTGCCTGGTTCCTGTTACCTTTTATGTATGCATTCTCTCTGTTTTGTGTAAAGAGCCATTATGCATCTCATTGTACCTTGGCTGATGTATCACCTAACTTCCTTGTTTTCTTCTGTAATATAAGTCTGAGAAATTACATTCAGATACAGCACTCTCTTTGGTGTCTATGTCTGTTAGTCATCCCCCCCCCCCCCGACTTCTTGTCCACCTGAGAGCCAGGACCCTGAATTCTCTGGTTGAGGGACTGACTGGGTCCAGTCTGTGGCACATGAGCACCCACAGGGTCACTGCTCTTGACTGTCACCAGTCTAGGGCACTCTGGGGAAGCCACTGTGACATCTTTAAGTCTTCAAACTTGCAGAAAGAATTGTGTGGCAAAGGCTCCAGACTTCAGTACTGATAGGTTTCCACACAGGATTTGGGGTGTGGTTCATGTGATCAGGGATTTTTGCAGCTCTGCCTGTTTGATTAGAGAGGGAGCTATGGTCTTGGAGAAGGCTATGCTTGTAGCTCTAAACGTCTAACCAGAGAAGAACAGACATGTGGCTTGTCAAAGTCTCCAGCTTAGCAAGAAACATTAATTCCTTGGTTGGTTCACGTCCAACTAGGTCCTGCCAACTTACCCTTTTCCAGACAAGTCTAAAAAGCAGGAAATATCCTGGTATCTAGGACAATCTAAATGTTTGCAGTTTTGTAAATCTTGGATTCCTTCACAGGAAATGCTCTAATATGGGTGTGTGTTGAGTCATTTTAGAGCAACATGTTATTAGGATAAATGCTGTAGATAGAACTCTAGAATAGCCTTATTAAAATAAACCATTATGTCACTAGGTCTGAATAAAATGCAGTATGAGCAAGCACAGTGACTAGGCTAGAAAGGCACTAGAACAGTGATAATTGTCTTACACAGAGCTAAGTGTCAGGCCCTATTCTACATTCTTTATGTTACATTATTCAAACCTCAGCATAATCCTACAAACTCAGCCGCAGTTATTCACATTTTACAGAAATTAAACTGCAGTATGAATAAGTCAATAAATTAACTCCATGTTATGCATGTAATAGGTGGCAAGAGAAATGCTCAGAGGTGGTTGTCTATCCCAGGAGCTTCTGATGTTAGCCACAAATGAGAACCCCACAATTTCAAAGTTAATGTCTAGCCAACACCCAAGTAGTAAGAACCCTTGGACTCCAGGTCAAAGTTTTGAAATAGCATCTTCCATCAGCAAAAGCCATACTACTTGATAAAATGGTAACTCACAGCCTGAAGCAGCAAGTCTGAATTCACAAAAGGAAGCAGAACTACCATCAGACATGGTGATGAAGATGTCAGAGATGTTTAGGCAGTTTCAAATGACTCCAGAGCCACCTCAAAGAGGTGATACTTTGAATATTAATACGAATAACAGTGATAAAATGAACCATATCAAATACGTTTAGATCTGTGAGTTCATAGCACTAAAATAGTCATGTTCAGAGGATGATGGGAAAGCAATTCATTACTCAAATAGGAAGCTGGTAAATAAATGCTACCATTTTTTGCTGGTTGCCTTGTGTAGACCGTGTCCCGAAGTAACTATTACTACAAAAGATGAGATAGAGTTGGAGCATAGGCTGAATATATCTTGTCCGAAATATTCTGAGATGTTATCTGAGTCAGGTGTGGAATGTTCCATGTGTATCAAGTTGATGCCCAAAGACTTTAAAGACTCTTGGTTGTTGGATTAGGATGCTGAGCCAACACCTTTCTACAGGCCCTAAAAGATCAGTGTCACTAGGCTTTGAGGAAAACTGATTGCTAACACAAGAAAACCACAGATGGCCAAGCAATCTGTGCCTCCCGGTAGTCAAAAAAGAACATGCCTCCCCCCATAAAAAATTGTCCAAAATAAGCAAAATCTTGGACATCACAAAGCTTTTCATTCCAACTTCCAATTCCAGAAAGATTGTGGGAAAGAGGAACATCTCACACAATGCTGGTGACAGAGACTCAGCATGTGACCTGATTTCTTCAGTAAAGAATTGCCCACAGGGAAGAAAGGTGTGAGATCAAATTAGACTTTAAAGATATACTAACCAGCCAGGTGTGGTGGCACACGCCTTTAATCCCAGCACTCGGGAGGCAGAGGCAGGTAGATGTCTGAGTTCGAGGCCAGCCTGGTCTACAGAGTGAGTTCCAGGACAGCCAGGGCTATACAGAGAAACCCTGTCTCGAAAAACCAAAAAAAAAAAAAAAAAAAAAAAAAAAAAAATGTATTAACCAACTGGAACACGAAGACCATTTCTGAATCCTAACTTCCTAAAACCATGAATGAAATTATAAACGAAACCAGATTGCTTGAATAATGACTATGCATTTCATGATATTAAAGTATTGTTAACTTTTTGGAGCCTCATAATGTGGTTATTTTTTAAATTTTTTAATTTAACTGTATGTGTATTATGTGTGTATGTGTTTGTGTGTATGTTTATGTGAATATGTTTGTGTGTATGTGGGTATATATTTCTCTCTGTGTGTGTATGTATGTATGTGTGTGTATACACACTCACAGATGCCAGAGGTGCTGGAGTTACAAGTGAGTTGTGAGTTGACTGACATGGGTCCTAGGAATTGAACTTGAGTCCTCAGCAAGAGCAGTACATGCTCTTGATAGCTGAGTTGTGTCTCCTCCAAAAAGTGGTTATTTTTAAAAGTTTTTGTGTAGATTTACTTTAAAATAATATGCTCTGTAATAGGAGGTAGGGATGAATAGATTGTACCAGAACTGATAATTCCTGGTGTTAGGGAGTGGCTCATAGAGGTTGTCACTATTTTTTCCACTATTGTGTTATGTTGATGATCATTATGATACATTTTTAACTGAATGCTGACATGTGTATTGTACAAAATGTACACTGATTCTGACCTAAGAGTTCATGGGTAATTTGGTCCAAAGTATTTAGAAAAGGGTTGATTATACCATAAATTTATTTATTTCCTATTTTAGCATTTTTCAAACCAGGTCTTACTCTGTAGCACTGGATGGCCTGGACTTGCTATCTAGAATAATCTGGCTTCAATTTTTATAGCAATCCTTCTGCCTCTGTCTCCCAAGTATTGTGATCACAGACACACCCACTACTCCTAGCCTATCAGCTGCTTTATATCACCCACAAGGCTATATTCTTTATATGTTATCTAGTGTTATGGAAAAGATGGGTTTAAGTAGCTATTGTTTTATTTTTATTTTTTTACTTAGAATTTTTTATTATATATTTTCTTTATTTACATTTCAAATGTTATCCACTTTCCTCATTTCCCCTCTGAAAACCTCCCTATCCCATCCCCCTCCCCCTGCTTACTAAACCACCCACGCCAGCTTCCCTGTCCTGGCACACCCCTACACTGGGGCATAGAGCCTTCACAGGACCAAGTGTGACCCATCCAGCAGGTCCAGTTATTTGAGGGTCTCAAGGGGACCTTCTCCTAAGAACCAAATGGGGGGAGAGAGAGACGGAAACCAAGTGCAAGAACGACAGGGAAGCAGTCTAAGTAGCATCAAGTTCTCTCTGTATTCAGCAAGGCTCAAGGCTTAAATGCACAAGCAAAAGGGGAAGTACTTCTCAGCAGGAGGAATGGGGCAGCAGAAATGCACAAGCAAAAGAGGAAGTACTTCTCAGCAGGAGGGATGGGGCAGCGGAAATTTTTCTTTTGGCAGCTACATGGGGAAGCAGGAACTTGGTGGTATCAGGGTACATCTTGTGTTCAGGACATCTGGCGCTGACTTAGGGCTGGAACATTCTGTGGTTGTTCTTGGAACCGTGCGTCGGCGGCCCGCTTTTGACCCCCTTTTCTTCTCCGGGGGAGAGGCCCAATTCGGAGATCAAGACAATAGAGTTGTCTTAATAGCTCCCAACACAAGTGCCTCTACTCTCATTGATGTCCCACAAGGCCATCCTCTGCTACATATGTGACTGGAGCCTTGAGACCCTCCTGAGTAGCTATTGTTAAAATAAACTGGGCTGGAGAGATGGCTCAGTGGTTAAGAGCACTGACTGTTCTTCTGAAGGTCCTGAGTTCAAATCCCAGCAACCACATGGTGTTTCACAACCATCTGTAATGAGATCTTGACGGCTTCTTCTGGTGTGTGTGAAGACAGCTACAGTGTACTTAGATATAATAATAAATAAATCTAAAAAAGAGAAAGACAAAAATAAAAAATAATAATAAAATAAACTATTACACCTGTGATTAAAAAAAAGGAAGATAGACCTATATCATGAAACAGAGGCATGCTATTATAGGTCATTAGCTATTGTTGTATAAACTCATTTACACTTTAAGTATTAGAGTTGTAAGTATAGATTGGTAAATTATCCTTAAATTTTTACCAAAGTGTCACAAACATCTACTGAATACCTACTGTGTGCTAACTGTTAGGAGCCATAACAGGAGATGCAACACAGGAAAATATGACGATAGACTGTGGCTCCATACTAACATTAATATGTCCAGGATGGTAAGGCTGCGGGTTGTCTTTTGACAAGATGTACTGGGAAAGAGATTAGAGGAGGGGCCTCTCATAGAAGCAAAGGAGGAAGCAGAGGGTGAGTCAGGGTGGCACTTAGTGCTCCTGCCTTTGCTCATCAAAGATGGCTTGTGTTGCTGGGGAATTTCATTCTCATGGCCTACCCTCCTGAGAAGTATTCAGAAATTGCCCTCTCTAGCCACTAACTGTATTCCAGAACCCCTAGCCTCTCATTTCAATCTACTTCCCATCTTGTTGTCAGAGTACTGGGGCTCCAAAGCTCCCCTCAGACATGCCATCTGTGCTCATCAGAAATGCAAATGACCAGGTTCTCCTGAGAAATCCTGATTATCTGAGTCTTGGATGGGGCCAGGGAACTTAGGGAATTTATGTTCTAAGAAGGACCTTGTTTTATTATCTTTAGGAAGTGTGGAAAACACTGAAAATGCTTGGCCTTGCGGCACCACTGGGAAAATGTGTGGTACAGCTCATGTAAAAGGTGATCTCTGGTGAAAAAAAATTTTTTACATTGCAAGTCCAAACACACACACACATACACACCTATATGTGAAGGAAAAGAAACACAATTTCCACAAAAATAATGTTTCTATTTCACATTAGAATACTCATAACTAGAACTCACTAAATTGACCAGCAGGTTGAAATCAACTGTTCTTTGGATGAAAGTGCAAGTTTTATTCCTGTTTTGATCCAGTGTGTGGTTCAATCCTCTTTTGAAAATTCTCCATATTATCTGAGGTTGTAGCTTAACAGTAGGGTATTTCCTAGCATGTGGAAGTTTTTAGGTTTAATTTCTAAAAATGTTAATGAAACAAAACAATAGAATTCCATGGGCTGGAAAGACAGCTCCACAGTGACAAGAACTGAGTTCAGTCCACAATCCCCACATCGCACAGCTCATAGCTACCTGTGATCCAGATTCAAAAATGTGATCCCCTTTATGTACTTATATGCATACGTGTGCACACACAGTTAAAAATAAAATCTCCAAAACTTGCTTGGTAACTGTGCCTAATTCTTTGTGTGCTGTGCCCTCTGCAAAGACCTTTCAAGGCCTCTTTGCTCAGGGGACTGTTATCTTTCTCCAGGTGTTTGCTTAGATAATACTTGCTTTGGGTACATCCTCAGCCTTTAAGTACTGAGTCCACTGTGAGTTCCTTGAGTTGAACTCTTCTGTCTGCAGCTTGTACATGCCTGAATGAATGCTTCATGCCTACCTCACATCCTGCACTTACTTATGTGTTGCTGTGCCTTATCACTCCAACTGCACAGGACCTGTTAAGAGTAGGAAGCTCTTTTAGTCTTTGCATCCTTGTTCCTAGGAAGATGATGAAGGAAAGCTTTATAAACAATTACCATGCCTTATGATAGAGTGAATATTCATGAATGGAGTATCACAACATGCTCAGAGTTTAGTGCAGGAGAAGAAACTAGGAAATAGCTTATTTCAGATTGAGAAGAAGACCTAACAGAATGCAGTAAAGCGTTGGCCTTATCTTCCCATTAAGACAATGGCTCTGGTTCCAGGTGGGGCCATTTGACTAGATAGCAGCTTTTTTATTTTTATTTATTAACATTGATCAGAGCTTTATTTTCAAAAGGACAGCTTTGGTAGTGTGGTGGGGATGCTGAAGGAGGATACTGTGAAAATGGGAGAGGGTAGTTGAGACTTGATGTTAGAGACAAGAGAATATGACAAATGGATGGGATGACTTTGGCCCCTCTGCTAATGTAGCATCAACAATGATTATGTTGTTACTGTAAGTGATGAGAGTAACACTTCTGTAGGCTCCCAGTAACCCACATCTGAAGTCTATTTATGATTTAGAAAGCATAGACATTCCAACCAAGGGATATGTCACAAAACTCTTGACCACACTATTCAATAACCTCAAAATTGTAAAGGTTATCATAAATAGGTAAGTTTTATGAACTCATATAGCCATGAGAAAAGCCCAAGGAAATATGACTACAAGCAGTACGTTTCCCTGGATGGGATCCTAAATAAAAAGGAGCATTTGAAATCTGAATCAAGTGTGAATTTGTGTTAATGATGTATCAGCATTGGTCCATTAATTGTAACAAAAGTACCCCACTAAAATAAGATGTTAATTTTACAAGTGAACACAGTAAGTTGTGGATGTAGTTAACTTCATGGTGTCACTCTTGTTGCATGGATGAGCAGTCCTTCTGAAACCATCATTATCTTATTGCTATTTAAAAGCCGACTCTTCCTGAATCTTCTTGCTATTCAGCCCGCCTGCCCATATCTGAATATTAATACTCAAGTCTATCTTGTACTTATGTCATTCTTTACTGACATAACTCAGAGTAACTGTTGCATCTTACATAAGCACAATATTGACAGCTTGGTTCCCAGTGCTTGAGTTGTTCTTCCACTAGTCTGTCTTCTACTTGCTTCTCGTTGCTACTTGACTCAACTATTCCCTCCTTAGAAAGCACCCTTTGCTAGTGCTTGCTTGCTTGCTATGATCTGTGGCAGAATTTCCCCAACAAAATCAAAGTCCTATGAAAACCAAACCTCATCTGATTTATTGCTGCTTTATCAACAGAGATGCATCTAGAGAGCTGGCAGTACCCAGGAAGTAGCTTCTAGGTGGGTTGCTGAAGCATGGGTGGCTTCAGTAGACATTTATTCTGCAGTGTTCTGGAGGCTGAAAAGCCAAAGAACAAGACGCTAGAAGATTCTGTCCCTGAGAGCAGGGGTTCTGTTCCTAGTTGGCAGAACGCCATCATGCTGCTGTCTTCACAGTACAGGGAGGAAGCTCTCTCTTGGTTTTTGTTTTTGTTTTTGTTTTTTGTTTTTTGTTTTTTGTTTTTGTCTAGAGCACTAAACCCACAACATGATCTTATCTAAACCCAATTATCTTCTAAAGGCCTCACCCCCTCTTATGACATTAGGGGTCAATTTTAGCCATATGAATTATGGGGGGAGGGAGTTAGTCCCAAATAAATACCACCATGGCTCTCCTTTTTTCTTCTTCTTCTTCTTTTTTTTCTTTCTTTCTTGTGCGCCACCACGCCTGGCTATGGCTCTCCTTTACCGTCATCTAGATACATTAACTTGGGGTGTTAGTGATCGGGAGCAAAGGGAGTGCCTCACACACTCTTTATAAAAAGAAAAAATAATCAAGATTTTTTTTAACAATCTTTCCTGAGTTCTTTTTTCTTTTAAAAAAGAATGAAGCACTCAGAGACAGAAGCAAGTACATCAAAATACAGTGTCCTTGCAAGACCTTAAAAGGAGTTCGTTAAAACGCTCTCCAACTACCTGCCATCTACTGGTTATTACCAGGGAAGTAAAGAGTTGACCCCATTTACCCCTTTCTTCTGCCTATGTTTTCTTCCCTTTCCTTCATCTCGCATTCTGTCCTAATTTTCCAGGCATAATTAGGGCGAGATCAGTGTGACTGCTTACTCAACATTCTTAGGAGAGCGGCTTGCGGCTTACTTATTTCTAGAGAACTTTCTTTTTTTTTTTTTGTTTTTTTGTTTGTTTGTTTGTTTTTTCGAGACAGGGTTTCTCTGTGTAGCCCTGGCTGTCCTGGAACTCACTTTGTAGACCAGGCTGGCCTCAAACTCAGAAATCTGCCTGCCTCTGCCTCCCCAGTGCTGGGATTAAAGGCGTGCACCACCACGCACGGCCTCTAGAGAACTTTCTTATAAGCAGTG
The DNA here is from genome assembly GCF_978045245.1 of Mus caroli. NCBI lineage: Eukaryota > Metazoa > Chordata > Mammalia > Rodentia > Muridae > Mus > Mus caroli. The sequence continues at coordinate 93,641,641 of NW_028227268.1, read as the reverse complement.
GTTGGAAATCACCTGGAGATTATCACAAGAAACCCCTTCAACACAGCAAATATCTTTCTGTCCTACTAGGAGCACAGGAGTACAGAGTCACTGTTGCTTCTTTATTCAATATCTGCACTTTAGAAGAGAGACTGTACCTCAGGAGCATCTCACTTGCTTCTATTTAGGAACTATTAACAGAAACAGCCAAGGCACTACCCATCAGCTGACAGTGTTTGTTTAGTGGGGTGGAGTGTTTCTGTGCTTTAACCCTTGAATTGTAAGCGTGTTCACACAGGGAGACAGTTTCTGCAGTTGACATATGTATTTATGCAACTAATATAAGAAAGCTACACTGACCAGAGTCAGATGTGAACAGAAAGAACTGTAGCAGTGGATAGGCAAACATTGCATGTTTTCTATGGTCCTCTATTCCTGTGCTTTCAGGAATTTCTGTTTTTCACCAAATTTAAATATATATATATGTATATATATATATATATGTATATATATATATGTGTGTGTATATATATATATATATATATATATATATATATATATATATATATACTCCCCAGTCCTTTTGAAAAAAAGCTATGTGCCTCATCTGTAAAAGAAATCTCTGTATGGACTTGTATGTTGTTAGTGCTGCTAACTTTCCAGGTGCCAGGGTAAAGACTACAAAAGAAGGGGTATGATCCTGCCCTCATTGTGGGGACCTGGCCAACTCTGATTTCATCTTTATCACCTGTGAGTATAGCCAAGCTTCTCATTTTCTTTTCTGGAAAATGGGATACTGGTGTTAGATGATTTCTGAGTTACCTTTTGACTTGATTTCTTGTTCATTCCTTCTTGCCATCTCCTCAGCATGTTCTCTGAAGGTATTCAGTATGTATTCCTCCACATTGTGAGAAAACATTATAAAAGAGTAGGTCTGGGGTGCCATTAATCCAAGATGAAAACTGTTTACATTAAATACATTGTGGCCAGAGTGCTTTGTATGTAGTTGTGATAACTGCTAATGAAGTTACTGGTAATGAAGAAGCTGTCTTTCTGTGTGAACACGCTTACAATTCAGGGCTTAAAGCACAGAAACACTCCACCCCAACTAAGCAAACACTGTCAGCTGATGTGTAGTGCCTTGGCTATTGTTAAATCACCTAACACTTAAAAGAATATTTCTGTGGCTTGCACTTCAATAAATAAACTTTACGTGTGTTTCTAGATATGTAAGCTCTTGAACAGAACACACACACATATTTCTATTTTTCTTTCGTGTCCTTCTCTATATCCTTGAAAACTCATTGAGTTCACAATGACCTGGGTTCCACAGATGTATTTATAGACTCTGTCTCTTCCAACCCAGAAACCCAAGTTCTAGTTAGACAAGGTAACATAGCTAAGGACACATGACATAACTTCATCACCAGTTATCACAACTACATACAAGGCACTCTGGCCACAGTCCTTAACATAAAAGCCCAGACATACCTGTGGATGGATAGGCAGGTTCTTGGGTCCCCTTTATACTAAAACAAAAACAATAATAAACCACCAATAACCTTATTCACAGAAACTGTGGCTCACTTGACTATACATAATCTTAATAAGTGTCAAGATGGCAGCCATTTAATACAGGAAGTGGAAAGAGGAAAGTTATCAACATTGTGACTTTGTTATGCCTTGGAAAATTTTCAAGTAATTTACATTTATCTTGGCAATCTTGCAATTTCCCCTTCCACTCTTTTCTCTCGTGTGTCATTGTCTCTTTCCATTGGGTCCTAAAATCCTAAAGCTAATTCAATTATTATGGTATATATGCCCCACACAATTTGGATTCATCTGTCCTAAACTCCTCATCCCTGGAGCCTCTGACACAGCTCTGGCATGTTTGCCTTGCTTATTTCTGTTGACAGCACTATAGTCTCTGTAATCGGGCATGGGCTAGGATGTCTGTCTCAGTGTCTGAAGTCAGTAGATGCAGGGACCGTCTTTTACAATGGTCAGAGCACATTGGTTCTCTGTTCAGCAGCAGCAAATTGCTGGCATTTAGGGGGAAAAGGATCCCCCTCCTACACTGCAAGACAAATCATTCGTAGTCAAAAATAAGAAAACACATGGAACACTTTAGTGTTCATTAACTTTATGATGCGATGTGCATGTAGAGGTGAGAGCACAGCTTGAGGGAGGTAGTTCCTTTCTCCAGCCCACAGTGATTTTCAGGAATCAGCTCAGGCCACCCAGCTTGGCAGTAGGCACCTGTACCCACTGAGCCATCTTGATGATTCCATTAATGTATGTTTATCCCCCACCCCCACCCCCAGACAGTACTGACTTGTTAGTGTTTGGTATATTGTGTATCTTTCAGAAGACTTTCCTAGCTCTGTTCATTTTCTGCTTACAGGCCATCCTTGTTTATAATGAGGGAGAGGTACAATTGCTCTCACTTGAAAAACAGTAAAACTGAGACACAAGGAGTTAGTTAATTGTAGGGTTGTAACAGAACTCAAGATGATGGCTCTGAACTGAGCAGTCTATCTTGCAGATCACAGGCAGGATCTATCACCCCCTGTAGCTAGTAAATTATTACTATAGCATTATTATTATAAATTATTACTAAGCAGCCAGGCAGACTTTGAAACCATTCCAGGAACTCATCCTGGGGTTTTGAAGTTCCATTTAAAAGAAATCAGACCAGCTGTTCATCCTTGAAAGGAGTGGGGAGTTTTATATGCAAAGATTAATACATCCAGAGAGTAGTGTTTAACTAAGGGTGGTTTTACTTCCCAACCTAACCTCTTAACTCTCGCTTGATGGAAATATGTTGAGCAAGTAATGGTTGTCAGGAAAGGTAGCAAATATTGCTGTGATTTGGTAGGTAGTAGCGAGGGGTACTGATAAACGTCCTACAAGCACAGGGCATGACAAAGAAGGCTGGGACACATGAAGGGCATAGTACTGGCATTAAGAAGCCCGCCGCGGGGGCCTAGCAAACACAGGAGTGGATGTTCACAGTCAGCTATTGGATGTATCACAGGGCTCCCAATGGAGAAGCTAGAGAAAGTACCCAAGGAGCTAAAGGGATCTGCAACCCTATTGTTGGAACAACATGATGTACTAACCAGAACCCTGGAGCTCTTGTCTCTAGCTGCATATGTATCGAAAGATGGCCTAGTCGGCCATCAATGGAAAGAGAGGCCCATTGGACTTGCAAACTTTATATGCCCCAATATAGGGGAATGCCAGGGCCAAAAGAATGGGAATGGGTGGGTAGGGAAGTGGGGGGCGCTATGGGGGACTTTTGGGGTAGTATTGGAAATGTAATTGAGGAAAATATGTAATAAAAATATTAAAAAAAAAAAAAAAAGAAGCCCGCCGCGGCTCAGTGTGGTGGCGCACACCTCTGGTCCCAGTACTTGGGAGGCAGAAGCAGGCAGATTTCTGGGTTCCAGGCCAGTCTGGTCTACAGAGTGAGTTCCAGGACAGCCAGGACTATACTGAGAAACCCTGTCTCGAGAAACAAAATCAAACAAAAGCCTCAGCGTCAGCGTCAGCCTCCTGTTTGCCTTATGTAACAGTGACTAGTATACTCCCCTGCTTGTCACATGTATAATTTCTGCCTTATCCTGGGCCAGAGCCACAGTGAAAGAGCTAGGATCTGGCCCTAGGTTTTCCAATTTAATCATATTTTTATAATACTATTTTAAAAATAGGTTCAGAAAACATTAGAAATTAGTTTGTGAATCACATTTTACAAGTTGATTAAATTATTTTTGGAAAAAGACATTAAACTCATATATATATATATATATATGTACATATATACATACATATATATATATATATACATACATATATATATCACATTGGGCTTGAGTTATACAGTACATGATGAACATAAAGATTATTTTAAATGCTGAATTAGTAATGGCTAAATCAATTATAAATAACTTTTATCTCAATTTCAACTATCAATATTCTCCCAAATATTGCAAAATGATAATTTCATAGGACCAACCTAATACAGAGCTAAAATACAAAAAATATTAACAAAGCCTTATAGGGTAGGTTAAAAATTAAAAGTATTAAAAACTGTTATACACTAAAAAAAAGTAAGAACCTGTATATAAACCCTAATCCTTAGCCCTATACTCTAGTACATCCTTCTAGAAATCGTCCAAGCACATACAACCATCTGTAATATATATGTTTGTGCATCCTATGTGTATATATTTTATTTAGTGAATTCAAGTTTCTTAAACTCTGGGCTGCTCCCCACATGAGGTCATGTAACTAATTGTGGAAGTTGATAAAAATGTGGCAACTGAAAAAGGTTTCTGAAGGCACAACCAAAAATTAACCCAACAGTCCTGTGGGCTTATTGTATCTCACAGCCTCACAGCAGCTATGGTTCTGAATGGGTGACATGTTCACTTGTAGAGTACATGCAACATGCATGAAACACCAATGAGCATATCTGCTGAAATACCAGCCCCACACTGAGACTATTCTGTAATGGACTGCAATTTTTTTTTTTTTTTTTTTTTTTGGTTTTTCGAGACAGGGATTCTCTGTGTAGCCCTGGATGTCCTGGCACTCACTTTGTAGACCAGGCTGGCCTCGAACTCAGAAATCCGTCTGCCTTTACCTCCCCAGTGCTGGGATTAAAGGCGTGCGCCACCATGCCTGGCGACTGCAATATTTTTAATGTATATGCAATGCTTTCTGCCCTTCTAGTATCTTACAGCCTAATTATGGGAAAGAAAAACTTTACATATTCTCTTATTACCATTATTTAGCATGTAAGCATCCAGTTAGACCATCTTTGAATTATATTGTGGTAGAATGTTTGATTTTTTTTTTTTTCCTTTTCTGAGACAGGGTTTCTCTGTGTATCCCTGGCTGTCCTGGAACTCACTCTGTAGACCAGGTTGGCCTTGAACTCAGAAATCTGCCTGCCTCTGCCTCCCAAGTGCTGGAATTAAAGTGTGCCACGACTGCCCAGCTGATTTTTTAAATTAATTAATTATTTTATTTATTTACATCCCATATGTTGTCCCCCCCTCCTGGTCCCTACTCAGTTTTTTCCCCCAAGTCCCTCCCAGTGTATTTGATTTTGAAAGCTTCTTTGAGTTGCTAATAAGTTTCTTTTTTAAAAAAAAAAAATGTTCAATGAATTTTTTCTTGGGATTAGGAAAGTTTTCAAAAACTTTCCAATTTTTGAAATAGCCCTAAACACACTTCTGTTATTTATATGAAATGATCTTCTCACCCTTAATGACTATAAAATCAAAATATTGGACAATGCTGAAAAGTGTGTTCTGCATTAACAAATACTCAGCAAAATTTTGTCTTTATGTAAAAATAAACAAGTATGTCCACCTTGTTAGTATGCAGATTTTTATGGCTTAATATCTGTATATGTTCCACTTATATACCCACTTGATATGTCTGTATACCTGCAATGACATAAAAAGTTCTTGGATGAAAAAGGTTCTAAGTGGAGAAAGTATAAGAAGCCCTGTCTTAAAATCACACATGCACACACACACACACACACACACACACACACACACACACACACACATCACCGAGAGGTTCCCCTAAGGATTTCCACCTGCTGTATGGACAATTTACAGAAACTCACCCATTGACGAGTCCCTAGACAATTTATGTCCAGTTACATTGTCAAAGAGCAGCCACCCAACTCAGTTGTTTATCTCTGGTAAGAATCCTGTGAAGTCTGATGAGCGAGCCCGTGAGCCTCCTTTCTCTCCATGAGGGAATGTGCATAGGCCCATGTTCCCAGGTGCTTTGATTTTTGAATTCTTGTAGAACATGTTTTAACAGGACATTCTGATGCTATCACATTTGTAAACACAAATAGGCTTTGTTTATTTGTTGTGCGAAGCCATCGTCATTGATATACTAATGGCAGTGTTATTAAATGGATAGCTAAAAAGAAATGGGCACTTATAGCCGGGCGTGGTGGCGCACACCTTTAATCCCAGCACTCGGGAGGCAGAGGCAGGCGGATTTCTGAGTTCGAGGCCAGCCTGGTCTACAAAGTGAGTTCCAGGACAGCCAGGGCTATACGGAGAAACCCTGTCTCAACACACCCCGCTAACCCGGAAAAAAATGCTTGGGTGAGAAGCAACAGAGAACTAACTAAGCAGAAGATATGCTTTAGATAGGTTCCCTGTGTGGGGGTTGGGGGAGGGGAAGCAGAGCTTTCCAGGGTGGAGATTGGTGGAATTTGAAGTCCTGCGCTCGATTTTTTTTATTTTATGGGGTGGGGCTGGGCCTTAGAGCAGTTAAGAATGTTTTGTGGGTGGAGCCTAGCGGTTAGAGGTCCTCAGCAGAGGGGCTATGTTATTTTACCCATTGCTCAAGTATTCTGTCCCATTATACTAATGGTGTAATTTTGCCCAAAATGTTTAATTTGAGTCTAATAAGGCCCTTTCAGTAATGTCCAGCTTTTTGTTAACTACAAAATAATATAAACACATGGCGCCTAGAAGAAACGGACAAACTGAAAAAGCTGGGATATTCTACATAGGAGTGCCTGTATTTCTTTCTGTAATATTTAGTAACAGCAATAAAGGAACTATGTTTTGGTACATATTCTAAGTTTGTCTTTTTAAGTTTAATTTTTATTTTTTGAGAATTTCATAGATGAGTCCTGCATCATTATTTTCACACCTCCCCAAGCACAACAAGATGTAGCACAGAGCTCTCAGTTGGATCCTAGTCTCAACAAAGCTGCTGTAAAAGGGCTCACGTCATAGGCAGTGAGAGGACTTTTAGTGTGTCGGGGTATACATAGCACATGATTGTGGAGTTATTATCAACTTTAATTCTCTTTTGGCTAGGTCTTAGTTTTTAAATATTCATATTAAGATTTAGGAGAATAAATGTTATAGTGACTTATTCAATTGAAATTTTCTAGCATGACCTAGGGAATGTGCTTCTGAAGAAGGTGGCAGATTTGGGGACCCACCAGAAACCCTTAGCACACTGCATGCTGGCCTCCCAGCATGAAAGCAAGGACTTGTGAGTATTCTGCCCCACCCTGCAGCCCATTGTAAGGCAGAACCTAGTATTGGAGGAGGGACTCCAGTACAATTTTTAAAGGACTGAAGATGCAAAAGGAATGCAAAAATTACCTTCACTGAGAATCCAGCAAGTGTTAATTCATGAGATCTCTATATACCTAGAAGCAAGTGTACCTGGCACATTGTGGCCATGTAACAATGAGGGCTAAAAAAGCTAAGAGGGATCTTTAGGTAGTGTATGGCTCAGTGGCTAATGTGCTGGAAGCAATTGCAAGGACTGGAGTTAAAAGCACTGTAAATGCTGGGTGGGCATGGTTCCCTAATTCCAGCTCTCAGAAAGCAGACCCTAGAGCCCACTGGCCAGCTAGACCAGCCCTACTGGTGAGCTATGGGTTCCTTTGGGAGACCCTGCCTTAATGAATAAAGTACAGAGAATTCAAGGAAGACCCCAAAGGTCAAATTTGTGCCTTCAAGCACATGTGCACACACACACACACACACACACACACACACACACTAAAAGGAAAAACTATGAAATTGCAAAGAGTGAAATGGAAAGGAGAAATCATTGAAATTGTAAAATAACTGTTAAAATAATGTTCCTAATTTAATTGTTCCATAGTCACTCAAACTCTGCAGTATTGAAATGGTTTGCTGTGGTAAGAGAAAAATAACCAAATATTAAATACTAAATTCTGGGTGTTTTTCAAGAGGTTTTTAGAAATATAGTGAGGTCCTTTTTCTCCCCTCTCCACCTTCTGCCTTTCCCCTTATACCATTTTAGTGAGATAGTAAGACACATGTTTGCTGCCTTGCTGGCAAAATACATCCAAGTAGCTAAATACATCCAAGTAGAAAAATTTCGCTCACCTTTAACCAAAAGAATTAGTTAAATTTCTATTATATATATATTCAATATATATGAAACATGGATTGAATTTAAATTAAAAATCTTGCTCTTGAAGAGTTAACATCAACACAAAGAAAATACAGTGTTGAAGGTATACTTCAATTGGTAGAGTGCTCAGCCAACATGTGTGGATCCCTAGGCTCAAGCCACTGTTCTGCATGAGTGTGGTATACATGTCTGTAATCCCAGCCTTCAGAAATTCAAAATCAGCTTTGCTACATGGCAATTTAGAGGCACACCTTAGGCTACATGGGACTCTTTCAAACACACACACACACATTTTTAAAAAGAAATTTAGAAGAACTCCAAGGTCACCTTTTTTTCTTATATTTACATTCACAATGAGCTTTGGCAGCAAAATTTCATTTATTCTTGAAATGAGATGTTATTTCAAGATGTTATTCTTGAAATAGGATGGGTTTTAAAAGTTAAAGGCCAGCCAGGCAGTGGTGGCGCACACTTTTAATCCCAGCACTTGGGAGGCAGAGGCAGGCAGATTTCTGAGTTCAAGGCCAACCTGGTCTACAAAGTGAGTTCCAGGACAGTCAGGGCTATACAGAGAAACTGTCTCGAAAACAAAACAAAACAAAACAAAACAAAACAAAACAAAACAAAACAAAACAAAACAAAACAAAAACCAAAACCATATACTCACCAGGCAGTTGTGGCACATGCCTTTAATTCCAGCATTTAAGAAGCAGAGACAGGTGGATCTCTATGAGTTCAAGGTTATGATTTACAGATTAAGTTCCAGGACAATCAGGACTATACAGAGATAAACCAAAACCAGCCGGGCGTGGTGGCACACGCCTTTAATCCCAGCACTTGGGAGGCAGAGGCAGGCGGATTTCTGAGTTCAAGGCCAGCCTGGTCTATAGAGTGAGTTCCAGGACAACCAGGGCTACACAGAGAAACCCTGTCTCAAAAAACCAAAAAAAAAAAAAAAAAAAAAAAACAAACCCAAAACAAAGAAACAAAAAACCCAACCAAACAACAAAAACCAAAGCCAAAACAAACCACCACCACCAAAAACAAAACAAACAAAACCCACAAAAACAAAAACAAAACATACACTCATATAAATGCCAAAGGACAACCTACAGTTGTTAGCTCTCCCTTTCCCGTGTGAGTCTGGGGGGTTCAATTTAGGTTGTCAGCCTTGGCAGCAAGTTCTTTTACCCACTATGTCAGCCATCAGCCTGCCCCACTCCTTTTTTTAAAAGTAAACTGCTATGTCTGTAATCTCAGAATTCAAGAGATCACCAAGAGAGAAAACAGTCTGTCAACTACAAACCGTGCTGAACATTGTAAGAGAGCATTTGGAATATACTACCAAACTCCACTAGAATCCAACAATTCAGAAATTGTAAAGCTTAGAGCAGGCTGTAAGTGGCTAGTAGCTGGCATATATAGCATAGAAAGTCCATATGGGTAAAAAACTGGATCTGAGATTTCGTGTGGCATATTTAACATTACCACCTACACATTCAGTGTAAAGCTGTTCGTGCTGAAGAGAAACCCCCTTTTCCCTCCTACATGGTATCTCAGCTTAGCTTTGGTGAAATCCGTAGGTGGTTTCCTATCTGCCCAAAACAAATATCCATACTAGACAGACTGACTTAGTAGTATTTGATAGATAATAATTCTATGCACTCAACAAAATTTAAGATAGTCTTTTCTTCCTTATCCTTTGTGCTCCACCAGTCCTGGAGGCCTCTCTTTAACTGTGCATGTGTGTTTAGCATATATATGCGAAGGGCAGAGGACTGCTTGCTAGAGTTGGTTCTCTCCTTGCACTTGTGAATCCTGGGGATCAAACTCACGTCATAGACTTGGTAAGCAATATCCCTAAGCCCTTTATTAACAGTTTTAAAGGTAAAATTCTGAATGGTAATATATACTTTAAAGATCAAAACTGCATAGAAAGATTAGGGGGAGATGCCTCACTCCCACCTGAGTATATAGGCAATTATTAACTAAAAGTATTTGAGCAGATGTGATGACTCATGCCTTCAGAACTTGGGAGGCTCAAGTGAGAAGACCACAAGTTCAGGGCCAGCCTGAGAAACAAACTGAGCAATTTTACCACCTAGATATTACATGATGCCTGTTGCTTCATTAATCAAGGATCTTTTGGATCAGGTGAGAGAAATTTGTTTCAAAACAAGCATAAACAAAAATAAATATATTTTTAAAATAATGTTTCAAAGAAGAGAGAAAGTACTTGTTTTCATGAAAGATACGCACCAGGGCTTGGGAAGGAAATCATCAAGGACACAAATACCTCTTTTTCTCTTCTCTAATCAACAGTCCACTGATATCCCCACCCACTATCCATTCCCTGTAGTACAGCTTAGGAATGCTTAAGGAAAAACATGACTATGTCCTTGCTGCTTAGTCTACACAAACTCAGTTCAAATCCCTAGTAGAATTCTTATCGAGAAAGAAACTGGCCTGACCTGAGTTATGCACACATCCTTGCTTAATGAACTCTGCAAGAAATAGTGGATGTCAGGGTTTAGGCCCTAGGTAAGGAAATTTTGATAAAAGAACTGTGGACCAACCCAATATTTTTCAAGCTGATGACCTGAGTTATGCTAACCACAAATCAGTTGGGTGCTTATTTTATGAGCCTAAGATCATCTTCAGCCCAGATGGGTAGGTACTGCTAATGATTCTGTTGGTGGGACAAACCTAGCAGAAAGACATCTTTTGTTGAATAGTCTGGAAGGCTCTGTATCACTAATTTGTGTTTTGACTTGTGTGTAGATGTGAGTGTATGCCATATGAATGGGGTTCGCTGGGAGGTGAGAAGAGAGCATATGATCTTTTGGAGCTGGTCTTACAGGTTGTTGAGAGTCATCCAGTCTGGATTCTTAGAACTGTACTCGGGTCGTCTGGAAAAGTCTGTGTTCTAAACCACGGAGTCATTTTGAGTCCCAAGTGTCTGTTACTAGTAGACTTTCTTCCTCTATCCTCTGGGTGGTCAGTGTTGGATTGCATCAGATTTCTGAAAGTAGAAGTGTAAGTGAAGCTTGGGTGAGACCCGACAATGGGGCAGAACATGATGGGATTCAGCTTTGGGGAGGTTTTGATCTGAATAACGGCAGTGATTATAGTGTCTTTGAAAGGCTCTAAAGAGTTAGTTAGTGTGACCTGATAAAGATGGCCTAAGGAAAGCCATGCTAAAGCCAAAGCATGACCCTGCAGTGCCTGTGATTCCCAGAAAGACACCTAAAAGGAAAAAAAAAAAATCACACATGGTATGATTAACAGCCAACATTAAGAATGCACTTGAAGTTACTAACCATGACCAGATGGTTAGACTAGGCAGTAAACTGTATGTTTGAAAGGTTTCTAGCACACTTCTGTCTAATGCTTTCATGGCTTTATAAAAGTTTGACATTTTGGGATTACCACAGAGTTCTGAAATAGATTTTTTGCTATTAGGTTTCTATTTTGGAGACTCAAATAGATTTATATTGACAAGTGCTGTGGTTTAGCTATTTCGGGACAGTTGTCAGGCAGGTATCCTCTAAGTTCTTATCCTCTGAGTTGGTATTTGCCTACTCAAAGATACCTTGATTATCCCTTGGTACAAAAATCTTTTCTAGAGATACTGAAAAGGATTGGGTAGGAGAGAGAGAAGGAGAAATAGAGGGGAAAAAAATCAAAGTAATAACACTATTAAAATATGTATGGTGATGGAATTTTTCAAGTCACTTCGGCCTTTGTGGAATTTCTTCTTCTTTTTTTAAAAACTTTGATAAGAGCTCTGCAGGCATTATTGCCTATATTTTGATTGATATATATGACCAAGTCACTGACTTGAATAGTTTTCATGAAAATATTTGCAAATCTTCTCAGCTTTTCACAGTTTGCATATTGCTTCTAGAGATGAGAAATGAGTAAAGCAGACTGCTAAGTTCAGCAGGTCATGTGGGTTTTCTTTTTCTCTATCTTTTTTTTAATATTTATTTATTTATTATATGTAAGTACACTGCAGCTGTCTTCAGACACTCCAGTCAGATCTCCTTAAGGATGGTTGTGAGCCACCATGTGGTTGCTGGGACTTGAACTCAGGACCTTCAGAAGAGCAGTCGGGTGCTCTTACCCGCTGAGCCATCTCACCAGCCCCCTCTTTCTCTATCTTGTTGCTTTGAAACATGTAAAAGGAAAGTGTCTGCCTCTCAGAAGCCTGAGAAGACTCTCAGAGTCTTCCTAAGAGGGATTCATAGATTCCTCTGTGTGTGTGTATGCGTGTGCATGGTCCTGTGAGTCAGAGGTTGACATTGAAAATGTCTTTCTCAATAAGTCTATATATTATTTTAAAAATAAGGTTTCTCACTAAGTCCAGCTCTCACTAATATGGCTAAATGGAAGGCCAGTGTATGCCAGTGACCTCCTGTGTCTTCCTCTGCAGTGTGAGGTTACAGGCCTGTGCAGCTTGTTGTCTTTGATGTGGGTGCTGGAGGGTGAATTGAAGCCCTCATGCTCACAGAGCCATCTTCCTAGCCCTCTGCTGTCTTTATTGAATAGCTTTATCAAAGTTTTGAAATCAGTTTTAATCCATCTGTATCCTTTCAACAATTTTTATAGCTTAAGTATAATAGTATATTTTGTAAAGTGTATTCGATATTTCATCTAATGATATACTTACTTAATTTTTTACTTTTTTTTTTTTTTTTTCCGAGACAGGGTTTCTCTGTTTAGCCCTGGCTGTCCTGGAACTCACTTTGTAGACCAGGCTGGCCTCGAACTCAGAAATCCGCCTGCCTCTGCCTCCTGAGTGCTGGGATTAAAGGCATGCGCCACCACGCCCGGCAATTTTTTACTTTTTTTAAGTAAAATTTTCCTTAATTTTTTTTTGACTGCATGTATATCTGTGCACCATGTATGTGCAGTGCCCAAGGAGGCCAGAAGAGGGCACTGGACTTTCCTGGGATTGGAGTTACAGACAGTTGTGAACCACCATGTGGGTGCTGGGAATTAAACTCAGAGCCTCTTGAGGAGCAGTCAGTGCTCTTAACCACTGAACCATCTCTACAGCTCTTGTCTCTTATTTTTAACTTTGTACTTTTTGGTTTTTTGTTTGTTTGTTTGTTTGTTTGTTCATTGTTTGTCCATTTGTTTCCATTTCTAGCTTTCATTGAAAGCTTCAGTCAAACATCTCATGATATTTTGTTTGTTTCATATGTCAGAGTGCAAAACTGAATGCAGTGGATTGGACCCTGTGGAGAGGGAGCAGAATGCTAAGTGCATGGACGCGGTAGTCAGGTCTCTCTCCTTCAGTACCACAGAGGCTACTCAACTGAAACTTTTCTCTGGAGGCAATTTTCTCCCCATAGGAGTCACCCCACTGGGAAGAGTGCATCGCAGGGGAGCAGGGTGCAATGGATGCAGGGGAGCAGGGTGCAGGGGATGCAGGGGAGCAGGGTGTAGGAGATGCTGACAGGAAGATGTTAAAGCCTCACTTCCTGCAGGGAAGGTCTCTGCTTTTCCCTACTCTGTCACAGCATCACAGCAGGAACTGTTTTGTTTCCAGTTGTGATCCCCTCCCCTCCCCACTACCAAGTTATTTAAGCTGTGATTTCATTCATTCTGCCAAGCCAGTAACTTCTCCATTTGCTTTTTTTTTTTGTTTGTTTTGTTTTTTCGAGACAGGGTTTCTCTGTATAGTCCTGGCTGTCCTGGAACTCACTTTGTAGACCAGGCTGGCCTCGAACTCAGAAATCCGCCTGCCTCTGCCTCCCGAGTGCTGGGATTAAAGGCGTGCGCCACCACGCCCGGCCTCCATTTGCTTTTGTGCCTTCTGTAGATTCATTGTGATTTTTCCTTCATTCTCTCTGCCTTTATTCTGCCATCTGTATTGCTTTGATGACATTGTGATAGTTTGGGCTGCAAAGAAGGGAAATGCATGCTGCACATTATTCAATTCATTAGAGTAAGTAACGTTTTGTCATTCATAAGTGATTTACGTATTTTTTACCACTTTAAAAAGAATTCCTACTCAGGATAATGAATAAAGATAGGATATAATTGAAATTCTAAATCAAAATAACTTTTTATTTCAAAAGGATTTTAAAATGTTTTTATGAGTATGAATGTTTTACTCACACCGTGTGTCTGTGCCTAGTGTCCAAGGAGGTCCGAAGAGGACACTGGACTCCCTGCGTTATGGACAGTTGTTGACTGTCATGTGGGTGCTGGGAACCAAACCTGCATCCTCTGCAAGAACAACAAGTGCTCTTAGCCATTGAGCCATCTCTCCAGCTCCAAAATAACTTTTAAATAGTAAAAATAAGTGCGTTTTTAAAAAACCACAGGCAGTGCCACCTCGCCGCAGCTGTCCTGAGACTGGTAGGCAGACAGGGACACCTACAGAAGGAATGCTGCGCCCCCTGGAACTGACAAGAAAGCTGAGGCTGGGGCTGGCTCAGCAAGTGTATTCTGTTTAGAGGAGGCTTTCCTTGTGGATGTGGTCAGCCACCTCAGTGAAGTTGGAGATTATGTTGTATTGCATAAACTTTAAAGAAAAACAAACCCACAGGCAGATGATATAGAGCTTCTGTGCCTAGATTTCCTGGGAAAGGCAGTGTTTGGGGGACTCTTGATTTACTGGGCTGGAGAGATGGTTCAGCCATTAGGAGCACTGACTGATCTTTGAGAGAATCAGGGCTTGATTGCCAGCACTCACATGTTGATTCACAAGTACCTGTAACTCCAGTTCTAGGGGCTTTGATGTCCTGTGCTCAGCTCAATAGGCATGTGATATACATACTTGCAGGCAAAATGCTTTTGCATAAAATAAATCTAAATGTTAAATATATTTTAATTTTACTTTAAATATATCACTTCTCCCTTCCCTTTTCTTTCTCCAGCTCCTCCCAAGTCCCCTCCCTCCAACTTTTCCCATGTTTCCCCCACTCTCAAATTGATAGACTCTTCTTCCCTTCTTCCCTGCTTATTGATATTTTACACACACACACACACACACACACACACACACACACACACACACAATGTATATCTATGTACAAATAAGTAAACACAGCCTGCTGAACTTACTTTTGTCGTTTGTGTGTATAGGGTTTCAGAGCTCACTGCTATATTGGACAATGAGTCAAGAGGCTCATTTTTTGGGGAAGGTTAACTCTTCCTCTGTCAGCAGTTATCAATTGTCTGTAGTTCCTTGCCCAGGGGTGAGACCCTATGAGATTGCCTCCCCTTTTTGTGTGGGCATTTCTATTGATATTGCAATTGCTCAGGCCTTGTTCTAGGAGAGATGTTTCACTCAGACTTCCTGGCATTCTGGCTCTCACAATCTTTATACTCTTTCTTCTTAGATGCTCCCTGAGCCACGGATGCAGGAACAGGGATGTAGGTGCATCCATTGAGGTTGGATTCCTTATAATCCATTGACTCTGCACTGTGTCCAATTATGGGTTTCTGCGGTGGTCTCCATTTGCTGTACACAGAGGATTCTTTGATGAGAGCGGGAGCTACACCTATCTGTGGGTGTAAGGATACAATTTAGAATGCAGTAAGGAATGGTGTTGGTCTTGGAAAGTGGTCGTAGTAGTTTCTGTTCTTGTAAGGGTCCATGATTCGCCAAAGAATCATACCCTGGGTTCAAAAAGTATGTAAAAGCAAAGAGAGTTTTATTTGGCAGAAGTCCAGCATGCTGGGGCCTACCAAAATGGAGGTGCTTGAGTGAGCTCACAGGTCTGATTTAAAGCACATTAGGGGAATTCCAGGGAGGAGTAGGTGACCTCTATCTTAATCTGTTGGCTCTTTCTCTAGGGACATTCCAGAACCATTGCTAGGGCCTGGGAGGCTGGAAACTGTTGCTGAGGAAGTCTGGAAACTGCTGCTGACCCATTGTCCTTGCCTCAGGTCAGGTGGTAGGGCAGCTTCTGAGGCCTGGACTTGCATGGACTTGCCTGGACTTGCCCAGCTCTTGGAAACAGATTTATGCCTAGTCTCTTGAACTGTCAATTCGAAGCCTGCCATGGAGTCAGCCTGTCTCATTCTAAGATCCATGGCCTCACTAGTCTCAGGAAATTGGCTACATTTCTGGTACTTGTCATGTTTCCCTCCTGTTGAATGTAAGATTCACTTAAGACAGCTAGTAGTCACTACCAACATGAATGCCTCTTTTAAAAATTATATAAAAATATAATGTGTCATTTATTTAGCTTTTAAACTTATGAAACTTTTCTATCAGCCACTTCATTTTTTAAAAGATTTATTTATTTATTTATTTATTTATTTATTTATTTATTTATTTATTTATTTATGTGAGTACACTGTAGCTGTACAGATGCCTGTGAGCCTTCATGTGGTTGTCAGGAATTGAAGTTTTTGTTTTTGTTTTTGTTTTGGACCTCTGCTCGCTCTGACCCCAAAGATTTATTCATTGTTATACATAAGTACATTGTAGCTGATTTCAGATGTGCCAGAAGATCTCATTACGGACAGTTGTGAGCCACCATGTCGTTGCTGAGATTTGAACTCAGGACCTTCTGAAGAGCAGTAGCTGCTCTTATCCACTGAGCCATCTCGCCAGCCCCAACCACTTCTTTTTGTGTGCTAGGGATACTAGGGTTTGAACCCAAGGCTTCTGTAACAGTTACCTTTCTGTCCTGTGATAAAACACTATAACCAAAGGCAACATACAGAAGAAAAGGCTTATTTTGGCTCATGCTTCCAGATGGTGAGCCTAGAAAGGCAGAGGAGGTGTGGGAACAGGCAGCTGGAGCAGGAATCTGAGACAGAATGTTTTCAACTCCAAATATGCAGCAGAGTTAGCAGATTTGAAGTCAGGGGAACTATAAATGCCCTATGACCTGCCCCAGTAAAGTACTTCTTCCAGCAAGATTGCACCTCCCCATTACTTCTGTGAACAGTGCCTCCAAATGCTTGAGACTATGGGAACATTTTCATTAAAGCCACCACATTCTCCACACTCTCCATAGACTCATTGACATATTATCATACAGAATGCATTTTGTCCAAATTTAAAAGTCTAAAGTCCCACAGGGCAGTGGTGGCGCATGCCTTTAAACCCATAACTCAGGAGGCAGAGGCAGGCAGATTGAGTTCAAGGCCAGTCTGTTTTACAGAGTGAGTTCCAGGACAGCCAGGGTTACACAGAGAAACCTTATCTCAAAAAACCAAAACCAACCAAACAAAAGAGTCTAAAGTCTCTTCTGAGACAATCTGTTAACTTTAACCCATTAACCCACTATAGAGTAAAATCATCCTCTTCCAACGTACAGTAGCATAGAGTATATATTCTCATCCCCAAAGAGAGGAATCAGAGTATAGCAAGGAAATACTGGGCCAAAGCAAGATTGAAACCAAGCAGGGCCAACTCCAAATCCACAGCTCCATGTCCCATATCTAAGGGTTTAGATGGTCCTGTTCCTTCAGATTTGCTGCCTGTAATTTACATCTCTCTCTTTGGCTGGTTTCATTCTCTGCGTGCAGCTCTCCTTGGCAGATGTCTTACTGTTCAGGCAGCTCCAACATCTTGGACATCTCTACCATAATACAAGCTTCATAAACAGTCTCTCAGGGCCTTCTTTGCAAGGCGACACCAGCAATGCCTGGCATCAGTGGCTCTCGGAAACTGTGGAGGAAGAACTCATAAACCACTCTTGCATCTTTTCCTGAGTACAAACCAAGTACCACATGGATGACACTGCCAAGTGCAGCTTAGTCTAGGGAAGGACTCTCCCCCCTTAGATCTCATAGGCAGCAGCTTCTGGTTTTGGCTGTAGTTTATTTCTAGGAGCTCTCCTAGTTGGTAGGTAGGGTCTTACCTTGGACACCTTTCCCCTTGTTCCAGTTCAGAGAAGGAAGCCTCTCTTTACTTGACACTTAATTTTTTTTTTTTTTTAACAACTACAGCCTCCCTTTCAGCATGTACTTTAGCTGTAATATTAGCTTCCTGGTGGTCTGTTTATCTTCAAACTATACATTTTGTTTTTATTTCTATCCCTTTTGCTCCTTTTCAGTATAAATCTGCATAAGAGTTATTAATAACAACCATATCCCAGACTTTACATTATATTGCTTTGAAATGTCCTTTGCCAAAAATTAATCCTTTATTTTTTTAATTTAGCCTCAGGCAAGTTCTTAAGACACAGGCAGAAAGCAGGCAGATTCTTTGCCAACTTATCATAGGAACGGCCTCTAGTCCCATTTCTGTTCAAGTTCTTGCTTCTCTCTGGAACCTCTGAACTGGGTTCCTACAGTCTCCATTGCTCTCAGCACGACTACCTTCCAAGCTCTTACCAGAATGGCTCTTGAAGCTCAGCTTAAAGCATCCAGCCAGGTTTCTATTCCAAAGCCATCCAAACTCCTCAAATCACAATGTGCTCAGATTCTGCCCACTATTCTGGTTTGCTTTCTGTTGCTGTGATGAAACACAGGCCAAAAACAAATTGAGAAGAAAGGGGTTTTTTGATTTACACATTCCAATCACAATCTATCAATGAGGGAAGTCAGAGCAGGATCTCAAGCAGGCAGAAACCAAGAATCAAGAACTAAAGAACTGGGCCGGAAAAAAAAAAAAAAAAAAAAAAAAAGCCGGGCGTGGTGGCGCACGCCTTTAGTCCCAGTACTCGGGAGGCAGAGGCAGGCAGATTTCTGAGTTCGAGGCCAGCCTGGTCTACAAAGTGAGTGCCAGGACAGCCAGGGCTACACAGAGAAACCCTGTCTCGAAAAAAACCAAAAAAAAAAAAAAAAAAAGAACTGGGCCGGGCGAGGTGGCACATGCCTTTAACCCCAGCACTTGGAAGGCAGAGGCAGGTAGATTTCTGAGTTCGTGGCCAGCCTGGTCTACAAAGTGAGTTCCAGGACAGTCAGGACTACACAGAGAAACCCTGTCTCCAAAAAACAAAACAAAACAAAACAAAACAAAACAAAACACCAAAAACCCCCAAAAAAACAAAAAACAAACAAAAACCAAAAAGAACTAAAGAATTGAAGATTTTAGTTTACTGGACCATCAACCTAGGATGACCTGCTTAGGAAGGGCATGCCTACAGTGGAATGGGCTCTCTGCATCTTATAGCAATCAAAAAAAGAAAATAGTCCCACACATATGCTCATGGGCTAGTGTGGTGAAAGCAATTCTTGAACTAAGGTTACCTCTTCCCAGTTGACTCTGGTCTTTGTCAAGTTAGCAAAAACTAACCAGTACAGCTAGGCAAGCATTCTATTGCTAAGCTATACCCCTGGTTCTTTCAGCCATTTCATTAGCCATTTGATTGTGTTTTAGTTGTAGTTTATTTCTTCATAAGTGGATACTTAGAGAAAAAAGCAAGAGTCTAGCAGGTTGGTAAGAGGTTGGAGCTCCCAGCTTGTTGTGCGGCGAGGGTCATCTGTGGGCTTATGTCGTTGGTGCTGTTCTTATGCACCAGGTTACTTGGTATTAAATATACTGAGCACTTACAGAAATAATATTTTTAGTTCTGAGTTTTATTTATTTATTTTTTTTTGTTTTTTTTTTTGTTGTTGTTTTTTCGAAACAGGGTTTCTCTGTATAGTCCTGAGTTTTATATTTAAGGTAGACAGACTATTTTTTAAAATTAAGCACTGGGCCTGGGGTAAGGAATGCTTTTGTTTTAAAGGTTGAAGCAATACTATAAGAATACATCCTGAGGTAGTATATGTTGACATTTTGAAGGATTCATTCCTGTCTCTCCTATAGGTAGCAGAAACTGTCTTCACTATCCCTTCCCTAACCCAATATTTGCTTCCAAACCTTGATTCATGAAACATAATTAATAGACTTATGTACCTGCTTTCCAGAATAAACCCCTGTGGTGGTTTGGATAGGAATGGCCCCCATAGATTCATGAACTTGAATGTTTGGCCATAGGGAATGACACTACTAGAAGGTGTAGAGGAAGTATGCCACTGTGGGGGCAGGCTTTCTGGTCTCCTATGCTCAAACTATACCTAGTTTGGTACACAGTTTTCTTCTGCTGCCTGAAGGCCCAGATGTAGAACTCTCAGCTCCTTTTCCAGTACCATGTCTGCTGGCACACTGCCATACTTCCCACATAATGGACTAAACCTCTGAAACTATAAGCCAGCCCTAATTAAATGTATGCTTTTATAAGAGTTGCCATGGTCATGGTGTCTCTTCACAGCAATAAAACCCAAACTAAGAAAACTGCTATATTAAATCTTATCTATTTTTATATTGCTCTCTGGTCCATCCTTCCTTTCTTCCTCCCTTATTTCCTTTCTCCTCTCTCTCCTCTCTCTCTCTCTCTCTCTCTCTCTTTCTCTCTCTCTCTCTTCCTTCTCTTCTGGTGTGTATGCGGTGCATGCAGTGTGTGTGCTTGTGCAGAGCCTGAAGGAGGGTGTAGATATCCTCCTGTATCACTCCTTCCTCATTCCCTTGAAACAAGCCTGTTTTCTGACTAGGTTAGAGGTCAGCAAGCTCCAGCAATCCAGTCTCCAGCATTCCTAGTTGTGGATAGCCCTGGGGCTAATTATATTTGATGTTAATTCTGTTCTCAAGTCAGTACTCAGGTGATTTTCTGTAAACCTGCTTCCCACCTTAATTTGTAAAATAAAGGAGAGCTGATGATTGGGCAGATAAAAGAGAAGGTGGAGTGGAAGGAGAGGAAAGGAGAAGAAGGAGAAAAAGGAAGAGGGAGAGGACACAGAGGAGGAGAAGGAAGAAGAAAAGCAGAGCAGAAGCATATGGCCTGGAGAAACTGCAAGTTCTAAGGGGTCTCAGATGTGGAAGATGGTAGTGTAGTGGTAGATCTGTCCAATCTAGGCACACAACATGAATTCATATTAATTGTGTTGTGTTTTCATTGCCGGGGCATATTTGGGATGGAGAGTTATTGTGACAATTCCATCTTCAAGCAGTGCTTTTTGTTCTTGGGTACTGGGGACTCTACAGGACTTCAGGCTTGCACAGCAAGAAATCTTCCCCACTGAGCCATCTCCCAATTTGCTTTCTGATTATTTATAACCCATTGTTCCATAGTCAACTTAAGTTGAATATATTTAAAGCTTAGATCATTGTATTCTCTCCAGTGTGACTCATCTAAACTGTACTACATTGCCTGACTTTCCTTGGGTAAAGGCAGCAGCAATTTATCTGGTCACTCAAGCATAAATCTTTGAATCATTTTTTTTTAATCAGACCTTCATTTTATTAGTCACCAAATTCTGTGAATTCATCTTAGTACTTTCCAACTTTATTTCCTCCCGTTTTCTATGTTATTGGGGTTGGCTTTCATTAGCTTTTGCCTGAAGTACAAGTGGTAATTATCTTCTACTTAAACTACAGCATTTAAATAAAGCTATGGAGCACTTATTTAAAACATTACAATCGCATCTTTAATATTCCCTTCCTCACTCTAGCACCCAAAATCCATCCTTTATCAGTATTACTTCTATAAATTATCAATCAGGTCATTTTACCATTTTGCTTAAAGACCTTTTCTTTAGAGATAATTCTTTTACTTTGTATCATGTCATTTGAATCCCTTCTCTGACACTTAAGTGACTTCCTAGTTTATCTTCAATCATTTCTCTGACTCTTCCCACCTGCTCTAGCTAGCCATCTTTCTAGACCTTAGTTTTGCTGTTTTACTCCTTTTTGTTATTGGAGCTAGTGCTCTCTCTGTAAATATCTGTCTTTCCTTCTGTCTTCATTAGGGTTTTACTGCTGTGGCCAGACACCATGACCAAGGCAACTTTTATAAGGACAACATTTAATTGGGGCTGGCTTACAGATTCAGAGGTTCAGTCCATTATCATCAAGGCAGAAGCATAGCAGCATCCAGGCAGACATGGTGCAAGAGGAGCTGAGAGCTCTTCATCTGAAGGCTGCTAGGAGAAGACTGGTTTCCAGGCAGCTAGGATGAGGGTCTTAAAGCCCACACCCACAGTGACACACTTCCTCCAACAAGACCACACCTCCTAAGAGTGCCACTCCCTTGGCCAAGCATATGCAAACCACCACACCTTCTCTACCTTAAAAGTTAAGTGTCAAGTACTTTATGTACTTCTCTTGAAATCCTGTTGTACACACACACACACACACACACACACACACACACACACACTATAAACTATGTTTTCCTTAGCATGCATTAAGAAATGATTTATTGCCGGGCGTGGTGGCACACACCTTTAATCTTAGCACTTGGGAGGCAGAGGCAGGCGGATTTCTGAGTTTGAGGCCAGCCTGGTCTACAAAGTGAGTTCCAGGACAGCCAGGGCTACACAGAGAAACTCTGTCTCGAAAAATCTAAAAACAAAACAAAACAAGAAATGATTTATTAATTTGTTATAGATGATGAATAATTTTTGGTGCAGGAAGTGCTAAGATAGATGTCTACAAAGCACAGGTGCCATGGACTCTACCTCTCTATGAAGTCAACGATGCCCCTGAACTCTTGCTTCTACCTGGAATCACAAGTGTTCAACATCATCCCTGGCTACCCAATACATTGTTAAATAAAAGAATTTCTATCCTAAAGATAGTGAGAGTTTGGTTCTGTTTCTCCTGGGGAGGATAAAACAACCTCACAATGAGGTGGTATCATCAGGTGGTGAGACCACGTGCTCTTCCTCCCCTACTTCCTCTTTTTTGTTTAGTTTTCTGAGACTAGTTCTCAACCTTTTTGTCTTCCTACCTCAGCCTGTCTTGTGCCAGCACTACAAATGTATATACTGCCACACCCAGCTTGCACTGTTTCTTATGAAGACATGTTTTTATTTGTCTAAAGGGGCATAGGTATATTTTAGTTTGGATTTCTGTTGCTATATTAAAATTAATTTTTTCAGGCTCCAATATAATCTTTTGCTAGATCAAAATATATTTCACAAGAGAAATCATGCATATTGAAATTGCCCAAGGAAATGTAATAATGCAGAGGACGTCCCATGAAAATTAAAGAGATGCCGGGCATGGTGGTGCACGCCTTTAATCCTAGCACTTGGAAGGCAGAGGCAGGCAGATTTCTGAGTTCAAGGCAAGCCTGGTCTACAAAGTGAGTTCCAGGACAGCCAGGGCTATACAGAGAAACCCTGTCTCGAAAAACCGGAAAAAAAAAAAAAAGAAAAGAAAAGGAAAAAAAAATTAGAGATTAAGGAGATTAAATCATTTCCTCCCTTCCCTCCCTCTTTTTTGGTACAGTCTCTTGCCATTCCGGCTGGCCTTGAACTCTCATTGTAGCAAAGAATGACCTTGAATTTCTGCTCCCTTGCCTTTATTCCTGATTGCTAGGGTGATAAATGTGCCACCACCTGTAGTTTACATCGTCCTAAGTCTCAAACCCAGGGTTCTCTGCATGTTAGGGTCACACTCTATCAATTGAGCTGTAGCCCCAGCCCTAGGTTCTTTTTATTTTCATTGTTTTTAAATTAAATATTTAGGTGACTATAAAGTACTAGGTTTCATCAATGTGTCATTAAACTATGTTCTCATTTTTTCCTCTCACCCCTTGCCCCATTCCAAGCTAGTTAGCTTTCTTCCCTTCTGAGCCTTCCTTCTCTATTCCTATTCTGTGTTTTCTATTGTGTGATGGTTTGGATATGCTCGGCCCAGGGTGTGGCACTATTAAAAGGTGTGGCCCTATTGGAGTAGGCGTGTTACTGTGAGTGGGGGCTTTAAGACCCTAACCTTAGCTGCCTGGAAGCCAGTTTTCTGCTAGCAGCCTTTAGATGAAGATATTGAAATCTCAGTCCTGCACTATACCTGCCTGGATGCTGCCATGCTCTCACCTTGATGATTATTAACTGAGTCTCTGAACCTGTAAGCCAGCCTGGATTACATGTTGTCCTTATAAGAGTTGGCTTGGTCGTGGAGTCTGCTCACAGCAGTAAAACCCTAAGATATATTGCCATTGCTTTCCCCCACCTCCCTTCAAATCTCTTCCTTCTCTCTCCTAATCCCCTTTGTAGTTTTGTGACCAGCAAACATACATAGATAAACATGTCCCCAGCATGCATATCATTCTGGACTTAGGTTTCCTGTTTGAGAGAAAACAGGCAGTCTTTGTGTTTTTTGTGCCTGGGTTATTTCACTTCACAATGTCCAGTCCCACCCATTTCCCAGCAAATGTCATTTCACTTGTCTTTACAGCTATATGCAATTCTATGTCACATTTTCATTTTATTCTGAAACAAAGACAGATTTTGTTTATGAACAAATACATTTCCAAAAAAATTTTTAAGTTATAGCGTCTTGCACAGCTACTACCTATGTATGAAAAGAATGAGAGAGAGGTGTGAAGAGGAAGGGAGGCCCTAGAGGAAGAGAAAGAGGGGCAGGAAAAGGAAGAAAAGGAGAAGAAAAGGAAGCCTTAAAAGAAGGAAGGATGAAAAACTGGCAAAACTGAAAAGGTGGCATCGGACCTTCCAAGGGCTGACCATGTCACATATCCTTGGGCCTCAACTGCTTCACCGGAGCCTGCTTCAGAAAAGGCAGCTAGACCTGGAGGTGACACCCCTGGGAGGGGCTCCCAGGCCAACAGCCAGACAAACATTCAGAATTTTGGTGGGAAGGTCCAGTGTATTCACAGCATGTACTACACATGGCTCTCTGGCCTCTCAGAGAGGCATGAGTGAGACCATACCTAGCATAGTCTTCAAGAGCATGGTCTGCCTGGGCAGTAGTGGGGCAAGCCTTTAATCCCAACCCTTGAGAGGCAGAGGCAGGCAGATTTCTGAGTTCAAGGCCAGCCTAGTCTACAGAGTGAGTTCCAGGACAGCCAGGGCTATACAGAGAAACCCTGTCTCTGTAAAAACAAAACAAAACAAAAAAACAAAAAAAGAGAACATGGTCTGTACCTCCTTCTTACCTTTAGCCTCTGAAAGTCTAAGCTGTTCTTATACTACTGTGGCCAATGCATCCTCTTCTGGAATCTGCAGTTATGACATCGGAAGTTTGGAGAAGGCCAGAAGCTGCTCCTCAGGTTTTTCTGGCTTCTTGTGGAGACAGCCTGACTTTTCCCAGGGCTGGTTAAACCCAAACATGTTTTGTTTAGCTGCTTCTGGACCTGGGTTTGCTTGCTGAACTGCAGAACAAAGTGCCAATCACAAGTTCTTGTTCAAGAAGTAATAAAGAAACTCGAGGAAGAAATGGGTATATGGGTCTGGGCACTATCTTGCTGGCACTCAGGACATGTTCAAGATAGCTTCTACCAGGCAGCATTCAGAGCCCATCACTTCAGGTAGCAGAATGGGGGCCTGGAAGGTGTTTATGACCAGGGACCTATGCCTGAGCAGGCAATCAAGCCAGGAGTTGTAGTTGGGATGCCTTTTACCACTGAGCATCAAACAGTAGTTGAAGGTCTTTTTCTGCTTTGGCAGGAACGGTGGTAACTATTGGTAAATAGCCCTATGTGGGGCCTGGTACCCAGGTTACTGAGCAAGCTACTTATTCAACTCTGCCCTGGTTTCCTTAAAAGAATACCAGGTTGCCTGCCTCATAGTAGTGAATGAGATGTTGGGCCATATTCAGATCCCTGAGAATGGTCACATGATGGCTAGCGTAGGCTTCTGCTCAGATCTGCCCATAGAAACATGCCTTTAAGAAGCCTCAGCTTCTTAGGCTTCCCAGGATGCACACAGGGCAGTACCTATCAATTAGGGTAGAGGTCTTCTTTCTCTTACCATGTGTGGATTTTGTACTGTGTGATGAGGCCCTGGCCTTCACTATCCAGTGTGGGAAGATCCTCTTTGGTGAACTCATTTGTGTTTCTGAAGCAACTGACATCCCTGTTCTGGATGGCAGACAGACCACTCAGGACTTCGGCAGCCACTGGAGCAGTGCAGTCTTTACAGCTACTGCTGATATGGAAACAGGAGTCCCTGCTCGCAACAACAGCTAGGAATATTCACTGTTAGAATATCACTGGGCCCTCTGGTCTCTTGGAGACAGACAATATCAGCATCCAGTTTGTTCAAAATGTGTCTCAGGGCCATGGGACAGTGGCTACTTTCCTGGAAACCCAACCCTTATATGAGCTTCATTGATGTTCCTGGTTATTACACATGACATTTAGCACAGGTGGACTGTCACAGGGAAGTTGACAAAAGCTTCATACATCATAGCAGGACTTCTTCTTTTTTTGTTTTTGTTTTTGTTTTTGTTTTTTGAGACAGGGTTTCTCTGTGTAGTCCTGGCTGTCCTGGAACTCACTCTGTAGACCAGGCAGGTCTTGAACTCAGAAATCCACCTGCCTCTGCCTCCCAAGTGCAGGACTTCTTCTGTATTCTCCATTCATCTGTTGGTAGATATGTAAATTGCCATTTCCTGGCTATTTGGATAGTGGGATTCCTTTTCCTGACTTAAATTTTTATTTTAGGTCCAAGACTAATTACAAACATGGCTGAAGAAAATGATCTCATTTTTGTTTTTACTCTTACTAGTGAGTGAATGTACTTTGAACCAAGACATTTATTAACCAGGGTTACAAAGCTACATTTCATAAAATTCTATATATCAGAACCTAAAACCAGGGAAGTGTTAGGGACAATCATGCAGGAAGCTGTTAAAACTTCCACTTAAGCCAAAATTATGTTTCAGTGTTTTGTTTTTTTCCAGTACAAAGGATTCATGTAACTCAGCAGTGCACTTGAAAAAAGGCAAGTCCTTTTCAGTAGGTGAAAGAGCTATGGCAGAAAGCTCTTGAAACAGGTTTTATGTTGTAACCCATCTTTCATATTCCAATATATATGCAAATATATATATATCCATCTCTGGCCCTTTAACTTTTTCAAAGGGCATACATGATAGAAGGCAAATTTAGCCTGTTCCACATATGAGTTTAGGTAGTGATTAAGTGTTTTGCAATAGTATTAATACCATAGCACTGGAACAGCCTATTCTTCTGAGTAGTGACCCTTCATTTACCTGAAAATGTATAGACAAACTTTGCATCTGCTTTGTTTGGTGCTGGTATAGAGTACATACCTAATGCATTTTTTTTTTGTAAAAGCCAATAAAACATAAAATGCAAACACAAAACGGATGATACTTCAAGAAACTTTTGCTATGTAATGAATCACCTAAAGAGGCAGTGGTTTAAAGCGACAGTGACACATTACTTTTCATGACTGGATATTGGCTCTAGGATGAAGTCACATTTTTGAGAGAATATCACTATGGCTGGGATAGTTAGGTGTCTCTTTCAATGTCTCTTTTCTTCCAGAATGAGTATGACCAGAATGTGTATGAATGTTATGCTGTGCATATGTGGGACACCACGCAAGTGCCTGGCTCCTGAGGAAGTCATAGAGGGCTTCGTATTTGCTGGAACTGGAGTTATGGAGAGTTGGAAATCACCATGTAGGTCCCGAGACTCAAACTTGGGCTGTTTATTTACTGCAAGAGCAGTAAGTTCTCTTAACTAGCCATCTTTCTAGCCCCATTACATTTTTAAAGTTTTTTTTAAAAAAAGATGTGTGTGAGTGTGTGTGTATGCTGTGATTATGAGCTGCTTGGATGCTGGGAACAGAACTCAGGTCTTGTTAAAGCCATTTCTCCAGCAACCCTCACCAACATCCACCCCACCCAATTCTTTCTTAAAACTTAAACTAAATCTAGGGTGAAATTACTTTGTTGGGACTACGAATTTGCTTAAAAACCAACAAAATCCATGGCAATCAAATAGTTATTAGAACATGCATTTAAAAGTTTCTACAAGCTGCTTCAAAAAGAATACAAGTGAACTTGATAATATAGTGTACTCATCCCACTATATTCAAAATACTATCAATGCCAACATAAAACCAATGTGAAACAGAAATTATAACATTTCTTATAAATTCTGGGAATATAGTGTGTATTTTATTCACAGAGCACACTTCATTTCAGTGCTCAGGAGCTAAAAGCAGCCAGTTGCTTCAGTACTAGACAGTGCACATGTAGACTGAACAATTGGAATGCAGGCAATCAAATCCTCTCTCCAGAGTAGGCATGTAGCCAGCATTTTTGAAAAGTGTATCAGAAAGATAAAAGTCTCTCCAAACCTTTGGAGCAAAGTTTTCTATGTTCTACCGTTTTCTTTCTTTCTTTCTTTCTTTCTTTCTTTCTTTCTTTCTTTCTTTCTTTCTTTCTTTCTTTCTTTCTTTCTCTCTCTCTCTCTCTCTTTCTTTCTTTTTTGGTTTTTCTAGACAGGGTTTCTCTGTGTAGCTTTGACTGTCCTGGAACTTACTTTGTAGACCAGGCTGGCCTCGAACTCAGAAATCCACCTGCCTCTGCCTCTCAAGTACTGGGATTAAAGGCGTGTGCCACCATGCCTGGCTACCGTTTTCTTTAAAGTGTAGCTTTGGGGGGGAAAAACGCACGTCAGGAGACGCGCCATTCCAGCATATCAAACCAGTGAGTGTAGGGCTTCCTGACTCCTAGGAAGCCTGAATCATTCGGGATGTTGACTCATCAGCCTAAGGTGAGTGAAAAATAGTGAACCAATTTTGCCTTCCAAGGCATCTATTTCAATGTTCCTTCCCTCTTCTCCCTTTCTGGTGACTCATTCTCCGTGCACTTTTAGAGTCCAGCAGAATGCAAGGCCGAAAGCATTCTAAACAGTGAGCCCAGAGCTCCGGATAATCTAGCACAGCTGTTTTGCCTACCTCATTCCAGGCCTGCAGTCTAGAAAGGGAGGGAACTTGAAAGTGTCAAATAAATGTTTTGTTTTTCTTTCTCCTTTTGAGGTGGTGGTAGTTATGCGTTGGGACCATGTCTGAAAATAAGTCTTTTATTTAAAAAAATCCGTAAGACCTAGTTCAGTCTTGTTAGTACCTTTCTCCACTGTTTGTTTTTTTTTCTTTTTTCCCCTTTTCGGGGGAGGAAACTTTCCACTCCTAGGTCCCCAGGATAACGCCCTTCCACAGGCTTCTTGGAAAACTCTCCGAATCCTGGGGCCTCAGCCCGCCCCCTTTTGGAGGACTAAAATCCCGCTGTAGGCAAGGCCAAGTCCCCGCCCCATTCCCCAACTACACTAGGTGGGGGTGGATCCCAGCTCCAAACCCCGCCCTCTGAACGCCGCCAAGGAAGTATGGCAGGCTCCGCCTGCACCCTATTTCTGTTGGACAAGCCCTTGATCCATCTTCTCTATCCCGCAGCCTATTGGCTCTCTGTCCCCCGCGCCAGCCAGCCCTCCCCTGCCGGGAAGGTGAGTCACGCCAAACTGGGCGGAGAGTCTGCTGGCCTCTCTCAGTTGCTCGTCTGGGCGGTGGCGGCTGCTGCAACTGAGGACAGGGCGGGTGGCGCATCTCGAGCGCGGAGGCAGGAGGAGAAGTCTTATTGTTCCGGGAGCTGTCGCCTTTGCGGGTTCCTCGGCTTGGTTCGGCCAGCCCGGCCCCTGCCAGTCCTGCCCAACCCCCACAACCGCCCGCGGCTCCGAGGAGAAGTGGCCCGCGGCGGCAGTAGCTGCAGCATCATCGCCGACCATGGAAGACATAGACCAGTCGTCGCTGGTCTCCTCGTCCGCGGATAGCCCGCCCCGGCTCCCGCCCGCATTCAAGTACCAGTACGTGACGGAGCCCGAGGACGAGGAGGACGAGGAAGACGAGGAGGAGGAGGAGGAGGACGAGGACCTGGAGGAATTGGAGGTGCTGGAGAGGAAGCCCGCAGCCGGGCTGTCCGCGGCTCCGGTGCCGCCCGCCGCCGCCGCCGCCGCCGCGCCGCTGCTGGACTTCAGCAGCGACTCGGTGCCCCCAGCTCCCCGCGGGCCGCTGCCGGCCGCGCCCCCCACCGCCCCCGAAAGGCAGCCTTCCTGGGAACGCAGCCCCGCGCCGTCCGCGCCATCCCTGCCGCCCGCTGCCGCAGTCCTGCCCTCCAAGCTCCCGGAGGACGACGAGCCTCCAGCGCGGCCTCCGCC
This sequence comes from Mus caroli, assembly GCF_978045245.1. Lineage (NCBI taxonomy): Eukaryota > Metazoa > Chordata > Mammalia > Rodentia > Muridae > Mus > Mus caroli. Next base: position 93,611,816 of record NW_028227268.1, on the reverse strand, counting down.
GCCAGCCGGCGCGAGCCCCCTAGCGGAGCCCGCCGCGCCCCCTTCCACGCCGGCCGCGCCCAAGCGCAGGGGATCGGGCTCAGTGGGTGAGTGCTGCTGTGCTACGCCCCTCCCTCTTTTGTGTCTTGGCCCGGGGGAGGTGGGGACGGGCTGGGCTGCTCGGGACCCTAGGGCTTTGTCTACGAGTGGCAGGGTGATGGCGCCCCCGCTGGCGGGAGGCGGGTAGAAGGGTGGGGCGGACGCCGGAGCCCGGGTGCCTTCATTGTTTGTCGGGGTTTCGGGGAGCACGTGCACCCCAACCAAGTCGCTGGTTCCCATTCCTGCACGAAGTTATCGCCTATCAGCAGCTAGCAGTGTGTTGAAGAACTAGGATGGTGGATTCCTTGGGCTGGGCTGGGCAGGGCTGGGCAGGGCTGGGCAGGGCTTGGAGGTGGGAATGGGAAGGCTGTGGTGCCCTAATCCCTTTATTTAAAGGATGGGCGTTTGTCGACCACTCTACAGTTTTTTTATTTTTTAGGGCCTGCCTTCTTCCTTCCAGTCGGGCGTCGGGGGACCCCCTTGCACTAATTCCGTTTCTTTCTGCCTTTTCTGGTGGGGAACTGGCCGAGCTGCTAACGTCTATACTGTAACCCAACTGCGGTGAAGGGGGAGCGAGCGCCTCCAGTGGCGTGGTTCCAGGAGAAAAGGGAAGGAGAGACTTTTGGTGAAGTTCTGCCACCGCCCAGCTCATTTGTGTTTAATGTGGTGATTCTTACACCAGACTGAGAAACGAGATCTGGGCATTGTGTTCCGATGGGGCATAGTTATCCAGGGCCTCAGTTGTGCTGTAAAAGAAATTGCCAAATTTAATGGGCATCTCTTAGCCTTTAAATGCATCGAGATTGACTTGTAGAGAAAAGGCAAAATGGTTGACCTTAAAAAGGGGCAAACTTGTGGATTCCTGGTCAGGAATTAGTTGAACTTGTGGTAGATTTATCCTGAGACATAATGAAATGTTTTAGGGCAAATGTTCCTATGTTAGTTAGAAGTACATGATTTAGATTGACAAAATGCATTGAATATTGTTTTATTGCCCTCTTTATTTTGGAAAGGGAAAAAATCAAATTTGATAAAGAACGAGAATGCATCTTAAGTAGTTTATTACTTTGGGACAAAGTGTCTTGCTAGCAAAAAGCTTTTTTTTTTTTTCTTTTTGTAAATTAAGGTAAAAAATTAAGTGGTATAACTGCCTGCTGGGAAATTTTCACAACATTCCAGATCTAGGAGGTTTTATTTTTTTAGAGAAATTATATCACCCCGAGAGCTTGCAGTATCTTTTTATTATTATTACAATTAACTCTTTTATAATGGGGATAATGAACCAATAGAAGTGTTCCTGGGTAACAATTCATTATGGGCACACTCAAAGGCACTATTCAAAAACAACGCCTACAGTAAAGAATTTAGAAGATGAAGACTACCTTGGTTTTTCATTTTTATTTTCCATTCCTTTTTTTTTTTTTTTTTGAGGGAAACTAAAGTAGAAAAAAATAAAGTTAAAATTTTAAACTGGAAATATAATGATTGGCCAAACTATATTTTTCATCTTTTCTACTTTCATAGAAACAAGATAATAGTTTTGTCCTTTGAATATTGAGGGGACTCAGGCAGCATCAGCATTTTCTTGAAATACTGACAAATTTTAGAAGATTTAGAAATACTAACAAAGTTTAGAAGACAAAAGAGGAATGTTGTCTACCCAGGAATTTTGTACTCATTGTGTTTTTTGGAAGCTTGAGTCCCTTTATTGAACACAACAACAGTGAGTTGTGGTCATTGATAGTTAACTCATCGCAATACATTAGATTCCTTTTTTGTTTTTTTAATTAGGTATTTTCTTCATTTACATTTCCAATAGTTCCCCATACCCTCCCCCCACTCTCCTACCCACCCCTCCCACTTCTTGGCCCTGGTGTTCCCCTATACTGAGGCATATAAAGTTTGCACGATCAATGGGCCTCTCTTTCCACTGATGGCCTACTAGGCCATCTTCTGATACATATGCAACTAGAGACAAGAGCTCAGGGTAGGTACTGGTTAGTTCATATTGTTGTTCCACCTGTAGGATTGCAGATCCCTTTAGCTCCTTGGGTACTTTCTCTAGCTCCTCCATTGGGGGCCCTGTGTTCCATCCAATAGCTGACTGTGAGCATCCACTTCTGTGTTTGCTAGGCCCCGGCAGAGTCTTATAAGAGACAGCTATATCAGGGTCCTTTCAGCAAAATCTTGCTAGTATATGCAATGGTGTCAGCGTTTGGAGGCTGATTATGGGATGGATCCCTGGATATGGCAGTCTCTAGATGGTCCATCCTTTCGTCACAGCTCCAAACTTTGTCTCTGTAACTCCTTCCATGGGTGTTTTGTTCCAATTCTAAGAAGGGGCAAAGTGTCCACACTGTGGTCTTCGTTCTTCTTAAGTTGCATGTGTTTTACAAATTGTATCTTATATCTTGAGTATTCTAAGTTTCTGGGCTAATATCTACTTATCAGTGAGTACATAGCATGTGAGTTCTTTTGTGATTGGGTTACCTCACTCAGGATGATGCCCTCCAGGTCCATCCATTTGCCTAGGAATTTCATAAATTCATTCTTTTTAATTGCTGAGTAGTACTCCATTGTGTAAATGTACCACATTTTCTGTATCCATTCCTCTGTTGAGGGGCATCTGGGTTCTTTCCAGCTTCTGGCTATTATAAATAAGGCTGCTATGAACATAGTGGAGAATGTGTCCTTCTTACCGGTTGGAACATCTTCTGGATATATGCCCAGGAGAGGTATTGCGGGATTAGATTTCTTTTTTTTTTTTCTTTCTTTTTTTTTTTTTTTTTTGGTTTTTTGAGACAGGGTTTCTCTGTGTAGCTCTGGCTGTCCTGGCACTCACTTTGTAGACCAGGCTGGCCTCGAACTCAGAAATCCGCCTGCCTCTGCCTCCCGAGTGCTGGGATTAAAGGCTTGCGCCACCACGCCTGGTGGGGTTAGATTTCTTAATGCACTGAAGAGTTTGGTTATTGGCTGGTCCCTATTATTGATTACCTAGGACACTTTACAAAGCTCTGGGCTTCCAAGGTGTGACAGACAGTAAGCAAGACTCACGCTCCCCTCATGGGGATAATACACAAAATAAGCACATAAAAAAGTACTAAAAATGATGGTGTTATGAAACGATAACAGCTTGAAGGGATGAGAATAACTGAAACATGTGTACCTTTTTTTTTCTTTTTAAAGATCTATTTATTTTATGTACATGAGTACACTGTAGCTGTCTTCAGACACACCAGAAGAGGGCATCAGATCCCATTGCAGATGGTTGTGAGCCACCATGTGTTTGCTGGGAATTGAACTCAGGACCTCTGGAAGAGCAGTCAGTGCTCTTAACCACTGAGCCATCTCTCCAGCCCCATGTGGACCCTTTTTAAGGTTGCTTGATGATAGGAAAAAGAACCAAGGTTTGAGCTGCAGAGAAAAAAAAATGTAAAGGAATTCCTAGGGCAAAGACCCTGAAGCAGGAGTGAGCTTGTTTGTTAATAAGATTAGTAAGGCCGCCGGGCGAGGTGGTGCACGCCTTTAATCCCAGCACTCGGGAGGCAGAGACAGGCAGATTTCTGAGTTCAAGGCCAGCCTGGTCTACAAAGTGAGTTCCAGGATGGCCAGGTCTATACAGAGAAACCCTGTCTTGAAAAAACCAAAAAAAAAAAAAGGTAAGGAAAACCTATGCAGAGGCAGGTTGAAGTCAGGTAATTAGGAGCCTTTTGGATCACGGTAAAAAGTATGGCTTAAAAAAATAGTTATTTTAGGAATATGCTACTTGAATAATTACATTGTGATTTTGGAGCAAAAATGTAGTTTTGAAGGTTTATAGATGATTAGAATAAAGACAAAGGTGAGAGCACTCTGTACTTGGTTAGAATAGACAAACTGGGAGAGGCTGTAAACCCTAGCAACTGTGTGTTTAACACTGCTATTTATTTACATTCGTTTTTTCCCTTAACTCTGATATCCTTCAGTTAGTAAGTTATCGTTTTCCTGATTGTAGTCTCTCCATTGTAATGTACTGAGACCTGTACCTTTTACTTGATGACCATTTTTCTAGAGAGAATGGTTCATTTGTTCTAAGGAAACTTAGAGATTGATTTGAGGAAAGTGCAGACATCAGTTAAGATGACTAAGCCGATCTTTAGACACATTGGTAATGTGACTGAAAGTGTGTGATAGATTATCCGGAATTCTGAAGGGTATTAAGTCAAAATAAAAGAATCTGGATCTTATCATACTTTAATTCATAGTCTGCCATGTCAAGCTGCTTTTATATCATGAAATCAAAATGGTTCTTCCAAAAAAAAAAAAAAAAAAAGGTGAGTGTGTTTGTGTGCGTGCACATTCGGGCAGGTGCCAGGAACAAGAGGGTATCTCTCTTGTTGAGTACAGATTTTTAGACGGTGGTATCCAGCTTGATAATGAGATTTTATAAGTTGGTTAGTCTGTTTTGTTTCGTTTCAAAAGAAAAAAGATTTATCAAGCTTCTGGTTATGGTGGTTTCAAGGCATGGCATCTGTCATCTGCTTGGCCATGGTAAAAATCTTGTAGATAATGTCACAGTGGTGAGAGCCTGGACTAGAGGACCACAATTACATGGTGAGACAGGGAACCTGGGAGAAAGTAGGAACCAGTCTTGGCCTTTTATAACCATCATCTTGTGAGAACTCAGGTTCTGGTAGAACCTTTATTCTTCCTGGGATTACAACCCAGATTACAACCACTTCCCAGTAGGCTGTTCTCTTTTTGTCCCTGGGTATTGAATTGATGGCCCTGTGTTCTATAGTGAAGCCACTACTGACTGACTCACTTCTCCAACCTCTCCACTTTTAATATTAATGTAAGTTCATTTATTTTGTGACTTGGGATCTTTCTGCCTCAGCTTATTAAGTATCTGGAATTACAGGTTTGGGCAGACAGGCCTACCTGTGGTCCCCACTTCTTAAAGATATGATTATCTATTGATGTAGACATGTGGGAGCCAAGCTCTGTATAGTATTTTTGAACAGTACTGAAGTAATGCCAAAAATACCTTCTCATCAGCTTTTCTAAGTTGTACTCTTGCAGATTGTACCTGTTGGAAGTATCTTGACTATCTGTCTACAGTTCTGTGGAATGGCATTTATATGTGTGTACCTTTTCCATTTTGTACCAAAGTGTCTGCAGAGGTCCTGGGAATATGGCTCAGTTGTAGAGCATTGCCTCAAAGATTCCAAGTCAGGGGTTTGATTTTTAGCATTGGGAAAAACACTGCTATCCACATGCCCCAACTGATCAAACAAACAAATAGATGCAGGGGATTCCACAGACAGATAGCACAGTCGTCCTCATGTCTGATTTCACTCTGTGAATTTCATTACTTTATGTTAAGAGAGGCTAAGTGGAAAGATTCCAGAAGTAGCTCATTAGCTTTAAATGATATGTTGATCTGATTAGGATGATAAATTATCCCTTTCCCAACCAATGTATCCATGCTGTCTGTGTTGTACCTCCCATTTTGTCTCTTTGTTAGGAGAAAAACTAGTGACTTCAAATGAGCTTATATTTAAATGAGCACTAAAGTAATGAGATTGGCAAAGCTGTAAAATTACTTCCCTTGATTAAAACATGAAAATTTATCATAAGTGTATTTGTATATGGGAGAAAATCAGTTTATTTCGGGTTTATTTACTGTCCTTTCAAGAGTCCACTGTTATCTGGGCATATACCCCCTGGTTGATGGAGAATCCGTGACCTTTATTTCACTTAATAATGACCTCAAAGTGCAAGAGTAGTTTATCTAAGCTTTATCATAGGTGTGTGGTATAGGCAAAGAATAGTATATATGGAGTCCAATTGCAGGTGTCCTCAATAGTAAAAAAAAAAAGATCTCATGAATAAGAGAACTGCTGTATTTAATCTCTTCTGCTCTGGTAGTTATGTAGATTAGCCTTTCCTGTTACAAACAGTGTTGCTGTGAACACCTTTATGTATTATTTCCTTGGAGATGAATGCTGAAGGGTTCACTGTAGGGTTGTAGAATAAATCCATTCAGGTAAGATTTCTAGTTCAAAAGGAGCTTGTATTTACAACGTTGGGTGTTGACAAAGTGCCCTATAGAGCGGGTGACTCAGCTTATACTTCCAGCAACATTGTGTTAAAAGAAC